>NW_028081539.1:2788385-4284107 GCF_014824575.4 Sturnira hondurensis
TTAGGAGTATATCCTAAGAACCCTGAAACACCAATCCAAAAGAACCTATGCACCCCAATGTTCATAGCAGCACAATTCATGATAGCCAAGAGTTGGAAGCAACCTAGATGCCCATCAGTAAATGACTGGATCAAAAAACTATGGTACATTTACACAATGGAATTCTATGCTGCAGAAAGGAAGAAGGAACTACTACCCTTTGCAACATCATGGATGGAACTGGAAAGCATTATGCTGAGCACAATAAGCCAGGCGGTGAAAGACAAATACCATATGATATCACCATTAACAGGGATCTAAACAAAACAAACAAACAAGCAAAATATGACCAATGACACTCAATTACGGAACAGGCTGACAGGGTCCAGAGGGGAGAGTGGAGAGAATCATAGGGGAAAAGGGGATGGACTCACATGAACAAGTATAAAGGACACATGGACAATAACTAAGGGTGGGGGGTGGAAATGGGAGGGAGGCGGGGAGCAAGGGGGGGTGGCTGGCAGGGTTGGGAATATAAGACAGAAAGCTGTACTTGAACAAGAATTAAATTAAAAAATATATTTCAAAAAAAAGAAGAAGTTAAATAGATTTTACTTGCAAAAATTAACTTGTGCACATAAATATCAGAAGCCAAAAGCAAAAAATCTTTAAAAATTAAGCCTATATGTAAGAGAGCTGTCCAGCTAAGAGGACAGCTATCCTTAAGATATCAGGATGTTACACACAGTAGTATGAAGAATAACTCAGTAAGAAGCTAAAAAATATAATCAAGTAAATCACTAGAAAATTAAAAATGCATTAAACATGAAAAAATTATCAACCCTGCTTTTAAGCAAAAAAATGAAAAATGAATTAAGAGTAAAAGCAATTTTTTTTTACCATGTTGACTAGGGAAAAAACTCCTTTATGTACTGTTTCAGGCCATGTAACTTGATGTAACTTTCCTGGGGAGCTTTTTGGAAACATAGACTATCACCTTTGAATTATGTACACACCTTCATAGAGCAATTCCAGTTTTGGAAAATTACCCAGCATTGTTTACAGTGGCCCAAAATGTGACGACCAGAGAAGACCACAGTTCCTGACAGTTTGAAGAAACTGGAGTGCTTCTGGAAAACAGTATACTATGTAGCCACTAAAAATTGTGTAGAAGAATATTTAATACAATAAGAATTTTCAATAAAAATTAAGTAAATTAATGAATAAATGATAAGTTGCTTCAGTGAAAAACAATAGAATATAGTACATGTTACTAATTTCATTAAAATTGACAATATATGTGTAAGATATGCATCAATATAGTAACTAAAAGACCTATACCAAAATACTTACCATGACTATCTTTTAGTGATACAGTTATCAGTGATATTTGTGGCTTTCACAATACTTTCATAAAATTTCCAGAATTGTTATAGTACACATTAACCAATGTAATAGAAAAAAGTACAAAGATTTTATGTAAAGTCTTAGAAACAGAGGAAGAAATGGAACTATTATACAGCATTAACTTAATATTAAAATAAAGTCATCAAATAAAGCAGCTCATCAAATCTAAAGACAAAGACAGCTAATATTACCATAAATACTTACTGAGCACTTATTTTTTATATTAAACCTTATAATGTCATCATAGTCCTCTCCCTCTTGCATCGAATCACTACATTACATATGAGGTTGGTCAGTTGCCGGTATTCGAAACCACCGTTCCACAGTATCTCAAGAGCTCGAATACTAGTTCATTCATTGGGATATTTCCAGGGCACAGTATAGCACTTCTAGCTCGTAATGCCTGGGGTGATTAATAAACGTTATTTGAACAAAACTGATCTGCTGAACCAAATTTGTCACAATCATATGATGGAAGAATCAATTTTTATGTAAATTATTACCCTAAACCCAAAGAGATGGTGCTTTCATTATAATTATTTTTTTGAAGCTATCCACCAGAAATTAGGATAAGACGGGGTGAGGGAAACATCTTTGCTTTTTATGAACAGTTGAACACCACTAAAACTCACAGTTTCTGTGTGCCACAATAATTTCTCCCCTACATAGAAACTTTATTTTCTAAGGGTAAGCCTGTGATTCTTTGCATGTGTATTATACAGATTGTAACCCAACTTCCTAGGCAGAACTGGTATAAAAATCATTAGTTTTGCAGAGGAAGGAAGATCTAGTACTAATATCACATGATGGCAATAACAGCAATCAGAGTGATCCCAAAAACAAGCACACATCAGACACAACATACAATATAAAATCAGCTGCCACCTTGACAGATTTATCCAAACTTCACTGACAAAACAAATGAAAAGGAAGTGAAGGAAAAATTATAAGGGGAAACTAAATATCCATCAAGGAAAAATACATGTGGTTAAAATAAGCAGATAATGGCCTTTCAGCACCACAAAACATCCCTTATCTTCCTCATTTGTGAGCTCATATTACATCAAAATGATAAAAATCAGTGTTCTCCCATCCAGGGCTGGAATCTGCATACACCGTACAGTTAGCCTGGAGACACTGTGGGAGTTGGGAGAATGTCAGAGAGAACGAATGTTTCTGTCCAGAAAGAAAGACAAATCCCAGTTTCTCCCCATCTCTTGAGCTTTGAAATAAATGGATTTCTTCTTTCATCTCTGCTTGAGACATCATTACTGTAATATATTGCATTTTCCTATAATGTGTGTTTACAGATTAGCCCAGCATACAACCTCTGACCTGAGCTTGTAACATACAAATATACAATGTTTAAAATAACAATCAAAATGCCAATCTCATCATACAAAAATAGAAAATATTATACTCATTTCTGTATTGTAAATTATAAATTGTGGTCCTTTTATGAAACTATAGTTTATAAAAAACATTTAAAATAAATCCAAGATGCTTTAGTTTTATTTTATGTACAATTAGCAATGTGTTTTTATTATGCATAACTTAGGTGTTATTGTTTATAACCATATGGCACTTAATTTTTAGATAAAAATGTGACATCTCTATACTATATTAACTATTTTTGTGTAGCCTCAGTGAACTACAGTTTTTCAAATTAAATACCCAAAACTAAAACAAAAATTTGGTACTTGTAATATGTTTTGCAATTATAAAAAGTAAATCAAATACCAAGTGTTAAGAACATTTGAATTTCAACAATATAATATATTAAAATAAAATAAGCATGCATTTAATTAAAAATAGAAAAACATCCTCCCCCCAACTCTATCTGTCAGTATGAAGAATAATGGAATTACTGAGTTGATTTGTTCTATTTTCCAAACTTAATTTGCTTTCATCTTACTGTTTTGTGAGTAACAACAGCAATGACAACAATAATAATTCAAATAATTTTGAACAGTGAAGGGAGAGATAAAATAGGTAGAGGTCTCACTAACAGTTGAACGTCCCAAAATTCATCTACCTCAAAACAAGAAAGATAAGATTTCAGAAAGTAGAGTCTGAAAATATTTTAACCAATACAATAATATGAGAAATAGAAATCAATAGTGTCATTATTGGAAAAATAAATTCTCATTTAACTCAAGAATATGTTTATTAAGTCTGTTCATTTGTTCAAGTGTTATCACTCCTAATGAAGTTTGATAGTTTCTTTGTGAAGGCCCTAGAGATTTCATGATATATATTTCATTCTGTTATTGGGATCTTTTTCTATCTTGTTTTATAACTGATCATTGCAATATATGAAGAATATATCAATTATTTGAGAACTCCAGCAACAAAGCTGGAAAGCCATCAACATTAGAAAAATCAAAATAATTACTGTGTTAAGAGAATTTGGTATTACACCTAGATAATATGAGAATTAACTGAAAATACTACTGGAATTCATAAAGTAAATTATCTAATACATTATACAAAATCTAATATACTTCATATATTCTTGCAATAATCAAGACATAATAAACATATTCTTGAGTTAAAAAGTAAATATTACAAAGATTTTAAACCTCCATAAGTTAATGCATAAAGTTATAAATTAACAATATAATTTTAAAATTTAGCTATAAGATTAAAAGGGCCAAGAAAAAAATATCCAAGAACAATTTGGACACAGAAATAATCAGGGAAGAGTTAACTATCAGATATTAAAATATATTGTTAGTGTTCATGGATTGGAAAAATTACATCACCAAAATGTCCATATCACCCAAAGTAATTTACAGATTCAACACAATCCCTATTAAAATACCAATGACATATTTCACAGATATAGAACAAACATTTTAAAAATGTATATGGAATGATAAACAACCCCAGATAGCCACAGCAATTTTGAGAAAGAAGAACAAAGTAGGAGGGATCACAATACCTGACATCAAACTATATTACAAGGCCAGTGTAATCAAAATAAGTCTGGTACTGTCATAAAAGAACAAATACACAGAACAGAACAGAGAGCCCAGAAATAAACCCAGTCTCTATGATCAATTAATATTCAATAAAGGGGGCAGAAGTATACAATGAAGTAAAAATTGCCCCTTTAATAAATGGTGTTGGGAGATCTGGACAGCTACATGCAAAAAAAAATGAAACTAGGCCACCAACTTACACCATACACAAAAATAAACTCAAGATGTATAAAAAACTTAAATATAAGTCATGATACCACAAAAGTCCTAGAGGAGAACATACACAGGAAAATCTCAGATATTCCATGCAGCAATATTTTTAATGATATGTCCACTAGAGCAAGAGACATAAAGAAAAGAATAAATAAAAGGGACCTCATCAAAATAAAAAGCTTCTGCATGGCTAAAGAAAACAACACTAAAATGAAAACAGAACCAAGAGTATGGGAAAACATATTTGCAAATGATATCTTGGACAAAGGTTTGATCTCCAAAATATATAAAGAACTCATACAACTCCACTCCAGGAAGACAAACCACCCAATTAAAAAATGGGCAAAGGACCTGAACAGACACTTCTCCAAGAAGGACATACAGAGGGCCCAGAGACACATGAAAGAATGTGCAGCATCATTAGCCATCAGAGAGATGCAAATTAAAACCACAATGAGATACTACTTCACACAGGTCACAATGGCCAGCATAACCAAATCAACAAACAACAGTTGTTAGAGAGGTTGTGGATAAAAGGGAACCCTAGTGCATCGTTGGTGGGAATGGAGACTGGTGCAACCACTATGGAAAACAATTTCCTCAGAAAACAGTTTCTGAGGAAAAATGGAATTTCCTCAGAAAACTAAAAATGGAACTGTCCCTTGACCCAGCAATCTCATTGCTGGGATACACCCCGAGAATCTTGAAACACCAATTCAAAAGAACCTATGCACCCCAATGTTCATGGAAGCACAGTGTACAATAGCTAAGTGCTGGAAGCAGCCTAAGTGCCCATCAGTAAATGAGTGGATCAAAAACTGTGATATATTTACACAATAGAATGCTACACAGCAGAAAGAAAGAAGGAGCTCCTTCCCTTTGCAGCAGCATGGGTGGAACTGGAGAGCATTATGCTAAGTGAAATAAGCTAGACAGTGAAAGACAAATACCATATGATCTCACCTGTAAGTGGAACCTAATCAACAAAACGAATAAGCAAGCAAAGTACATCCAGAGACATTGAAATAAAGAACAAACTGACAGTAACCAGGGTGTAGGGGGGGAGAATAATAGAGGATAATAGATAATAATAGAGAAAGGGCCATTGAGGAACATGTATAAAGGATACATGGACAAAGCCAAATGGGGTAGTTTTGACGATCGGAGGCAGGGATGGGTGGGGTGGGGGGACACTGTGGAAAAAAAATGGAGACACTTGTACGTGGACAACAAAAATTTTTTTAATAAAGCAAAATATATTATCAAATTCTGTTGTAATAAAACCACATCAGTGAAATAATCTAACATGTTCTCAATTTCCTATCACTGTGAATATTCATTTAAGAGATATAATGGAAAGGATATAATAAAGAGAATTTCCATACTGGACCATAAAATGATCTACATCATTTCTGTTTCCTTCAATTATAAAATTCTGTGTTTCTATACATTAACAATGATGATATATCAGATATCTCTGAAATGCATATTATTTTATAGTGAAACCTCCATCATTTACAGCAATTCATAATACACAGACACATACTGAGCCTGCCTGCCTATGAGTAGGGTGCCCCAACAAAGCACAAAATGAAAACGACACATCCTCAGAGGGTGCCCCACCTGCTACTAATAGCAGGAGACCCAGAAACCTAGTCTATCTCCCTTGAGGCTCCTACTATTTCTCTATTATAGCTCAGGAGTTCCTTCCTGCACATAAATATCTTGTGCAGAGAATAGCAGAAACACCTCTCATGTTCAATCTAGTTCTTTCCTGACTGAATGTTCTGAGTGTTAACAAGGAGCCTAAAAAATCCTGCCTGAAGCACAAAATGTGGGCAAACTCATCAGCAACTTGTCAGGTACAGATGTGGAGATGTAAGACACCGTCAAAGTGGTGAATCTTTGGGGATAGCTGCCCAAGCCCCTTCTGATACAGTTCATTCAAATCTGTCAACTAACAGGTGTGAGCTGGCAATAAGCACTGCAGTGAAAGACATAAAGTCCTTAGAGGTGAGGTCTTGTGTGTTGGGTCCTGGCCACCCTGTGAATGAGTGATGTCCATGTCCTGTCCTCAACAGCCTTGCTTAGCTCCTGTGCACTCATATCTATGAGTCCATTTAATATCTGATCTTTCTCCATTCCTGCTGCCTTCCATTTTTTCAGTATTTTTGTCTCTTCCAAAGAGCTGCCTTCTCATGATGTGCCCAGAGTAGGACAGCTTTAGCTTTGTCATTTTTTCTCCAGCAATGGAGGAATTTTTAGACTTACTTTGCTCTTGGACTCACTTACTGGTCTTCCTGGTAATCTAGGGTATCCCTAGAACTCTCCTCCAATGTCAAATTTTGAATGAATATTTTTTTTTTCCTTTCAAACATTTTCACTGTCCAACTTTTGCACCTGTATATACTATTTGGGAATATGAGGGTGTGGATGATCTTAGCCTTGGTCTCTAATGACATATTTTTGATCTCAGTGATCTTTCCTAATTATTCCATTGATGCACTTCCAAATGTCAACCTTCCCTTGATCTCTTGGCTGCAATCTCCATTTGAATCAATAACTGAACCAAGGTAAGCAAAATCTTTAACAAGTTCAATGTCTTCATTGTCTACATTGAAGTTGTGTTATTTCTTCTATACTGATGATTTTTGTCATATTGTTCAAATGTAGTCCTGCTTTGGAACTTTCTTTTTTCACTTTCATCTGAAGACATTTCAAACCATTGCTACTTTCAGCCATAAGATGGTGTCATCTATATATTTTAGGTTATTGATGTTTCTTCTATCAAATTTCACTCCTCTTAATAGACAGAAAACTGTACTTGAAAAATAATTAAATAAAAAAATTGAAAAAAAAATTTCACTCCTCTTTCCCCTGAGTCTAGCTCAACTTTTTCCTACAGTATATTCTCCCTAGAGATTAAACAAATAGGGAGATGAAATGTACTCTTGTCTGACACTTTTGCTTGTAGGAAACCATCCTGTCTCTCCCTATTCTCTTCTGACAGTGGCTTCCTCTCCACACTACAGGTTATTCATCAGGACAATCGAGTGCTGAGACATGATCTTTCTTTTAGAGCTATCCATAGCTTTTCGTGATCCACACAGGCTAAGGCTTAACTGTGGTCTATAAAACTAACCTTCTTCTGAAATTCTTTGGCGCACTCCAGTATCCGTGTCTGAATGCCTGCAATCAGACAACTGCCTCTTTCTTTTCTAAATCTGTCTCAAACATCTGGAATTTCTTGCTCCACACAAGGTAGAAGACTTTTTACAACACCTTGAGCTTCACCTTACTTGTCTGGGAAACTGGGGCAATGATCCTATAGTTTTGTACACCTCAGCATCTCCTTTCTTGAAGACCGGGATGTATACTGAATGTTTCCAATCTGAAAGGAATTGTTTTGATTTCCATATTTGTTGACATATTCTAGTTAGGATTTTGACAGATTCATCCGCTGTGACTTGAAATAATTCTCTTGGCGCTCCATCTACCCTTGGTGATTTTCTTCCCAATACTTTCACTTCACTTTCTAGAATTACAGATTCTTTCTTCTGGGAATCTTCTTCAAAGGTATCTGTCATCCTTTTATCTCTTCTACATAGATTTTCGGTACACTGGTTCCACTTTCCCTGTATTTTCTCCTGGTCAGATAATGTGTTTCCTTGTGAGTCATTCAATATTCCTATCTAGGTTTTAATTTCCCTTTTATGTCTTGAACCTTTTAGTAGTGATCACTCGTTTATCCTTTTTTGTTGCTCTCTCCTGTTTCTTTACACTGGCAATTATAATAGTTCTCTTTATGTGATAGATTGTTGAAAAAGTGAGTTCAGGATCCTAACCCTGCTTTTTCCACCTTTTGCTTTTGCTTTTCATCTGTCTCCAACAAGTTTTAGTGTTTCTTCTGTCATTCATCTCAATTTATTTTTCCTTTTCAATTCTGGAATTTTTTTCACATTCAACCATAACAATATTTCCAGTTTCAGTCTACAGTTCTTTTGGTTCTTGGTCAACGAAGGTGGAAATTGGTTTTTTATGTGGCCTCTAAATCCATCAGGAATGTTATTTATACTACATTTTGGCACCATCATTTTGGGGGGCTTTTCTTCAGCTTTACTCTAATGTCTGATATCAACAGTTCATGGTCAGCACTACAATCTGCCCTTGGTCTAGTTTTGGCAGAGTGAATATGGCTTCTCCATTCCCTATTTTCAATTGCATAGCCTATTTGAGTTCTGTATTGGCCATCTGGTGATGTTCATGTATAGAGTCATCTGTTTGGTGGTTTGAAGCATGTGTCTGTGATGAACAAGTTGTTGGCTTCACAGAAACTCATGAGTGAATCTTCTGCGTCATTTTTTTCACCCCTAGTCCAATGTAAGGAAACAGAAAAGGAAACAACAAATTTTCTGAAGACATTTGATTCTCTTTTATTTCCTACATTGGCATTCTATTCACCTATAATAGCAGCATACCTAGTCTAGGTGAGGTCCTATTACATCATAGAGCAATTCCTGAAGGTTTGGCCCAGCACACAAAGGCAGAGGCTGTGTGGACGCAGAGACAGAGCACCCCAGCACTTGAGGCAAAGTCACATACCCAGCACTGTGTTCAGAAATTGAGCTCTCACCCTGCCAGACTGAAGCACAAAGTGTTACACCACCTACACCACCAGTGTTCACCTCTCCATTTATCTCCCAGATATGTTCACAGGTGTAAGCCAGTGTCCAGAGCCCTAGATCTAAACACCCTCTAGAACCTTCTACCTCAGAGTTCTAAAGCCTCACTTCCCCTAACTTACCAGATGAGCTACAACACTTCACTCGAGGTCTGGAAAAGCTTCTCCCAGGATAGCCATGGCTTCTTCTTATACATGATTGATTGCAAGGTTTCCTCCACTTGCCCTCTAAAAGGACACACTGTTCTGTGAATCCAGCAGGTTTTCAAGTTCCTGGCTTTACTATGAGATAGAGGCAACTTTTCTCACTGAAAAAAAATGCAAATTTAATCTCTGGAGGATGTCTACTCTTCTCCTAGCAAATCCTAAAATAACATACCATTCCAGGGGACCTAGTCACAGTGCCCAAGTCCTGAACCCCAACCCAGATCTGCTGAATCAAGCACTTTCGAAATGGAGTTCAGGAATAGGCATCTTTTAACCAGCTCCCCATGGAACACTTAGATATTGAGGTTTAAGAATCACCACTCTGGGCTTTAATTGCTTTCTGCTTATCTCTCAATCATTTGCATAAAATAATACTAGATCATTTCCGTTGTACTTTCTATTTCCATAGCTTTGGCAAGAACACCTTGTTCAACTTGGAGCATAAGTAAGGAACAGGAGAACGTGATGGCAATTGTAGTGGAAATAGGTATCAGCAACAGGGATAGCAAATTACAAACTTTCTATCCAAAGGAAAGAAAGAGAGAAAACATATAAACTGCAGAGTAGAGGCAAGCTAGCCTCTTGAAGATCACACTTTTCACTGTTTCAAGCACAGTGGGAAAACTTTGCATCTCCTACCCCATTCCAGGCAATTTCTCTTCATTGGTTCACCCACTCTGCAGGCTATGCCAGGCAATGTTTCACCTTCCACTTATTCTACAGTGAACAAAACAGGCAAGGTCACTATCATTATGGAACCCACTTATAAATACTAAATGGGCAAACACAAAATTCAAACATGAAATAACTTAGGAAAGGGGGTATGATAAAAAATAAAGTAATAGGAAGGGGCAAGAGAGGGCCTCCATGAAGAAGTAACATTTAAACAGAGTTTTTACATTGCAGTGACCTAGGTAGGGAGCGTAGAGACAGGGCTCAGAAAGATGTAGGCAGAAACTAAAGCAAGTATAAATGGAAATGAGCTTAGTACCTTAGTGTTTGCAAGATAGAGTAGTTGGAGGAAATATGCAAGGGGAAGGATGAAGAAAGATAATGTTGAATGAATACTTAGAGATCAAATTGTATAAGACCTTAAGGCTATTGTCAAGCTACTAGATTTTATTTTATGTTCCACTAAAAATTAAAAGGGTTTTAGCTAGGTAGATTAATCTTTCTTATTTTTTAAAGATCATTCCAGTTGCACCCTGGCTGGGTAGCTCAGTTGGTTAGAGCATCATCCCAATATGCCAAGGTTGTGGGTTTGATGCCCAGTCAGGGTACATACAAGAAGCAACCAAAAAATGCATGAATAAGTGACACAACAAATTGATGTTTCTGTCTCTGTCTCTCTGTCTCTCTCTCCCCCTCCCTCTCCCCTCCCTCCCTTCCTCTCTCTCTTCCTTTCTCCCTAAATTCAATAAAAATAAATAAATAAATATCACTCCAGTTCTATGGGAAAAAATGGACAAAGGTAGTCAAGATAGGCAATAAGATAACCATTCCAGGCAAGAGATGATGGTTTTTATAAGGGTGTTTTCTTGTGTAACAAGTTGGAATGGGAAATGCCACCAATTACTAAATAGAAATAGAGCAGGTTTGAGGGATGGAACACAGGAGTTCAGTTTTGAACACATTATATGTGGGATGATTATGAAAATACAAAAAGATGTCAGCAATATAAGCATCAGGAGAATGAAACTGTGGACAGACCTAGGGATGTGAATTTGAGTTGTTTGCCTAAAAGTGGTACTGAAAGCCATGGAAATGCATGAGATTACCAAAAACAACAACAACAACCACAAAAATGTGCAGCTAAAGAAAATAATAAAGCTAACATAGAACCATAGTAACTCCAACATTAGAAGTCTGTGGGCAAATAGCAACTTCTATCTAATTGGTCCCAAAGAATTTATATCAGTGAGCACTGCCAAGTACAGAAGAGAAGATTAAGAGCCTCTATTGCAGGATAAACTGTAAACCCTTCAGTTGCATGTCCCATAATTACTAACCAGATACATTAACAGTCCTATATGCATTATAGCCCAGTAAATGTAGTTTAAGAAGAAGTTACCAGTTATTGAGTGATTATCATGTACTGGATATTATACTAGGTCATTTGCATGCATTAGGAGAAATCACTGGGCCTTAGAGAATAATGACTAAGCACAATGTACAAAGTTAAAAAGAGATCCACAGCCTCAGTGCCAGGCAGCCGCACTCTAGCCATGAAAAGCAATGACAGCAGAGGACATTAGACTTGAAATCTCGCTGTTCAACATTCAGAAGACAGACTCCTCCTATTTCCCACTTTGAACTAAGTAAGATTTACAAGGTTTATCAGCAGTACTAGCATGCAGAAGCCTCAAGAAGATACTAGGTTTTGGCTAAAAAGATGAAAGCATACTCAAAAGAAATGTCATAGACATACTCATGTCTGATAGAATGAGTCATATGAGTTACATATATGTAACTAACCTGTTAAATAAGTTTATTCAGTATGGTACAACCTAAAATAGTCTTCTTTTTCTCCCTTACCATTGTGTTTCAATCTGTTCTATTGTAGCTCCCATCCCTGATGGTGGGTTGCAATGGAGGCAAGCTCTTATTTTACAGTGGGACAAGAGTGTTTCCTAATGGCCAGGGTTCTCATGCAGGAGGTACAGAGCCTTCTTGATAGGGCCCTGGCCTTTGAGGACAGCCTGCAGGAGTGAGACCACAGCATCGGGGAGAATCTATGTGGAATGTACTGAAACAGGAAGTCAGGGTCATGCCTTTTAGGCTAACAAATCTCTTCAAATAAATCCTTTTTCTTATCAGTTTACCCTGCAGATCTTCCATTATATATTGTCTTTATATTTCAAGACAGTTTTGGCCAGTTTTTACTAAGTCATTCCATTTAGAATGTTTGGGATCTTGTCACCAGTTATTTTCAGCATTGTGTATTCATCCAGACTCCTATACAACATCCTAACCCATTAAACAAATAGTTTACCATAGATGATATTATCCCCATTTCCCACATGAGAAAACAAAGGCTCAAACAGTACCCTGCCCAAGCCACAGACCTGCAGAGTGGGGTTCGCCCCAAGTCCTGTTGAACCCCTAAGTGGTTTCAACTGCAGTGAACCATGTTTAAAAAACTAAGCCAGGTGGAATACAATTTAGAATCTACCCACTATACAAATTAGTGAATTTGAATGTACCAGATTAAAACAAAAAAATTTGCAACCAAGGAACCATTTTTTAAAAACTATAGCTGCACAAACTCCAGTGCCAGAACTCTAATTGAGATGTGTGAGACAGGGTTGTTAATCCATGTCCATCTACACTGTTAATGTGGAAGTTCCTGGGTTAAACTTTCAGCTTTTATTTAGTATTGTGTTTAAATGTCTTAAGAGTCCACTTGGTCTTTTAGTAAATAATTCTGTTAAGAAAGATGGAAACCTAGGAATGGAAGCAGATAAAAGGTATTTATTTAACGTAAAGTGGGGAAGAAAAGTATATTGTGGGAGTACACATCACTCACACACACAAAGAATAAGGACGATTCTGATATGTAAATTACCAACACAGAGGCAAATAAGCAGTGATTAAGGACTAACCTAAAACTTGACCAAATTCTGTCAGAATTTTATCAAAGTATAGCATAGGCAAATTTCTAATTTACCTAGCTCACAACTTCATCTTTTCAAAAGGAAAAGGAACAACTAGCAAGATTTCTTATTTAAAATGGCACTGTTAACATCCCCTAATGCTGCCTTTCCAATCTTTTCAATAAAACACTTACTAAGATATAGGAAAATATGAACCCACAACACCACCCCAAAATTAAGATTGACAGACAACTTAAAGTAAACATCTGGAAAGAATCTCTACAAAGCACAGGAGAGATTTATTTAGTTTGCTCTCAAATGAAAGCCTAAGTATATTTTTTTCCCCTCAACTTGACCTCCAAGTATAAATCTGAGAAGTGGACTCAGTAATGACTCAAATAGATAAAGAGACTGAAAAAGACAATCCAGTATCTTGTCTTTTGAAAACTATAGTCCGGATAGAGAGCACATCTCTCAAAAGTAAGTAGAAAACAGCCAACATGAAAACCATAAAATATTATTTCTTAATGAACTTATTTAAGGTCATAACTTTTTTCTGAGTACCACTTTATCTGCATACCACAAATTTTGTTGATATGCACTTTTATTATTGTTCCATTCTAAAAAAATTTTCAACCCAGGAGTTTTTTTTTGGGAATGTGTTTCTTTGGTTTACAAACACATTTTTTAAATCTCATTTTTCCTTTTATTGTTTTTATTTGTAATCAGATTGTTTTAAAATAATAAAAGTGCTCCATATGATGTCTATTTCCTGAAATTTGTTGAGACTTCTTATGAGCCAATACCTAGTCAATACATACTTAAAAAGAATATGTTTTATATCTTGTATGCATGATTTTTGTAATTTATCTTAGCTCAATATTATTGAACTACAGCTAGTCCAGAAAAAATGTACAGCAGAGAAATGATAAAATCTCACATTACTAATAATGAACAGGAAAGTTAGACTATGGAACAGACAAATTTGGTTTTCCAGACACTGACTGAGCCTTTTGGTGATTGTAGGCTGCAGAGAAAGAACAACATTCATAATCTTCCCAATTCAAAAGATGTTCCCAGTAACTAAAATTCTCTCCTGCAATACAATTACATGAGATTCTAAAGTGAAAAAGCTGCATATTATCTTTCTTACTAGAGGTTAGCAGTTTGTACTTGGAGCAAAACAAAACAAGTTTTAAAGATTTAAAGTTATGCTTAGGGAGAAGCAAATTTCCTGTCAGCCAGTGCAGACTTTGATGTTGACTACTACTGGATGCACAACTGAGTAATGATTTGTCCACATATGGAATAACAGTATTAAACAGAGACGGTCTGCCTCCTAAAAGAATTAAAAGTAGCTCAAGTTTTGATATATTTGTAGTGACTTCCATTTCTCACTAGAGAAGCAGAGATTCTGCACTGATTGTTGCCAATAAGCAGCACGATGCAGAACTAAGTTCATTTGGAAAGACACACACTCAGGTTTCTACCTGAGTAGGAGATTGTTATAGGTTGAATTGTGCCCACCCCCAAAATTCATATGCTCACATTTTTATACCCAGTACCTCAGAATATGACCTCATTTGGAATAGTATCATTGCAGATGCAATAAACTAAATTAAGACAGGATTATAGTGGGTAGGGTGAACCCAATACGACTGGGCATTAAAAAAAAAAAAAAGACCATCTGAAGAGACAGAGCTATGGAAGAATGCCATGTGAAGACAGAAAATTAGAGTTATATGTTAACAAGCCAAAGACAGCCAGCTAGAAAAAAGAAACAAAAGATGCCCCTATAGACTTTAGAGGAAGCACAGCATTGTCAACACCTTCATTTACAACTTCTAGCCTCCAAAACTAAGACATGTAAATTTCAGTCGTTCTTAGCTACCCAGTTTTACTACTTTGCTATGTCAACCCTAGACAATTAATACAAAAATGTTTACAGGTATTTCTTAGTGAACTTAACGAGGATCTCATGACAGCACCATAAAGTAGGAAAATTTTAAATAATAGTCTTTTAAACCTCTAACTGTAAACAATGAATGAATATCAGAATAAAACTTAATGAAAATCTGGAATCCATTTGAACTCATTTCTAATGATCAGTCCTGAAAAGTAAATATCTACTACATTTCAGCATTTGTAATACCTAAACTAAGGATAGTAGAATGAAAATTTAGCTAACAATTAGTTTTTGTCTAATGTATGCCTGTCCTAAATACTCTTAGAAATTCCTAATAATGCATTAAGCAGGTGTTGTACCCTTATTAAATACTGAATTACCTGGTGCGACAATGTGTATGTATACCTAACCACATGAGAGGAAATCCAACCTAGGAATTTCCTAGGTGGTAGAGTAGGTAGAAGCTACACTCACCTCCTCCCAGGGCCAAATTGGAATTAACACTAAATTACAGAAATTGTTCTGAATAACCAACAGAAGACTAGCTGAATTCTTATAATTAGGGATTTATAGGAGCCACATCAAGACTAGTAGGAAGGGCAGAGATGCAGAAAGGGCTGTCCCTGCTCCCACTGGGTGGTGCTGAGGATCTGGAGAGACATCTCAGCTGCAGAGGGGGTTCCCCTGAGAACCGTGGGGTCTAAACCCCAAGCTGAGCTCTCAGCCTGGAGCATTAGGGCTTGGAAGAGACTCCCACATAACATCTGACTGTGAAAAGCAGCAGGGTTTCTGTCCACCAGGAAGAGATAGCTAGAGACACAGGTGTCCTCTCGAAGGGCCAAAGCACAAAATTTCATTCACGGCAACTCACCCTAAGACCTGGCAGAGGGAGGGCAGAGCAGGCTACAGTCATGTGAGGGGAGTCTGGGGTTTGTGTCTCTGGGAACAGAGTTAACGAGTCAGCTTCCAGGATCTCTGTGCTGAGTCATTTTCTCACATAGCAGACGCCATCTTTTTTGGATAGAGCACTCCCCTCCATAGGCATCGGCTGCAGGAAAGCAATAGCGCCACCTGCTGGACTCCCTCTTCCTCCCCTGCACAGCTTACACACGGTTGAGACAGCGGCTTTGGTCAGGGTGTAGAGGTCTAGGCAGACTCAGGGGGTGCCAGTAACTGAGTTGTGTGGCTTGGAGGCGGGGGGTGATTCCCCCTACTTTCCCTTGAACCTGACTAGCCCTTCTCCTTCATAGAAGGAGATCTAGAACCAGTCTACAGGTTTCCATAGAAGATCTCCATAGAAGATCCACTAGAACCAGCCTACAGGTTTCCCACTGACCCACCCCCTGGGGAATGGAGGCCCCACCCACATGACTCCTAGTGGCTAAAATCAGGGTAAAATCTGGGACAAACAGTTGTTTGGCTCTGGGGCAGGAGCCACAACCCTCACCTTCCCTGAAGCCTGACCTGTACCTCCCCATCATGGGACATCCACCAGCCCCATCCTCCTGATTACCAGCAGCCCAACCCTACTGAGCTTCATCTCTTTCTGGCAGAATCTGGGATGGACTGAGCTGTGTGGCTCTAGGAGAGAAGCCATTTTTCCCTCACGCACCCAACTGGAGAACAGCACTCCCTTTATGTGACCAAAACTTGATCTGTCTGGGCATGATAAACTCTGCTGGCCTCACCTGGATGATTCCCTGAGACGCTACCCCAACACAAATGTGTGCAATCACCCAGCAGGTGGCATCTAGACTAGGTATACCCAGGGAAATTTGTTGAGTAGCCTCAGATCCAGCACTGGCACAAGTTTGAATCTGTATCAGTTTGATAAACACAGTACACCCCTACCTGGTGACTCACTGTGAATCTACATCATGCCACTCAAATGCCACAAGAAGTTCCTTAAGTGACTGAGCCTACCAGGCAGCCAGCAGGCAAAGGAGATCTCGAGGTGCCTTAGAACTTTTGCTGACCTTTCCTGGTTATGGTGTTGATAAAAGCTGGCCTTGGTGGGCAGCCTAGTCCTTTCCAGGCACACCCAGGTCCAGTGGAGGCAGAGGATCACTTGTAGCTCCAAAAAGGTAGCCCAGGGTCATCATGGGCAGTATCTGACACTTTCTGCACCAGAGTCCCTCCCAAGAGGCCCAGAATGAACACATTTCAACCACATCAGAGCAGGACCCAACAAGCTACACAAGCAGTATATCCAAAGGGAGATCTTAACAGGCACCAGAGCCTACTTAGTTAAATTGCACTTTGCGGAGTCAATACTGCACAGCAGCATGCATGTGGCAGTTGGGGTTGAACCTGACAGTCAGCAGCCTGAGGGGCAATCCCACACATGAATGGAACAGTAGTAATCAAGACACAATTACAACAGGAGGGCCTACTTAACCTACAGAAGAGACATTCCTGAAGCACCCAGCTCAAATGATCAAGGAGATTGTACCACTGGACCCTACTGTATAAGACCTCTCACTCCACAAAGACTAGGAGTCATAGCAGATCTAATACATAAAAACAAATTTAAAAATGTAGCCAAAATGGGGAGACAAGAAAACAGACCCCAAATGAAAGAACAGGACAAATCTCCAGAAAAAAAAAATAGCTAAATGAAATGGAGGCAAGAAATTTGTCAAAATTTAGCTCAAAAACCATCCTTATATGGTTATAAGGATGTTCAACCACATAAAAGATGACAGAAATCATCAAAAAGGACAAGTCAGAATTGAAGAATATATATCTGAAATGCAGAATATACTAGAAGAGATAAACAGTGGATTGGATGAAACAGAGGATCAAATCAGCAATTAGAAGAAAGATAAGAGAAAAAACACTCAATTAGAGCAGCAAATGAAAAATTATTTAAAAAATGAGGATATTTTAGGTGGGGGTGCAACTGAGGAGGTAAGTGCTTGGGGCTTTCCTGGTGGGGGGTGGGGCTCACTTGGAGAGGAAGGGAGAAGGGATTATCAGTGGTTTAAGGGCAAAAGAGGGAATCAGGATATGATTGAAAACCACGGGTGTTAGAAAGAAGTGGGAGCCTGAGAGGCTGGGAGTGCAGGGATTTAGGGCATGGAAATTTAAGTGCTGCCCCAGACGCTGGTCTGATCTGGTCTTGCCTCTGCTCAAAGAAAACAAACAAATGAGCAAACAAAAACAACTTGAGCTACTTATAGATTGTATAGATTAAATCAAGTGCAAGCTCTTCAGCATTGCCGTTCTGAGCCCTTTATCAGTAGGGTGGGGACAAGGGTGGGGAGAATGGGGAAGAAAAGGGGCCACATATTTAACTTGACAACCTCAAGGGAGGCCTGCGTGGTGGTCTTACAAACTCGAGACTTAAGGTAACCACAAAGAATGGTCTGAAATTTAAAAGTTTCTAACTAAAAGCAGATCACAGCAGGTAGCCCTGCCTTACACTGGTATTTTTCCCCAACAAAGGTTGTTCTTTATCTTAATGTAAAGAATGTTAAGTGTCTGTTGTCTTTTTGTATCTACCATAACAATACCTTTGGAATGTCAAATCTCCTTTTTCCAGACCCCTCAAAGCACAGGAACCACACCAGGAAAAGACCACAAATCGCCACGTTATTGTTATCCTGTTAATTGTTGAATTAACTATCCTGTACCCCACCTATGTTATACTGTCTATCATTTTACTTTTTCCCCAATTCCAGAGGTCCCACTGCTTTGCTTTCTCCCATCTCCCTAATCTATCACCAATGGATTTCATGTAACCCACTTATGCCTTCTCTTTTTATTGTAATGTACAAAATAAGGTGCAAAAGTGCCTTTCTCCAGGGCATATTCTTATCTCCTTGAGGTTTGTCATCAGTTTGGCTCAAATAAACTCATAAAAATTCTTTAAAAAAATGAGGATACTTTAATGCCCTCTGGGACAATATGAAGCATACTAACCTCCACATCATAAGAGTACCAAAGAAGAAGGGAGCAAGCAAAGGATTGAGAACCTATTTGAAGAAATAATGACTGAAGAATTCCCTAACCTAGTGAAAGAAAAAGACACATAAGCCCAGGTTGTGCAGAATTCCAAACATCATGAAACAAAGAGGCCCACATCAAGACACATCACAATTAAAGTGCAAAGATTAAAGACGAAGAAAGAATCTTAAAAGCCACAAGAGAGAGTTAGTTAACTACAAGGGAGCTCCCATAAGACTATCAGTTGATTTCACAACAAAAACATTTCAAGCCAGAAGGAATTGGTGTGAAATATTCAAAGTGATGAAAAACAAGGATCTACAACCAAGACTAACTTTGCCCAGGAGGCTATCATTTAAAATTGAAAAAGAAACACAGGGTTTCCATGACAAGAAAAAGCTAAAGGAGTTTGTTAGCACCAAACCAGCATTATGAGAAGTGTTAAAGGGCCTGTCTGGAGGGAGGAGGAAGAACAGAGGAACATGGTTAAAATAATAAAATAGCAATAAATACATACCTATCAATAATTACTTCAAATGTGAATGGCTTAACTGCTGCAGTCAGAAGACACAGGGTACCTGAATAGATAAGAACAAAAGATCAACATATTAATATCTGCTGTCTAAAAGTGACCCACCTCAAAATGAAAGATACACACAGAGTAAAAGTAAAGCAATGGAAATAGATATTTCATGCAAATGAAAAGAAAAATAAAGCTGAGATAGTAATATTTATATCTGACAATATAGATTTTAAAACAAAGCATATAGTAGGAGACAAAGAAGGACCCTATGTAATGATAAAGGGGGCAATTCAACAAGAGGATTTAACATTTGTAAACTTTTATGCATTCTAATGCATAGAAGCACCATTGCTCCTAACAAAGGAGCATCTAAATATGTAAAGCAAATCTTGATGAACGTGAATGGAGAGATCAGTAGTAATACAGTTATAGAAGGACATTTGAACACCACATTGACATCAATGGATACATCCTCCAGAGAGATAATCAACAAGGAAATGGTGGCTTTAGATGCACACCAGATTAGATGGATTTAATTGATATCTGCCCTGTCTGGTGTGTCTCAGTGGATTGAGTGCCATCCTGTGAACCAAAGGGTCGCTAGTTCAGTCCCCAGGCAGGGCACATGCATGGGTTGCAGACCAGGTCCCTACTTGTGGTTGCTTGAGAGGCAACCACACATTGATGTTCTTCTCCCTCTCTTTCTCCCTCCCTTCCCCTCTCTAAAAATAAATAAATAAAACCTTTTAAACTGATATCTTCAGAGCACTTCATCTCCAAAGCAGAAGGAAATGTACTCTTTTCAAGTGAACATGTTACATTTTCTAGGATAGACCACATACTAGAACACAAAACAAATCTCAATAATTTTAAGAGCATTGAAATCATATCAAGCATCTTTGACCATGATGGTATGAAACCAGAAATCAATCACAACAAAAAAACAGAAAAAAAACCACAGAGATATAGAACAGAATAACATGTTACTAAACAATGAGTGGGTTAACAGTGAGATCAAGGAATAAATAAAAACTTACATGGAAGCAAGTGAAAGTGAGAATACAACAAACCAAAGTCTATTAAACACAGCAATAGCAGTATTAAAAGGGAAAGTCCTAGCATTACAGGCCTACCTCAAGAAACAAGAGAAAGCTCAAATAAATAATCTAACTTTACAGTTAAAGGAACTTTAAAGAGAACTACAGAGTCCAAAGTGAGTAGAAGAAGGAAAATAATAAAGATCAGAGCAGAAATAAACAAAACAGAATCTAAAAAATATACAAAATATTAATAAAACCAAGATCTGGTCCTTTGAAACAGTAAACAAGACACGAAAACCTTAACCAGACTAATCAAGAAAAAAGAGAGAGAACCCAAATAAATAAAATCAGTAATGAAAGAGAAGTAATAGCTAACAGCAAAGAAATACAAAGGATTGTAAGAAAATATTATGAACAACTATATGCCAACAAACTGGACAACCTGGACAAATGGATAAATTCCTAGAAATACAAAATATGCCAATTCTTTGAATCACAAAGAATCAAAGAATCTGAATAGACAGATTCCAACTAGTGAAATTGAAGTAGTAATCAAACCCCCCCCCCCCAAAAAAATAAAAGTCCTGTACTGGATGGTTTCACAGGTGAATNGAAATACAAAGGATTGTAAGAAAATATTATGAACAACTATATGCCAACAAACTGGACAACCTGGACAAATGGATAAATTCCTAGAAATACAAAATATGCCAAAACTGAATCACAAAGAATCAAAGAATCTGAATAGACAGATTCCAACTAGTGAAATTGAAGTAGTAATCAAACCCCCCCCCAAAAAAATAAAAGTCCTGTACTGGATGGTTTCACAGGTGAATTTTACCAAACATTCAAAGAAGATCTAACATCCCTCCTTCTCAACTATTTTAAAAAATGGAGTGAAGACCCCCAAGCTCATTTTATAAGGCCAGCATTATACTAATCCCAAAACCAGATGAAGACACTAGAAAGAAAGAAAAGTATAGGCCAGTAGCCCTGATGAGCATGGGTGCTAAAATCCTCAACAAAATATTATCAAACTGGATCCACCCATACATTAACAAGATCATACACCATGATCAAGTGGGATTTATTCTAGGGATGTAAAGTTGGCACAATATCTGCAAATCAAAAAACATAATATATCACATGAACAAAATGAAAGATAAAAACCATGTGATCATATAATTAGATGCAGAAAAAGCACTTGATCCTGAACCCATTTGTAATAAAAATTCAGCAAAGTGGGAATACAGGGAGCATACCTCAACATAATAAAGGCAGAATACAAAATAAATATTCAGAAATTAGTCATATTTTTATACTGCAATCATTGGGAAGGGAAACTAAAAAAAGCATTTCAACTGTTTCAAACACAATAAAATACCTAGGAATAAATTTAACCAAGGATGTAAAAGACCTGTAGAAAATTATAAGTCAATGAGGAAAGAAATTGAAGAACATACAAAGTAAGTGGTAGTACATATGTTCATAGATAGGAAGAATTAACATCATTAAAATGCCCATACTATCTAAAGCAACCTGTAGATTCAACACAATTCCTATCAAGATACCAATGGCTTATTTCAGAGAACTAGATCAAACATTCCAAAAATGTATATGGAACCACAAAAGAGCCCAATAGCCACAGCAATCTTGAGAAAGAAGAACAAAGTTGAAGGAATAATGCTACCTGTATCAAACTATACTACAAGGCTATAGTAATGAAAGCAGCATGGTACCAGCCTACAATAGACACATAGATCAATGGGACAGAATAGAGAGCCCAGAAATAAACCCATGCCTTTATAGTCAATTAATATTTAACAAAGGAGGCAAAAGATAGAATTGTATAAAAATAGTCTATTCAATAAATGGTGTTTGGGAAAGTGGACTGATACATGCAAAAGAATAAAATCTAGGCCATTGTCTTGCACGATAAATAAGGACAAACTCAAATGGATTAAAGACATAAATGCTGACTCAAAACCATAAAAATCCTAAAAAGAAGAAAAGCAAAAAACAGGCAGTATAATTTTGGACATTTCTCACAGCAATGTTTTTTCTGGTATAACACCTTGGGCAAGAAAACAAACAAAAAATAAACAAATGGGACTACATTAAACTAAAAAGGTTTTGTACAACAAAGGAAGCCATGAACAAAATGAAAAGACAACCCACTGAATGGGAGAATATATTCACCAATGATACATCTGATGGAGTTAATACCCCAAATTTATAAAGAACTTATAAAACTCAACACCAAAAAACCCCAAACAATCCAAATAAAAAAAATGGGCAGAGGACCTGAATAGACATTTCTCCAGAAAGGACATACAAATGGTCCATAAATAGATGCTCAACATCACTAATCATCAAAGAAATGCAAATTAAAACTACAATGAGATATCACCTCACACCTTTCAGAATGTCCATCCTCAATAAATCAAAAAATAACGAGTGCTTGTAAGGATGTGAAGAAAAGGGAACCCCTCATATACTGTTGATGGGATTGTAAATTAGTGTAGCCATTGTGGAAAACAATATGGACAGTGCTTAAAAAATTAGAAATAGAGCTTTCACGTGATCCAGGAAATCCACTTCTGGATATTTATCCAAAGAAAACAAAACACTAATTCAAAAAATACACACAACCTTATGTCATCAGGGTGTTACTATTCAATGGTAGTAGTCAAGATATGGAACCAACCTATAAGTTCATCAGTAGATGAATGGGTAAAGAAGATGTGGTGTATATGTATACAATGAAATATTATTCTCAGCAATAAAAAAGAATGAAATCCTGCCATTTGCAACAGCATGGATAAATCAGACAGAAAAGGACAAATACTGTATAATCTCACTTATACGTGGAATTTTAAAAAATCAAAATAAATGAATAAACAACATAAAACAAAAACAAACCCACATATAGAAAGAACAAACTGATGGCCCCCAAAGGGAGGGGGAAGAGCGTGAGAACAAAATATATAAATAAATCTCAAATATAAAAAGTTTCAGAAAAATAGATATAATCCCCCCCAAAAAAGAAAAACCAAACAAATTGTTAAAGGATACATACGATATGTCAATACACCTGAACAATTATTTTCCCTCTTACAGGCACCAACAGTGTCTCAGATGTAGCAAAAATAAATTTTACACATTGTCTGACATTTGGAGGTACACCTATGAAAAGATCACAGAGTACCAACCATTGCAAGAAGCATGAATTAGGATAATTTCTGTCATTTAAAATTCAACAAGAAGTTGAAAAGCAAGTTTTGAAACCGCCCCCCCAGTCTTTTTGGTCTTCTTTGAGTTTATTATTCTTATATTCATTTGAGACGGTGAGCTCCTTATAGCAGCTTTCATGCCCATCTCAACATTTAACATTTAGCAAATCCTTGGAGGTAATTAAGAATTGAACTTTTTAGTACTGGTAGGGGAGCTGAGTTGGTGTGAATGTCATCCTGATACACCAAGGCTGTGGATTCCATCCCCACCCCCCACCCTACTCCCCACCCAACCCCCACAGTCAGGACACATACAAGAATCAGCCAATGAATGTATAAATAAGTGGAACAGCAATTCAGTGTGTCTCTCCCCCACCTCTTCCTCTCTCTCTAAAATCAATCAATAAATTAAAAAATTAAAATTTTTAATAGTTCAAAATTATAATATTTTCTTAAAATAAAATCTTGCCTTAAAAATACTACAAAAGAAATAAGAGAAAGTAGTAAATAAATTTATTTTTCTCATTGCATAGGACTAGTATATTGGTATTCACAAGCAGGTCTGTCTCATAATTTCATTGTCACTTATATTAAAACTGAGGTTATTGAAAAATACTTCCAAAATATTTCAATTAAGATATTCTTCAAATACTTTAAAATATCATCTTGAAGGTACATATCAATGTAACTAGTCAATTTCTTAATAGGATCTTGTGATGTTAAGTTTTATCCTCATCTATCATGAGCTATTTAAAGGTTGTCATGACACAGCTCCAAGCTTTTGTTTTCCTTCCAATAATGTTTGAGTCTCCGGAAAATCTCTACCCACTCTGTCAGGAATTAATACAATCATCTCAAGTAACCTTTCCGTGTCTATTTCTTATCCTAAGTGGTATACTGAATGAGCAGGATATCCTCCCTATATAGTCATATGTATACACTGTTAGGAAGGTCTCTTAAGGGCAATAATAACTTCCATTGAAATAAATAAGCATACTGAACATTTATTTGGGAAATATCCATCCAGCAACTACTGAATGCTAGTCACTGTGTTAGAAACTGAACTAAAAAAAGAATTAAAGTCAGTCCTTGACCTAGAGAACTTTGCTGTCACTTTGACAAAATCTAAATGAAAAGAATTTGCTCTTTTCTCTTCAAACTATAAGTCAATAGTAAGATTAACTAGATAACTGAATTCTTCATAAAATGGTGATGTCAACACAAATGCCTTTCCACAGAGTTGTGATACCACAGTAGCTGTCAGCCATGGCTTCACACATGGTGCTCATCTGTGGAGCATTAAAGTAGATATAAAATGCCTGGATACACTCTCAGAGATTCTGACTTAATTGTTCTTAAGTGCAGCTTGGACACTGGGATAAAAAGAAGCTCCCCGTGCTTCTCTGTGCAGCCAAGGCTGAGAACCACCACCAGCTCTTTCTTAATGGCCTAGTAGCCTTTTCTTTCTTCCTGAGGGCATAGACTTTCATGGTCTTGGGGCTAAAGCAAAGAATGTTACAGAAAAATTAACAAATGAAGATATTCACTAGGCATATGTTGAGCTATGCTCACCACCCCCCCCTTTTTTTCAAACCAATTCTTAAACGAGAGCTGTTATTTTGTTTTTAATCCTCACTCTGATACAAGAGTAACTCCGGGATGTATTAAAAGTCAATTCATTGGTCCTTTTATTAGCTTACCCAATCAACCCAACAACCTAGAAACCTAGGAACCTTAAATCTCTCCTTCATCTAGAACAAATCAAGAATTTCTTCTTTCCTCAAAAGAGCTAGACTATTAGTTATAAAACTGCTTTGTTCCTTTAACATTTTCAGATGCCAAAGTAGAAAGATGGAGCAAGTCTCAAACTGCCTCTAGCTAGAGAGGGGAAAAAAACGAAATTGGCCTTGTACAGGCTTACACGACTGGAAGAATTCACACAATAGGTCACGGTTCTTTGATTTCCACTTTCCTCTATAGGAGTATTAGATATGATAGATAATAGGTATGTCAAGGTCATGTTTACCTTATTCTAATGAAGCAAAGCATAAATCTCAAATTGTTAACCATCTGCAGGGAATTACTGGATCTTTTTTAGAAGCTAAGTAATTAAAGTGGAAAAATGTGCTTAATGTTAAAACAAACTGAAATGTTATTATATTAGATAAGGGAGCTGTTCATGACCACATAATGTCATTAAAGTGATCGGAAATTATGTGGTCCCTGAGATTGCTTTATTTCCCTCAGCTGAATATTAATTTCAGGTGAGTAATTTAAATTGCATTAACAGCAGACTCTTTAAGATGACACTTCATTTAGTCTTGAAAGTTGCTGCTGTTTAAGACATTCCCCCAGCCTGCCATTTCACACTGGTGCTAACTTGCGCCAGATTGTATATTGTTTTTTTCAAAATACCATGGGGGTGTCAAACACTTTATTGCAAACCTGCTGCTTTATGGGAATATACAATGTAAATAAATCAGAGACACTTCTGTTAATTGCCTTATTTTAGATAGAAAACCTTTCAATTAGATGTATGAAATCAACTGACAGTTTTATGAACCAAACAGTTTTGGAAATATCCTTCACATTCACTGGATATCATCACGCTTTCAGAGGCCATATGGCACGCAGTAGATCCACAAGATCTTCAAGGACAGGCAAACTTAGGCTCAGCGTGAATCTCAGTTCTAGTGTCTGCATTTCCTTCACTAACCAATGGCCAGGTAAGACAACTTCCAAGCAGCATCAAAAATATTTTTATAAAAGTTATTTATTGTAGTTGTTTTCCTCACGGAAACAAGGTAAGTAAGTGCATATTCCTTTACTCTCCACGAACCACCAATCACTAACTGAAGTAGGGACAGACCATTAGAGCCTGGACCAAATAGGTGATGAGGGCTGTAGGGTTCAGGATGTGTTTATTTTGTTAGAATCCTCGAACCTCAGGTTTGAACACAAATAATTATTTGCATGAGAATAACAGTTTCATGGAAGACTGAATGACAGTATTAAATGGTTCAAAAACTTTAACCTAGTGGCAAGTATTATACAACTTAAGTTTACCTTTGACCTCCAAACCCTCCTCAGATCAAGGAAAGGCTATGTTCTAAATTGGATATGACAAAGTCATTGGTTCAACCGCCACGTCTTTGTCAAATAATTCTCTTTACCTCTCCTATGCCTTCTTTTGTAGTATTACAGGAAGTTTATAAGCACCTTCATAGAGATATCACATTCATCTTGTTACAATACAGGGTCTTTCCTTTCTCAGTTATAATCCTATTGCTTTTCTTTTCTCCTCTAAGTTCCCTGTTCGGATCTGTAACACGTCTCTCCTATAGCTCTCATGTGCACTCCTGAATTTTGCTTTTTGGCTGCTGCTTTCCTTTCTGTCAGTGTTGTTTCCTTCTAAACTATTCCCATGCTGTTCCAGTTCAGTTGCCATGATCCTTCACTGTCTCTATCAACTGCCTCCTGAATCAGGTTCACGTAGTTCAAAGCCATCTGCCCAGCAAGGTAATTTCACACCGTAAATCTACCCCAGCCAACTACTCATTTGAGCACATCTTTCTAATTCTCACTCTCTGCAGGATGGAACAGATAGATCCTTTCTCCAGAAATCATAGGTTTTGGAAAAGGATAAGCCCAGCCTTTCCAGAAGACCACCAGCAGGAGTAACATTTCCAAACTCTAACTTTACGGAGCTTCCTGTTTACTTCCTTGAGAGTTACCCCTGCCACCACTGTGAAACCACCAAGCCACATAGCCAAGCTGCCTGCAACCTGAAAGGCTATAAAGGGATAAGTATGCATTCTCCAACACACTCAAAGAAATTTGGAAACCCTCATGTAAATGATGGCAGAGAAGGATCAAAGCCACGCATCAGGAAACCAATATCCAAGTAAAGGACATACAGCTATCTGGGATATCTCTTAAATTATAGATGGCTCAAAGTCAATCTCTGTTAAAAGTATAATAAAAAGTAACCTAGAAAGAGGAAAACACCTACTCTTTCTCATGATGAGGATCAGAATATACTCACCACCCCAAAATATGCTACTTTGGCATAAGGATTATTTTCAGCTGAAGGCAATTAAGAAACAGCAAACACAGAAGGAACCGCCTGTCCTCCCCGTTTCTGCCTACAAACAGGGATCAGTTTCTCATTGGGAAGATGTCCCTCCTCACCTTTCCCTAACAAGGAGGGAGACCTAACTCATCCTGAAGATGGCACTGGCTTGAATCTGCATACAAAATTTGCTGAAATAAACCTTATCTTCCATTACTTTCTCCCACATATATTTACCTGCCCTGGAATCCCAGATCCCTTTTCCTTTATCATTTTATGACCCTGTGTTAAAATGGTATATAAGTACCTGGGCCTAATCGCTTCTTTGGAGTCTTCACTTCTTGTCTGTGAAGTTCCTGTGCACATGCGCACAAACTTTTCTGCTGTTAATTTGCCTTTTGTCAGTTTAATTCACAGGCCCCACCTATTGAATTTAAGGGAATATTAAGAAAAGTTCCTTTCCCCTCCTAC
Source organism: Sturnira hondurensis (assembly GCF_014824575.4). Taxonomy (NCBI): domain Eukaryota; kingdom Metazoa; phylum Chordata; class Mammalia; order Chiroptera; family Phyllostomidae; genus Sturnira; species Sturnira hondurensis. The sequence continues at coordinate 2,816,643 of NW_028081539.1, forward strand.
ATTGAGATTAACCAATTAAAATCATGTTTTATCCTCCAGCAAAAATGAGCAAATAGCTCCATAAATCTGGTTTCTTTTAAAGTAATGAAATGATGCAAGAAAAAAGAAGAAAATCATGAATACTTTCAAGACTATCTTAGCTATGGCATCTTAACTGTATTTCCTTTCATGTGTATGTTGCTTTCAGGATAATTCTTTTTTAAAATATTGAATGGATGAGGGCTAATCTAAATGAAAAAGTCCTTTCGCCGCAACCCCTGATAAACACCCGTGCGCACCTGTGTCGCTGTTGTCTGGGCGCGCTGTGCAGTGAAAAGCGTGGGACTCCAGTAGGCGGCGCTGCACTCGCACCGGCAGAGCAGCTGCACTTGGTCTCTGAGGAAATAAAGGCAATTTACAGGCTTATTTAATTTTAGCCCATCTTCAAATGACACTATAAAGTTGTAAGGGAGCAGATACTGTCATCATAGCGTGACAACTAGGGAAAACAAGACTCCAGAAGAACAGAATGAGTGAAGTCATTTGCAGGCCAAGGGATCAGAAACACAGTTAAGAACCAGGCCGGAACAAGAGAAGTGGCTATTTTAAAATGGACCCAGCCTAGCAGAATGAACTGTTAGCTAAGCCTTCACTTCAACGAGAATCTCCCTCTTTAGCACACAATGCCTTTAGCCTAAAATGATACCTAAAGGGATTTGTGCTCACCTCTTTGTCTGTCATTCTGTAAGCCAGCCTTTCAGAAAATTCCTTCCCTAAAAGGGATGCTGCTGTTTTCCCCCAGGGTATCTAATTCCTACGAAACCCATTCGGTTTAGACAAAAAAAAAAAAATTGTTTGGCCTTTAGGAATTCTATTTGATGTATCAGATTTTTTAAAATTTTATTCTGATAAAATAAAGAGAAATTTTACCATTTCTCCTTTGGTAGTGTGGAGTTGACTGCCAGCAGGTTCATTCACATCATTGTGCAACTATCACTACTTTTCATCTCCAGAAATTTTTCATCTTCCCAAAATGAAATTCTGTACCTATTAAACAATATCTCCCCTTACATTTTACTTACCTTTTCTATGATTTTGACTGTTCTAGCCACTTCATATAAATGGAATCACACAATACTTATCTTTTGTGTCTGGCTTATTTCACTTAATGTCCTCAAGGTTAATCCATTTTGCAGCATATATCAGAATTGCATTCCTTTATAAGGCTAAATAGTATTCCATTGTGTATCTACAAACAAATGGTAAACATTTTGTTCATCTATTCTATTTGATTCACATTTGGGTTGTTTTCACATTTGGGCTATTGTGAGTCATGTTGTCATAACACTTCTGTTCAAGTCCCTGCTTTCAATTTTTGTGCATCTCCCACAAATGGAATTGCTAGATCAAGTGATAGTTCTGTTTATTTTACTGAGGAACCACCTTACTGTTTTGCACAGTACTGCACCGTTTTACATTCCCACCAGCACTTTACAAGGGTTCAAATTTCTACACATCCTTACTAATACTTCTGGCTTGTTTTTTATAATAGGCATCTGAGTGGGTGTGAAGTGGGTGTTTCATTTTGGTTTTGGTTTGCATTTCTCTGATGAATTAATGCCGAGCATCTGCTGTATCAGATACATGCCTATTTTATTCATTTACTTTTAATAGTACTTACCTATTTTTTTTTCTTTTTAGAGCTTTACTGTAGTTCCAATTCTTCCAAATTCTTATCAACACATGGTATGGTCAGTCTCTTAAATTTTAGCCATCCTAGTGTGTGTACTGCACTATGTGATCGTGATTAATTTGCATTTCCCTGTGATGAATGATGCTAAGCAACTTAACATGTATTCATTTTCTATCTACATTTCTTCTTCAGGGAAATATCTATTCAAATCTTTGTGCATCTTTTAGTCAGGTTATTTTGTGTGTTATTAATTAAGTTATGAGAGTAGAATGCGATTTTTATAGATTTATCACTTACATCACATAATGGAGATTATGTCATATTATCAAATATGTTTTGCAAATATTTTCTCCCAGTCTCTAGCTTGCCTTTTCACTTTTTAATGGTTATCTTTTGAAGAGCACATGTTTAACTTTGATAAAGTCCAATTTATTGATATTTTTCTTCTGTACATTGTGTATTTTGTGTTATTTTAAGAAACCTTTGATAAACAGAAAGCCAGTAATATTTTCTCTTATGTGTAATTAATAACTTTTTTCCAAAAAATTAAGTAAATAAGTACCAAAAAAAGAAGGAGGAGTTTGACTGTCCACCCCTGCCCTGTTTGAGTGCCACAGAATCTCTGTGAGTAGGCACGAACTCCCCATCCCTGCTGATTCTATTGGCCTAAGTGACCGTAACTCTGAAGAAGGCTAACAACTTCATACATAAAGCCTAAGAACTAGGTTGACAAAAATCAGTGTCCTTTATAAAAACCCTCCTTCTGATCCATCATCCTAACTTGTACCCAATTCTGTTCTCTTTTCCAAAGATTGTCATCATTCTATCTAGCTGACTATTTAATGACTTTCTCCCTTCCCCCTGATAGCTGATCTAGAAATTCCATAAACTCAAACTATAAAAAAGTAGAATGAATTAAAGTGCTGAAAAAAAATCTGGAATTCTATGTCCAGAAAAGGATCCTTCAAAAGTAAAGGAGACATAAAGACTTTCTCAGAGAAACAAAAAGAGGAATTCTTCACAAGCATACCAGCCCTGCAAGGCATGCTAAAAGTTACCCAGGCAGAAAGAAAAGGACATGTCAGGATCAACACAAAAAGGGAAGTATGTCAGAGAAGAAATGAATAAAAATATAATAAAATTTTCTATTCTCTCTTACTCTTAATTGATCTAGGAGATCTCTTTTTTTTTTCAGAGCAGTAATAGTGACAGTATATTGGGTGATTATTGATTATGACATATGAAGAAGTGCAATGAATGATAGCAATGCAAATAGAGCAGAGGAATTGAAAACACACAATTAAAAAGCAACCACTACATAAGCAACTACTACTACTACAAGCGGTCCACTGGCATTTAAAGATGGATTTAGATTAGTTTTAAAATGTGTATTATAAACCCTAAGGCAACCACTAAAAGAGAGGAGATCAAATGAAATCACATAAAATACTCTGTTAAAACCAGAGACTACAGAAAAGAGTTCGGGGGGAGGGGTTAAACAGAAAAAGGCAAGGGAACAATTGCAAACATGATAGATAGTAATCTAACTATATTAATAATCAGTTTAATTGTAAATGGTCTAACTGGGTAAATATTGATTCTCTTACCTATTGACCTCACTGAAAATTTCTGCATGAGGGTTATATGAGAAATCTCTATACTATTTTGCAATGTTTTTGTAAATTTTTAAATATTCTAAAACAAAGTTTATTTATTTAAAAATAAAGAGGTCATACTCTGGTTTCTCTTCAGATCGCATAAATCTTTCACCTTTTAAAAATAAAGAGGTCATGTTAAAAAGGAATTCAGAAAAAACAAAGAGTTCAAAATCTTAGATACTTTTAAATACTCCCCCACAAATGCACTGAATTAAAAACCAATAGTATTTTATCAATAGTTCATCAGCTAATGTAGATTTAAACACATGTCTACAATGGCACTATACAATAAAACTTCATATAATGACAAAAAGGTTCCATATCTGTGCTATCCAATATGCTAACCACAAACCACGTGTGTCTATTGAGTACTTGAAATGTGACTAATGTGACTGAGAAGATGAATTTTTAATTTGCAAATAATTATTAAAATTTAAACCTAAATAGACAGATGTGGTTTTGACTACCACATTAATACAAGTCTCTTCTAGAAGTCAAACACAGCTCTTCATTTAGGCAGGCAATTCACTCTCCCATCCAATTCTAGCATTTTTTGTATTTTATAGATTCTATGGTTTTCACGGTTGGAATTCAATGACATCATGAATTTCAAAAAATGTTGCCAATCTTTACCAGCCTATCTAAATAACTATGAATTTGTGTGTATAATATCCTAAAAGAAGAAAAACATAAAATCCCAATTTTTGAAACATTTGTTTTTTCCAAAATTATAGACTTCTCTTTTGCTGGATACTCTACAAGTACAAGTTTCATCTCAGTTAGAATTGTTTGTGAACTGAATTGTGACTCCAGATGGATTCAGAATATTATCACATCTTTAAAGCTTGCATCATAGTACTACTTGCTTTTAGTTGAGCAGAATCTGAAATAGGGTAACCCTATTCACACTAAATTTTCTCTGAAGGCAGATACAAAGAAATATATATATTTAATATATATTGTATATATTATTACATATAATAGTATAAAATATAAAGCTATATTTATATATGTATAAATATATTTATATCATTTGTATATAACATATTTATATAACAAATATATAAATAGTTATACTATTTATATACTATATAAATATATGATATTATATAGTTATACTACTTATATAATATTTATATTATATAAATAGTTGTACTATTATATAATATTATATTGTATACATAGTTATGATATCATATAATATTTATATCCTATTAAATATTATGCATTTATATATGTTATTATATGTAGTAAATATCATACATATTAGCACTGAAAACTGTGTATAATTTTATATATTAGCATTGAAAACTAGGACCAACTTCACTAGAATGGGAAAGAATTCTGAGAAAATTGGAAGATTTTTCATTCCTCATCAGGCCAGTGGAACTGGATTGGGAAACACAGTCTCTGTGTTCTGTCAACTGAGTCATAAGAAATAGGGCAACTTATTTGCCTAAAAAATGGCTATTAGTCCTCCAAGCATTACCTTCATTTCATGAAACAGGATCTTTATTTAACTGACTAGAGAAATATTCCTCTACCTCAAAGGAGTACTTACTAAGGCAGTTCTAATGATTACTTGTCTTTATATATTGAAGAACCAAATTTTTTTAAAAGGGGGAGCTTCAAATGAAGACACTGGAGGTGGCATGACCCCAGGAAAAAGTACTGTCCCTAAGAAGAAGTCAGGACAGCTCTAGTAACACATGGTGAAGGGTCTTGTCCAATGCAGCCTGAGCTGATGTGGGAAAATACATCTCTGTCTGGCAGATACAGTGTCACTGGGAATTGAACCAGGAGGGGAGCATGTACCCACTCACTTCAGAAGGGGGTTTACCTAGCATCAAAACAAATGTGAATTATAAATATTTTTTTAAAACTGTAGGTTGACCACAGACTTGATTTAAAAAATGATCTGAAACTCACAAAAAAGAAGAGATTAAAACAACAATAAAAATGAGAACATTGTCAAGAAAATCTCAGATATTTCACGCAGTAACTTTTTTACTGATATGTCCTCTAGAGCAAGGGACATAAAGGAAAGAATAAACAAATGGGATCTCATCAAAATAAAAAGCTTTTGTATGGCTAAAGAAAACAGTATTAAAATAAAAAGAGAACCCACTGTATAGGAAAACATATTTGCCAATGATAACTCAGACAAGGGTTTAATCTCCAAAATACATAAAGAACTTACACGACTCCACTCTAAGAAGACAAGCAACCCAATTAAAAAGTGAGCAAAGGACTTGAACAGACATTCCTCCAAGGAGGACATACAGAAGATCCAGAGACACATGAAAAGATGCTCAATATCACTAGCTATCAGAGACATGCAAATTAAAACCACAATGAGATAACCACTTTACACTGGTCAGAATGCCCATCATAAAAAAAGCAACAAACAACAAGTGTTGGAGAGGTTGTTGAGAAGAGGGGACCCTAATCCATTGTTGGTGGGACTGCAGACTGGCACAACCACTGTGGAAAACAGTATGGAATTTTCTTAGAAAACTAAGAATGGACCTGACTTTTGACCCAGCAATTCCACTGCTGGGATTATATCCTTAGAACCCTGAAACACCAATCCAAAAGAACCTATGCACCCCAATGTTCATAGCAGCACAATTTATAATAGTCAAGAGCTGGAAGCAACCTAGGTGCCTGTCAGTAAATGAATGGATCAAAAAACTATGGTACATATACACAATGGAATTCTATGCAGCAGAAAGAAAGAAGGAGCTCCTACCTTTCACAACAGCATGGATGCAACTGGAAAGCATTATGCTGAGTGAAATAAGCCAGGTGGTGAAAGACAAATACCATATGATCTCACCTTTAACAGGAAGCTAAACAACAAAACAAACAAGCAAGCAAAATAAAGACAAAGACACTGAAATAGAGAACAGGGGGACAGTGACCAGAGGGGAGAGGGGAGGGAATTTCAGGGGGAAAAGTGGAAGGATTTACAGGAACTAGCATAAAGGACACATGGACAACAACTAAGGGGGGTGGAAATGGGAGGGAGTTGGGGAGCACTGGGGGCGGGACTGGGATGGGAGTAAAAGACAGAAAACTGTACTTGAACAATAATTAAATTAAAAATAAAAAAATATGATAGATGTGGAGCTCAATCAATGAAGAAACCAAGAATTACAGTTCTAAAAATTATAACCAGAACACATATAACAGAAACAGTAGTCAGAAATAAAACCAAAGAAAACCTGTCTAAGCTGATAAAAGATCATCAACTTAGTATAAAAGTCCAACTATGTTCCAAGTAAATTTCAACCAACAGACCAAAAATCAGTATATTTCATTAAAGTGCTCAATTAAGAGAGTCCATAAAATTCTAGGTACAAAGACCAAGCAAACTGGACTCTCTACCAAGAAATGTTATGCTGGCTAACCTGATTTTTTTCCCTTTGCAATACTTAATGACAACACAATGATATTTTTTAGGGAGAAAAGGCTATATATAACATAAGGTTATAACCCTACCAAATTGTCATTGGCATGTGAAAATAGAAAGACATTTGCTTTTTAAAAAATATTTTTTACTAAATATTTTATTCTTGTTCTATTACAGTTGTCCCAATTTTCCCTCTTTGCTCTCCTGTGCCCAACCCCCCCTCCCATCCCACAGTCAATCTCCACCTAGTTGTCCACAACCATGGGTCATTAATACATGTCTCTTGACTAGTCTCTTCCCCTTTTTTCTATCCTTATCTCCCTTCCCCTTTAGTTGCTGTCAAACTGTTCCTTGTTTCCTTGCCTCCAGTTCTAGTCTATTCATTTGTTTGTTGTGTTCATTAGGTTCCTCTTATAGGTGAGATCATATGGTATTTATCTTTCACCACTTAGCATAGTACTCTCCAGGTCCATCATGGTGTGGTAAAAGGTAGGAGTTCCTTTTTCCTTTCTGCTGCATAGTATTCCGTTGTGTAAATGTACTACAGTTTTTTTTTAAGATTGTATTTATTTTTAGAGAGAGAGGAAAGGAGGGAGAAAGAGAGAGAGAAAAACATCAATGTTTGGTAGTGTCTTGTGAGCCTCCTATTGGAGACCTGGCCCGCAACCCAGTCATGTGCCCTGACTGTTAATTGAACCAGCGACCCTTTGGGTCACAGGTTGGCACTCAATCCACTGAACCACATCAGCCAGTGCTAGATGTACTACAGTTTTTTGATCCACTCATTTACTGATGGGCATTTAGGGAATTTCCAGCACTTAGCTATTGTAAATAATGCTGCTATAAACAGGCATGCATAGGTTCTTTTGAATTGGCGTTTCAGGATTCTTATGATATAATCCCAGTAGTGGAATGCTGGGTCAAAAGGCAATTCTGTTTTCAGGTTTTTTTAGGAAATTCCATACTGTTTTCCACAGTGGCTGCACCAGTCTGCATTCCCACCAACAATGCATTAGGGTTCCCTTTCCCTCACATCCTCACTAGCACTTGCTGTTTGTTGTTTTGTTAATGATGGCCATTCTGACCCATGTGAGACGGTATTTCATCGTGGTTTTAATTTGCAACTCTCTGATGACTTTTGGTGTTGAGCATCCTTTCATATGTCTCTGGGCCCTCCGTGTGTCCTCCTTGGAGAAATGTCTGTTCAGGTCTTTTGTACATTTTTGAACTGGATTGTTTGTCTTCCTGGTGTTGAGTAGTGTGAGTTCTTTATATATTTTGGAGATCAAATCCTTGTCTGAGGTATCATTGGCAATATGTTTTCCAATACAGTTGGATAACTTTTCATTTTGCTAATGTTTTCTTTAGCCATGCAAAAGCTTTTTAATTTGATGTAGTCCCATTTATTTATTCCTTCTTTTATTTCCCTTGCCCTAGGGGATGTATCAGTGAAATATTGCTGTGTGGGATATCTGACACTTTACTGCCTGTGTTTTGCTCTAGGACCTTTATGATGTCATGACTTATATTTAAGTCTTTTGTGCATCTTAAGTTTCTTCTGGTGTATGGTGTAAGTTGGTGGCCTAGTTTCATTTTATTTTCATGTACCTGTCCAGATCTCCCAACAGCATTTATTAAAGAGGGTATTTTTACCCTATTTTGTGCTCCTTCTCTCTTTTTTTGAATATTAATCAACTATACAGATATGTGTTTATTTCTGGGCTCTCTTTTCTGTTCCATTGATCTATGTGTCTGTTCTTATGCCAGTCAGACTGTTTTGATGACAGTGGCCTTGTAGTATAGTTTGATATCAGGTATTGTGAGTCTTCCTACATCATTCTTTTTTCTCAAGATTGCTGAGACTATTCATGGTCAGTTTTGGTCCCATATAAATGTTGACATATTTGTTCTAGATCTGTGAAATATGCCATTGGAATTTTAATAGGGATTCCATTGAATCTATATATTGCTTTGGGTAGTATGGGTATTTTGATAATAACAATTATTCCAATCTATGAACATGGTATATGCTTCCATTTGCTTGTATCTTCCTTACTTGCTTCGGTGTTCTATAGTTTTCTGAGTACAGGTCTTCTACCCCCTTGGTTAAGTTTATTCCTAGGTACTTTATTTTTCTTGTCACTGTAACAAGTGGGATTTTTTCCTAGTGTCTGTTTTTGTTATTTTATTATTGGTGTACAAAAATGCCTTTGATTTCTGAGTATTGACTTTGTATCCCACCATTTTGCCAAATTCACTTATGTCGAGTTTTTTGGTGGAAACTGTAGGATTTTCTACGTACAGTGTCATGTCAAAACTGCAAATAATGACAATTTTACTTCCTCCTTTCCAATTTGGATGCCTTTTATTCTTTTTACTTGTCTGATCACTCTGGCTAGAACTTCCACTATTATGTTGAATAGAAGTGATAAAAGTGGATACACTTGTCTTCTTTCTCATTTTAAGGGGAAAGTTTCTAGTTTTTACCCATTGAGTATGATGTTGCCTGTAGGTTTCTTGTATATAGCCTTTATTATGTTGAGGCATGCTCCCTCTATTCCCACTTTGCAGAGTGTTTTTATCATAAATGGGTGCTGCACTTTATCAAATGATTTTTCAGCATCTATTGATATGATCATGTGACTTTTGTCTTTCAATTTTTATATGATGTATTATGTTTATTGATATGCAAATACTGTACCATCTTTGCATCCCTAGGATGAGTCCCACTTGATCATGGTGTATGATCTTTTTAATGTATAGCTAGATCTGGTTTGCCAATATTTTCTTGAGGATTTTAGCATCTATGTTTATCAGTGTATTGGCCTGTAGTTTTCTTTCTTTGTTGTTTATTAACCTGGTTTTGGAATTAGGATAATACTAGTCTTGTGAAAAAAGTTTGAGAGTCGTTTCTCTTCTTGAATTTTTGGAATAGTTTGAGAAGGATAGGATTTAGTTCTTCATTAAATGTTCAGTAAAATTCATCTATTAAACTGTCCTGTCCATGGCTTTTGTGTGCCAGAAGTTTTATCAATTACAGCTTCAATTTCACTAGTTGTTATCAGTTTATTCAAGCTTTCTGCTTCTTCTTGATACAGTTTTGGAAGATCATACATTACTAGAAATTTGTCCATTTCATCCAGGTTGTCAAATGTCTTGACTTACAGTTGTTCATAGTAATTTCTTACAATTCTTTGTATTTCTGTGGTATTGTTTGTAGCGACTCCTCTTTCATTTCTGATTTTATTTATTTGGGCCCACTCTCTTTTTTTCTTGATGAGTTTGGTTAAAGGCTTATCAATATTGTTTATCTTTGCAAAGATTTAGCTCCTGGATTTATTGATCCTTTGAATTGTGTTTTGGGTCTCTAACTCGTTTAATTCTGCTCTAATCTTGATTATTTCCCTCCTTCTACTTGCTCTGGGCTTTGTTTGTTGTTGTTCCTCCAGTTCTTGTCGATGTAAGGTTGGGTTGTATATTTGAGATTTTTTCTATCTTTTTTAGATAGACCTGTATTGCTATGAACTTCCCTCAGGACTCTCCTCTCAGTGTCCTATAGGTTTTGGAATATTTTGTGTTCATTTTCATTTGTTTCAAGAAACTTTTTGATTTTTTCATTGATCTCATTGTTAACCCATTTGTTATTTAATAGCGTGTTATTCAGTCTCCATGTATTTGAAAGTTTTTGAGTTTTTTCCTTGAGGTTGATTTCTAGTTTCAAGCCATTGTGATTCAAAAAGATACCTCATATGAATTCAATTTCTTTAAATTGAGGCTGGTTTTGTGTCCTACCATGTGGTCTATCTTTGAAATGCCCCATGTGCATTCGAAAAGAATGTGTATTTTATTTCTTTGGGGTGAAATTTTTTGTCTGTAACAATTAAGGCCATTTGATCTTGAGTGTTGTTCATTGTCACAATATCCTTGTTGACTCTTTTCTTAGAAGATCTATCTTTTGTTAATAGTGGGATGTTAAAATCCCCTATGATGGGTGTGTTGCTATTTATATCTTTCTTAAAGTCTTAGGATTTTCCTTATTTAGGTGCTCCTTTGTTGGGTGCATATATGTTTACAAGGGTTATATCTTGTAATCCTTGTTACTTGTTGTGATGAATTACTTCCTTAAGTATTATGTAGTGTCCTTCTTTGTCCCTTTTTATGGCCTCTGTTTTGAAAAATATTGTGTCTGATATAAGTATTGCTACCCCATCTTTTCTTAATGCCCACTTGCTTGGAATATTTTTTCCATACCTTTTTTTTTCAGTCTTTCTAGATCTTTTGTTCTGAGGTGGGTCTCATGTAGACAGCATATATGCAGATCATGTTTTCTTAACCATTCAGCTCCCTTATGACTTTTGATTAGAGTATTTAATCCATTTACATTTAAGGTTATAATTGATAGGTACTTAGTCATTGCCATTTTTTTCCTTTGTACCTGTGTTCCTCTTTCTCTCTCTCTTTTTCTTCATCTCTTAAAGCAGTTCTTTTAGCATCTCTTACAATGCTGGTTTGGTGGAGGTGTATTCTTTTAACCTTTTTTTTTTTGGTCTGGGAAGTTCCTTATTTAGCCTTCCATTTTAAATGATAGTCTTACTGGGTAGAGTCGTCTTGATTGCAGGCCTTTGCTTTTCATTACTTGGCATACTTCTTGCCATTCCCTTCTGGCCTGTAGTGTTTCTGTTGAGAAATCACCCAGTAGCATTATCAGAACTTGCTTGTATGTTACTATTTCTCTTTTGCTGCCTTTAAGATTCTCTCTTTGTCATTATTTTTTTTAATTTATTTAACTTTTGTTCAAGTACAGTTTTCTTTCTTGTATTCCCAGCCCTGCACCCCCCCAGTGCTCCCCACCCCCTCCCACCTCCGCCCCCCGTCTTAGTTATTGTCCATGTGTCCTTCATACTTATTCATGTGAGTCCATCGAGAGAAGCACAGAGTAAAAGGGGATGGACTCTCTTTGTCTTTAAATTTTGCCATTTAATTATAATGTATTTTGGGGTGAGACTCCTTGGGTTCATCTTGGTTAGGCCCCTCTGTGTTTCCTGGACTTGTGTGACTTTTTTTCCTTATCAAATTAGGGAAATTTTCTGTCATTACTTTTTCAAACAGGTTTTTTATCCGTTACTCCTCTTCTTTTCCTTCTGGTATCCCTATGATAAGAATATTATTACATTTCATGTTATCTTGAAACTCCCTTAAACCCCCTTCATTCTTTTTGAGTCTTTTTTCATTTTATTGCTCTGCCTGGGAGTTTTTTTCTACCTTGTAATCCAGCTTACTGATTTCATCTTCTGCTTCACTTAGCCTGTGCTTAATTCCTTCCAATGTATTCTTCATTTCTTCCTTGCTCTTATTGATAGCTTCAATGTCCTCTTTCTTGCTGGTGTAGTTCTCAATAAATTCCTTGTACCTTTCATGGAGTTCCTTGTAGTTTTCACTGAGCTCCTTAAGCACCATTATAACCATTATTTTAAACTCAATGTCTGCTAGTTTGCTTGGCTCAGTTTCATTTAGCACTCTTTCTGGGAATTCCTTCTTTCATTTTCATTGGGGGTTGTTTCTTTGTCTCCCCATTTTAGGTTACTTTTCTTATTTGTTTCCATATATTGAATTGATCTGCTTTGACTCCCTGTCTTTGTGGTGTGACCTTCTATGGTAGGAGACTTATGGGGCTCAGCGGTGCAGGCTCCTTGATCTCCTGAGCTGGATATTCTTGGGATGCCCTTTATGCCATTTCTGTGGGCTCTCTGGTTGTAATGGTTTTTGGCTGTTGTTAGGTCATTCTTTGGTGGATCCTTCTGTCTGGCTGACTGACTGAGAGTCACACTGCTCACCATGTCTTGTGTGCTGTTGTATAGGTGCTACCAGGACAAAACCAAAAAACCCAGGAAATAAAAACCACACCCACAAAAATAGCCTCCACCCACAACCACAATATCTACAACAAATGAGTAATTATTAATAAAAGTGTAAAGCGATTAAGACTATTATAAGAGAGGAAAAACAAATATTAGATGAAAGAAAGCTGAAATAAAAATGATTTTCATAGAGGGAAAAGAAATAATAAGAGTAGGGAATAGAAACAAGGCAAAGAAGTAAAGAAAATAAAATTGACACCATAAAAAAAAAGAAAGAAGGCAAAATGGAGTAAGAAAAGGGAAGGGTAAAGTAATTAGGTAATATAATTTTTTTAAATAGTGAAAAAATAGGAAACAAATTGGAGAAGAAGATCCACCACAGCAATACCAATGACAAATGAGCAAGATTAATATAGGTATAATGGGAAGAAGAAAGAAAAAAGAAAGAAAGAAAAGCATATGAAATGTCTAGAAGAAAGATAATTGATTTTGAGAAGATAGATGGAGAAGGAATACTAAGAGTGAGGAATGCAAACCAGGCTAAGAAAGGGAAAAAAATAAAATTTAAAATAAAAAACAAAAAGGAAAGGAGGAAGATAAAATGGGGTAGGAGAGCAGATCAGTAACATTTGGTATTTAAAATACAAAAATAGTGAAGATTTAGAAATAAAATTCAAGAAATGTAACAACCACCAGCATATCACCAACAACCAAGGAGCAAAAATTGAAAAAGGTAGAGAGAGAATAAGGATATTTTAAGAATGGAAAAAAGAATGTGAGATGACTAACGACATGAAAAATGGTTTTGAGAGGCTAGAAGGGGAGAAATAGTAAAAGTACTGAATAGAAACAAGTAGTAGCAAGAGAAAAAATAACATTTATTTAAAAAAACAAGAAGAAGAAGGTTTAATGGAGTAAGCAAATGGAGGAGCAAAAATACTAGATTTGAAATAAACTATAATGTAAAAACTAGTAACTTAATATGCACAAACTTGAGGGATGAGAAATGAATGTCAAAAAGCTACACAAAAGAGAAATATAACACAATTCATGAAGAAGACTGCAGTAAAATTGGTCTCAGCAAAATCCAGTGTTTACCACTATCTTCTCTTTCTGGATCCACCCCCTGGTAATGTCAGATGGTGTCATAGTGTGGCCCTGGGCAGGCTGTTTGAGACTACAAGCAATCCACAGTCTGTTGCTGCCTCTCAGACTTGATTGGTCCCCACTCTTCTAACCTCCCAGCTTTCCATCAATCAGCTCAGGGCCTGGGAATGGTTCATTTAATGTCCTGCCATTACCTTCTCCACTTGCCTCTAGAGGGGGCTCCTAGTGTGATGGGGAGGGTGGGAACCCTGGGTCACCCCTTGGAGGGGCATTGTTCAGTCTTCAGGGAAGATGGTGGGAGCATTTTCCCACCCCCTCACCACATGTCTTTGTCCCAGATTCTTTCCAATAATGTATGGTTTCTGGTGAATTAGTCGTCCATTTCCTGTGAAGGGCCAATCTGTGTAAAAGGGACAGCTATTTCTTGCTTGGCACAAATAGCAGCTCTGTCTAGGTGTCAAGGCTGGGCAGGGACCTGAATACCCCTGTTGTATTTGTTTGTCTCTAATCTTTCTGCTCTGCTGGTTTCAGTGGATCAGGGCCAGAGGAACTGTATAGCTCATAGCATCTGGTGAAGGGTCCTTTCATAGCTTTTTCTTCTTTCCCCTGCAGAATGCACCCACCAGGAAGCTCCTGAGCCCCGCCTCACTGATCTGCAGAGCCTGTAATCCCATAGGTAAGGGTTGTGCTCACCTGCCTATGAGGGGACCTGCCTGGCTACAGCAAATCTCAGGCATTCAGCTCCTGGCCATCCAGTTTCCAGCCTGCTCTTCTCTCACAGGAGACTCGGGCCCAAACTGTCCACTCTGTACAGTCACCTGCTCACCAGCCATGCTGAATTGGGGTCCTTAGTCCCTTCAGCATGACTCTATCCCTCTGAGTTCTTTGTTGGGAGAGCTACTACACATCAATACACATGTGCAAGCTGCTACACATGCATGCACACGTGTGCAGTCACTGGGTCCTTCTCAAGTCTCAAGTCTCACCTCGGCTCCTCTTTTAAGAGTTTCTGTGTGGTCCCCATGCTGCAGCACCAAGCCCTGTGGAGCCTGTTCTCCATGTACTGCCTCTCACCCCAAATCACAAACCCTCTCTTGGTCAGGGCTGGCCAGAGCCTGTCAGAGCCTCCAATAGTTTTAGATAAAGTTTCTCTCTGGATCTCTACTGGATGGGGCTGGGAAGAGTCTGTCACCAACACTATAACACCGGGCAGTGGCAGAATGATCTACCCACTTCTTCCTGCGCTTTTCAGCCTCAGATGGGCCTGCTCCCACTATGCTGTTTCTGCAGCCAGTACCTCCTGTACCATCTCTCTCCAGCCTCAGAGCTCATGGCTCTTGAGCCTACCTGCAGCCACCCCAAATCTATGCAGCTGGAAGTACCAGGTTGGGCAGTGGCACTTAGGAGAGCCCAGCCTGCCCATTCCCAAGTGCTCTGCAGGCACACAGACTCTTACCCGCTCACACACACTCCCCACACTTTCACCTGCATACATTCTCACTCACACCTGCTCTCACTCACTCTCTGGTGGATTTTTGAGTTGATTGCTCTGTAGTTTAGTTGAGAGACTGGTCCAGATCTAGGAAAAAGTGGACAGAGCTTCCATCTACTCTGCAGCTATCTTGGATCTCTCAAAAGCCATTTTCAACTAGAGGGGGGATTTGTATGTTAAGAAAACATACCAATATTATAAAGATCTTTTATAAAAGATCTTTTTAAAAAGATCAAGGGCATTTATGTTGGTGAAACCCTTTTCCTTCACTTTTCACATTCCCATTTCAAACTACGAAAGCCTTATTCCTACTCAGCTCAATGTCTACTTTCTTTGGGAGCTTGGGCCAAAGATTGTCTTCTATCCCTCCCTTCTCTTCAAACAGAGAGCAGCTGCTGATCTAAGTTGGAAGAACCTGCCCTTCGTTGATCCTCATTTCTGTGGGACAGTCACTGTGATTCAAAGCAAGAAATGGGCCCTGCCCACTCTCTTTGGCCCTCCTCTCTGACTCTGCTGTATTGGTCCGCTCTGTGGAACATGCCTACTTCTTCCTGTCCTTGAGTGGTAGACCAGCAGTACAGAGCCTCCAGGCTTGGGAAAAGGAGGCCTGCAGTACATCTCTGTGTTTAACTGAATAGATAAATTCATTTTTGGGTGATACATCCTCAGCTTTCTCAGAGATAATTCTGTGACAGATAAAAGATTTGGCTTTGGATACCCATTCTATTCTCCTTCTAAAGAATATTTCTATATACAGAGACTAAAAAATTAAACAATTGCATTCACAGGCTCTTTTGTACCTAGGGTTTCTAGGTATGATTTAGGTTGTACCAGTCAAATATACTAACAGGAGATTCAAAAAAATAATAGTGTTGCAGAAGCCACCTCTTCCAGCTGCTGTTGCTGTTTCTGCTGACAAGCACAGTCATGAAGGCACTTGGTTTTTCTGGGGCACCATCAGCAGTCAGTCCCAAGGTTCATGGATTTCGACAGGCAGGCCACAGGCTACCTATTTTGCTAGCACATTTTGTAGCAGGTGGGGCATGGTTGTGTAGCCAACAACAATAGAAGCAATTTCCTGATCTGGCCTTGCTAGACAGGATCGCACTGGACCTGAATGCTTCCTGATAATACAAGAGGAGGAAGCTTCCTAAATGACCTGGTTACTAGGTGGCCTGGGAGTCACTCTTGTAAGTTAACCTAGATACAGTCTATTTCTTAAGCCTTTCTGATGATTTTATAAACTATTTGACACCATAAGATTTTTCCTCCTTAAACTGTCAGGAATAGATTCACTTCTCTCCACTGAATTGTATGCAAGTGAACTCTGACCAACACAACCACGGAGCCATGTATGTTAGGTGTTATTGATCATGCTTGGCTTCCCATATCCATTATGAATTCTTTAAAATTTGGAGAGGAAAAAGGATGGGAGGTTAAGTTATCCTAAACCAACAAAGATAGTCAGTCAAGTAAGAATGGCATCAAAATTAAAGACAGTATTTTAAATAATTGTATAAAATTGTATAAATAACGTTGTTGTATAAAAGGGCTAGTGGTGAGCACTGAAAGCAAATAATGATTAACTATACAAAATTATTATACACATGACCATAAAATGGAATAAAATATCAAAAACATTACATAAAATATATTAACATAAGAAGTATTAATTTAATGATTCCTATGTCTTAATACCCAAGACAACACAAATAAAGTACAGAAACTAATAATGGGTCAAAAATAAAAGTGACATAGAGGGATATAAAAAATGCTATTTAATTCTTACTAAAGGTTTAAATGTAGATGGAAAGTTGTTTTTAGCAACAAAGTGAACCTCGTTTTTGCCTTCCAATTGCTGAGGGGGGCGGGGGAAGCAAATAAACACAGGCCATCTATGGAACAAGTGACAAAAGTTAGAAAATAATCATGACAAAATAAGATAAACCATAAAATAAGATGGCAACAGTTCAAACACTTCGTACCATACATGTGAACAGTATGAATCTATCAGTTGAATGGCAAGGACACTATATACCGCTTACAAAAGAAACAACAGAATCAGAATGATTAAAATGGGTTAAAAGTAGAAGTCTTACGGGAAATATATCAAACACAAAAACTCAGAGGCAGCATATTTATTTTAGACAAAGTCACATTTAAGATTCAAATTATTAAATGGGAAAACGGTTATTTAAAAAATCTTATTCATAAAGAATAGATATGTACTGTCATTTGATTAAATATATGAAATAAAAACTAAGAAGTACCAGGAGAAAAATATGGGCACACACTCATCTGGGAAGCTCATAACTTCACGTGCTAGCAGACCGTAATGCTGTGAACACAGAAAAACACAGACATTGTCAATAACAGAGAGAGGAAAGGAACATTTGTTACTCACTGAGGGGGAAGAAACTCTCTAAGAATACCCATCTCTTCCTGGTCATAGTATAAAATGAAAGACAGCTCTTTTTGAAAAAAAGTTGACAACTTGTATTAGAAGCCTTAAAATGTTTATAATTCTAGGTACAGAGACTCTATGTTTACACAGATAAATGAATATACTGTAATTAACAAAGTTCCCTTTTGAAGGCTTATTATCTTTTGTAAATGTACTAAGCCCATTCTTGAGGGCACCAGCCTCATAACCTAATCACCTCCAAAGACGCTACACTTCCTACCACCATCATACTGGGGGTCAAGATTTCAACATATGAACTTGGGGGACACATAAAAATTTATGTGCTCCATAATACTATCTACAACGTTAAGACAGGCCATAAGAAGAACTGGATTTAGTCTGTGACCTAAAGTAAAGTTGCTACTTTAATTTAATTTGTGACTGAATGAAAGCTTATACAAAATAAAGCTACTTTAGGACACTATTACCAAGGTACTTTATCATTTTTCCAGATACTTGGATGAAGTAAAAACCTAATTAGACACCTAACAGTAAAAAATATATCCTTTAGCCCTGGCTGGGCGTAGCTCAGTGGATTGAGCACAGGCCTGCGAACCAGAGGATCACGGTTCGATTCCCAGTCAGGGCACATGCCTGGGTTGCAGGCCAGTTCCCTGCAGGCCAACTCCCAGCAGGGGATGCATGAAAGGCAACCATACATTGATGTTTCTCTCCCTCTCTCCTTCCCCTCCAAAGATAAATAAATAAAATCTTTAAAAATATATATATATATCCTTTACAGATGCCCAGGATTGTGCTATAAATAGCCACATTAGTCCATTGTAAATAGCCTTAGTATGATAGCGTGTGCATGAATCTTTGGTTGGGAAGGTGGTATGGATCAATTAAACTAAAGGTTTTCTCCTCAGATCAGTTAGGATGTTTTGTTTGCAAGGTTTTGTTTGCAAGGTACAGAATATCGAAGTCGAATCAGTTTTTCTAAAAAGCAGTGTAGGGCATTTATTGGCTCACAGAACTTCAGAGCCACATGGCAAGAATGACTTTCAACAAAGCTGGATCCAAGGGCTGAATCCGTGTCACCAAGACCCAGTCTCTCCTCAGGCCTGGCTCTGCTTCCCTCTGTATCGTTGCCAGCCCCAGGTCACCGCTCCTCTCATGGTGACAGTAGAGAGGATGAAAACGGCTGCCAGTCGCCTCGGACTCACATTCCTTTCTTCTCAACCAAAGCAAAAGAGAAGGGCTTTTTCTCACCCAACAGATTGAACAGAAGTCCTGGGCCTTGGTGCCTTTGGCCCAAATTGGGCCACGTACCTGTTCCTAAACCAAAGCCACTGGCCAGAAAGATTTAAGCTATAGTGACAGGCTTGGGAGGCAAGCCAAACTCAGCTGCATGCCAACAACTTCAAAAATAACAACAATAATAAAAGAAACGGAGGCCGAGCAACCCCATAAGAATATATACTACTCGCATACTTCCCATTTGAAAAACCAAACAGGAACTGATCTGAGATAAAGAAATGAGCTTAGTAAATCATCACCTTAGCTTTCCTTTAAAAAATCTTGGTGATTGTGAAGTACTCTGCCTTTCTCCAGCCACGTAGCACTCACTGCAAGTTCACCTCAAGTGTCTGTGAAGCTCAGGAACACAGTCAAAGAATACTGAGTAGATCTGGCGATAGTGAATGTTCTTAACATGTTTATCTTTTTAAAAAAAATCTTGTATTAACCCACAAATTTCCAATCATACGTCCAGACAGGTCATCTTTTGTGGCAGAAATTTTTTTATTAAAAACCTCATTTGCTTGTAGCCTTATGTATTTTTAAAATGTCTGGACTAATTTCTCCAAATCTGCGCTCCCTCATATCTTTCTTGGCTATAATTAGTCAGTGAGACTTTTTAGCATGGGAGTGACTCCAAGAAAGTCTAAATTACAAGTCAGCACTGATTGCTGTTTTTATGTGTTTCTTGAGTCTCAGGAAAAGTGTTTGTTTTTTCCTCCTGAAAAGAGCCACCACGACAAGTTTCTTATTTTTGCCCCTTGAGAATAGTTATTATTATAGAAGGAATCCTTAGTATAAATCCTTAAAGTAACACATGAGAAGGACTAGGTTGGTTTTGAGCAGCCTCTCCGTGCTGCGACTACAGTGCAGCAAAACGTTGAAAAGTCAGGCAAGGAAGTTAAAACAAACCCTTTACCAGTTGCTACATATAGGATAGATCAATAGCACTAACAACTTTTCATATGAAATTCAAACATTCTGAAGTTTCCTTTTTCTATTCCCCGAATATCTTGTCCTTTCCACTTCAAAGGACTGTGAGCTGCAAAGAGAGGTGACTCATACACAACAACACCCTCTTCTGTTTAAACTGTAACATCTGGCAGTTCTGGGCTGAAACGCAACGATGAAAGGGCACAAGACTGTGATTGTTTATTCTTCAATAGTTGAGGCAGAGGAGCACGGGGAAGAAGGGCATGAGTTTAGGAGCTGAGTGTGGCTGGATTCCAAAGGCAACTCTGCCAGCTGCCAGTCGGTGGGTAACCCTGGGCAAATTACTAAACCCTCTGAGCTCCTCCTTTCCCCTTCTTTTAACATCTTTTTATCTTTCTTGGTTGGTAGGAGGATAATAATAATATGTATCTTACTTGATTAGTAAGAGAATTAAGTGAAGTATTTGTTATGAAGAGCTTAACCTAAAGCTTTAAAATAATAGCTCATATTTACTGACCATTTTTTATGTACCAGGTATAAGAAGCACTCAATTCATGTATTTATCCAATAAACAAATGAGTATGTGTTTTATACCAGACATTGCTCTCAAAGATTAGGATATAATCAGTGAAAAAAAAATAAAGATTCCTGCCTGGAGTTTAATATTTGTTGAATAGCTGTTAAGAGTATAGTATAATTAATAAGCACAATACATATCATAGATAAAACCCCAACAACAATCAAAAAACAAAAATGAAGTTCCTGGAAGTCAATTGATATGATAAAGACTTGCCTACAGCCCTTGGGGAGCAGCGGCCTCTGCAAACCCTTCTGCGAAATGGCAGGACGAAGCCAGCCAAGCAAACCCCATGGGAAACAGAGACTCTCCTGCCTGCACCAGGGGTTCTGGAATCATTTTTCAGCTGAGTTCCTTCTGACTGGACAGAAATGAAAGCAATATGAAGATTTTCTGCAATGCCGAAATTCTACTAACGTTCTGAAGATCTAAGGAAATTTTTTGTAGTAGACTATTCATCTTTCTCCGTTCCTAGAAGAGTTTTAGGATAGTCACTGTTCTCTCACAATTTCAAATTACACCAAAGGGCCATTTAACAATACACTGAGGTTGAAGTGACAAGTGGAACAGAGCTGTGGCTTTCTATTCATTGGTATCTGCTCTCACGCACAAAATTAGATTTGCCATTTGGGACACTATTCCTGTTATTGACCTGAATATATCCCGAGCATCAGCCATCCAAATCATAAACAGGTCAGTATTGTGTAAAGGGAAGCTGCCACCCTTTGTGTTAATCTCTATTGCTGGTTAGCTAGAAAAGGAAAACAGAAGAAATTTCACTTGACAAAAAACCACGGAACCACATCTGCCTCGTGGTTGAAGGAAGAGAGTGCAAAAAGTACTGGGTAAGCCATCAGGGAAAGGTAAATCAAAAGCACAGTAAAACACTACTTTTTACCTACACATGGCCATATTAAAAAAGACATAGAAAAACAAGTGTTGGTGAGAATGTGGAAGAAAGAGAACCCTCACATATTGCTGCTGGGAACTTAAAATTGTGTAGCTGCTTTTGAAACGGTTGAGCAGCTCCTCAAAAAGTTAATAAACATTGAGTTACCATCGGACCCAGGACTTTCACTTGTAGGTATTTACCTAAGAGAAATGAAACATAGACCCAGTTAAAATCGTTCACAAATATTCATAGCAGCATGACTCAAAATAACTAGAAAGAAGAAACAACCCACATGTCTACCAACTGATGAGCGGATAAACAAAATGTAGAATATCTATACAATGGAGTAGTTAACAGTAAAAAGGAATGAAATATGTATAGCGACTACAACATGGTCGAACCTTAAAAACATTATGGTGGTGCTCAGGGGACTGAGTGCCAGCCTGCGAACCAAAGAGTCTCCAGTTCGATTCCCAGTCAGGGCACATGTCTGGGTTGCGGGCCAGGTCCCCAGTGGAGAACACGTGAGAGGCAACCACACATTGATATTTCCCTCCCTCTTCTTCGCCATCCCTTCCCCTCTCTCTAAAAATAAATAAATAAAATCTTTTAAAAAATATGCTAAGTGAAAGAAGCCAGTCATAAAAGATCACATATTGTATGATTCCATTTGTATAAAATGGTAAGAATAGGGAAATCCAAACAAAGTAGATCAGTGATTGCCAGGGGCTGAAGGGAGGAAGACTCAGGAATGACTGCTAATGGGTACAGATTTCTTCCTGGGATAATGAACATGTTCTAAAATTGGATAGTGGTGATGGCTGCAGACCCCTGTGGATATTATAAAAACCATTGAAATGTATACTTTAAGTGGTTCCATTGTATAGTATATCAATTATATGTCAATAAAGCGATGTTTTAAGCATTGGGCACTACAAGCAGAATAAATTGTCTTTACCCAACATATCTCTCTTTTCCTCATTATTTAGTATTTTCCTCCATGGTATGGTTTCAGACTTGGGAAAGGGCTCTGTGTTCCTGAAATATCATTTTCCCTCGCCCTACACCTGTTTCACTAAGCCTGTGAAATTATACCTTATTAACTTCCCATCTTTGGCTCAAGGCTTTGTTTCTAAGAAATATTTAAAATAGCTCAGAGAAAGATTTCTCATTGAGCTTTATCAGCCATGCGCTGTTTCTTACGAATGGGTTTGTCAGATCTTTTGCTGACAGAGGGATTTGGCTGACAGCAAACAGAATGAGGATAAAGTGCTGCAGAACGGAGAAAGGGGGCATGGAGAACAGAGGTTGGGGACGCGCATTTTCGTCTCCGTGTTTTAACAGCATTGATCCGAGCGCCCACCTGTCATTACTAATGCTCTGACCTGTGTCCTTTTTTTGTTCCTTTTTTCACCCATTGATCTGTAAAACCTTTGCATCCTGCAGGGCCTAATTCAAAGACCATTTATACCAAAAAACCAGGATTTTTTACAAATGCTACTCAGATTTCTATTTCTTCTGCTTTTGGTCTGTACCTGTATTTTCATTTGAAATTACACTGAAATTCTTTTATTCTGCTTCATACATACCAGTTCTTCTGTTAGGATAAAAATAGTTCTTTAAATATGTCTATATCATAATGGTGAATTGGCTTTCTTTGGAGGATCAACTACAGCTGGTAGTCAAGAGCTCTCTGAAAAGTACTCCAAATCTTGTCCACCCTCAGCAAGAGGTATGCTGTGATTAATTAGCTATGTCTACAAGTGGAGAATATGCATGTCGTTCTTGACAGCTGTGCCTGCTTATGGAGCCTTTTGTTATCCCTGTACCTTATAATCAGATACGATTTTTACCTACAAAGCAGAGAAACTTCATCATTTCATACCAGGTGAACTGGCTTACTAGTGATATCATTTGCTAATAACCCTAACACTCTACATGCTAAAACATTAAGTGATATTACAATATTTCATCTTTCCACACTACCTGTATGACCTAGATCTTCTGACCTCCATGAATAAGAAAAATAATTTTAAATACCTAACTTTAACATATTGTATAGCAGACAAAATATCCCATTGGTTGCCTACCCACCATCCATCTTCTCACCCTCTCTTCCTCCTTCCAAAAACAGTTACAATGTCATTCTATTATCTACCCTTTTTCTGTGAGTCCTCAAGATTCACCAGAGGGTGGTGTCACTACCAACCGAAGAGTTGAAGTGTGTTTGGATGAAGCCAGTCATGGAAGTCCTGTTCCCCTGTCTGGAAGTGGTTTATTTTTACTTTATTTCTATTGATTGATTGTCAAGAAAGAGAGAAAGGGAGGGAGAGGAGAGGACAGGAGAGGAGATGGAGGGGGGGAGACATCAATTTGTCGTACCACTTATTTATTCATTCATTGGCTGCCTCTTGTATGTGCCCAGACCAGGAATTGAATCCACAACCTTGGCTTATCGGGACACCTTGCTAACCAATTGACCCACCTTCCAGGGCTACAGTTGGTTTAACTAGGACTGTGGTGCCGTTCTGACATGAGAGGGCTGGCAGTGGAGAGGATCTGGGAAAGTTTTCTACCCTTTTAAGACTCCCAGAAATAGATATTCTTTCTTTCTCTGGATATTGCTGTGTCTGGATATTATGCTCACAATCGCCAATGCCATCACGCTGTGAGTGTGAAAACAATGTTTACTCACAGAGGATGGTAGAGAAAATGCCAGAGGGGCAGAGCTAGAGGTATGACACCCAGCACCGGAAGCTGGCCTGTGGGGCTTCTTGTGAAGAGAGGTAATAAGCCTGGTATTTTTTTAAACCACATGAATACAGTTTACTGATACTCTGTCCTAGTTGATACTCATTTCAAACTATAGCTATAACATATATTTGACAGTACAGACATAAACATCCATCAATAATCAAAATATCCTTATTCTGTGTGTACGCATGTATGTGATTTTAAATGCTCTATCACTGCTTACGTGTAGGTATTTTATAGGAATTACAATCTTCCATGAAAAGAAAGTAACTGAGACCCAGACATGTCAAAGGTTACACAGCTGGTTAGTGGCCTTCTCCATTCCTCCAGGCCATCTGGCCTGGAGTTAATTGTGGCATCGCTGGAGAACACAATTAACTGACCCGACATCAACCTGAGGCCTGGTGGTGCACTTGAAACAGCCTTCATTTCATGGAGCTTTCAATTTTTAAGGAAGAAACATGTAGACAATTATTGGGAAAGATTATCACACAATAAAAATTGTAATGAGTCCTGTGAAAGAAACAGTCTTGGGTATTTAAGAGAATATGAACATGTTTAGAAAAAAACAATCTGGACCAGGATGTCAGAGTGGCCTTCCCCATGGAGCTGAACTTCAAATTAAGATCTGAGGATAGAAAGGAATTAGTTCAGTGAGGGAGGGGTTGGATAGAATGCATTTCCAGGAAGAGCAGTATGTATGTGCAAGGCCCCAATGGAGGAAGGAGCTTGGGTCTCTCCAGAAACAAAGAGAAGGCCAATCTGCAGGAACCTGACATCAATGGGCATGGGAACATACCACGTGACAAGATTACAAAGGCCAGGAGTGTTAAGAAGAACCTAAAGCCATTGGAGTTGTCATTAACTAAGTGACAAGACTGGATTTACACCTGTAAAGTATTGGAGGCTAGATTAAAGAGAGGCAGGAGTGAAAGGTGTAGATGTGATTATTGAAGAGTAAGCAAGAAGCAATGGTGGCTGGGACAAACTAATTAATTTGTCTTTCTCTTTCCTAAGTGCTTCTGCCAGTCAAATCTTCCTGCATTCCAAACCAGTGCTATCTCCTATCCTGGAAATAGCACAATCCACAAGCCTTTGGCATTGGGATGCCATTGCCTTTCAATTCAAGACAGTTGACTACAATCACTAAGAAGCCTTTCCCTGGTGCCTGAAGTGTTAGTTACGAAACTGGGTGCCTCAGAGCTATGGGTCTCTCTGTGCCCATGTTCTGCACATGTTCTTACAAATGTGTTGGCCATGACATTGTGGTATATGATGGTGGGCTGAGAGGAGCCGGGCCAGGAAGCACCATAAAGGTTGCTGCTGTCACTGCACATTCTCCCAGAGGAGCCAGAGAAGACCAGGATGTGGGCCTCGCCACCCGCTGTCCTGCAGGTAGACCTGGAAGCACCTGGCCTGCTTTGGTGTAGACCTGCAGACCTCAAAGGCTGAGGGGCAGTTCATCACTGTTCTTGGCTAAGCCTCCCGACCCTGGCCCAAGGTCCAGGTGAGTGCAGCTGCACAGGTTGTGGTGCACATGCATCAGGGCTGGGGTTTAAGAAGGAAGAGTGGGTGGGAGGAGAAAGATGTGAGCACCTGAGTGCCAGGGCTGCATGGGGCAGTGGGGGGCTGACTTCTCTGAAAGTCAGGTTGTCATCCAAAACTATCACTCATTCTAGTGATTTCAACCTGGGGGGTAAAACAACAGACAGGTGTAAGACAAAAGAATGGAAGTTTTAAAACTTGGGAAAGCCATACAACTGGTTTTAACATGTTGAGCAATAATTAGAAATTAAGTGAAAACACATAGAGTGTAGCATTATGTTCTGGGACCTTGGCACGTGTGAATGCACAGATACAAGTGGTAAAAATCAGCAGCTAGAAGGAAAGAATATGCCCTCCATATCCAAACAATTGAAATTAATCCTGTAGGATTAAATTGGCCCCAAGGTGTTGTACCTATAATGAAGAAAACAAGAATTTGAACATGACTGAAGCCTGAAATTGAGAGGGAAATAAAACAGCAATGTCGCTGTAGTGCTCATCTGTCTCCTCTGACCTCTCTTCAAAAGCCTGTTGGACTTAAATGATCTAGTCATTTTGTCAGTGATGATGATGGCAATAACAGGACTATCAAAAGAGAAAACACATCTCCTGAATTATACGATTCCACATGTACTTGCCTACATGTGGAAGCCAACTTCTGGAACAGTAGAAGCAGCACTAAATGAAAGTACCTATAGAGTAGAGCATGATCTCAGAACCATTCCAGGAGATTCAAGTTAAACACAGTTATATTGCCAAGGAAAGAAAGAATACAATTACAGTTTGATAATTCTATTACCAACACACCTTTAAAATGGCATAAAGTGATATCTCAATAAATTTTAGTTGATCTTATATCTTCAAGCTGGAAGCGCTTTTGAAAGTGTTGCTCTAAACTGTGGATGCATATACCCAGTAGGAACATTCCTCTGGCTATTTTTTGGTTGAGACTTTATTAAGATAGAGCTAAAAGAACCATGAGATGATCCTGTAGATACCCCTTTAAAGACCACTGGCCTGAGTGTGAATGGTACCATGTCTGAAATCCACTGGAGTGTTTCTACAGATGATACTGGCAGTTTGTCAAAGGCTGAGAATTCTACTCCAAAGAACAGAGTTTGGAATATTGCAAAGAATAAAAGAGTTAACAATTTTGGAAGAACACTACATTATTGTACTTTATCAAATTGGCCTTGATCCTCTGGCAAATATGGTATTTGAAATTATCATTACTAATATTGATATGAGACTATGTATCTAGTTTCTCGGTGAAAATTCCCTTTGAAAAAGCCAACAGCAGATGTGTCGCCTGTGAAGCGAGCATCAAAGGAAAGTGTGTGCAAAAAGAAAACAAATTTTTCAATGTGTCCTTTGAGTCTAAAATACAACTTCCCACTAGTTCTATTAAAAAAAATTGATAGTGTGTCAAGCATCTCCAACTAAAGGAGGCTGTTACTAATGAGGACCTGTACTGACTCATCTTTTAATTTTTAAAAAAGCCAGAATTTTTTAATGATATCATCACAGATTTTTATTTCAAGTAAGTTCATTTTTCACTGAACTTTTAGCAAGGCTCTAGCTTTCTATCAAATTGTGTATATTTCCTTTCTGGTATCAAACTGTCTGGATTTTGGATTCTAATATGGCCTCTTACTGTGAGACATTTGAGAACCTATTCTGCTTCTACCTGTGTTTCCTCACTTTAAAAATGGGAATAATAATATATCTCTAAAAGAGCTGTTGTGATAACTAAGTAAGATAATCAAGCTGTAGGAAAAATTCTTGGTACATGTGAAGTGTCTGATGCTAGCCTGTTTATGCTACTCTCATTACAGTGTTTTCAGCCTTTTAAAAAGTTGGGCTTTTTTAGATTAGGTAGTGATTTGTTGAGCAACCATAAAAGTACAGTTTTACTCATTTCCTTTAATAAATACTCTAAGTGTCAAAAGTATTATGTCACCATCACTATCACCATGTTTATTATTTTATGTGAGGATATGCTTCTAGCTAATCTCGAACAACCACTGAGATGTGGTAAAATTATTGAAAAGGAGAATTAGAACTTTGTCTCACTTTTCTCTACAAAAGTGATTGTTACTCAAAAGACATTACTAATAACCCTAATTCTAACCATAATATTTAAGGCACAATTTAATATAAATAACTGGAAAGCTGTCAATCTTTAGTTTTGCCCATAATCAACTCTTACCAATGAAGTAAATAAAGGTCAATTAATTTTTGTCTACAATATCAAAATTATGCACAGTTTTATTTTATTGTGGAAATGTTTCTACAAGGTGATACAGAGCATGGTAAGTCAATAATGGAAAGCCATGCCTAAATCTTGCCTAGTTCTCCAGAGGGACATTTATATAAGAAATCAAATGTACAATTCACCAAGGATAAGACCTATTATCAAAGGAATTTATTATGCATGTCTGCAATTTTTGCTTTAAAAAAAGATGGACTATTTAGGTTAAATCTGGCATTAGTCAATTTGGCATCAGAAATTGACAAGAATGGAACACACCACATGAACTCTTTGAACAACTGAAAACATAAACTCTTCACAAATATTTTAAACTCTTAACTATAGAATGTGATAAAGTATAGAGAAAACACTTCAGTACAAAATCCTACACAGATGATCATCTTCCCTTGGAAAGCTGGCAAACATATGTCACAAATACACCAATCCTCAGCCTCACTTTCCAAAATTCTACCTCAAGTAATTATATTTCAAAATATATTTTCATGGTCAGTTGGATGAAGCCTTCCACATAATTTTACTTTACCAGATGTTTTTAGACAGTTTTAGAATTTAAAATTGATGAAATTGCAAGTGGATGCTTCTGAGTTTTCTTTCCTAGGTCAGGCACTAACTAGCTTATTTTTGTTATGGTGGTTTTGTTTTGTATCACTTCTTTTCTACCTAGAAGTCTTTGACAGAGCAAATATTTAAAGGTTTCCACATTTTCTAGGATACCAGTGTATCAAACCATTCATTTTTCTTGGCCAATTACATATGTTATCTTTATTTAGTTTTAACCTATAACATTTTGTTAACCAATTTTCTTTTCTTTTTTTTATTTTTATTTTTTTCTCCGATTTTTTCATTTAATTATTTTTCAAGTACAGTTTTCTGTCTATTACTCCCATCCCATCCCACCCCCATGCTCCCCCTCCCTCCCATTTCCACCCTTCTCAGTTGTCGTCCATGTATTCTTTATATAGGTTCCTCTAAATCCCTCCCTTATTTCCCTCAAATTCCCTCCCCTCTCCCCTCTGGTCACTGTCAGCCTGTTCTCTATTTCAGTGTCTTTGGTTATATTTTGCTTGCTTCTTTGTTTTGTTGTTTAGCTTCCTGTTAAAGGTGAGATCATATGGTATTTGTCCTTCAACACCTGGCTTATTTCACTCAGCATAATGCTTTCCAGTTCCATCCATGATGTTGCAAAAGGTAGGAGCTCCTTCTTTCTTTCTGCAGCATAAAATTCCATTCTGTATATGTACCATAGTTTTTTGATCCATTCATTTACTGGTGGGCACNCTTCTATTTAATATAGTATTGGAAGTTCTAGCCACAGCAATCAGACAAGAAAAGGAAATAAAAGGCATCCAAATCAGAAAGGAGGAAACAAAACTGGCATTGTTTGCAGATGACATGATAGTGTGCATGGAAAATCCTATAGACTCTTCCAAAAAACTGCTCGAACTAATAAATGAATTTGGCAAAACAGCGGGATACAAAGTCAATATCCAGAAATCAAAGGCATTTCTGTATACTAACAATGAATCAGCAGAAGCAGAAATCAAGAAAAAAATCCCATTCAATATAGCAAAAAGAAAAATAAAATATCTGGGAATAAATCTAACCAAGGAGGTTAAAGACCTGTATGCATAAAACTACACAACACTGAAGAAAGAAATCAAGGAAGACACAAACAAATGGAGACGTATACACTGTTCATGGATTGGAAGAATTAACATCATCAAAATGTCCATACTACCCAAAGCAATTTACAGATTCATTGCAATACCTATTAAAGTACCAAAGGCATATTTCACAGACATAGAACAAATACTTCAAAAATTTATATGGAACCATAAAATACCCTGAATAGCAGCTGCAATGTTAAGAAAGAAGAACAAAGTAGGAGGGATCACAATACCTGATATCAAACTGTATTACAAGGCCACTGTAATCAAAACAGCCTGGTACTGGCATAAAAACTGGCACATAGACCAATGGAACAGAATAGAGAACCCAGAAATAAACCCAACGCTCTACAGTCAATTAATATTCAAACCATTCATTTTTATCCTCACTAGAAGATATTTTTTCATCATTTCTAGAGAGTGAGGAAGGGAAAGAGAGAAACATTAATGCGAGAAAAGCCCCTGGAAAGGGGATCAAACCTTCAAACTTTCAGTTACAGGATGATGCTCCAACCAACAGAGCCACACCAGCCAGGGCAGACCCTTTTAATTTATCAAACCGTTCACAGGAAACAGAAGAGATTTCTCTTTAAGCTACCACCAAGAATTGTGATAATAGCGGGTAACCAATACATCTTAGTGCCCCATTGGTTCATCTCAGTCTTCTCTGCCCTTTAATGTCATTAATCTAGACATGGGTAATATTGGTTCCGGGTTGTTCTTTTTCCAAAGATGAAAACAAGAAATGTTAGCTTTCAATATTTTGTCTAAAGCATCCATTTTGAGATAATAGGAGCAGAGAAAGCTTAACCTTAAATGATCTATATTTCTGGTTCTCAGGGAAGAAATGTGGCTGAGGTCTCCGGGAATGTTCCTGCACCTTCCTGGGCGGGGAAGGCCCATGGAGATAGGCCCTGCAATCACTCCAGGAAACGCCTCTTTTAGCTTGACATTCATCTTGGTCATCAGTGACCAGTGATGGTGAACTCAGGGAAGTGTGTAAAATAGATAACACTTATCAAAAAGAGAATGAATACATGCCCAGAATAGAAAGTGTGCCTTAATTATAGTGGCGTTTAAAAAAATTCCTCAGCAGCAAACCCACTCCTAATCTTATCCAAGCTTTTCACCTGTCAGTGAGAACAAAAGGTCTAAAACACTGACTACTGAGAAGTGTTTTAAATTCTTTTTTGGTTGTATAATATAAAAACTTAAGTAAAACTACTATATCAATGTCCTTTCTTTCATGACCCTAACTGGCCACATTTCATAAAATAGGACAGATAAGGGATCTCAAAAGGTACAACCAGGTAGCTTAAAAACCATCAAGTTCTTTGCTCCAGGTTCAGAACTTTGTCCTAATCTTAAGAGCTAAATTCATCTAGTTCAAGATAGAAGCTTACAGGCTTCCGGGGACAATTCTTAAGTACTAGATGATGTTGTTAGGGGGAGAGACAAATGAGAAAGTTTCTCAAGGACTCTCATCATGAAGACTAGAAAAAAGAATAAGATACAATAAGAATAAAGATAAAAGGATTTTAAAATAGAAGAAAATAAGTAAAATCCCAAATAGGATTAAATATCAGGAATTAAAAATCAGACATGAGATTTGAAATGAAAAGTCTCTATGCCAATAGAATAAAAAAAGGAACACAAAAAAAGACAATAGATTTTTAATGTGAGTTTAAAAATTAAAAAACATAAAAATATGTAGGATTAAGGTTTAGAAACAAAATTACAGACTTAAAAAGAAAATAATAGTAAAACTGTAAGATATAAGGGAGTGGGGAATATATATTTGAAACAATGGAAATAACTTTTGAGAATTAGAAAAAATATAGGCAAAAAATAGAAACAGCCAATTGAAATATCAGAAACAAAATACTTGAAATACTAATAATAACCAACCTTTCAATTTATTACTGTTCTTCTTGATCTGTTACGAACTATGGGATGAATTCAAGTTTCTGTGTCTTCCTGCAGCTACTGTAATTTCCCGTTTCTGAATGTTGCCCTTAAGTAAACCATTTGGATTTTAACCTTGATTATCTTATTTAAAAATGTAGATCATAATACTACTTCTTCATATGGCTTTTTTAAAGCTTAGATCATATGGCTTAACTCCTATAAAGAGTTTAGAACACTGGGCAGCCTGGACTCAAGGAGAGGGGAAATAGATACTTTCTTTCAATGGAGAATGACAAAGTCACACTGCAAAAGAGCAGGTGAGATGGGATATATGCCCATTTTTGAAATGCAATCTGCCACACAGGAATGCTTAAGAACAATTTTAGCAGTGGTTACCAGAGAGAGTGGATGAACACAGGTATCAGATGGGATAAGAGGAAGAGGAGGGAGGAAACATATAACATTTTATACATTTAAAACAATTTGTGTGAGTCAATTAAACTTTCAGTGAAGCCATATTTTTTCCGAAAAGTAAAAGCAAATATTGATTAAATGGGCAAATTTTTCCTTGGGTCCCTTGGTTGCATTATTCATGCTCCCTAATCTCCATGCCCCGAAAAATACCTCACTGTCTCTTCAGGCCTATGTTTCCCAACACTACAGATGAAATTCCTCCATGACATCCTTGTACAGTTAGCGCACTCTCCAGAACCACACCACAATTCAAATATTGATATCAGTGTGTGTGCATCCTGATGTATTTGGGCTACTTCTTGTGTGTTGTAAGCTGAGGTGAGAACTTAAAAAGTTTTTAATCATCTTCTTTGTAAATAATATCTAACATATTAATTTTAGATACTATAAAGTACCTGTATGCTTAAATCAAATATATTAAA
Organism: Sturnira hondurensis; assembly: GCF_014824575.4. Lineage (NCBI taxonomy): Eukaryota > Metazoa > Chordata > Mammalia > Chiroptera > Phyllostomidae > Sturnira > Sturnira hondurensis. The sequence goes on from NW_028081539.1 coordinate 2,848,992, forward strand.
AAACAAACACCTTGCCATTGTGTGCTATTAATAACTGGAAATATTGATACCTATTTGCTCTTTGCTCAGGCAAATTTTTTAAAAGATCCCCTCTTTGAATATTTGTGATTTAATTACGCAGAACTCAGGAAAACACTAGCCTTCCTCTGCCCCCAAAACATACAAAACAAAATCTCAACTATAAAACCATAACCACCCTCACATTTTCTTTCAGGGTAACAGAGTAAGTAGCTGAGCTGTGCCATCATTCCCTGGATAGCGCTAGCCTCCAACCTCCTAAAGCTATTTAATCCTATTCAGTTCAAAACCCAAGGCTCCTGGGGTGAGAGTGGACAGTGCCTGGGAGAACACTGTGGTCCACCTTGGTCTCTTCAAGCCTGACTCCCAATGACCTGTGCTGATCCCAGTGCACGGTTACATCACATGTGTTTTTGTTTTTTTAACCCTCACTCAAGGATATGTTTATTGATTTTAGAGAGAGAGGAAGGGAAAAACAGCAAGAAAGAGAGAAACATCAATCAGTTGTCTCCTGTGTGAGCTACAACTGGGGATCAAACCACAAACTAGGTATGTGCCCTGACCGGGGATTGAACCCACAACATCTTGGTGTATGGAAAAATATTTTGACCAATTGAGCCACTTGGCCAGGGTTATGTCGCACATGTTGTTTTGGTAGCTGGATTTCTGGTCCACTTCTTTTTTTTTTTTAATTAAAAATCCTCTCAACAGATTTCCTAAGTAAGCTATGGAGAAAAATAAGCAAGTAGAAAAATCAGGCTGAAATAAGAAGCTAGTGCATAATAGAATATGTCATTCAAGATCCATCTCTAGCAAAATCAGTTTGCAGTGAAAGCCAACTCTGGCTCTTTTGATATTATTTGAAGATAACACATGTGCATTCCTGACTCAAGGGACATCGTGTTATCCTTATTTCAGAGTATAATGAATTTGGTATATCAAATATTAATATAAACCTTCCACTTAAAGTAGCCTCCAAAATTATATACCATGTCAATTAGCATAGTGAGGAAGAGTCTTTTGGTTTGTTTTTCTCTTTTTAAAACTCATTAAGGGTGCTCTCTCAAAGATGAGAAGGAAGGTCATTAGCATATGCAAAGTGTGACCAGTCAGCAAGGAAAATAATGTCTACACGTGGCCTAAGATAGCCCGTGCTTTCTTTTGTGGTTGTATCCACCTTAGCTAAGCTGCCATCTTTTCGATAGTATCTAACTTTTTAAATATTTTTTGTTTAAAAGTAATTCCATATTCAATAACTGGGCCAATTCCAATTTTGCAGTGTAGAACAGTTTCCCAATATTTTCTGATAGGTGCATTCTTCCATGACAAACAGGGCACCTAGTGCTGCCTCATAAGCAACCCACAACGTAGCCATCTCCCAAACGAATCCAGGTGCTGGACGGCTTTTTAGATGCATACTGATGCAAGATCATGCGATCCTAATAAGCTCATGTGGAATTTTTTCCCTTTGCCCTCTTTCTTCTTTTTTCTTGGACTGATAAGAACAGATACACTTGATCTTAGCCAAAAGGCCAAGAAGTGATCTTCCTTCTTTTTAAAAAAAAAAAGAAATTCAAAGATAAAACAAACAAAAAAAAAACCCATCAAAGTATTCTAGAAAAAGAACCATTTGTTGAGTCTAAATATTATTCTTCTCCACTATCTGCCCCACCTTTAGAATGGACTCTAACACATACAGGAGGAAAAAAATAAGTAGGTTAACCAGGAGAAAGCCCATGCTTTGCCTGTTGTCATTCAGTCTGATCACCCAAAGTGATCGATTTCTTAAAAGAATCCATATCCCTGACTCCTGCAGACATTCTGCCATCCCGCAGCCATCTACAAGGTAGTTTGTACTTCTAAGGTCGTTCACAGTGCTTGAGTCCCTGTCATTCTCACAGGAAATCCAGAAGTTCTGTAGACTCACATTTTTGGTGGAGTAGGTGTTTTCAGCCTTTTTTTTCTCAAAAAAATTTTAAAAAGAAAGAAAGAAAAGAAAAAAAGCTGCAAAACCAGAAGTGTTGGATAAGAATGATTTAACAATATCACGTATTTTTATGTATCTCCAATACACTTGCTTCCACTCTTAAATTTAAGTCAAGGTAAACTATTTCCCCTATAACAGGGGTGTCCAACTCATTTTCACCGGAGACCACATCAGCCTCACGGTTGCCTTCAAAGGGTTGAAATAATTTTAGGATTGCATAAATGTAACTACTCCTTAACTGTTCAGAAGTTGAAGTTACATTTGGCCCTTCGAAGGCAACCGCAAGGCAGATGTGGCCCCTGGTAAGAATGAATTGGATACCCCTGCCCTACAATAATTAATTAATTTCTCTCCCTCTTCCTCTTTTTCTTTAAAAAAAAAATATGTGGTAGCAAAAACTGAACACACTGGCCCTTAACCTAGTCAAAACCGAGATAATTCAAAGGAACCCATGGTTATTTTTGACTGTTTAGTGCAAAACACAAACCATTCTATGACTTCCCCACCCTCATCTAGAGCAAGCTTTCTTCTCTCTCACACCAGATTCTTTCTCCTCTGGCCCAAGAAACACAGTAATGTAAGATTTCCTAATACTGCCCTAAAATCAGTGAAAGTAGTAAGCATCAGGCTTGTGTCAGAACAGCTGCCTGATACATCTCCCTCCTCAGCTGAGACAAGAAAAATAAGCCAGAAATGGAGAAAAGTCAAAAATTCACTCACACAAAAATTATGGAGATTTTTCCCTATCTATTTGATCTAACCTTTTTGGTAACCACAACTCATAACTACCATGGTTACTAAGACCACCACAACTAGATATTATTTAGCATGGAAAAACTAAAACGTTGTCCAATGCAATAAGCTCAGTTTAACTTAATAATCTAAGCTCTCTTCTCATGTAACACACTTTCATTTATATGACTCCAATAAATCTTCAATGTTCCATTCATCCCTCTCTTCTTCAAGTTGGCATCAGATCGACGAGGGAGGGGTGTTACATAAGACCTTCAAACCCCATTTCCCAACCTCTGATGGGAAATAGGGTTTGAAGGCACTCTCTGCAGGGCAACTGGTCTGGCCTTTTTGTGCTACTCAGGTCATTGTTGGATCACATTCATTTTTATTTTCTGGTGGGAGGTATGATTCACTGACTCTCATTACTGAAGTACCTGAACTGATCCATTTGCATTCAGTCACATAGTATCAGAAAAGTGCCACCTCTAGACACCATGTCCTGCCAGCCCTCTCTATACCTCCACAGCTCTCCTCAGAGCACAGAGATGTTTCCAGATCCCTTTAATAACCAGCCTAGTTAAAATTAGTATGTTGAACATACCTAATATGATCAAAACACAACTTTTTCTGTAAACATTTTATGTATTTACTTTTTAGAGAGAGGGAAAGGGAGGGAGATAGAGAAGGAGAGATATGTCAATCAGTTGCCTCTCTCATGCCCCCAGCTGGGGACCTGGCCCACAACCCAGGCATGTGCCCTGGCTTGGAATCAAACTGGCAACCTTTTGGTTCAGAGGCTGGCACTCAATGGACTGAGCCACACCAGACAGGGTAAAAACATGACTTTTTAAATCCTCCTTTTCTGAAGATTTTTTAGATTAAGAATCTCTACCCTGCACTTAAGACTCCCACTTACAAGCAATCCCTCAGTCATTGCAACTCACAAAACATTATAATTTGGTAAATGAAGCTAGGGTATGTGATAAGGACTCAAACCGTTACTTTAGCATCTCTCCTCCCTCTCGCTGGGGCCTGAGCTAGCCACTTGCAATGGGAAAGGAGGGGCAGGCAATGCTTAATCCTACTCCTTCTCCTCTACCAGTTTAGTAAGCAAGATTTAGAACTTCAAGGCTGGGTGGAGAGGGAGAAAGAATTAGGGGAAAGGGCACAGACAATGCAGCTACCATTGTTGTCTGGTGAGAGGCCTCCTGCGGAGGGGTTTAATACCAACCTTTCCTCAAAGGGAATCTCATGAGCTCCTCGGAGACTGCCTTCACTGAGAACCTCCATTGCTGCCCCTTTGACATGTGGACCACCGCCCTTCTGAAGCTCCTGACTTTCACAGAGGCTCCTTCAACTTAGACTTTTACTATTAAAAGATACTTCACCCTCCCAACTCTGAGAAAGCTCTTCTTTCTACATGGACCACCATGGGAAACACTCATGCATCCTTGTCTCAATAAGCTCTACAAGTGTTAGCCCCCCTCTCACACTGCCACCTCTACCCTGCTGTCACAGACAGGCACAGTTCCCTGTGGTAGCCACGCAATGGGGATCACTTTCATATTCTCTGAGTGTCTCACTGAAGCCTCCTCCCAAATGGAGCTTTAAGTGAAGGAAATAGAAGTCCCCCCTCCACGACACATACACTTTCTTCTCAACAATTTCCCTATGTCTACTTTCTCTACCTTTTTATAGTTTTAATATAAATCAGGGACCCCTGGATGAGAGAGCCATCAAATATAAAATCTGCTATTTTCCATTTTCTTTGTAAATTCAGTATCTGGTAATCTAGCCCCTTGCTTTGGAATTTCACATGGAGTAATTTTCCCTGTGTGAGTCTCAAAACTTGAGTGTTAACCTCCTGTTCCATACCTGTTCTTCCCCTTGAGCCCCGCCACCCCTCTTGTGTGGTGCCAAGCTGCGGCACTGAGCTGAAGAAAGCTGCTTTTCTCCCAAGTTCCTGCTGTCTTTCTAATAAGTCCAGTATCCCTGGGCTGCTTCCAGAAACGATGTGGTCGAAAGCTCCTGCACATCAAAGTTTAATGGGCGAAAGGGAATTAGACACGCTGTTGGCTGACTTTCCCACCTCCCTCGCTCTTTCTGAGCACAATCCACCAAGACTGGAAAGGGTAGACTTTCCTCTAGTTTCCTTTTGGAAGGGCTGTTACTCCCTCCTCATATCCTCTCACTGAGTCTGCCAGGCTCTGTCATCTGGGAGCAACGTCACACTGTTTCTGCCAGGAATCCTGTAGTAAGCAACAGACTCACTGAAGCAAATGTCCTCTCTTACACGTATTGATTCTGTAATTGCCTGAAATTCTGCCCTTTTGAAAACATAAAGTTCTTTTCCCCTTTCTCATGGCTATAGTAAGAAATCTGATCTCTATACTTCATTTCAAATCTGGCTTATTAACAGAATCATATGATGAGAGATTTAAAGCATTAAGTCCTGACCTCCCAAACATCACCAACAATCATTGACTAAGAATTTCCTGGAGGTCTTACGATTCTGATGGTTAGCCCTGTGTGACAACCAATATTCTCACCACTAGAATTGAAAGGTCCCAGTTCTGGCTGGTGGGGCTCGATTGGTTGGAGAGTTGTCCCATAACTTACGCGTTGCTGGTTTGATTCCCAGTCAGGGCACATGCCTCAATTGTGTGTTTGAACCCCAAGTCCAGGCGTGTACAGGAGGCAACCAATCAATACTTCTCTCTTCATTAATGTCTCTCTCTCTCTTCCTTTCTCTCAGAGAAGAATGAAAAAAAATGCCCTCAGGTTAGGATAGAAAAATTTAAGTCTCTATAGAAACTATAAACTACTTTACAAATAGAGAAATACTAGATATAGACATTAAGAATCCTCTGTAAGACTTTGCATTTTAATTTCCCCCACATTTCCAGAATATGAAGATTCATGAACATTCCTAAAGTTTTTCTACTGGTCAATAATCAACATAAGCCTATTAATTAAGCCTTAATTTTTGGAAATTCAAACATGCCTCTATTGTACAGTAGGTCACTCAGTATTTTTATAACAATAATTTGAATTGATTTGGGACAGAAATTTTCCATTGCCTTTCCTTCATCTGTAGAAAGGTCATAGAAAGCATTAATAGATTTTGACACAAATGTTATAAAATGCTAAAGGAACAAAAGCTGAATAGCACTTTGTCAAACAATAAAAAAGATGTGAGTCTCACACTACAAGAGAATTCAAAATCTGCTTGATGTCCAAGGGATATATAACACGTGAAAGGAATAAATCCAACCTTTTAAATGCCTAAGCCTCATAACACAAGTCAGAAAGAAGATAATGTTATTATCAAGAAGCTTTTGAGAATGAGAAAGCGTCTTCATTGTACCTATTCCCAAATACACTTGCTGATTTTACACAATGATATGAAAAGAGACTTTCAAGATATAAACTTAATAGACTTCTCTATCAAGAAGTTGGAACTCCTGATGCCAGCCTCTTTTGTACAAATAAACTTGAATACTTTGAATACATCTTAAAAATTCTTAAATCATAATCTGAAGATAGTTTTAACATCAATTGTTCCTACAAGTAACGTCAGGGGGGGCCTTTGGTGTTTCTGGAACATATAGCCATTGCTTCTATGGCTTGTGCTCCAAAAATTAGAGGGCGGGTACAAAATATTTAGAGGAAAAAATAGAGAAAACAGGCAGTCATGCATTTATCCCTGGATTAAGGGAAGCCATTGCTATCTTTCCCAGAGTGTTATGTGTTGTATCCTAAGCTTTGAGAAAGTGCTTACAAAGAAATTAATTTTAAACCTATAGTTATGTAGAAGGATGATCTCCAAATTTATGTAAGAAATAAGTCATTTTTGCAATCTAAAATCAAGGGAAAGTCATCAGAAGTTTTGTTTTAGATGTTCTCTTTCTCCAAAATAACATCCTCAATCTTTTTTATGCCGATTTTTCTTGAACCAATCTTCTAAGGTCAATTACATCAGTAAATGTTTCAGCTCTTCAACATCTCAGAGCATTTGTAGCTGTATCTTCATTAGAACTCTCTTGCAGCTCACAAACTCAGTTCCGGGGTATTTTATTTTATCTGGACACATTAGATTTAACACTATACCTTAGTAAATGCATACTTGAGTTAGCCTGTACTTTAAACGGCTCAATTAGAATGTAATTGCTAGACTTTTCTTCCCTAAAAAGATACTCTTAACAGAATTCATACAGCGTAGCAAAGTTAAATGGGATGATTCTGAATAGTTGTCAGTAGTCACAGCTTCTGTATTGAAGATCTAGTGGGATTTCCTGACTATGACACCAGTCTTTGTTTTATAACCATGACCATCAAATAAAAAGAAGACTCACCTTAAATGGACAGTTTTTATTAAGCCAGCAGCTCTATTACATTACTAAAAACAGTGGCCTCCAAGATGGTGTCCCCAATACCAGGGGGTACACATGGCAATCCAAATGGGTTGAAAAAATATTAACATTTTTATTTGCTTTATTCATAAAAAAAAGAAAATTAAGCTCTATCAACTTTCTAGCACTTGATTTTCAGACACACACTCACATTCCCAACCATCCATGTATCGGGTGGTCACCAGCACAACTGAGATGAGGCATCTCGAGGGACAAGAGTCACTCCCCCTGCAGAGGGGTTAGAACTGGTGCCGCACCTGTCCATCTGCGTGCAGTGCAGTGTGCGTAGCGGACTGCAGTGTGACCAGCATGTAGAACTGTGGATGTTTCTAGCTTTAGTAATAGATTGAATACAATATTAATAATGTAAATATGGGTGAACAATAAGTATCAAAGCTGATTATTATACTCCTTGATGAACTTTCTCTCATAAAGTAAAAAAACAATAATCTGGCCACCAAAACCAATTTGATTTTATCAAAATTATTTGAAATACGAGGAATTCATATTCACTATTATATTCACTATTCACTATTTAAATTTACCTCTGTCTTAACTCTTTGTAGTGCCCTAAACTATGAACAAATGATACTATCACTGATTCACAAGACATTTTACTATTTTTTTAATATTTTATTTATTTATTTTTAGAGAGAGGGGAAGGGAAAGAGAAAGAGTGGGAGAGAAACATCAATGTGTGGTTGCCTCTCATGTGTCCCCTACTGGGGACCTGGCCTACAACACAAGCATGTGCCCTGACTGGGAACTGAACCAGTGAACCTTTGCTTCACAGGCCTGTGCTCAATCCACTGAGCTATACTAGCCAGGGCTTGAGACACAAGATATTTTAAATAACGTATTGATTGGTACTCAACTTTGTCTTTACTTCTGTGTATGTTTTTTAATGCACACAATATCTTAGTGTAATGGTAAATGTATTTAATATATAAGCAAATAATATATACAAAAAGATGTTTAGGAAGTGCATACTAAAAATACTGTAGCAACAGATGTGTTACTAAAATAGTTTACAGATCAGTGACCAGCAAAAATGGTAGAAGGAAAAAATGTAGTAGAAAATAACATGTAATTAACAAATAAGGTATATGTTATACACACACATACACTTTGGGATGTGTTTTTTCTGATTTCATATTTATTCAGAATACAAGCCTGCTTTAGGTTTTGGGAATACACATAAAGCAAAGAATAATAATTCCCGCACTAAAGATTTCACTTAGGGCTGAACATTTCTAAATATCACTTTTTTCTTTTGTTCTTCAATATATTTCTTCATGGCCCAATTTAGGCAGAATAAGAAATTGCTCCTGAGAAATAAGAAAAACAGTAGTTTGAGTGACAATACAATTAGGTTCTTCTATATGTTTCTGATTTAAAGGAAGCCACGGTTATTTAATCCCAGATTAATACATTCCCCAAGGGGCTAAGGAAGAAGTATTATCAGGAAGATAGTTCAGCCCCAGTTTACTGACCATGCTTGAAATTAAGGCCCAGCCTAAAATGGCTGGGTGGGGTGGGGCAGTTGTCACTCACATTTGCACCTCCGAGGAAGGCTAAAATAATAGTTGGCATCACCTGTGGGAAGACAAAATGTTATGACTAAAATACCACATACTGTAACTCTAAAAATAGCAAAACTCCTGTGATTATAATGAAATCTAAAAACAAGACACCTGTGAGCCACTTACCACCTGATCAAATGTCTCATCCTTTTAGAGATGTTAAAATATTCTCAGTGAGTTGAACTTTTCACTTTACTATGAGTTTCCCTAAGGGTAAATCTTTAGTAGAAATAATTTGAGAACTTCCCTCGCATATGAAAGCTATCTTTTCTTGTCTCCCATAATTTTAAAAGGTATTTTTAAAATGTTCCTGGGATCAGACTTTATGTGGAACATGTCATGAGAGAGTGAATATTTATGATCAAATTGCTCTTCTAAAATGTATCATAAAATCGGGTTTATAGTAAATGTTCCTCAGACCATTAGCTGCCATAATCCTCTAGTCCTTTTCTTAGCTGTTTTATTAATAGTGTACAATCCTCATTACTACTAACTGTTACTTGTTAAATACGGACCCAGCCACCATAAGCCATTTTCTCTTCCTGCTGCCTGTTTTACAAGATACCTATAAATAGGCTCAAAACTCGTCTTTCTGGGATTCCTGAGCGCTCTTCCTCCTAGAAACAGGGGACGGGGCTCCGTGGCCTTTCCCATGACTAGAACTTAATAAGCCTCAAAACTCAATCTGGAATTATAATCCATTTGGTGACTTAAAAAAAATTAACTGATCTCCTGATAACTTGCTATGCAGAAGGAAAAAAAAAAAGGAAATTGACATTCAGAAAGAGCAAAGAAAAAGACTGCCAGAGGAAAACCCAGAAACGAAAAAGAACTCCTTTCCTTCTTCTATTATTACTTTTGAAGTCAGTGTCGTCTTATAAAGTCTGCTTAGTAAAACTGGCGGCAGTGGGTATGTTTTACCTTCAGGATCTGTCATGTGCCATGGGGAGTAAATGGGGGCACCTTCTAGAAGTCTCTGGCAATCCCTGAGGAAATCTTTCTGCTTCCTCACTGAAGCCAGCAGGGAAGGCTCCTGGCAGTTCAGCTCAACCAGACTGCTTATGTGACGAGGATGGACAGAGGAGAGTGAAGCCATTCTGCAGAGTGGATAGCAAATAATCAAAGAGAAGATGGATTGCAGGAACTTCAAAGACTCAAGGGACACCATCCGAAGCACAGTGACATTGACATTAACATCTAGGAAATGATAGAGGCAGATAAATTGCTCAGGCAAGAAAAAAGAGATGGGATGACCCACTTTAAGCAAAAAGTAATTTGCTAATCACAAAGCAAAGACATAACACAATGGACTCCCCTCGCCACTCACACACAGTGGGTAGAGCCATTATCCAGATTCAGCGGTAGACAGAAAAGGAGATCAACTCAAATGCGACTGGTGCTCAAACCGCAGAGGGCTTCTTTGGAACAAGAGCTCGCCCCAAAGAAAAATTGGCAGCCAGTGCCACCTGCAGAGGAAAGATATATCTTCTGCAGGCACCAGCTCTCCAAAGCTGACAGCCTGATATATTCTGTTGAATAAATCGAAAAACTTTCAAGTGGTCTAAAAAAGGTAGTCTGAAGTAGACTGCACTGCAGGGATCCAATCAAGTTAAGGATGTCAGGAGCCTGTAGCAACATCCACACCAGGAAAAGGGCTCCCACATTCAGTTAAGTGCAAATGAGAAAATATCATGGTGGTTTTGTTTCTTTGTGTGAGTATGTTTTAGATTTTTATTCAGGGTTTGTATGTTGTGATTTTTTAAAAGACACAAAACTGCAAATTATTCTTTTCATATATGGAGAAAAGCCAGTACGGAAAGTACTTTTTCCTGAGTACATTCTCCTTGAATTTTTTCTTCAGCTTTTTTGACACCACTTGAAACTGACTGCTGCCTCCAGGCTCTGCTCAAGCCCTGCCTTCGCCATGAATTCCTCCTGAATGAATCCAGCCTTCACTGATTTCTCCTGTCTCTCAACTAGTAATTTACTTATTGGTTGAACCATTCGATGTGGAGCTAAATTTCAGAGTCATGCTTAATGTTGGTGCTGGGAAATGCACTGTCAGGTGATTTTGTCATGTGAACATCAGAGTGCACTTACACAAACCTAGATGGCGCACCCTACTACACACCTAGGCTGTGGTATAGCCTGTAGCTCCTAGGCTACGAGCCTGTACACCATGTTACTGGCTAAATACTGTAGGCAATTGTAACATAATGATAAGTATTTGTGTTACTAATACTTATTGTGGGGGCAACTTTGCCCACAAGTCCCCCCATCCACCATGGATGAAAGTGAAACTACCAAGACATGATCTGCTTGGGGAGGAAAGGTGGCCAATCCCTCAAAAGGGAAGGGCCAAGAGCCCCTTCCTCAAGGGGCTTTTATTGGGTTCGTTCGTACAAGAATACAGGTAAGGATCAAACAATAGATAGCATTCAAAGAACTATGAGGGCTCATTCTCAGTCAGGGTCAGATAGCTAAAGAGCCATAAAACTTTGAGGAACAAACTTCTTGCTTGGACCCTTATCATTTAAATGAGAGCATTCTAAACAAAGCAGGTTTCACAGGATTTTACATATTCTTTCTTAAGCCTGATCACCCCAGAGAACCAGCCCTCTCCAGCACAGGGCTGCACCACCTTCCCCATCATAGGTTTTTAGGCTTAAGTGGATTAGAGCCAGGAAGCACTTCTCCCAGAGGACATGGGGACTGGGCTATGTCAGAATAGCTGGGGGGCAAGGGTCCATCACTCCCTCTTTGTTGCAGCCCCTAGAGTCCTTCCATGAAGGCCTCCCAAGTGATCATGTCTGGCTTCGGTTGCCCCTCCTCTGAGGGGTCTTACTCATCTCTGACTATCCGATCACGTACTGGGGGCAGGGGAGGAAGTAGAGGCAGCATTTGCTGCCAGAGACAAGCTTTGTCCCCTCGTGGCTTACATTTCGGAGGTCGCTCACTCAGTCTTAGCCATGGGGGGCAGTTACAACTCCTGAAACCAGGCAGAGTGGTTCCCAACAACTTATTATATCTCAACATACTAAACATATCTGAACACAGAAAATGTACAGTCAAAATATGAAATATAGACTAAACAATGGTACACCTACATTGGGCACTTAGCATGAATGGAGCATGTGGGATGGAAGATTCTTCTGGGTCAGTGAATGTGAGAGCCTAGGACGTTACTGAACACCACTATAGCCTTTGTAAATACTGTGCCCTAGGCTACACTATATTTATGAAATATTTTCTTACTCTAACTTGTTTATGTTATAAACATTATTTTTTTCACTTTTCAGTTCTATTGTTATAACACTTAGCTTAAAACACATTTACAGCTAAACAAAAATATTTTTCTTTATATCGTTATTCTATGAACTTTTTTTCTAATTTTTTACTTTTTAAACTTTTTTGTTAAAAACTAAAACACAAACACACATATTAACCTAAGTCTGCACAGGCTGAGGATCTTGAACATCACTGTCTTCCCCTCCGCATCTTGTCCCATTGGAAGGTCCTCGAGAACAAGCGCACGCATGGGGCTGCTGTCTCCTAGGATAGCAATGGCTTTTTTTAGAATCCCTCCTGAAGGACCTGCCTGAGGCTCTTCTTCAGGAGTTATCACTCTTTTCAGAGAAATACGTCCATGCTGGTTTCCTTCGTTTGTTTCCTTTTCTCATCATAGATTTGCTTATAAACAGAAGGGGCATCGTGAACATACCTCTCTATTAATGAAACTTCATTGTGGTCCAGGTTTTCAAATATATTTAAGGAGCTTCTTGAGACCTGCAAAAGGTTTTTGCTAAACCCTCTACTGTGAACTTTCTTGGGGGTTCTTGATCACTTTTTCTCCTGTAGTTTCCTTTTTTTCCTTGCCTCTTCTGTTCGCTGGAACAGAACGTGCTCCTGTTCCAGCTCCAACTACCCATCTGTCAGTTCCTCAGGAACCACCTCTAGGGTTGCTGCAATCTGCACCCAGGGGAAAGTCACTTGTCATCTCAACCACAGCCTTGTTGACTTTTGCATCCTCCTTGTCCTTGGCAAATCCTTGCAAGTCATGGATGAACCTCTTAAGTGTCTTCTTCCAGATGTCATCATACCCTGCTTGGTGACATTACCCCAAGCCCAAGAAAGATTCTTGACACAGTCACAGATGTTGTAATCCTTCAAGAACTGCATCAGTGTCTTCCTCAGTTGCAGCAATACTCTGGGAAGAGGTAGTAGGCCCAAAAGGGGCCTTAACTCCTTCATCCATTAGTTGGATAGAGAGGTGGTGTTTAGGGGAAGAAATATCACTTTGATATTGAGATGAAGATACCAATAAAAGGAGGGTGTCCGGGAGCATTATCAATAAGCAAAATCTATGTTATTTTCCAAACAGTATTTCCTCAGGTTCCTGGCACCACAATTCAGGAGGGCATCTTGGAAGAGGAGCTGGGTCATTTGTGACATCCTACTCTCTCATAACACACTGACAGTATGTGCTTCTCACTATGCGTGAAGGCCCCAGGGTTTCTGTGCCAGATCACAAAGGGTTTCAATTTGTAGCTGCAGCATTGCCCCCAAGCAAGACTGTTATCCTATCCTTGAAAAGCTTGAAACTTGGCATTGTCTTGGCCTCCTTATGGATGAAAGTCCTTTCAGGCATCTGTTTCCAGAATAGGGAGGTTTCATCTATATTGAACACGTGCTTTGGTAGGTAATTTTCCTCCACAATTAGTTCCTTCAGCTGCCTTCACATCAGTATTTGCAGACTTACCACTCACTTTCACATCAAGTAATGAACAAAGATTCTTGAATTGTTTAAACCACCCAGAGCTTATTGTTGTTGTTGTTGTTATTTAAAAAAGCTAATGCACCCCTGGCTGGTGTAGCTCAGTGGATTGAGCACAGGCCTGCGAACCAGAGGATCGCGGTTCGATTCCCAGCCAGGGCACATGCCTGGGTTGCAGGCTGGTTCCCTGCAGGCCGACTCCCAGCAGGGGACACATGAAAGGCAACCATACATTGATATTTCTCTCCCTCTCTCCTTCCTCTCTGAAGATAAATAAATAAAATCTTTAAAAAAATAATAATAATAAAGCTAATGCTAAGTGCTTACTGTGAGCTAAATGTTACGTGTGTTTTTTAGTTATCACTCAATCATGAGTAAAATGTTATTACCCCATTTTATAGATAAGCAAACCACATGGAGATGTAAATAACTTGCCAAGATAGTATCATTAGGGAGTGGTGGAGTCACAAGTCAAACCCAGGTCTTTGAATCTGACAAGTGCCTTTTTATATCATCACAGAATAGTTTAATTTACTGTGAGCTCCATGTTTTAACTACCCAGAGCTCACAGTAAATGAGTGCTAATCCTTTCATTGTTCTCCAGTATCTACAAGGTAAAGTTCACATACTCCCCCATGGCATGTGAGTTCTTTCATCATCTGGCCCATTCCACTTCCCTAGCATTGCCCTGACTGTGCCTGCTGAAGCATTCCACAGGCCCAAAATTCTCAACTGTGGAGGGTCCTCGGAATGTAGCATGTTCTTCCCTTCCTTCCTGCATTCCCACAGACTGTAGCCTCTGTTCAGAAAGTACTGTCTTTCCCCCCGACCACCCCTCCCCCAGTTCTTTCCTCAGTCATCTTCAAGACCCAGATGAAGCATTAACCCCTCAGGAAGCCTCTCCTGAGCAGTTAGTTGCATGCTTCTTCTTCTGCAAGCACCTGGTGTCACATGCAGCTCATAGCAGTGTCGTACTGCTCTCACCCACTGCTAGACGCGAATCATCACAACAGGCAGCACTGTTCCATAGGGTGTGACTTTCTCTTCAACAATTACGTGAACACGGTTTTCGTATTTTCTTGGACATGTTAAAGGCAGGATTTAACCAACAGCTCCACCATGAGTACAGCAAGAAAGCAGTAGCAGAACTGGTCAATACAAAAATTCATTTGATACCGCACAGTTTACACTGCCCAATTTGTAATTTGTTTACAAAAGACAAGTTGCCAGCAATAATCTGTAACTATTTCTGCAATGAATATGAATAAGAAAGCAGTATCTCTGTTTCAGGCTATGTTAATTGAATTATTTCCAAACAATCCGAAAAACTCTCCTGGCATGTTAGAGAGCAGAATTCTTGGTATATATTGCCATGACTGTTTCTAGTTTTAAGAACTGATTATTTTTTCTGTTCCCCCACCCCAAAGAAAATGAAGAACACAAATAAATTGGAGCTTAACTACACTGTGGAGGACCTTTGTATAGAACTTGGTTTGTTCAACTTTCTCACATAACTGCTTAGAATATTGACAAATACTAGAAGCTCAAAATGAGAAGAAACACACACACTCTGCCTTCAGAACTCTGTGGTAGGCAGCCTCCAAAGTGGCCCCCAAAGAGCCTGCCCTTGTTGTTTCATCCACAAGGGAATACAGAAGTCATAGGGTGTAATGTACAGGGCTAGGTCATAAAAGAAGTTTTGGCTCCTCTATCTCTTTCTCCCTCTCTCGCATCCCCTCCCTCACTCTGGGGGAAGCTAACTTCTGTGACACGAGCCCAGCCTACGTGCCTCTCAAGCAGTGCTACTGAAAGGCCCACATGGTGAGGAACTGAGTCCTTTTAAAAAGGATTAAAGAGGCTCTAAACTTGTCATTGTATTTATGGATTTTTACAGAACTTAGCTACAGAATGCCAAAGAAAATAAAGTGTAATAAAATTTCTGTATTTCAGATTTTACTTCTCTATTTGCATATAAATTAACAACAAAAGTCTCAGTGCTTTAGGTGTTAAAAGACTTTTTTCTAATAAACATATGAAATTCAACAAAATTCAACGTACCACCTATGTCTGTCCATGACCCATTAGCCAACATGAACCTCTGTAAGAAGAAGACTGGATTTGAAAAGACTAGGATTTTACTAACTCTTGGACTTTACTCAACACAAAAGTCTTGTCTTGAAGTGTTTGAAAAGAAGCCACACCTGACTGAAAAGATCTCACTGAAGTCAAGTGCTCTGTTTTGTGACTTGGAACAGAAAAATGATAATGAAGCAGTGCCCTTGTCAGATAATGTCTCTGGCTCCATGAGCAGCTCAGGAATTATAGGCTGCTCTGCCATTTACCTGCACCAGGTGAAATGATCCACAACTCTCATCACAGCCAAAATCTTGGTTTCTTACATTAATAGATAGTGCACTGATTTGGTGAGGTCCCTTGGATATTGTAAAGGCTATCTTTAAAAAATATGTATTTCTTTATTTAGAAAATATCTGACTCAGAAAAAATCAGGATAATCTTTCAGAAATGCTGAGCCACAAATCTAAGTTTCCTCCTTTGTTAAAGAAAGTAGTTCCATACGTGATCACCAGAATTCATTGCTTCCAATGGCAACATTCCCTGGCATCAAAGGCTCTGCCAACTCTCCTGAAAAAATGCCCAGTTTATCTCTCTGAAAATCATTAATATGACTAGAGTCAAGGCCCTTACTACACAGAATTTCAATGGCATTCAAGAGGCCAACAGAACTGAATTGCAATCTCAGATTAGTCACTTTCCAGTTATATAATCTGAACAACTTCTCTAACCCCTCTGACTCTAGTTTCCCCATTATTAAAGTGATAATAAGATCTATCTAGAAATGAATGCAAATGATCAAATATAATATGTAAATATGTCTAGCAATGTGCCTGGCAACATTTTCAGTCGATTTAAACTGAGTGAAGACCTTAAAATTTCTTTTATTCCTTCTCCTGAGATTCCAAATGTAAATTTTTCCAGTGATCTGAGAGGCCTTTCCCTCCGGCCTCATCACCACCACCGGCAGTGCTTCCAGGACTGGCAAAACGAGGGTTCCCTCAGACCACCTGGCCAAGAGGGCCTCTGTTCCCATGGTCAGCCTACGGCTGCTCCAACAAGGGAACCCTGACAGTGTGACCTCTCTTGCCTCTCTGATGTGGACATTATTGCCACCCACAACAGCTCCTAGCTGCTCTTTCAAGGCATATAAGAAAACCCATCCATTTAACGAGGCAGAGTTTTCCTCTGAGCTATGTATAGCTGTCTCTTCTGGGCGAGCAGGGCTGCTCCAACTTACATCTGTCATTTTAATTTTTATTCAGTTAGCACCCCACATCCATTAATCCAGTCATCCTCTTTGCATATGAATATTGGGTTAAAATAAAATAAGACAAATACAATCCTCAATTGAACCCTTAATTTACTTTAGATTTCACAACTCACCATTTGACTAGTGTGTAATTCTATTACTTTTAACTAACATTCATTGAGTGTCATACACTTCACCAAACACTTTCAAATATCTAATTGATCTTCACAAAAATCCTATGTGGTAGGTAAGCCAGATATTGTTGGCCTCACTTTTTTAAGATGTAGGACAAAAAATCTAAATCAACTGGTTAAAGCTACATGGCTAACCCATTGTCAAATAAACTAGATCCTCAGTCTTGTGGTTTGAAATCCATGTGTTTCCCACTATACTATGTTGTCTCCTACTGTCCCTAGGCACTATTTTTTATCTGACTGGTAATAAAAGTAAGCAAAACAAAAGAAAACCTCTGAAATTCGCATCAGGGTATGGGTATTGACCCAAGTGATTAAAGAAAGCAAAACTGCACCAAGAAATGCTTTCTTTAATTTGTATTAAAAAGTTTACATTACTTATAAGCCAAATTATTTTTTCAGATTATAAAAATGACACATGGTAATTACAGAAAATACTGAAGATGTAAATAAGAAAATTCAAAATTACCTGGTGCTCCTTTGGGGTGTGTTAGATATTTGTGGAGCTTTTTGACCACGAGAATGATGTGCGGTGACATGATTTTAACCTATCCATGTAGCTGCTCTGTGGAGAGCAAAGCACCCAAGAGACCCAAGAGAGAAAAGTTAGGGGCTGTTGCAAGTTCAGCAGAGAGGTAAGAGAGGCTGGGACCAGATGAGACCATTGTTGGTGCTGACATGTGGTGTTGGAAACCAGGGAGTCCTGTGAAGGTACAATTGATGGAGCAGATGTAGAATATGAGCAAAAGAGAGAAGTCAAGAGCACCTCAGCATTTTGATGCAATAGGAAAGAGAAGGGAAGGAGTAGGTGTTGCAAATACCAGCCAAGAATTCTATTTCGGATGTGTTATTGTTAAAGTATCTGTTGGTCATTCCTGTGGAGTATGTAGTGGCCAGTTAGGTGGATGTATCAGCCTGGCAGGCAGAGGAGAGTAGGGGCACGAGTTGGAAATGTGGACACACTATTATTATACTCCACTGTCTCAGTGCACTAATGCAGCTTGAATTTTGTCTCAAACAGTAGCTATAAAAGTAAAATAGCTGAATAATCAGCACAGTCATGTTAGTCATCTAAGGTCAATTCGAATCAACTTGTTTAAATTTAGTAAACTATGTGGCTGAAAATATTAAATTGAAAAGACTACCCTTGAACAAGCTGGATAGAACCTATACAAAAATATTTACCTCCCCAATAATAATTTGCTTATTGATTATTATAGGAAATTTTCCCAAACATCATTTGCTCCCACTTCCTTTGTTAGTTTTGTTTTTGTTTTGTTTTGTTTTGTTTTGGAACTGAGTATAACCTAATTTCTTTGTATTTATAAGGCAAACAGAGCTAGCTGTCCAGACACATAAAACAATTTTATTTTGAAATCATTTTAAACAGCAGCAATTGCCTACTCTTTCATTGTCTGGTTTAATATTAATTCAAAAATAATTTCTGAATAGCAAAGTACTTTTATCCTTTTGAGCTTGCCGCAGTCATGACCGAATCAAACAGCTGTGTGGGGAAGGGTATAAAGGAGTCATGTTATGTCTCAAACTGATCCGTGGATCATCAAGCAAACTTCAGATTGTAATTCAGCTTCCTGTTTTAAGCTGGTAAAAATATGTTGGTCTGTATGAAGCTTACAACTCTCATTCAAATTCTTATGTTCATCTTCTGAAACATAATACATACACACATAACTTTTCACATGAGAAGCTGGGAAGCAAAAATATATATAATGAAAAGTTGAAGAAATAACAAAAGGAAAAGCTTGAGAGAAGACAGACTCACTGGGCAGTTTCAACATCACCAATTAGAAATAACAACAGGGATTCCCCAGCTGATGCTGGTGGTGGAGAAGAAAGAGCAGCAGTGATGCACAGCTGAAGAAAAAGAGAAAATTAAACACCCCTAAAACCTTAAAAGATGCCTGCCCCTATGGACACCTGCACTCCATTTAGGTGAATGTTTGAAGAAATGGCACATTGCTGTTGTGGATTAATAGCTATCTCCCCGAACCTTACTGGTCTTTACTAGCGTCAGGGTGTCATGAAAAGAGCAAACCAAATGGTGTAGTAAAGGAGCATAAGAGGCCCAGGGAGAAACTGCCACACACAGCACAGTCTAGTGACAGGCTAGGACACTGATGATCTAATACGGGGTTCCAATGTGCACTTTACGATAGGCACTGTGCTCAATGCTTTCCATGTATTTCTTTTTTACTCTTCAAACAACCTTGGAGGTAAGTTTCATCCCTCTTTCACCACAACAGTAGCTGAGTCCCTCAGATTGTCTAAATTGTGGATACAAAAGCAGGTGTACATAACACAACAGAGCTGCTTTAGGCAGGCCTCCCCTGGGTACCAGTGATACAAAACCATCCTGAACAAGCTTAAGGGGGAGAAGAAAGTATGTTTGATTCATATAAGCAAATTGGGTTCACAGGAGTTGGCGCAGCTGTTTCAGGGGCACTGGCACCCGGACGGGGGAGTTGCAGGACTCTGCCACTCCTCTCTGCCTCCCTTACCATGTCAGATCAGCTCCCTCCTTCTTCAAAGTGGCCTCCGCCTCATGGAGAGAAACTGGGCTGCCAGCAGCTTCTAGCTCAGGTCTCCCAACTTCAACACCCAAGAAAGATGCCCTCTTTCTAAACCTGGACCAGTTCATTGGCTGGTCTTGTCTCTAACCTCTGCATCGATCGCAGCCAGAAGGGGAGGGAGCAGCACAGACAGGCCCCTGGGGGACCCTGGTGCAGGAGACCACCACAGATGGTGCCCACTACACTGTCCTAAGAAATGGAGCCACTCCCCAAAGTCAAAGAAAAGAAGCAGATCATTAAAAGTAAAGAAATTGGGCCTTACTACATAACTTCAGAAGTTTAGTTCCAGAACATGCACAATAGATTAATTACTGGTTTGTCTGCATGATGTGACGCCACTACACAGGAAAATAAAAGGCAGTTGACCCTTGAACAGCATGGGGGTGAGAGGCACCAACCCCTCACAGTCAAAAATCCACATACAAATTTTGAGCCCCCCCAAACTTACCTACTGATAGCCTACTATTGACCGGAAGGCTTACAGATAGCAGAAACCATCAATCAACACATATTTTGTATGTTATATGTATTATATACTATATTCTTATAATAAAGTAAACTAGAGAAAATATTAAGAAAATCATTAGAAAGAGAAAAAAACATTAACAGTATTTATTGAAAAATATATGTATAAGTGAACCTGCACAGTTCAAATCTTTGTTGTTCAAGGGACTACTGTACTTCAGAATATTCAGATTTTCATTTGTCTTTACCTATGAAGCACACTTCCACCTGTAATACAATTCTCTTTCTGAAATATTAAGAAAGAGTGAGTAGAGGTTTTAACCTGTGGAGTTCCAGTCTCCTTTAAGAATTTGATTAAATCTGTGGACCATGGTCTGGTGATGAAACTTACCTCCCAGTGTTAAATCCAACCAGCTCTGAGATGCTACCAACCACATTTCTGCTTTGGCAGCTGGCACCTGTTGAAGCCCACCTCTAGGGGGCACTTCAGGGAGACTGTAAGACAAGAGGAGAAAGAAAGGTCTTGCTTTCAATTTGAGGGTTCTGTGGGGACCACCCAGCAATGCTTTTCCACCCATATAGGGGACAGTTCCATATGGCAGCAGGAAATGTAGCCCAGCCCCCACTCAGAAAGGCCAGTAGGAAGTGAAGTCTGACACACAGGACCCACGCCCATGGATAGGTTCTCCTGTGGGGAATCGGGCCTGCATTGTACCTAGGCTTCTAAGGGCCTGCTTTTGCTAAAACTCCCTCACCCTGGATTGAGGCAGGAAATGCTTACAGCATATCTCTAAAGTAACTTCCTAAAATCTGCACTAAACCTCCCAAGTATGGAGTGTAACCAGTCCAATCACTTTTCCCCTTGATCTGTAACACGCTTCTTTTTGAAGTAATTGGCAACATTCTTTCCTTTGTTATCTGTAAAAGGTAAGTACCCACAGCGAACCTGTGCATAGTAAATGAGGAACATCCTTGATGTAATGATGTAATGTAACCAGAAAATCAATAAAAGCCTGTCCAGGAAGGGGTCAGGGCCCTCACCCTCACTTAGAGAGAGGCTATGCCATCCCTTTTTCTTCACAGGACTTCTGCTATCCGTGTGAATTTGTTCGTTGCAGCAACAACACACAGACTTTGCTGGCCAGGATCTACCTCACACCCAGGAGGGGCAGTTTGTTTCTGAAGGTGCAGTTGAGTCCCATGTAAAGAACCAGCCTCATGGTGTTCCCCTTTAGAGACCCCACACCAACTGCCCAATGTTCCTGCTAAGAATTCTGGGTCCCACGGCCACGCCAGGAGAGGCTCCTCTGAGACATTAGTTTTAGGTCTGTAGGGGCCTGTACCCATATTTCTAAATTTTCATTATAATACCAGCCCTTTTCCTTTGTTTTTCCAGCTCTAGAAATAACAGGAGCTTCCTGCAACTGCTACCTCTGTGATAACTTAGAATTCTTTTTTGCCTTCTCCGTTACCTTGCTAATAATTTACAGTTAGTTAACAGTTCCTTATATTAAATTCTCTCTAGTAAAATAGCTGGTGTGATTTCTGTTTCCTAAATAGATAACTGTGGCCACAATCCCAGAAATACGCATAATATTACATTCATACACTCCATAAAAATTTTGTGTTCATTGATACTAAAGTTCGTCTGCAGCCACTTATGAAATTTGTGAACCCAAGATTAAGAATGTAGGGGTCTGATTCAGGACATGTTCACTAATGGTTCTTAGAAACCAATTTGAAAGTGCTTGTGTTCTAGGCTATTGCTCACTAAATCGGTCAAGCAGTTTTATAAGTAAATGCACTTACCTGTGGTATGTGCTGTCTCCTGAGAAGTGGCCGTGGCATTTCAAGTGAGACATCACATTAGAAGACTACATATTCGCCAGTGAAAAATGCTTAATAAATCATGTTCCTGAAGGGGAATTTCATGGTTTTGAGGAGCTTCTTTTTGATTATAGTTTATTCTCTGAATAACTTTAGAGAACTGATTTTTTAAAAGTCTATTCTTGTAATGTTTTACAACCTTTATTTTGGCAGGCCCCAATGAATCAAGTTCTCTTCGTTTAAGTAGACTCGCAGTAAGAGCTGATATTAAGATCTAGAAAATCATGGCGCTGGTGTCATGTGAGAAGTGTCATCTTTTTCCTCCAGTAGAGATCACTCTAAGATGAAATGTAGATTCTTCAAGAAGAGGGCAAAGTGATCTTCTGAGGCACAGAAAGAACTTGTAGAGCTTTTATTTATATTCATACTTTATCTCATGCATTCTAAATTGTTATTTTGGAGCATGTTTTATAATGTACATAACATATTAGTTTGGTCAGACATGTAAATATGTTATATATAAAAGCCATGAATATATTCTCAAAGTTTTTAATAATAAGGGTCTACTTTTTTAATATTTGGATACTACCTGCTCTAATAACTACAGCTACCTGTTTGGAGTAAGGATCAACAAAATTCAGCTGCAGGCCCACTCAGACCCATGGTCTGTTTTTGTACAGCCCTCCAACCTACGAATGAGAGAAGTAAGAGTTGGGGGAGAATATGTGATAGAGACTAGACGTGGTCCACAATACTAAAATCTATACTAACTGTCAGAAAATCTTCACCTCCTTCTACTCTGGAGTAAACCAACTTAAAACACCTCCAAAAGTCTTTGAAAGGAAGAGGGATATTCTTTCTCACTTGATTAATGAATTTAGTACAAATGAGAAGAGAGGATGAGGGTAAGATCATAGGTTAATATAGGTCCAACTACAGATGGTACAGACTTTAAAAAAATAATCATTTGAACAGGCCTGAAAAGTCAAAAGCCAATGGAGCAGCAGTGAAGACACTGACACCTTCTGTGAGGGTGATAGAGGCTCTAGAAGGGGGACTGGGACACCGGCCCAAAGGATCTCACAGTGAAGCTTCATTCTGTGAGAAGGAAGTAAGTAAGCAAAAAAGTCAGTTGACAATAGGAGTTTTGTGTCAATATCCATGACTATAAAATTTCATAATGACCATGTTCAAGAAGTGATCCTGAATCATTAAAATTAGGGCCAATTATTTTCAGTACCCTATATTAAAGAGTGGGAAAAACATGCATATCAGAGAAAATGGCTGAAATGAATATTCCTAAACTTAATAGGTTAATTCACATCCAAGAAACTTGGCTATGCAGAATGACTTGATACCCAGTTGACCAATTCTTGATAACATAAAGATGGAAACAGAAGCTTAAAACCAAAATGCTGAGAACCAATTTATTGAAGATGCCCCTTAGTACTTGTTAATGAAGAAGAGAAAATTAAAATGTAGGGTAATTTGGCCACCTATGTTAGGGGCAATCAGGCTTAACAGTAGGCCTAATTAGCTGTAATAAGTTACTTCTATTCCATTTTCAAGTTCACCAAACATGCTATTCATAGTATCTAAAATCTGGAAACTGGGAATATATCTGTCCTTTGACCACAAAATCAAGTAGAATTAACCTTTTCAAATTTAAATATAAATGCCTAATAGAAAGCATGTACCAACTGGAATCTGTGACTGCCAGCCTGGAAAGTTTTATTGCTCACTAAAGCACCATATTAGAATGTGAACAGCTTGAACACGGGGGTTATGTCTGTAGCAGACACTGCCAGTCAGCTACTACTATCCATTCTACCTACTTCCTTTCTAACAAAACTTCGATTTTGTTTGAGGCAACTGTGTAGTCAACTGAAGTTATCCAATCTCGCACCTGTGAGTGGTCATGTACTTGCCAATCAGTATGTGGACCAAGTCCCTAAGGAGAGGATTCCCTCCAGAATAACAGGGCAGAGCTTATATGCAGAAGGCTTTCAGTTCTTCCACCCTCTTTTTTTCTGGAACGCAGACTCTGGCCTAGAGGAACAGCAGCCACTCACCACCACAACAGGAACCACACGCTAAGCACATAATATTCATCAT
The DNA here is from genome assembly GCF_014824575.4 of Sturnira hondurensis. NCBI lineage: Eukaryota > Metazoa > Chordata > Mammalia > Chiroptera > Phyllostomidae > Sturnira > Sturnira hondurensis. The sequence continues at coordinate 2,873,018 of NW_028081539.1, forward strand.
GTTACCGTAACATGATGAATATTACTCCTTGTTTATAAGCAAGAAGGCAAAGCAAGCCTGTCACTGATAGCATCAGTGAGGAGCTGAACCAGTTCTAGGGTATCTATCTCTGGCCTTTTTTTGTTTGTTTTTTGTGAGAGAAGAAAACTCCTTAATTTTTTAAGCTATTGCTGATCACGTGTTCTGACATACTCAACCTAAGGCAGTTCTGCTTTTTACAATGTGTTGTTATTGTGCTAAGTACAGTATTAAATGCTTTCAATACATGACCTAATTTCATTTTTAAATAGCTTAGAAGGAGAAAAATACTACTCTTTATTTATGAGGATGTTAAAAATTCCATCAAGAAGACCCAGCTAGTAAAGTTGGAGAACTCGAACTCAAATCCAGATCTGAAGGCTTCTCTTGCTCTTTCTACCATGCTGAACCCAGTGTGCTGCATGTAGATAATTGTGCAATAAGTGTTATCGGAGAAGTTTGTATTGTAGACAGCCATCGAGATGAGAGGAGTGTCACTCTCCTGGTCAAAGAGCATATTTACTTACTCCTCTAAAACAAAGAAGTCTCCCTGCTTTCCTCAGAGATTTGGTTGTATTCCCAGGTAATAAAAATAATGTCTCCACCGGGGCAACGATGGGCCAGGTTTGCCAACATTCCATTAAAAGCCTAGGGGTTTCCTAAGCTCAGGGTTCCTCAGCTGTAGCACCTACCCCTGTGTGTGCAGTTTTCCCCTGGGCCCACATCTGCACCACCCATGAGACTTGGGGGCAAGGGCAACTGACGCAAACATTAAACTCATGCACAAACTATCTAAATGCATTGGGGCTTGTCTTTCTTCTGAAGAAATCTATGGAAATGTGACAAGTCAACCTAGCAACTACAGTGGTCATCGCTGCTCAGAGGCTGGTTCATCACTTTCCAAGGGACAGGAGATATTTAAGTGGTCCGGTTGAGAAATCTTTTTTTGACCCAACAAGATGATGTTGAAAGAATCAAGAACCGACCACTCAAGTACCTTATACAATATTAACATATAATTCTCCCAAAGCAGTAGTTCTTAACCCTTTGGAATTTATCACAGTTCTGAATCCTAGAATTTTGGCAATATTCTTGAAGGGATGAAATACCAAAATCATCATCATCACCAAAGGCATTAATAGTAACACAAATCACTATTCAAACGTAACATCTCCCAGTTTCTATGAAGCCCCCCCTAGCGTGACCTCATTCATTCTCTGGTAGCCTTTCTACAGCACCTGTTGGAACAGAGCTGTCTCCTGCCCTGAGCTTGTTTCCTTATATTCTCATACTGTAAAAGATTTCACATGTCTCAAAAAGCTTATACTCTTTCTTTAAAGCCAGTTTTGTATCGATTAAACTGTATCATGCATCCCATTCACTCTATGTTACATATCACAGAGCTGAGTGACAGTATTGAGTTGTAGCAAAGATAAAATGTTATACTTTGATAAAAAAATGTTGTCTCCTATAATTTAGTGCAGGGTTCTGCCTAGCACACTAGATAAGGACTGCTGTTCTGGAGTCTCTGGACAGCACATCAGTGTTTGCTAACCACTCACTGTGTGCAAAGATTGATATTCCAGGCACAGTGGAGGGTGATGACAGATATTTTTAAATGCCCCCTGCCATCAAAGGCATAGTATGCTTTGGAAAACAGGACATATGTGAAATATATAAAGAATTCATCTATAAACGGTATTATTACAAGAACCAATTAATGCAGTGAGTGTGAATCTCAGTCCACACACAATCCAGGTGCAGAAAAAACATTGAATTTCTTTATCATCTTTAAATAAACTAAATGCAGTTCTAAATACCCAGCCTACTAAGTTTTCTCTCCTTCCAGAATGCACAGAGGTTGTGTATGTCATGGCTCCAAGAATAGAAAAGGATCCCCTTGCCCCGAGATCCTGACTCATCCATCATCACTAGTCGCTGCTGAGGCCTGGCGAAGATCATTCCTTCACTGGGACACAGGAGTCTCTGGCAAGTCTGGGAGGCCCTGTGCCCAGCTGAGCCATGTGGTCTTCTCCTCCAAGGAAATTCTCCGCCCACCCAGAATTTGTTTCCACGGAGCAGTGCCAGGGAACCACCCGCTGTGATCTGTCTACTTTTCTCCCTTCCTCATCAGAGAGAAGATCCCTTCTTCCTCTTGTCTCCCCTCTTTCTCTCTCTGCTCCTCTCTACGTATTTTTCAATACTTAGCATCATCTCAATTACAGTTTCTACAAATATTAAATATACAACAAAAACTAACAATTGAAGTGTGTTCATGATGTGTCAAGCACTATCCAAGTACAATACTCACTCATCTAATTCTTATGCAACTTTCTGAGAGAGCATTATTGTTATTCCCACTTCACAATTGAAGAAACTAAGGCATGGGTCGTGACTTCATTCAGGGTCTTTTTACCAGTAAAATTGCTAATTTTGACCATTGGTACTGATAAGGGGTGTCACTGACCTCCACAAGCTTGTTTTTCAATATACTCATGTTTGCACAGTGCTGTGGTATCTCCCTCACAAAATGTGAACCACAGGAGAAAAAAGCACATAAATATGGTTTAGTTTTTCCCTTTGTATTTTTTCACCGTAAGTTATAGTCAGCCATATCTTAGATACCCTTCTAAAAACCTTACAGTGTTGCAGTTTTCTTACAATTCTTAGCTTCTGGTGGGTTTAGATTTGAATAACATCAGGTGGAAAAGGTTTAACTCAATTGTTCAAAAGCAAGGAGCATTCAACTTTCTGAATTTATTACTCAGTTTTGTCTGGATTCTGGACAGAGGCATAGTTATCCTGTGGTAATGAGTGCTAGCAGTTTTAATCTGTGGTTTTATAGGAAGCAAGGTCAAGAATGTTGAGATCACAAATCCTCAACCCTGTCCCAAATGTTTTTAGATTCACCATCCACAGGAAATTTTAAATAACATTCAAATCAAAATCAATCTCTTGGACTCCCAAAAAGTACTCCTTTGAGGGATCCTGATTTTCTGGGATAGAGGAAAGCTAGAAGTGATGATTTCTCTCTCTCTCTCTCTCTCTCTCTCTTTCTTTCTCTCTCCCTCCCCTCCCCCATTTGAAAAGCCAATGCCAAATCACTATACTCTTAATACTTTATTTCCATAAAGTGAGATTCCTGGAAAATCTGGAATTTGTTCACATCTAAATGAATACTATGAAAAAACCAAAACTTTTTTTCCACAATTCATCCAACATGCTCAAATGTGAAATGGTGTAATATAAATGGTTTGTGTCATATTTTTCATATGCCTGATAGTAACTATGAATAAGCAGCCTTCATTTTTTTAAAGGAAAAGTACAAAGTCTGATGGGTATTTCAAGAAGAAAAATCAACTACAATTTATTCACTCTATCACAGCCTGTCGTGTAACAGCTGAGCCCTGGCACCACCACCAGTGAACAAATGTGCCAAAGACAGTAAGAGGCATTAGGGAGATAAAGCACAGCTCCCTTCGTGCCAAAGCACCTACTCGAACAGATGAAGAGAGGCGAGCTTGAAGAAGGTGGGTGCTGAGAAGGCAGCAGCGACATCGCGACACTGGGCGATAACCGAGAACACCAGTTGTATTCCAGACCTCTGAGATAGGGCAGCAACAGTAGGTCTTCTGACATTGCCACCTGGAGCCGAGTCATCTTTCTCATTAGGCTCTTTAAATGCCACCTGGCCACACTGACAAGTCTGCAACGCAGAGACAAATTTTGATATCTCCCAAAGAAAGGTGTTGGAAAAGGCTAAACAAAGACAGCATTAACACAATGCAAAACTCTAACTGCCACTGACATATAATCCTGTTGTCACAGATTATGGTAGCTCGATCTGAAAACCTAAGTGCAAACTACAGAATGGTTTGTCAGTTTCTACCTCCTATTATTGCTGAGAGAATGATTCATGTGCCAGAGCTAACTCTGCCCACAACTAAGCTCAGAATGTCATCTTTTAAACTCAGATCAAGAATTTGGTGGCTGGTCTCTCAGTTCGCAGATGTAGAGCAGACAGAATACGTTTTAATCAATACCCAACCTAAGCATCAGAAAAGATATTGAGGAAGAGTGCTGTGAATTTCTTAAACCATGGAAGGTTACGTATCACGAAGGCCCTGACTCCATCTCTACCTCCCAGAGAGCAAAGCTATTCTAGATAAGAGAGCAAAGAAGAGGGGAAAAAATGAGACCCGAGATAAAATAAGGTTAAAGCGAATGCCATGCTGCATCCTCTGACCATGAAAAGCGAGGAAATGCTAAAGATTGGGTTGGCCAAAAACTCTGTATGGTTTTCTCTGTCAAATAAAACACACATTTTTCATTTTTACTGACTTTCTTGATTTGGATATTTTGAGTATATCAGCTATCTCCCACATGGTATAACGTTGATTGTTCTCAATTAATGTCTCAACTTGATCACTACCAACTTCAACTGGTCTACACGACTGTGGAGCATTCATTGTCCAGTGAGAAATCTCCAGCACGATATTTCAAAAACCACTTTGGACAATTCAATCAGTCACAGCCCCTTCTCCATACACTGCACAAATCTTTTCTTGTGTTTCAGCTGTATTTTTACTTTTATTCAAATAATAAAGCATAATATGCTGAAAATTTCGCACATTTTCTTCCATCTTGATAGTAAAATGGCTACACAAAAATTCACCAATTTTGATTAGGTTTTTTTTTTTAATGCACCCTGATATGATAGCCGTCACAATACAATCTAACAAATTTGTTTCATGAAATTAAAGATAACTAAATGCTACTAGAGCCATCTTATGAAAAAACCCAAACAAACTTTTTGGCCAATCTAATAATAAACAATTAGCAACGCCGCTCTCATAATTAGAAGGGTACTACATTAAGGAGAAATTTAACCATAAAATTTCCAACCTGACTGAACTGATTATCACCCCTAGAAAGATGTCAGGACCACTGGGGCACAGCCTGTACTAGGAAGACCTATGAACACATTCTAGATCCTGTTAAGGCTCCTGTGATTTTGTATTTCCCTTAGGACAGCAGTTCTCGACCTGTGGCCTACATGAGTGGGTAGTGCAGCCTACCCACTAGGAGTCCTCCAGAGTCTTTCAGAAAGAACTTAAGGTCAAAATATTTTTGTAATAATAAGAAGCAACCATTTGCCTTTTTCTTGGGGTTTTTATAGCACTTATAGTGCAAAAGCAGCATGAGCTAATAAGCCAAACTACTGGCACCTTTGCTGAATTAGTCGTGGCATTCTCTGTACTTGGCATGTGTGTGTGTGTGGGGGGGGCATTGTTTCACCTAAGAGTGTCCTTGATGAATCAATAAAAATTATCCTTATTAACTCTCAATCCTTAAGTTCACTTCTTTTAAAGCATGTCATGTAACAAAATATGCATAAAACTCTTCTGTTCTATACCAAAGTACAATGGTTGTCTCAAGGAAAAGCACTTAGTTGATTGAGTTGGAGGTAAACTAGCTGGCCAGACATTTCAGTCAATAAAGAATGACATGCCATCCACTCCTCCAACTAACATTTCTTGAGTTCAGTGTTCTTCTTAATCTAAATTAGACATAATCACCATCAGCTCTCTTTCAAAGTTGAATGATGAACTGGTGAGTTTTCAGTCATTGTTTTTTATAATAACAGTTTTATTAACATATAATTCACATACTATACAATTCAAAATTTTAAAATAGAGAATTCAGTAGTGTTCAGTGTACTCATAGAATTGTGCAACCATCGCCATTTAAATTTTAGAACATTTTTATCACCTCAAAAAGAAACCCCATGATCATTAGCAGTCACTCCACATTTCTTTCCAACTTCTCCAAGTCTGGGCAACCACTACTTTACCTTTTCTCTGTATAAATTAGTCTATGCTGGACATTTAGCATAAATCATATAATATATGATCATTCCCAACTGGCTTCTTAGCATGTGTTTGAGGTTCATCTATGTTGTAGAATGTATCAGCACTTAATACACTTTTATTACCAAATAATATTCCATTGCACACATAGACCACATTTTATTTATTTCATCAGTTAATGAAGATTTTGAGTTGTTTCCACTTTTTGGCTATTACTGTAATGGTATCCTGCTATGAATTTTATGTACAAGGTTTTGTGAGGGTTTGGTTGTTTTGTTTTATTTTGTTTTTTCCATTTCTCTTGGGTGTATATATATACATAGGAGCAAAGTTGCTGGGTTATATGGTAATTCTATGTTTAACCTTTGGAGAACCACCAGGCTGTTTTCCAAAGCAGCTATGCAATCATTCATAAAAACTTTCAGTGCTAGTTTATTCACTCATTTAGGAAATACTTATTGAAAACTTACTATGTCCAATTCCATGTGCTAAATATTAGTGATACAATGGCAAATAAAAGAGTCTCCACCATAATGGAGATTATAATCTTTCAGGGGAGGGAGATAAAATAATAACAGTTGGGTTAAGTATAGTAATAGACAAAGCACAGAAGAGTACATAGGACCAGGAATTAGAAGGACCTAACCTGTTTAGACGCCTGGTATGATCGCCCTGAGGAAGAAATGTTTTCATGGAAACTCAAGTAGGGCAATAATTGGCATTAACTTGGCAAAGAAGGAGAAAAGTGTTTGGGATCTCATGCAAAGTCCCAGAGGAGGGGCCCGTGCTGCTTGAATGACCGAGAGAAATCCAATGTAACTATACACTGTATAGTGTGCAAGGTAAAAGAGGGTCCAAGTTGAGTCTTGTGAAGTAGATAGGAACCACTGGAAGGTTTTTAATAGAGCCACAAAACAATCAGTTTGTGTTCCTTACAGAACCTATATGCCTCTCTACCTGGAGAATGGATTGGAGGGAGACAAAACTATAAGCTTGAAACAAGCCTAGAGGTTATAAACAAAGACAGCTGAAAAGTTAGGTGGCCCAAACTATAGTAGTGGCAGTGGTCCTGGGGGAGTGAGATGGAATCAAGAAACATCCCGAGTGTGGAATCAATAGCACTTGGTGATTGATTGCATACAAAGGGTAAGAGAAAGGGAGGACTCAAAATAGATTTTCTATTTAGGTCCTGGATGGATGGTAATGCCATTCACTAAGACAGAGCTGTAGGGAGTATGCCAACTCATGGTCTGCAGGTCAATGAGCAAAAAGGCATTTCCCGTATTCCCACTGTATGCAAGGCACTGGGATAGAACTGTGAATATAAAACTAAATAAAATATCATTCTGCTGTAGGCAGAATGATAATACCCCCAAACGTGTCCACATCCTAATTCCTTAGGCCTTCTTTCAAATATGTTTTCTTTCATGGTGTTCAGAGAAGAGTTAACATAGGAACCCTAAACCACTAGCCTTGAAAAGACCTACTGGCTAGATTAGCCCCTTGAATAGCATCTGGGATTTTAGATTTTATAGGGTTTCCACCATTGACTGTAAGAGTGGCTCACAGTGCCTAAAATATTTGTGCAAACAATATGTGTTGTGGTAAACACATGGGCATCTTTCCTCCTGGGCATCTGAAGTTTTGGTACAAGGCAGGCAAAGGATGTCCCTGTGACTGCTCCTAAGAAAAACCCTGGACACTGAGTCTCTACTGAAATTCTCTGGTTAGCGACATTTAACGTGTATTGTCACTACTCATTGCTAGAAGAATTAAGCATGTTCTGTTTCACTCCACTGGGAAAAGACCCTTGAAAGCCTGCACCTGTTTTCCCCTAGTCTTTGTCCCATGTGCCTTTTCCAATGGTTGACTTTGCTCCGTATTTTTTTTGCCTTAATAAATCATGGCTGTATGACTATATGCTGAGGTCTGTCACACTAGCAAAGCATCAAACCTGAGGATGATCTTGGGGACCCCCAACACACACAGCAAAGGGGATTTTGCATATGTGATTAAGAGCCTTAATACAAAGAGGTTGTCTTGGATTAGCCAAGTGGGCTCAATGTAACCAAAGCAAAAGTCAGAGTGATGTGATTGCTGCTTTTGAAGATGGAGGAATGGGTCATAAGCCAAGGAACACAGGCAGCCTCTAGAAGCTTTAGAAAAAGTAACAAAATAGATTCTTCCATTGAGCCTCCAAAAGGAAACCCATCAACACCTGTGAAACTCATTCTGGAAGTCTGACCTCGAACACCATCAGAGAGTAAATTCATGCTGGTTTAAAACAATAAATTTGTGGTGACTTGTTACAGCAGCACTAGGAAACTAGTACAGACGCCCTAAAGGACCATGAATTCTTATGGATGAGACAAACACAGAAACCCATAATAATTTCCAATTTCACTTACAAGCATTAACTATCGTACACTGTCTAGTTTACCATAACTATTCTCTTTCCCAGAATAAAGACAACATTTATGAAAAATCAGAAAGTAGAGCCTTCCCACACTACCCCGAGAAGTTTCCATACGGTGTTTTTCTGGGTTCCCATCATAACTTAAAAGTTTCACAATATCTGGAGCCATTGACGTCTTGTAAATTAAGGAGTATGATGTCCTTAAGTGGTTTGCAGCAGGAACCCTGCTGCAGTCAAGGTGGGTTCCTTGATTTCCATATGCAAAAGGAGAAGTGATGGCATCTGCATCATAAATCTCAGAAGAACCTGGGAAAAGCTTCTGCTGTCAGCTTACATCATTCACCATTAAAAANCTGGGTTCCCATCATAACTTAAAAGTTTCACAATATCTGGAGCCATTGACGTCTTGTAAATTAAGGAGTATGATGTCCTTAAGTGGTTTGCAGCAGGAACCCTGCTGCAGTCAAGGTGGGTTCCTTGATTTCCATATGCAAAAGGAGAAGTGATGGCATCTACATCATAAATCTCAAAAGAACCTGGGAAAAGCTTCTGCTGCCAGCTTACATCATTCACCATTAAAAACCTGGCTGATGTCAGTGCCATATCACCCAGGAATACCGGCCAGGGAGCTGTGCTGAAGTCTGCTGCTGCCTCTGCAGCCACTCCTACTGACGGCCGCTTCCCTCCAGAGACCTTCACTAACAAGATCACAGCTTTCCAGGAACCTTCCCAGGACTTCCTGTGGTGACCGACCCCAGAGCTGACCACCCGCCTTTCACAGAGGTATCTTAGGTCAGCCTGCCTACCATCGCTCTATGTAAACAAGACTCTCCTCTATGTCATGTGGACATTGCCATCCTACGCAATACAAGGGAGCTCGCCCAGTGGGTCTGAGGTGGTAAATGCTGGCCCGGGAAGTTCTAAACACCTTTGGCACCATCTCCTGTGAGCACCCATGTGAGGTCCTGCCCAATCCGTAGTTCTGCAGAGATCCTGGAGTGCAAAGGAAGAGCAGGCTGCCGCTGAAAAGGCTGTGACCAAGGAGGGATTTCAGGGGGAATGGACTGCTCTAGTTCCCAAATTTACTGCTCCTCAACTCAAGGTCACAGACTGATCTGAAGGTGCAGGTGGCCTCTGTGCCTGCAGAGCAGCTCCCCAGGAAGACGGGTCCACAGCCCCCACTGCTCAGCCAGTGAACGGGAAGGAGCCATCAGAGTGGTCTTTAGCTGGTCTTCCACAGACTCTTAAACAAAAAGCGGAAATAAGGTTGGTGGAAAATAGTTTCTGAAAAATAATAGAAGAAGTAAAGAAAGAAAAAAGAAAGTAAAATTTAAAGAAACAGTTTGTTACAGGTTGACAAAAGTAGGACAAAGCTGGCTCACTGGACATTCCAACACATCTCCTATTGCACCTAACATGGTGCGATACAAAATTGAAGTGACAAACTGGTACATCAAATTATAAGTCAGAAAACAAAATATGTAGGTGTTAGTGCCTGCTTTAAACATTTGGTGTGGGGGGCGGTGCTGCAAACAATACCCTAGCTGGCAATGTATCAGGTTAGAAAACTCTAGTAGGTTTTCCTGATATAAAGTAAAAAGTAACATGATTTTAATTCCAGTGAGACAAAGTTAATTGATGAAATGGTCAATAACACATACAAAACAAGGTTTCCCCTACCAAGAAAACAGGTGTCTGCTTGATGGAAAGGCAAAGTTAGACAATACAACCACCTTTAATTTCACAGTCTGTGATTCTTCATAAAAATTTTAAAGATCAATTATGTCCCATCAGTGTTAGATACAAGCCAAACTAAGTGATTTATGTACAAATATCCTCACACATGGAGCAATTATTGATGGAGTAACTTATCTTTATTAAATATGAACTCAAGAGATTATATTAGCAAGTAATTTACACTTATGACTCTCTACACTTTTTAACACACCTCTACTTTCTCTTTTAAGAGTACACATTTTAAATAACTAGAGGACAAGAGATACCGCTTTTATTTTACAACTAGATTAAACACAGTAGTTTACTGCAGTGATTCAGATGTGTTCATAAACTTTACATGATATTATGTTTAATCCACCGTTTGAAAATGAGAGCTTTCAGTGGTACAGCACAGCAATAAAAATTCTACTCCCTGAGAGTTGGCTTCATTTGTTCATTACACAAACATTCATACCGTTATTTACTACTGCAGTGAAGACTTAGTGCCAGGTGCAAACGAGTAAGGAACAGCCTCTGACCTCAAGGAGCTCATAGGCTAAAGGTGGAAACTGACCCAGAAACAGATAATTACAAACATGAGATGAAAAAATACAGTGATAGAGATCTGCCACAGACAGGTACCTGACGCAGCCTGAAGGCAACAGGAAAACATCCCGGAGTCAGGAGCACTTGCTATTAGCCTGAGTGACTGGGGCAGGAGGTACGCAGACTTCGGCAGATGGAACTAAGTCACTGAAGACAAAAAGGGAGTAAAACCCCCTAGTGCATCCAGACAGCCACAGCAGCTGAATCTGCTGGGGGCGTGGACCATTTCTCAGATCACTATAGACCTTGGTTTGATTTGCCTCATGAATTATGCAGTTATTAATGAGTAATAGCTGAAGTGTCACAATATACTAGACATTCAGTTAGGGAAAAATATACTTAAAACTCATTTCTGGTTTAATAGTACTCTATTGATAGATCCCTCTACACTGCCCAATTCACTAAAAATAGTTAATGTTTGGAGTCAATTTAACACTCTTCCCAATTTTTATTGCCATTTTTTACTGTACCCTGAGTGATTTTACATTTAAATGTTTAGCCAAGGAGAATCCTAAGTCTTCTTTTGCTATCTTCTTAGATTGAACACCGTGAAAGAAAAATCCTTTGGAAATAATATTAAGTCTGAGAAGAATCCAGGAAAATACCCCCATGCAGCCTAACACACCAACAGCATTACTAAATCCTTATTGTCCCACAACTGTCATGGCATCCTGAGCTGTAAATGAGCTGAAGTATATCTACTAAACCCACCCTGTGGAGACAATCAGATTAGCAGGAATGTAGTCCTGCTGCACCCTGAAGCAACAATAAACTTACCCACGAATTACCCTAGAATACCTAGCTCTTAAAGAAAACCCCATGATAACTGAACTAAATAATACTACCTTGAAAATGGTGATAATAGATTATATAACCAGCTTATGGATAAATATGTAAAAAGAATAAGTAGAATTAACTAAATGACTTTTCAATTACATTCCCAATAACCTATAAGAAAATCTTATCACTATTCAGTATATTCTTCATTAAAGTGTGAGGTATAACATTAAGAACAATATAGGCATAGAATCTAAAGTAAGTATGCTTTGCGAAAATCTCAAAATGCTTTTAGTTCCTTTAACTCAACTGCAGAAAAGACGTAAGGCAACTGGACTATCTTAATTTTTCAGGTGTAACTGCTTTATCAAAATATATTTTAAAATAGAAGAGCTTGGAAATATGAAAAAATAAATTATCTTTTTGTACCAAGATGTAATTCCCAGCTAAATGTAACCTCAGCAAGTCAAAGTTTACATTTCACAATTGCTTTTATGTCAATCACATCCATCAACTGTTTAAAAGTCCAGTCTTTTCTAAGGCTAAAATAAGTTGTTAAGGATCACATCGTGACAGAGACTTGGATATAAAAGTGTGGTAAATTTCATTTTGTTTATTCATCAGTCACAGGGGAAAAGAAAGGATGAGAATTGACCACATACTCTGAGTCAGACTGAACAAGTTCCTGGAAACACAAAATCCAAGTTCTAAGAGAAACAAAGAATTGGGAGCTGTGGAGACAGCTCCCTGGGAAACATGGAGACAGGTTCTCAGATGAAGAAACTTCACAGAAGAAGAATCTAAGCCTTGAATGTTGAAGTCCACCAAGCAAAGATGGAGACGAAGGAAACTCCAGTTTCAGGGATCAACAGAGGCACCAATATATGGCAAGCTATGGGTTTGTGCAGGGAATTCTGTCTGCTCTGATGCTGCTAGGACATGAGTGCATGTGTGAACATTCTGGGAGACAACAGAGTAGTCAGGACTTTCATACAAGGGTTACGGCCTATATGAAAGTAAGCAGGAGTACAAGATGCACAAAGGTATGGGTAGTATGAGTAGAAAGGTCACTCTGAAGTCAGGTGATGAGCTGGAAACATGGACATAATTTAGAGGCCATCCTCATCCCAGTGAGAGCCACTGGGTAACGTAACTAAGACAGTGAAAATGGAGAGAAGGAAATGGACCTGAAAGACATACCAGAGGCAGAATAAACAGTAACTGACAACAGAACAGATACAGAGAGGAAGACAAACTTACTGATATGAAAGCATGGGATAATTTGCTATTTCATAGAGAAAGGGAACACAAAGAGTAGATTTATAGGGAAAGAAAATGAGTTCAGCATTTTTCTACACTGGGTATGCAGTACCCACAAGATGTCCAAGCAGGGATGCTCAGTGTATGATTTGAGGTAGGGATGGCAAGGAACTGATGTTGTCAATTTTTTGAGAAGCTGAAGTCTTTGAGGCCAGCGTCTTTGCCTATTACCACTTGTCCCGCTGCCCTACTTACTGTCTGGAATAGAGTAGACATTCAATAAACATTTACTTAATTATACTTATGAAGGAATAAGCATAAAAAGAACAGATAAGGCATTAAGAACAGAACCCTATAGTCAGGGCACATGCCTGGGTTGTGGGCCAGGTCCCCAGTATAGGGGGCTGTGAGAGGCAACCACACACTGAACGAGAATCTCCATCCAGAAATCTTTGCATTTTACACACTCCCTGGGTTAATGTAACACAATTAGTGAGCCACTAGTTTTAGAACAGGCTTCTACAAGATTTTGATCTAGCCAACCAGCCATGTGCTGCTTAAAAGAACCACAAAAAAAAAATCCCTGTCATTTGATTTGTAAATTTCTAGAGACAGGAAATTCACACTCTCCCAAGAAAGCCCTCTTTAATATTTAAGTGGTTCACATTGTTGGAAAATTTTTCCTTATGTATATGTAAAATATCTCCACAGGACTTCTCATCTTTGCTCTTAGTTATGTGCAATGAGGCCAGTCAGAGCGAATCTCATCTGCCTTCCACATAACAGTCCAAACATTGCAGTTTCCTTGTTTCTCCTAAGTCTTCTCTTATCATCCAGAGTCTATTAAATCAGGCTGATGGAAAGGAGCTCTCCAGCAATCATCTGGGGAAAGATCTTCAGGACAATAACTTTAAATTATGAGTATGTAACAAATTTATTGGTCAGGGAAAGAGGTCACAGGCTTTTTAATGTTCATGTGAAGATATGGAGGGTTTGTCGTTGTTGATGTTGTTGTTTAGAAATAAAAGAAAAGAGAGAGAGAGAGACATCAATCACTTACCTTCCTTATGCACCCCGACCAGGAACTGAACCCACAACCTTTTGGTACACAGGACGACACTTCAACCAACTGAGTGACCCAGCCAGGGCAAGAGGTGACAATTTTTAACCACTAAAATTTTTATTCTAAAGCTTTATTGTTATAGTTATAATACTGAATGAAACACACAAGAACTAGTTTAACAATAAAAACTATATGTACATTCAACATATATACATGCTGATGTCACAAAATGTACAGATTTAAAGAAACATCAATGATGCTGTTGTTTGATCATTTGGTTCCACAGAAATCAATTTGGAGAGTCTATTAAAAATAAAATAAACTCTGGGAAATAATATCAGGCAAGTGGATAGGGGTGATATATGTTCCCAAGGGAGGAGAAATTACTTTTCTAATTGGTGAACTTTGTAAAAAGCCATAAGCCAGCAAGGTAAGGCACCTTCCGGTTCCCTTTCCTAGTTGCCTGCCCGCAGACAGTGCATTCTACCTGTTCTCTGCCACATGGTAAGGCCCCGTCTCCATGCAGCGCAGCTTGTGGCTGAGCAGCTGTTTTAGTGATGGGCAGCTAATTCCACCTAAGTCAGCAGTAGAGTATTAAAATGAATGCAGCCACCCATTGCTCCAGTCTTTCAATGGAGCTTCTATTGTTACAGTGGAATGAGCAGCCAGAGGGGAAATAAAGGCGGGGGGCCTTGTCACTGCAATCTAACAAAGAACTTAATACAGGAGGCTAAAAGCAAAAGCTCAGGCGTTGACCCAATAATCCTGAGCCTGGCTTGATAAGGCTGCTAGGCTTTCCAAACAACAAGTAAAGCTATGATAGTGTAGAAGGGGGAGGTGCCCTTGAAAGTTTGTGCACATCATCTCCACTAGCTGGGAAAAGGAAAACCCTGAGACTGTGTATTCATGCCAAGGCCTGGAAAGGGGGGAAAGGAGGGGTCTGCAGTGCCCAAAGAAAGGCCCCATAAACAATTTTGGTTAACTGCCTGCCTCTTGTCACATATGCAAAATGAACAAATAAAGTCTGGAGCAAGACAAGGATTTGAACTAACAGACCCCCACACATACCTACATTTGGGTCATCCTGTCTACCCAGGGGAAGCTGGCACCACCTCTACCCACCAATCAGAATGTACCTCACCCCCTCTCCACCAACCATATAAGTCCTCAGAACAAAAGACTCAGTCTCGTGGCCTCTTGGCCTTCTTGGCTCTTTTTGCCACACAGAAGCTTGGGTGCTGCTCACCCGGCCTCTGGCTACCCTATACTAGCCAACCTTGCTTTTGCTTTCCTATTAGAATTTAGCACTAATAAACCTTGCTTGGATGCTAATAGGCTCACTGCCCTGCAATTCTTTACTGTGTCAACAAGAAGAACTGGGTTCCTGAGAGTCTCTCCTATAACACTATCAGTAATAATACTGACACTCTCTCCAAGTGTCCGATTCCTATGTATTATCTGTCAATATGTTCAACCTCGAGACGGCAAAAAAAAGAAAAGAGAAAAAGAAGAGCTACTTATTGGGCCCTAAAATTCATCTTCTTTTTCCATCCAGGCTTCACCTGGATCACAAGCTTCTGTATTTACATGATTGTGAGTGCAATATACAAGGAATATAAGTTGATCCTTCAAAGTTATAGCTCCAATCCCACCTTCTCCTTGACACTGTCCTGACCCCTGTACACTAGACAGAAGTAACCTTTACTCGGTTACTCATGTGGGACCTTTAACTTACCCCTTTCAAAAGTTTATTTCCATTTCACATTCATATATTATTGGTTCACGACGCTGACCAAGAGCTCTCCAGGTATAATCTGAAATGGGCCTCCATAACAGGAGTACAGGAAAAAACAAGAAAAGAGGCAGACTATTCCAGATTGGTGGGTGGCAGGTTCAAAAACAAGGGGTTGTACCAGGTTTGTCTTGGGCAAGACGAGTAGTTTTCCACACCTGCCCACCAAATCTTAAAATTTTATCTAGAGATCTTAACTGGGTTCAGTCACATACCCAGTTCAGAAGTCTCAATACCATATTTCTACTTTAAGGACACAACCTTGGAGAACCTTCTGGGTACATGGAATGCACATTCCAAGGCACAGGAGACTGACTGGGGAGCCTTCGACTGCCAGGGTCCAGCTCCTGGGTCAAACTGACAGTCACGTTTTGATGACCTTCCCCAATGTTTATGTATTTCTCACGTGCATTATGGGACTGTAAGTTTTTTAGAGGAAAGGATAAGTGTTATAGTTCTCCTTTCTGCCCCTCAGATGCCTCCTTAAGTGCCATACACAGAAGAGGCAATCAATAATTTTGGATGGCCCAGTAGTCCTTCCAAGCAGCTCAGACATCCACAGTTGAAATGGTTTATGGAACACATTAATTTCACAGTCTACAAATAACTAACTTCTCCTCTCTTCCAATTTGATCCATAGCTGGATACAAAGCTTACTGCTATGAATTCCTGCCTCTCCACACGGCTCCCCTGCTACTTTAAGTTAGGTGCCAGTGTGCCCTTGAAGCATTTCTTCCATCCATTTCACATACAATTACATTCTTTCAATTCACCACACACCAAGGGCCCTGGCATCCTGGTGTCATCCATTCTCATTGCATTATTAGCCAAGCATCATGGAATTGTGATAAGCTTGGCATGAATGCCTATGGAAGGTCTCTGTGTCCAAACCTCTTTACTAAAGACAATTTGATGTGAAATAAAGCAAGCAGGTGTGGCAATGGACTCTTTCCTAAAGCCAAAAGAATATTGGCTGTGAAGAGGTCCAAATGCCACACCCATACCATAAACAGCAAATTTTGCTTTGTTGACCTGTGAATTCTTTAAAGGCCTAGCTCTCTTCTCTGCTATAAAACCTGTTAGAAAATTGCCTCTGAGAACCAACTATAAAAACCAAATGTTTCTGTGTAGTGTGGAGCATAGGAGAAAAGTGTTAAATAATCTGAACTTGTTTTATTCCCCAACTATGTTCCCACTATTTTGTTTTGTCTTGTTTTGCTTTGTTTGAGGACTGCAGTTGGACATAGAACCTTCTGGCTGAACGGCAAAGGCATCAGGATGCAGAATATCGTTTAAGACATCCAGTAAAGATGACCAGCAAAGACGCTAATAGGGATTTGGGATTAAATAAACTGGTGGAGTCATAAATATCAGGATCTGGATGCAAAGTAAACATTCAAGGTCAGGATGTAGGTTGAGGGCGATATAGGACATAGGCTCACAGGAGCACAGTTCATTGGCCACCAAGAACTCAGGATAAGCAGAGGCCAGTATCAGAGAGGACAAAGTCTCTTCTTGGGACTCAGAGCCTAGAAAGGAAAAAGCAAGTCAGCAAGGATACCCAGCTCACCTTCACCACATAGGCTAGTAAAAGCCAGTTTGAAATAGCAAAACCAACAATTACATAGCAATGTTTCTCAAATGGTTCATGTCGACAGGAATTTTGTTGAAATTCACATTCTCACGCTGTAGTTCTGAAACCAGGCCTGGGAATATGCATTTCTAATAAGCTCGTGCTGCTGGTCTGCAGACCACACTTGAAGTAGCACCTATGTACCAGATACTGCTTTATGTTCTTTGCATATGTTTACTCACTTCATCCTCATTATAGGTGCTCTGCTGGCATAACCAGCAAGCAGCACTGTTCGTCCAAGGCTGTGCTAAGCTGAGTCTGGATGCCCTGGCAAAGTTAAATCACTGCAATTATCACTCATATCCAACTTAACTCAACAGGAAGAGGAGGTAACTCTAATAATATTCACTTGGTTTAATAAAATCACAAAATCTTCAGTGTGCTAGCTACAGGCTTGTTACACAAAATGGTATGTTTGCATATACATTCTCCCATCATTTATTTATTGTATCATTTCTACCCGAACTCATCCCTGAGAACGGAAAATAGACAACAGATTAGCACAACGAACCACACACATGGATTTGCTCTCATTTTTTTCTCCCTGCAAGAGACTCTGGCCCTACTTCCTCCTCAAGACTTTATATCTTACCAGCCTCTGTGTTTGTGCAGTTTTGCTTGTCTTTGTGAGGCAGAGAAATAATGGCATCTCCCGTGGATTAAAATAACTGTAAAAACCCCAGTTTGAAAGGGCCTCTGGGCCCACTGCCTGGCTTCTCCAGGCAACTAAAGATTCAAATTTTTATTGAATTACAAACTAATGTGGTCACAGGCTGTGATTGTGGCGGTGAAGGAGGAACGCCAGGCCAGCCGCCTGACAGTGTGGCACAGCGGCTGATTCTTTGCACAGGTTCCCAGCAGCTCTCCAGTGTTTGGTGGCAGCCACGGCAACCAGCCAGGCAAGGGCTCCTTCTCAGCAACAGCACCCCTTGTGGGGAGGCTTAGCTGGCTTTTTGCATTCCCAAATGCACCCAGAGAGGTTCCTCTCTGTCAAACATGTGCATGGAAGCAGAGGTCAGAGTAGGGCAGTAAGAACAGGGAAATGATGCTATGTTCCCTGCAGAGGGAGAGTAAGGAATGAATATCTTCTTCTAAACAAGTAGAAGAAAATTGCTCCCTTCCCCCTTTTGTGAAAATACTTCCACTCTTTAATACTTATTGAATTGTTTCTGATAAATTTATATCTTGGGTAAAAGTAATAACATGGAACAGTCAAGAAGCTTAAATGTGAAAAACAGCATGTGTCTTCAGTGTTAACAACAGGCAAACAGGTCGTGACTTGCCTTTTTTTCTGTGTGATGCTAACAATTGCATAAAAAGGAAGTAACTTTCTATAACAATATTTTTTTGAAGATCTATTTACGTTTTTGAGGTAAATTAAACTATTATGTGTATATTAAGTCAGACTAGGAAGTATATTATTATAATGTTTAGAGAACATTCAACTCATATCTGTACCAAATATTAAGATAAAGTACTTTTTACTTACTATAACTGATTCTTTCAGGATAAGTGGATGTAAATACATATGCATGTTTAAATAATGCAAATATTTTCTATTTTGCTGAGAGTTTGAAATGCATAAAAAAATTTAACATGGTTTTCTTCTTAGATTTCCTTTTAATTCATTCATCAGCATAGCAGAATAGCAAATATTTAACTCACAAATCATTTCAGGTGTGCAGAAATGTCACTTCTTGATTTGTCTATAATTAATCAGCCTTCCTCTCAAATTGATTATCAAGAAAAAAATAACCTACATGTCTAGTCTGTTTATTTGAGGTCTGACCCTATCATTTAAATAATACCTTTAAGTACCACTCAGTTTCTCTTGGGTAAAAGTGCTTCTGAGAGCCCCCCCCCCCGACACTGTATCTCTCCATGGATTTGTCTCTAGGTGCTTGGTGCAGAAGAGGGACACAGCGCTTCGGGGTTAGTTGTGATCCTTGAATCCACACTGAATCTCACGCTGGTTTCTCCTTGAATTAGTGTGAAAGACAGTATCCCTTATCTGACTGAAAATTGTTGACACCTCCATCATTTAAAGCTGACTCTATGACATGTGTAAGTTGCAGTTTATTGTCTCTAGGTCAGGGCCTGGTAGTGTTCCGTCCATGATTCAGCCTCACTTCAGTTGGCAAAAGGTGTAACTCCTTTGAGGTCTAAGTGGGACTGTCCAGTCATTCTGCTAAGTGAAATAAGCCAGTCACAGGAAGACAAAGTCTGCATGATTCTACTTAGAAATGTGTGTGATGATAAAAAAAATGTGTCTTGGTCTCTTCCCCTAGTTCCTGACACAGAGCACCTGAAACCTTTATAATTTCCTAAATAACAAGAAATTAGGAGCATCTTTTGGTCTCATATTTGGTCTTTGACCCCAATTCCTGACACAGGGCTCCTGAAATCTTTGTAATTTCTGGGGTGATAGAGAGGAGTATCTTTTATTCTAATGAAGGAGCTTTGAGTGGGCTCCTCGAGGCTCCCACATGAGGGCCGGTCACCAGAGAGGACAAGCCATGAATGGAAGCTTAAAATGTTCAGCCTTGCTTCACATTCTCTTGAGAAGGACGAAGGACCAAAAATGGAGTTCATGATTCATCATAAATATGTAATGAAACTACTTAAAACTACCAAAGGTATGGGTTTTGAAGAGCCTCCAGGAGGATGATGTCCTAAACTCCGTGGAGACAGAAGCTCCCGCATTCAGGACCCTCCCAGGACTCACCCTACACATCTCTTCACGTGGCTGTTCATCTCGATCTTTTACCGTATCTTTCAATAAACTGGTAAATGTAAGTAAATGTTTCCTTGAATGCAGTGAGACCCTCTAGCAAATTTATTGATTCTGAAGGGGGCTATGGGAACCTTTAATTTGTAGACAGGTCAGACAGAAGTTGTGGACAACCTGAGGACCTACTACTTGCACTTAACCTGTGGGATTCACTGCTCTGTCTAGGTAGACAGACAGAATTGAGCTAAATTGTATGACACCCAGCTGGTGTCACAGAGGGTCACTCGGTGGGGTGAAACCCACACGCGTTTGAGTAACCAGAAGTGTCAGAAGCAAAGTGTTCTATGTGAGGAGCAACAGAGAGACACAGGGGTAAAATAGAATTTTTCTAATACATTATCTAAAATAGTCAAAATTGTAGAAGCAGAGATTGCAAGAGTGGTTAGCAGGGGATGGGGGAAATAAAAATACAATGGGTGTAAAGTTTCAGTCGTGCAAGATGAGGAAGTTCTAGAGACCTGATGTGTAGTGTCTATAGTACAGTTGACGATACAGTATTGCATCCTTCAAAACTTGGTCAGAGGGCAGATCTCCTGTTAAGTGTTCTTACCACATACACTCCCCCCCACACACAAAGGGCACAAGAAACCTTCAGAGATGATGGGTATGTCTATTACCTTGAGATGCATATATATATCCAAATTTACCAAATTGTATATATTAAATATATAGCACTTGTACCTCAATAAAGGTTGGACAATTAAAGTGTACAAATGGGCTCTCCTGTGTGGCCTCGGCTCAGGTGGGCGGTGCTGGGCCCCCCCTGGCCCTGGCACACTTCTAGGCTAGACTCAGCCGTTCAAACATCCAGCCATGCCGTCCGAAAGCCAAGAACGAATCAGAAACTTCAGAAATCAAAATCTCCAAAGTCCAAACAGAAGAACCCAGGTGGGAAATCAGGGCACATGCCTGACCCATTCTCACGTTTCTTTTAACATCCTCTTTTACAAACTCCCCTAAGTTTCACTTTGAAAAAATTGCCTCAAGCTTTCCCTTTGTATCATCAACCAAAAAGACTGCAGGTGTTTCTATCATTGATAAAAATGTTAAAATGTAACAGACTTCTATGTACATGGGTCTTTCAGATCTGATTATTAGATATTTTACAGTGATAAATGAATTTCTAAAAAATAGTTTCACCCTGGCCCTGGCTGGTGTAGCTCAGTGGATTGAGCACAGGCCTTCGAACCACACGATCGCAGTTCGATTCCCAGTCAGGGCACATGCCTGGGTTGCAGGCCAGCTCCCAGCAGGGGACTCACGAGGGGCAACCATACATTGATATTTCTCTCCTTCTCTCCTTCCCTTCCTCTCTAAAGATAAATAAATAAAATATTTTTAAAAAATAGTTTCACCCTGGATCTCAAAACTTACTTGAAAATCCATTTTGCATGTTGAAAATTAACTGTACAATGCTATACTATGTATAGTATATTATACTGTGTATATAGGTAACTTGGCCTTGGGATAACCTGGGAGAAGGCCTAGTCCTCAGAAAAACAAAAGAAAATAAGACATTAGCAAAATGTAAAAAAAATCCCATTAATGACTCAAGACAAACTTAGACTGCATGTGAAAATCACTGGCCTGTACTCTAAATCTTCACTGCTTTGCATGGCTTTTATTAGCTTCTAAAATTAGAAACACATTTATTACTGGCCACTTGGTGAGTAATCTTATAGCTAAAAGAAGCTCACAAGAAAGGAAAGGTTTTTCAGAGAAATAAAAGGTAGTCTGTCTTCAGGGACTCACCTGTTATACATGATGCGACAAAAGTACTTTACATCTGTATGTGGAACAACATTTATTCTTGGGTTATTAGTTTTTAATTATTGCGCTATTTTTCATATGAACAAATGTAAACCTACGCTTGCCCTACCCTGTATGTAATAAAAATAATACAAATAGGGTTCTTTCACCCCTGTCCAAAAAGCCATGAGAAAGAAGGCGGTGGAAGACTAAGCTCCTTTCCCTAGTCCTCTGCTATATACTGAATTTTTGTGCCCTCCCCCCATTTCATCATATTAGAAGGTAGGATCTTTGGAAGGTTGTTAGATCATGAAAGCAGAACCCTCATGAATGGGACTAACGCCTTTATAAATGGAACTCTACAGAACTCACTCCCACTTCTGCCCTATGAGGACACAGTGAAAAAAACAGTGGTCTATGAATCTGGAAGCAGATTCTCACCAGACACTACTACTACATCTGTCCGGACCTTAATCTTGGACTTCTTGGGCTTCAAACTCTGAAAAATAAATGTCTGTTGTTGATAAGCCAGCCAGCCTAGGGTATTCTGTCCCAGCAGCCTGAATGGACTAAGCCTCCTCAGGCTGAGTCTCTGACAAAAGCTGCAAGGATGAAAGCTCCTCTCTTCCCACCCAACCCGAGTGGATTGAGGCAGCGCTCACCTGCTTCCTTACAGTTACGAACAATGTTCCTTCAGGTCCGTGAAGCAGCAGCACCACGACCATGAAAGCAATGAAATTCTCAATGTACCTTGCAGAATGACGCTTTTCTGGACCTTTGTCATTGCAGGAGTTTTTCAAACAAAAACTACAGCAGAAAAAAATATGTGACTTAAATAATCCAACATCCTAGCCATAAAACTGAAGCATTAGGAACTTCGGTTTTGCCTGGAAGACCCATCACATGAAGCTGTTGAAGAGCGTAATAGAGACAGCTGGAGCCCATTATATCCTCTTTTCTTCTGGGCGCCCAAGTAAACTACGTTTTCAACTCTCTTGCAGTTCAGCTAAGATCATTTCTTGTGACGCATTTCTGGCCCACAGAATCTAAACTAATCTTAGCTGCACAGAATCTAAACTAGCAGGTGACTCTATAAAAGATACAGCCACCTCTGTGTTCTGTTGTCCTTGCACAAGTCAAAATCCCTACCAGTTTAACATGGGGCTAAGAGGGCAGGTGACTCTTGGTCTCTGGTTGTCAGTGTGTGGAGTCGTAATTGAACAAGTCTGTGAAAGTGGGCGGCTCCCAACAGGAACAGTGCCCAGCACCTTCCAGAAAAGCTATTCCGCTGGAGGGCCACTCGGGAGAGGTGGATGGCTGCTACCCTTCAACTCCCACGCAAGATCAGATGTGATAGACAGACACAAGAGCCTTTGCAACTAAGCACGTGGATTTCCCTAGGCAGAAAAATACCTCCTGTCCTTCCGCCCACAAGGCACAAGGCAGGAATTCCCGATATTGCGAGTCACATCATCTGATGTACAGGTTATAACTAAAATCTGGATCCTAAGATTAGAGGAGAAACCATCTCCAAGAGCCTGAGATCTCTTGACTCAGAGACCATGGAAGAGTAGAACATAAAACGGCTCTAGGACCTTCATTACCTCGTTCCCGTGCAGCAGCTGTAGCCAGAAAAAGCACAAGACCATCTTCAATGGAGCCAAGTAACTCTGCTGACAGCAGGGCCCCAGTAAGAGGTTAGCTCCGAGAATGAGTTCTCAGTAGGACCAGTGTGTCCGGAAGAAGAGAGAATAAACTCCCTTCCACAATCGGGTGCCAGGGAAGTCGGGCGAGTGAAGTAAAACAGTCAGGAGGATAAGCACACTTCAGATCTTAAGTTCTCCCTTCTTGGGTGGTTTGGCTTAAAAAATCCAAGAAAGATGGCAAAACAAATCTGAAGTTGTGCGATCCCATAAAGAAGGAAGAGATTCCAGAGGCTCCACCACCCGTACTCCTGAAGACTGTTAAATTATTTACAAACTCTCTCCAGGCCTGGTTTTAGCAGGCATGGTATAGGTTGTGCACACATATTATCTTCCAATTGCAGCACAAATGCTAATCTGTGCATATTGATTTTCAGCCAGAATCGTACTTGCAAGGACATATGAACATTTATTCTATGTACAACTATCCATATAGAAAATCTCTTTAAAACATGTTTTAAAAACAGGCGTAGATAAAAGTAATACCTTACCTAAGCGTGATTTTGTGATAGTGATTCTCAGAGAAAACTATTATCTTTTAATCTTACTAGGAGACTGGTCAATAAATTATGACAATGCAAAAGACAGACAAAAATCGGCACTTTTTATCAAAGTATATTCTCACTATCACCCGTATCACCTCCCTGTTATATTGGGAGAGAAGAGGAGGGTTTTCTGAGTCTGTCCTGTACTGCCTACTCCACAGTCTCCACCACCCTGACACTTAAGAGCACCTGATGTCTCTTAGGCCACTGATCCAAAACCTGTTCCTTTGTTATGTCTCTGGACAGCTGATTTGGAGCAAGTCACATTTCCCTTTACTCTCGCTTTATTCTTAACACTTTCACACAGCCGTACAGGAGTATTCAGCCTTACTCAAGGGCTGGAGAAATGAAAGAGAATTATGCATGGGAGAAAACTGAACTGTGCAGTAAGCCTGGCTTTTCTCAGAGTCAACAAAAAAACAAAAACCGTCGAGATGAATAAACCTTCCCAGGATTCCCCAAACGGTCACAACTCACTCATAACCTTTCTCTGCAGTCCTGAGGTCTGCGCTTCGCTGCTTCTTTTGCTGGCACTTCCAACTCCACATGTGGCTGGGCACCCACCTCAAGGTGAATCCCACTGTATGTCCCCAGGAGCTGCTTTGAAACCAGAAATTCATCTCTTTCTCCCAAGTCTCATTTCTCCAAATCTGATTAATTTGGCCTAGAAGTAAATCTTGGAGAGCCTCAGCTGTGTATGGTATTTGGCTTGAGGACTAAAGTATAACTCTGATACACCAAAGTCCTCCAGGACAGAGAGGTGGCTTTCAAGTCTGGCACCCTTCACATTTCTCCACCAAGTGACTTTCAACCGTACTCTTCTACTTTCCCAACAATTGAAACACTTGCTCACCTACACACACAAATATGTTATTCAATCACAAACATATATAAGATAAGCATTAAACATCTAAGTATGTGCTACATAGTACTGAGTCATTTTTCCTTTCCTTTAAAAATTTTTCCCTTTGATATTAAATTATGTCTGCTGAGACCTGCTGAAAATATAAAGTAACCACAGCTCAGTCATCCTTCTCTTAATAGCTGCTCCCTTAACAGCCCAGCGACTGGCCCTGGGTCAACTTTCAAGCCTGACAGCGGCACATTAGCGGGGCTGATTCACCTTCCCTGGCCTTCCGATTAAAGACCCATGAAAACAGGAAAAGACTCTAAGTTGTAACAATTTCGGTAAAGAATATCAATACAGGCATTCCCAATTTGTAAAAACAATTTATCTCCAAATACAAAACAGATGAATGGATCTGAGAAATAATTAGCACCCGAGTCATTTAGAAAGCACTTCAATATGTAGAGATAAGAGGTGGGAAAAGGCTTGCAGCCCCTCCTAATGGACACATTTGAAATTGCGATTATATCCCAGACAGCTGAGAGTCACTTTCCTGGCCACTCCATTCTACAAAGAAGCTCTTTACTTCCAGGAGCTCTTATGTCAATGTTTCCTTGTACCCATTCAGGAGACCGAAGCTCCCAGTAGTGGAACACAGGGCAGCAGTGCAGCCTGTCCTCAGCCATGACACCAAGAGGTTCCAGTGCTCCAGAGCCTCATTCACTGCACCATTTGACAACTGTGATGAAGGCAGTAGAGTTTAGCAGAGGAGACTATGAACACTAGAACCAGACAGACGTGAGTTCTAGTTCTGACTGTCCTACTTACTAGCTGTTTGACCTTGGGAAAATAATTTAACCTATCTGAAGTCCCTATTTTTTATTTTCAAAATTAGAGTAATGTTTCATCTGATTGTTTTGAAGGTAAAAAAGTTAAGAACTTTGTCACAGTGTCTGGCACATGGCAAGCACTTAATAAATAGTATTCAAGAGCATTACCTCATTTTGCTTCATGAAGGAAGCATACATGGAAGGTAAACTTTCTATGTTTCTGCATGTCTAAAAATGTACATTCTCTTCATGATAAGTGATAATTTGTCTAGATATAGAAGTCTAGGTAGAAATTCATTTTCGGTCTGGTTATTTTAACTTCAGGTTCTACTGCTTTCCAGAATCTACTATTTCCCTTGAGAAATATGACATGCATTTAACTTAACATTTGTAGTCCTCTTCCATTTGAAGAATCATGCCATTCTTTGGCTGTAAGAAATTATATGCTTTTACTCCTTTTAAAACTTTCTTTGTTGAATCTTTCTGTTCTCTCTTTCTGGAAGACTTATTATCATATGTTAAAATTTCTGAAATTATTCTCTATGTCTCTAAATTTTATCTCATACTTTCCACTTATCATCTTCTTATTTTATCTTATAGTTTCTGAACTTTACCAATTCTTCTATTGAAATCTTATATTAATAAGCATAACAATATTTACTAAGAATGTTTTATTACCTATAAGCATTCTTTTTCATTGCATGCTATTCTTATTCATGGATGCAATGTTTCCTTAAATTATCAAATTATGCCAAATGCTTTATATGGATTATCTCATCATTTCCTGGAATCACTCTCTGTGGGATAAGGAATAATTATTATTACTTTACACATAAGAAAAAAAGCTTAGCAAAATCACATTAACTTTTAAGATCATAAGAGAAATTAATCTTTAATCAGGATAAAATTAAGATGCCCCCTCAAATAGCCTGACTTTAAAATTAGGAATTTTAGTGACCATATTATAATACCCTCATTTTCTTCTACTGGATTATAGTAGGTTGAACAATAAACTCCCCAAATTTCAATATTCTAATCCCTGGACTCATTTATTATTTTTTAAAGATTTTATTAATTTTATTTTTAAAGAGAGGAGAAGGGAAGGAGAAAGAGAGGGAAAGAAACATCAATGTGTGGTTGCCTCTTGTTCACTCCCTACTGTGACCTGGCTCACAACCCAGACTTGAGCCCTGTCTGGGAACTCAACCAGTCCACCTGGCACTCAACCAACTGAGCCACACCAGCCAGGGACCTAATCCCTGGACTCTTTGAATATGTTATCTTACGGGGCAAAAGGACTTCGTAGACATGATTAAATTAAGGGTCTTAAAGAGATTTTCCTGGATTATCTAAATAAAACCTAGGTAATGGTAATCTTTAAAAGATAAGACAGGTTGAAGAGTCTAAGTAGAAGCAGAAACCACAGAGATGTGACAGCTGCCTTTGAAGGTAGAAGAAGGGGCCGTAAGTCAAGGAATGCAGGGCACCTGGAGAGACAACAAAACTTATTCTCCTCTTGAGCCTCCAGAAGGAATGCAGCTCTGTGAACCCATTTTGGACTTCTGACCTCCAAAGCTAGAAGACAGTAAGTTGGTGTCGTCCTAAGACACTGACTTTGTGGTAATTTGTTACATTAGCAATAGATAACTAAAAAGTAGATCTTGCGTATTTATTCCTTTATGTTCTAAGTTTTTTAGCTATTTTAAAAAACATCCTTTCATCAATTACACTTCTAAATTCCATTTTTTCTATTATAATGTATTTGTGATAGGTAAGAGATGGAGAAGGACTCCGCAAAGTATGGCCTTTGGTTACTATTTATTGAAATACTACTTTGATTAATCAAATATATATCTAAATGAATGATTCTATATAAAAGCTAAGTTTAAAGGAGATTCAACCTGGACATTAGTTTACTTCACAAGTTTTACTGTGACAGGTTATTTTCCTACATAATTCTTGGGAGTTAGGGTAAACCAATAAAAAATACTTGGGTACAAAAGAAACTAAGCATCCTTCTCTACACAGCACTAAGAACTCAGCATATATATGATATAAATCTAAGTGTTTTTAGATACAAATGATTTTGTCCTCCTCCTTTTTTTTTGGGGGGGGGGACAGGAGGGGTTATAGAATCCAGCCTAGAGTATTGCCTGGACCACTCTTCCCAGGGAAAGCGCCGTCTCTCGGGACCTCAGGAGTTCTGTGAGGCTGGGCAGAGCAGTGTTGGAGTAAGAAAGAGCCAGGTGCTGGTTGGCAGAGGCCCTTGTCCCAGATTCATGGGTGAAGTGACCCACTGAACCCACTTATCAAGCAATGATCATTTGTACCTCAAAACACTTAGATCTCTTCTCACCTGGCTCAGCTGAAGACATGAATGTCCTAATTATTTTCACCAGTTCTAAAGTGTTACAGCTAGGCAAACCCAACCAACTGTTCTTCCTTTTAAGATCCACCAAGCCCTACATATCCTATCTCCGGCACTTGTTAGCTCCTTCTCCCCATTCCCATTTCCTTCTTGTGACATTCCCATCACCCCAAACATTACAGCAAGCTCCAGTCTGATCTCCTTAACCCCAGTCTAAGGAGACTAACACAATGAAGCCTAAGTGGGTTTTCTAGAATACAAATTATCTGAATACTTTAATGCTTAAAATTCTATGTGGTTCCTCTTTGCCAAGATTTGGATAAGAAAATCCATTAGCCTGGTCTTACAAGGATTTTTTTAGTGTAGATACTTACCCAACTTTCCAAACTCATCTTCTGCCCCCCATCCAACCACAAACCCACTTAACTCTTCTCATAATCAGATTCTTAGTTTCCTGAATATAATGAATTTTTCACACCTGCATGTCCTGGAAAGCTCTTATTGCCCAGTTCCATCTGGCTGATTCCTATTTATCATTCAAACTCTTTTACTTTATGTGAAGCCCTGTTAAATGCTCCCACTCTCTTCTTTTGACCGAGCCTCTCCTCCCCCAACTTGAAATATTACACATTATTATTTCTGTATTTAGTGCCTTTCTCCACACCCTCTCCTGCAATACCTTGGAATGCAAGCATTTCTCGTTCAGAAACCAGGTCTTTCTGAGGCGGCGCCGTGGGTAGTAAGAGGTAACCCAACAAACGTCTGCTGTTGGATGTCGTTAACTCTTACTGGTGTGTGACAGGCAGTAGGGAAAGGAGAATAACTCAAAGTTATCATTAAAATAAAACACCCAACGTTCCCCCGCCCAAGCTCATTTTGCACAAGGTGATGCTGGGGAAACATACATTTTTGGAGGTGGAGCCACGACCACAGCTGCTGCCCTTGTGAGTCTGCGGACAAGGAAGCTTCTGGGCCGGAAGTGAATGGTGATCACCCAGGAGAGCATGGATTTCACGCTCGAGACTCCCCCTGGGCCTGGGTCCTCACCAACCCTGCACCACTATAGGCATGTGGTGAAGGCAGAGCAGGGAGAGGCATCAGAAGGGAAGCAGTGTATCAGAGCAACTTAAAGCAACTCCAGCTTCAGCCTCAGAGGGACCTCGGAGTGGGGCCCGGCAATGCCAGAGTGAGGCAGGCATTTCCTAGTAAGAAACTAGGAAAATTCCCTGCCAAGTAGAAAAGAGAAACTGAAATGAATGGCTGAGCAAATGGCCCGAATAGCTGAGCAATTAACAGCCAGCTGATAAATCACAAGACTCTATCCTTCCTAACCATAGATATCTAAGAGCAGGTGGTTTAAATCACCTTAGTCAGGAAGATAGTTTTAAAAAAAATTAGAGCCAGATTATTTCACAATAAAGGTGAAACTAACCAGAAAATGACCCTAGACCCCATCATATACTCATTTTAATACATCAGCATACTAAATGACACATCCGGAAATCTAATGAACATCCTGTTGAAATACTCCCCTGGGACATCCCCTAAAATTCCTAGCTATAGCAGAGCTCTCAGGACAAAGGAAGCCAGTGCGCACTCTTCTTTGAGTACACCTGCTTCCCCTTTCCACAGGTGTGCACTTTGCTGTTTCCATCCCAGGCTCTAAGGGTCCAGAGGAGACTTGACGTCTAGGGAGCAATGGGCAGGTTACCCCCTGATCCTGTCTCCAGGGGCCCTTCCTCTGCCTCACTGTCTCAAGCTTTAATAAACCAACTTTCACTTTCACCTGGACTCCTGTCTTGAAATTTTTCCTGAAGGAGTCAAGAACGTAGGTCACCTGCCACTCAAAGGGCCCCAGACAGTGCTGGGAGAGGGCCAGCCCCGGTGAGAGCCCCGGCCAGGCCCGATAATGAGAGCCTATACAGATGGAGATTACTGGAAGACCTGACCTTCAATAGCAAATCATACATCGATACACTGACCATTCTAGCTAAGAATCTACCCTTAGCCAAGGAGACAGTCTCTCTCATCAAGGCCCAAACCGCCAAGGTTTTTTACACACCCCACAAACTCCTATTCGTCTCATATTCCTTGATTTTAAGGTCAGCCTCCAACCATATCGCCCTTCCATCCACAGGTTCCCTCCTCCTAACCTCCCCCTGAAACTCTGGAAAGGTCTTTGGCCCAGGCTTCCCATGTCGATAGAGCTCTTTGGGGAAGGGAAGACTTCATTAAAGGCAGTTCATGGTATGGAGAAGTAAAAGTTAAAGCCATTTTAACCCTCTGGGAAGGTGGGGAGAGAGTATTCTTCTCCCCAAGCACTCTCCTTACTCTTTTTGATAACTGTCCGCTGTGGGTTGGAAGGAGGTGAAGGGGGACCAGGGAGCGAGCTGTAGGTAGGTTGCAATGGGGCATTGACTGTTAGTGGAGCAGCCCCCTGATGGGAGCCAACTGAGTGCCTGAAGGCAGTTAACGTAAGAGGAGGAAGGAAAATCACTGCACTGCCATCCAGGCACCGGGGGTGGCTAGATATAACTTTGTTTTTCTGTTGGATCATCTGATTTGCCCACAAAAGACTGGAAATTGGGGTTAAGTCTGGGGCTTGGGCGAGGGGAGATCTTATCCAACCTGCAGGTGGAGAACCAGCCCACTGGGTACTACAAGTACTTGTAGTTTTTTTAAAGTTCAGGTCCTCTTCTGTTTCCTTTTTTCTTTCTCCCCCTCCCTTCCCTGATAGTGAATAAGAGCTTTTTTCCATCTCTTAACCCCTCAGTGCCGTCCCAGAGCTCCCTGTCGTCCTCCTCGTGTGTGGGTCCATGTGGGGGCCACGTCACTGAAAGAGTTCCTATTAAACGTACCTTTATGAGTGCTACTAGATTTCCTGTACTATGTTTGTGTAGTTGGGTTTTTTTTCTTGTTGTTAGGGATTGAAATCATCAGGATGAGTCTCCTTTTAGCAGAGTGAACTGTTTTTGAAAGGCTGCTTTAACGACAATCACCAATATATTGTTTTTTTTCTATAAATGCATTTTCCTTATGATTTTTCTTTATATCTTATTTTATTTATTCAAGTATAGTTGGTATACAATATTACCAATATATTGTTTATAGGTGGTTTCTGTCTAGTGTAAAACTGAGTGGTCTAACTTAATAAATGGTTTTGAAATATGTGACTGGTGTTATGAAATTGCAAATAAAACATATAGAATTTTAAAAAAACACCTCCTCTGAAATATCTCAGGATAGATTATATCTGATTTGCTCAGCCACTCTTTTCTCCAATGGGGTTCAATATTAAAACAGTGGCCTATTACAGCTGTGAGAAAGGGAAGAGGGAATCAAAGGAGAGGAATGAGTTTTGGGGCCAAGCAGACACAGAGCACACTGGGAGAGGATCTGAGTCTACCCACACTCCTCAGTAAAAGCTCCGGAAACCAATTACTCCTCTCTACCCCACCCTCTCCAACAATAATCAGCCACCGTTTTGTCTCCTAAAACTGTCCAAACCTATGGAGGACTTTTATCAGTTTATTTGAGCCAAAGTGATTACCATTGCAAGGAAGAAAGATCTCAAATGCACCAGAGAATGACAGTTTCAAGTTTCTTTTATGCATTTGGAATTAAGGAGGGAACATAAGAAGATTACACAAAAGTGGGAGAAAAAAGGCTGAAACTGGGTTACAGGATAGTTAACAAGATTATGCTCCCCGAGGGGTGTGGAAAAGAAGATTACTGCTGGTGTTTCGAAGGAGTGTTAACCTAGAAGCACAAAAACTGTGGGCACGGCTGGCTTAAAAACTTCAGTAGAAAGGTTCTAGGCCTGGGGTGTAACTCCCCACCATGACCTCTCCAGTTTTGAATTTAGGATCGGATCACCCTGTGAGGTTACTTTCAGCTACATTTATTACCATGTCCCCTTTCAACCAGGCACATTTCTGAGCTCCCCTGGGGAGGCAAGGCTCTCCTTAATTCTCACTGAACTATATACTTCGCTTAATCCTGAACTTTGCCAGAGTTATCCATGTATGGAAACAATGAGTTCCTGGTCTTCTGAGCTGGTTACTTCAAAAATAAAAGGCCTGTCTCAATAACAAGAAGGAGACACAACACAAGAAATAAAAGGCACCAACTGAGGGAAGAGCAGCATTTACACTTTGCTCTTTTTTGAGTTGTAACTCATTAAGTATGAGAGATTGAGATGGGTCAACCTCAATATTCGGACAGCTATAACATGAGAGCGATTGCAAAAGTTTTAATATAAAAGCTATTACACTAGCTTTTGCCATGCCAAATTGACACATACACACTCTCTCTCAGAGCCCCTCAGTCTGCTCAGGCTACCGTAAGCAAATACCATACTCTGGGTGGCTTAAACAAGAGGCCTTGACCTCAGTGTGTACTCACATGGCCTCTTCTTTGTGTCCACTGTGGGTGGGTGTCAGGGGAGAGGGAGAGAGTACTCTCTGGTGTCTCTGCTTAACAGGGCACTAATATCACCATAAAGAACCTACCTTATCGTCCTCATCTAACTGTAATTACCTCCTAAAGGTGCCCTCTCTAAATGCCAATTCATTAAGGGTTAGAGTTTTAACACATGAATTTTGGACACATTCAGTCCATAATAGCCCACAGTCCACAAAATAAATAGCACCGCATACCTTGCATGACTTGAGCTCTGTAAATCATGTGTTGTTCACTGCAAAGTACCTTCACTAGTTGTATTACTTCCACAATTTATGGTTATATAAATACATAAAAGATTGAGTCATTATCTGTAGTTCTTTTTCTATCATTTATTGTCTTCCTTCCATTTACAGCTGTTTCTGTGCCCGCCACACTGACATTAACAGACACAAATGTTTTCTTCAAATTAAGCCACTCCATTTCTATTTCTAGTCAGCAGCACCGTCTATCTACTGCTGTTTGTTCACAATTGCCTACATGTAGTTCAAGTGATGCCTCAGTGGCTATTTACACCCTAAAAAAAGAGAAGCCAAATATTTGCAAAAATTCTTCATGCAAGTGTATAAAAAGTCCACCTGACATGGAATGTTTTGTCTTCCTGAGTATTAAACAAATGCATATCACTCATAGCCATTTAAATACAAGGTGTCAAAACATTCTTTTCTAAAAGATTTATTTATTTATTCATTTATAGACGGAGGGGAATTGAGAGAGAAAAAGAGGGAGAGAAACATCAGCGTGGGGTTGCCTCTCACACACCCCTACTGGGGACCTGGCCTGCAACCCAGGCAGGTGCCCTGACTGGGAATCGAACCCACTACCCTTTGGTTCACAGGCCAGCACTCAATCCACTGAGCCCCACCAACCAGGGCGAAACACTCTTATATGGAACAAAGTTGATTGTTACAGAGATTCTGCAGGGATCATAGTTTTATCAACATTTTTTATGGAAATTTCAAATTCCCTAATGTAGAAAGGTCATTTCTGTTTGGTTTATTGTCAGAAAGGAAAAAAATAAATAAAACTTAACTCTCATAACCACCTTGGAAGAAACAAGATGGAAGGTAAATTGGCGAAAGCAGGTATGAACAGAAGTGCTGCCACACAAAATAAATAAATAAATAAAAACACAATAAGTGTATCCATTTGAACTAAGCAGAAAACAAATCCTATGGTACTGCCACATAGAAAGAAAAATCCATCACTGACAAAAGAGACTGTCTGAGGACACCGGTCTCCTTTGAATGTCTGGAGCAGCAGTTCGGAATAACAATGATGGCCACTGCAATGACCACAATTTGTGCCTTACAACTGGTAGGCTTTAATAAGTTCTCATACTAATACATCTCTTTGTTAGAAACATCCTATTTCTCCCCAAGTCATTTTTCATGTTCTTCTCCCTGACTACACCCCCCTTTTCATAACGAAACACTATATCCGTATTAATGGTACAAAATGGATCTGAGTAAACAAATTGTGTAATGTGGCTGGGAAAGCTCTGTCCCTGTCAGCTGAACTGCAGTTAACCTTGGAGGGAAGGTCAGGTTTGAGAGTCCTAAGGTTGTTCATTGGAGCTGAAAAATGCCAGCTGTAGAGGTAACAGCACACTGAGGGAGACAGAAGGAATGACAGCTGTTTGTTCTGCCAACGTGGATGCTGGGTAATTCATGATTCCAACAGTAAAGCCAGCCTCCCAAGACAGTCGTGAGCCATGGAATGGCTTCCCCTGGACAACAAAGTATTTCTTTTGCAAAATGAGAGTACACCGTCTTTATTTCCACAAGCTTTGTAACTAGATGTCAGTCTGACTGGTTGTTTGACAATTCTACAGTGTGTATACAGCCAGGCCTCGGTATCCATGGGTTTCCCATCCTCAGATTCTACTAATCACACATCAAAAATATTGGGAGAAAAATTTACATTGTTGCTGGTGTGTACAATGTAGTTAGGCCTGCAGTAGTTGTCTCTATACTGAACATGTACAGACTTTTTCTTGTCATGATTCCCTAAGCAATACAGAATAACAACTATTTATATAGCATTTACATATTAGGTATCATAAGTAGTATAGAAGTGATTTAAAGTATAGAGCAGAATATGTTTAGGTTACGCGCAATTACTATGCCATTTTATATAAGGGACTTGAGCATCCGTGGATTTCGGTATCTGCGGGCAACCTGGAACCAGCCTCCCACGGATGCCGAGGGATGACTGTGTAGCCAGATGTGTGTTTTCCGAGGAGTCCATTGGGAGCTTTTTATGTTTGTTCTACCATTGAATGTTTGGAGATACCATTATTTAAATAACTTCAGGGTAAAATGAGGCAAGGCCTCCCAAGAAGAGGGGAGAGTGGTGAGACACACTCAGTGTTTAAAGAGCACCGAGGCCGGCATAAGCAGAGTGAGGCAGGGCGGGGGTTGAGGGTGGTGTTTGACAGGAGAGGCAGGCAGAGTGGTGGGGGCAGCAGTACCCCCTACTGGGCCTGAGAGGTCATGAAATAGAGTTTAGAATTAATTTTCAGTTCGATGGGAAGCCATTAAAAATATTTAACCAAGAAAGTGACGTGACACCTTTAAAACTCTTTCTGGGTGCTATGTGAAGAACAGACCACAGAAGGGCAAGAGGAGAAGCAGAGGGACCTTTGCTAGGGTGCAAGTGAGGTCACGGTAGCTCCAAGTAGTGGGGCAGCGAAAGGAGTGCTGGGAAGTGACTGGGTTTGTGATTTGGCTGTGAATGAAAGAAAAGCAATAATAGTAGAGGTGAAAAAATAAAGTGTGTAAAACAATTTCCTTTATTACTCTTTCAAACACTGAAGACACAAGATTAAGAGATTGATTCTTGTGCTTCTTTATAATTATTTACCTCTGCCCTTCTTAAAGAAGTGTTTAAAATTATTGAATTAAGAAAAGCAGTGCTGTTTTAAGTTTAAAATTAGTACACTTTAGTTCCAATTCTTCTAAAACTCAGAGTATTCATTTGTTCATTTATTCCACAATTATTTACTGACAACTTAACCATATATATAGTGTCATGCTAGGTACTAAAAATTGAAAGATGGATAAGACATAGCACAGTTTAGCTACAGTGTCAAAACCACATAATTGTTATACAGCTCACGGGTAAAAACACACCTAAACTCTTAATTGCCATTTCATGGAGGTACCTACCATCCAGGTCAAATTGTACTTCCCTAATATGCCTGTGTTCCATGTGATAAATCCATGTGTGTTGTGGTAAGGGCAGTAATCATGTGAACTGCTGGTGTGACGTAGTCTCAGAATCATAGAAGAAAGGAACAAATAGGGGTGCTCAGAGAAGGTGCAGTCACCTCTACTCCACCAGTCAGGAGAAGAATGTCTCTGAAGAGGCCATTATTCGTCAGAGGCCATTATTTGTCAGAGGCCACAGGACGTCAGTGTTTCAGACTGAGATAGTAACATCTACCCAAACCCCTCATGGAGTTTTTATGTGGTACATGTCATCTTTTCTACATCCATGTGATCATCCTATAATATTCCAATTATGGAAACTTACATAATTTATCTCCCCTCATAAATTTCAATAATCATTCCTTTTATTATCATGTTGTGACTTGACTCTCACTAAAAGAAAGTTTCCGCCTCGTGTATTTCCACATTCGCTATCCTTGACCACTTATATTTTAATTTTGTATTTGAGTCCTAATATTATTTATCTTTTGTGCCACAGGATTTCAAGTTTCTCAAGGCAGGAATTTGATTAATTAAAATACAGCTATGGTGCCTGCATCTAGAAGGCTTAACATATATTAAATAATAATCACTTCAATATCAAAACAAATTAAAGGAAAGCCCAAACTATTAACATTGTACCTTAAGATATATTCTATATGTAAATAGAAATGTTGCACTTATATATCTCCTTATGTACATCTTTAAAATATTACTTTTTCTTCTCTAAAAATAGTATGTTTAGAAAATTAGTTTTTGGAGACCTCTATTTCTAGCTGAGATGAGGTAATGCCCTGCCTGAAATTAAAACAACAATAACAATAAAACCCAAACAAATAAATGAAGCAAGGTTTCAAGAGCCTGGACATGAGGGATAAAAGACAAAAACGAATGAAGTAAGCCCTAAATTGCCTCAGCCCAAAAGACTTTGCAGGCCTCAGTACAGAGAGGGAAGCCCAGGCTGAGCCTAATGAACTTTCTGAGTTGAAGAGATACAGCTGAGAGTCCAGGAAAACCAAAGAGGCTAGTGTTCATAAGACAGAACATCAGACAGGAGAGAGCTACATAGAAAGAGAAATGCGGAAACCAGGCGGAAGTCTCCCTTGAGTATTCAGCTGAACATTGACTGGGCCCTGCATATGAGGAGATTAACCCACAGCCAGGGAAAAAACTGTTTGAAATAATTGGAAGGAACAGTGCCAGATGTTCACACAGGACTGGGAATAGTTCCTATTCACAACAGCCAGCCCCCAAAACCTAATTCATGTGGCCTTGGCTGTAATGTTTAGGAGGTTCTTGCCTCAGTGGTAGGGAATAATTAGTCCTACACTGGGCATTACTCCAGATCCACCTAACAATAATAAAAATAAGACCTGAAATGATCAAACCAATTTTAAGTAAATTAACAGCATCCTGGAGCAAACTTTGAGAAGATTTTTAAAAATGTAAAAATATCCAACACTTAATAAGATAAAATTCACAATGGCTGGCAACCAGTCCAGGATTATCAGTCATGCAAAGAAGTAGAAAAGTGTAACCATAAGAAGCAGAGTCAATCAACTCAAAATTGACACAGGTATTAGAATTATTAGACAAGGACATTGAAACAGTTACTACATCTATGTTCCATATGTTCCAAAAGTTAAATGGTGACATTGAAGATATAAAATAGATCTAAATCAAACTTCCAGAATGAAAATTACAATGCTGAAGTTAAAAAAAAATACTATGGATGAGATTACAAGCAGATTTACATTGCAAAAGAAAAAATGAACTTGAAGATATGGCAATAGAAATTTTACAAACTAAAATAGTGAGAAAAAAGATTTTTTTAATAAAAAGTGAATCAGTTACCTTGGCACAACTTAAAGTTTTTGTGTAATTTAAGTCCCCAAAGAAATAGTGAAAAAAAATAGAAAATACATTTGAAGAAATAATTGCTGAATTTTTTTCAAACTTGACAAAAACTAAATCCACAGATTCAGAACTTCAACAAACTCCAAGCATAAGAAACATGAAAAATTAAAAAAAACTATAGTAAGGTACATCATAATCATATTACTCCAATCCATGATAAAAATAAAATCTTAAAAGGAGCTAAAAGAAAAACACAGTATTTATAGGGAAACAAAAATAAGCATAATAACAGATGTCTCTTCTTAAAAAGAAAAACAAGAAAATAAAAGTGCAAATCTTAAACTAGGAGAAATTATTTTAGAAGCCAATATCTGATAAAGGACATATATAATATAAAAATTCAATAATAAGAAAACAATCTACTTTTTAAAAAAGATTTTATTTATTTATCTTTAGAGGGGAAGGGAAAGAGAGAAATATCAATGTATGGTTGCCTCTCATAAGTCCCCTGCTGGGAACTGGCCTGCAACCCAGGCATGTGCCCTGACTGGGAATTGAACTGCAATCGTGTGGTTCTCAGGCCCGCGCTCGATCCACTGAGCTACACCAGCCAGGGCGAAAAACAATCTACTTTTAAATGGCAAAAGATTTTGACAGATACATCACCAAAGAAGATACATGAATGGCCAGTAAGTACATGCAAGGTTCTCCACATCATTAGTCATAGGGAATTGCAAATTAAAACTACAAAGGACACCACCACCCACTGGAATGTCTAGCATTAAAAAGACTGACTGTACCAAAAGTTGGCAAGCATTTAGAGAAACTGGAACTCTCTATTACCACACTACTAGTAGTAACAGAAAATGGTATTTTATATTGGAAACAGTTTGGCCCTTTATTAAAAAACTATATATACACATATCATATGCTTAGCCATTTTACTCCTTATTGTTTTCCAAGACAAGAGAAGACATATATATGTTCATACAAAGACTTGTATGCAAGTGTTCATAACGACTCTATTTGCAATGGCCAAGAATTGGAAACAACCCAAATTTCTATCAACAGGTGAATGGGAAAACAAACTGTGGTATATCCATATAATGGGAAAAGCTCAGCAACAAAAAAATTTTTGATAAATGCAACAACATAAATTATTTTCAAACTAATTATGCTGAGTGAAAGAAGACAAAAAGTTTAGATGCTGTGGGAATCCATTTATGTAAACTTTAGAAAATACCGACTTATCTGTAGTGACAGAACAATGGTTGTCTGGGAACTGGGATCAGGTGGAAGAGAAGATAGGACTTCAAAGGGGCATATGGAAACCTTTGGAGGCAATAGAAATGCTCAGTTCCTGGACTGTGCTGATCTTTCACTGATGTATATAAATGTCAAAACTTACCAAAATGTCTACTAAAAATATGTATGCCCAGGAACTTCCCCAAAACTGTTAATATTTTCCATATAAAATAAATGAAAGAAAATGAGCATTTTTACACTAGATTTTCTTTTCAGAGCACTTTCAGGTTTACAACACTATCGAGCAGAATGTGCAGAGATTTCTCATATACTTCCTGTTCTCACCCATGCCTCCCTCATTATCAACATCCCACACAAGAGCAAATATTTGCTACATCCCACACCAGAGAAAATATTTGCTACAGTAGATGAACCTACAGTGATGCATCTTTATCACCCAAAGACCGTGCTTTACATTATGGTTCACTTGATGTTGTACATTTTAAGGGTTTGGACAAATGTGTAATGACATGTATCCATCATTACTGTATCATACAGAATAATTTTGCTACCCTAAAAATCCTCCAAACCCCATCTAGAAAATAAAAATTTTATTTAACTTCTTTTAATATTTTAATTTATATGTGATAATAAATATCAAATAGCATTTCTATCTTTCCAATTAACTCAACTATCTTTTGGAAAATGAATAAATGGTTGAAGAATATATATCTTGGTACACTTGGAAAATTCATCTTTAAATCACATACATGTTTAAGGACATTTTATGTAAAACTTTATATGCAAGACTTTAAGAGTTCATGGTTTGTTTATTTGTTTGTTTGTTTGTTTGTTTGTTTTGAGAATTATGTCATTGTTCTGTTGACTTCCTGCATGCTTTAGGCTTTTTGACTCAGTGTTAAAATAATCCCTGATGCTCACAGATTTCATACTGAAACTCCCTAGTGGACACAATAATGAAGGTTGTTTATTTGATACGCTTATTTTTTTCAAACTTTACTACTACACTGACCCCCAGGTATTAAATCTCAGAATGAAGATGTTTCCAAGTTACATTTACACAACATAGCCATCCATAACACGTCAGGGATTTTACATTATAGTGTCTATGTGATCTTCTTATAGCCGCTGTGGTTTTTCACAATCACTGTGCCTTCACATTATGACTGCTGCTTATTAAACAGTACATTCAAAGGTATTTCTTATCACAGTTGTGATCAACATGAATATTAGTGCACATTTTTCTTTGTCATTGTAAAGCAAAATTCTTTATTACCTAACTTTTCCCTGACTAGATAAAAGTAGACACATGGTGTGTTTTATAGCTCATTAAATTTTCCAAATGTAGCATTTACTGACATGAGAATTTTACAAAATCTTTCCAGTAATTTTTATTGTGTTTTGATCAATATATTACTAAACTGCTTTATTTTTTTTAATATTTTATTTATTTATCTTTAGAGGGGAAGGGAAGGAGAGAGGGAGAGAAATATCAATGTATGGTTGCCTCTGCCGAGGACACACAATGTATCGTGTGTCCCCTACCGGGAACCGGCCTGCAACCCAGGCATGTGCCCTGACTGGGAATGGAACTGCGATCCTCTGGTTCGCAGGCCCGCGCTCAATCCACTGAGCTACACCAGCCAGGACTAAACTGCTTTAAACATTGGGTTTTATCATGCTACTCATATGTGTCAAACAGTGATTCTTCATACCCCCCCTCACCTAATGAGAAAGAAAGAAGTGAAGGTATTGTCTGACAAATATCATACAACAATCTTATAAGCAAAAACCACATTAAAATTCAAAAGATCTCAGGCTAACACTTAGAAACAAAAAACCGCATGTTATCATGCATTTGATTTCTTGTTAGAAGTAAAACAACACAAGTTCTCAAAAGACCTAAAAGCTGTTTTGATGTTTTTTCTCAGTGTTCTTGTAGTGGCAGCATTTTTCAAAGTTTTGGTACAAGTCACAGAAGATAACTAATCCATGAATTCCTTTTTGTGGGGGGGAGGCTATATAATTGTTGGTATGGTTAGTAGCAGTAGCAAGAAGATGGAGTATTGAAGATCATCTTACTGACATTATTTTATTCCTTATAAGAGGATTATGTAATATATGCATTTAGATTTTATCCAACAAGCCTAAGAATGATTTACATCAGGAAATTTCTATTTCATATTCCAATAACACCATGATGGCCAAATACGTAGGTTTGTCACAAATAAACATTTCTAAAGGGAGAGTCTAAAGAATTCCTGGGCTAAGATTACCTAAGAAATAGCATAATGGATTGATAGCACTCTTATTCAGGCCCAATTATATATAAAACTGCTAGTCTTTTTACCTGGTATGGTAAGATGTACTGTTTGAGGCTGGTATTCCTGGTGGTACAAACTGAGGACCCATAAATGGCCTGAAAGTGAGAAAACATTACATGGCTACAGTAAAAGAAAAATTAGATGAATTTTATTGCATAAGAAATCTAGAAGTCAAAAGTAGCTATCAAAATGTACCTATGAGCTTGCCGACTGGGCGGGCTAACCAACAGAGGTGTGTGGCTTACCATCGGGAAAGGATGCTGACACTGTTAGGAGAGAAGAGACTTTCTCTGGAAGCTGGAAACTCCTACGTTCTCAGGGAGTTAAAGGCTATAGCAGGAAATAGCTAGAAAATGGGCATCTTCATAAGAAGAAAATTCATGGACAGTAATTAAGGAAAAATGTTTAATCCCTGATTTTATCAGCCAATGTTTACATATATTACTTATGGATTTCAGAGTTTATGAGCAAAGACATGATTGAGGCAGCCAGGAGCCACGATGCTAAGGAGACCAGATAATAAGCAATGTCTGGTACCAGAGCCTGAGTGACAGAAAGAATTTTGGGTCTGTCAAGAAAGCTCAGATGAAAACACTTTATACATGTTCAGCCATCATAAACAACAAAAGGCTTTGGCAGTATGTACATCATTTATAATAGGAAACACAAATTATAACTAAAATGGCATACCATAATTTTCTCAACTTGGAAGAAATGTTGGTACATTGCTTATAGAAGCAGAAATTCTTATAGCTTCTAAAGAAAGCAATTTGGTGATGTGTCAAAATTACAAGTACCTACACCATTTTTTCCTACAAATGGACTCACAAATGCACAAAATGACCTAATCATTTAATAAGTATACTGAATTAGTGCCAACTACATACCAGGGCTACCATTTGGGGCACTGGAGATCAAGCAGCCAACAGAATCTCATGAAGCTTATACTGGTTGGGGAGATGGGCTGTAGATAAATAGATTCAGGATATGTCAAGGGTTGGCATGAAGGAAAGGAAAGTAGGGTGAGAGGGGTCAGAAGTAATGAGGGAAGGATGCTGCCTTATATGAGGTAAGGAGGTGACATTTAAACAAGACCTGAATAAGATGAGGGAACAAACTATGCAGACACCTATGGGAAGTGTGATCTAGATACACACCATCGGCCCTGGCTGGTGTAGCTCAGTGGACTGAGCACAGGCCTATGAAGCAAAGGGTCACTGGTTTGATTCCCAGTCAGGGCACATGCCTGGGTTGCAGGCCGGGTCCCCAGTAGGGGACACATAAGAGGCAACCACACATTGATGTTTCTGTCCCTCTCTTTCTCCTTCCCTTCCCCCCTCTCTAAAAGCAAATAAATAAAATGTTTAAACATAAATAAATACAAATAAATAAATAAAAAGTACACACCATCGCAGCAAAGTTCATGGAAAATTGAAAACACAATGAGGCCTGGTAAACTAAATTGAGGTAGATAGACAGTTAGAAACATATAGCATAAATAAATCTGTTATAAATACTTGTAAACATAGAGAAGAAACAATAAATTGGTTATGCGGGAGTCCTGGATGCTGACATTGCTGACTTTTTAATAATAATTTTTATTTTTCAATTACAGTTGACATTCAATATTATTCTAGTTTCAGGTGTACAGCATAGTGGTTAGACATTTGTATGACTTACAAAGTGATCCCCAACAGTGCTGACATGTTTTTCACTGAATCTCTCTTGGTATCTTTCAAATTTTGTACCACATGAATGCATTCTCAGTTTGGGTTAGACAAATGCCTAAATTTGACTAAGGTAAAACTAGCTGTCCTGTTTAAAATATTTCTGGGAGTTCTGGAAATTCTAAATGATAATGTTCTGCCATCTAAAATACCTGGAGAAATGTATATGCAAATACATATTACATGTGTTACACCAAGAAGATATCTGGACTTGCTGATAAACACATGTAACATAAAGAACATTTCTGTAATTTTTTAACTATGGAAAAAATTATACCTTTGGAAGGAGCAATTCAAACAACATCATCATTTATATCACTAAATTATGGGGCTAGATCTCACAGATCCCTAATATCTTATCAAATTTTGAAGAAACACTGAACTCAAAATTGTTATAAACACTAATGCTAAAAAAATTCATTACGTTCAACTTCCCTGTCTTTTTCTTGACATTTTTATAGAAATATGAATTTATTAGTAAACCATAGCTTTATTGTTGACAGATAAGCAACAGGACGTGAGATAGCTTTACCAAGAGAATAAATTTCCAATATTTAACTGATGAAGTTTGCTCATGCTCCCTTCCTCTGCACCACATCCTGACGGCTGCAATCCACGTCCCCAGCTGATATCATCAACCACTCAGGTGTGAGGATGGGAGCAGCCCATCCTGGGAGAAGTGCCAGCAGGCTCATTAAGTGGACAATGGCGGTGGCTACACACCAAAGGACTTGGACGCTCCACTCCCCAGGGCCCTTCTCCTGTATCTGTCTGCTTTCTTCTCCCACTGCCAATAACCAGCCTGAAAAGATTCTTCATTGAAGAGCCATGGTAGGCAGGATTTCTGAGATGCTATTCACTTTACTAAGTGATTTTCAAGTCTGAGGTAAAGAACTATAAAATGGGCAAAGAGGGTCGAGGCTGGGGTGGTGGGGTTTTCCCAAAGTCTGTTATCTGCCAAGCTATTCTTTTGTGGAGCTCAAGACTTATAATAAGCTTGGACTTAGGAGAAACATGTTTAGAAGGAAGTTCAGAATTTTCTGCCTTTAACTATTTTTTATGTTTTTGTTATATGCATGTCCATCTTTTCTGTTGTTTTAGCAAACAAAATATTCCTACTGTGTCTTCAAGGCAATGTCATGAGACATACAGTAGCTACCCTTCATGCACATTCCCTTGTAATTGACAGGAGTGGCATGGTCTTCCTCCCGTGACCCCAAGCCCGACTAAAGTAGACCACCAAAGTCAGTCTGAGAGATTTAAAACAGCATCCTTTTTATCTGTTTCTCAGAGCTCAAAGTACA
The DNA here is from genome assembly GCF_014824575.4 of Sturnira hondurensis. Classification (NCBI taxonomy): domain Eukaryota; kingdom Metazoa; phylum Chordata; class Mammalia; order Chiroptera; family Phyllostomidae; genus Sturnira; species Sturnira hondurensis. The sequence goes on from NW_028081539.1 coordinate 2,917,153, forward strand.
GCTGCATGATATTGTTTTTTTAATTGGTAACCATAGAGTATAGCCAAGTGCATGGTGTGTTCTAGCATAAATCTAATCTCAAATTCTTTTCAGATGTCAGAGAAATCCAGGAATATAAATGGCATGTATGGCTGTCAACTTGTACATGTAATAAACATTATTTCATAACAATATTAGCTAAAACTGCTACACTAGTTTTCTTTTGTTATATTACTACATAAATATACAGCAATACAAGGTTCATATGTGCAGAGGGGAGTGGGGAGGAGACAGAAAAACAACAGGGATGGCGGGAGTTGCCTAGAAGCAAATGGCTCAAGATCCTCGAAAAGCTTTTCTCTGCAACCCTGACAGTTTCAGTGATGAGATCAACCTTATGTTGAATGTTTTCACCCTCAAAATTTCTTGTCAGCCTGTACTGCATAGCCAGCAGATAGGAACACAAAGGACTAAAGGACAAGGGCACCCGGTCTTGCTCATTGCCCCTGGAAATGACAGCATGAAGAACACACCCAGCTGCACTGCGAAAGCATCACTGTTTCTACTGAGTCCCACACGCTCTTTCAGGGTTGGGAAGCTTGTGCTGTTCTGGGCCTTTCCTTTTCCTGTGCAGATGTAGGTGCACATGGTGAATAACCATAAGTCCTGTGCTGTAAACCTGAAGTTATAGCTTTTTTTCAGAATGCATTCTACACAAGTTTGTTTCCAAGGCAAGAGCATGAAGCAGAATCTTACTGATGGAGATTTCATCTTGGGTGCCGACTTGGAGCTCCTAAAAAGAGATAGAGGAAATTTATCAATAAAAGATCAGAATAAGCTTCTTAGGTAAATTTGGAATACATTTGTGGTAAAATCTAAGCATGCCCTCTGTTTATAGCAAAGAATGTGTAGTTGTGATACAGGAAAGGGCAATTAAGGGGGGAAAAGATGGGAAACTCTGAAAGACAAAGAACTGTGGCTACTGGGTATCTGAAGGGTCTACCATGAATGTGGCTGCTATGGATGAAAACACCAGACACAGTTGCTCTGACTGGGAATTAACTGTTAAGTGTGCGAGGCATGCAATAAAAAATAAGTTTTCAAACATAACACAGTAAATTCTGTTCATATACCCAAATAGCCTGCTTTTACCAAGTAGAAATAGGAAGAGGTCATGTTCAGAGAAGAAAAGAAAAGCTTCCTACGTCAGAACCCAGTTTACACAATGTTCATCCTCAGTTTAAAATCAAGTTATTTTTTTGTTGCCTCCATCAGGTTATGATGGAGAGAGAGATCTCCTTGCTCACAAACTTTGGACGCCTGGTTTAAGTGAGAAATACAACTTTGTTGTTTTAAGTCACTAAGAATCATTTATTGCTGCTGTCGTTACTGTTAAATCATCATAGCTTATTCCCATTAAACAATCTTGTAGAACTGGAAAACAATAAATATCAAATCAAGTCAAATCACTCTATTCTGTGAAAATAACTCTTCAGAGGTTTTTTAACACTCTGGATTCAAGTTCAACCGTGATATCTTGGGGATATGAGGTATGGAGCCAGGAGAATCTTAGCTTATTGAAGTATATCATTATATGAAAAATGTCAGTCTGCTCTTCTTAGTTTTGTGACACTGTTTTGTGCCAGATAAACACACAAAAAATAGTTTAAGAGTAATCAAAACAGTAAATGTCAAGTACTTTACCTTGTACTTCTCAAAGGACAACTTTTACCTTCAAAATAGGATTTACCTGCTCTTATGATCTCATCCACAGCAATTGCCACTTTAAGATTTTTCCGAACAGAGTAAAGGAGAAAAAAAAAACATTTGTAGAGCAAGATGAGCCCTGTCGTTCCCCCAACGCATTCTCTGGGCTTCTCACTTTCCCATCCATGAGAAGGCTTCATTGATTTGTCATTGAGTGCTCCCTGGAGTCCCATGAAAGCACAGAAACCACAACCATATGTTTCTGCCATGCCCTTGGTCAGGGAGCTGCTGACACCTTCATTGTCCAGCCTTCAAGATTCTTTAGCACATTTTATGTCTTGGAGACAGAAGTTATTTTAAAGTGATTGACTGAAGCAGAGCTTCTGGAATTAGAACAGGTGTGATTTGCGTACACATCTGTTTGGTCATAAAATACTGGCAAGTAAATGGAATACCCAGATTGAGAGCTGCCTTCCAAAACCTCCACACTAAGGTTAATACCTTCTAAGACAATGAGAGTAGGGGAAAATATTCTCTCATTATAGACAACAAAAATTATCTAAGTTTTGCTTATAATTTATCCTATATTTCTGATTTTTAATAAAATTAACATCGAATTTATTCCTTTGTTTTAAAATGTCCTTTCTGTTAGGCATGGATACATGAAAGAGACTGACAGCTGTCAGAGCAAAGGGGAGCGGGGGACTGGATGAAAGAAGGTGAAGGGATTGGCCAAAGGCCATATATACATGACCCATAGACACAGACAACAGTGTGGTGACGGCCCGAGGGGAGGGGGGTGGGGAGCTTGGTGAGGTGTGAAAAAGAGGGAGAAATTGGGACACCTGTAATGGTGTCAACAATAAAAATTAAGTAAAAAGTAAAATAATGAAAAGTGAATAAATAATTCACAGTCTTCCAAAACAAATAAAATGCCCATTCTGTTTTCTTATAATACACATAAGGCAGAGACCAAATATTTAACAAAATAAACTACTGAACTGTGCGTAATGGTGTGGTTTCATCATTCCCTTAGAATAAATCTGAGGAATGAATACAATTATGTCTCTATAAGAGGGAAGAGCATCCCAGAGAATGCAGATATGCACACACTTGGAAACAATTAGCTCATTCCAGATATTTGTATTTCTTTTTTCTTCTTCTGTAAACATATATTTTAACAAATACTGACCAATTCTGATATGGAGGTTTCTATCTAGGAATACTCCATTAATGTATTCAGACAGCCAGATCTTTGCATGTTATTAATACTATAACACATACTCTGAGAAAATAAATTTTAGCTCTGCTTCTGTAATTCCCTGTACACATTTATACACAGATATTTTCTCAGGCCAGGAAACAAACTAGCAAAGGAAAAATCATCTTGCCTTTCACCCTACTTCTTTCCACAAGGCCAGTATTTCCATTGAGGTAGGTGCTTATGGCAAAGTTTGTATATTCATTAGGAAATCATGCCTTGAAGGTTATTTTCATTTGTTTGGTACCTCCAAAGGAACTCAGACACATAAGCCATTTGATTTAGGTAGTTTAAGGCAAAGAAACATTCCTAGCTAGCCCTAGATTCCTCACTTGCTATTCTTTCTCTAGATTCACTATAAACGTTTGTTCCCCAACTGTCAGCTGACTGGCTGGCAATCACCAAGACCCGAATTGGAATTACCAGGTGATTCACCTTGTAATTCCCTAGCAGTTTGGAAAGATATGTAAAAGACTGAGCAGAGTGCCAAATGTAAATGAATCCTAGCAGACAGTGTGGGCCAGTCCCAAACAGAACTATTGCAAGCTAAGGCCCTACCAACCCTCCTACAAGGGCAACCTAATACTGTTGTCCAAGAGAAAGAGGAGGTTTTCAAAGGCTCGTAGATACTAAAGTAGGGGAATGCAGACTGGAGGAAAGCTGATCTGCTCGATTGCCGCTCCCCCCTTCTGGCCTCAAATAGTGTAAGGATCAAGAATCCTCTGAAGACACAGATCAATAACTAAGAATCTCCTTCAGCAATCCCCCAGAGGTCCTGTCAGAATACTGATCAGAATACTGACCAGGGCTGCATTTAGATTCCCCATCCACACTGTCACAAGGACACAACACTGGAGAGTTCCATACCTCAAGTTAGATACCAAGCCAGGTGACAGCCACCTCCCTCTGTTCTCCAGCCAACAGGGAAGCACCAGCCTTCCCTTTAGGCCCGCTTCCACATACCCTCTTAGGTAATCATGGGGGGGGGGGCAGCTATTATTTTTTATTTTATTTTTTTAATTCTCACTCGAGGACATGCTTATTGATTTTAGAGACAGGGGGAAAGAGGGAAAGAGGGAGAGAAAGATTGATGTGAGAAACATCAATCAGTTGCCTCTCAAATGCAGCCTGACCAGTGAACAAACCCAAAACCTCGGCATGCGCAACAGAATGACGCTCCAACCAACTGAAACTGGCCAGGGTATAATCATTTGTTTTTTACTTCAACCCACTGAGCCCTGACTGTTTACAAGTGTAGTTACAGTGCGTGGGCCAACCTCAATCAGCCTCCACGTCTTTCTTCATTGGATCCAAGACTACGTAAGCTCAAGCTCAGACTGTAGGACATTATACCTGATGCATAGCTGACCTTCAAAATGTCAACCTCCTTCCTAGGCCACTCCCTATTGTACACAACTTTGGTATGATCAGATTTATTCACAAAAGCACATACCAGATGCTCCTCCACTATCTTCCTGTTTCCACTATTTCCCCCACTGACCTCTTGATTAATCCATCTTTCACAAGTACAGAGATTCTTCAGTCTTTCCATGTGAATCTGGAACAGTCTTCAAGATCATGAATACCCATAATATTTCATCAGAAGTTTTTTTAAAAAATAGCATGTATTGATAATGTTGAGAATAAACACTTGTGGTTGCTTAGGCATTACATTTAATGCCGTACCAAGTATTTTCCTTTGCAGGGTAGAAGAGGTGATGCTGTGGGTATTCACAGAACAAAGTCTGGCATTGGACTTACCTAAAAATATGAAACAGCTTGAACACATAAAACACAATACAGACATTAAGGAATTTTTATTTTAGGATAAAGCTCTCTTGAAGTTCAACACTCTTTGACTCCGTTGCCTTTGTTAGCTTATTCCCTTGCCCAAATCAATCCTGTTCTTACCTTTTTTAACTCTTCAATACCACTTTCGTGATGACCCCAAGTTCTATCTACCTCCAGCCCTGAATTTCCACATTTGTGTTCTACGATTACGCTAAATACAACATGCCACCACTAGCTTCCTCAGAATCACTAAACGGGGAGCTCAGGGTTCTCTGTTTTCAATTTCTTTTTCCTCATTCTTTCAGTTACATCAATACATTTTCAATTTCCATAAAATATTTTTCACCAACTCATCCCACTGCTTAACATCCTTTAAAGATTTCTGTTTCCTCTAGGGTAAAATATGTGATATTTCTAGCTCAGATGTTCTATAGTTTATCTCCACATTACCTATTTCTGACTTCTCCCCAAGTCCTACTCTATATTCTAGTCTACTTATTATTTCATTCTTTTGACATGTTAAGCTTAGTCTCTGTTCTAAGCTTTTGGTCCATAGTTCCTTTCATATAGAATACATTTTCCTTCCTTTCTAGCCAATTTCTCACCATCTTTTAAAAAGCAACTCATTTAACATAAGCAGAGTCTTTCTGGCCATTGCTGGCTTTGTTAACTTTCCCCTGTCTAGACCACTCATTTTGGCCATTTCTATGTTATCATCCATTCTTAGATACACACTTATATGTATGATTTATATTTCAAATTATATTGGTTCTTAAATAAGAATAGGTAGTATTCCTTACATTTTCTTTTTAGCATTGAGCATTGTAAGTGCTTTATAAATACTTATAGAGAATGAACAAATGAGCCAACGTGCAGTTTGATTTTACATGGAGTAAAGAACTGTGAGGAGGTCAGAACAGTTTAAGCTGAGTCAAGTCTTCATGATTCCTGTTAAATCCTAAATTTTCTTCCTAAATATCCATGTTTACTGCAAATCCTTAACTGCATTGTAAAATCCAATCAAATGGTAAATCACTTTACAGGGGAAAAAATGTGAGAATGAAAGTATCACTACAGCACCAGTTTCAACCAAACATATTTAAAAAGAAAAAACTTACTTTGGCTTATATATATTTAGCAGGGCACTATTCCCTGATATTATATACAAGGAAATATGTAAATATTAAACAATTACATGTGACCAAAATAAAAATCCTGGAAGTACTGCAGGTAATAAACAATGTTTGTTCAGTGAATTTTCATGTCAAAAAGTAAAGTCTAATGTATGTGGGCAATAATTTCTAGTCAGGTCATCATAGTATATAAATATAAAAATGGCAAGGAAAGTAGTATCTATAAAATATTAACTATTTTAAACTCTTCAGTCATTTGAGAAATATCTAATTGACAAAATTGCACTTAATTTAAATAAGTGTGTTCTCATTTAATCTCAACAAAGCTATGAATTATTGAAGGTACCATTTTTTCCTTTTTCTACCTGAGGAGAGTGAAACCAGACAAGCTAAGTAACTTGCCCAAAGTCACACAACAAGCTGGGGGCAAAACAGATTGTGGATCCAGCAGTCCAACTGCACTCGGGGAACAGTTCTGTACCAGTGTCCTTTGTCTAGGTGGGTGGTGCTAATAATTGTGTGTCACAGCTTGATCCATGATGATTTTCAGTTGAAGATGAATCCTTGCTAACACAGAGGAACTGAAGATTCTGTACATTTTTAAAGTATTAAATCAACTAGAATCTGTCTTAACACTCACTTTTTGTTCATTTCAGCATCCATTACCACCTTATTCAAGAGATCTAATGGACTTCCAACTGCTTTATGAGTTTATAAAGAACTGGGTTAAGAAATATAAAGTACCCCTACTGATATTTTAATCCTTGCTGAAATGTGACGGGAAATAGCAAATATAAAAAGAAGAAAAACAAAATCTTTGAAAGGTCTATTTTTGCTGATAAATTACCAATATCATACAATGAGCTTCTTCAAGCCCAGGACCTGGAAAGAAAATTTCAAGTATTCAAAGAACCATATTCCATGGTCAGTTGCTGTAAAAAGGTCACAGAAATAGAACCTGACAAACCTCAGAGTATGACCTGAGGGAAGTTAACTTATTTGTGGGTTTATTTCTTCATCTGTCAGGGACAGATGGTTTCTCCTTATGTCATTTATTCCTTAATGTACTTGGATATTTATTTTTACATTTGTCTGTATTTGTAAATAATATAACATAATTGCATAATCTATAAATATTCCCATATACTTAAATGATGATTTAATGACTTTATGGTGAATTTTTATTTGTCTTTTATTCCTTCATCATTTTAATTTTGAAAAATTGCAAAGATACAAGAAGTTGAAAGAACATTTCAGTGAACACCAGACATTCTTGACCTAGATCCAGTTGTTACCATCACAACACACACAGACTTACACACTTTTTGACAAACCATTTGAGAGTAAGTTACAGATATCATGACAACTCACCACTAATTAAATGTCACACACCTATTAAGAACAAGAACATTCTCTTACATAAACACATCATTATCTTACCCAAGAAATTTAACCTTGAAATAATATTGTTTACTATACAGTCCATATTCGAATTTCTCTGATTATCTATAAAGATGTTCTTTCTAGCTGTTTTTTTTTCAATCCAAGGTCTATCCAAGGATCACACATTTCACTTAGTTGCCACCTCTCTTCAGTCCTCTCTAACTTGGACTGTACCCTCCTTTTGTTTGTTTGCTTTTTATGACATTGACATTTTTCAAAAAGTCCAAGTCATGAAAAATTACTATAATCTGGACTTGTTTGATTGTTTACTTGTCTTTTTTTAAATATTCAGTATGCTATCATCTATTAATGCCAATATTCTTTATGTTTATATTATCTCAAAGTTAGTCAAACAGTGTGCCTGTACTCTTTACACATGTCCCCATCACTCTTTCAGCCCTGCCTTGCTTTCTGACCCAAGATGTTTCATGTCTATCTTATGCTCTTTGATGGAAAGTTATGGGAATCATTCAATACTCCAGAGTCCTGGTTATAAGGATGCTCAAGGAACATAGTGAAGACCTCAACAGCATAAAAAAGATAAAAAGATGCAGTCAGAAACACAAATACACTCACTGAAATAAAAAACAATTTACAGGGAAACAACAGTAGAGTGGATGAAGCTGAGAGTCACATCAACTATTTGGATCACAAGTAAGCAAAAAAAAAAAAAAACAACCAATCAGAACAACAAGATAAAAAATCCAAAAAAATAAGATAATGTAAGGAGCCTCTGGGACAACTTAAAGCATTCCAGCATTCATATCATAGGGGTGCAGGAAAGGAGAAAGAGAAATAAGTTGGAAATCTACTTGAAAAAAATAATGAAATAATACTTCCCTAATTTGGTGAAGGAAATAGACATGTGAGTTGAGGAAGCACAGAAAATTCCAAACAAGATGGATGCAAAGAAGCCCACTCCAAGAAACATCATAATTAAAATACCAAAGGTTAAAGATAAATAGCAGGCAGAAGGAATGTGGGAAAGGGATAATGGTGGAAAGAATGGTGTTCTGAAGAACACAGATGAATGACCCATGGACATGGACAATGGTACAGGGAGTGACTGTGAGAGCAGAGGGTGTGCTAGGCGAAGGAGGGCAAAGAGAAGAAAATTGGGACAACTGTAATAGAACAACAATAAAAAATATCCTAAAAAAAAAAACAAGAAGAGAGAGAATCTTAAAAGTAGCAAAAGAAAAGCAGTTAGTTACCTACAGAGGAGTCCCCCTAAGACTGTTATCTGATTTCTCAAAGGAAACTTTGCAGACTAGAAGGGATTGGCAAGAAATGTTCCAAGTCATGAAATGCAGGAACCGACAGCCAAGATTGCTCTACCAAACAAAGCTATCATTTAGAATTGAAGGGCTGATAAAAAGCTTTCCAGACAAGAAAAAACTAAAGGAGTTCATCATCATTAAACCATTATTATATGGAATGCTAAAAGGACTTATTTAAGAAAAAGAAGAACATAAAAACTATGAACAGTAAAATGGCAATAAACACATACCTATCAACAATTGAATCTAAAAAAACAAATTAAGTGAACAAGAACAGACAGAATCATGGATACAGAGGGTATTTTGATGGTTGCCAAATGGGAGGGGAGTTTGGGGGAATGTTTGGAGAGGTGAGAGGATTAAGAAGTACAAATAGGTAGTTACAGAATAGCCATGGGGATGTAAAGTACAGTACAGGAAATGGAGTAGCCCAAGACCTTATACTCATGACCTATGGACATGAACAACAGTGGGAGGGTTGCCTGCGGGAGTGGGGGGTCCTGAGTTGAGGGGAAAGGGAAACAATTTGTGACAACTGTAATAGCATAAAATATCGTTTTTATAAAATATCATTTTTTAACAAAGTAATTCCAGGACATATGATCTTTTTATAAATGACCAGAAGAGTGCTGCATCATATGGTAACACTATTTTTAATTTTTTGAGGAACTTCCACGCTATCTTTCTATAGCAGTTACACTATTTTGCGATCCTACTAACAATGTACAAGGGTTCCAATTTTCCACATCCTCACCAATACTTGTTATTACTTTGATCATAGTTAGCCTGTTAGATGAGGGGTGTCAATATCATATTCTTTTAACAAGAGAAGCATTAGAATATGTTTTAACACACAATTCAATCATTCTTTTCATAGTGCTCTTATTTTTAGGATGTTTGGTGCATATTTACTTTTCCACATGAGTATTTTCTCATTTTATTTTTCAATATTTTCACATTTGTATAAAAGTCGCTGAAATAATACCATCTTCTCCATATACTTCATCCATAACAAAAATTAGGTGTGCCTAAGTTAGCAGATCCAAACCGTTAATATGCTTCAGCAGCTCTGAGCTGTAAGAGTTCTGAATGACAGCTTATTCAGATCCTCATCAAGTTATTGATCAATACTCAGAATCCTCAGGGATTTGATTTGATTCTTAGGTGAATCTAAAAAATAATTAAAAATTGAGACTGGCATATCAATATTATAGACAATTAATTTTTTAATAATTCAAAGAGTTCATTTTAACAAAAAAGTTACTCCCTCTTTCACATTGTCTTTTACACCTGTTCCATGTGCTCCTGTATTTTTAATGTATCATAATGTACCTATTAATCTGATTTTTTTAATCATATCAAAATCTTTCTCCAGGTTAATGGGTAATCTACACAACGGTCATTTTGGAAGACTGAAAATATTCTGAATTGTGTCAACTCTTTTTTTTTAAGATTTTATTTATTTATTTTTAGAGGGGAAGGGAAGGAGAGAGGGAGAGAAACATCAATGTATGGTTGCCTCTCATGGGTCCTCTGACAGGAACTGGCCTGCAACCCAGGCATGTGCCCTGACTGGGAATCGAACTGCGATCGTCTGGTTAGCAGGCCCACGCTCAATCCACTGAGCTACACTGGCCAGGGCTCCAGTTCCTTAATTTTCACTGAAAAATACTATTCTACTATTTGATTATACCATAATTTTCATGCATTCTTCTCTTATTGAACATTTAGTTTGTTTATCATTTTTGCTCTTACAAATGCTGTTACCTTTCTTGTAAATACATCCTTTATGCCTGTGTGGAGGCTTCTCTAAAGTATAAATGCAGAAATGGACTGCTAATACCTAGGATACTGTATCTTAAAGTTGTGTAGTTGCTGTTATAAAATTGTCCAAAGTACTTTTCCCTTTTATTCTCCCACCACAGCTCTGGTATTCTAGTAATAGGTACCACAGTCTGAATGTTTGTGTCCCCTCAGAATTCATATATTGAAATCTAACTCCCAAAGGTGATGGTATTATTGGGTGGGGTCATTGAGAGGTGCTTAAATCAGGAGAGTGAAGCCCTCAGGAATAAAATTAATGCCTTATAAAAAAAAAGGCTCTAGAGAGAGACCTAGACCTTTCTGTCATGTTAGAAGACAAGAGGTCTGTGACCTAGAAGCAGGGCCCCACCTGACCATCCTGGCACCCTGATCTTGAACTTCCTAGCCTCCACAACTGTGAGCTACAAATTTCTGCTCTTTAGAAGCCATCCAGTCTGTGGGGGGGTTTGTAACAGCAGTCCAAACAGACTGAGACGAGAGTATCCTCTGACTTATAATATTTGCCTGACAGATATTTCATTTTGGCTTTACATTATAATTTTCTAAACACTAGTAAAGGTGAGCATTTATTGGCTACTTATGATTGCTCTTTTGCAAATCACACTTATTTTTCCTATTTTGGGCTGTTTCTGATTGGTACGAAAAGATTCTTTTACCTTTTTTTTCCCTGAGTCCAGTTGGAGACAAGGATGTCTTTGTCACCTCCTTTTCACTACAAGAGGGAAATTTCTACCATGCTCTTTTCTCACTGCAGATCTACCACAAGGAATTGCTTTATCCAGAAGCCTCGGCTCCAGCTCCCCATCCTGCGCAAACCCAGTGCCCTGTCTCCTATTCCCTGTTTCCAATTTCTGCTACAAGGAAATGCCCTTGGGACATTCTTGGACTTGCTTAGCATTCGGGTTTCCTCATTCTCCTTTTGGCCCCTAAGAATACTGCTTACTTTCTTGCAAGTTAAACTGTGCCTTCAAATAGATGTTTTATCCAGCAAAGGATTTTGGTGGAAGTACCTTTGGTTTGGTATTCCATATAGTAGATGTATCACAACATAATTAACAATGTCCCTGTTGGTGCCCATTTATATTGTTTTTAATGTTTCCATATTAACAGAAATGCCACAATAAACTTTCCTGTGAACGTACCATGCCTACATGAAAGTACTTCTGTTGCATAAAATAAAGTATAAATTTCTTGTAGACTTGATGTTTCAAAGTGTTATGTGCATTTTTAGTTTTCTCACCAAAAAAAAAAAAAACCTGCATGAATTTACATTTCCAGGAACATTAGGTGGCAGTGACAGGGTGCCCAGAGGCTTAACAACACCGAGTCTTAATAGTCTTTGCCAGGCGTTTATATGTCTTCTTCCTCTTCTGAGTTGCCTATTGATATGCTTTGCCTGCTTTTTCTCATTGAATTATATTAACATGTATTTTGTTTTCCTATTACTTTGAAAAGGTAGTTTTATCATTTAGTGCTAATCCTTTCTCCCTCCAACTTTACTCATAATAAATACCTTTCTAAAACAGAAGTTTCAAACTATGTCAATTCAAGTACAACATTTTTACCTTTATTTCTTTTCATTCTCCCAAGATTATAGAAATATCACCCTGTATCCTACACATTGAAAGAAATTTCAACAGGTTTTGAAATCAATAACTAATTGCTCCAATGTCACTTAAATGTCCGTGTTTCCCCCATCGACTTAAAAATCATGTACACTATACATATGAGGGCATGAGTGTCTGTGTGTGATGCAGAATTTTTTCTCTAGTTTGTTCATTTATTTGCCTCTTCCTAAGCCCATAGCCAATACCTTGCTGTTTCGATTATGGCAACTGTATGCTTTGACATCTGGTGGGGCCAAATCCCAATGAAAACAGGAGCCGCCTTTCAAAACTCTCTTTGCTAATGTTGCATATGTCCAGATGAACTTTGGAATCGTTATTTTTATCAAGGTCCTCCCAAAGGGATTTTATTTTGTTACAGACAGACTACCTTAACCATATTGGGTGCTTAAAAGATCAATTACAAGTCCTGAAAATGGAGTTCTAGAGAAGAAGTCAAAAGTAGTAACACCAAAAAGCATCACAATCCCTCTTCTTTCAAATGCTTAATAAACATGATTTTATATCTTCTTTTTAACAACCCTGCTAGGGATGTTTTGTCACATTCATTTTGCTGGTGAGGAAACAGAAGTTTAGGGGGCTTACCCAGAGGAGAGGCCGCCCACCTGGGAAGGCAGTGAAGCAGGGATGGGAAGTGACACTCACACTGGAACACTTGGCCCTGCAGTTTCTCTTAATCCCAGTGCTGTCTCTGACCAGCAGCATCAGAGTCTCCAGGGAACCTGTTAGACATGCAAACGTCCTGGCCCTACCCTAGACCTACCAAAGCAGAAATCTGGGGGATGGAGTCCTGCAATCTGAATTATAAGAGCCCTTCAGATGTTCTGATGCAGGCAAAACGTGAGAACCACTGATCTAGGATTCAAAGATGGAGGAGTAATGAGAGGGGACAAGAAATGTTGTGTGGAGGAGGGGGATAATGGAAAAGAACAGCACTCATTGAAATAAGTGAGACGAAATGTTAGAGACACTGGAGCGTTTCATTAAATGATTATTGTGTTGTCTGCAGGTAAAAGGAAAAATAAAAAGTGCTAAGCTAATGGGGTCACTTATACTTTTCAGGTCAGAACCGTTAAGTAGATAAGCGTCCAAAGTGCACCATGAGATCTGCAACTGAGAAATCATCAGTAACCCTTGGCTAAGGCCCCAGTGCCTATCCCTCTGAATGCTGATTGATCTTCAAAGGTCAGGCCATCGACAGGCCTGGGGCCTGAGTGAGGAAGAAGTTTGGGAAAACCTTGAGAAGAGAAAACGTTGACAGGTGACAGAAAATTAGGGGAAATTGTTGAGGAAGACCGGCATAAAGCAGCAGTGCAGCTGGACGGCTGAGGAGAAGGGGCGGGGGCTGCCAGTCTGGGCATCGGGGAGGCCGCGCCGGCAGCACCATCTGGGGCGGTAAGGGGAGCCATATGCCCTGTGCTTTGGGGGCCTTCCACAGCCGCCTCTGTGATTAAAAGGGAACAAAAGAATAACTTTTTCATTATTATTTTTAATTGGATACATTTACCATTATTTGCAACCACATGCAGTTTGGCCAAATTCATATTTAGTAAAACTGCACCTAGAATCAGCTGGATTTGCCCGTGCAAAAAGGACTTGAGGGGTTCAGGTGTTTAGCCTCTTTGTAAGAATTACCTATTAATTAAGTGATTAAAGATAATTAGCCTTCTGGTTAAGTATTCTGTCAGAATTAGAAATAAATTATCACAGAAGACTGACTGTTAAAGGCATAGGATTGGATTGAATACATTTTAAATATTCCTGGGTCTTTTATTCAGTAGGGAGGTGCTTGCTTGGCTTGGAAAAATTTAGCACACAAGATTTTTGAAATAACCCTACGAACAGGAAGACTGTTACTGCAGCATATCTTTGCCACCCTCTTGGAATTTAAGGCATCCTTTTTAAGGTTAATTATTTGTATTGGTTTTAATAGGATTCTTTCATGAACCAGTTTAATGAGGAGTATTTAATTACTGCTTCCTGAAAACACTGCTGTAATATCAGACTGCATGCTGTGAGGCCTCTTTTCAGGAAAAGTAGGTGTGATCTGAATGGAAAATAAAAGAACTATTAAATAGCCATTTCTTTCCTTTACTGTATCAAGCTTTCTGTCTGCCAGTGTGGGTGAATGATGGATAAAATATGCAAATATGCCATCTTTCTGGTTTGGTAAAGCCACTGCATTTAAAAAGAAAATGTATTTAAATCTTAAAATCCATATCTGACACTTAGCAGATAAGGACTTTTTCAAACTAAGACCTTCTCTATTTCCTCTGACAAATCAAAAAAGATTGGGTGGAAGTTTTCTAAACCTGTGGGATGATTAATTAGAGAGGGTGCCCCAGGCAAGCTCAAGAACTCAAAATCAAACATGCACATTTAACATGTAAAACTCAATCTGGAGTTTTAAGCTGGATCTAGCAACTTGGAGCATGTGCCCCAAGACAGGGCTCAGGGACTCTGCTTAAAAAAAAAAAAAAAAAAAAAAATGAGACTGATACCCTGAGGGAAGAACCTGAAATTGTTAATCCACTTTTAATCACCAATCAGGAGAACCTTTGCAAATGCCCGATAAAACAAACCAGCATTCCACTTGAGCTGAAAGTGTTACACACCTTTTATGCCTATTTAATTACAAGCTATGAAAGCTCTCAAGAGCTCATGTACATAATATTTCATGTAGCTCATGTAGATAACATTTCATTTTTAGGAATAATGACTGGGAATGTTTAAAGCCAGTTTGGGAGGTTCTAGAATAAAGCCATCACTGAACCAGTGGTTGGGGCAGGAGGAACTTCTGACCAAGTCAAGACCGTATCCACCCTTCTCTAATTATCAATGTGTAATAGTCAGACTTTGAATTTTTATATAGATGGAAGAGTTTTAACCACTTGTCACCCAAACATTTGTTATGTTCTACTAGACAATTTCATACATGATATAATGCTCATCTCAAAAAAGAATTTCATTAACTTCCCCGAGGCCTTCCTTGGGCACTTCAGCCTTACACAGATGGGCAACGTCTTGTGAGAGAAGGGCGTGAGACAGACATTACAGGACCAATAACGCTTCCTTTGAACAAAGACTACACAAGGATTAGGTCTGAGGGGGGTGTATTGATATGAATAAATTATTCGGAGTTCTGCAAGAGCAAAGCACCAGGCACCAGCCAGTGTTAAGAAATGGCTTGTGAGGAGTGAAGGGAGGGAATGAGGCAGCTGGACAACCCCCCTTCTCTACCTCCCTGCCCCATCCTTATTCTCTCATTGTTCACAGTCGTCATTTTCTTCATTTTAGGTCAAGCGCGACACCAATACAACCCCAACACGAGTCTCTAGCCTCGCCACTTCTTTCCAAATAAATTGCCACCCCACTTCTATGTAGAATTTCTGGCACTGGTATCATATAAATGTTAAGTACTGTTGGGTTTTTCTTTTTCTTTTCTTTTTTTTGTTATTATTATTGTTGTTATGATTATTATTGTAATTGTTTCGGGGTAAGGTTGAGGGATCTCAGAACTTCCTGTTGCAGTTCTCTTCCTCCTATTGAGCTGGAGATTACCACCTCATTATGCCGAGTTTTATTCATCACCAAAGGGATGCCCTGGGATGGGGATGCTTTAATTAAAATATTTTTCATAACAGCCTGATGGTATGGTTAATATGATTATACTACTTAATTGAAGCAGGAAAAACTGAAGTAAAGAGATGCCTTGCACGTCCCTAAAGTTTACCTAAAGTTAGAATTTATATGCCCTGACTCTCTCACTAGTAGTCCAGCCAGTTATACAATAAAACAAAAATAAAAGAGAACATTGCCACCCAAGGAAGTGTTTATCCTAGGGTAAGACAAGTTGATATAAATAAACTTACCTTATTAGTTCACCGAAACACTGCACCTTAGCACTCATTCATCAACTATTAGACAATCTCATTGCAACTGAAAAACTTTAGCAGAGAAAGAAGTGCCCCATCATCAAGAATGTGGCCCAATTACACACCAATAAAAAGGTACCGAGTCTTTTGTCAAGGCTGTGAGATTTTCAAAGATAAACAAAAAGTTTGTCCCTACAATGTGGTCTAAATTTAAAGATTTCAATGTGGTCTCATGGTTTTTGTTTTGCCTGTCCCTGGAGTAATTCCCCCTAATTACTCACTGGACCTATTGATACCTGGTACAAACACCCCTTCAGGTACTAGGTGAAGAGATTCTTATAATCCACTCTCCACCTCTGGGACATGGATCTTCATCAAATTTGAGTTACCGAGCTTATCCTTTTCTTTCTCCACTTGGTCCAGCTACTGTAGGAAAAATCAGCCAATCTCATTAGATTCATTGGCTCGCCAAAAATGTTCAGACTTATCACATACACAGTCACTTAGATCCTTCTACTTAAGAGCAGTTGATTGGCAATGGTAACACTTTTAGGATCTCTATTGCTACATCAAGCCATGAATTATCACTGATGCCTTTGCTACTAGAAAGAAAGTCATTAATGGCCTTAAAACTAATCAGAGTGGCAAATCCAGAAACCCCAGAACCAATTCATAACACTCATCCTTAAAATTCTGTTCTTCTAGAATCACTCTTGGTACTAAAATCAGTATTAGTCAGCATTCTCCAAAGAAACAGAACCAATAATAGATAAATGGATAGCTAGATGTGTATTGTGTATTGTGTATTGTGTAAAGAAGCTGGTTCATGTTATTATGAAGCTGCCAAGTACCAAGATCTGTAGTCAGTAAGCTGGAGACCCAGGAAAGCCTATGGCTTAATTCCAAGTTTGAAGGCAGGAGAAGAAGACCAATAGGCCAGCTCCAAGCCAATTAAGCAATGAGAGCAAGTCCTCTTACTCTGACTTTTGTTCTATTCAAGCCTTCAGCAAATTAAATGGGGTTCGCTAACCTTGGGGAAAGCAATCTGCTGTACTCAGTCTACCAATATAAATGTTAATCTTATCAGAAAACACTCTCAGAGACACACCCAGCATAATGTTTAACCACATATCTGGGTACCCTGTGGTGTAGCCAAGTTGATGCATAAAATTAACCTTTTGAGGCATCACAAAACCTTTTAGGTTCCTCCCAGTAAGTTTAGAGATTACTATTTCTGTCATGTCTGTCCCATTCTCTGAAGACCAGCACAGCAGAAAGTCCCCAAATATTAACATGACAAAAATATTTTAGATTGAATAAAAATCAAGTTAAGCAACAGTTTTAAGTGCCAAGCGTGCACTGTATGGAACCAGGACTTCTATGCTAATTATATAATGTTATCTTCAACCTGAGGTTTGACATTATCTATGTACCTACTCAAAAAACACCCTGAAATAGCAAGATGTTCCTCTTCCAAGAAGTCTTGTGTTGTCTCTCCAGTTTGACACCATATGCATCTTTCATTCTTTCTTTTTACTATTTTTTAAATTAATTTTAGAGAAAGACATAAACAACTATTTGTTGTTCCACTCACACATTCATTGGTTGTTTCTTGCAACCGGAGGTCACACCAGCAACCTTGGCACATCCATACTGCATTCTCACCAACTGAGCTATCACGCCAGGGCTCAGCATCCTTCTTCACGTTGCAATATCTGATGACTGATTCTCTTCCTCACCATTCTAGAAGTTATTTCAGTGCCTTATTCAATTTTAATCACCTTTAAATTTCCAATATCCAAGATATTGGCACACACTAAATGCAAAATTTAATAATTTCACAACTCACAGGTATATAAAGCATGTGCGTATATATAGTCATGTATGGCACAACTACATTTTAGTCAACAAGGAAACATATATATGAGAGTGGTCCCAGGAGACTGTGTGAATATAAGCAGTTTGCCATGTTGAAATACAAGGTTGGACTTGACTAAAATGTTGAATATACTGCTAGCTATGGGTGGCTTCAATAAATGAGGACGTTCACCTGCCCCGGGCTCTGGGGCCAAGAGAGGCTGGGGAGGAGAGGAGCTTGTCTGCCACTCCCCTGCACAGGTGCACACACACTTGTGTGCACAAACTAACTTCCCTTTCCTCAGTTTCTCTTTTTTTTCTTTCCTTTTATTGTTGACTATTACAGATTCTCCATTATTCCCCACTTTGCCCGCCTCCACCCAATCCCCATTCCCCCTTCCCTCTGGCCATCACCACACTGTAGTCTGTGTCTATGAGTCATGCACGTATGATCTTTGGCTAATCCCTTCACCTTCTTTCATCCAGTCCCCCCTCCGCCTTCCCTCTCACTGCTGTCATTCTGTTCCATGTACCCACGCCTCTGTTTCTAATTTGTTCATTAGTTTATTTTATTTACTAGATTCCACATATAAGTGAGATCATAATTCTCTTTCTTGCTCCTGTCCCATTCCTCCTCCCTCCCTCCTTCTCCTCCGTCCCTCGCCTCTCTCTCACTCTCTCTCCTACACCCCGCCTTTTTATTATTTCGCTTTTCAAGCTTTATTTCTGGTTCTCTTTCCATTTCTCTTTTCCCTTTCTCTCCCTTTCTCTTCCTTCCTTTTTTCTCTCCCTCCCTCCCTCTTGCTGATTTCTACTCTCCCTCCCTCCATGCCCTCCCCACCTCCGCTCAGGCACAGGCACGCACACATACTTTATCTTTTATACTGACTGTATTTTTACTGTACCTTTTCTATGTTTAGATAGACAAATATTTACCACTGTGTTATAGCTGCCTGCAATATTCAGTACAGTAACATGCTGTGCAGGTTTGTAGTCTAGGAGCAATAGGCTACATACCATATGGCCTAGGTGTGTAGTAAGCTACACCACCCGGTTTTGTGTAAGTGCACTCTGATGTTTGCATAATGAGGAAATCACCTAATGATGCGGTTCTGAGAACATATCCCCATCGTTAAGTGATACAGGACTATATGTGTACATATATATGCACACATACACATATATGTCACTGAAATAGTTTTTTACTGTGGCATGTAACATTTGTTTTGTTTTACAGACCTGCCTTATATGTAATATTAGATTATACACTGCCTTGTAATTGGCTTCCCACTTATTTTTGTGAATTTCTTGTCTCTCCAACAAGACAGTAACTTCCTCAAATGTCAAAGATCGTGACTTTATCTTCTTTTGAGCTGTATTTGTGAGCTGAAACTGTAACTGATCAATGAAAGCTGAATGAATCATATACCTTTGTATTATTGTTTGAATAAATGAAAGAATAAATGAGTGCCAAGCCCTCTGATACACACACATAATATATATAATATCACACACACACACACACATATGTGTGTGTATATATATATATATATATATATATATATATATATATAAAATCTGAATTTCTAAAGGAGGGATGAAGGAGAGGATCTATTCCATAATTAGCAACTAAGAAATTTCTCCACATAAAAAGGTGAAAAATTAATCTATTCTTTTAAAAAATTTATGTTTCAAACCAATATAAATAACAGTGTTCTTGAAAACAGTATTTTTTTAAATACTGCCTTATTTAAGTCAACTCTCAGTTATTCAGGAGCTAATTATTTAAGGGTTATAACCCAAGAATTCAACCTTTATAGAAGTGGCCACTGAAGGTGATCATACAAGGTTACTAGAAAGAAATGCCCCTTGAAAAATTCTACTTGAAAAATTACTTGAAGACAGAGAGAAGAAATATAATTAACAGGTCAAGAACAAGAAAGCTGACATAAAAGAATAGGCAATGAACATGCAGACCAATTAAAATAAAATATCTAAATAATTATAAATCTGGTTATAAAACTGGAAGCAAATGTCAAAAAGAGAAGGTTTCTTAGTGGGGAAAAAGTCTTAGTCATAATATAGATCTAAACTTCAAGATTTTATTAACAAAGGCTGAGAAGTAATAAGGGAAAAATAGAAATACTGTTAAGTAAAGAGGTTTCAAAATAAACCTTTTATTCTTGATTTTAATAATTATGGAAAATGTTAATAATGCTTTAGAAAAATGTAAAATGAAAATGAAATAAAAGAGCAAGATATATAATTTTAAAACTTTGAAGAAGATTAACAGAGTAGTTACTTATTCATTTATCAAATGTCTTTTGAGAACCACTGTTTGCTAGCACTGCTCTGGTTGGTGGGCTTACAGTAGTGCCTTGCCATCTCTTGCAGGTGCTAGACAATGTCTCTTAAATTAGGCCTAAAAATGATTTAGTAAAAATATGCCATGTATAAGAAATAGTCATAAAACAAAACTAAAAAGTTAAAGGTTAAAAAATAGCCCTGGGTGGTGTAGTTCAGTGGATTGAGCACGGGCCTGCAAACCACACGATCGTGGTTTGATTCCCAGTCAGGGCACATGCCTGGGTTGCAGGCCAGTTCCCAGCAGGGGACACATAAGAGGCAACCATACATTGATATTTATCTCCCTCTCTCCTTCCCTTCTCGTCTAAAGATAAGTAAATAAATTCTTTTAAAAAAAGTGAAGATCCACCAGACCCTGTGAAAGGAGTCTGCAGCCTTTTAGGAGCTTACACCCACGGGGTTATAGATTCCCTGCATGCCACCAGCCATCTTTCTAGCCTCACCACAAGCATTTCTCTCAATTACCCATAATACTCTGCTCCAGGGGTTCCCAAGGGTATGGCATATTCCCTGAGAAGTACATTTCTGTCACACTGACTGGAACTCCTGTTGGTATTAATGGATGGACCTAGTATGGTAAAGAGACTTCCTGCAATTCAAACAACTTTAAAATATTTCACCAGACACTCATGTAAGCAAAACAATTTTTTCGAGTTAATGTTACCTGAACCATCTCCCCCAGTTAAAGCAAGGCAAATTATTTTTCATTGTTATTAACCAGTATATAGCCAGTGACTAGTATAAGGCCTGAAATATAGTGGGAGCTTAATATATATTAGTTGAAGAAATTAAAACTCTTAGAAATAAATGTTTTTTTCAATCTTTCCATTTTAAAGGGTGAAATGAAACACAACCTCCAATGTTGTGTATTCCACTTCTGGGAATATATCTGAAGAAATCCAAAACACTAATTAGAAAGAATGTAAGCACTCCTGTGGTTACTGCAGCATTATTTACAATTTCCAAAATACGGCAGCAGCCCAAGTGTCCATCAGTAGATAACTAGATAAAACAACTATGGAAAACTACAGAATGGAATACTACTCAGCCATAAAAAATAAGAAAATTTTACCTTTCGCAACAGCATGGATGGACCTGGAGAACATTATGCTAAGGGAAATAAGCCAGTCAGAGCAAGACAAATACCACATGGTTTCACTCACATGTGGACTCCAATGAACAAAATGAACTAACAAGCAAAATAGAGACTCATAGGCAGAAAGCAGGAGAACAGCTATGGGTGGGGCAGTTGAGGGGATGAAAGGATTGAGCAAACAGGAAAAAGGACTCTGGACGTGGACAACAGTGTGATGATTGCAGGGGATGGAGGAGGAAGGTATATAAGGGATAAATGGTAACGGAAAAATACAATAAAATGATTTTTAAAAAGCATTGAAACATTACTAATTTTTTATTTTTAGGTGACCTAGGGAATTCTTCTTTTCATCCTCTTCTCTGCAGGATCTGACTTTGCTCTGTGTCTAACTATGAGGAAAAGGTTATAATGTCCCACTCATCTCGGGACGGCAGCACCATGCCACGGGGGTGAAGATACAGACTCTGGAGCCACACTGCCTGGCTTCGAATGCTGGCTCTGTCTCATCTCTGGACTGTTCTAGGCCTTCGTTTCTCCATCTGTAAAGTTAGAAGAACAATGGCTCCAATCTCATGGGATTTTTCAGAAGATTAACCCATCTCATAAAATTGTTATGAGTATTAATTGGAGTAATACATAAACTACTTGACACAGTGCCTGGCTCACAGCATACACTATATAAGAGTGATGTGGTTATTAGAAGAAGCCCGGAAATATGACCTTCAGCTGGTATCCATGGGCCCATTAATATCCAAGACCCAGTATTTTAAAGGAGGAAGGGGAGAATGTACGTCGGTGCTCTGACAGCAGTCTTGGCCTCAATCTATAAACCAGATAACAGGTTTCTAGGTAATCGAGAGTTGTTATTACTGTGATTAGGGATTTTCTTCTCAAATTTGATTAATCTAGAATGGATATTAAACATCCCTATATTGCATATGCAGGAACTGAATCGATTTTGAGTAATTTTCCACAAATCACATCGACAATAAGTAGAAGACATGGTGCTTGAATATTCCTCTTTCTGACTCCTGTGGTGATGACAGAAGACATATTCTTCTGGCATCAGTGACAGGCACCAATATTGGTAGTGACATATTCTTGAGAAGGTCATTTTTGCTATAATTATGATAAATGAGTGTTCTCTACAGAGGTCTTAAGACAAAAGTATAAAAATTTGGAGAATATAAACAGTATGTCCTTTAAGATTACGAAAGTGGCATCAGAAACACATTCTAAGAGATCAGCCATTGGCAATGAAAGATGAAGAATTTGTTGAGCTGTGATTTCATGATTTGGTTTCATAATTGGATAGCTCAATAAATTTCACTTTTTGGTTGCCAACAATAGAAACTTACTCCAGTGAGCAAAAAGGCCCAAATGTCAGGAGGACATTGAGATGTGACGCCGGCTGTTGACGTCACAAAGGATGGGGCCAGAAAGAGGAAACCCACCAGAGACCAACACAGCTGCTCTCCTAGCCTCCCTCACCCTCTCTTGCTCTCCCTTTCTCCACTCCTGTCTCATCTCTCTATCGCTCAGCATGATGGCTTCCTTCTTCTCTTTCTCTGAAAATCAGTATGATTCAGAGAAGGCTCACCCCTCCCCCAAGAGCAGCCTTTGTTCGGGAATTTTTTTCACCTCGGGCAAAACCACTAAACAAATCAAGTAACATTTCTGAAGTCTAATTCCACATTCCCAGTAAAAAAGACTAAATTGGCTCATCTCAGTTAAAAGTCAACTGCTGGTCCAGGCTGCTATGGCCAGAGGGCAAAAGTTGTGTACAATCGTTGTAGGCAGGTGTGGAGAGTGTAACAATCAGAAAGAAAGGGCTGTGAGTTGGGCAGGTGCCCTAAAAATGCATCTACTAGAGAGGAGTTTTTTTATTAAAGACTGCACCCTTAGAGAATACGTCAAACTTGTATTTATTTTTGTGAAGAAAATTAGTAAGACAGGGCTATTTAAAAACTAAGGAATAATAATTTTCCTGAAGTTTTTTTAAGGCCTCATTATAAATTACAACACCAGGGGCTAAGAAGACTATAGGAGAAAATGGGGTGTCCACATTGATTTTTCACATCAGCACAACTTTTCCTCCATTTGAGGAAAGCCGACATGTAATTAAAGGAAAAGCCCTAAGACCATTTGAAGAAAGCTTGGGATCATCCAAAAAAAAAAAGGACACTAAATTCTGCATCTCTTTTTCTACTCCTTGACTTCTTTTTTTACAAGCAATAAGCTGAGTTCAGCTAGAAAACCTTTTACAGTATTCTGTGTTCAGAAATAGCAACAGAGAAGAGCTTTTCAAAATAAGAGACTTCTCACAGTCCCTGCAAGGTATTTCCTATATCACATGCCACCAGTTTCTGATTCCGGTGCGTATGTTACCTTGACACTGACTCTGGGAAGCTGTGCCGTATGAAAAGATTGTTGTGTCCACTGTCCGCATGTATTAGTTGAGGACTAATCAGATGATCTCTGGGAATTGAAATGTGGCCTGTAGCAGGAGAGGTGTTTCTGCCCTCATTATCCATGGATGATTTCACTCCCTCAAAGAATTAGTGGGTTTTCTGAAATGAGATAGGGCTTCCAACTTTTGCCTACATCTGTGAGAGCCACGGAAACACGTTAGTAGCTAAACAGATACGTCATCTATGGGGGCAGGACCAGAGAATAGTGTAGAATAATGTGGAACTTCACATTGGCCAACAGTTCCTTACAAAATAAGGTGAGGAAGGAAGAACTGATAAGCCCTGTTAGTGAACAAGCTTATTATATAAAATGTTATCTTGAGCCCTAATTTCATATCCTCCACCAGATTTCATAAAGTCAGAGTAATCTCTTCTATTGGACAGCTCTCATGATTTTAAATATCTTCTCAGAAATAAATCACAGAACTTTCATTATATGTCCTAACACCATCCCCAAGTGAAATGCTGATGATGAACAGAAAATAACTGTTCTTTCCCCCCATTTGCTCATTTAAGCTGACTCTGAGGGACTGGTTCTTTTCCTGCCCCTCTTAACACTTAGAAAATCTCCATGACTTTTCTCTTTACATATTTTATTTACAATAAATTTGAAAAACATTATTCTTATGAATTATATTATTCTTATTATATAAATGCATATATATATATATATATATATATATATATATATATATATCTGTACACTGATATAGTGAAAATGAACTTACAGCTCTATTGAGAGAGTTAAAGCTTTTCTCCTCTTTTACCTTCAAGGCTGCCCAGAGTCTGTCCTGCATTGGGCTGGCAGCTTGCAACGGGAAGCAGGGATATTGTGCTCACCACATTCTCTCTATCCCCACCTGGCCCTTCTTTTTCTCCCAACCACTCACTAGGTTGCCCCCACCTCCTCCAGATCATGGCACTATACGTTGGTGCTGTCTGAGCTGGGCAGATATTTACAGTGTGCTTTTCTCTCATAACATACTTTGCAGGTTCTTTGAAGCTCCTTTACATTGTACCATCACTAATCCCCTCACTGTAGTTCCCTTGACAGGGTGAAAGCTGGCCTTTTTCTATGGTCCTTTTAGCCTCTACACCATTGAAGGAACACCCCCACATCCTTCTGCTGTGACTCTCTCAGACAAGATCCATTATAACACTCTTATGAACCCCCGTGAGCAACCTCATTAAACCCAGAGAAACATTCCTGCACCCTTAGCTGGACAAACTCTGAATGCACATGTGCAGTGGTCTGGTCAGATACCATTAAATTCCAATTTCTGAGGTTACTTCTGAGGTCATTCCAGTGTATCTACCTCTCTTTTGTCCAGTCTTGGCCAAATGGCCCTAGTCTTCAGCTGAGTAGATATTTTTCAGGAATAAGCAGACATCAGCTATAAGAGAAGTCTGTCTAGCTCTCCACAGGGTGACACTGAAGCTCCTTTCCTTTATTTGAGAAAAGGGAAAAGCACTCTCTTTACTCATGCTCCATGTCACTAGAGAAAGGGAGACTCAAAACAATAAGAACCTTGTCTTAAAAAAAATCATCTTTAAGACTCCAACTTAACCCTTCTCTGCCCTTAATGAAGAAAAGGAGATAACAGCTGCCTGACTGGATTTTGAACACTTCCTCAGAAGTCTTTCATGAAGGTTTAACCTCTCACTTCCAAGTGCAGAGCAGCTGGCCACACATGCTTGGGGCTGCATCTGAAAGTGAAATTGATGTAGGTCCATGTAAATCATGCTACCTGTGAGAACACAAATGACACGGATAATCCTTCTTCCATAGGAAAGCCTTTGAAAGACCCTTTGAAAGGATCCTCGAGGCTCTTTAGAGTCTTCAAGTCATTCACATCTATTGTGGTATTTGGAATTCCTCTGTAATGTAGGATACTAAATGAGGACTCCAGAGAGGTAGACAGTCCTGTGCAGAAAGTTCTTCGGACCACAAATCCAATGCCCAGTCATAAGCTGAAAAATTTGAAAGCAAGTGGAACTATTTGGTCAAATGGAATTAAAAGCCCAGCTACTAAAGAAGATATCGCCACCTTATCTACCAAATTGTGAAGGGCCCTTGAAAAAAAACAACCACCTCCTCATCTATTGTAGTGATTCCTATCAGAGATGCCTAAGTATGTGGAGGGGGGTTTGTGAAAAGGTTTTTCAGGTGATATGATTTTGGGATATATAGCTCTCCTGCTTCTTTTTACTTCTTTCCTCCTGATTGTTCCCAACCTGTACCTTTCTGAAGAAAAACTACTGTCATGGGTCTCAGCAAAATTGTGGTAGTGAATTAAACAACTAGTTGTTTGGACACATAGCCTATATTTACTTACTAATATGTAGTGTAGAACAACAAAAAAAAGGGCCAGAGTTCGTGCTATGGTTATTTATCATAATATACTTAACTACCAAACACTTCTTAAAGTATTACATAAAGTAGACCAAAGATAAAGAGGTAGCTGTTTGTGACCTTTCTCTTGTCCTTAGATTTAATTTCCTTTTTGTTTTTCTCTTTCAATTTTTCCCTGTCAAGTTAGACCATTAAAAGAGATTGAATAAAGCAATCCTAGGAAATAATTTCAGTATAAACAATTTTATGTGACTTAGGGATTCTTTAACACACAAATCTTAACTCAGAACATTTAGAACACATGGTCACCGCAGCAGAAGTCCCAGGAGAGAGAACAAAAAAGGGTGATTTTTAATTTTGTGTGTGTGTGCAGTAGAGTGTGTCAAGTTGTGGGAAGAGATGGATAAAAGGGAATGATGTCAGCGATTATGCATTAAGTATAGAAGGTACATAAGAATTTAGTAGCTGGAAATGGGTTGCTGCTTTAACAAAAATGTAAGAAATGTGTCATTGGCTCTGGGACTGGACAACAAGGGGAAACTCACCTGACCTAGGAATATTGTCGGTAAGAGTTTAAAGAAAGTGAGGAAAAGAATTGTACAGTGGTGGAAAATTCAGCCACACTGACTCCTGTGGTCATATGGAAAACAAAAGGGGTATCTTAATGAACTTAGGAATCTGGCAGAGAAAATTGCCAGGCAGAATGTAGAAGGTACCAACTTGCTTCCAGGTGGCTATGACAACATATAGAAAAGACAGATGAACTATTTCATTTTACTATCTATTTTATTTTTATTTTTAATCCTCACCTGAGGATTTTAGAGAGAGGAAGAGAGACAAAAAGAGAGAAGCATCCATATGTTGCCTCCCATACACGCCCCGAGTAGGGTTGAACTCGAAGCCTAGGTATGTGACCTGACCTGGGATTTAACCCCTTTTGGTGTATAGAACAATGCTCCAACCAACGGAGCCACCCAACCAGGATGAGACAGATGAACTTTTAAAAGAACTATTAAATTTTCAAGCAACATTTAGAAAAATATGAGCAAGCCAGGACTCACATGGTGGAAAATAAAAATTGTTTAATATCCCCAGCCTCTCCCAGCATAATATCCTCAAGGATATAGCTTCAAGGAAAAGATCAAACCCAGGACACTACCAGTGAAAGGTGACTATTTCAAAGCATGGCTATAAGACTAGTTGTTAAAAGCTGAGAAATATTTAAGAGTATGTCTAGGAGAATTTCTAAGAATCTTAAGAATATGCTTCAAAGAACTTCTCAGTTAAGCAACAGGGCTTTTTAGAATCCTAAGGCCATTGTCCTATCGCAGCCTCAGAGAAAGCCAAAGGTGGAGAAAGAACCTAAGAAAAAAAATATATTGGTGTGGTTTTTCCCTCAGGCAGTTTGTTATAAATCAATATCTAAGAAACTCAAAAATTTATAAAATAATTTTATTTTCTAGATTGAACATGATAAAGACACTTCGAAAGAAAATTTAACTTTTCCCTGATTGGTTGGCTTGATTGTTTGGGCATTGTCCTGCAAAGTGAAAGGTCATTGGTTCAATTCCCAGTCAGCACTTATGCCTGGGTAGCAGGTTCAGTCCCTGGTCTAGCCATGTAGGCAAGGTGACCTATCAAGGTTTCTCACATCAATATGTCTCTCCCTCTCTTTCTCCCTCCCTTCCCTTCTAAAAATAAATAAATAAAACCTCTTTTAAAATAAATAAACAAAAAGATAACTTCGGATCTTAACCTTCCATGAGAAGGAAGTAAGTTGGCAAAGCTACTCAGCTTCAAACATGGGATACATAGAAAAGGAAGGATAATTTTGATAAAAAACAAAAGCCCAGAAAGCAGAGCCAAGAGCTGTGGAAAAACCTCTCCATGAAGCAGAACTGGGTCCATCACAGACTGACAACATATAGTCTGTGGGTTTTAGGATATCTATGGTCTAGTGACAGTGGATTCCTTTTTGAATGCAAATGTCTATTAGAGTGACCTTGTCTCTGAGCCAATATTGTGTATCGGGGACACATGGTAATGATAACATCTCTTGAGGTAGTTGGTGTTCAGATAGAAAGTAACTGTACCTGAGGATCCACACATAAGGAGCTGCATCTGCCCATGATGTGAAGCTGATAGCAGGGGTTGGCCAGATAGTAAGTACACTGTTTGCGGGCCGTAAAGACTCTGCCACAATGACTCAGCTCTGTCTTGGTAACAGGAAAGCAGTCATGGATCATCTACAGTCCCAAATTCATGGGCGGGACTGTGTCCCAGTAAAACATCATTTGTGAAAACAGGTGTTAGGCCATGTTTGCCAACCCCTGATGTAATGGCATGAGATTTTGGTGCTCTGATATAGAATGTTTTGCATGTGAGAGGAATATAAATAATTTGTGACTAAATTATAGCAGATTAAAGATGGCCACAAATTCTTTGACACGCCTCCCTGAGAATTTGGGCAGACTGACTGCTGTGACCAACAGAACACAGCAGAAGTGACATTGTGCCAGTTTCCTCCCCGCTAAGACTAGCGGCTTCCACTTTCTATCTCTGAGAACTTTTGTTCTTGGGACTCTGAGCCATCATGTAAGACCTCCAGTTAACTTCTGGAGAGACCACGTGAAGATTCTCCAACTGCCTGGTGTGGGAGAAGGGTCCAGTGGAGCCACTGTGGTCAAGACACAGGTATGTGAGTGAAATTATCTTGGACTCTCCACATGGCTAGTTAAATACTACTGAGTGATCTCAGTCAACGCTACAGGGAGCAAAAGAATCACCCAGCCAGGATTTGCCTGAATTCCTGACCCACAAGCCCACAGGATATGGTGAAGCAGTTCTTTAAACCACTAAGGTTTGGGGTATTTTGTTACACATCGTTAGGTAGAACACACACACACACTAATATTAGAAACAGTTCAGGAATTATGAGGAATTTAAGTTTGTAGTTTTCTCTTGGTTTTTTGTTTGTTTGTTTTATGATTTAGTATATTCCTCAAGTTTTTTAAAATAAACCTGAAAATTTTCCCTTTCAAAACAGCAATCGAGAAGCAAATCTGTACTCAAATAAAGAGGAATGGCAGGGTCAAAATGACCTGTAAGACAGAGCAATTATTTTTGCTGCCCTAAGAGGAAGGACATGCAAAAGCCTGACAGGAGCTTTATCAGAGCCAAGAGGAAAGTTGATTAGGATTTGGCAGTGAAGAAGAAGGAAAAGAGGCAGATATTTTTCAGTGTTTTTCAAAATAGGTACTTGCCCTCCCCATCTTTTGCATTTACATTCACAGAGTTGCAAAAGGCCACAAGAATTATATCCAATGGCAATAAGACTGTATCTCCATTTTTCTGTTTCCATCCTAAATCTAAGGAATCAGTGAATACAAGAACAGAAACATTTTTGCATTCCATCAAACTCATGAGGGGTGATATTTATGGTTTTTTTCAAAATAGATTCTTTTATTCTAATAGTCTTTAAATATGGTAGTATTCCTGAAACATAGGCCGCCAACCCTTAAACTATGACAGCCTCTACTTCCACCCCCATTTAGCTTTTCAAAACAGATGCTGAACTGGAATTTTTTTAAAGCTATTAAGCATCTCAGCTACATACTATTAAAGGTCATGGGCTGCCTCATAATAGATATTTTAGGAACATATTAATTGTCTCCAAGGTGATTTGGTGGGGGGGGGGAGGAGACAAGGGAAGTCACTGTTGTCTTCAGCAAAATGTCCAGTAACCCTCTTACTGTATCCTAATAAGCCATCAAGAATACTTGTCATTTAAGTTATTTGCATTCTAAGACACTAACTTTTAAAGGCAAATTACTTGAACCAATTTGCAACACCCCAATATCTTTAAATATTTCATTTCTTTTTCTTTATTTTCCACTCTGCTCTCACACTGCAACAATAGGTAGCTTATTCATGTGCCCTGGAAATTTAAATTCTTGCTTTGATTCTCCAGAAAAAGAGAGATGAGACATCTTAATGAAGGACAACAGAACACAAAGGAGAAACTAATGAAAAGAACATGATGATGCCCCAAAGGTGACTAACACATTGTGAATTCCATTATAAATAAAATCTGATTATTTTTACTTTCTTATCAGATGCATCTTCTGAGCTTGTCTTTCATTCCTGCTGCAGGAAATTCTTTACTGACACTGAAGTGAAGAAATGGTTATTTTCCCCAACTGCCAGTTTTGTGTTTCTAGAAAGATGACTTTCAACATGCAAATTGGATGCATCAAAAATCATTCCAATGCAAGACCAGAGCTTCACAACTCTTTTTACAATTTCAAAATGAGTTTGCTGCCCAAAGGAAAACATAATACACACCAAAGCTGAAGAAATGGCTTAGAAATTTCTTTTTCTCTGATGAACTGCTTTTATTAAAGAGTTTACTGTTTTCCCCCAATTTTGAATAGATGTTTCTAAAAATGGATGAAAGGTGAAAAGGCAAAAGAAAAGAATCTGACAAACTTGTAACCACAGTAGTATCCAGACTCAAACAATAGGAACGGAATAATAAACCAGGAAAGACACTACTGACATAACAATGATAGCAAATACTCGTGTAGTCCCTACAGCACATCGCCACTACCGTAAGCCCTTTGTGTATAGTAACTCCTATAATCTTCACAACAGGAGTAATTTTAATTTCCATTTTACAGATGAGAAAATTGAGCCACAAAAAAGTTTAAGTTGCCCGTGTGGTAGAGGCAGGATATAAACACAGGCAGCCTTAACTCCAGTTAAAACTGTCCTATAGGTCTGGAAGAGAGAGAGACAGAGAGAAGCTCCACCCTTCCTTATCACTCCAAAAGTATTCAGAGTGTCTTAAGGATAGTGAAAGGCATGTTCCCCAGGGTGAGCTGGTGTCTGGGGAATGATAAAAACAGCAAGGCTGACTAAAACTTCATAAATCGCCTACCAGGAATCCCATAGGAAAGCACAACAATGGTCTGGTTTCAAATACCACGCCCACCCCTGCTATTTTAATAGACCAAGATGTTTACATATATTTCTTTCAAGTTTTTATAGCAAAACTAAGTTTACAGGCAATATATTAGGGGGAACCTAGAAAGAACATTTCTGTGTTTCAGTGGTAAATGTACTTTTGGTTGACACAGGAATTTTTGTCATTGAAAGTCAACAGGGCCCCCATGAAAGTTACTCAGGCTCTCTGCTCCTCCCATGTTACAGGCAGTCATGGGCAGTGCCAGCCAAGACCCCAAGGCATGACAGTGAAGGTTGGAGTGAGTGGATTGGGCCATACTGGGTACCAGGTGCCCAGGGCTACTTTTAACTCTGACCAAGTGGATATTGACTATCACAATTAATAATCCCTTCACTGATCTCAGTTATGTACTCTACAAGTTCCAGTATGATTCCACACATGGCAAGTTCAAAGGCATAGTCAAGGCTGAGAATAGGAAGCTTGCCATCAATAAAAAGTTCATCTCCATCTTACAGGAGTGAGACCCCCCAACATCAAGTGGGGTGATGCTGGTGCTGAATATGTCATGAATTCAACTCGTATCTTCACTACCTGGAGAAGGCTGGGGCTCACTTGAAGGGTGAGGCCAAGAGGGTCATCATCTCTGCCCCTTCTGCATGTTCCTTGTGTTTGTCATAGGTGTGAACCATGACAAGTATGACAACTCCCTCAAGATTGTCAGCAATAACTCCTACACTGCCAACTGTTTGGCCCCCCAGCTCAAGGTCATCCATGACAACTTTGGCATCATGGAGGGACTCATGACCACAGTCTATACCATCACTGCCACCCAGAAGACTGTGGATGGTCCCTCTGGGAAGCTGGGGAATGCTGGCTGAGGGGCTGTGCAGAATATGACCCCTACTTCTACTGGCACTGCCCAGGCTGTGGACAAGATAATCCCTGAACTGAATGGGAGGCTCACTGTCATAGCCTTCTGTGTCCCCATCCTCAATATATCAGTCATGGATCTGACCTGCTGCCTGAAGAAATCTGCCAAATATTTTGAAGTATTCATCATGAAGTAGGTGAATCAGGTGTTAGAGGGCCCCCTCAAGGGCATCCTAGGCTATCTGAGCACCAGGCTGTCTCTTGTGACTTTAACAGAAGTTAAAGGGACACTTCCTCCTCTACCTTGATGTTGGGGCTGGCATTGCCCTCAGTGACCATTTTTTCAAACTTATCTTCTGGTATGACAATGAATTTGGCTACCGCAACAGGGTGGTGGATCTCATGGTCCAGATGGCCTGCAAGGAGTAAGAACCCCTGGACTACCAGCCCCAGCTGCTGCAGAGTCCTTGCCCCAAATCGATCCCCCAACACACTGAGAATCTCCTGACCTCAATGGTTCTCATCCCAGACCCCCTGAAGAAGGGAAGAAGTTTAGAGAACCCTACCTTGTCATGCACCATCAATAAAGTTCACTGTATGCCCCCCAAAAGAAATCATTCAGTATCCAACATGTCCACTGAGTTATTTGTATAAAAGCTGTCAGTCATCAGGGAAAAGTAAATGTGCAAAATTGTGTAGTATAGTTGGGGCTTTTGTCAACATGATGAACTTAGAAAGATGCTGCTTGAATAGATCTTTGTTTTCATGGCTAAATAGAGATTAAAATTACATCTATTCTTTCACATGGCAAATGTTTTTCTAGGATTGCATTTGGTTCAAATTGCAATTTTTCTGGGAAGATGGAATATGGAATCTAATAATGCATTGTTGGAAATAATGTTTACTTTATATAAAAAATTCAATGACATATTTCTCTGCCTTAAATTAATTTTATCACAGAATCTTACAGCCTCTGGAAATTTTAAATATGGATTATTCATTCACCTCAAACATTCTACTTATTCCTTCAGAAGCCCCGTGGGTTTTTGGGAGAGAAGAGAACGCAATATTTATTAAATATCTACTCAGGGCTAGGCACCATGCTAGACATATCACTTGTGAGGTAATTTTGTTCTCATAAAATATTACCATTCTCAGTTTGCATTTAGGAAAAGAGACTCACAAGTAATAATTTTTTCCAAGATTATGTAAGTGCTAAGTGTCGGAACTGGAATTCAGCCCCTGGTTCTCTGGTAGCACAGCCAAATTCCTTCCCGCAGCAGGACCGTGCCTCCCTGTAAAACACACAAAAGCTGGCTGGCACGTCCCTTCCCAGCCACAGCAGACGGGTGAAATGGAGGCCGCAAAGGAGGCTGGGAAATGGCAGCTGCTGCGGACTGCACCCTTGGCTCCCTCTAGAACCAAAGCAGGCCGGAAAAACGCCTTAAACACCATGCAGCACCAGAGCTGGCACTGCTCTCCTCCATGCTGTTTATGCTCAAGGTGAAAGTGAGGTTTTGCATCTATGGTAATTTGGATTATTGTTGAGAAATATTTAGCCTCCTTCCCCCACTTCCAGGGAGGTGTATCCTCATTTAGTGAAGGACTTGGTCATGTGACACACTTTGGCCAATTCTCATTGTAAGCAGAGTTGGTATTAGCAGATTTGACACAAGAAGAGAATTCAAAGGTGCTCACATGGTTGCGGGTTTGTTCCTTTTGGCTTCCAGAATTACTCTGAGAAGCACATCATCCAGCTATGAAATAAAAGACACATAAATCCCCCATAATGTGTAGCCAAGATGAAAAGAAAACCATGTTATTTTGAACTATCAAGATCTGGGTTGGTTTTTATACAAAAACAAAAAACAAAAAGCTGGTTAACTCACTATTTCAGTCAATTCTACTGAGATTTATCTCTCAAAAATTCCTCTTTAAGTTCAGCTATTTTATGAAAGTGGATTTTGCATTGCATGAAGCTGGAATTTACATTACGAAAATGGATTTACATTTGCATTACTTAGAAAATAGCCTAAGGTAACAGGTTCTGGGCGACTATTCTCAGACACTAACCTTGCCACAAAGGTGATCTATAGATAGATAGATAGATAGATAGATAGATAGATAGATAGATAGATAATAGATAGATGATAGATAGATAATAGACAGACAAACAATAATAAAGTTGTAGGTAAGGTGGTACAGTGGATTTTGTGTATATGATTATGTGTATGTGGTTTTAACAAAAAATACAGCATCAATACAAATAATATTTGCCTCATTTTTGTGAATAATGTGCTTTGTTTGACAATTTTAGGAGCACACTGGATAACAACCAGTATGTTTATGATATTCCTGTGGGGAAATATTCAAATTATGTAGACCTTTCTTTATCTTATGGTACACTGGTACTATTCAATGAATTTTTATTTCTTGCATTTATGGATCCCCTTCTGACCAAAGAGCTGAGGTGCTATTTAAGTTTTCCCTTGGTTCTTAGATGGGTTTTAAAATAAGAAGTCACTTACCAGTCAATGATGATGTACAGATATCCAAGGCACATCTGGGACAATCACTGTCCTGTTTTGCCTAATTTTATTCTTCTCTGCCAATCTGATGTCATTTCTCCAAAATAGCCAGAGAAAATTTCACTTCCCTTACATAATGATAAATAGACTAAAGCTCACAATGTGTTTATTTTAACTGCAATTCCACTAGATTTGTCTATGACTTATCCATGTTACAAATTTTAAAAATCCATATATAAGGAATAAATCATTAGTTAATCTCCCTCTCGCCTCTCTCTTTTGGATGGAGAACTTACTAAGGTATAATCTATAGGGATTCAGGCTTGGGGCTCACCCTTGTGACCAAGAAAAATTAAAAACAAACACTTGGGGATAATTTATGCCACTTACAGCTGTGTTAGTTTTCAAATGTGCAAAGATTACAAAACAGTGGGAGAACAGGCAAAATTAAACAAAACTTTGACTAAGATAATCATGAGCTGGCCCTTTTCTCAACCAGTCTGCCATTTCTACCCATCAGATAGTTAGTTCTCTCTCTCTCTCTATCTCTCTCTCTCTCTCTCTCTCTCGTTTTTCAACTATTTCTTGCCATACATTCTTCCATAATTGCCAGTATTTTACTCCAGGCTTTCAACTTTGCTAGGCAACATTTGTCAGTGTTTTCATGCTTGTATTGTACATTGCTCAAACCCCCCCCCACATCATTAGCCAGATATTTACAGAGATAACTCTATGACAATTATGATATGGCAAATCTATAATTTTCCAAAAACTGAAGATGTTAACCTATAGGGCAAAAAAGAAAGAAAGAAAAATATCCTCAAGCCCTACCTCTTTATCATTTTAATAACACAGAAGCTCTTTCTTTCTTTTTTTTAGAAGCTCTTTCTAAAAAGACAATTTGTCACTATGATAAAATGTAAAGAATACCTGCCTAGAAGTCAAAAGCCTTTGGTTGATATCATTGGTCTGCTAAAAGTTTTGATTCTGGGTAAGGCACTAACCTTTACTGGGTGTTAGTGGTCTCTTCTATAGTATAAAGATAATGCCAGTTATGCCAGCATCATAGAACTGTTGGGAGTATGAGGTGAGAGAATGCCAGGATTGATCTATGTTTAAATAGTATCAGAAATTGCTTTAATAAGGTAAAACTAAGAATTAGGAAAAATAATGAAAAGAAATAATGATTTACTTGTATTTAGACATAGTCAATTCTGGCACATACTATTATGCAGGCTACTTAAAATTGATTTTGAGAATGGTTTAC
The DNA here is from genome assembly GCF_014824575.4 of Sturnira hondurensis. NCBI lineage: Eukaryota > Metazoa > Chordata > Mammalia > Chiroptera > Phyllostomidae > Sturnira > Sturnira hondurensis. The sequence continues at coordinate 2,952,846 of NW_028081539.1, forward strand.
TAAGTCTACTGAGTCTCATTACAGAGTCTTAGAATTAATAGTTTGAGAAATCCCTAGAGCGGGTTGAGGTAGGCTGAGAAATGATGCCCTTCCACCAAAGATATCCATTTCATAATCCCTTGAACTGGTAAATGCTACTCTATTTGGGCAAGAATTGGTCTTTGCGGTTGCAATTACATTGAAAGTCTTGAGATGGAGAAATTATCCTGGATTACCTGGATGGACCCAAAATGCAATCACAATATCCTTTTTAGTGGATGCAAAGGGCGATTTTACACACAAAAAAGAGCAGAAGGCAATGTGATCCTAGAGGCAGAATTGGAACTAGTGGAGCTACGAGCCCAGGAATGCGGGCAGCACCAGAGGCTGGACGAGGCAAGGAAGGGAGTCTCCTTTATTACACTAAGGAGAACATGGCTCTGCAGATTCCCTGATTTGGGCCCAGTGACATTGGTTGCAGACTTCTGGACTCCAGAATTAGAAGAGAATGATGTTTTGTTATTTTAAGCCACTACATTTTTAGTAATCTGTTACAGCAGGGTTAGAAATTAATACAAGTACTTTAGCCCTACAGTTATTAGATCTCCTTGTATAGGAGGCAAGAAAAATCTGCTTTACACAAACATGGTTTCATAATAAATAAAAAAATTATGTAAACCAACAGGCAGAGAGTAGGTGCTCATTAAGTATAAATCTTTGTTTTCCTATTCTATGGGAAAGTATTCTAACAAAAGTCTTTACCAAATGGCTACCTTTTACTCAGAATTTACCATAAGCCAAGCACTTTTTAAAATGTTCATTGTGTATTAAATTTGTTTCATCCCCATTTTTCAGATGAGGACACCAAGACACCAAGAAGCTCTTTACCTTTCCCAGGTCACACAGGGATTGGCAGAGCCAGAACTAATCCAGGCAGCCTGGTCCAGAATCTATTTTTATCCTCTGTCAACATGGAGTCCCAACATACCAGAGCAAGACACAAATGTGGTTCTCGAGGGAGTTACAGTCAGGAGGCATGGCTGTAAAAGCTATCTACTTTATCAGTTGATCTATTATACAATACACTCAGTTTTCACATGCAGCCACACTTCTCTGGGAACACACTCAGTTCAGAGCCACAAGGATCCCAGGGCAGTGACACCTCCTGGCCTCAGGATGCACCGCTATGGATCTGCTCTGCCTGTCCCAGGGAGACAAGATGCAGAGACGATGGATCTGCCCAGAACACCATATAGCATATTGTACAGCCCTAACTAGTGGGGCCAGAAGCCTGTCCCTCATCACTGTAGTCAACAATGTCTTTCATTCACCCATTCAACAGAGGGTTATTGAGTGAAGCACACTCTCCTAGACCTCCTGTAGGTGATGCGCAGGTGCATGCTTCCCACCCTAAAGGAACCAGCAATGTAGCAAGAGATCCAGGCTGCCACTCTGTGTTTCCAAAGCACTTAATAACCCAGTACGGGACATCTAAAATCCATTTGGTTTTCAGTATTTGTCACAGACCATGGCAAGATCAATATTATTTGGTGTTTTCAAATCACTATTGCTTGTAAGCATTGTGAGAGGTGTCAATTTCATCATAAATAAAGTTTTTCCTTGAAACATTTAGATTGCTGTTTTAAAGACGGCTGTTCTGGGGTATGCTGGTTCTACTTTGTATTCTGCCTTGTAGGCATGGAGCTGGGAAAGCAACCCTGTGAGCAACAAAAATGCCCGTCATCCTATTCACATACCAGTCAGGATCTGAGTTCAGAACCCTGTGTTACTCCTGAAAGAACTGGGGATATTAGAATCATCTAAAGCAGAATGTACTCCTACACTGTCTTTAGATCTCAAGATAATAAACAGAAACTTGTTATATTTTTTCCAATGGAAAAGAAAGAAGACTGATATCTCAATTTTTTTTCAAGACGGTCTGATTCTTCTTTTTCAGAGCAATGTCAGAAAACCTTGACCTGTTTTTTTTTTTCTTTTTTTGAAACAGACTGTATCAGTCGAGAGCCTGTTTCACTTAATATGTGGAAACAGACATCCTGAGTCTGAAGAGAAGTAAAATGCAGTCACCTCTACAGATCATTCTTTACTCAACTTTAGAAATATTACCCCAAATTTCCAACATATTATTGAGTAATTAGGAAAATGATTACATGCCATTTTCAATAAATTTGAGAATCTCTTCTCTAAAGTATGGTTCCAGCTTTTAAGATACTAAACCATATTGATTGCTGAACACCAGCATAAACATTTTCTTCTCACAAATATTACACATACACACACACACAAAGAAATTTCTAATCGAGAGACTTTTTGTGACCTTGCAATAGAAACAAGTTCTAGAAGCAGCAGCTTCTCTTGTTGGACCATTGTAAATGTCTCAGTTAAGGACCAGTATCCACAGTTGTCTACTGAGTGCCATGAAAGGATATAAGCAATATATAGAAAATGATAAAATGTAACTTTTATATCTGTCCACAAAAATAATTATGGAGCACTATATACAAGGCAATGTGTTCAATGCCTTCAATAGATACTTTATTCATAAGATGAATACACAAACAGATATAGGCCAGTCACAAAACTGCCATGGGGATGTAAATACAGCACAGGGAACATAGTGAATAACACAGTAGTAAGTATATATGGCACCAGGTGCATACTGATAATATTGAAGGTACCACTCTATAAAGTATATGATTGTCATACCACTATGCTGTACACCTGAACAAACACAAAATAATACTGAATGTAAACTGTGATTGAAAAAGAAAATGTTTAAAAAGATTTAAAAACAGATATAGGCCTCAAATTCCTACTATGTGCCAGATACATAGTATGTGCTTTAAACATATTTTCGGCTACCTAACATTATTGAGAAGTAGATATTTTTGATCCCCTGATACCAGATGAGATTCTGAAAGGTTGCAAGGTCAGTGTTTTGCAAGACTGGGACTCCACTCTGAGTCCAGGCCCTCCCTGTTCCTCAGCACAAAAACATGAGGCAGGGTGCGACAAGAAGCAAATGGACGCTGCAGCATGTTTCCAGAAGTCTCTTCAAATCCCATCAGACAAAGTCCTGAAACCCTAATGAACTTTTTAAAGTGGAAGGGAAAGCAGTGGAATTGCAAAAGTACCATCGATTGACAAGATAGACCAGATGCTGTGTGTACTTAGGTGATGCTAACCACTTCTGAACTACTTGGCATGACTTAAAAGTCATTCGTACTAAATTGGCCAGGACTCTCCAAACACCATTTCAAAAGCTTATGTATCTACCCACACAGGCCCATATATGCATGCATGTGCATACACACAATCACATATTTAAAACCTATCTTCTTCAGAACTAGATGAACAACAGCTAGCAATACCTTTGATAGGAAATACATGAAATGAACCATAATAACCTCTTTCTCGTTCCTAGGCTTTGTCTTGACAGAATCCCTTGGGACCTTGAAAATACAGGCACAAAAGTCCTCAGTTCCCAGTTCAGTATAAAAATATATATATACTAGAAATAACATTGATGTTTTTCAGTACCAGTAGAAAACACATGGTGACTCTTCTCACACGAATGGTACAAAAATGTTTTCATTTACAACTTATTTGATACATTCATGCAACCTCCTTCTACTGCATCTGTAAATGAGATTGCTTATGTCCAGAGATAAACATGATGCTTTGCTGAGATACTAATATATGCAGTAGTGACAACCCAGTATCTCAGACTGAGAGATGTTCCATAAATTAAAATATAGTACCTGCAAGTACACTACAGTTCTTCCTAGTGATTCTCAGAATTTCCACATACATCTCAAAAGCCTAATTAGCCTTATGAGAAAGCAGTAGTTTATTTAAACATGATTTTGTAGGTGCTAAAATGGTTCTCTCACACCTTACTACCTTTCCCCATTACCATTAATTCCCCCTAAAGAACCACTCCTTTGAGTTCTAAAGCCTTTTTGGCCCTTAGAATACTCCGTATTAAAAGGCACCTATCACTGGGGCCTCTGTTGGCTAAGTAAAAGAAATACTTATCAGCTGGTGTTTTTGCTGTGACAGCTGGCAAAGAATAACATTCTCCAGGAACGAGATATGGGACTTCTGCCCTGGGGTGATTGTACTGCTTGGCACAGAGTAATGTGGAGGGAGAGAAACAAAGACCAACCTTGCCTATTTCGCTATATTGCCCAAGGCAGCCCTGTTAACTGATTTTATCATTAAGATATCTTGCTTGACAATTTCAAATTCTATCACATGCTACCAGGTAATACTCAGCACAGTTTTCATGCTACTAGTCAATTACTGCTTCAGTGCACTGAATGGTGTACCATATGACTACAAGATGGACTACGGTTTCCTAAAGAACAGAGCTCGCTCCAAAGGAACTGTTTTACACCCTAGCAGAGTTAGACTCAGTAATGTCTGTCTTTTATGGGTCCACTGGAAGCTAAATTTGAGCCAAGTTATTCTACATATGTGCCCCCCCCAAACATGTCCTATCACTGTAGTGACAACTGTTATTTCCTACTATATATAAAAAGGCATTTAACCCACATACTCTAAATTCTAAAATAAAAACTTGCAAGCTAACTAGTATTGTGCCCATTTTGCAGATACTGAAATTGCAACTAGAGAAACACAAAACTACTAAGGAAAAAAGTCTGAACTTACTGACAGGACCAAGCATGTCCCAACACACTGCAGTGCCTATCCACAAACAGGGGTCTTATATTATTATTATTTAGAACTTCTGATCAACTTCATCACTGTCCTCAGACAATTTTGAGGGCCTGCTGGTCACCAACCAAACAGAGCATAAAGAAGCAGTGCCTTACAGAACACACAGATGACTTGGGCATCAAAAAATGGTTAATAATTTAAGATAATGTGGATTATTGCTTGAAGAACAGTACAAACAATAAGGGTTCCAAAGGTTTTTGATCACTAAAAACTACAATGTATAATGTTGTATTAGTTTCAGGTGTACAATCCCAGGATTAGGCATTTGTATAACTTACAAAGTGATTACCTCAATAAATCTGGTAGCTATCTGACACCATATATTACTGACTGTATTACTGACTGTATGCTCTGTGCTGTACTTTGGATCCCTATGACTATTTTGTAACTGTAACTTAAAAAATTGAAATATTAAAATAAATATAAATCACATTTTTTCTAAATTAAAAGTTTAAAAAAGGACAGAAGTGGCCCACACATTCAAATGTCTCTTACAGCAGCGGTCCCCATCCTTTTTGGCACCAGGGACCAGTTTCGTGGAAGACAACTTTTTCACAGACCGGAGAGGGGGATGCTCTCGGGATGATTCAAGTGGACTACATTCAAGCTCACCTCCTGCTGTGCTGCCCAGTTCCCAACAGGCTCAGACTGGTACCAGTCTGCAGTCCGGAAGTTGGGGACACCTGCCTTAGAGGTCAAGTAAGACAATATATATTTTTAAAAGAACTATAATGATTGAAATAAAAGATATGGCAGGACAATCTTACCAGTACCCTTTAAAATGATGTTGTAGAAGTTTCTTATTGACAATGATTGACATTTTGGGTTGCATAATTCTTTGATGGGAGTGGGGAAGGGATGCTGTCCCATTTTTGTAGAGTGCTTAGCAGAATCTCTAACCTCTACCTACTGAACACCAGTAACACTGCCCATTTATGACACTCAAAAATGTCCATAGACATTGCCAATGTCCCCTGGGAGAGCAAAATTACTCTAGTTCAAAGCCTGTAATAAAAAATATTTAGAAATGCAAAGTTTAAGTTTAATAATATATTATTTTCAAGTGAAAAGTGGTTATAAAATAATATAACTCTTTTTGAAGATAAGGATATGTTTACCAAAAAATAAAACTTTAAGAGCATCAATGTGTTCAAGTGGTCAACCTGGTTGTAGGGGAATATGTAATTTTTGTTTTCTTCTTGGCACATTTTCCAGGCTTCCTATATTTACCACAACAAATACGAATTTTCTTTTGTAGCATATTATGGCATTCTAGAAACTCTAAGCATTCATTTATTTTATGTAATGATATTTTTAAATTTATTTTAATCTTTGTTCAAGTACAGTTTTCTGTCTTTTAGTCCCATCTCATCCCAACCCACCCCCCTCAGTGTTCCCCACCTCCCTCCCATTTCCAACCCCCCTAGTTTTTGCCTTTGTGTCCTTTATACTTGTTCTTGTAAACCCTTTCCCTTTTCTTCTGAAATCCACCCCCCCATTTCCCCTCTGGTCACTGTCCGCCTGTTCTCTATTTCAGTGTCTTTGGTTATATTTTGCTTGCTTGTTTGTTTTGTTGTTTAGGTTCCTGTTAAAGGTGAGATCATATGGTATTTGTCTTTCACTGCCTGGCTTATTTCACTCAGCATAATACTTTCCAGTTCCATTCATGCTATTGCAAAGGGTAGGAGCTCCTTCTTTCTTTCTGCTGCATAGAATTCCATTGCGTAAATGTACCATAGTTTTTGGATCTATTCATTTACTGATGGGCACCTAGGTTGCTTCCAACTCTTGGCTATTGTAAATTGTGCTGCTATGAACACTGGTGTGCATGGGTTCTTTTGGATTGGTGTTCCTGGGTTCTTAGGATATAACCCTAACATTCACTTATTTTAAATCTACATAAGAAATTGTCTAACCCTGTCTAAATCAACAGAGAAATTGTCTAACTCTCTGTTGTCTGATGGAAATTTCTCTGTCTAAATCAACAGAGAAATTGTCTAACTCTGGACTGAAGATAAAGAAAAGTATTCCCTGATAAATATAAATTCCAGATTTGTAAGTCATACCTTTCCATAATATCAGTCACTTCTACCATTGTGGTCTGGAGACCCCTAAACTGAGAAATTACCACAAAAGTCAATGTTGGATAAGGGGTGCCCCTACATCATAGAGCAAAAGGAAATATAAAACTGCTCCAGAGGAATTTTCCCGTATCCTAAGCTTCAAAGGGAAATTTTTGCAAGAAAAAAAAGAACAATAAAAGCAATGAACAAATCTCCCATAAATTTAGTCACATTTATCCAGGGACCATTTACCATGGGAAAGTCAATAGGCACAAACAAGAGCTTAAAGCTGCAAGACCATGAAATAACTGAAAGACAATCTGAACAAACATGATTAAAGCGATAAGAGAAAGAAGTAATTACCCTACCCCCAAAAGTAAGACATTGTAAAAATAAATAAGTAGTCAATATCTTTCTAAAAAGAAATCAAATGGATCTTTGAAAAATGAAATGTATAATTGAAAAGAGAATTAGAGAACTGAGACATATGAAAAAATTAGTGCATCCCAGAGATGGAGCTCATAAAGGACAAGTTTAAAATCATGGAAAAACAACCATGAAAGTCCAAGATATCTTTAATATCAGTTTCCAGAAGAAAAAAGTTAAAAGAATGGAGGAGAGGCAATATTTAAAGAGATAATAGCTGAAATTTTTTCCAGAGTTGATTATATCTATGAATTCTTAGCTTCAAGAAGCTCCAGATAATCAAGCTACAAAGCCATAGCTATAAATAGAGCAGAGAATTGATAAAACACGAGAAACAACTAGATTGACAGGTGATTTCACAAAAGAAACTGTAGAAGTTGGAAGGCAATGGGGAAATAACCTCTTGTGGATGAAAAAGGGCCTGGCCACTAAACCTGACAGGTTCAGGGGCTGCCTGCACAGTGGGCCTTACAAACTAAGAGGCTGAAAGTAACCATGTAGGATGGACTGAAATTAAACCTTTCTAGCTAAAAGCAAGTTATGGCTGGTCGTCATGTCCTAGGCCAGTATCTTTCTTGACAAAGGTCAATCTTTACCTTAACTGAGTCTGTCTATTGTCCTTTTGCATCTACAATAACACACTTTTGGAATGTCAGGGTAATTTCCTTTTTCCAGATCCTCAGAGCACAATCTCTCAGCCTAGCAGAAGACCACAGAGTCCCTCATTGTTATTGTTATCCTACTAATCCTTAACTGCTAACTATTCTGTACCTACCTATGTAAAACAAGCATGTGTTTTATTCATTTTACTTTTTTATCCAATCTCAGGGATTTCCCTACTTTGCTTTCTCCTGCCTCCCTTATGTCTTTCTCTTTGATTTTGATGTATAAAATAAGTGGCACTTGTCAGTTTGGCTCAAATAAACTCATAAACATTCTTACAGGTTTGGATGTTTCTTATGTCAACACTCAAAATGTGATGAAAAATAACTGTCAGCTAAGTATTTTATTTAGAGGTAAATGTTATTCAACAGGGTGAGCACACACACACACACACACGACTCAGAATTCACAAAGAGCCACAATCATTCACTTTTGCTGAAAGAACTACTAAAAAAGTAGTCTAGAAAAAAGAAAACTGAAGCCAAAATGAATGAATGGAATACAAAATGCAAAGAAAAGCAATAAAATCGGTAGATGTGTAGGTAAATCTGAACAGGTATCACTGTGTAAAACAATAACAATACGTAACTTGAAGGAATACAAATAAGATAAAATTAAAATAGTGGACAGCTTCTCTTTAAGAGAATGTATGCAGTTATTTATACCTAAAATTATATAACTCCCAGGGTCTTCTTAAAAATACCTAGTGACAAGTGGAAGGCGTGGCGAGAAATGAACATATATGAATAAAACAGGATGGGAATATACTAATAATTATTGAAGCTGAGTGAAGAGTATTTTGGATTAATTATATTTTCTCTATGCTTTTGTGATTATGTGGAAAATTACATTATAAAAACTTTAAAATAAAATACTAAAAACAATAAAATATAAGGAAGGGAGGGCTAGGGTCCAAGCATTTTCTGTCCTGATATGTTTTGGGGGGGGTAGAGAAATACTGATTACCTTCAGACTTTGTTAAGTCAAGTGGGGTATGTTACGAATGTAAAGGTAAGCACTAAAAGAATAAATTAAAATACATAATTCCAAATTATGTATTTTATTTCTTTTACTGATCAAAGATAAATAAAGGAATGATTTATACACTGAAGATAATAAAGGAATTAAAAAAGTCATAAAAATAGTAGAAGGTAAGGGAAAAAACAGCATCAGAAGAAAACATGATCTACACAAGACACAAAGTAGGGGGTGGGCTGGTATGGGAGTAAAAGGCAGAAAACTGTACTGGAACAACAATTAAAATTTTTAAAAAATAAATAAAAATTAAAAAGACACAAAGTAAGGTGTCAGGAATAACTGACACTAATAATTGTAAATGTAAATAGACTAACCTATTAAAATTTAGAAGATCTGTATCTGGATTTAAAAAAATAATAATTCCAGTTATGGGCTGGTAAAAGAGGCCACAAGGAAGGTTGAAAATAAAAGGCAAATACATAGCAGCACTAATTTATCTAATAATGGATATCAAGGCAAAACAAATTATTAGAGATACAAAGAGACATAACATAATGAGGAAAAACAATTGCTTAAGCTAAAATCCTGAAGTCATCCTTGGCATTCTGTTCTTTCCCATTACAAATCCATACCATTAGCAAATCCATTTGGCTTTATCTACAAAAGAAGCTTCCAGAACCAGACCACTTCCCTCTACCTCCACCTCTATCATCTTTCCCTTTCATTATGATAATGGCCTCCTGATGGTCTCCTGTTTCTGTTCTTCTCCCGGTAAGTCTATCCTCAACTCAGCAGCTTAAATTATCATATTACAAATATAAGGTATATCATATAATCCCTTTGCTCAAAACATCCCAATGAATTCTCATTTCATTTGACATAAAAATCCAAAATGATTTAGAGAGAAGGCAGCAGAAAGAATAAAAGTCAGAAGTTTCAAAAATAGATATGAAAGCAATAGGGGCAAGAACTTCCCAGCAGTGAAGTTGTATTTCTTTCTTTTTTAAAAAATTTTATCTTTATTGTATTTTTTCCATTATCATTTAGTCCCCTTATACTCCCTTCCAATAGCAATCCCCACACTGTTGGCCATGTCCATGAGTCCTTTTTCCTTTTTGCTCAATCCCTCCACCCTCTCATTTCCCCCACACTAGCTGTCATCTTGCTCTCCATCAGTCGGTCTCCATTTTCCTTGTTAGTTCAGTTTGTTCAATAGGTCCCACACATGAGTGAAATCATATGGTGTTTGTATTTCTCTGACTGACTTATTTCACTTGGCACGCTGTTCTCCAGGTCCATCCATACTGTCACAAAGGATACATCAAACTGAAATGCTTTTGAACAGCAAAGGAAATCATGGACAAAAAAAAAGACAATCCATAGAATGGGATAACTTATTTGCCAACACATCTGATAAGGGGTTAATATCCAAAATTTATAAAAATTTTGTAAAACTCCATACCAAAAGTAAAATAAACAACCCACTTAAAACATGGGCAAATGACCTGAATATACACTTCTCTAAAGCAAATACACAAATGGCCAATACACATATGGAAAGAAGCTCAATATCACTAATCATCAGAAAAGTGCAAATTAAAACCACTGTGATATCATCTCACACCTGTCAGAATGGCTATCATCAATAAATCAATAAATAACAAGTGTTGGAGAGGATGTAAAGAAAGGGAAATCCTTTACATTATTAGTGGGATTGCAGATTGGTGCAACCACTGTGGAAAGCAGCATAGAGCTAACCTAAAGAATGAAAAATGGATCTATCTTTTGACCCAGCAATCCCAATTCTGGGAATATATAGAAAGGAACTGAATACACTAATTTGAAACAACATAAACACCCCTATGTTCATTGCAGTATTATTTATAATCACCAAGATAATGAAAGCAGACCAACTGTCCACCAGTAGATGAGTGGATAAAACAACTGTGGGACATTTACACAATGAAATACTATTTGGCCATAAAAAAGAACAAAATGTTGTCCTTTGCAACAGTATGGGACTTTAGGGATGAGAACATTATGCTAAGCCCTGGCTGGTGTAGCTCAGTGGATTGAGCGCGGGCCTGTGTGGGAACCAGAGGATCTCAGTTCAATTCCCAGTCAGGGCACATGCCTGGGTTGCAGGCTGGTTCCCTGCAGGCCAACTCCCAGCAGGGGATGCACGAAAGGCAACCATACATTGATGTTTCTCTCCCTCTCCTTCCCCTCTAAAGATAAATAAATAAATAAAAATATTTTTTTAAAAAAAGAACATTATGCTAAGTGAAACAAGCCAGTCAGAGAAAGACAAATACCATATGATTTCACTAATGTGGAATCTAATGAACAAACTGAACTAACAAGGAAAGTGGGGACAGACTCACAGATGAGGAGCAGGATGACTGCTGGGTGGGAGAGGTTAGGTGGTGGAAGGATTGAAAAAAAAGGAAAAAGGACGCATGGACATGTACAACAGTGTGGTGATTGTGCAGGGAGAAGGATATAATGGTACTAAATGGTAAAGAAAAAATTATGATAAAAGTTAAATTAAAAAATAAAATAAAATCATAGATACCATTTACAATAATATATAGAGATTATTAGGTTTCCATGTACCCAATATAAAAACTATCTGTAAATAACTCAAAATCTGTACATGTATTTTAAATAAATCTAACAAAACTATAAATAAAATATCATATAACATTTATTACTAAAAGATATAAAGACCTAAATTGATAGAAAAATATACCATAGTCATGAATGAGACTTAAAAATGGCAATCATTCACTGCAAAGTAATCTATAGATTCAATGCTATAAATTTAAGAACTTTTTCTCAAAACTTGGCTACCTATTGCTAAAATTCATAAGGAAGAGGAAAATGCCAAGACTAGAGAAGAAATTTTGAAAAAAATAATTATGAGAGCTTTCACCCACAACATACTAGAATGATCTATAAGCACTACAATAAGTTAAATAGTGTGGCGTCAATACAGTGATAGCTTCCATTGATCCATGGATAGGATTTTAGGCTATTTTTATGCATGTATTAAAATAGACTTATTCATAATATACCTGTAAAAATACAATTTCATCAATAATCAGGAAAATACAAACCAAGGAGATACAATTTTTAACCCATGTAGATGGAAAAATTTTTTAATGAAATAACCTAAAGCTATGCCAGAGACATTAGGAAATGATTTTGTTTGCCCAGTAACAGTGAGGTTCTGAAGTTAGTGCAATCTGTGTATAAAGCAGTTTGACAATATGTTTTTAGAAAAGAGGAATACAGGTATGTCCCATGAGTCAACAATTCTACTCGTACAGCCACAAGATGACGTGAACATGGATGTTCATAGGAGCACTACTGGTTAGATGTGGAAACAACCTAACCGTCCCTCATTAGAAAAACAAATTGATAAATTGACTTGTTTACATATGAAATATTATGTAGACACTTAAATGAAGACAGTACTAAGTGAATACATCTTTAAAAACAATGTTAAAAGGAAAACAATAACATTGTAAAAAGGATACATACAATATGATGCTGTTCATGAGAATTTTTCTTAGTTTTTGTTTTCAGGAGCTTTTTTTTTATTGTTGTTCAATTACAGTTGTCTCCATTTTACCCCCTTTTTCCTCCCCCTGCCCTGCCCACCCCCATGTTCATGTCAAGTTTTAAAAACATGCAAAGTAAAGCACATATTATTTTAAGAATCATGAATAATAAATATAAAATAATATGGATAGGAATGCTAGACATCAAATTCAGGATAGACACTAACTCTGGGAAGAGAGGGGGTGGAATGGGTGGAAACTATGTATATATAGATAGATATACATGATATAGACTATAGATACAAATATAAATATAGATATAGATAGACAGACACAGCGTTTGTTTATGAAAGAATGAGAAGTAGGCAAATTTGGCCAAAAATATATTTTTATGTAGTCTCAGTAATGGGTATATAGACATTTACATACCTTCCTATAGATATCTAGTTTGTTTGAAGTGTTTCTTAATTTGAATTTTTTGAGTTGTAGCTAGAAACATCTTTGACATTAAAAAATGTGTTTTTCCTCAGTGTTTTATTGAAATCTCGAAGGGAAAGAGTCCGTCTGAAGGCTTTCCTTTGTCTCTTAAGCTAAAGCTTATCTACCTAAATTATATTTTAGAGCCCAGGCACCTGTACCATTGCTCAGTGTCATCATCCAATTTTCCCCTTTCTTTCATTGCATCATACTTGAAAGTTTTATTGAAATGCAGGGTATAAACATGACACTAGTGACCAGATCTTAAATACTCTTCTTAACAACAAAGCAGATTTTTTAAAATATTTTATTTATTTATCTTTAGAGGGGAAGGAGAGAGGAAGAGAAACATCAATGTATGGTTGCTTCTCATGCATCCCCTGCTGGGAACTGGCCCCTGCCGGGAACTAGCCTGCAACCCAGGCATGTGCCCTGACTGGGAATCAAACCGCAATCGTCTGGTTCTCAGGCCCATGCTCAATCCACTGAGCTACACCAGCCAGGCTCAACAAAGCAGATTTTTAAAAAAATTTGGCACAGAACCCATTTAGGAAATTAAGGCATGACTAGACATATCCTCACAACATGCTAAGTATCTCTACACAAGGCTTCTGTTCCAACTGCCTTCATATACCTTAACTATTTCTCCAGCTGTTATTAAAGACATGATTGACTTCCTGCTTAACTGTAAAGGGGGGTAAAAATAAATACCACCCAAGGTTCACTGCTGTCTTCAGAAAGTATCATCCAAATTCTAATTCTCTTTAGCTTAGATATAACTTTTTCTAAGCTCAGAGTTTTTTGAGATTGTGCCAGTCATTGGGTTAAATATTGGGGCTGCTTGACACTAAGGGACCACCATAGCCTAGCACCTAGGAAAAAAGGAAAAGTCTCCTATTTGTCCAATCAGGTAATAAAATGTCTAAATTCCAAACAAGGAAGTTTGGATCCCGGGAACACTGAATAGCAGATCTGAATCTGCTTAGCTACAAATGATTGACTCAGGAGAAGCAAGTATGCATTTAAAGTTTCATCATATTTTTATATGTATCTGAAAACTCAGCTAGCAGTCAACATAATCAGTGGGGGATAGATGAGTAATAAAAATAAGCCATAAAACTAGCACTTTTAACCTTGTTTTCTAATTACATAAACTTAAAAAATATCTAAACTTGTCTACATAGTGCAACAAATCGATTATTTTAACACAATCGCTTATTTTAAAAAGCTGTCCAAGTATTTGTTTTAACTTATTGTTTGTATTGAATTGGCTAGGTCTTCTTTTTCCCTTTTTTTAAACACTAAACACTAAATAGGCTGTATTGACAACATCACAGGTAGACAAAGTAATTACCTTGCTTTACATTAGACTGATACAGTATGTATGACCTATGTTTGCTTACATTCTTCAGAATTTCTAAATCAGTCAGCAAGTGCCTTTCTGAGTGAATATCCTATATTACAGTTTCTCTTTGCACTACATAACTCCCCCAAAGCTTGCATGACTTACTGAATAACAGCAACCTTCATAAAAATCCAGCTTCATAGAAAAACGACAAAGTGTTCAACTACCTATTGGACCTTTGTTGGAAGAAAAAGTTGTCCCTGAAAGTCTGTTGTACATATTACTCCCTAAATTAGACTAATTCACAAATAATACAATTTTTTCAGGTTTTTAGCAGCAATAATCCAGCTGGAAAATTGAGTAAAAGGCAAGAGGAGTTAGAGCAAGGCCAGCGCTGCTTGAAAACAAAGCTTACTAAGCTAGGAGAAATGCTGTCTGTTTGTTTAACATGTGTTGAAAAAATGTCAGAGAGTAATTATATTTTTTAATAATTTTTACTTGAATTTGCATATATGAATCAATAACAGCTAGAGGATATGTTTCAATATAGTGCTGGTGTGACTTTTTAAAATTCTTGCTCAAGGATATACTTATTGATTTTAAAAAGAGAGGAGAGGAGAGAGAGAGAGAGAGAAAAACACCCACGTGAGAGAGAAACACTGGTTGAATGCCTCCTGTATGCACCCTGACCAGAGCTCAAAACCACAACCTAGAGACGTGCCCTGACAGGGAATCAAACCCAGGCCATTTCAATGTATGAGACAGTGCTCTAAGCAACCAAGCCGTGCCAGCCAGGGCTGATTTTTTTTTTTACCCTTTGCCATTGCCAGAGAAACTTACACCTGGCAATGGTGTAAATGAGGGCAAACTTCACCCTCATTTACCTTGCATTATTAAGCAAAAATCAAGAAGCTTTACCCAAAGTTTGATCTTTCCCCTTAAATGTTCCAATGAGTATAAACCTGATTTTTTACAGCTTTACCCAGGCTGTTCCCTGAATGGCATGTTTCACTTCATTCCTTCTCTTCATCTAGCTCATCCCTAAAGTCCCATCAAGTGTAAAATCAAGACATCTTTTCTTTTTCTTAAGTATTTATTTATTTTTAGAGAGAGGGGAAGGGAAGGAGAAAGAATGGAAGAGAAAATTCAATGTGTGGTTGCCTCTCATGTGTCCCCTACTAGGGACTTGACCTGCAACCCAGGCATGTGCCCTGACTGGGAACTGAACCAGCGACCCTTTGCTTCACAGGCCCATGCTCAATCCACTGAGCTAAACCAGCCAGGGCAAGACATCTTTTCACAAAAGCCTTTCTTGACTCCCTTTCCCCCTTCACAGTCACTGGGTCTCCCCCTAAGCCATATCTTCTACTTGAAGCTTTCTCCAATTTCCTAGCTTGCCTCTCCTCTGGAATATCAATTAGCAACCTATATTTACTACATTGTTGGTATCAGTTAACAACCAAGTATTTACTCCTGTACATCAGTGGTTCACAGTCTGGTGAGCAGGAGAATCTCCACTGGAGAGCTAACCAAGACCACAGGCTCATTGAAGTGAGTAGGGCCTGAGTATTTCTACCAAGTCCACTGGTGATTCTGATACTGATCAGAGTTGGAAAGCCACTGTTATATAGCATCCTGACTTATTCGCTAGTGGTTCCATACAGGCAAGTGCTTTCTCCAACATAATTTGAAATCCCTAATAAGCAAATGGACTTATTCTTTGGTATCTCTTTTTCTATCCCACCATACCCCTCCATCATATATATTATCCATTAACTATGAAAACTGGAATTCATTTATGTCAGCTCTTTGCAATACCATGATTCTTGATAAATTAAAGTATGGGAAGATAAAGATACTTCATTTTGGCTGGTGACAAATAACCTAGAGTGAGTAGCTATGTATCACTCAATAATTAATTCTATGGTATTTTTGTGTATGTTGTATCATTTTTTATTTGACATTTTTGACATATTTCCTCTGTGTCAATAACAAGGCTAACAAATAGATATACATCAATATTTTCTTTTGCCATAAGTACTTTACACCTAAAAATGTCTTTTATTCAATACTATAATGTCAAATAAAATGACAAAGAAAAATATCACATAGCTTTTACCTTTCACTCAGCCAGTTAATATTATAGTGAACTCATAGAAAAATCAAAAATATTGAAGTATGGGAAATCTATTCACTAAAAATTCATTCGACAGCATGCTGAGGTGCCTCATCTGGCAGCCAGTCAGTAGCCCACGAGGTGTGGGAAGACCCAGACCCTGGGCAAGAACCCCACCTGCAGCTGTCACCCACAGCTGGATTGCCACCACGGCACTTCTGCTGTGCTTCCTCCACCTGTGCAGAGTCACTGATGTCACCAGGAGTTTGAGTAGAACCACTCACGACCAGATGAGTGAGAAGGCCAAAGGGGAAACTGCCAAGTTGCCATACAAATTTATCCTGATATTTACAGGAAGACCAGGGACCACTGGCCATCAGATAGCTGCTATTACCAGCTGATAATCAGAAGGTAGATCAAATGATTATTTTATATTCTAGAGGCAAAATTTATGATGACTACTATCAGGATCTGAAAGGACAAGTGCAATTTACAAGTAGTGATCTCAAATCTGGTGATGCAACAATAAATGTAACAAATTTACAGTTGTCAGATATTGGCACATATCAGTACACAGTGAAAAAGTCCCTGCTGTTGGAAATAAGAGGAGTCAGCTGAGAATTCTTGAAATGACTTCATCTGTTATATCTGTAAAAAATGCCACTACCGAGTACTCTGGGGCATATAGCTCTACAGTCAGCAATAGAGTGGGTTCTGATCAATGCCTGCAATAGAGCAGGCTCTGATCAATGCCTGCTATGCCTGGATGTTGTTTCTCCTTCAAACGAAGGTAAAACAACTTCAGAAGCTATTACAGGAACTTTGCTTGCACTAGTGCTCATCTGTCTGATCATCTTTTGCTATCATAAAAAGCACAGAGGAAAAAATATATACAAAATGAGAGTTCGTCATGGTATCAAGGAAGATGCATCTTCTCTGAAGACATGGATGCCCACTGTCAGAAGCTACATGGTAGTAATTGTTCATTCCTGGGGTACATGTCTCCTTCCAAAATGAAAGGCTACTCCAAGATTCAATGTCAAGACTTCCTATCAAAATGGCAGGTAAGTGTAAGTGGTACTCACCTTCTCCCACAACCACATCAAAATTACAACTAAACTACAGAACAACCGTCATTCAGAACTGCATGAAATCTGGCTGCATGGAAGTCCTACAACTAGGAAATTCAAGAAAAAACTATGCAAGACTGGTAGGAAGGGCAGAGACGCAGAAAGGGCTGGTCCCACACCACATGTGGTTGATAAAAATTAGGAGGAATATCTAAGCTGCAGGAAGAGAAGTCCCCATAACTTTTGGTTATAGAAATCAGCAGGGATTGAAGCTGAGGGAGACAGAGGTCTTCTGGAGTCCCAGGTAGTTTCTCTTAAATGAAATGGCATGGACATACTTGGACTCACTCCTTCTAAACTCCAGAGCTGGGGCAGCAGCTTATAATGCACCAGAAACATATGGGGAGGAACCAAAATATCTGACATCAAGATAAGAGCTGGGGGGGAGCTTTCTCCCAGATAAAAGTGCTGGCAGAGGTCATTGTTCCTTCGATGAGCCATCCTCTCCACCCAGATCCAGCAGGCAGGCACCATATCTGTGTCTTTCAACCTGGTTTATACCATTTGCTCCACCTGGTGATTCCCTGAGGTCCCACCCTACTCAACTTTCGGGCCCATCCAAGCTGTTTCCAGTGGCTTTTCCATACAAATGGCCTGTCTCTAAACCCTTAGATTTCCCTAAGATCTCTCAAACAAGTAGCATCTGGCCTTAGCATGCCCTGTACCTTTCAGTGGCTTCAGGCCTAGTACTAGCAGCAGCCAGTCTTGGTTTGCAGCATGGCCTTTTCTGGGCACCTTCAAGCCCAGTACAATAATCAGCCATCTGCAGATTGCTTTGAAACTTATGCCAGATGTCACAGGCAGAGCAAAAGCAGCTGCTGACCTTATCCTGCACCTCCTGGGAGGCCTCAGAGCCTACAAACCCAGTGGACTGCTTCAAACCATGTTAAAACATTACCACCCAATCACCTCAACAAGTGACACACACAATGGACAAACTCAGCAGGCACTAGAGTCCACTGAAGTAAGTCCAACTCTGTGAAGGGGTCCCCTGCATAGGTAATCTTACATGGTGGCTGGAGGTCAGTGGTTGGTGATAGCAGCCAACTGATCAGCTTCAGGGTAAATCCTTCCCATTAACATGCCAACAGCATTCAAGGCTCAACTAGAAGAGGAGGGTGTACACAACCCACATAGGAGGGCTCACCTCAAGTGCCCAGCTTAAGTGATTGGCAGAGGGGCAGGGAGAGGCTGTGCCACTGGACACTACAGGACACCTACTACATTAGGACACTCTACCAAGTCTGGAAAACATAGCAGCTCTACCTAATACACAGAAACAAACACAAGGAGGCTGCCAAAATGAAGAGACCAAAAAATGTGCCCCAAATGAAAGAACAGAATAAAACCGTAGAAAAAGAACTAACAAAATGGAGACAAGCAATCTACTCAATGCAGAATTCAAACACTTGTTATAAGGATGTTTAACGAACTTAGTGAGAACTTCCCAGCATAAAAAAAGACCAGTCAGAAATGAAGGGATTTTTAAATGAACTTAAATAAAGAATAATGTACAGGTGATCAACAGTAGAGCAGATGAAGCTGAGAATCAAATCAGCAATTTGGAATATAAAGAAGAAAAAATCACTCAAATGGAAGAGCAAGAAAAAAAAGAATCCAAACAATGAGCATAGTGTAAGGAGCCTCTTCAAGTATACCAAAATTTGCAACATGAGGGTACCAGTAGAAGAACAGAGATGGCAAGAAATTGAAAACTTATTTGAAAAAATAATGACAGAAAACTTCCTTAACTTGGTGAAGAATATAAACATAAAAGCCCAGGAGGTGCAGAAAGCCCTAAATGAGATTAACCAAAAGAAGCCCACACCAAAACACATCATAATTAAAATGGCAAAGGTTAAAGACAAAAAGAGAGTCTTAAAGACAGCAAGAAACAAAGCAGTTAGTTACCTATAAGGGAGCTCCCATAAGACTGTCAGCTGATTTCCCAACAGAAACTTTGCAGGCCAGAAGGGATTGGCAAAAAATATTCAAAGTGATGAAAAACAAGGATCTATAACCAAGACTCCCCAGGAAGATTGTCATTTAGAAACGAAAGAGAAAGAAACAGTTTCCCAGACTAGAAAAGGCTAAAGGAATTCATCACCACCAGCATCACTAAGAAGGTTAAAGGGTCTTCTTTAAGAAAAAGAAGAAAAAAATCAAAATATAAACAACAATATGGCAATAAATACATATTTATCAACAACTGAATCTAAAAAAGAAAATAAATGATTAAGAAGAACAGAAACAGAATCATAGATACAGAGAATGTTTTGGGGGTTGCCACATGGGGGCAGGGGTGGGAGGATTAGTGGAACAGATAAAGGGATTAAGTACGAATTGGTTGTTACAGAATAGTCATGAGGATATAAAGTACAGCATAGGGAATGTGGTCAATAATATTCTAATAACTACAAATGGTGTTAGATGGATATGAGATTTGTTGGGATGATTAGTTAATCAGTTATGTAATACCTAATCATTTGGTATACACCTGAAACTAATATGATAATATATGTCAACTATAATTAAAAAATAAAAATATTATTTCTAAAGTATATTTTATTGATTGTGCTCTTACAGTTGTCCCAATTTTTTCTCCCTTTTATGCACACTCAGCCCTGCATCCTTCCATCCTCCAGCATCCCCCCACCTTAGTTCATGTCCATGGGTCATACATGTAAGTTCTTTGGATTCTCCATTTCCTCTACTACTTTTAACCTACCACCGTCTATTTTATGCCTACTAATTATGTTTCTTATTTCCTGTACCTTTTCATACCCATTCTCCCCTTCCATTCCCCCATTGATAACCCTCCGTGTGATCTTCATTTATGTGGTTCTGTTGCTCTTCTAGGAGTTTGCTTAGCTATTGTTCTTGTCTTTTTGGGGGGGTCAGTTGTTGATAGATATGAGTTTGTTGCCATTTTATTGTTCATAGTTTTTGATCTTCTATTTCTTAGATAAGTCCCTTTAACATTTCATATAATAAGGACTTGGTTATGATGAATTCCTTTTACTTGACCTTATTTGGGAAGCACTTTATCTGCCCTTCCATTCTAAATTATAACTTTGTTGGATAGAGTAATCTCTGACAGAGGTCCTTGCCTTTCATGACTTCAAATATTTCTTTCCAGCCCCTTTGTGCCTGCAAGATTTCTTTTTTTTTTAAGATTTTATTTATTTATTTATCTTTAGAGGAGAAGGAGAGGGAGAGAAACATCAATATATGGTTGCCTTTCATGCATCCCCTGCTGGGAGTTGGCCTGCAGGGAACTGGCCTGCAACCCAGGCATGTGCCCTGACTGGGAATCGAACCACGATCCTCTGGTTGGCAGGCCTGCCCTGCAAGATTTCTTTTTGAGAAATCAGATGATAGTATTATGGGAACTCCTTTGTAGGTAACTCTTTCCTTTCTTCTTGCTGCTTTTAAGATTCCCTCTCTATCTTTAACCTTGAGTACCTTAATTATGATGTGCTATGGTATGTTCCTCCTTAGATCCAACTTCTTTGGTACTCTCTGGGCTTCCTGAACTTCCTGGAAGTCTATTTCTTTCACTAGATTGGGGAAGTTCTCCTTCATTATTCATTCAAATAAATTTTCCATTCCTTGCTCTTCCTCTTCTCCTTCTGGCAATCCTAAGATTCAGATGTGCAAATGTTCAAAGTTGTCCTAGAGGTTCCTGAGTATCATCATCTTTTTCAATTCTTGCTTCTTTATTCTCTTCCATTTGGATATTTATTTCTTCCTTTCTTCCAAATTGTTGATTTGAGTCCTGGTTTCCTTCCCTTCACTGTTAGTTTCCTGTATATTTTGCTTTATTTCACTTTGTGTAGCCTTCATTTCTTCCTTCACTTTGCGACTGAGGTCAATCAATTCTGTGAGCACCCTGATTATCAGTGTTTTCAACTCTGTATCAAATAGGTTGTTTATCTCCTTGTGGCTTAGCTCTTTTCCTGGAGTTTCAATTTGTTTTTTCATCTGGGCCATATTTCTTTGTCTCAGTGCCCCTGTTGTTAAGTTGTAAGGAGCAGAGCCCCAGGTATTTGTCAGGGCGGGCCAACCCTCTTGGCTGCATTGTGGCACTGTTTGTTGGGGAGGGGGTCAGAGAGGGAAGAAGGCTGCTTGCTCAATCTGCTCTAGCCCCACTTTCCAACAAACTCTCCTCTGTGATGGAGTTTCTCCCACCTTGACAAGCCCCACAGTATTTTACCACTAGAGATTTTGACTCTAGCTTCCCAGTGAGCCAGCCCCTTCTCACCCACAGTCTGCACCTCAGCACAGGTCTTCTCTGCTGGCTCACTGAGCTGCCCTTCTCACCCCCTTCTACCTGTCTGGATGAATGTTTCTTTTACTCATTGGTTGTTGGAGTTCCATGCAGTTTGCTATTCTGGCAGTTCTGGTTTATTGTTTTTAAATTGGTTGTTGTCCTTCTTTTGGTTGCGTGAGGAAGCAAAGTGTTTCTACCTACGCCTCCATCTTGATTGGAACTCCTAAAAATGATTTTAAGGTGGAGAAAAAATAGGGTAAACTGGCGAGGTAATGGATAGGTTAATCAGCTTAATTGGGAGAATTATTTCACAATGTATACATATATCACAACATTACATTATATGCCTTAAATAGATACAATAAACATTTGTCAGTGAAATAAAACAACCATGCATTTCACTGTGAGAAGGAAAGACTCTGTACAACCAAGTACCAAGCGAAGATTTGAACACTCCTCAGAGTCCAACTCCCCAACTGGCTAAAGCAGCTGCCCCAATCTCAGGAGGATGGAGGTGGTGCCTGTGAAGATTTCAGCACAGAGCAAGGACAGGTCTGTGGTATAGCGACTCTGTACCTTCTGTCTCTGTGCTTCTTGACTCTCTTCTTTGGAAACATGAAAACCTGTTGTGTTCTAAATTTTGCTACCCGCCTCAATAGATCAAAAGGAAATGAATCAGAAACTGTCAGAAATGTACTTCCAAAACTTTTGTTTGGCTATATCAAAATAGTAAAGGCATTCAAGTTACTAAAAACAAATTTGCCATCTGAAAAAGATTTCCTTTAACAGGTTGATTTTATACATTTGTAAATATCAATACACAGTAAGATGTAGCACTTTGGATATGAAATCATAGGGGAAGCAACTGGTGAACTGACATGCCCACCAAACTGATACTTGAATCATCTGAAAGTAGTACTTTATCCTTTCTACCATTATTTTTAGGATGCTTTTCTCAATTAATTTATGACCCAAAATTGGTAAAGAAGCATTTATAGCAAAAATTCTTATATAACTTTATGTTTGTTCTTGTTTTATAGCTTCTTGGAAAATTCTAAAGGCATTTGGAATAGTTCTAATAACATAAAAACACTACAGTGTTCTGGAAATTACTAGTTTAACTTTCAAATCATTCATAGACCTTGCTTATCAAATGATTTCTTAAGTATTTGACTGATAGACTACTGTAGGCAACAGAGACATAGTAAGCTCTTTTATATGCTAAAATAAAGGAGCATCTATGGATTTATTTAGAAAATTTTCTGTGAGTCACATAGAGCAATGACTCCATGGTACCACAGAATGAATTTCAGCAATGAGTGATCTGATACTTGGAGACATGTGGTGATCTTCAGAATGGTAACCAGTTAGACCCAGGATAGAGCATTTTGCACTTTCCAACTAAATGTGCTCTCTGCTTTAGTTGATATTTTCCTAATAAGAAAAAATATGACATTTATTATTTAATGTAGATTGAAATTTCCTAATTATTAGTTCCAAATTTTAAAAAGCTTTTTCTGGCTCAGCCAGAAAATTTTGTTATGGCTGTTTTTGAGTGGTGTTGTATGGTATATGTTCTAGAAATATGTAATCCTAAATTTGCCTTCCTGAATGCAATTCCAGGAGGATGTTTTCTTCATAGACTCATACTGATGAAATACATTTTAAGCCAGTAAGTGTCCTCTGTCAATTCTATGTTCCAGTCTCAGGAGGATGTATAGATACTATTGTATGGCCAAATGTCTTTGCATAATTGCAGAAAAGCAATTGAGCTTTGAAATGTTCGAATCTTCATTTCACGAAAGTAATTTATTCTCTAAAAAAAGAAAAAATAAATGAGCCCTGTCCAATGTGCCTCAGCTGGTTGGGCATCGTTCGCAAGGCCAGAGGTCACCAATATGGTTCCTGGTCAGGGGACAGGCCTGGGATACAGGTTCATTCCCAGGTCGGAGCGTATACAAGAGGCAACTGATCAATGTTTCTCTTTCACATCTATGTTTACCCCCCTCCCTTGCTCCTTGTTTTCTCCTCTCTCTAAAAATAAATGAATAACATCTTTTAAAAAAAGAAAGAAATGAAATGAAAGAAAGAGAAGCAAAAGGAATACTCCTACCTAACTGCCACATGTGTTTAAAACTGAGTAGAAGAAAGTGAATTTATTGTATTTCCTTTGTGATTGTGAGAGAGGATGAATCAAGAGTTTCTTTGTAGTGAATAAGGTCTGCAATAAATTATTTCACTATCTCTAAAATCTTTTCCCTAGGTTTTGGTAAGGAGTTGTTTTCTGCTAATCTCTTGGGTGCTGTAGTAGTACATGCTACCTTACAAATTAATGTTGGCATGAATCTATTACTAGGAAGGGCATTGTGTACAGTTTTTAATGGTAAATTTAAGCTGAATGGCTGTGTAATGGATTTGTGTATAGTTTTATAAATTTGGAATAAAGGTTAAGTTTTATTAACCTTTGAATAAAAGTTAAAAACCTTTAAGAAGGTTTTTAACCTTATATAATATTGTTGTCATAGTTATATTAACATTTTTATTTGTGCCTGTGGGGTAATTTAATTTTTATTATGAATTTCTGGTCACTATGAGCTAGCCGTCAACTGAAAGGTAGCTAGAGGTGAAGGTACAATTCCTTAAAAAAAGTGTCACTATGACACCTTCCTATTTTCATACTTTCAGTCTTGCCTCTTCTCTGCTGTTCATCTTGGATGCAAGTTAACAAATTGTGTTATTCATAAAGATTTTTAAATTTCAACACCCAAAACACCCTTTAGCATGCTTCTGACTTTATTAACAGAAACTATTTTTGAACTCCAGATGTCTGGTCTATTTTATATGAATAAATTTATTTAGATAAGAGTATAAGAAATAGAAAGCACAAACTTTAATAAACAATGTTTGGTCCTTTCAAAAATATTAATCCAACAACCTGGTGGAATACCATATATATCATTTGGACACATGAATGCTTATGGAAGCAAGTATCATTTCACACAGTAGTCTGTAATCACAAAACTGCAGAGAGAGTAGTAACTGTCAGAGGTCATTTAGTCAGTCCAGCCTCCAAAGAAAACTACATCTAAAAAACTCCTGTCACATTCTTGTATATCCAAAGCATAAGATCTCCATGAAGGGAAGAATCAACAGATTCCCTTGGGAAGCCGTCATAGACCCTTACAACACACCGCCATTGGTGTGTTTCTATTGTGAGAATGTAGGGCCTGGCTACCCCAAGTGTGGTCCTTGATCCGCTGTGTGGGCATAACCTGGGGGCTTGTCATGCAGGAATGCAGAATCTCAAGCCCACCCCAGTCCTACAGCATCAGGACCCACACTTTAACAAGACTCCCAGGTCATTTGTGTGCACTATAAAGTTTGAGATGTCCTTCCCTTGTACATCAGGCTAAGAATTTAAATGGGAAACGAGTGTTTGCAAGTCATGATCTAGACTTTGTAAGCACTGAATCAAAAAGGTGGAACATAACTGAAGTGTTCTCCTGACCACATTAGAGATTTGGGGAGTAATCAGCACAGCCACAGGATTGATTGGTGTTTATTCCATATTACCCAAACACAGGCAGTAGGTTCTGACTAAAAATCCCCAAGACCAAGGGACGGGGGTGTCCGTGGAAGATGGGGTTTTGAGGGGGTGTTTCCTGAGGGAGTTTGCAAAGGGAGTAAGGAGAAGCTTCTTCCATGTTTGGCCATAAATTAAACAAATGTGAATGTTACAACACATGGAATTATTTACAACAGGTACTCCTTAACAGTATCAAAGTAAAGATTTTCTCAGAGAACGTGAAATTTCTGTGAATTCAATGCTGTTTTTTTATTTTTATCCAAGGACATTTTCATTTGCTTTTTTAGAGGGAGGGAGGGAGAGAAACACCATTTAAGAGGAGCATTGGTTGGTTACCTTCTTACACACCCAGACTGGGGATCCACGCTGGTCCACACATGTCAGGACACGTGCCCACACCCAGACTGGAGACGAATCTGCAACCCAGGTATGTGTCCTAGGGAATCAAACCTGCGACCTTCCAGCTGCAGGACGACACTCCAACCACTGAGCAACAGGGCCAGGGCTGAACTCAATACTGTTTCCTAAGTTTTTTGAAATCACCTCAAAGATTATTACTCACTTTCTTTTTGATTTTCAATGATCAATGTTTTTCTAATACTATAGCTTTAAATTTCTTTTCCAAAGTATTTTCCTCTCAGTTCCTAAAAAATCCATAAACAAGAATATAACCAACAGAAAAAGGCCTATCATTCACAGACAGATCCTCTTAACAACTACTAATACATAAAATGCTTACTATGTACCAAGCACTGTGTAATTGAATAATTTTATTCTCACAATAAACACATGAAGTAAGTGCTTCTACTGCCCCATTGTACACACGAGAAAACTGAGATCCACTTACCATTATTGTTAACTAATTTGTCCAAAGCCACACAGCCAGTAAGCAAAAAAGCCAGTTTTGAGCCCACGTTCTTATTCACTATACTCCATGTCAGTATACGAACACAGGCATGCAATAAATGACATATACTTTGACTTTGTATAGTTCACCTTAATTTCAACTCTCAGCTTCCATCCAGCTGGGCTTATTCGTTGGGTTCCTCCTGTGCATGCTCTCTAACACTGTGCCAGACCTGAAGTCAGAGAGGGTGCCTGCAGTGGTGAAGCCTCTTGTACTTTATCATCCTCCCACAGGGGTCACTTCTACATTATTCGCCATCTACCCATGTGGTCCCGTCAGGCTCCTCTTCTGTGCCACTCAAGGACATGCGGGACTTAAACAAAGCCTCCTGGGAGCTCTAAGGTGCTGTGTTCTCTGATATTCCACAAGACAGCGTCCCTGATTTCTGTCATATCTTGGATGTAGTCGAGGTGCAGACAGTAATCACAAAACCTTCCTCTCTCCAGCAATCCTGGTGTACTCAATAGCTTATGCTTTTGAAAAACAGAACAGGAATCCCCTAAAACAAAATTTCTCTGAGGCCAGGAAAAACAAGGGGTGCTATCTGCTTGAACATATAATGAACTATTTCAGAATTCTTCCACACATAAATCCTAGTTACCAGATGAATAATAATTGAAGGCAACAATGGGGAGAAAATTGGTTCTATTAGAATTAAAAAGAAAACAAACAGTAGATCACCTAGATTAGTCCTGGGTGTGAAGATGCTAAGGTAAGTACAACCTCTGCGGCAGCTTAAACCTGGTGTGGACCAGCAGTGGCTGAGCAAGAGCAAGTGGTGGCTCTTTAAATGACTTTCTGCCCAAGGTCATCAATATTGAACCAGGAACTGAAACTGAAGGACGGAAAACTGTGTTGCCTGTGCGTCGGTGAGCCTTCTGGGATTGATAGCCTGCCACCGTGGGTATAAGCACATGGCTTCTCCATCCCTATCCTCCAGAATTGGCTGGTCTACATCCTGGCAAGGACAAAGGAAGAAAGCCTGTCCAGATGAAATGATGAAAGGATCTATGACCTATGACCTATGGTTCCTTTCAACCTACAATGGCCAAATTTCTAATCACAAAAGGTCATAAAGAGCCATTTTTCATTTGTCTTCACAAACAGTGGAAGCTAAAGAAAACATAGTTAACCTGTGTTAACTGTATGTGTCCCCATCAAATATAAAATTCCATCTAAAACCAAAAATATATTGCATAACACCTAGAAACACAACTGTCTTTCCTGCAGAGAGCAAGGAGGTCTTCAGAAACAAGGAAAATCTATCTATTCAAATGCAGCTCAGTTCAGCTGCTTAGTTTGTGGATATACCCCAAGAACCTAGAACAGTGCCCATATCCTAGTGAATAGTGGACAAATATTTAGTATCTGAATAAATCACTAGACAAGCTAAATAAAGTACTGGGGCTCTGATTTAAGCCTGGATATGGAAGAGTGCAGAAAACATTTTCTGGTCTCTTTAGAGCTAAAGACAGATCACTGCATTGTGCTTATGAGTCTCAGAGGAAAACAACACCAGAGTCACCACCTCACAGGAAAGAAGGGAAGAAGGCAGGAAAACTCTCGTCTCTCTCATGTCTTACAAACTGCAGAGCTATATTGGCTAGGATTTAGTGTGGGCTGCAGTGAAACTTCTTATAACAGTGACCTGAACAAGTCAGAATTTTGTTTTTCTCTGATGTTAAAGTTAGGAGAGAGACAGTCCAGAGTTGTGTGTGGGCTCTAAGCCACCATAGAACAGGTTTTTAACGTAAAAAGGCCTTGGGAATCCAGGCTCTGCCTACCTTGCGGTTCTGACTTGCGCAGTCTCCACTCCCACAGTCTCCTTATAGTTCAAGATGGCAGCTCTAGCTGCCGCCTTCATCCCAGAATTCCAATAAAATTGTAGGAGGAAAGCAAAGTTATTAAAAGGGATGGGAATGTCCACCAGCTATCTCTGGGAGACTGTTCCAAGGACCGCACAAACACTATCTCATTGGCAAGAACTTTGTCAAACACACACATCTAAGGGCAAGGAAGGCTGGTAAATGTGGACTATCTTCTGGGCAGTGCCTGTTCTTAAAACTTCCATTATCACAACAGAAGGAGAAAATAGATGTTAGGTGACAACAGCAGTCTCTTCTCCAACAGCTAATGGAATGACACTTGGGATTCCTGAAGTCCTTCTTCCAAAGGGACACTTTGCTTGCATATTACTAACTGACAGCTGGAAAGACCAGGCGCTGTTACTTTATGAGCACAGACAGAGACTTTGTTAAGCAACAATGGTTTATTGTTATTTTTTGACTATCCCATATCAAGTGCTTATTGAGTACCCATCACAATGCTAAGTGCTTTTTGTCATTGTTCCATTTAATTCTTACAACAGCCTTTGATATTGGTGTCAAAACTCAGGCCCTTGGTGAGTGAATAACTTGTTAATAATTGGAGAAGAGGCAATTGCTTCTTAGGTGCGTTCATTGCAAGAACCTCTGCTCTCAAATACCATCAGTATATGTGGCCATCCCAAGACTGGATTAGCAAGTGAAGGCCCACTCTCTGAAAGTCCATCTGTTCAAACAATGATTTATTTAGAAAATATCATTCTGTGTACTTATTACCCATGATGTATGCTGGCCTCTTGAGCTACAGTGAGCAAAAAACTCATGCTGTTTAAACACTTGTGGGGATTAAGTAATTAACCCACTAATCCCAAGAATAATTATGATGACAGCCACAAAAGAAACTTTTATAGAATTCTAAGATACAGCCTAGTCTGGTGGATCTGAGAAGGCTTCCCCGAGTAAGAGACATTAGAACTGAGATCTGAGAGCTGAGGATCGGTGACGGAGGCTGCAGTATTCTGGCAAAAAGTACAGCATGTGCAAAGGCCCTGAAGAGGGAGGAGCCTACAGAACATTACCAGGATTCATAAATTGGAGAACTCATTATTGTAAAGATATTAATCTTCCTTATGTTTTTAAGAATTAGTAAAATCCCAATCAAAATCCCAGCAGGCAAAAATCAATCCATGTCATTGACCATAGCAACAGGCTGGAAAAGAATTATGCAAAGAGCATAATTAAGGAATAGAGACAAGGCCAGAGGGTTAAAGTGAAGTAAATGTTGACAAAAGGTGAAGCTAGAGGGAGGGCGACCTGACTATGAAATCCTTTAGATTTGGGGTTTTAATCTAATAACAACTAGACATCTACCAAAATGTTTTAATATGAAGTTGGGGAATGGGCAGAGAAGCTTGATACAATTTATTTTGCATTTTCACAATGGAAGAAGTTTATCTATCTACATCTTATACATACAGCGTTCACTAAAACCAGATTTGTGAGATGAATTAACACATCAGTAGATACATTTTGAGAATCCCATTCTGGCTACACTGTGGAGGACACTGATTGGAGAGGGGAGCAAGATGTCCAAGGGAGGCCACTTAAGGGGATATTCCAGAACTAAATAGAAGACTTTGTGATGGACCGAATATAGCCAGGAGGGAGTGGAAAGTATCAGGATAACTCCTAAGGTTCTGGCGTGAGCCACTAAGCAGATGACAGCCGTATTCACTGAGACTGGGACAAGGGCCAGTTTTGAAGAGGAAGGTCACATCATGTCACCAGAAGTATTTTCCATTTATATAACTGCAAGCTGTGAATTCTGTCTGCAAAGGTAGCAGGAAATAATAAAATACATCCCAATAAGCCCAAACTGTATCTGGAATGAGAAATAACCTTAGGTTTCTCGACCCTACCAAGTTCTTCTGAGAACCATCACTAGAAGTTAAAATAAAATCTCCCTATGGACACATACCTCTAACATTTGTGATATAGGGCTCAAGCCAATCAGAGAAGTCAGTGTGTATTGATTGGATGTCTATGGGAGATAGAGTTGTTCAAAGTGCACTGGTTTGGTGACCCAGTGTGAGGACGGTGCATGTAGTAGCTTCACACCTTTTTAAAAGATAAAACAAATCATCAGCCAGAAGAGTTATCACTGCACTGAGCTGGGGGCCAATTACCAGCAGGGTTATGGCTCATTCCCCTCCTTTTCACCAGCCACCATTCTCCACCACAATTACAAGCACCAAAACCAGGTTTTACTGGGTCTGAGAACCTCGACTGTCAGACTTGATAATACTGTGCGTCCCAGAAAGGAAAACTTATGACCTAGTGATCCAGTAGGCATGAAACAAACTGCTTTCATAGGCCGGAGAATTATTCATGTACTTTAAAAATCCTAATTTTACAATCCATATATCCAGGAATCCATCTAAAAGGTAAGATGTGTTAAAATGTCTCTACCACTGGCATCCTGCTTTACCTTACAACGGGGCAGTAATTTTTCAAAACTAGATTTGCATGGTTTCCCTGAGGTAAGAATGATTGACAGCATTTTACACCACAGATGGCTAAGCAGATGTGCACATAGGTAGGGTACCTCACTGCAGACAAGCTGGCCAATCAGAGAGGAGCTGAGAATTGCACTCTGAAGCAATTATAAATTCTATCTAGGGAGATCAGAGATCCAACTTGTACAGAATGGTCCCATTTTCAACCACATTGGAATACACAATTAGGTAATACTGGGACCTGATCAAGTATTCCCCACATCTACAACTAATATTCCCACCCTAGAAGTTACACAAGGAACTCCAATTCAAAAATCCTTCACTTTAATAGTATTAGGGGTTAAGAGCACAGTCCTTGGAGACAAACAGACCTGACATTGGATTCCTGCTCTGTCTATGAAAACATAGGCAAATTGCTTCTCTAAGGAGCAAATGTTTCACTTAAAATACGATACAGTATTGCCTACCTTGCAGAAATGTTGCAAGTATAAATGAAAAACAGTGATAAGCATAGTGTCTGGCACATACCAACAAACAAAAGGGACTTAGTAATTTTCAGAATTGCATAATCAGTGCCCTGCAAATCATGGCACGAAAACACTTCATTGTTCCCCTGGATCAAAACTAAGGCACAGCATAATGAATCTCAAAAATTCCTACCAAAAGAGAGTATAAATATAAATTGATGATTTTGGCGTGATATTCTAAAATAAGCATTTGCAAAAATAATATTTCTTTGAAATCCTTTATCTTTTCAAAAGATGGCAAATTATTTGATTTACTCTATAATATACCATCATATTTTGACATTTAAATTAATTACTCTTGAATAAAATGTCCTCCAGGAAAATATGCCATATTAATGTTTATGCCCCTTGGTGAAGACCTCAGACTGCTTCAATAAGCGTAGTGAGGAAAGAACAAAAGCACTGAGCCAGATACAGTTTCGGGCTTGAATTTTGGCCCTCCCTCTACATGGGCAAGTGACTTATCTCTCTAGGTCTTCATTTCCCATATGTAGAATTATAATAAAAGTAAATATTCTTCATGAGGTTTGCTTCCACTTCCTTTTTCTCACCCACTCCCATCCTTATACACAGGAGTATAGCAAGACACTATTTGAAATGATTTTAAACGTATTTATAGAGTCTAGTGCCAGGCACCCTGGTAAAGGCTGAATTATTAAACATAGTTTAATGTCAAATTTTAAAAGAGAATTTCCATGTTGAGAGCTGGCCTTTTCCAACTTAGCCTGAGCAGTTACACAGCATCACTTCTGCTGCATTCCATTGGTTACAATCACGTCACCAAGTCCAGCCCAGACTCAAGAGAGGGGAGCCTATGTCCCACCATTTGATGGAAGGAGTGCCAAAAATATATGGATATATTTTAAAACAAGTGCATAGACAACCTGCTCTTAAAGAGATCAAAAGGAAGGAAAAGGAAGGAAGAAAGGAGATGAAATAGAAGGAAAAAATAGAAGAGGAAGAGAAAGAAAAATGTCTGAGGCCCCTACACAGGAAACTATAAAACATTACCAGGATTCATAAATTGGAGAACTCATTATTGTAAAGATATTAATCCTCCTTATGTTTTTAAGAATGAATAAAATCCCAATCAAAATCTCAGCAGGCAAAAAACAATCCATGTAATTGACCATATCAACAGGCTGAAAAAGAAAAACAATGAATTAATCTCAATAGATACAGCAAAAACATTTGAGAAAATTCAGCATTCATTTCTGATTTAAAACAAAAAACTCTCAGAAAATTAGGAATGGAAAAGAATATGCTTGACCTGATAAGAGGCATCTATTGAATACAAAATACAGAAAAGATCTTACTTAATGGTAAAGGACTAAATGTTTTTCTTCCAACACTATGAACAAATAAAGGATGCTCATTTTTACCACTTATATTCAAAACTGTAGTGAAGAATCTAGCCAGTGCAATAGGCAACAAAAAGAAATATAAGGCATCCAGATTGTGAAGGAAGAAGTTAAACTCTGAATTCTCAGATTACATGATTTCCTATGTGGGAAAATGATCTCAAGGATTAAAAAAAAAGCTAATAAAGGTTTAGCAATGTTATAGGAAAAAAGAACAAGAATAAAGATCAATTACATTTCTGATACTAACAATAAAGATGTAGAAATTGTAATTAATAAAAGTGTAATAATTACAGTAACATAAAAATATGAAATATTAGGGATAAATCTGTCAAAAGGTATCTAAGGCTTGTATGCTGAAAATGATAAAATATTACTAAAATACATTCTAGAATATATAAACAAATGCAGCAATACACCACGTTTATGGATTGGAAGACTCAATTTTCCTCAGATGTCAGTTCTCCTTAAATTGATCTGTGGATTCAATGTAATCATAATAAAAATTTCAGCAAGCTCTTTTTGGCTAGAAACTGACAAGCTTATTCTAAAATCCATGTGGAAATGCAAAGAGCCTAGAATAGCCAAAATGACTTTGAGAAAGAACAAGGTTGGAGAACTAATATTATGTGACTTTAGGACTTATTAAAAAGCTACAGTAACCAAGAGAGTCAAGTATTGGTGTCAAGAAAGACAAATTGAATATGCATTTGAGTAAAAAATCAGCTTTGATCTACATCCCACATCATATAAAACTATTATCTCAAATGGATAATAGACCTAAATATAAAACTGAAAACTCTAAAACTTATAGAAAAAATATAGAAGGAAATCTTTGTGACATTCGATTTGGCAAGGATTTATTATACACAACACCAAAGGAAGGATCAATCATAGAAAACAATAATAAATTGGACTTCATCAAAATTAAGAAGTTTTGCTATTCCAAATACATTCTTAAAAAAATAAACAAGCCACAAATAGGGAGAAAATAATTGTAAAGCACATATCTGATAAGGTCTTGCACCCACAATATATAAATAATTCTTAAAACTCAATAATAAGAAAATAAACCAGTAAAAACTAGATTAAATATTTGAATAGACACTTTAGCAAATAAGATATAAAGATGACAGATAAGCACATAAAAACATGCTCAATATCATTCGTCATTAGGAAAGTACAAATTAAAATCACTTCACTTTTATTAGGGTGGCTAAAATAAAAAATACTGATTATAGCAAGTTCTGGTTGAGGATATTGAGAAGCTGGAATTCTTTCGCACTACTACTGGTGGAGATGTAAAATGGTTAACCAAGTTGAAAACCAGTTTGGCAGTTTCCTACAAAGTTCAACATACAACTTTGACCTAACCATTGGTTAGGAATGACCTCACCATTCCACTCCTAGGCAATTTACTCAAAAGAAATAAAAGTACATGTTTATACAAAGGCTTGCACGTGAATGTTCTTTGTAAGCTTTATTTATAATGTAAAAAAACTGGAAACAACCCAACTGTCCACTAACAGATGCATAGATAAATAAATCCATATAATGGAATGCTATTCAGCAATAAAATGACATGAAATATTGATCAACAACAGAATGAATGACTCTTAAAATAAGTATTCTGAGTGAAAGAAGTTTGACCCCCCAAAAGCATATGCTCTACAGTTCTATTTATAAAATATTCTCAAAAATGCACACACATACTATATAATCTATACTCTTAGTGGTTATCTACAGATGGAGTTCTGAGAGGAATGGGATTGAGTACAAACAGACACAAGAAAAGTTCTGAATGTAATAAATATGTTTGTTATTTTGATTGTGATAATGACATTATAGGCATTTTCATATGCCAGAACTTATAAAATTACACTTTAAAAGTGCAGTTCATTATATGCTGAATATACTTCAATAAAGTTGTTTCAAAATTCCAACAGTTTTTTTTTTTTTGTGGAAAATTAAAGACTGTTTCCGAAATTTATATGAAAAATGCAAAGTGCCAAGTATAGATCAGACAACTTTAAAGAACAAAATTAGAAGACATACATTGCCAGATATCAAGATTTATTATACAGCTTCTTCATTAAGAAACTGTGATAACATCACTAGGATGGAAAAATAGACCAATGGAATGAATTAGGAAGTTGACCTATAGTCACTTGATTTATGACAAAAGTGACATGGTAGAACAGTGGATTAAAAATGAACTTTTCAGTAAGAGGGGCTGAATAAATTGGACATTCATAGAGACTTTTTAAAAAATCTTGACTTCTAACTTACATCATGCACTAAAATCAACTTCAGGTAGATTGTAGGTCTCAATGTGAAAAGTAAGACAATAAAGCACCTGGGCGATAATATAGAAGGTCTTTTCTTCCCCCACAGAATAGGCAGAGGTTTTGGAAAAGGGACACAATGAGCAGTAACAATAAAAGAAGAGACAGATAAATTGGACTACATTGAAATTTAAAACTTCTGTTCATCAACAGTCACCATGAAAACAATGAAAAGGCAGCCAAAAGAGTAGAGGATCAATACAATACTTGTTTGACCCTAAAAAGATTTGTATCCTACAAGTTGATAAGAATAAGATAGTAAACTTCATTGGTTTTAAAACTGGGCAAAAAAGTTAAATAGAAAGTTCACAGAAAAGGATGTCCCAGTGACCCATAAACATCTGGAGAAGTGGTTGACTGCTTTAGTCAACCAGATAATAAGGAACAAAATAAAACTGAGACACCACAATATACCCAACGTATGACAAAAATCCTGGTATACAACAAGACCGAACATTGGGAAGGTTGGACAGCAACTGAACTTTCGCTGCTGCTGGTGGGGATGTAAATCGGTGTAACAACTCTGGAGTACCATCTGGCATTATCTAAATTCAAACATATATATTCATTACCTAGGGCCCCACAGTTCTATTCCTCATGGTAAATTCAATAGAAATATGTTATTAGTAGTAATATAATTGGTGCAGACTGTAAGCATATAATTTGGCAATATCAAGTAAAATCCAGCAATCCTACTCTTAAGAATCTATCTCACAAAAATATTTATACAAATGCCACAACAAACCTATGTATATAGATGTTTGTCACAGTGATATTTGTAGTGATAAAAATAAGAAATAACTTGAATATTATCAATTGGTGAATGGTGATTTGAAAGATCCATGAAAATTACCTGAGAGTTAAAAAGAATGAGTTAGATCTATATGTAGTCATTAAAAAGGTACCCTACCCTGACTGGTGTAGCTCAGTGGATTGAGTGCGGGCCTGGGAGCCAGATGATCACGGTTCGATTCCCAGTCAGGGCACATTCCTGGGTTGCAGGCCAGTTTCTGGCAGGGGCCAGTTCCCAGCAGGGGATGCACGAGAAGCAACCATACATTGATGTTTATCTTCCTCTCTCCTTCCTTTCCCCTCAAAGATAAATAAATAAAATAAAATAAATTTTTAAAAAAGGTACCCTAGATACAGTGTTAAATAAAAAATTTTGCAGAGCAATATACATAATATGATTTTTATTAACAGAATATATAAATTTAGTTTAAAATGGTTTAAATTTACATGTAAGCAAATATAGAGAAACATCTGGCAAGATAGAAACAAATGGTTAATAGTATTTTTTTCAGGAAAATACAATCGAATGAGGGGAAGACCTGAAAAGCGATCTTTAGTTTTTTTATTATGTATTTTAAACAACAAAAAAACATTTTGAAAAATTACTTGCATTGTTTTTTTAAAGACTAGTTTTTGTCACCACAGGGAGATCCTCAGACAAAGAGACAGTGAAATGCAAACATCATTCAAGTGAAAATGAAACCCGCCCCATTGTTTGAGGAGGAGGGGGACAGAGGTGTTGACAGAAGCCAGATATTTCACTTCAGGGAAAACCTAGTCGGAACAGTGGCTTCACCTCCCTCCAGTGCAAAGACAGAGTCCTAGGGCTGAACTTTCATTAGCTTCCTTATTAAATATCACAGAGATCTTGGATGTAGTAATGCAACAATTTCCAATCAGAGATGACAGAGTAGTATAACTAATGTATCCTCCGTCAGAGGACTGTATGTTGCCAGTGATTTTATTTCAGCTTACAGCCTAAGAAATGTATACATATTCAACCTGTAAACTGTTACCAGCTCACATTCATGTTCTATGGTGATGTCAAGAACAACAACAACAAAAACCCACAGCTAATATTTTTCTGACCGATTGAATATGCCTTCTTGCTTTAATAAAATACCTTACAATAGATTTATTTTTATTTAAGCCTTTAAAAATTACTTGTCATTCTTTGGAAACTTTATTTAAAAGAATATAAGAATGCACTTATTCAGAAATGATTGCATTAGAGCCTAGCTAGTAGACACATGGGACCGGAGAGTTGGAGCTGATGGGAAAGCAAAAGGCGTTATGAAAGTTTCATGAGATCAGGAATCTTGACTAGTTTGCTGCTGAGTCCCCAGTGTCTACTGCCTGTCAGAGGACACGGCAAACTACGATGATGATTTCCACATAGTAAAGCCAGATTCTGTGACACGCACTTCTCTCAACAGTCCTTTTGGGACTGTCATTACTTCCTTTATTAATGAGTACAATGAGGCTTAGCTTCATTAGGTGGCTTACCCAAACTCACGCAATTATTAAGTGGTAGAGCTTGACAGTCCCATGTCCCAGTCAAACTTCAGAAAATACGGGCTGTGGACATGCTTCATTAGATCAAAGGAAGAGAGGAAGGGAAACGAAGAAGGTGGGAGGAAGAGAAGACAGTAGTAGTGGAGACCCCCATAGCATTCACTTTTCGGGAGGAGAACCATTTCCCTCAGTGTTGGGGGCAGAGCGGGGTGACTGGTGAAACTAACCCGGCGTTCTTGTTTCAGGAGGCCTGTGCTGAGCAGATAACCAGGACAGGCCTATGCACCAAGATCAATTCTCTGTCCACTTTATTTTGCACCACTCACCACCTTGCATTCTTCTCCAGCTCTTCTCCAAAGCTGTGTCAAGTAGTCGTCCTCCTGGTTCAATGGTGGTTTGTCCACGCTGGTTACCACTGAGCTGTCCATTGTTCTGGTCTCCTTTGTCCCTTTGGATCTTACAATATTACTATTTTCTGGTCACAGGAACCTTGATGGGGCTGGATCCAGCCTCCCTCATGATATACAGTCATTGTCCTGAAGGCCACACCCAGGGCCCCTGCAGAGAGCCTCACAGACTCCTCTCCTCCCTTCCTACATGGGCCCTTAAAAGCCTTTCTCTTCTCAACTCCTCTGTGAAACTGAGTTATGCCATTCCCAAAGACCAGCCGTGGACCCCAGGCCACTTACTTCACACACAACCAAGATCCCCCAGGCTTGGAGTCACACTGAGAGACTCACTGTGTGAGAAAGTCACACCATTTTTAAGTGGGTTGGACAGGGAAAACATGAGGAGAAAAAGCACAATGCAACATTTCAATACATTAATTCTGTCACATTTCACTGGGTGAAGGGCGCTACCTTTCACTGACGAAGAAGCGTAATGTGATGACTAAGTCTGAGGCAGGAGACTATCGGTCTGGTTTCTGGTGTGATAAACTGAGTTGCCTTTGAGACATGCAAGGGGAGACATGACAAGGCAATTGGATATCCAAGTCTGGAGCTCTCTGGCTAAATTTTTGTAGCACCCTGTGCAAAAGTCCATTATTTTTCAACTTAGCCATTTCGGATATTGGACAAATAATGTTTTCTTACTGTGCAATAGTTTATAGGACCAAGCTTATTTATTTCTAGCACACTATTTGGTTCCCTAGTTTCACCAATATTCTGAAAACCACTTACAATTTCATGTTGGAAAAAAAGGACAAGAACAGAAATTCAATAAAATAGTTTTTCTCTAGGAGTAGTTAAGGCCCATGAACTTATTTAAAAGCTCTGTTACTTGAAAATAAATTGTTACAAGTGAAGAAAATTATGTCCTTGGAGATCAATGTCTCATTTTCAACTCACCACCATCTCCTTTCTGTTTCAACTGATGTATACAATATAGTGTTGGACCAACCGAAAAGAGTGACATGAAATATTTAAGATATTATAAGAAATCTACACTCAAAATTTTAACTGCTGAATTAAACTGTAAATATTGCCAGCCCATCAACCTAGTCCCCAACTTCCATGACTATTAACTACTGCTGAAGGGACCATGTTCCAAAGAGGGAAGAAACACAAAATATAGCTTATTGTGTAAAAAGTTTTAAGCTCTAAACATTTGGAATATTATAAAATCATGCTATGGATACCCTGTACTTGCATTTTTTCTGTGATTGATGGATTATCATCCATCTTATTTATATGGGGATTAAGTAGTAAAACCAGGTCACAGCTCCAGCAACAGAAAATGTAAACTGAGAAGTGACATGGAGTTTGTTGCATATAAGTGAGGTGTACAGGAAGAGCAGAGAAACCTGGAGATGCCACAAGGAGTCCATGCCTCCAGCTGCAGCGCTGACACGGAACCTCATCACTTGTCAGAGTAGAACACACTCACCCCGCTGAGCCCACGCCACTTCCCTTCATTACTACACACAGGACAGAAATGCTGCCATAAAAAGTTTGTCATTTGAATCTCCTTTCACTGCACAAATCTCAAATTCTGGTCTAAACCTACCATGAGGGTTCTACAGCCAGCAAACAGTACTTTGGACCACCAATATTATGAAATTGGGCCATCTTTCATGATGTTCTAAAATCTGAAATAAATCACAAAACACAGCTGCCTATATAATGAACAGAATAAGGTCAATTTCCTATTGGAGTTATCCTCTGTGATGTTTAAACTTGGGGTGAGATTTTGGGCAAATTTTGATGGCATTGTGGACAGAGACTTAGAAATAACCAGTTCCTTCCATGTTCACCCATGTTCCCTGAGGAAATCTGGACCGAGTTACATGCAAAATACAACAGAAGACTGGGAATCCAAGTAAAATTTAAATAATAGCTGGGAAGACACCCAAACCGCTCAGAAAATGACCTTCGTAAAGGATGGGTTGTAAACCACAGCTTAGGCTCCTACTCTCTCCCCTTACCCCGCATGTATCCCCACTGAAAACTAAGATGGTTGGAGTCCCAGAGTAGGGGTGGATTGTAGCCTGCTTGTGCGCAGGAAGAAAATGTCTTCCTTCCTAATATCTAACTCAGTGAACGGCCCGACCAATTGGATTAACAAAAAATCCTTCTAGAACTCTGGGCTGAGGCCGGTCTGATGTAGAAAAACAGGTAGAAATGCCCCTATTCCTAATAAATAGCTATTACAGTAAATAGTGGATTTTATCAAGCCAAATTTCTGTCAGTTCAGCCAAAGTGTTACTGATCATCACTTATATTCAAAATGTTACCATAAGTGTTTTTTCTTAAATGCTTATCATGTAGCATATTAAATAATTATCTAATTAGAATATGAAAAAATAGAATATTATATGCAAGATACTGGAGGCTGCTGGGGAGAATATGGCAATAAATAACTACACAAGCATTCTCTTCAAAGGACTTAACAATCTGGCAAAAAAAGACAAGATAAGCAATTTATTTAATAAGCATATCTACACCAATGCTAGATAGAATGGGATAAGCACAGAGGAGGCCATGAGAATTCAGGGCAGGAGTCCCTTTTGGATTGTCAATATTGGGGGAGGCATTAAGGAGGTGGTTGGATTTGCAAAAGTAAATATTATATATTTTTCCCATAATAAGATTACTGCATACTTAGGACATAAACAGTAGTTGTTCTGAGGGTGAGGGGCACTAGCGAAAGAAAAGAAATAAAACAAATCACTCATAATTCCACCAATTTCAAAGGAGGGTCACTTCAGGGGAAGAGACAGCACACACCAAGGCACAGAGGAGGGAAGACACAAGGAGAGATCCAGTTCCACTGGGATATATGCGAGAAGCTACACAAGGAAGAATGGAACAGTCCCATGGAACTGAATTAAGCACCAAAAGGCCTGAAAATCCTTACAGGGTACCCAAGTGGGTCAAGATGCTGCCAGAGAGAAAACTGGAAGGTAACCCTCCTCCCCATGGTTCCAGACGCCATTTGTCCCTGAGGGCTGGATCCTTCTCAGCACTGCAGTCAAGCAGCAGCTTCTTTCTATGTATTTATTAGTATCTTCTATTCCCCTCTGGGGCTATAAATTCTATTTGAGTCAGAAAGCCAGAAACTCTAAATCCCTTCAAGAACCAAAGATATTGGCAGATCAAATGGATGCCAGCAACCCCGACCAAGACCCAGTTATGGAAAGGACCCACATGTGAACTGGGAATCCAGGAACCACAGATTCAAGGCTTAAGAAACTTGGACAGGAAAAAAAAATGTGTCTTTATTTTTACTGATCTTTAACAGCAACATAAAGCAGCGTAGTGTCATCAGTATCTGGAACTTTGTCACCAAAAGACGATACAGATATTTTCATATCATAATAATTGTTGCTGTTAATTCAAAATATTATTTTATTGCCATTTCAAAGTTGGCTATTAGACCCACCACTGGATCTTGTAATTAAACGTATAAAAAAGCACATTTTAAAAATATTTGGTTAACTGTATTTCATTATAATTAGCCTACTTTATAATTATGTGTATAAAATGCATTATGTATTTAAATACATTATCCTGATAAAGGTCCACAAGCTTCAGATTGCCAAAGAGGTCCATGGCTCTAAAAATTTAAGAGTTTCTCATCATATAGTGGTCAGAAATTTGTTCTGGAAGTCAGACTTAGCACCAAATCGGATAAGTAGATCGGAGTTCACTTTGCACACAGCCAAGTGATGCAGAGGTAACTGGCATAAGGGTTGAGAAAGGACAGTAGTTGCCATTGAAGTGCATTCTCCAAAAGTGACACCATTTGTTAAGGTAGCACATTGATGGAGTCCTTTTGTGAAACTGATGAAAACACACGAAAGGAGTCAATAGGAATACAGGATGTTGAGATACATAGAGAAGTCGATCAGTGATAGCATTTTCATAAAGCATATGCTTCCGTGTGAGGCACAAGTCTAGCCCTGTCTTTGGTCCCAGTCCATCCACTGGCTGCACTTGGGTTGCCTCTGGGGTAACTAATACTTGTACTTGCTTCTCTCCAGCTGCTCTGAATACATGGGTACCCCCTGGGTAGGAAAGGGCAATGACAGTGGCAATGGCAAGGTGGGGAATGGCAGCCTGTGAGCTGAAAGACCTTTCACAATTATTGGCTCCGGTCAAACATCATTCAGAGAGGAGAAATACTTTCTCAACTCTTAATCACATGTGATCACCTCACGATCACATGGACAAATTGGCTGAAATCCTCCATGAAGACAGCAAGGTCTTAATTAAACTGCTAATTGCCAGATTAAGGCAGGCAGGAGAATGGTAACAGAGGAACCACGTACACCTGGCACTGTTGTACAGCATAAAAGGAACATCCTTCTCTTTCCTTTACACGTGTCCATTCACCATTTTCTGGTTCTCCAGCTGAGTGGCAAAGCGGCGCTTGGCTCTTTCTGTGCCTGGCTTCAAGAGTGATTGAGGCACCAGCAGAGCAGTGCTGAGAGGAGAACAAAGCATCTGAATGAGGCTGGCCAAAGATACCTGTGGATTCTGCAGGAGAGATGCTGTGACCTCCTAGCTCTGCCAGCAGCAGCTGTGGGAAATGGCCAGAGCAAAGAGGAGTGGAGATACAGAAGCCACTGAGGATTCTCAGAACTCAACAAGAAGAAACTATGGTTGGCAGGGAGCAATGGAGACAAGTAAATTGTCCTTGGTCAAGGAGGTGGAACCTTAAGAAATTAAAATTTGGATATTGCCATAATTGTGGCCACATTTTAGTAATAAGTGGGCAAAGCCGATGACTTTCCCTTTACACAGTCAGTAGGAAATCAAATGCTCGGATTGTTGGTTCTGAGAGGCCCTGGTCAAAAAGTGAAAACAGGACACCAGATTTTGTGCTCAACTTGATATAGCCTGCTCCCTGTCTCTACACTTTTGAGGCAAAGTATCCAGCCTGTGTGTTGGAACCATGGTGTAATGTGAAACTCCTCGTTCCATGGTTTAGAAAATGGCCACATGGCAAAGAGCTCAGGCTGTCTCTTCCCACTTCTTCATCAAGAGCTCTGACTGAGGGAAATGGTTCAGGGGATGATGAAGCCGGCCATGGGAGCCCCACGACCCCCTGCAGGTGCCCTGTCTGCAGTCTCCCTGTCATGAGGACTCCTCTCCCTGATTTGTCTAGTGGAGAAGAAAGAGATAGAAGATCAGAAGCAAAAGAAAGCACTCAGGAGAGAAAGAAGCAACTGTTCCCTTAAGTCTATAAGTAAATGAACATTTCAAAAACAAATCCAATGTTTGGTTTAAAGTTCCCAACTGAAGTCAAAGCTTTGTAAAGATATCCAATCAGGAAGGACTTAAAATGAACTTTAAGAAGAGAATTATCCTACTATGTAGTAAAAGAAGAATATCAAGTTTAGGTTCATAGAAGCCAAATTAAGTTCTTTATCACTTTTACTAAAAGGTCCTCATTTATAGTAATATCTGGCCGAGTAAATATTCTTCTATGATAATTAGCACCTAAGCCTCAGAAGCAATGCAGAGGTGAACAACAGGAAGACAAGGGCAAATCTGAAGCCCAGAATCAGTCTTTCCATTGGAAGACTTCTGTGTTTTACTAGAAAGTGAGAATGGTGCAACATTAGGATCATGAGAAAAAAACATAAAATAATTTAACATGCTCTTTAATAATTAATTATGCCTTTTCAAA
This sequence comes from Sturnira hondurensis, assembly GCF_014824575.4. Classification (NCBI taxonomy): domain Eukaryota; kingdom Metazoa; phylum Chordata; class Mammalia; order Chiroptera; family Phyllostomidae; genus Sturnira; species Sturnira hondurensis. Next base: position 2,996,133 of record NW_028081539.1, read on the forward strand.
TAGAAGAAAGCTGAGGCCTCAAAACTGAGAAAATAAATTTGAGGTCATTTCTTTTTCAATAGAAATTCTTCCCATATCCATCACCAGACAGCACTGCTTGAAAAATTAATTGAATGTTTTCTATGCCTAGGGAGCTGTGAATAATGACAACAAGGAAGGTAAATAATAACTCAAGGTCCTTTGGAAATCTTAACTTTCAAGTAAACAGTAACACAATACTTCCAAGTTGACAATAACAACTTTAAATTTTCTAGTACTCAGAAAACACAACCTAACATCATGCTGGTACTGTGTCAGGAACAAGGCTATGAACCAGAAAGGAATAGGCTTGTTTTCTATGTTTTCTCTTTATTGCTCAAGAGCAAAAGGTACTTTTTATTGCTAGGGTCTTACCATGATACAGAGAAAGGCCATGACAGATAGGAGGGCTGTGCCTGCCAGGTCTATGCTGGTCTCACATCTGGCTCCTGGCTCTCTCCATTTTAGGACCACCATCCTTCCCAAGATAAGCCTCATCTTATGATACAAATTTTCACACTGGATCAGGAAGAGACCTTTAATTTTATGTTGCAGGGAGAAAAAAACACTAGTGTAGGAGTCTGGAAATTTTTTTTCATTGTTATTCAAGTAAGTTGTTTTCATTTTCACTCCACCACTGCCCCTTGACCACCCACTCCCAACTCCCACCCTCAATCCTACCCCTCTTTGGCTTCGTCCATGGATCCTTTATACATGTTCTTTGATGACCCTTCTCCTTCTTTTCCCCATTATTCTTCTGCCCCATCTCCTCTGGTTACTATCTGTTTGTTCTTTATTTCAATGTCTTTGGTTATACTTTGCTTGCTTGTTCATTTTGTTGATTAGGTTCTACTTATAGGTGAGATCATATGGTATTTGTCTTTCATTGCCTGGCTTATTTCACTTAGCATAATGCTCTCCAATTCCATCCATTCTGTCACAAAGGATAGGAGCTCGTTCTTTCTTTCTGCTGTGTAGTATTCCATTGTATAAATGTACCACAGTTTTTCTGATTCATGTATTTGCTAATTGGCACTTAGGTTGCTTCCAGCTCTGGGCTTTTGTAAATTATCTAATCCACACTCTACCACTAACAGCTGTGTGACCAATGATGGTGACCAATTTCCTCAACTATCAAATGAACTGAGTGGACTATATCAGAAGTCAGAGAACTTATCCATAAAGAGCCAAATAACAAATATTTGGGGCTTTGAGGGCCACCCACTCTTTGCCCAACTACTCCACAATGTCACTGTAACATAAAAGCAGCTACTGATATTACATAATCAAGGAAATGTCACTATGTTGGAAAAAAACTTTGTTTACAAAACAAGTAGCAGACCAGAGTTGGCTTAAGGACTATAATTTGCCAACCCTTGAACTAGATAACCTCTTATATCTCTTCTAGCTCTGAAATTCTATGAGTCTATAATTCCAAAAATGAGGTAGTCAGAGTGAGACCTATTAGATAAGATAGAGCTGTACAATAAGAACCTGCAGAGAGATCCAGAAACACTTCAGGGCAACAAAGAATGCTTTGGCTATCTCTGGAGCCTACAAATTCACTCATATTTAGACAGTGCAATAAGACTAAATAAATAAATAAATACATGTTATAAGGATTAAAAAGGAAGTAATAAAACTGTCATTATTTGTGGAGGATATGATTGTAAATATTCAAAGAGAGAGGAAGAGGAAGTATCAGAATAAATAACACATAATCTGTCCAGCTACTGGTTAATCTCAAATTTATTTCCTTTTTCTCTATTAAAAGAAAGGAAATTTTACAAGCTCTTATGTCCTCTGGCTTCTACATACATTCAACCAGTGAAAGGTACTGGCTCAATATTAGTGGGCAGGGGAGAGGACAATTCAGGGCATCTCTTTCTTTCTCTCTGCTTTCTATGGCATCTCAGGTAAATACTAGTTTTTCTAGCTCCTGATGTATAAGCTCTGTTGTTCCACTTCTGCAAAATGATGCTGCTCTCTGGGATTCAGTAATACAATCTTCTTTTTTTATTCCCCTAGTCTAGAAGTAGAAGCATTTTACTGCTTTTTTGTAATTTAGGTTACCTCATTACTTCTTCTCTTCCATTTCTCAATTCCTCTCTCACCAGTATTATAAATCTCTTACATTAAGTTCTCTCTGTATAAAATACTTGGAATAGTTTCTGTTTTTCTGGTTTGAAAGCAAGTTACTATACACAAGTTCAATGCACAAGAATTAATTTTGCTTCTTTGTAACAGCTACAAACAATTCAAGATGAAGTTTAAAATAGGTACTAGGTGTAAGAGTGTCAAAAATATTAAATACCAAACTTCCAGCCAAGATGGAGGTATAGGTAGACACACTGTGCCTCCCCACACAACCAAAAGAAGGACAACAATTTAAAAACAAAAAACAACCAGAGCTGACAAAAAATCAAACTGTATGAAAGTCCGACAGCCAAGGAGTTAAAGAAGATGCATCCATCCAGACCAGTAGGAGGGGTAGAGACTGGCAACCTAGTGGAGAGGACTCATGGCAAGGTAGCAGCTGGAGGATCCAGAACCAGATTGTGGAGCAGAGCGTGCAAGGCTGCAGCTGGCCAGCAAGGCTACGGCGGCAGCTGGTGGAGCAGGCAGTCCCACATTCATGCACAGATGAAATGGGAGGAACAATTGAAGGGTGAGACAAAAGGCACAACTCAGGGCTCCAGCAAAGGGAAATAAAGCCTCAAACCACTGACTCAAAATACCTGTGAGGATTGAGGTGCCGGGAGAAACTCCTCACAGGAGAGTTCATTGGAGAGACTCACAGGGTCCTAGAATGTACACAAGCCCACCCACCCAGGAACCAGCACCAGAAGGGCCCAATTTGCTGGTAGGAAGTGGGGGAAGCAACTGAAAGCCAGCAGAGAGAGGAGCAAGTGCCATCGTTCTCTTTTGACCCCTTCCCTACATATAGCATCACACAACCCAGCCATATGGGTTGCCCCGACCTGGTGAACACCTAAGGCTCCACCCTTCACTATGTAACAGGTGTATTGAGACAAAAAAACAATGGCCCAAATGAAAGAACAGATCAAAGGTCCATAAAAAATACAACTAAGCAGTGAAGAGGTAGCCAACCTATCAGATGCACAATTCAAAACACTGGTAATCAGGATGCTCATAGAATTGTTTGAATTTGGTCACAAATTGGATGAAAAAAAAAGAAGGCTATGCTAAGTGAAATAAAAGAAAATGTACAGGGAACCAATAGTAATGAGAAGGAAACTGGTACTCAAATCAAGGGTGTGGATGAGAAGGAAGAAAGAAACATCCAACCAGAAAAGAATGAAGAAACAAGAATTTAAAAAAATGAGGAGAGGCTTAGGAACCTCCAGGACATCTTTAAACCTTCCAACATCCGAATTATAGGGGTACCAGAAGGGGAAAAGAAACAACCACAAGTGGAAAACTTATTTGAACAAATAATAAAGGAGAACTTCCCCAGTCTGGCAAAGGAAATAGACTTCCAGGAAATCCAGGAAGCTCAGAGAGTGCCAAAGAAGTTGGACCCAAGAAGGAACACACCAAGGCACATCATAATTACATTAGCCAAGACTAAAATGAAGGAGAGAGTCCTAGAAGCAGCAAGAGATAAGGGGACAGTCACCTACAAAGGAGTGCCCATCAGACTGTCAGCTGATTCCTCAAAAGAGACCTTACAGGCAAGAAGGGGCTGGAAAGAAGTATTCCAAGTCATGAAATCCAAAGACCTACAGCCAAGATTGCTCTATCCAGCAAAGCTTTCATTTAGAATGGAAGGACGGATAAAGTGCTTCTCAGATAAGGTCAAGTTCAAGGAGTTCATCATCAACAAGCCCTTATTATATGAAATGTTAAAGGGACTTATCTAAGAAAAAGAAGATGAAAAATAGGAACAGTGAAAGGACAGAAAACTCACAGTTATTAACAATCACTCCTAAAGCAAAAACAAAAGCAAACTAAGCAACAACTAGAACAGGAACAGAACCACAGAAATGGAGATCACATGGAGGGTTATCGACAGGGGAGTGGGAGAGGAAGAATGGGGAAACGGTACAGGAAATAAGTAGTATAGATGGTGGGTGGAAAATAGACAGGGGGAGGGTAAGAATAGCATGGGAAATGTAGAAGCCAAAGAACTTATATGTATGACCCATGGACATGAACGAAAGCAGGGAATGTGGGTCAGAGAGGGTGTACAGGGTGGAGGGGAATGGAGAGGGGGAAATAGGACAGCTGTAACAGTATAATCAATAAAATATATTTAAAATTTTTGAATTAATTTAAAAAATAAATTAAATAACTACAAATAAAACTGAAAAAGATATGCAAGGCTGTGTGGAAAACTATAGAACACTCTTAAGAGAAATTGGAAAAATTGTAAACAAATTAAGAGGGAATTATTTTTATATAGTATATACAAGCACTAACTATAAACAAAAAAACTGATAAAGTAAGCTATAATAAATTTTATAGCTTCTATGATTAAGACAGGAAAAAACAAACTATAAAGTAAGAAGACATATAGTAATATGCATGTATATATTGATATGTATATATAATATGTATATCAACATGTATATATTCTAAATACTCTTATATAAAAATAAGGAAAAGACAGACAATGCAATAGAAAAGTGGACAAGACTCAAACTTCAAAAAGTAAAAGTAAAAAACCAAAATATTTTAAAAGCAAATAGTAGACAGCTAAAACTTAAACAAAACATACTGCAGTCCCCCCAAGAAAAAATGACTCTCTGAACAAAATTTGCAAACACATACAGTGTGTATATATATACACACAATGCTCAGTGGGGCTTCATTTTAGTAAATAAAAATATTTATATTGGGAAATTTTCAGGCAGAAATGTCTTTCTATTAATCTTTGAAGAGAAATAGAATTTCAGAAGATAGTATTATAAAGTGAAATTAAAAAAATGGACATGAAGGCTATCAACATAGCCCACCGTATGTACAATGGGTGGCCTCCTTACTAAGGAAAGAATTGTAAATTGAATAACTCTTCTCAACACACCAGTATGGCTAAAACTTAAAAGACTGACAATACCTAAGATTTACAACTCTATGGAATAACAGAAATCTCAGGGGCTACTGGAGGAGTGTACATTACTACAACTCTGGAAAATACTTTGGCATTATTTACTAAAAATAAATGCATACACTCATTGGGAAACATACCTATACGCCTCAATGAATAGACACTAGTTATGATAGGCAAAGACACGATACAACCAGATGTCTGTCAACAATAAAATGGATAATGACATATTCCCATAATGGAGCACTATATAGCAGGGAAAATAAACAAAATCCAGCCATATCCAACAATGCAAATAAATCTCTTAAAATATGGTTAAGAAAAATAGCCTGTTCTGGATACCTTCCATTTGTCCCTCTGGGCGCACTCTCCATTGTCTCTTCACCTCTGTGTCTAGGGGCCTGACCCATATGGATTTCTTTAAAGGAAGGCTCACCCTCTGGCTTTTAGTCAAATCCCACCAATAAGAAGCAGGTAAAAGAGCAGGAGGAAAGAGGTTTAGGGTATTTGTCCCTCAGACTCTCTCTGCCAGGGCATAGTCGGCAATGGTTACGTTTCTCCACCAAAGGCCACACGTACTGTTGAGCAGCTCTCCCCTCCTCCCAGCAACAGGGAGCCCAGGGCTTCTGGAACAGCTTGCCCTGCAGGCCTGTGGAAAGTAAAGCTCCCAGCTTCCCTGCTGTTGTTAGCCCTGGGACCACAGCATCCCTAGTTGATTTCCTTTATTCTGGTGTACAATTTGTGTATAGTCTCTTGATGAAACTCAAATCCTCNTCTCCACCAAAGGCCACACGTACTGTTGAGCAGCTCTCCCCTGCCCCCAGCAACAGGGAGCCCAGGGCTTCTGGAACAGCTTGCCCTGCAGGCCTGTGGAAAGTAAAGCTCCCAGCTTCCCTGCTGTTGTTAGCCCTGGGACCACAGCATCCCTAGTTGATTTCCTTTATTCTGGTGTACAATTTGTGTATAGTCTCTTGATGAAACTCAAATCCTCCTTTTGAATATGCTGCTTCCTCCCAGGAACCACACCCGTTCAAAGCCAGACCCAAATGTTTATAAACCATGATTATAAAAAGTTAAAAAAAATAGACCAAACTAAACTACAGTTTGAGGGAATGCATACATAAGTGGTTAAATTATAGTAATTACCATAAAAGTCAGGCCAGTGGTTAATTTGTGGGAGGAAAAGCAGTGTGATTGAGAAAGAATGCATGGTGGGATTCTGGGGCACAGACAATGTTCTATTAACATACCTGGGTGATGGTTAAATACGCTTTTGCCTTCTAATAATTTATTAAGCTTTATACATTTTTACTGTATATTTTCCATTGTTCACCATAAAAACAGGTCAAAAATAAATTAAAGGGGAAATTTTATTTGATTGCTGCATGCCATCAAGTGCACTTCTGGTTTAAGAACATGGATGTCAAGCGTGTAAGTTAATCAGTCTCACACAGTTTGGAGAAAAAAGCAGAAACCAGGAGTGTTGAAAACTGTTTCCCCTAATTGCCCTGAGACTTAACCAGGAATACCATTTTACAAGCATCCAGTTGATTTTGTCGGCCTAGAAGAGAATAGAATGAAAGTCAAAATCAAAAGAAAAAGAGACAGAATGCTTGAGCAAGAGGAGCACAATGATAAGGAAAATAAAGAGTTTTAAAAAAGATTTCAGAAATACACCAAACCATTATTGCCAGTATTTCAAAGATATGTGGATACAAAAGAATATACAATAAATGTGCTTACATCTGGGCTCAGGTTATTAACATGAATACAATTTCATCTGTCATGTTCTCTTAGTTGCTAACTTCCAGGCAGTCCTCAATAATAGATAGGTAGGCAATGAAAAATATTTACATGCCCAGACCTATAAGAGAATATCAAAACAAAGAAAAGTTGACAGAATACAGTCTATGTCAAGGGCATTTCCCAGCAGGCAAGCTCATTCCTGCAAAATATTTGGAAAATAAATGAAGGTCAGTGGATGAATGCAGCCTATTTTACAACAGTCACATAATGGCTCCTTAAGTACCAGTGTAATCTTCTGCTTGGAAGAACTACAGGCTCCAGTCTAGTACCACTAGGTGCACACATTCAAATCATGCAAACAGTTGCCATACATTACTTATTTCTGTAGTGACACTCCAAATGCTATTGGACATAGATAGCCTAAAAAAACAAGACACAGCGCTACCTCTCACAGAGTCTCAAACATTGCCCATTAGACCAAAAAAAAAAAAAACCCTCATTAAAAAGTTTAAAAATGGCAAAACCTGGTTAAGATTAGACAAGCTTCTTTATTGTAGAGACAATAGCACAGAACACATTTCACTCAGTGGAGGGCAGTTTACTTTTAGCTGATTGGGTGGAGAGGCTTCTGTACTCCTGGGTGGGTTTTGTCAGGGTGATTTGAATCCTGTGGCCTTAGCATATCTCTAGATTTTTCACATTAACTCAGGATATTATAGGAAATAGCATTTTCCACATGTAAATATTTTGTCATATTTTTTATTCTTCCAGGAGANAACCTGGTTAGGATTAGACAAGCTTCTTTATTGTAGAGACGATAGCACAGAACACATTTCACTCAGTGGAGGGCAGTTTACTTTTAGCTGATTGGGTGGGGAGGCTTCTGTACTCCTGGGTGGGTTTTGTCAGGGTGATTTGAATCCTGTGGCCTTAGCATATCTCTAGATTTTTCACATTAACTCAGGATATTATAGGAAATAGCATTTTCCACATGTAAATATTTTGTCATATTTTTTATTCTTCCAGGAGAACTAAACTGAATATAAGATTTTAAAACACCACAGAGCAATTTAACCTCCACCTGAAATGCCAGATTTCTTTTCTGCCATTTGTATCGTTTATTTTGTTAAATGTTAAATTACATTTGTTTCTGGACAGATAACGTTTGTACACGGTATGCCACTCAGCGCATGAGAAGGTATTCTGTGTAAAATGCCCCTCCTGTGCCTCTGCTCCAGGCAACCAGTTCCCAATTTGTGAGCCGTCCGCATCACTGACAGGAGCCATCTCAGAAACGCAGACATCTCAGAAATCTGTCCTTCCCCGCTCCGAGGTAATGGCATTCGAAGGACCTCACTTGTCTCTCCGCAAAGACCCACAAAAACAAGCCAATCCAGAGAGGCCCTCTAAGTCCCTTGGGTGTGTTAGGGGATACGCCGAGACGTGAAGGCAACAGAGATGTAAATGAACTGACCAGCCCCTGGGCGGTCACTGGTTCACCGTGGTCACCATGGGCTGGCTTATGCAGCATCATACAGGGATCGGTCTTTCCCAATCCCTGAAACCACCATAGGAGGGTTTTTTCATGAGCAAAAGAGTGTACTCTAGTCCTCCCTGTGTCATTCCATTAGCAAGTATTATTTTCTTACACACTGTTGATTGAGAACCATTTAGAGATATTATACAAGGTCAGTTTGCCACTACGGTGGCTTAAGGGGTGTGTGTGTTTATACAGATATGTGTGTACATATATATAAGATATGTTTATATATGTATATATATATCTTATTTATGTACTGAATATATATATATATCCATGTTAGAAATTTTACATTCTTCATGTGGTACAAATTAATGATTTTGTGATGTAACCTATAGCCTATTTCATATACCAATTTTATTGATCTTTTTTTTTAATTTTTATTTCTCTTTTTAAAGATTTTTATTTATTTATGTATCTTTAGAGGGGAAGGAGAGAGGGAGAGAAACATCAATGTATGGTTGCCTTTCGTGCATCCCCTGCTGGGAGTTGGCCTGCAGGGAACTGGCCTGCAACCCAGGCATGTGCCCTGACTGGGAATTGAACCGCAATCCACTGGTTCGCAGGCCTGTGCTCAATCCACTGAGCTACACCAGCCAGGGCTATTGATCTTTTGATATAATTTAACTAACCTTGTTTCAAGAAGAAAAAGAAGGGTGGTTGATTGAGCTGTGATTAAATTTAATTGAATTTTTAATGTTCATCAATCATTGCTAAAGGATAATTCTCGAAATTTGGGATACACAGAAGGTAATCTAGAGATCTCAGTGGATATGAGAATTATTGGATGGATAATTATTGAATTATGGATAAGAGAATTATTCCCTCTGGACTTGGAAAAAAAGGATTGAGAATATATTTTGTATTCTTTTTGATCATCTGTACTTTTTTCTAAAAAATGTCTAACATTCCTGCAATATGAAGAAATTATAAGCTATTAAGCTATATAAGAATTTACCGTTCCCATCTCCAATTAGCAAAACCAAAGCAGCGATGGCCTGAATGACTTTGCCACGGTCCCTCAGAGATTCAGTGGGAAAATGGAATTTTGTACAGAGTCCCTCCAGGTCTGAGTCTGTTTTTGAGCCCACTGACTCCACCGTCTTCTTTCATAAGAGTGCTGTATCTTGAAAGCATCTCTCAGAGACACCCCTGAGGTTAATGCCTTAGAAAAACCTATCAAACGTAATGACTCCGATAGAGGCCATTTCACATTACCTTTACCAATCTATTTTTCCTGGTTCATGCTCTCAAAAAAAAAAAAAAAGTCTAACTTTTCCCGATGACACTGTTCACACTGATTCTAGTTTTTAACAACGTAGGCAAAGATGAACCTCATTGCCTACGAGGCGAAAAGAAGGTGGCAGTAGCATTCCATTCTCCAGGACGGATAGGGACTATGCAATACATCTCCATATCAGGCACCATCAGCACTGCCCCACCCAGCAACCCCTACAGCAGCTAAACAGGACGACACTGGCAGCCTCGTGAGATCCTTGGGGAAATCTCTCTCCTCCACTTCCACCCCACCCCAACTTATTCCCAGATTATTCTTTTGGGAATAAGAATTCCCAAAAGAATAATCGCCTTAATAGCCAGATTATTCTAGCTATTAAGGTTGCCAAAATAAGTGGCTCCAGATCCCTGAAGTGTGAATTTTGTGATGAAGAAATGCAGGAAATGTGGGGTATGGAATTTCTAGAGAATAGAGAACTCTGGTGACATTTATTCGCCAGATAAGGGGACAGTTACCTACAAAGTCTAACCCCTTCACAAACAAGACATACACATAAAAAAGATCAAACCTTTTAATTCACTAACAAGCGATAGGCTCCGCTTCTCAAGGATTTGCATCACCGTGAAGAAGTAAACCCATTTGCCTAGTTTACCCTACGCACTTTTCAGGACAAAGGAGGTGGAGCAGACCTGAGGGTGCCCCTCGAGGAAAATACAGGCAGATCGGCCTGGAAGTAGTGAATCACTGACCTTGACTCTCTCACCACTTCACACAGAATCTGCTTTCTACCTTCTGATGTAGACATTCTACCTCCTCCAATCCATCTTGAGGTGGTTTCTCATGAGCCACAACTTATTTCTATCCATATAGCAACTATCACCTCCCCGGATCCAGAGAACTGGAGTAAAATGGATTGAGATGGGCTAGGCAGGTCCAACCATTAACCCAATGGGTTACCTGGAGGCAGGAATTAGATCCTAAGGGGATAATTAGCAGGCTAATTCAGATGTGATGAGTCAGAGAAAGGTTGGTCTGGGTCCCAGTCCTCAAGGAGGAGATGTAAACTAAGCCAGGGAGTCTCATATGCAACCAGTTCTAAGAACAGCATTGAGGCCTAACTATGGAATAGAGCTACATGAGTCAGGAGAAGGAAAAGAATGGAGTGGAGTTGGCAACAATGAAAGTGTAACGTGTCTATGCAATTTTGGTTTGGGGAGTCTACTGCTTGTCTTTAATTTAGCAGTGGACAGAATGCTGAAGTTTGCATTGTACTAGCTGAAAACATGCACCATTATTTGTAGTCTTCTACACTGCCATCTCAAAAGCCAGAGGGAATTGTCTATGCAAAATTAAAGTACAATTCATTACCTGCAATTCTTCTTTATCTCTCCTTAGTATGTGTATCAGTCAGACTCTAGGTGGCAAGCAACAGAAGTTGACACTGGCTGACAAAGCAAAAATATATAAGGTTGGGAGGCCTCAAGAGCAAGGCCCAAGAGTGACCTTGGTTATAATGTCAAAAACCATAGTGCAACTGGCCTGTTAAAGAACAATCACCATTGTGAAGGCCCCACCAAGACTGGAGGAAACAACCACTATACCAGAAAGCACAAGGCATACCTAGGCCTGCTTCCTCATACTGCTTCCTTCTATATCATTGTCTCATGTGGGTATATCAGATGGCTGAGTCCTAAAGTACATGCCACATTTTAGCTTACAAGAGAGACTATAAGCTTGAGGTCTGATTCTACACTGGGAATGTAGGACTCAACAATGGAATCTTTTTCAAATACAGAAAAGCTTATTCAAAAGGTAATGGGTAATTTGGGAGTGAGGGGTGGCAGGGGGGTGGCAGGGAGCAAAATAATTCAAGGATAAATGTTCTTTTCAGAAAATGGTGCAGATCAACTGGATATTCACATGCAAAAGAAATAAGTTAAGCACCCCTGCCCTGACCAGTGTGGCTCAGTTGGTTGGGCAGCATCTCGCAAAGTGAAAGGTCACTGGTTTGATTCCCAGTCAGGGTGCAAGCCTAGGCTGAGGGTTTGGAACATGCACAACAGGCAACAAGAGCAACCTATCAGTGTTTCTCTCGCACATAAATGTTTCTCTCCCTTTCTTTCTCCCTTCTTTCCCCCTCTCTAAAAATAAATAAATTAAAATCTTTTTTTTAAGAAAGCATTCCTTACACCTCATACAAAACTTTATTCCAAATGGATTACAGATCTAAAACTATCAATATATATCTCTTAGAGGAAAACATAGGAGTAAATCTCTGGAACCCAGGGTTAAGCAAAGCTTTCTTCAATATGGCACCAAAAGCATAAAGGACAAAAACAAAAAGATAAATAGAATTCATCACATTAAAAACATTTGTCTTTCAAATGATACCATCAAGAAAGTGAAAGAAGATACAAAATGATAAAAAAAATTTGCAAATTATATACGTATTTTTGACTGCTTTCTCTTTGCCTCTCGGTGAGGCAGGGATTCCCGCCCTAGCATTATGGACATTGCCAAACATACAACACCCACAAAGAGCACATGAGAATGACAGCAACTCATTAGTCACATACGCTCACAACCCAGAGGAGGAGGACATCATGCCATGCAGAACGATGTGGGAGCTGCACTCAGACACGGAGTAAACCATCTGGAGCTACGGAGGCCAACTTTGTGGTATTCAGAGAATGGGATGCCCTCTGGTTCCCAATGTAGGATGTAATTGGCTTATTTAATTTCACGACTTGGCAAGAAATTGAAACTTGCCAGACAAGAATAAGCAGAAACCACATTTGGTCCATTTGATTAGGAGGGCTGTTTGTCTAGGTGGCCTTAAACACATGGGAGTAGACTCATGCACTGGAGCGGGGTGCAGAGGGAAACAAGAAGTTAGGTCACTCAAGGCCCTTGAAGTCTTTCAGATGTCAAGGCAGCACATGATATTAAACCTTAAGTTTATTTCCTACACCACCATAATGCACCAAGTGTAATAAGGACCCATTTCCAGGAGATATAAAGAACTCTTACAATTAAACAATAAAAATACAAGTAACTGAATTTAAAAATGGATAAAGGATTTCAATGAACATTTCTCCAAAGAAGATACATAAATGACTAATAAGCACATGAAAAGATGCTCAACATTATTAGCCATTAGGAAAATGCCAGGAGATACCACTTCACACTCACTAGGATGACTATAATAAAGAAGACAGACAAAAACGGTTGGCAAAGACACACAGAAACTGGAGCCTTCATCATTGCTGGGAGGAATGCAAAATGATGCAGCTGCTTTGGAGAATGGTTTGGCAGTCCCTCAAAATGTTAAACATAGAGTTACCACATGAACCAGCAATTTTACTCCTACTTATATGCTCAGGAAAAGTGAAAACATATGTCCCCACAAAATTTGTACATGAATGTTCATAGCAGCATTACTCATAACTGCCAAAAAGTAGAAAAAACACACATGCCCATCAACTGTTGAATAGATGAATAAAATGAGGCCCATTCAGGCAATGTAACATCATTCAGCAGTAAAGAGTATGAAGTATTGGTATATACTGCAATACAGATGAATCTTAAAAATGTGGAAAGAAAATAGTCACAAAACAAACCTATCGTATGAGCCAATTTACAAAAATGTCCAAAATGGGCAAATCTATAGAGACAGAAAGTAGATTCCTGCTATTCCACTAACTGGGGGTGGAATAATGAGTGCCTGCTAATGATTACAGGGTTTCTTTTTGGAGGATAAACGTGTTCTAAAATAGATTGTGATGATGGTGGCATAACTTTGTGAATGTATTAAAGGCCATTAAACTGCACACTTTAAATGGGTGAATGATATGGTATGTGAGTTATTGAAATATAAAGTGGTTATTTTTAAAAAAGGTAATTAGTAGCCTGAATATGATTGATTCCAGTGGTTTCATTATTCTCAAATATCTATTTGAATCTTCTACTTTAAAATAGCTTCACAAGATTTGAAAAATCTTCTCTACGGCTGATTGCCTGTACAGTAGTCCCTGCTAATTCACGGGGGATGCATTTATAGACCTCAGTGAATGCCTGAAACAGTGCATGGTACCAAATGCTATATATGTATACTATGGTTTTTAATGCACACATACTTATAATAAAGTTTATTTATAATTTAGGCACAGTAAGAGATTAACAACAATAACTAATAATAAGATAGAATGATTATAACAATAAGGTAAGGACTGGTTGAACACAAGCACTATAATACCGTATCAGTCACTCTCAAAACCACGGCTGCCAAGCAGCTAACTGGCAGGTAGCTTACTCAGCACGGGTACACTAGATGAAGGGATGCTTCACATCCTGGGTGGGAGGGAAAGGGATGATGCAAGATTTTATCACACTACTTAGAACAGCATGCAGTTAAAACCCTGAATTTTTTATTTCTGGAATTTTCAGTTTAATATTTTTGTACCACAGTTGCTTGTAGATAACTGAAACCACAGAAAGGGGACCTGCCAAAATGGGGTCTACTGTAGTCCTTAGAAGTCTCCTATAATCTTGCCAAATTTGATGTTGGCGGCAATGGTAAAAAACATAGTCATTAAGAATATAAATGAAAAAAAAAGCTGTGGTACATTTCCATATGGAATACTACACAGCTATAAAAAAGAAGAAACCCTTACCCTTTGTGACAGCATGGATGGATCCGGAGAATATGATGCTAAGCTGGTCAGAAAAAGACAAATACCATATGATCTCACTCATATGTGAAATCTAATCAATAAAATAAGTTGACAAACAAAATAAAGCCAGAGGCTCAGAGACAAGAAGCAGACTGACAGATCTCAGAGTGGAGTGGGATGGCAGGGGCTGGCAAAGAGTAGTCAAAGAACATATATGCATATACGTATAGCCCATGGAGACAGACAACAATGTGGTGAAGGGCTGAGTGGGGACGAATGGGGGCTGGGGAGAGGGGAGCAACCCAGGGAGGATGGAAGTGGGGGACATCTGTAATAGTGTCAACAATAAAAAAGAACGCAGCTCCACTAAATAAATACACCTTGGAGGCTGAAAAAGAATATATATGAGAACTGCAATTTTATTTTTTAACCATCTGTGTTTAGGGAATAGGCTCAACATGGTTTTTAGATGAATAAAGGTCAATAGAGACCCACCAGATGATAAAAATGCATCTGAGAAAAGTGAGCTATCTGAGAAAAGTGAGACAACTACAAGGTCACACAGCCAAATGATGAAGACATCGTGTATTGTGGACACCTAACACGCCATCTGTGACAGCCATTCTCCATGATGTCCCCCAATGATCCTTGCCTCCTGGCATTTACATCCTTATGTAGACCCCTTCTCCATTTCCCATTGCTCATTCTGGGGAAAGCTACCAGGATGTAACGATGATATTCAAGCAACCAATGGAGAGGTCCACGTGTGGAGGGACTGGGGCCTGCAAACAAGCACATGAGTGAAGCTGGAAACATATCTTCCCCTCGCTGAGCTTTCAGACAAGGTTGCAGCCCCAAGTGATGGCTTGAGAGACCATGAGTGAGAACCACAGAGCTAAGCTACTCCTGAATCCCTGCCCCACAGAACAGTGAGATAATAAATTGGTTTAAGCTACCAGGTTTGGGAGAAGTTGTTATGCAGTAACAGATAACGAATACACCACTTATGCTCTTTTCACTGTAACAGATACTTCTTACCTGGGAACTATTAAATATTTACAGTGATTTTCCAGGCTACATGAGTTAAAATTTAAGCCCTAAACACTCTGGGTCAGATTTTGATTTACATTTCTCCACTTAAGAAGAGGTAAAATAAGTATCACAATAATTATATATATTTTTTTCTATCTGATTAGTTTTTGCTTCCTACCTCTCCAGCTACTTCCCCTCAGTCTCTTTTCTTGACTCCTCTTTTTCTACCTGCTTTCCAGATGTTTCTGTTCCTCAGGCCCAGTCCAAAGACTTCTCTTTTCTCTCCTGCAAGTTGCTCTTCTACTCCCAGGAAGTGAAGTCCATGAAATGCCAAAATTCTCACAGTCATGCCTCCAGATTTAGATATAAAACTGTCATCTTGAGATCTCTACTTGCCATGAATACCAATTAGACTTACCATGTTTAAAGTAGAACTCTTCATTCGCAAACAAATTACTCTCCTAGGTGTCTCTATTCACCTGGACATTCAAACCTGTAACTAGCTGGAGTGTTATTGAAAATTTCTCCCTCTCCCTTAACCTCCATCCACATTCAATTCAACAGCAAGTCCTCCGGAGACGTGCTCCAAATTGTGTCATGAATCCATGCATTTTATGTCAAATGCCCCCAACCTGGTATTATGCAGTCCACCATTATCATTCACCTGTCATCATACTGCAATAGCTCCCCTTTTCAGCTTTCCCCCCCTCTAATCCTTTCCCCAAGCAGAAAGCAGAAAAATTGCCTTAAATGACACTTGGAAAACTCAGCAACAAACTTTCAACTCCCTGCCTACCCCTCCAACCTTATCCAGTGCCAACTCCCAACTCTCCTCACTTATGAACTATCACCACTTGGACCTTTCATTTTCTGGAGCAAATCTTAGTCTTTCTTGCCAAGACCTTCACAATTATTATTACATATTGTAAGTGTTTAAGAGCTCCAAGGTAAGAGGCAGCTTGTACAATGAAGAGGGCGTAATGGTATAATAGTTATTTATTGCTACATAACAACCTTCCCCAATTTCATTCTGTCTAAAGTAAGCCCTGCCCCATCCCATCCTCCAGGCTCTTTAATTGATTAGTCTCTTATTTTTGTATATATTTTAGACTAAATATTATCTAAGGTTTTGACTCAATCCCTTGTATTCTCTCTTTTATAAGTTCTTTATGGCTTATAATTGTCAAAGTATTTACTTGTCTGTTGCAGCTGCATGCCTCCTACATTGTAAATTTCATAAGAAAACCTCTGTGTCTTCTTCATTCTTCATTCCAAATGTAGTGTCCAGAACAATGCTCTGACTATACTCATTCCTTATTAGTATTTTTGAATTAATAATAATGATAATGCTATGTGAGATTCATAGAATCAATGAATATTCTGCCTAAGAATTACAAGATCAAAAGACCTTAATAAGCAAACTGGCCATTGTAGTGCAAAAGGTACATATTATCAGTATGCCTTACATGTAAGAAGTTTACTAATTTCAATAATGCAAAATTACTATATTCCCATCCTACCAGTGGCATATTGTTTGTCTGTATGTACAGGTTGTGTTTATCTCTTAAAAGTTCTTCTCTTGCCCTGGCTGGTGTAACTCAATGGATTAAGCCCAGGCCTGGGAACCAAAGGACTGCAGTTGGATTCCCAGTCAGGGCACATGCCTGGGTTGCAGGCCAGGTCCCAGCAGGGGACACACAGAGGCAACCATACATTGATTTTTCTTTCCCTCTCTCCTTCCCTTCCCCTCTAAAGATAAATAAATAAAATCTTTTTAAAAAGTTCTTCTTGCCCTGGCTGGTGTAGCTCAGTGGATTGAGCGCGGGCCTGCGAACCACACAATTATGGTTTGATTCCCAGTCAGGGCACATGCCTGCGTTGCAGGCCAGGTCCCAGCAGGGGACTCACGAGAGGCAACCATACATTGACGTTTCTCTCCTTCTCTCCTTCCTTTCCTCTCTAAAGATAAATAAATAAAATCTTTTTAAAAAAGTTCTTCTCTACTATTCTAATTCCTGATTCCAGCACCTTCTGACTCAGATGGACCAGGATCTGTCCCCCATGAAAATGCCCTTGATTCCTCTTAGAATATTTGACCTTAAAAGGCCACCTGTCAGAAGCCTAAAAATGTCATTTCCCCAAGATGCAGAGGCTTGTCCTGTTTCTTTAACCAGGAAACTAAATGATAAATCAGAGATACACTAAGGGCGGGCGGGGGAAGGGGCTATCAGAAGTTTTACCCATAAAGCAGAATTGAAGTTGAAAAGAAAGTAGGAACCAGAACACTATCTGGGCATCAGCAGTCACAGGGGAATCCTGACAAAATTCAGAAATAGCTTCTCAAGGGTAACCATTTTCAATCTATTTCATTTCTTTTTATTATGCTTCCCAGGTCACAGAAAATTCCAACTGATATGAAACCTCTTAACAAATGCAGCTTGTAATACGGTCTATTTATATTCTTATTTCATTTGAATCAGTTATTCTCCTATAATTCTCCCAGTATTAAAAGTCCTTTTGATAGTTGCTCTGTTTTCCATTTCCAAAGTCATTAACCTCATTTTCTACCAGAGGTAAGGGAAATGCGCGGAGAGTGACAGCCTTGTTTACAGAGAGCAGGAAAGGACTTGGCAGCTGTTTCAAAGTATCAAACGAGATAGCCTCAAGAATGCTATAGAAAGCTGTCACCAAATGGGGAAGCCACGTCACACTAACTAGACTGACTTCTTGTCCACCACTAATAGAATTCTCTGATGGGTACCTCTGGAGAGGGAAGGATTTGCTAGGAGGAGAGCTGGGTAATTTCTTTTGTACCTTTCATATGACTTCTACAGCCCTTAAACTTTCTAAAGCACAGGGGTTGTCTTAAAAAGGCAGATAAGAGAACCAACTCTCTTAATCTGAATTAAAACATGGAACCCTTTTGAGAATTATTTTAAACATCTCAGAGTACTTAAAAAGCATATATTCATTTAGCAATTGGCCAAATTTCTCTAAAATATTTGAGTATTAAATTTTCTCTTCTCTTGTTACATTTCATCTCTTGGGAAGTCCAATTTGCTCATTCAAAGACATATTTTTAAACACCTACTATGTGAAGGCACAACTCGAGGCACTTACAAGCAAATAAAATTTAAAATTCAATTTTCAAACTGCACTAGCCATATCTAGGAGGCATCACATAGCTCCCAGTGAGATAGGACGAACAGGAAAGAGGACGGCAGTGCTACAGTAGTCACAGGCCCACTCACAAGGCAATAGTATCTCCCTGTGCTTCTTTGGACCCTTTCACCTAAATCCTAATCTATTTCTTCCAATCCATGAAATCTCCCATCTTCACCTCAAGGTCAGGATGTCCAAAACAGATATTTTCATTGCTCCCAACCCCAGTCTGGTTCCCATCCTTAGACTGTCAAACTAATCATCAACAATGAGCCCAAACTATGTGCAGGGAACTGCATTAAGTGTCCCACAGATTATCTGACTGGACCTTCAACATATTTCTGTGAACTAACACTGTTAGTCTATTTTACACATAAGGAAATGACCATCAAAAGATCTTCATTTAATAAATGTCCACAGGGAATGCTTCAGAAAATAAAAGGCAGGAAAACTTTAAAATACAAGAATGGTGACCAAAGATATTGGTAACATGATAATAAATCTAATATATATAGTAATAACGATGTCTACTGTTTAGGGTTTAAATAAAAAAGACCTAAAATACTGAGCAAAGATCAGATGTAAGGTGCAAGAGTGTGATTAGAACTAAAGCTCTCCAAGGACCTTCAACAGTTCCAAAGGAGCTTAAGATAACAAGTAACTTCTTTAAATCAAAAAGTACTTTTAAGGATGAAGATGGGTGGGGGGTGGGAGGGCAGGGCTGGGAATATAAGACAGAAAACTGTACTTGAACAAGAATTAAATTTTAAAAAAAGGATGAAGAGATTTACTGTATGTTAATAAACATATGTTAGTCAGAATCTTTAACCAAGAAGAGATAAAAATCCTAAATCACTATGCAAAGAAAGATATAATTTAAATGCTTATATTTTAAAAAAATTTTTAAACATACTGAAGTAAAAATTCATCCTAAATATTTTTTAAATAAAACAATACATCACACTTCAAATTGTTTTGAAGGCATTATATAAAATAATAATAATACCTAAACTGTGGAGTTTAAAAATAAGACAGTCATGAGTACTGACAAAAATTAGACACGATGCAATAGGCAAGAGGAAGCAAAGGTACATAAAACTTTCAAAGACAGAAATAAAACTATGTCTCTTTGCAGATGACATAACTGTATATCTAGAAAACCCAAGAGAAGCAATGGGGAAAATTACTACAAACAATAAGAGAATTTAGCAATGAAACTCTAACATTGATATACAGAAATCAATATTTTTCATAGGTACCAACAATAACCAGTTAGAAGATATAAGGAGAGAGAAGACTCAATTTACAGGAACAACAGAAAAATATATATACTTGATTATAAGGTTAACAATAGATGTATAAATTTATATGAGGAATTTTTTATATTATTTCTGAAATATAAAACAGAACTGAACAAATAAAAAGAGAAAAATATTTTTGGATAGGAAGACTAAATATACTAAAGATATCAATTCTCACTTGCCCCTAAGTTAATTATAAATTTGCTTCAATTACCCCCAAAACGACAATAAGTTTATACCCAGATACAGATAAGTCGACTATAAAGATTGAAAAATAAACAAGCAAGTTGCAAAAGTTCTAGAGATCCATTGCACCACAATCTGAACATACTTAACACTGTACTTGTACACTTAAAAATGGCTAAGACAGTAAATTTTGTTATTTTTAGCATAATTAAAGAAAAACAGGAATGTAGGACAACTTCTTCACACTGATCACCTCCCAAGCACTCCCACAGAACATTATAGATAAGCTCCCCATTCAGAGGCAGCGTCTATCTACTGATCTAGAAATACTGATTTTATTGAACTTCAGTACATTACCTCAAATGTGGTGCACTTGTGCTTATTGAATTCAATGCCTGACACAGAGTGAGGGATCAATAAATATAAATTATAAGTAACCTCCAATTTTCCCTCTAAATGTGTTGAGTTATCAATAAATCTATATGCATTTGTAAAAAACTGAACAAGGAAAAATCACCAAGAAGTCCCAAAAAAGAAGAAAAAAGAGGAAGCTAACCCAAATGGGTATTAAAACATTATTATAAAACTGTATTTAAAGTTGTATGGTATCCAGCGAAAACAATATATAGTATCAGAAGAAAAAAGGAACAAAATAGGCCCAAGGACATATCTAAACTTATGTGATAAAAGTGATATCTCAAATCAGTAGAGGGAAATATAAAAATATGAATGAATGGCATAAAGAAATCTGAATGGTGACTTGAAAGAAACATCATTGAATCTATGCTTTATAACATGCATCAGGGTAAACTCCAAATGAATTATATACGAAAATGTAGATAGATAACAGATCCATAGAAAAATGGATGATACGCATGCTAGAAAAGAAAACAAAAGTTAAGAAGAAAGAAAGGAAATGACAGAAGTACTATAATAAGACATGAGTAAATTTCTATATTACTTGGGAGAGGAGAAGAAGTTCCTAACCATGTTTCAATGTCTAGGAACAATAAGATAAAAATGGGTAATTTTGAAAAAATTAAAAATAAACACCTCTTATAAGGCAAAACAATAACATTATAAGCAAATGACAGTGATAAACCAGAAAAAAAAGGTCTGCAATTATTTTAAAACAGAGCTAACAGCTCTAATATACAAAAAGTTCCTAAAAACTCAGAAGAAATAAAAACTGATAGAAAAATGGAACACTACACACCTATTGGAATAGCCAAAATCCAATACTAAACGCCGGGGGGCGGGTGTGTAGAGGAACAGGAGCTCTCATTCACTGTGGGTGGGCGTGCAAAATGGCACGTCCACTTTGGGAGACAGTTTGCAGCTTCTTACAAAACTAAACATAGGCTTAGCATACTACTCAACAGTAACACTGCGTGGTATTTACCCAAATGAGTTGCAAACTTACGTCCACACAAAGACCTGTGTACGGATGTTTCTAGTGGTTTCATTCATAACTGTCAAAAATTTGGAAGTAACCAAGATGTCCTTTATTTGGTGAATCAATAAATAGATGGTTATAACCAGACAAAGGAATATTCGTTAGTGCTAAAAAGAAATGAGCTATCAAGTCATAGAAATATATGGAAGAAACTTTAATATGTATTACTAGGTAAAAGATGCCAGTCTCAAAAGGCTGCAGACTGAATGATTCCAGCTATATTGCATTCTATAAAAGGTACAACTATGAAGGCAGTTAAAAGGTTGTCGGTTGGCAGAGGCTAGGGAGTGATGAATATATGAGTACAGAAAAATTTTAGGGCAGTGAAAGCATTTTGTACAATACTACAATGTTGAATACATGCCATTATAAAAGATACATTTGTCAAAGCCCATAAAATTTACCACACCAAAAGGGAATACATGTCATGAAGTACACATTTATAAAAACACTTAGAATGTACAACACCAAGAAGGAATCCTAATGTAAACTATAGACTTTTGGATGATAATGATAACTAGAGACTTTTGGATGATAATAACTCTTCAATAATGAAGAGTTCTTGAAACAAATGCACCACTCTGCTTCAAGATGTCATTAGTAGGGGAGGGTGTATATGCATAGGGGTAAACACGTATAGGAATTCCATGCACTTTCCACTAAATGTCACTATGAATTGAAAACTAAAAAATAAAGTCCATTAAAAATAACAAATTAATAAATCAGTCTAGGGGTTACAGGAACAAGTATAAAAGACACATGGACAAAAACTAGGGGGCATGGAAATGGGAGGGAGGGTGGAGGGCTGGGTGGGTGGGATGGGATGGGAGTAAAAGACAGAAAACTGTACTTGAACGACGATTAAAATTAAATTTTTTTAAATCGGTCTAATATACACCTAATTTAAGTCCCATAAAAGGAGGAAAGGCATGAAAGCAGTATGAAGATACTTCAAAAAAATTAAAAATGTTTTTTTAAAAGAGATTTTATTTATTTAGTTATAGACAGAGGGGAAGGAAGGGAAAGAGCAAGAGAAACATCAATGTGTGGGTGCCCCCTATTGAGGACCTGGCCAGCAACCCAGGCATGTGCCCTGATTGGGAATCAAACTGGCAACCCTTTGGTTTGCATGCCCACACTCAATCCACTGAGCTACACCAGACAGGGCTCAACCCACCTTTTGAGCCAGTACTCCCATTTCTGAGAATACAAGGTCTGTCAGAGAAAAGTCCAGCCATTATTAACACAGTGAGAACGGTTTGCAATATAACCTGGCAGCCAAGGAGAGTGGACTGGAACTCACATGCTAGACAATGATGACTTCACTGTACTAGTCAGTGAGGGAGGTAGATGCCATTGAGAGAGCATCTGTACTGTGTGGCCGTCACATTCAAAATGACTGAGTGAGTAGAGCCATGAATCCATATCAAAGTTTGCATTAAGCTTGAACATTCCTCCATGGAAACTATTTGGATGATTCAGGAGGCCACAGCTATGGCCAACTAGTGATTGGCAGCTTCATCATGACAATACACCCCCTCACACATCACGTCTTGTGCAGAGTTTTTTGGTGAAACATTAAGTCACCCAGGTGCCTCAGTCCCCCTACAGCCCAGATACAGCACACTGTGACTTCTGAATTTTCCCAAAACTATGGTATTTGATTTGGTAAATCAAATACCATATGATTTCACCCTTGTATAGAATCTAATGAATAAATTGAACTAACAAGCAAAGTAGAAAGGGAATAGATTTCAGACATTGATGACATTCAGGAAAATGTGATGGGGCAGCTGATGCGATTGGGAGAGCTGTGTTAGTACCTAACCTTCCTACTTTGAAGAGAACTGAGGCATCATTGTCTTAGGTACAATATTTTTTTGTATCTTGTATCTTTTTCAATAAATGTCTCTTTTTTTCATATTGCATTGCTAGACACTGTCTGGACAAACCTCATGTACAAGAAGGAACCCAAAACACTAATTTAAAAGAACATAAGCACCCCTATGTTCATTGAAGTGTTGTTTACAATCACCAAAACATGGAAGCAGCCTAAGCGTCCACCAGTGGATGAGTAGATGAAACAACTATGGGACATTTACACAATGGAATACTACTTGGCTGTAAAAAAAAAGAAAAGACAGATTCACCCTTTGGAACAGTATGAATGGACCTGGAGAGCATTATGCTAAGTGAAATAAGCCAGAGAAAGACAAATACCATATGATTTCACTCCCGTGTAGAATCTAGTGAACAAATTGAACTAACAAGCAAAGCAGAGAAAGATTCATAAAAAGAGAGCCACATCTATCAGGGATTAGGGGGTCGAGGAGTTGAGCAAAAAAGAAAAAGTTCTCATGGACAACAGTGTGGTGACCGCAGGGGTGAGGGGGTATAAGAGGGTATATAAGGAGACTAAATAGTAATGGAAAAAATACAATTAAAAAAAAACAAATCACAAAAAAGGGAGGAGAGACAGGAAAAAACATCTGAAGAAACAGTGGTCAAAATGTCCTGAACAGTATAAAGCAACAATCCAAGATATTCATGATCTCTAAGAAGAAACATTTTTTAAAGTATATTATAATCAAAGTGCTGAAAATAAATTGTAGAGGGAAAATATTTTTTAACCATTTTAAATTTATGTATTTTTAAAATACTTCTATTACAGTCTACTTTCAGTATTATTTTGTATTGGTTTCAGGTATACAGCATAGTGGTTAGACAGTCATACTCTACAAAGTTACCCAGTACATACCTGGCGCCGTACAGAGCTACTGCAACATTATTGACTATATTCCCTATGCTGTGCTCCACATTCCTGTGACTATTCTGTAATTACCAATTTGTGCTTCTTAATCCCTTCGCCTCTTACATCCAGCCCCCCAAATCCCTCACCTCTAGCAATCATTAGTCTGGTCTGGTAAACAGAAAATCTTAAATATGTCTAGAGAGAGAGAGAGATTATTTATAAAAAAAAACAAAGATAATTATCATGGCTGACTTCTAAACAAAAATTATACAGAAGAAAATGGAATGATATCTTAAAAGTAATAAAAAAAACCTCAAGTGCTAGACTCAATGAAATTATCCTCTAAAAACGAAATCAGAACGAAGTCCTGTTCAGATCAACAAAAGCTGAAAGAACCGCACCAGCACACCTGCACCTAAACAACCAAGCTAATGAAATACAAACCTTCAAGTAAACCTAGGTAGGCTTAACACTACTTCCCCAATGAATTCATTTCATGAACTATTGCTGTATAGTCAGATCCTCTAACTCAGTGGTTGTCAAGTCTGGATACACAGCAGAACTATCGGAGAAACTTTCTTAAAATTAGAGTTACGCAAGTTCCAGGCCACAGCAATTAAGTAAGACAGTGAGTGAGGCATAGGTTCCTCGGGAGATTCTAATGTTCAAGTTAGGCTCAAACTGGCTACTTAACCTCTCCCCTAAATCCCTACCCCATTTCCAATCTTGTCTGCTCTGCTGAAAATACCTGACATGTAGGTCAGCCATGTTTCCCACCAGTTAAACTAAAACGTAATATAATGACCCGGGAAAGCCACATAAGGAACATCAAGTGAACAATTCCACACTCTGCCATCAAAATTCAATGCAGATGTTTACTTTGCCCGTTGGGCTAAAGAAACCCCTTAGCCCCTCCTGAGGGTGACACTTCCAGATCCTTCACACTTACAAGAAAGTCGGTCTTGTGTATGGTTCCACGTCTTTAAAAGAAAACAAAGGAGAGACATAGCAGTTCTTTCCATCTCCATGTTGCCATCTTGACTAATCCTTCTGCTTTTCTCCTACAAGCTCTTCCTCTGCAGGACGGACAAACTCCTGCTGTCTCCATCATCAACCTTCAAGGGCTTTCCTCACTCCACTGTATGATACTCTCTCAGCCACTGTCCTGTTAGTAAGAAAGAGCAAGTCCGTTTCTTCCAATCTGGCTTAATAGGCTTAGAGTTAAGTCTATTAAGATAAAACCAAAGCAATTGTTCCTTGCCCCAGCCCAACATTTATTTCCCTCAGATAAAAATTTTTCTAGTCTTTTCTACAATAAAAGGTGGATGGGGTTGTTTTTTGTTTTTTTTTTTTGGCCCAGCCTGTCTTAGACAACTCCTGTTCTCTGTTACAAACAATTCAACAAGAGATTTTCCCAAGAACAGAAATATTTTAAAGCCACTCCATTGCTAACAAAATCTTTGACAATATGTGGTTGCCTATGTCCTAATTTAATTATTAATAGCATCCCTGCTTACTCTAAAATTTCTCCTACTTTGGATAATAAATTGTATGTTTACCTTGTTTTTTTTATTGTTCAATTACAGTTGGTCCAGTTTTTCCACTATTGCTCTCCTCCACCATACCCAATCCTCTGCTCCCTTAGTCCATCCCCACCCTGTTCCCCGTTACCCTGGGTCCTTTATGCATGTTCCTTGACTAGACCCTTCCTTTCTGCCCCCCATTTCCCCCCTCCCCCCTGCCCTCTGGTCACTGGCAGTTTGTTCTTTATTTCCATGTCTCTGGTTCTATTATGCTCATTTGTTTGTTTTGTTCACTAGGTTCCACTTATAGGTGAGATTATATGGTATTTGACTTTCACCATCTGGCTTATTTCACTTAGCAGAATATTTTCCAGTTTCATCCCTACTGTCGCAAAATGTAGGAGTTCCTTCTTTCTGCTGTGTAGCATTCCACTGTGTAAATGTAACACAGTTTTTTCTTATCCATTCATTTACTGATGGACACTTAGGCTGTTTCCAGCACTTGACTACTATAAATAATGCTGTGATGACCATTGGTGTGCATAGGTTCTTTTGAATTGGTGATTCAGAGTTCACAGGGTATAGTCCCAGCAGGGGAATCACTAGATCAAAAGGAAGTTCCATTTAGTTTTTTGAAGAAATCCCACCCTGTTTTCCACACACAGTGACTGCACCAGTCTGCACTCCCACCAACAGTACACTAGGGTTCCCTTTTCTCCACAATCTCCCCAGCACTTGATTGTTGATTTGGTTATGATGGCCATTCTGACTGGTGCGAAGTTGCATCCCATGAGGTTTTTATTTGCATCTCTCTGATGACTAGTGGTGTTGAACATTCTTTTGTATATCTATGTGCCTTGTGTATGTCCTCCTCCTTGGAGAAGTGTCTGTTTAGGTTCTTTGCCTATGTTTTAATTGAACTGCTTGTCTCTTGATGTTGAGTCATTTGAGTTCTTTATATATTTTTGACATCAAACCCTTGTCCAAGGTATCACTGGAAAATATGGTTTTCCATACAGTTGGTTGCCTTTTCATTTTGCTGATGTTTTCTTTAGCCATACAGAAGCTTTCTAATTTGATGAAGTCCCCTTTGTTTATTCTTTCCTCTGTATTCTTGCCCTATTGGCAAAGATATTGCTGTGTGGGATATCTGAAATGCTCCTGCCTATGTTTTCCTCTAGGACTTTTATGGTGTCATCACTTACATTTAAGTCTTTTATACATTGTGAGTTATTTTGGTGTATGGTGGTCTAGTAAGTTGGTGGTCTAGTTTAATTTTTTTGCATGTACCTGTCCAGATATCCCAGCCTATTTATTGAAGAGGATATTTTTACTTCATTTTATTAATTGACCATAAAGACACGGGTTTATTTCAGGGCTCTTTATTCTGTGCCATTGATCTGTGTGTCTGTTCTTATGTCTGTGTTTTACCCCTACTAGACTATCCCTACTAAACAAGTGGCCTTGTAATACAATTTGATATCAGGTACTGTGATCCTTCCTACTTTGTTCTTCTTTTTCAAAATTGCAGAAGCTATTCAGGGTCATTTATGGTTCCATATACATTTTTTAAATATTTGTTCCATATCTGTGAAATATGACATTGGTATTTTAATGGGGATTGCATTAAATCTATAGATTGCTTTGAGTAGTATGGACATTTTAATGATATTAATTCTTCCAATCCATGAACATGGTAAATGCTGCCATTTATTTGTGTCTTCCTTGATTTCTTTCTTCAGTGTTATGTAGTATTCTGAGTACAGGTCTCTTACTTCCATGGTTAAGTTTATTCCTAGGTACTTTATTTTTCTTGTTGCTATAGTAAATGGGATTTTTTCCCTAGTTTCTATCTCTGATATTCATCGTTAGTGTATAAAAATGCCTTCAACTTCTGAATACTGACTTTATATCCTGCTGTTTGCCAGATTTATTTATTAGGTTGAGTAGTTTTTTGGTGGAGCCTATGGGGTTGTCTCTGTACATTATCATGTCATCTGTGAACAATGATAATTTTGCTTCCTTCCTTCCAATTTGGATGCCTTTTTTTTTCTTGTCTGATCACTGTGGCTAGAACTTCCAATGTTACGTTAAATAGAAGCGGTAAAAGTGGACAACCTTGTCTTGTTCCTGATCTTAGGAGAAGGATTTTAGTTTGTGCCCATTGACTATGATTCTGGCTTAGGTTTCCCATATATGGTCTTTTTAAGGTTGAGGTCTGCTCCTTCTATTGCCATTTTGCTGAGCATTTTTATCATAAATGGGTGCTGTACTCTATCAAATGCTTTTTCAGCATTACTGATATGATTATGTGCCCTCTGTCTTTCCTTTTATTTATGTAATGTATTATGGTTATTGATTTGCAAGTATTGTACCATCCTTGCATGCCTGGGATGAATCCATCTTGATCATGGTGTATGATCTTTTTTATGTATTGCTGGATCTGATTTGCCAATATTTTGCAGAGGATTTTATCATGTATGTGCATCAGTGATATTAGCCTGTAGTTTTCTTTGTTTGTATGTCTTTACCTGGTTTCGGAATTAGGATAATACTAGCCTCATAAGAAGAGTCTGGGAGTCTTCTCTCTTCTTGAAGTTTTTGGAATAGTTTGAGCAGGATAGGAGTCAGCTCTTCCCAAAATGTGTGGTAAAATTCACCTGTGAAGCTGTGCAGTGCAGTTTTTGTGTGCTGGGAATTTTTTCATTACTGCTTCAATTTCACTATCTGTTCCTGGTCTATTCAGGCTTTCTGCTTCTTCTTGATTCAGTTTTGGAAGATTATATGTTCCTACAAATTGGTCCATTTCACCCAAGTTGTCAAATTTCTTGGCATGTAGTTGTTCATAGTCATTTCTCATAATCCTTTGTGTTTCTGTGGTGTCAGTTGTAATCACTCTTCTTTCATATTTGATTTTGTTTATTTGGGTCCTCTCTTTATTTCTCTTGATTAGTCTGTCTAAAGGCTTGTCAATTTTGTTTATCTTTAAAAAAAACAGCTCCTGGATTTATTGATGCTTTGAATTGTTTTATTAGTCTCTATGTCATTTAATTCTTCTCTGATCTTGATTATTTCCTTCCTTCTACATGCTCTAGGCTTTGTTTGTTGTAGTCCCTGTAGCTCTTGCAGATGTAGGGTTAGGTTGTTTATCTGAAACTTTTCTTCTTAAGTGAGCCTGTAGTGCTATGAACTTCCCTCTCAGTACTACTTCCACTGTGTTCCAGAGGTTTTGGACTGTTGTGTGTTCATTTTCATTTGTTTTCAAAGACTTCTTTATTTCTTCCTTAATCTCATTGTTAACCCATTCATTGTTTAACATCAGGCTATTCAGTCTCCTTAAACTTGAATGGTTTTGAGTTTTTCCCTTGAGGTTGGTTTCTAGTTTCAAGACATTGTGATCTGAGAAAATGCTTGATGTGATTTCAATTTTCTGGTATCAGCTGAGGCTCATTTTGTGTTCTACCATATGGCCCATCTTTGAAAATATCCCATGTACATTTGAAAAGAATGTGTATTTTGCTTCTTTGGGGTGAAAGATTTTGTATATATCAATTAAGTCCATTCAATCTAGCACGTTGTTCAATGCCACAATATTCTTGTTGATTCTTTGTTTGGAAGATCTATCCGTTGTTGACAGTGGGGTGTTAAAATCCCCTGCTATAAGTGTGTTGCTATCTATATCTTTCTTGAAGTCTTCCAAGATTTTCCTTATATATTTGGGTGCTCCTATTTGGGTGCATATATGTTTACAATGGATATATCTTCTTGATGGATGCTTCCCTTAATTATTATGAAGTGTCCTTCTCTGTCTCTCTTTATGGTCTTTGTTTTGAAATCTATTTTGTCTGATATAAGTATTGCTACACTGCCTTTTTTTGTATGTTCATTTGCTTGAAATCTTTTTTCCATCACTTCACTTTCAGTCTGTGTAGATCTTTTTTTCTTGGGTGAGTCTCTTGTAGACAGCATATATGTGCATCATTGTTACTTATCCATTCAGCTACCCTATGCCTTTTGATTGGAACTTTCAGTCTATTTACATTTAAGGTTATTATTGATAGGTATTTATTCATTGGCACTATTTCTGTAGCTGTGAACTTCTCTCTCTCTTGCTCTCTCCTTTTCTCTCTCTCTCCTTCTGTCTCTCTTTTCATAGCAATTCCTTTAGCATCTCTTACAATGGTGGTTGGTGAAGACATGCCCTTTTAGCTTTTGTTTGACTGGTAAGCTCTTTATTTCACCATCTAATACAAGTGAGAGCCTTGCTGGATACATTAGTCTTGGTTATAGGTGCTTGTTTTTCATTATATGAGATGTTTTGCACAAATCTCTTCTGGCTTGTAGTGTTTCTGTTGAGAAATCTGCTGCTATCCTTATTGGAGTTCCTCTGTATGTTACTGTTTCTTCTCCCTTTCTGCCTTTAAGATTCTGTCTTTGCCTTTAACATTTGGCATTTTAATTATGATGTGTCTTGGAGTAGGCCTCTTTGGGTTCATCTTGATTGTGACCCTCCATTTTTGCTGAACTTGTGTGACTTTTCCCCTCACCTAGTTAGGGAAGCTGTCTATCATTATTTTTTCAAACAAGTTTTCTATTCTTGCTCCTTTTCTTCTTTTTCTGGTATTCCTATGATGCCAATGTTATTACATTTCATGTTGTCCTGAAGTTCTCTGAAACTATTCTCATTTTCTGTACATCTTATTTCATTCAGTTGCTCTGCCTGGGTATTTCTTTCTACCTTATCTTCCAGCTTGCTATTTGGCCCTCTGCTTTATCTGGCCTGTTTTTCATTTCTTCTAGTGTATTTTTCATTTCAGGTATTGTATTCTTCATTTCTTCCTGGTTCTTGTTCATAGTTTCTACTTCCTTTTTCATGTTTCTGTAGTTTCTATTCAGTTCCTTGTACTTGTCACTGAGTTCCTTGAGCATCCTTATAACCATTTTTTTTAAAATTCTTTGTCCGCCAGATTGCCTGCCTCAATTTCATTTAGCTCTTTTTCTGGGTATTTCTCCATTTCTTTCAATTTGGGATCCTTCCTTTGTCTTCCCATTTTAGGTGACTCTTTTTGTTTGTTTCTGGATCTCAGGTTGCTCTGCTTTGCCTGCCTGTCTTCATGGGGTGGCCTTTTGTGGTAGGAGTTCTGTGGAACACACTGGTGCAGTCTCTTTGATCTCCTGATCTCAGTGCTCTAGAGTTGCCCTTTATTCAGTTTGTGTGGGCTCCCTTGTGCTTGGGCTTTGCTTGTTTCTGGCTCATTTATTGGTGAATTCTCCCCTCCAGCTGAGCTGACTGGGAGTCACAACTTCTGCCTCATCTTACGTGCTGCTGTACAGGTGTTGGTTAACAAAGCAATACTACTAGAAAGCCAAACCCATGACAGGAAGGAAAAAAAAACCCTACCACATCAGCAATATCAACAGCAATTGAGCAAAGACTAATAAAGGTACAGAGAGATTAAGAATATTACAAAATATGACAAAGGGACTATGAGATGACTAAAAGGGAAAAAATAATTTTGAGTGAGAAGAGGGAGAAGAAATAATAAAAGTAGGGCATAGAAACAAGGCAAAGAAAGGAAAAAATAAAATTAAAAATGTAAGTAAAACAGGGAAAAGTGGTAGCAAAAATGCAGTAAGAAAAGGGAAGTGTATACTGTGAGGTTTGAAGTAAAATTAAAAGGTTATTAAACCAATGGGAACAAAATTACAGAAATACCACAGCAGGGTCAACAACAACATCATCTGAGTGAAGATTCATAAATGTGGAAATGGAATAAGAATATTATACAAAAATGAAAAGTGAATATGAGATGTCTACAGTAAAGAAAAATCATCTTGAGAGGATGGGAGAGGAAAACTAGTAAAAGAAATAGAACCCAGGCTAAGAAAGGGGAAAAATGAAAAGAGCATTCTGAACTCAGTTAATCAAAGGCACGGGAAGTCAAAATGGAGTAAGGCAGGGGGAGAGTGTCCTCTAGGATTTGAAGTACAAACAAATAGTAAACAAATTGTTATACCATTGGAGAACAACAATAACCACAACATCCTCGCTCAACTAGCCACACCTTGTAAAGGTGGAAAAAATAAGACTATTATAAGAGAGGAAAAAGAATATGAGCTGACTTAAGTAAGGGAAAAGACTTGCAAGGAGATGGAGGAGAAATAGCAAGAGTAAGGAATAGGAATATGGCATAGCATATTTAGGAAAAAATTAAGTTTACAACAGTAAGAAAGGTCAGGAAGAAAGCAAAATGGAGTAAGACCAGGTAAGGGTACTATGTTGGATTTGAAATAACAATAATATAAATATATATATATAATCTGAATAAAAAGAATATAAAACCAAGAGTAGCCCATTAGAATGCAACTGAAGCAAAAGAAGAAATATTTAACAGCTCTGTGAAAGGAAAAGAAACATTCAAGTTCTGAGGAAGTGAGATGAAATTCATCTCAGTTGTTGGTGTTTGCGTTTTAACTTCTTTCTGGATCTGTTTCTGGTTTTTTAGCAGCACAAGGTCCAGGGGCAGTCCGCCAACTTCTGACAGCACTGCCTGTGTCTCCTACACCTGCATCTAGAGGGAGCTTCTGTTGTGACCCAGAGGGGGGGGGGCTCTGTGTCTCACCTGGGAGACACCGGTTCAGTCTTCTGGGAAAATTGTGAGTATGCTCCCGCTGTCCCTACACCTCCTGTATTAGTCTGTCCTAGTTTATTTCTAATAATGTATAGATTCTGATTATATAGCTGTCCGTTTCACGGGGTGAGAGGGACACTCTGTGTAAGACTGTCAGCTCTCTCCCGCTTGGTAGAGAGGGCAGCTCTATGTGCAAGCCGAGGCTGGGTGGAGCCCTGAATCCCCCTCGCTGCACCACTTTCTGGACTTCCTGCGTTACTGGCCTCAGTGAAATAGGATCCCAGTGAGGAGTACACCTGGATCCCAGTGTACTTTGCCTCCCTGTGAGGAGTTCAAAATGGGCCTTTTTTCTTTTCCAACCTCCGCCCGGCCTCGCCCCCGGGCTCCTGCAGGAGGTGGGGGCTGGACACAACCTTCCCTTCCTGGAGGTTCCACTGAGGAAGGGGGGCGTTTCTGGCCTCGAATAATCTCAGGTGCACGGGTCCCGGCTCACCGCCCTCACAACACAAGGGCGGGCCACACTATGCACTCGCGCAGCTGTGCCGGGCCGGGCGGAGAAATGACCTCGCTTTGCACCCCTTTGATCAATTGCCCAGCTGTACTGAGTGGGAGCAAATCATGCCCACAATCCTTCCTCCTAGTTGTCAGGGCAGCTATGTGTGCGGGGTCCCTGCCTAGCACTCCACAGCTCTTAAAAATTCTATCCGAACCCTTCCACTGCAGCGCCGAGCCATGGTTTGGTTTTCCGCTCACACCACCTCTCCCAAAAATAAAGTGTCTATCGAAGTCACAGCCAGCCACACCTCCCCTCCTTCCCCAGATCCAGGTGCAGACAGAATCTGTCTCACTGTCTGGCACTCTCACGGCCACCGCCCACCACCACAGCTATGGGCTGTGTGTGTGTGTGTGTGTGTGTGTGTGTGTGTGTAGCCTGGTTATCCTCAACTACTTTACGTATCCAAGTCTCTCCAGGCCAGGGTCTGGGGATTCCTCGCCTGGGAGGTGAGGGGACAGCTAGGCAGCGCGCTGTCTCTGACTAGGCTCTCAATGTGTGCAGGCACCACAGCTGCCGGCTCCACACCTGGGAACTTCCCTGTCGGGTTATAAAACCTCCTAACCACCCGTTTTGAGGCCTCCTCTGTATTATTTAGCTTCCAAACTTCATATTAGGTAAGAATCTGTTGACTGTTCACTTTATTTTTCACAAGAGAGCTAAGTGTCCAAGTTGGGTGCAAGAGCAAGTAGACGCAGCTCCCACCCAGTGGGCCGCCATCTTCCACCTTCCTGTTTACCTTGTTTGCAGATGAAATGAAGACCAGTTTTCATCAGAAGGAGGTTTGCCTACATTAGCTAACATTACTGAACTAGCAGATTCATGCGGCCTAGTCATCCCCCTTGTGCCATTGTATCACAGAGCGTTAAGGCCCAACTGTTACAGTTGCAGTAACTGGAACTATGGCTAGATGCAACTAATCCTACAGGGTTGAGCACTTACATTCGAGTTTCCTAAAATTATATAATACAACTGGAGCATTAGGAAGGGTTGCTAACAAGATGAAAATAAGAGTAGACATTGATAATGCCTATACAACTGGTTTGTAGCCAGTATTTAAATGCCAAGCCAGGACCTTTCTTTTTTTTTTTTTTTGGAGAGGAAGGCAGAGAGAGAGAGAGATCAACTTATTGTTCCACTTATGTATGCATGTATTCACTGGTTGCTTCTTGCACATGACTTGACCAGATATCAAACTTGCAACCTTGGTTTATCAAGACAACACTCTAACTAACTGAGCCACCCGGCCAGGATCACCAGGATCCTTCTTCTTTTATTATTATTTTGTATTGATTGATTTTAGGGAGAGAAAGGAAAGGAGAAAGGAGGGAGAGAGGGAGAAAGAAAGAGAAACATCAACTTGTTTTTCCACTTATTTATGCATTCATTGGTTGCTGCTTCTTTTATGAGCCCTAACCAGGGATCAAACATGCAACCTAACCTTAGCATGTTGGGACAATGCTCTAACCAACTGAGCAACCCCAGTCAGGGAGCCAGGATTCTTCTTGACCCACACTGTTCTCAATAAAACATTCAAGTACCTCTTACACATATGAATTTCTGACCAGGTGATCTCCTACTGATCTAATTCAGATGCATCTTGCTGAAAATGTGATTTGTTACAACCTCCAGTTCTATTTCTATCTACTTCTATCTACTACCCTCAGGACTTACTGCCATATGTTTCCCATTTTCCCTAATTAAAAGTTCCATTCTTCATACATTGTATGCTGGCCTACACATTGATATCAATAGTCCAAGATGATACCCACCATAAGAAACAGTGGGAGAAAACAAAATAGCCCTACCCAAATCACTGAAAGACCTAATAAAAATGAAGAGAATATTTAGCAAACTCCCTATGTGTGCTGCCAATAGATACTGGTGACGTTCACATTCAAGGACTTCCTGAGGGCAACTGAATGATAACAGGCGTGGCTCCCGCAGTCCCCATAGACCCAACTCTCTATATAGCAAGGGTCTGGCTGCATTGCATCTCCTCTAACAGATCCATTCATAAAATCTTCTAAGTGAAATTGGTTTCTTTTAAATAACAAATAAATTTACCGTGATTATTTCTAGCCACCATTCTATGGCTAGTCACCATAAATAAACTGGACCTTTAACACAGGGCATAACTGAAATACAGCAGGCATGTTTCTCCATAGAAATATACCAGAATGATGTGCTGCATCCGTTGACCTTTCCAAATAGTCTTGCCTCGTGAACCAAAGGCAATTTTAATTTCCTCAAGAATAAGAGCTGATGCAGTTGTCAAAGATCACAGAAAAAGGACACAATAGCTGCAAACTTTAAATGTACTCTGGATAGTGAAATAATGATAGCCAAGGAGATCAGCGACCTCGAGAATGACAACATACTAAAGTGGGATTTAGAGGTCCCTGAGTATAATGTATTCACCAACACTTTTTATTTCAAATGGACAAGCAATGGAGAATTAATGTCCTGTGGAACTCATGGCTGTGCATCGAAATCCACCAAGTTACCAAGACTTATGGGCCTTCCAAACAACCCAGGTGAAGGTGGCACTCTTTACGGTGTGCCTGAGCAGCAGAATACAGATTTGGTTTTTTGACCCTTGAGAAAAATACAAAGCAGTCACTTTGAGCTAACACTCCAAATTAGAGCAGTGGTTCAGCTTAGATTTCTTTTGTGGAATAAAACTTGCTGACTAAGTCCATAAGATTTGATTTATCTTTTCCTTTTAATGGTGTTTATCAGAATAGAATTGGTCTCTTGTTACCACTCTGAATACATTGGGCTTTGCTGCATATCTGTATCAGTACATTTATTCTAACCTCATTGTGGCTATCAGCAAATGAATTTGCTAATTAATAGTAGAAAGGAAAGAATAAACAGAGAGAGGAAATGCAAAAGAATAAAATTCTTTAGGAATAGTGTCAACTATATTTCAGATAACTTCCTCTTGGCCAAATAGCACACAAAACTAAACACACGAGGACTTTCAGCCGTGAAGAGGCAGAGAAAAGAAAAATCAACAAATTGAATATAGAAATAATTTGTCATCTCAAAAGACTTCCAAAGCACAATAAAAGACTGTTTGGAATCTCATTGAAATGATTCAGGGAATGAAATGACATCAGCGCTTGGTGAAGGCACATTAGAAAAACAGAGTTGCTCGAGTGAAGAACTAACGAAGCCCTCACTTGGCCTAATGGTGCGTAGGAAAAGGCGCCTTCCAGGTCATCCACTTTGGCACCACCACAAATCACCGCGATGGGACAAACCAAAGACACAGCGGACCCCTGAGAGTGCGCATCAGCGAGGCCCCTGCTGCCGTCAACTGGAAGCACTCGTGATGAGAACCCAAAAATTAAATATGGGGCTTTCCACGCTCTCCACAAGCATCTGCTCCCCTGGGGATAAAAAGTGTTGAGAAATAGTAGGGCACACTGCCAGCTCCTTGGACATGGAAGGGAAGACCCGAACCCTACATTTCTCTAAAAGAATTTCATTTCGTTGAACGAATGTTAACTGAACATTACTAAGAACTGGGCAGACACTGTACATAGCACTGGAGACCCTAAAAGTCACAACACTTGTTTTCATAAAGTTGCTGCCTTATTGAGGGTTAAATTATAATACTACAATGTGGCTATACAAAAAAAAAAGCATGTGTCAAGTCCGGAATAATTTTGTCCAGGCTGCAGAGCTCCCACAGGTGGAGATGCCTCAGTGTGATGTTGCAGCATGAAGGTGAGTTCACATGCTGATGAGGCAGAGAAGGGCACGCCCAGCTGCCTCTGAGAATGAAGCCATTAGAGTGAAGCTCCAGAACTGGCGTGGCCAAGGGACACGGAAGGGCACTGAGACAGCAAGTTGCTGTCCAACTGTGGGGGCCCGAAACGTGGACAGAGACTTCCCAGTAAAATCTTCCCTTGAAAGAACTGTCTCTTTTCTTTTCTCCAATTCCTCTTTTCACATTTTTTCTTGAACCTACTCCAAAGAGGCATTTGGCCCCACTCCGCTAAAATTGCATTTGCCAAAATCACCAAAATCTTTATGTTTTGAATCCAAGGCCAATCTTTAAGCCTTAAAAATTTTATCCACTTAATAGAATGCCTCACATCCTCTTTCCAAAAACACTTTTTTCTTTGGCTTCGGAGATACCACCAGTCAATGGGGTCTCCTGCTGTCTCTAATAGCACCCCTTCAGCCTCCTTTGGTTCCTCCTCATTTCTTTGCACCCTGAAAGTTGGAGAGCCCCTGAACTCAGCTCTCATACCTCTTCTTTGCTCTGTTTAAACTAACTTCCTAGGATGTCTCACCCAGCTTCACACATTTAAAAATTTATAGGCTGATGACTCTCACCTTTCTACCTCTGGACTAGGTCTCAACCATGAACTCCAAGTTCACATATCTCACTGCCGATTAAATATTTATCCTGGGAGTCTCATAGGAATCTCAGTCTTCTCACATGCCAAAGAAATTCTTACTCCTCCTCCAATGTGTTTCTACTCTGATCTTAACCTGTCCCAGTTAACAATACCTCCATACTTCCATTGCTCATGCCTGAATCTTGGTGACTCTTCTCTTTCTGTTCCAGCCCGCATCCAGTGCAACACGAAATCTCTTTCAATATATACATCCAGAATGTGACCCGTTCTCAGCAGGTGTACTCACAAAATCTTGGTCCAAGTCACAATTATCTCTCACTGAAAATAGTGCAATAGCCTCCACAAAAGGTCTCCCTGCTTCTGTTCTCCCAGTCAAAGTGATTGCTCAAAAACATATCAGATTTCGGCATTCCTCTGCTCAAATCCTTCTAGTGGTTTTCCACTCAAGTCAGACTAGAATCCACAGTTCCTTCCCAGTCTCTACCCCTGACGTTACCTCCATCACTTCTGCCCACCCCCTGCTTGTATAGCCTCAGCCACACTGGCCTCCTTGAATATGCAGTCTGTTCACATGAAGCAGTCTCCCTCTTCAGAGCCTTTGTACTTCCCTTCCCTCTGCTTCTACAGCTCTTCCCTCTTGGAATTGCATGGCTTGGCTCGCTTTCTCAATTTCTTTAACACCTCCATAAATGTCACCTTTGCAGTAGGATCTTCCATGACCACTTTTTATAGCATCCCTATTCCCCTTTCCCGGTGTTTTCTAAATTGCACTTATTGCCAACATGTTTGTGTGTACACATATCCATTTGTCTCTCTGCCCCTATCAGAATATAAGTTCTGGAAAAGGTAAGACTTCGTCTCTTGTTTAACTGGTGTACCTCCAGCTCTCCGAATGGTGCCAGCTATGTAGTCAGCACCCAGTAAAAATTTAGTGACTGATTGCATTAATGAACAGAAGTGGGTGCTTGAACCTGAGCACTGAGAAGAAAGCCAGTTCTCTAGAATGCCAGCAATACCAGTTCCTCCAGAGAGAAGGAGCTAGAGACTGATATCAGAATCACATAATTTCTTCCTTGCTTATATAAACAAAATACTCTCTCTCACACACAGTAAATCCCCAAATTCTCATAATTGAACACTGATGCAATCATTTACAAGGCTCTCTCATAAACTTCATAAAGTCACTAATTTAAGAACCTCTTTTTAAGTATCATTATATTTTATGCTTGAACCAAATTCATACTTATCTGCCTAGTAGAGTCAAGAATCGATTGCCTTTGGAGAAAAATCTAAACTGACATTTTTTGAAGAATTTTGAAAAAATAGGTACTAATATTTAAGATGTACATGTCATTCTCCTAGGAATCCCATCCTAGGTATATGACCTAGGTAACCATCCCATGTGCACACAAGGAGACACAAATGCAAAATATTTATTGAAGCATTATTTATAACAGTAGGATATTGGAAACAACCTAAATATCCATCAATAGGAGAATGGATACATAAACTATGGTGTGTTCAAACAGTGGAATACTAAGTAGCCCTTTAGAATTAGAGTCTCATGGATCAACTTGAATAAAGTATTTCTGAGCAAATAAGCAAGTTGCAGGATGCATACCACATAATACCACTTACATAAAGCTTAACGTGTGTAAAAAACCAATACCATGTAGAATTTATGAAGGCATCAGCAACGTATTAAGAGAATGAAATGATAAATACCAAATTCAGTAGGGTGGTCGCCTCTGGAGAGGGAGGAAGGAAAGGAGGTGGCTGAGTCTCTGAACCGTATCTGCAATGACATTTCTTAACAAAGAAAATGTATCTGAAGGAAATCCGTCAAGGTTTTAAAATTTGACAAAGCTTGGTGGTGGTTTCCAGTATTTTTCTCTCTGCTTTCCTATGGGCTTGAAATGTTTCATAATAGAAAAGATTTAGTTTCCAAAATGGAGAAACCAGATAAACAGCCCCCTTAACATTGTGCGGTATTAATGAAGCTCAATTATATTTACAAGGGCATTCCAAGTGGAGAAAACTATATTTGCATAACTGCCTATTTTGGATAACACTAGTAGTCAGAGTTAAATCATGAAGGACTTTATAAGTCATGCTAAACCGTTGAAATTTTATCCTGTTGGCAAAGGGAGGTCATTGAATTTTAAGCAAGGGAGTAACATGATTTGATTTACATTTTAGTGAGATCACTTTTAGGGAGGAATTTGGGGAATAGAATGAAGGACTAAAGTGAATGGAGGTAGTAAAACCAGATTGGAGGCTTTTATAATGACCCAGAAAAAATATAATGAAGTCCTAGACTAAGTTAGTGGCACAGGGGTGGAGAAAATCAAATGAACGTAAGAGTATTTGAGGGGAAAAATCAACAGAATTCCCGTGTACAAAGTGCAGAAAGAAGGAAGGAAATGCAGGGTGCCTTTCAAGTTTCTAGCTTGTTGGAGTGAGCAGATAAGGATCGCAGCCACTCAAGTAGGGAAGGGCGATTTGGGAGTGGCAGGCAGACAGGAGGACGGCACCAACCGTCTGTCCTCCCCTGTACTGAAAGGATTGAATTGCCTCCTCCCCCTGAAGGCTAATGTCTCCACCTGGGCTTTGGACGACTTTGAAAGCGCATGTGTAAACCCATGAAGACTACTGGATACATTGTCAACAAAAGTCTCAAAGGAATCAATTTCCAGAGCCTCACACTCCATATGACCCCTCTTGAAACTGACCTGCCTGAAAATACACTTCGGGCTGGAGCATTAGAACAATCCTTTCCCACCTCTCCTTTAATAATCTCTTTCTTTACGCACACACATACACACACACACACAGGGAGAGAAAGACATTCTCCTCGCCCGTTCGTTTCTTTGTTTTCTTAATGACTGTTGAGAGGGAGGTAGGGAGAGAGAAACAGTGGAAGGGAAAGAAAGAAAAAAATTGATTTGTTGTTCCACTTATTTATGTATTCATTGGTTGATTCTTGTATGTGCCGTGACTGGGGATTGAACCCCACAACCTTGGTGGATCTGGATGACATGCTAACCACTGGGATTCCCTGCCATGGTTCCTTGCCCATTCTTAATACTTGGATACATTCCTCTAGGGTGTAAAAA
Organism: Sturnira hondurensis; assembly: GCF_014824575.4. Taxonomy (NCBI): domain Eukaryota; kingdom Metazoa; phylum Chordata; class Mammalia; order Chiroptera; family Phyllostomidae; genus Sturnira; species Sturnira hondurensis. Next base: position 3,036,510 of record NW_028081539.1, read on the forward strand.
CATGCAAGGGGCCAAAGAAATAGTTCAAGATTTTAGTCTCAGCAGAGCCTTATTGAATGAATTAAGCACCTGAAACACATTGTGGGCCTCCTGTCTTTTCCTACCTTGCATATTTCTGACAAGGGCTCAGCGTGGCTCTAACATCCTGGATTCTGCACCCACCTCCAGTGACCTCTTCCAGTCCTTGCCACGTCCTTTCTTATTCCCCTGTCCAGTTCTGCACAGGCTTTGACCAGCTTCGTGCAGGTACAACCTAGAAGCTCCTGGCCTCAGCTTCCCTGGTGCTGTGGGTTAATGGGTACTCACACCAGCGCAATCTGCAGTGTGAGGAAGTTAACTGTCTGCAGGGCTGTCCTTGAGCCCTGACACAGGTAGATAAAGCCATCCCCTTTTATTCAGAGAGTTGGTCCTGAGTCACTTTCTAGTAGTCTCCTCAGATGGGCATGTGGTATCCAGCAGCCCAGCTTCTGCAGCCAATGCCAACTGGGTTCAGCTTCCTGGACTGGCTCTCTTCTTCCTTCACCGCCCTCTGCCTGAGCCTGGCATGCAGACTCCATCTCAGGCTCTGCTCTTAGGGAACCCAGGTTAAGAGAGCGGGGATGCTCTGAAATCAGATATCTTACGAGATGGGGAAAAAGGAGTGATAACAATTTCATTTAACAACTTCCCTTCTTCCATTTCTGGACTATCGCCAAAGGATAAGTCACGGCAGGGAGCATGCTAAGAGACCAGAGAGAACAGGAAAAATACCAAAGGCGGCAGTGCCTTACTTTACCCAAGTGACGAAGTCAAGGTTTTAAAATTTGGATCGTCTTTCTCCCTGCCCTAGAATTGGAATATTTGAGATACTTGGAAGGCATGCCAGGAAATCCAGTAGGCTATGCCTGGGGCCTGCTGTGCTTTTTGAATTTTTTATTTAATGAAAACTTTTGGTGAGAACTCATGTAGATGTGTCTTGATCTGGGTCTCAGAAGTATTTTCATGATCTCAAGGAGGAGGTGAGAAAATTGCCCAACCCGGTGAGTGTTACATCTTCAGGCAAAAGGAAAATATTTGAAGGTAAGTTAGCATGTATAGAATCTCGAACATTTATTCCGATGTCTGGGAGAAAAAAATTCATTAGCTTATACTAAAATGGTATTGAATTCATATTCACTTTTTCTGATATGCAGGTCTCCTGTCTGCTACTCCGTGTCAATCCCTTCGCTGCTACTTATGCATCACTGTTATGCGTATGTTAAGCTTGCATTACCTAATAGAAATATATTCTTAAGTCTACTGTAAATAAGGTTTTAAAAGGTTAATTCACTGAAGTCCCACATCTACTGGTGGTCCAATGCCTTTTTTTTTCTGCTGTGAATTTCCATGAAGCAGGTTAAAGTGTGCTTGTAAAGCAGAGCATTGCCTTGTGTATGGAAAGAGGATACCCTGTTGCGTAAATCAGTCTAGGATGTAATGCCCTGAAATTTGGGAAACTGAATATTTATTTCTCCCTCTCAGAGGCAGACATGCTGTTGAATTCTCTCAGTGTATGAAGTTAAACAATTATCTTTAACCATACAATGAAATCACCAATTTGTGTATAATAATATTCCTGTGTGACTCTCTGACCTCCACATATTCTGAAAGCAGTTTTTGGTAATGTAGAATGAGATGAATCTATTGGTCACTATTCGCAGGTAATGGGAAAATCCTAAAATACACAATTTCCAATTTTGTGGTGTTAGTTTTTGTGCAGTTGTCTGTATTTTTAGCTCCCAATGCAAGGAGTTTCTCAATGTAAGAATAGCAGGTGCAAGTAAGAGGCATTTTGATCAGCCTTGTTAAAGCTTCTAAGTGTATTTTCCAGAAAATGAGAAGTTAGTAATTCTAAGTGTCAGGTAAAAAATATTTTGGTCAGTCATCACTTTTCTATGCTTTTCCTTCAACAGAATTAAATGTAGGCCTAACAATGGTCAGTAGCTAAATTTTTCAATATCATTTTTATGTTACTATGAATTTGATTACACAACTTGGAAGAATTTCTAAGAATTGAGTGATATTATAAAACTACTCAATTTTCTTCCTTTACTGTGTAAGTAATATTTCTTATTTAACAAATATAAAAATAGGAGTATAGGCAATGCTGAACCCTGTTTTTCTGGCAATGTCATATTTATCTGGGGATACATAACCTAATTAGAAAAAAAAAGCCACCTGTCTCACAAACCAATGCAGTTCCCATAAAATTTTACTCTCTAGAATTATTATTGTATATACTTATACTGATTTGATAAACATGTATTAAGATAAATATAACTTATGCTGACATATATTATCTTTGAGAAAGATACCAACATTTCCATTTACATACATATTTTGTTGCAGAGAAGTTTGCTAGAATAATACAAGGCTTTTAAGCACAAAGTTATATTACATTAGGATGCAGTTCACTGGGGGAATTAAAATGAAAATATTTCAAGGAGAGAGGGTAATCTTTCATCTGTTAGAGTGCTCATATTTGTAGATGATGGTGAGTCATTATGTAGTTTAGATTTCCTTGTTTACATTTAAAAGTGTTCTAACAGCATTTTTAAAAAATAAATTATGTACATATAGTGGGGGTTATATCCTTTTTAACTTTTTAAACTTAGAATGAAAAATTTTAGATGTTTGCATAAAAATGTGTGAGTGAGCAGATAGTTTTTAAAACTATTTAGGGTTGCTCTAACCAGTTGATTCAGTTGGTTGGAGCATTGCCCCCTACACCAAAACATTGCGGGTTCGATCCCTGGTCAGGGCATATTCCTAGGTTGTGGGTTTGGTCCAACGTAGGGATACATATGGGAAGCAAATGAGCACCCACATCAATGTTTCTTTCTCTCTCTCTCCCCCCCATCCTTTCTCTCTAAAATCAATAAAAAGTATATCCTTGGGTAAGCATTAGAAAAACAAAAATTATTTAGGATTCATGTGGGCAAAAATATTTGAAGGTCATCATATTAGTTTCTTTTTGCTACTGTAACAAATGACTACAAACTTAGTGACTTCAAACAATACACATTTATTTTCCCATAGTTCTGTAGGTCAGAAGTCTGGCATGGGTCTCTGGGTTTAAAGCAAGGGCTGAATTCTTCCATGGGGGATCTAGAGAAAATGTTTCCTAGCTTTTCTAGCTGCTAGAGCCACCAAATTCCTTGGCTCATGGCCGCATTCCTCCGCCCTCAAAGCCAACAGTGTTGGACCATGTGCCTCTCCCACTGCCGTCTCTCTGGCTCCCTCTTCGGTCTCCCATGTCTCCCTCTTCTCCTGTCTTCGTATTATCAACTCCTCTCTACTTGTCTCTTCCTTAAGAGTAGAGAATACCCCTATTCTATTCATATAGTGCATTTGTTGTACATAAGTGAATAAATTACAAATTGCTCAAACAAAGACTTCCTTCCAGTCCAGACTCCCCTCATTGAACTCCCCAGGCGTTATCCTACCTTTCTCTGCTTTTACTTGGTTCACTTTCCTCACTGCTGACCCTCAACCCCACAATCTGCCTTTCACTCATGAAAATGCTCCTCCCACCATGCTAAACAATGGACTTTGTCATTAAATCCAATGGCCACATGACAGCATAAAATGCGCTGATGATCCGTTTCTCCATCTGAAACTCTTGATTCTCTTGTTTTTTGTGTCCCCACATACGGGGCTTTCTTCCTACCCCTCTGCTAGGTGCCCACAGTCTCCTCTATGACCTCCTTTCTTCATACCCAACCCATGTGTCTTGCTATTCTTTGGTGTCCTGTCATGAACCCTATTTTAATTCTGCACACTCTCTCCAGGCAATCCCACAGCTTGATTACATCTATAGGTAAATTGTTCCCAAACCCTTATCTCCAGTCAGGCCTATCTCTTTGTTTCGGATCCACAAATGTCTCTATTGATTGAATTTCTCTGTTTGATGTGCTGTAGGTACCTCAGTTTTAACATACTAAAAACTGAATTTATCCTTCACTACCACACTTCAACCTCCTTTAGCCCTTCTATTCTCTGTCTCAGTAAATGCCGCACCAAACCCTTGTTAAACAAGCCGAAACCCTGGGCATCATCCTCTCCACTCTCATCGATCACCGTCATGTCCTGTCAGTTCTCTCTCCAAGTGTATCGTGAATCAGCCACACACTTCCCAAGTTCAAATCACCATTCCTTCTCTGGATTACTGGTCTTCCTGCTTCCAATTTTAACACCTTCTTCCTGATCTCCACACTTGAACTCCGCTGCAGCCAGAGCTGAAAGACAAATCTCATTATGTCAGTTCCCTGAATAGAACAGTTTCATGGCTCCCCACTGCCCTTAGATAGGCTCAAGACCCTTGCCTGATCTTTCATTCCCAAAATGCTAAACTTCTTTCACTTCCTTCAACTTGTCATGTTACTTCTCATTCTCTGACCATCTTCCAGGCTATTACCCAGCCAAGTATATGCTTCCCATCCTCCTTGTCTTCCTTTTTAACGTCTCCTATTTAATTCTGAACAGGAAGGTATCTCATTTTCTGAAATTGGTGGGGAAAAGGGAGGCATGGGTAGGAGAACAAATTATCTTGTAGCTTGGGAGTAAGAAGGTGGAATTCTTACCCAATAGTTTTCTCAGGGAAGTGGTAAAGGCATCTGCCTAGAACAGGGATAGGTACAAGTAGAAAGAGCTCTTTCTACTTGTAAAAATTGGATCTAGCCTTTATGGGAAATGGAAGAGGAGGGTGACCAAAGACAAGCCAAGAAATATTCAAATGGAGCTCCATTAATATATGTTTGTAGCTTCCAGTCTAAATACTTGAGGAGATCTTTCCAATAATGGTAATTCAAGCCTCCCCTCCTAAAACCCATTCACCTGATGCTGAGTCAATGCACCTGCTTGTTGAAAAACTCAGACCTCTTTTAAATGTCTTTACAACTGATTTGATATATGCATGTGTTGTGAAATACCCCAATAAGTTAGTTCATTTTCATCTTTTCAAATAGTTACTATTTTTTTCTGGTATGAAAAACTTCAAGATTTATTTCTGTAACTTTCATATATACAATACAGTATTATTAACTATAGTCACCATGGTGTGTATTAGATCTCCAGGAATTGTCTTATGATTGGAATCTTGTATCGTTTGACCACGTTCACCCATTTTCTCCGTCCCTCCCCCACTCCTCGGTGATAGGATGTCTCTTTTCTCCTAGAGAAGTGGCACTGAGTGAGCTCCTGGACAGGTGCTCCTTGCCAGAGAGGCCGAACCATAATCAGAAGCTTGAACTTTTCAGCCACACCTCCACTTGTCTAGAGAAGGGAGAGGGACTGGAAATGAAGTTAACGATTGTGCATGGGTGAGGAAGCCTCCCAAAATCCCAACCATGTGGGGAATCAGAGAGCTTCTGGGTTGTTGAACACAAGGACTTTCTGGGAGAATGGCCGCCTGAAAGGGCACTGAATCTTCAGGCCCCTCCCCACCTTGCTCTGTGCGTTTCTCCCATCAGAATGTTCATCTGTATCCTTTATCATATTCTTTATAAGAAATGGATAAATAGTAAACTATTTTCCTGAATTCTATTGAGCATGATGTTAGCTATGGGCTTTATTATGCTGAGGTGCTGTCCCTCTGTACATAGCTTGTTGAGAGTCTTTGTTAAATTTTGTCAAATTCTTTTGCTGCATTGCAGAGATAATCATGCAGTTTTTAACAGTCATGTTGTTTATGTGCTGTATCACACTGATTGGTTTGCAGATGTATCTTGAATTGCTTTGTGGGTCTCATAGACACAAGCTCCATTGGCTTACAGAGTCAGACGTTTTGGGGGTCCATCTCTCAGGTGGACATCTTAAAAGTTGATGTACAATATATGCGGCCCAAATTTTTACCTCCTCAGGGGAAAGCTGGGAGTTGTGAGCCTTCTCCCAACTGTGTGTTGTTGTGCCTTGATGGCTGAGGCTTATGACAAGATTGTTCCTCAGCCTCTCCTCCCCACTTCAGTGTGAGTTTCCCCTCACTGGCCCAGTAGGTGGGGGTCCCTCAGTTGGTTTTTGGATTTTTTTAGAGGGAGTTGTTGCATATGCTGCTGTAGATTCTGTGTGTTCCTGGGAAGAGGTGCCTTTAAGAGGCTTAAGTGTCACCGTCTTGAACTGGAACGGGTCCCAGTCTCAGGAATTTTAAGGAAATTTTAAAACATTTCCATGTATGTTTTTTATAGGGCAATTATTAAACATTTAAAGGGCATTTCCATATTCAAAAGGACATTTCTAACTTCTATAAGTATTTATCAAATGTATAATCTTGTGTAAATTATGAAACTATTGGTAGCTTTATAGTTGACTTTTTCTATTTTTCTTTTGAACACTTTAAACACTGGTCACTTTGGAAGTATTCGCTGTATTGAATTATAATCAGTTATTAATGCGCTGCACCACTTGGCCTCATCCTTAAAGTAGATGCAGTTATGACACTGCATCTTTTGGACACTGGAATCTACACTCTGGAAGTGTATTCATATTCCTTTCATGCTGGGTCCCGAAGAGGCCCAAGGCAGAGAAACTAGGATCACAGCTCCTGTTGTGCCTGTTTCCATTGCATGGGGGTCTCTCTGTGGCAGAGACCAAAGGGCACGCTTGTCACTTAAGGCCTTTCTAACATGCTGACAAATAACTGTAGGGTGTGTCTATAAGAGATGTGAGAGAGAGCCTGGCTGGCACTATCGTGCACAAGCTGATGGGCATCCTAAGTCCGTGGTCTCAAAAGAAGAGTTAAATGTGGCTAGTTTTGCTTCTATTTCCTATTACCTTTGTGGATATAAAATAAAAATAAAAAACCTCTTGTGGAAACCTTGAAGCTTTCCCAACTGGATTCATCACTTGAAAGAATCACAAAATTTTATCCTAGAAATATCTTTAGCGATCATCTAGTTCAACACTGCCCCCTCCCTAGTTTTATTTCATACGTTATTTACCTGTGTTCTGGCATGAATAAATGCCTCTATTTTTAAATGTTTCTACTTATAAACATTTGTGCATGAATAGCCAGTGTGAACACTACACAGGATGTGCTTATTGTAGGTTATTTTATTTCCTTTGCATCTCTCCTCCTTAGAGCTCTAATGCAATGACCTTTCATGAGTAAATATTAGAAAAAGCACATTAAATACTTGATTCGGAGATGCCTAAATGCTAAGGAAGCAGAGAATAGTGTGGGGTGGAGAAAAGGGGAAACCCAAGAAGGCCGATGCGAGAATCCAAGGGTCAAAGGACAGGCCCTCTCGTGGTCCGCACAGACCGTCAGAGGGGTTCACTGAGTGGCAAAGTGGGAAGGAGTCACAGGGCTGCTGTAACAGAGCTCAGTTTGGAAAACATCATAGTCAATTTCGTTTCCGTGTCCAATCACTCTCATTTGAAGGAAGAGATTTGAACATGTCCGTCCACTTTGCTTGCCGTGCCTATGGTGCTGAGCAGCAGAGAAAGTGTCCCAGAAGAGACAGGGCTGGATATGAAGAGCTGTGAGTGTCAAAGCATTGGACAGTGGAGGCTGAGGGGGGTTTCAGGTTCACATTTCAGCTGATTCTAGCTTTGCATGTTACCCGGAACACTGCCCAACCTTTTCTAACCTCAGTTTCCTCAAGTGGTTAACTGAGATTAGGCTGGGGACCTCTGTAAGATCCCTTCTGACTCTAGCATCCTATGATTACATGTGTTGAGCATCTCCTAACCATTGCCTTAACAGAGACTGCTCGACATGAGATTCAATGAAACTTGAGTCCAGTGCACCCCTGTCTGAGTGAGGTAGAAGGACCTCAGTAGAACCCAGTATCTCCTCTAAAGCTATCACCTAAAACAAGGTCCACAGGAGCTTAGTTTTGGAAGCAGCATCTCCCACAAAGCTTAGCAGCATGCCTATAAACTGCAAACCTGAAATATAGTTTCATCCACTTGGTAAGTACAAATGCGAGGCTCTAGGATTGGAACTGGCGGTAAGAGATGAAACGTGTGGCCCTCACCCTCGGGAGAGCAGGGATAACTTTTGTTCTGTGAGTGGTAGAGAGGAGATGTGCACAGAAGGTCGAGGAGGCCAGAGAGAGTGGTGAACTCTCTGCAAGCAGGGGGCGAAGTTCCAAGGGGAGGCTGCCCAGCCTTTGAGTAGGATGTGGAACCGTGAGCATTTGTGAGACAGTAACGGGCAAAGAGCATTTTCAGGCAAAAGAAACAGTTTGGATAAAGGCGCAGAGTGAAGGGCAGTACTGTTTAAAGAAATGCTGAAAAACTAACTGAAGCTAGAATGTAGGGCACAGGATTACAGTGGCCAGGAAAAAAGGAGTGAATTAGGTTGAGGCCAAATTGTAAACGACCTTATGTGCCTGTCAAAGGAACTGTGAATTACTCCTGTGGGCAACAGCTGGGAGTTGACAGGTTTCTAGGAGAAAAATGTACCGGCGGCAGCATGGAGGTTGAGGAAAGGCTGGTTGGTGGGAAACCAGAGAGGGTGTTCCTGCACAGCAGGTAGCTAGCTCATCCCAGCTCACACTACCTGTCATTTGCAGGATGGAATCTGAATTATATTTGCACATCCGTTCTGGCCTGATCAGCAGTAGATATTGAGATGCAGAAAGAGTTTCCAGGAGTCATAATGGGAATAAGGCAAATCTCTAGACCAACAGTGACAATCTTATTACAGAAAAAAGACCGTGCATAGTATTTCTTATGACTCAATTTATGACACAAACCTTATACAATTTATCACAGAAATTCGTAGTATGCTACTTTCCCTGTTATAACCCACGCCCGTAGGGAGGGCTTCCAGAAAGGATGCATTTTATTTCTTCTTCTTGCCTGATTGTCATGGCTAGGATATCATTACTATGAGAATAAGAGTGAAAGCGAACATCCCTGTCTTGCACCCAGTCTTAAGGGGACATGCTTGTAGTTTTTGCCCATTGAGTATAATATAGGTTGTGGATTTCTCATATATGGCCTTTAATATGTTGTGGTATGATCCTTCTGTTCCCATGTTGCTGAGCGGTTTATAATAAATGGGTGCTGGATTTTATCATGTGCTTTTTCTGCATATGGAAAATAATCATGTGGTTTTTATCCTTCATTTTTTTATTAGGTGTATTACATTTATTGACTTGTGGATATTTTATTAGGTGTATTACATTTATTGACTTGTGGATATTACCCACCTTGCATCCCTGGAATAAATCCCACTTGAACATGGTATACGATCTTTTTAATGGATTGCTGGATCCAGTTTGCTAATATTTTCTTGAGGATTCTAGTATCTATGTTCATCAAGGATATTGACCTATAATTTTCTTCATCTATAGCATAATGATTTTGGAAATAGGATAATGCTGGCTTCATAAAATGAGTTTGGGATTCTTCCTTCCTCTTGAAGTTTTAGGAATAGTTTGAGAAGGATAGATGTTAGTTCTTCTTTGAATATTTGGTAAAGTTTACCTATGCAACCATCTGGTCTAGGATGTTTGTTTGTTGGGAGATTTTTTTTTAAATTACCACTTCAGTTTTATTAGTTGTAATTGGTCTATTCAGAGTTTCTGATCTTTCCGACTCAGTTTTGGAAGATTGTATGTTTCCAGGAATTTATCTATTTCTTCCAGATTGTCCAATTTATTGGTACATAGTTGTTTGTAATATTTTCTTAAAATCCTTTTTATTTCTTTGGTGTCACTTGTTGCTTCTCCTTCTTCATTTCTGATTTCATTTATTTGAGTCCTCTCTCTTCTTTCTTGATGGATTTGGCTAAAGGTTTTCCAGTCTGGTTTATCTTTTAAAAAAACCAGCTCTTGGTTTCATTGATCTTTTGTAATTTTTTAGACTCTTTTGTTATATCTGATCTTTATTATTTCCTCCTTTCTACCCATGTTGGACTTTGTTGTTATTTTTCTAGTTTCTTTAAATGTAAAGTTAAATCCTTTATTTGAAATTTTTCTTGTTTCTTAAGGTAGGCCTGTGTTGCTATAATTTCCCTCTTAGGACTGCTTTCACTGCATCCTGTAGATTTTGGGTGGTTGTGTTCTCATTTTCATTTGTTTCAAGGTATCTTTTTATTTCCCTTTTGATCTTTTTGTTATCCCATTCATTGTTTAATAATGTTATTTAGCCTCCATATATTTGTGTGTTTTTCAGTTTTTTTCTTGTGATTGATTTCTAGTTTCATATCATATGGCCAGTGAAGCACTTGGTATAATTTCAGTCTTCTTAAATTTATTAAGACTTGTTTTGTGTCCTAACATGTGCTCTGTTCTAGAAAATGTTCTGTGTGCACTTGAAAAGAACATATATTCTGCTGCTTTGGGGTGAAATTCTCTGATATCAATGATCAATTAAATATCAATTAAATGATATCAATTAAATCCATTTGATCTAGTCTGTCATTTAAGGCTGCTGTATCCTTATTGATTTTCTGTTTGGAAGATTTATCCATTGATGTCAATGGGGTGTTAAAACACCTGACTATGACTGTATTTCTGTTGCTCTTTCCCAGCATCAAGATTTGCTTTACATATTTCGGTGCTCCTATGTTGGGTGCAAAAATGTTTACAAGGGTTATAGACTCTTACTGGATTGCTTATCATCATGCAGTGTCTTTCTTTGTCTCTTACTTAAAGACTGTTTTGTCAGATAGAAATATCTGTACCCCACCTTTTTTTCCCTTTCCGTTTGTATGACATGTCTTTTTCCATTCCTTTACTTTTAATCTGTATGTATCTTTCATTCTGAGGTGGGTTTCTTGTAGATAGTATATATGGGTCTTGTGTTCTTATTTATTCAGCTACCCTATGTCATCTGATTGGAGCAGTTAAGCCATTTAAATTTAAAGTGATTATTGATAGGTGCGTATTTATTGCCATTTTATTTTTTTAACTATGTTCTTCTGGGTTTTTTTTTCTTCTTTTTTAAATAGGACCTTTAACATTTCTTATAATACTGGTTTACTGGCAACAAACCTTTTTTAGCTTTTTCTTGTCTGGAAAGCTCTTTATTTTCCCTATAAGCCCTTTATTTATCATTTTAAATGATAGCCTTGTACTCATGCTTGTAGGTCCTTACTTTTCATTGCTTTGAATATTTCATGCCAGTTCCTCCTGGCCTGAAATATTTCTGTTGAGGTATCAGCTGATAGTCTTATGGGAGCTCCCTTGTAGGTAACTGCCTTTCTCTTGCTGCTTTTAAGATCCTCTCTTTGTCTTTACCTTCACTATTTTAATTATGATGTGTCTACGTATGGGCCTCTTTATATTCATCCTGTTTGGACTCTCTGTGCTTCCTAGACTTGTGTGTCTTTTTCCTTCACCAGGTTAGGGGATTTTCCAGTCATTATTTCTTCAAATAGGTTCCCAGTCCTTTACTTGCTCTCTTCTCTTTCTGGTACTTCTATGATGCAGATGTTGGTATGCTTCATGTTGTCCGAAAGATCCCTTAGACTATCCTTTTTTTTTTGAAATTCTTTTTCCTTTTGCTCTGATTGGGTGTGTTCTACTACCTTGTCTTCCAGATTGCTGATTCAGTCCTCTGCTTTATCTAACCTATTCTTTACTCCTTAGAGTTTATTCTTCATTTCATTCTCCTTCATTTCATTCTTCATTATTCTTCATTGTGTTCTTCAGTGCCGACAGGTTATTTTCTATGGTTTCTATGTCATTTTTCCATGTTGCTGTAGTCCTCATTAAGTTCCTTCAGCATCCTTATAACCACTATTTTGAACTCAGTATCTGGTAAAATGTTTGCCTTCATTTCACTTAGCTTTTTTTTTTTCATGAGATTTCTCTTGTTCTTTCATTTTGGACATGTTTCTTTGTCTCCTATTTTGCAGCCTGTTTTATTTTTAGTAGCTTCTAATAATTCGAGCTGTACCCAGACCCATCAGCCTCCAATAATGGAGGATATTAGTTAGCATCTATGAAATTGGATGAATTTCACTGCCTTAACTACAAGTTTGTTGATCTTTTCATTCACTTAATACAGTCTGCAGTTGAACAGCTCTACTGAAGTTTTCAGTTTAGTTATCATATTCCTCAGCTCTATGACTTCTCTTGGGTACCTTTTTATTTTCTATTTGTCAAAATTCTCACTTTGTTCACACATTGTTTTTCAGACCTCGGTGAGCATCTTTATGGCCATTAGTTTGGATTCTGTATCAGGTAAATCACTTGTCTCCATTTCTTTAAGGTCTGTTTCTGGAGTTTTATGTTGGTTTCATATTTGGATCATATTTTTATATTGATTCATTTTTCTTGACTCTCTGTGTTTATTTCCATGTAATAGATTAAACACCCACCTCTCTCAGTCTTGACAGAGTTGTATCCTATAAGAGAATAATCTTATCATTCAGTCCAGGCCCAGTTCTTGGTTGTCTCTCAAACCTTTGTGATTTTCCAAGCAGCCTATTTTATTTTTAGTGGCTCTCAGTAGTTGATGCTGGGCCAAGACTCTCAGCATATCAAAGAGGAGGATTTCAGTTAGCATCTAAATGAAGGCTCATTGGAAACCAGACCCCCTGACAGTGGCTCTAAAGTATGCAAATAGACCTTTTAGACAAAGTCCGGGAGGTGGTCATTTTTGTCTGCTCCTTCTGCATTGAGCCCTGAGGAGCTACCAAGATAAGAACTGTTTGTTTATTCAGGCTTTTAAGGGACCTTTCAAATCAAGCCCTGCTTGCCACCAGAACCAAATGATTATGGTTGTGCCCCTGAGCCACAGTCAGAAAAAACAGAGCCCTGCGGTGGGGGGTGGGGGTGGAGTAGTGGGGGGTAAATGCAGATAACTGTACTTGAACAACAATAAAACAATTTTTTAAAAAACCAGAGCCCCATAATCATGTTCATAAGGTCCTTCCATGGAAATACTTATGATGTGGATCTGGCCACAGGGAGAATGTCAAGATGGTACTGGCAGACTTCCCTAATCTCTGGGTAGAATAGCTGTCAGCCCCTAGATGTGTGCAAAATTTGAAGTCTGACCTACAGGCTGCAACTCTTAAGATATGCAAATAGACCTCTTTCAGGGGAAGAATGTTAGTTGAGTATTTCTGTCTGCTGCCTCTTTGTTGATGAGCCTTGGAAAGATATTTGGTTAAGAACTTATTCGTTGTTCACTACAAATCTACTGGACCTAAGAACATAAGCCCTGCTGGCCACTAGAGTGAGGCTAATCAAGGTATATGTCCTCTGGGCTGCAGCAACAAAAAGCCCGGGTACCACAGATATGCAAAACCTCCATTCACAGAGACAGAAGCCATGGGGAATAGAGCTGAGGGAAAGAAGGAAGAGTGAATCCATTGACTCATAGGAAAGGATCAGAGTAGGTTGCTAGCACTACATTAAATTAGAAGCCTGGCCCTTTGCGAATGTTGGACCACTTAAAGTTGTTCAAAAAGCTGCTTACACTATCCTTATTTTTTCGGGGGGGGGGATTCTTTTTTCTTCTTGTTGTTCTGATTGGTTGCTTTTTGCTTCCTTGTGTTCCAAATCATGAATTTGTATCTTAGCTTAATCCACTCTACTGTTATTTCCCTGTAAATTATTCTTTATTTCAATTAGTGTATCCTTTGTTTCTGACTGGATATTTTATATGCTACTGAGGTCCTCACTAANGGCTAATCAAGGTATATGTCCTCTGGTCTGCAGCAACAAAAAGCCCGGGTACCACAGATATGCAAAACCTCCATTCACAGAGACAGAAGCCATGGGGAATGAAGCTGAGGGAAAGAAGGAAGAGTGAATCCACTGATTCATAGGAAAGGATCAGAGTAGGTTGCTAGCACTACATTAAATTAGAAGACTGGCCTTTTGCGAATGTTGGACCACTGAAAGTTGTTCCCAAAGCTGCTTACACTATCCTTATTTTTTCGGGGGGGGGGATTCTTTTTTCTTCTTGTTGTTCTGATTGGTTGCTTTTTGCTTCCTTGTGTTCCAAATCATGAATTTGTATCTTAGCTTAATCCACTCTACTGTTATTTCCCTGTAAATTATTCTTTATTTCAATTAGTGTATCCTTTGTTTCTGACTGGATATTTTATATGCTACTGAGGTCCTCACTAAGTTCCTTGAGCATCCTTATAACTGGTGTTTTGAACACTGCACCTGATAGATTGCTTATCTCCTTTTTGTTTAGTTCTTTTTTTGGAGTTTTGATCTGTTCTTTCATTTGAGTCATATTTTTTGTCTCTTCATTTTGGCAGCTTCCCTGTGTTTGTTCCAATGTATTAGGTAGAGCTGCTATGAATCCCTGTGGCCTAATATAGTGGCCCAATATAGTCCTATAGTGTCCAGTGGGTATAGTCTCCCCTATCACCCAAGCTGGGTACTTGAGACAAGTCTTTCGTATATGCTGAGTACAACCTCCTCTTTTAGTTGAGCCTTGATTGCTGTGGGCAGGTCAATGGGAGGGATATACCCAGACCAGCCAGCTGTGAAGACAGGCTGTGACCACTGACCACAAACCTCCACAGTACAATGGCAGGGTGGTGGTGCTCCAGTGTGGTCTGTAGCTGTTTATTGGGTATGCAGGCTCTGGGGTTTCCTGGGTGGTGTAAGCCAAGGTCAGCCGCAACCTGTGTTCTTCCTGGGGTCACTCTGCCTGGGCTATTGAGCAATCTGAGATGGCTGCTATCTGTGCTGGGCTTGGAGATTCCCAGGCAAAGCCATGCTATGCATCTAGGCTGGCTGCTGCTAGACTGGGTCCTGGGACCACTTAGCAAGAGGTACAGGGGCTGGGGGCTCAATGAGGCTGGCTGTTGCTTGTTTCATTGGATTTAGGAACTTGTAAAGCATGAGCAAAAACAGCCATTCATATGGAATGTCACTGTTAACAGTTTGGATGGGCCCATAAGTTGAGTGGGACGGAGCCTGAGGGGATCTCCAGAGTGGGGCGAACTGTGTTAGCCAGGTTGATAGAATATCTGATATGGCACCCACCTGCTGGTTCTGTGGCTCTTCAGTGGAGGGCTCAGAAAAGGCACAGTGGCCTCGGCCCACCTTTCTGTCTGAGAGAAAGCTGTCCCCAGCTCCCACTTTGATGCCAGACACTTCAGTTCCTCCCTGTGTGCCACTGGTCCTTTCATGCCGCTACCACGGTACTGGAGCTCAGAGGGAGTGAGTCTGTCTGTGTGCAGGTTGTTTAAGAGGAACTGCTTGGGACTCCAGAGTTTCTTCCGTGGACTCAACCCCCACTGGTTTTTGCAGCCAGAAGTTTTGAGAACTTATCTTCCTGTCACTGGAACCCTGAGCTGGGGGAACTGGTGTGGGGCTGGGACTCCTTGCTCCCAAGATATCCCTCCTGAATCTTTATATACCACATGTGGATGTGGACAAGCCCATTCCACATCTGTGCCCTCCTACCAGCCTGGTTTCTTTAAATCTGTAATTGTCAGACACCCATTCCACTCAATTTCTGATGTTCCTGAGTGATGGTTGCTTTATGATTTAGTTGTAATTTTGATGTGGCTGTGTGAGGACACATGCCATGTTTACTTTCACCCCCATCAGACCAGAAATCAGGTACTGTATTTGTGATGATCTTGTGGGTCCCATGGACCTAGATCCACTGGCTTTCAGAAGGATAATTTGGGGGGCCTGTCCTTCAGGCTGGATTCTTAAAATTGGTGTCTGGTCCAAATCCTTTACTTCTCAGGTGGAAGCTGGGAGTTGGAAGTATCCTCCAGATTGTATGTTACTGCACTGGAAATGGGGTTCATGGTGAGATTGTGTCTCGGCATTTTCAACCCATTTCAATGCATTTGTGGTTTTTCCAAGTTTATATAATATATAGGAGCCACTTGCTTAGTTTATGGAATTATTTCAAAATTAATAGTTATTTCAGAAATAGTGTAGCTATGGTTTGGTGTGTCCATGGAAAAAGGTGAGTTTAGGCACCTCCTGTATTACCATCTTGAACAAGAACTTTCAGTTCTGACTTCTAGCCATGAACAACATCCATTCCTATTTGGATTTTCATCATCTGCTTCTGCCCTAGAGTCTGAAAAGCTGAGCACAGATTACTGTAGTTTTATGGGCTGGGGGAGACTAAAATTAGAGTCAGTCAGATTTCAGCTGAGGCTCCTGAAAGCTAAACCTTAGAGGAGGATGTCCAAAGTAAAGAATAGTTAGAGACTTCTGCCAAGATGGAGGCATAGGTGGAAACACTGTGCTTTCTCCCACAACCAAGTTTGAATACAACAAAGGTTTGGAGAACAAAGACACAGCCAAAAAACAGAAAATTGAATTATACAGAAGTCCAACTACAACTAATCATTCCATGGGGATGGTAAGAGGGGCGGAACCAGCAGCAGAGCAGGGTCCGGCAGGAAAGATCCCCAGACCTAGGGGCGCAAGTGGCCCAGACCCAGGGTGTGGGGCAGACTGACCGCAGTCGCGCATTCGCGCACAGTGAGACGGATCATGCAGGCCCCAGGGGGCGAGGGCTGACGGCAGTGGCACACTTGTGTGCAGTGGGACGAAACGCGTGGGCCCGGTGATGGTGGCAGCTGCAGCACCTGTGGGGGCCGAGGCAGGAGACGGCAGATGGGATGCCATTGCTCCTCTTTGAACCCGCCCCCACATACAGCATCACAACCCAGTGACTGAGTTGCCCTGCTCTGGTGAACACTTTAGGGCTCTGATCCTGCTACGTAACAGGCACAAACAGCCCAAAAGATGGTGCAAGAAGAACTCAAAGTCCCAGAGCCGATAACTCTCAGCGACCCAGAAATTGCCAGCCTCTCAGAAGTACAATTCAAGACACTGTTTATCAGGATGCTCACAGAACTGGTTGATTGTAGTTACAAATTAGAGGAACATATGAAGGCTAAACTAATTGAAATGAAGGCAGATGTCTAGGAAACCAATAGAGATAGAAAGGAAACTGGGACTCAAATCAATGGAATGGACCAGAAGGAAGAACAAAACATCCAACCAGAAAGGAATGAAGAAATGAGAATTCAAAAAAATGAGGAGAGGCTTAGGAACCTCCAAGACATCTTTAAACGTTCCAACATCTGGATTATAGGGGTACCAAAAGGAATCTGAGCACAGATTCCTTTCTTTCCAAGGAAAGAAACAGCCACGAGTGGAAAACGTATTTGAACAAATAATAAGGGAGAACTTCCCCAGTCTGGCAAAGGAAATAGACTTCCAGGAAATCCAGGAAGCTCAGAGAGTCCCAAAGAATTTGGACCCAAGAAGGCACACACCAAGGCACATCATAATTACATTAGCCAAGACTAGAATGAAGGAGAGAACCCTAGAAGCAGCAAGAGATAAGGGGACAGTCACCTACAAAGGAGTACCCATCAGACTGTCAGTGGATTTCTCAAAAGAGACCTTCCAGGCAAGAAGGGGCTGGAAAGAAGTATTCCAAGTCATGAAATCCAAAGACCTACAGCCAAGATTGCTCTATCCAGCAAAGCTTGCAATTAGAATGGAAGGACAGATAAAGTGCTTCTCAGATAAGGTCAAGTTCAAGGAGTTCATCATCACCAAGCTCTTATTATATGAAATGCTAAAGGGACTTATATAAGGAAAAGGAGATGAAAAATATGAACAGTGAAAGAACAGCAATCTCACAATTATTAACAACCACACCTAAAACAAAAGCAAACCTAGAGAGCCGCTAGATCAGGAGTGGAACCATAGAAATGAAGAATGCATGGAGGGTTAGCAACAGGGGAGTGGGAGGAGGAGAAGTGGGGAGAAGGTACAGAAAATAGCATAGATGGTAGGTAGAAAATAGATAAGGGGGAGGGCAAGAATAGTGGGGGAAATATAGAATGTAAAGAACTTGAGACACGTGGTTATAAACTAAGGGGGGGAGAATGATGGGGGAGGGAGGGTGTGGGTGGAGGGGAATGAAGGGGGGGAATAGAACAATTGTAATGGTATAATCAATAAAATATATTACAAAAAAAGAATAGATTAGCCCTCCCAAAGACCAAAATCATGCCTTAAACCAGCGGTCCCCAACTTTTCTGGCACCAGGCACAGGTTTTGTAAAAGACAGTCTTTCCATGGACTGGTGTGGGGGTTGGGAGATGGTTTCGGGATGATTCAAGCATATTACATTCAAGCCCACCTCCTGCTGTGCAGCCCAGTTCCTAACAGGCCTGGACTGGTACTAGTCTGCAGCCAGAGGTTGGGGACCCCTGCCTTAAACCGCCTCAATCCCTGGAGTGGATTAGGATCATATACCATTGCCTAATTGCCTCACAGAAACAAAAGTAAGTCATTTCAGGAGGAAGGAAAATTAGTTCTGCAATTTTTTCTGTATTCTGACATTTAATCAAAACTTACGAGGCAAATTGGAGATGAAATCATCAAAAAGCAAGAAAAACAA
Source organism: Sturnira hondurensis (assembly GCF_014824575.4). NCBI lineage: Eukaryota > Metazoa > Chordata > Mammalia > Chiroptera > Phyllostomidae > Sturnira > Sturnira hondurensis. Next base: position 3,054,855 of record NW_028081539.1, read on the forward strand.
ACAAACAATAGAATAGAGCCACAGGCAACTCAGTCTTGGAATTAAAAGGAGGCTATAAAATAACTATGAAAGTTAATTTTTAAATTGATAATTAGATGGGGAATTTTAATAGAGAATTAGAAGTTATACAAAGAATTGAGTGGATATTCTAGCTAAAAAATTACAGTAATAGAATTTCAAATCTCAATAGATAGGTTTAATGACAGGTTCAGGTTTATCAACAATCAAGCATTAGAGAACTAATTTATAGGCTGGTAGAATCATCATAAACTGTAAAGTTTATGAAATTTTATACTATTTGTAAGGTAATAATTGAGGCTGCCACAAATTTATAGATGCTGAAGAAAACATGAAAAATTCTTGGGTCAGAGACCAAGGTTTTTATCACTCAAGGCTTCACACTCAGTTCACGTCTTGTGCACGGTGGCTGCTGCACTATGGTGACAGGGTTGGGCAGTGGTGACAGACGCCCGGTCCTCCAGCTGATGGCATGACTACATTGGGCTGGAGGCTGAACTAGGACAGTTCTAAAGGGCCAGCCTGCTTGCCGGTAGGCTTCGAAGGATACATGATAGATTTGGAGTGGGCTGTACTCTCCCAGTTTAAGTGGCAGGAATCTGCTGTTAGCCTTTCTCCTTCTAAACAATGGACAACACGTTCTTCGCGCAGAAGGCTACTTTACCCAAGGTCAGGGGGAAGTCACCCAGGGGCGATATGCATTCCCTTTGGCCTTGGTGCTTTTACAGCCTGCTGTTTGTGTATGGATTAGCAGCTGTGTGTAACTCTGGTGCTTATCTTATTTTGACGTACAAATCAATTTACTAAGGATATTACACCTGGATTTAAGTGGCATGCTTAGTACCAAGAAGTTGGTATGTCCCAAAGCTTCTTTCTGAATTCTATGGGACTGACAACCCACATCACGTGGGTTACGGGAGATAGACTGCTGTGGTCCGGGGAGGGGGCTGATTGAGAGGGTAGGGAGATGCCATGAGAGAGACCAGGAAATCGAAGTGTAGAACTCGGACCAAGGCATGAGGAGGACACACTAACTACTCTTGAGAAGCTTATGGACAACACACAGCCGAGAACATTTCCCGTAATTTTGTTCGCCAGTTCTGGCTCTACTTTTTCTAGATGATTTCATGATACCAAGGATGCCACAGTTAGGAGAAATCCTGGTAGTAGAAACTCCTTATAATTTTGAGAGTCTGTAGTTTGCTTTTATTTAAAGATCTAAGGGTTATGAAGTTTTTATTCTGTAGAGCAAAATTAAAATATAATTCTCATCCTTTAATATAAGAAATATTCTATGGTAGTTTCCAAATTTTGTTTCGGGCAAACCTTTTCTTTGAACAAAATTTAATAGAACCCCTCTATAAGAACAGCGAACAGTTATTTAAAGCTTAATGTGTACCTGGCCACATACAAAGCTTTTAATAAGTTATCTTATTTAATCTCACACCACATGTGGGATGTAGGTAATAATCATCCCAATGTTACTCACAAGAAAATTGAAGCAAGAGGGTTAATTAACTTGACAAAGCCAACAGAAGAAGTCAGTCGGGTTGGGGACTGCGCTGTGGGCTGAGCAGCCCAGTCGCTGCTCCGGAGGCAGCTCAGTGCGAACAGCAACGGTGCAGAAGTGTGCAGGCTGGAGTCCCGGTGCCTGATACCATCGGGGACTGTGTGCCCCAGCTCAGGGGGCTTAACCTTTCCACCTGTCGCTTTATTTTTTAGGGAAAATGCAGATGATTATTACCACCCACTTCCAGAGGGGCCAAGGGAGCAGCTGATCTGATCTTCACGAAAGCACTCCTTTTGTAGTGCTTACAGACTAGGTAGCACACAGGCATCACTGAAATATCACAACCTCCACAGAGCACATTTTAGGATGCCTTCTATATACCAAAGCCCTGTTTGCCTCGAGCCTTCCCTTTCAAAGGACCACTAGGACCACTCTGTAACGCCCTGCCAGCAACTTTTCACACCACAGTGTCTGCCACAGATAGGAAATCCACGGAGAGGAAATCCTCCAGGTTTGCAGTTTGCATTTCTCCATCTCTCCTGCTGGCTACAAAAGCATGGAGGTGAGGCGGTCAAAGGGTGGATCCAATGTCATTTTACTAAAACCTTGTTTGATTTGTGCCTCTTCCCCGCACCTACNAAGCACTCCTTTTGTAGTGCTTACAGACTAGGTAGCACACAGGCATCACTGAAATATCACAACCTCCATAGAGCACATTTTAGGATGCCTTCTATATACCAAAGCCCTGTTTGCCTCGGGCCTTCCCTTTCAAAGGACCACTAGGACCACTCTGTAATGCCCTGCCAGCAACTTTTCACACCACAGTGTCTGCCACAGATAGGAAATCCACGGAGAGGAAATCCTCCAGGTTTGCAGTTTGCATTTCTCCATCTCTCCTGCTGGCTACAAAAGCATGGAGGTGAGGCGGTCAAAGGGTGGATCCAATGTCATTTTACTAAAACCTTGTTTGATTTGTGCCTCTTCCCCGCACCTACTACAGCATGGCGCACATGGAAGGATCGCTCTAGGTAAGAGTCCCCCAGAATGAATGCCCCTCCATCAGGAAGGGCCCATACCTAACAGTTGCTTGTAGGGTTGAGTATCAAATAGCAACACCCAGAGTTCACCAAGTGTTACCATGGGTCAGGCAGTGTTCTGAGTGCTGTAGCTGTACTGGCACTGCTCTAATAGGACCTGGTACTCTAACAGAATAACCCTTGAAATGGACGCAATTATCTTCATTACATAGGGGAAGCAAATAAAGCACAGGGAAATTAAGAAACTTGCTCAAGATTACACGGTAAGAGATAGCCCCAGTCTGGGGCCCCAAGTCCATTCTACCCCTGATTTGTAGTTACGGAAGCTCAGAATTTGAGATTCCTGTAGGATAACTAACTAACCCCCCACTCTATACACGCTTCCTGAGTGCCCAAGATTTCATGCATGATGCTAAAAACTAGAGACAATGATAATTAATGAGGATTCAAATATGAAAGTGACCGAGTTCCTGGACATAGTTCCTGCCTTTAAGCACTTTACAGTCCAATGAAGGGCAAATAGATGGTTACAAACATAAGTACTGTGTTAGAAATATGTTATGTGGCCTAAAAGGAGCAACGAACCTACATGGCGCCTATCAGAGAAGGCTGAAAGAATGGGTAACTGACCTGAGCTTCAGAGGAGAAACAGTAGTTAGCAGGACAAGGAGTGAAAGGATGCTCCAGACAGGAGAAGTGGCAGAGATAAGAGAGCCTGGTGAACGTGCAGGGCAAGCTTGTTTGGGATGGGGAAGTCACAGGGTTCAGTGGCAGAAGAGAGGGTTGATGGCAGTGGATGGGACTGGAGAGGTCGGCAGGGGTCAGATGGGCGGTCATGAAGGTCATGAAGGGCCTCATGCATGAAATCGTAGAGAGTTAGACTTCATGTACCTAAGGGAGAGGTGTGTTAAAGAAGGTAAACACTTAAGGGGGAAAAACTGGAAACGGACATAGGGAGAGGAAAACGGAGACCAGGCCAGTAAGTTAAAGGATCACTGTGGTAATACAAGCTCGGAGTGATGGGAGAAGTGAGAATGCGAGGACGGAAACCCACTTAGGATTTCTCAACCACACACCACTGCCATTGTAGGCCGGATACTCCCGTCGTAAGGGACTGTCCTGTGAATCGCAGGCTGAGGAGCAGCATTGTTGGCCTCTACCCATTAGATGCCAGTAATAGGCTGCTTTCCCGTTGTGACAACCCCAAATCGCTCCAGACATTACCCAATGTCCCCTGCAGGCAAAATTGCCCCCAGCGGAGATCCGTGGGTTCAGACATACTGGTGTTAACTCAGAATCAACTGGACGTGGCTGTGTGAGGAATGTGAAAAGTGAGAAAGTGAGAAAATGGTCAAGGTTCACTTCAGAATAGAATTTCTGCGATGACAAACTCATGGGATGACAGATAACAGGCTTGATTTGGGACACACTAGAGATACTGGTAGGACATGCTAATGGAGAAGCCCAAGCAGCAGTCAGACAGACGAGTCTGTGCTCAGACAAATGTGAGTTGGAGACACGAATTTGGGAACTACCTGCATGTTGGAAGTACCATAGAGTGAATGAGCTCACCCATGGAGCCTTGTGGAGAAGAGCACCAGGCGGGAACTCTAAAGAGAACCAAGAGTTAAGGGTGGAAGAGGATTATTAAATCACAGTCCTGATTCTCAGCAATGGAAGGGGAGGTAGAAGAGAAGCACGTGGTACTATGTCCTTTTAGTCAGTAATGATCTTGGTACCCTCTATAACCCAAGTGCATGCTATAATTAAAAAAACAAGGTGGGGGGAAATTTAAAAAATTTACACAAGATGGTTCGTTTTCTTATTATACAGAGTCTTAAATTAAAGGTATCATTTGCTGAATTTATTTTCTCTCTATGCTTTCAGTGCAAAATGAAACAAAATAAAAAAACATTAAAGAGCCTCACAGTTCTGTTAGGGTGAATGAATACCTTGAAATGCAGGCCTGAATTGGAAAATCCATCATCCATTTATTAGCAGTGTTGTTTCACAACCTTGTCATCAATGTTCAAAAACGGTACTGCAACTGAAGGCTCGGGGAAAATACAGAAGCTTTATATACAGAGATATCCTTTAGCTTTTGATTATGTTCTACAGTGATAATTCTTGGAGAAAATAAAATGTCATGAAGAAATGGACAGAGAGAGCTTATGGGATAGAAAGAAAATCCAATAACTGGAAATACTATCACTTTTGGCAGGAAGGTCAGATGAAGTGGGAAGATAATTTCCTAATAGACAACAAGATGGCCATGGAGTCCCAGAGCTAATTGCTTACGATGTCAATTATGGTGAACAGTCTTAGACTCGGGCAATAGCTGTCTCTCAAAAAGGAACTCAGTTTTGAAGAGAAGGCCAGATGCTTTGGGTCAATAAGTGACTGCCTGAACGTAGTAGGGGACACACCCTTGTGAGAACCAGGAACTCTTTGGGCCCACAGCATATCTGGGAGGCCCACTCCCTAACAACGCTGTGCATTGGCCAAAGGGCCTGACCACCGGACAGGCACCTATTCAAAATGCAGCATTCACACATTGCAGTTGTCTGTGTATTGAAAAGAAAGACAAACTCCCCAAAAGTTCTTACAATAATTTCCCCATCTTACTTGTCAGAGGGGATATTTGCCATTTTTCTTTGCAACACAGGACTCTGCACAAACCCCACAGGGAACACTGGGCCACCTTTTCAGTTCCCGCCTCTCTCGCCTCTGCATCACCTCACCCCCTCCCTTTGCCAACATTAGAAAAGAACAAATGGATCTAATTACCACAGCGGTTTGAGGCTTCTCAACTTTTTCCCCTTCCAGCTTCAAGGATGTCCTCAGACTGAGCTTCACATTCAGAACTGCTGTCAAACCTCACTTGGATGGGCACTTATATTTAATGTCAAGCTGACGCCTGTGGAAGACCTTGATTAAATTTGCAAACAGTAGACTCTAACCAAACCAGAACTTGAGAGTTGTCTCATTTTGTCTTTCAAGCTTAAATCCCAGAAGCTTCTTTCTCTTCTTTGCAAAGAATTACAGAAGTTTGCTTGCAAAGACCCCGAGTGTCAGTAAGACAGCGACGTGTAACAAGCAAATACTCTGAATGCTTTTAGAGAGAGAAGAAATCCCTCAGCTTTTTAAAATTCTATATGAATTAAAGATTTTTCCCATTGCTTTATTTGGCTCCCTCTCATTCAAAATCCACAACTCTTCACTTTTATGACTCTATAATATTATAGGTAGACCCAAAGAATTTACTTAAAAACTTCCTAGTGATCTTTCATGCGCACTGCAATTAAGAATTTTGTACTCTACCGGCAGAGTAAGAAACATTATGGAGAAACAATGAAAGAAGTATAATAAACTCTTTGCTAACAATATCATCACTTCAGCCAGCTACAAATTTCCAGCCTAGTCTCTTTCCTCTCCTGTTTTTTTCTTCTGTCTCTGATAATCATACAGCCTCTCCTCTCTGAAGAAGTCATAACAAACTAGAAGTTAAAAGACCTGGAAGACTTATATTCCTTTTCATTGGCCATTGTTTTGAAATGAGACTACAGGCTTTTGATTTTTCTTTTGGGTTCTTCCTCCATCATTTGATTCAAACAGGTCTGCTTTCAAAGAAAACAAATCAAAATTGTCAAGACCTGTGAAGCATGAAAAATACATTGCTTTTTCCAACTCCAAAAAGCACCAAAAAGGCATTAATTTCTGCCATCTTATATAAACCTTTTGCCCCTATCCTCTAATCTACGGACTTCACAAAATATTTATATATTCTTCTGTATAATACATGACGGGAGATCAAGTCTTATTACAAAGAAATTGAACTTGTAATACAACTAATATTTAAACTAGTGTTATTTTGCAGTTTGACTAGAAACATATAAAACATTCAAGTAGGACGATAAATTCTCGGGGCTGCCAGTATAAAATAAAAAGTCAGCTAAGACACATATATTGTGCTGTTAATGGCTCTGTCCTTTTTGCTGGTGGGAGCACCGGCTTCATAAAGAAGGTGAACATGAGGCAGTAGAAAAAGAAAAGCCTTGCAAAATGTTGCCAGATATGAAATATCTTGTCATAAGGTTTCTCATTGAATTACAGCAGTGAGACTGCTTCTAATATTTCCCTTCTTTTTAATACAACAGAGACCTACATTTCTGTGCTTGGCTTTCTAAAGCTAATTTAATTCTGTGGTTAAAACAGCCCCATGCAGCACTTGTTCTTAACATTAAAAAAAAAAAAAGACTGGTGGTTTTGCAGTTCATGGATAAAGTGGTAGGCAATCATCAGATTCCTGTTGAGAACTATAAATGATAAAAAGAATAGCAGATGGTTTCAGAAGGGAGAAAGTTATAGGGGTAATTTGTAATGGAATAATACTATTTTCTGAACTAGGTAATAATAATTCATGAAGACAAGGTTCAGATGGTTATCTCATGAAATTATATAGTACAAAATATTTCAAGAAATCTTTGCATAGCAGTTTAAAGTGAAAACCCGATCAGCTGACACTTTCAGGTTCCAATGATCTGATCCTGCTTATATCCTTTTCATGTTGCTGCAGTTTTCCACGGGATTTAAAATGTGGTGCTTCTAACAGTCTAGTTTTCTGAATACAATATTCTCTTTTCACTTTAGTTAGTATGAGATTCAAGAAGATAAAGGGAAAGTGCCTTTCTTCACCAGGAAAAGGGGACTGAAAAAGACCGTTATGTTTACATAAACAAGTTAACAGATGAGGAAGGGTTACATTTCCACGGGCTCTCCCTTCTTAGAGACCCCGATTCTCAGGTGAGTAGGACCACTGGGAGGAAGTGCGTTAGACGAGGGCCTCCAAAAGGACTGCTCTGCAGGGCGGAAAGTGCGCCCCCTGCTCGCCAAAGGCATACCCAGTGTGTTCTCATATGCCAGTAACTGTCCACAACGTTTACTAAATCCCACAGCAGGCTCTGGAAGGAGGGGGTGGTCACTATAAATGCCAGAATATTCATTGCTGAGCTTAAGAAATTTACTAAATACATATGGCAATGCAGCAGCCACAGAAACAATAAAGTATGAAAGTTGGAGGGTGGAACAGAGAAACATTTCAGACTCTCCTCACAACCTTCTAGTCTATTCTTTGTGAGCCCGCCCCCCCCAGAGTGAATGGAAAATAATAGCAGATAAGGAGTTAGCATCGTTTTACATAACAAAACACTTCTGTTCATTACTTACATAGCTGACAAAAATTCCATTTGATCTTAATTCACAGTTCATTTCAGTAGAGTTTTCTGCCACTCAAAAGGGCAAAAGCTCTCCTTGCTGATAGGAAACAACCACAAATAGCCAAATCAAGGGAAAAAAAAAAGAGAAATGTGTTTAAAATCTTTACTGGTAATTGATAGTGTTGGATATTCCAAAGTGCCACTTCAAAAATGAACATAATGTCTAATCTGTTATGACATAATATGACTCCTGCAATTACACACAGACACACTCATATGCATTTTGATATTTATTAACAAAAATGATCCAAAAAAGGGTTGGATCAAAATTACAATGAGGGTTAAAATAAAAGTTGTTTTCACTATATTGTTTCTAGGGGCCTGTAACCAGTCTAGAAAGCTGTTTTCTCTCCTAAAGCAGGACTTAAATTAACATACCATGTGTTACATTTCAAGAGTAATTTTTCTTCTTCCCCGTTGTTAAAGCAAAATATGGTGGAGGCCTTCATTTCAACCTGCAAACCTGCCTGAAACACAGATGGATTAGATTGAGGTAGGGTGGAAGGAGAAGTTAAAAAGAAAGGTTAAAAAAGAAAAAAGCAGGAAATGAAAGCTAGTGAGAAAAAGGGTTGTGCATCAGTCACTGAAGTAATCTTCCAGTCCCTCCATGTCCACTTCCAGACAGGAACTCAGAGAGGCCAGAGCAGATGACGCATCCTTGGGTTTCTGGACACCTGGTTTGGGCTGAGGGGTTTCTGGCTGGGCGGATTCCTTCTTGATGTCTTTACCACCATTTAGAATCTTTTGGCTCTCGATAAAGAACTGATTAGGATGATTCAAAGAAAAGCCACAATCATCTACCTGTATGGGGAAGTAAATGGATATCACATTAATATATAGCTAAAGTATAAATATAAGGGCTTCAAAAACTGTGCCAGACCTCATAAAAAATCTATTTAATACTTGAAACATGGATCCTAGCAGTTCTCTTTCATAACACTCAATCCATGACCTACATTTCACTCAGAGTGACCTTCAACCACTACCTAAATACAAATGGCTCTGTATTTCTAGCCCGACCATCTGTACTTAGCTCCTGTTCCCTAACCATTTAGTTCCACACCCAATTCCTACTCAATATCTTGGGTGGCTGAAAGGCAGTTCCAAGCAAAATGATGGCACACTGTCAGTCAATAGGTATTTATTGTTTTAAAAAAAGGCAGAAAGATCTTTAAACACTCCAGAGTCCCAGAGAATAAGTATGAACACAGACACCAATGATACCACTTGTATGTTGGAGCTTATTTATAAGTTTGGCATAGGCAACCCCATGAAGTATAACACAAACTCTGAAAAAGCAACCTAATTTAATGTTAATGTCTTCATTCCAATTTTGGATTCTCTCTGCTCTTTGTATAAAAAATATTTTTCTTTTCACAATTTTTATCATCACTTTATGCAAACATGACCAGGCTCATTGTCTGATACAATTTCTTTTCTTAAGTACTATTACTCAACTTAAAATAAAATTTTGAGTATCATTTCAAATTACTCATGGCTATGTGCCTTTGGTACTCTATGAGTATTCAAATGGGTATCAATTAAAAGGTATCAATACCTTTTTTATTTGAAGACTCAGTGATCATTACTTTTTCTACATTTTGATTCTAAAATTTACTTTTGGTGAACAAAAAAATATATTCCTTAATAGTAGCTAACAATTACTTAATGCCCATTACGTGCTAGCCATTGTTGTAAGTGGCATAAACACACACACACTCATTTGCACATGTGTACTTGTACACCCAGTTAACTTCCACCAGAACCCTCTGAAGGGAGGCTGTCTGCTTTCCCAGTGTTGCAGAGGAGGCCCCCCATGAAAGGGGGAGATTAAGCACCTGCCCAAGTCCTCACTGACCGGGCTGGAGACGGGATGTGACTTAGCACAGCCCATGCTCCTAACTGTATGCTCAGCTGCCTTGTTCTTGTGCCAAGGTCAATACTTTTACATTGTATTCATTCCCTAAAATGTGTAAACCTTCACTAACTCTTGGTGTTTTCTACTGGGGTGTGGCATAAGAACACGATAACACAATGAAGTTTCCTTTGAGTGTGAACCTCCTGCATGAGTCACTTTCTTCACATTCAACCAATGGGTCAGACTGAGTTGACAGTTTGTAACACAGACAGATTCAAATCCCTGCCCTCCCTGCCTCTGCCATTGGAGTTGCCAACAAAAAATGCCATTTTGCTTTAGTTATTTTGTTGGTTGTTGTTGTTGTAAGGGGGGTATTTTCATTTCATATTTTTTATAAACTGAGAAATCATTACACTTCTTTTGGTCATCTGTCTTATAGTTATCAACCTTTTTATGTCTCACTCTTTGTACTAAAGTGATTTGCATACAGTAGATATCTAATAAATATTTGGTAAGTTGGATACAGAACTAACCAGTGTATGCCAGTGTTACATGAACATTCATTGAAGATTTAATATGTATAAGGCCATGTTACCGTACGTACTAGTAATTTTTCCACATATAAGAATGTATTTGACTAAGACTAATGCTGCAGACATTTCCAGCCTAATAAGTCACATGCTTAAAAACCTCTATCAAGAATGAAGAAGTGATTGGGGCCACAGATAAAGACCTATTATTATACTCTCATCACATTAGAGAGAAATTCTGGCTGGGGAGATCAAGGAAGGCTTTGTGAAGGAAGCAGTTGGTACATGAGTTAAGTCTGGAAAGTGAAAAGCTGATAATGAGGTCAAGGGCAAAACAAGCAGCAAGATGACAGGAGGAAGGGGAACACGCAGTGTCCTAGGAAAGGAAGTAGCTCAGATGGCCTGGTGTGAAAGGCACATAAAGGAGAATAGCAGGAAATGAGGCTGGAAAGATAAACCGGGGTCAGACCTTGGAGAGCCTTGAAAACCAGGCTAAATAGTTCAGACCTAATCCTGTAGGCAACAGGGAGTCATTTACAATCCTTAAGAAGGGACAGAGCTACGTGGTTAGAGCTGTGTATAATCTTACAGTTGATTAAAATGGATTAGTAGGGGTTTAAGGACCTGCTGTCCTAGTCCAGAACAAACCCTCTTAAGGGGTGGGCCAATAAGTAGAAATAAAGTCTTTTCTGGTAATACTCAGTACCCTGGGATTTTCTGATTCTCTTTAGTCAACTGCTGATACACGTTGGGCCAATAATTTTACTGTAACTTCAGTGTATAGAAGATTGATAGTAAACAGAATGATTTAAGAGTTATTACCCAGATAACTCAACAAATTTTTATCTGCTTAATTTCAAAATGTTTCCTGAATGTTTCATAGTACCATCTATGATTTTTACTAACAATGCGGTAATTTGTAAACTTCATTATTAGGTTCGTTTTCATCAAATTCATTAAAAATAGGGAGACTGAATTAAAAGTTTGCATTTTACAAAGTATTTAATGGAAAGTAAGTCTACCGCCTAGCACATTTCAATCAGAAGGCTGTGTTCTATAAGTAGAGAATATTATACTGGAAATATCTTGGGGCTCCTTTAAGCTGAACTCCCCCCATGTACAGATTAGGAAACCAGAAGAGATTAAATGGTTTATGCAGAGTCACAGAACTAGGAATTGATTTGGTCTGAATGAGAATTCAGACTCTTTGACTACATCACTTAGTTGCTCTAAAATGTGTTAAGCAAAGTGAAATAAACACACAATCTTACCATTACAAATATGATTTTTAGAGCTAAACCTGACTATAATGATTATACAAAACATAATGGTGTTATTTCATGCAAAAAGAATCTAGTACCATGTGTAATAATTACATATTGAGAATTTTGTACACTTTGCTTCAAGGTGTTTAAATTTCTGATACATCTGTCCAAAAAAGATGACTCTGTGGATTAAACTAAATTATTAGACTTCAGTGTGGATAAAAAGAAATATGGTCATCTTTGTAAGCCTCAGTTGTCTCATCAAGGAAATGGAGGCAATAACAGTGGCTACATCATAGGGCTGCCATGAGGCGGACCCAAGAAAAATGAATGTAAAAATAAAGAGTGGTTGGTTCTATGAGTTCTGAATTAAATATATGCAAAGGCTCAAGAAAGGCATCGCTTTAAAAAAAGTTGAATTCCCAAAAGATGGGGGAAAAGATTATACTGATCTGCATGTAACTTTAAGTTCCTTTTCCACTTTAAAGAAACCCAAAGTAGGACTTCGTGATGATGTATTAGGGGTATAATTTATGAAAAAAAATGAAATTGAATGCCAATCCCTAAACTTTATTCAATAAAAGATTTTGCCCTTACATCATAAGATTAGCAAATAAATGACATTTAAATGTTTGACTTTTATGAATCCCCATTTAATTAATATTCTTACTCACTAATGAACACAGTGCCAAGTCTTGAAGTGAGGGCCTATCTCATGATTCTGTGTGATGTTATGTTTTTCAGTTTTCTCTCTTAGGTCTACAATTGCCCTTTCTTAACTCATTTTAAGTTCACATTACTCAACTTATGGTCTGTTAAATTACTTGACAGCATGATGAAATTATGAAGAATTTACTTCTGTTTACTGCATTGTAATTCTGTCTAGGATGGGCTGTCTTTTGAGTGTCTCTTTCACTTTTACTTTGGCTAAAGGAAGTGTACAGAAGTCCTCAAATAAGTCATTTTGTTACAGCATTGTAAGATGCCACAGGAATGTAATTCTTGTTTATATAATTAGCTTATGGTAAAACTGGTTCCGCTTACACTTAAAGGTTGTTGTGCTTAAAATCACAGAACCTATCAAAGACATTACATGACATTACTAAATGTAAGTTCCCAGTCAGTTTCTTTTCATCTTGCTTAGGAAAATAAACTCAGGGTTTTGGGGGTGGAAGGTGAGGGGCATAAATTAAACAAAATGAAAAGAAATTTTATTTTAAATCAAATTAGAAAAAAGAATAGAGAAAGTTACTTGCAATTCCACTTGTTTCTGCTTATCAGTCAGTAGCTGCTGTTTCCTTTACTCCTCAATAAAACAAACAAAAAAACCTGTTTGTTTCATTCTGTATTTGGAAATAGTGAGAATTTTCACAATTTTGCCTGCTGTGAATCTTGTTTCTTTCCTTGCCTTTCTTCTTGTTTGGTTGCTATTGGTGATGTTTTCCTTTGAGGTTGATGATTTTTTTATTAAGTTTTGTACATTTTGTTACATATTGGGAGAGGGAAATTCTACAGTGCACTTTCATTCTGCCATATTAGCTTGGAATTCCCAAAGAATTAGGAAGGATCTGAAACAAGATCAGTCTAGTTGGAGCCTGGAAGAAGGGGGTTGGGTGGAGGACGCTATAGGCTACATTATAAATTTTGGATTTCATCTTAAGAGCCATCAGGAAGCCTCCTAAGGTTTTTAAAGAGCATGTTACTAAAATGACCAGATTCTTCTATTTAAAGACCACTTGAGCAGCTGTGTGGAGCAGAATGCATTGGAATGATGTGCGTGTTGCGGATGCTGGGAATGAGTGAGGAAACTGCTACTGCAATGATCCCAATGCGAGTTAATGGTGGTGGCTTCCAGCCCAGCATCCTAACCTATATTCACAACAATAACCTTGAGTTATTGTTAAAAAGCTTAATTGTATTTGGTACATCCTGTTTAAATTGCAGGAAAATACGTGATAGATTTTAACAAGATATCTGGAGAGATTTATATGGTTGGAAAAAAACTTAGGCTCAGCTGTTTGGAAAATAAGTATGCAGAATGACTAAGTGCCTAAAAGAGGTCTATTTCTAAAGAGGTTATTTTCTATTAAAATTCAGATTAATGTACAAAAGGCCTAGTGTTGTCATTTTCAATGGGGCATGCTGAAAGAAAGTATAAAACATTGCTCCCCCAAAATACTGAGGAAAACAATTTCCAGCTTCTGGAAACAGGAGCTTCTGACGCCTACTAAGTGAATCTCTCTCAAACATTTGCTTGGAATCAACACATTTGTACACGGTGACCTTCACATGAGCATAGTCTCATATTTCTGCCACAGCAAATGTAGATTTTGAAGGAATGAAAGCAATATTGTTTTACCTATGGGATGTTTGGGTTTTAATCAAGAGGTTTTGCAATGACAGCTTATAATGAGGCAGCTGGTATTACCAAGAAAGCCATATGGAGCTATCAGAGTGCTGCTGTAAATGGTATCAATTAACTGGTTTATTTTCAGAACTTTTATTAAAGTGAGTTTGATTATAGAGGCCTCAGGAAAATAAACATAGGGGGGTATTTTTGGAGGGGGGGCAGGCAGAATGGCAGAAACCTAACAATAAAAATTCTGTTTTTAAATTAGATTAGAAGGAATAAGTGGAGATATTCACAACTAAAAATCTATAATGAGACATCCAGTGAACACAAATAGCCTTTTTATTTCATTGATTTATATGCAGTTTAAGGTAGACCATTTCTACATGTGGGAGGATTTAGACGTGTCTGTTCAATGTCTTTATTAACGTAAGGCAGGTGGTGAGAACTAACAACAGCAGCACTACTCCAGTAACACAATTAATAGGAAAGAGACCACAAAAATGATCGAGAGCTAAAACACCCTTTTTAGTGGGCATCTCACAAAATCGATGTTTAAATCTATCTTTCATCTTATTAAAAAGAAAAGAACTTGAATACTAGACCTTAATTTTTTAAAGTTCTGAGTCCTCTTAATTAGAAGGATCCACAAATAATTAAAAACACATACAAAATTAATATTCTCAAGCTGAGCAAGCAAATTAAGGAATATAGTCTTCAGGAGAAAGAGTTACGTAAATCTGATGCAGAAAATATCAAACGTCGCTTATCTGGTGGGACTGTGATAAAACTAGTAAGAATCTGTTGTTTACTATTTTACTGTTAGTCCTTTATATTTTGTAAAAATAAACCGTATTTACTTAATAATTTTTAACTGCAGTTGACATTCAATATTATATTAGCTTAACCTATGAAGTGATCACCCTAATAAGACCAGTGCACAATAATTATTATAATATTACTGACTTTATTCCCTATGTCCTATTTTACATTCTTGTGACTATTTCGTAACTACCAATTTGTATTTCCCAATCCCTTCACCTTTTTCACCCAGGCCCTTAACTCCCCTCCCATCTGGCAACCTCAATTTGTTCTATGAGTTTGTTTTTATTTTATTAAGTTGTTCTTTAGATCCCACATATAAGTGAAATCATACGGTATGTGTCTTTCCCTGACTTACTTTACTTAGCACAGAAACCGCCAGGTCCATCCATGCTGTCGCAAATGGTAATATTTCATTCTTTTCTATGGCTGAGAAATACTATCCCATGCTCTGTAAGTATCACTTCTCCTTTATCCATGTGGCTTCTACATGTTGGCTATTCTAAATAATGCTGACGTTCTCAAACTGCTGTTTTGGTTTTTCAAATATAAACCTAGAAGTGGGGTTGCTGGGTCCCACGGTAGTTCTAGTTTTAACTTAAGCAACCTCCATACTGTTTCCATAGTGGCTGCATCAACTTACAACCCACCAACAGTGCATGAGGGTGTCCTTTCCTCCACATCTCCACCAACACTTGTTTGTAGATTTACTAATAACCATTCTGACAGGTGTGAAGCGATACCTCAATGTAGCTTTAACCTGCCTTTCCCTGATGATTAGTGATCTTGAGCATCTTTTCATGTCTGTTGGCCATCTGTGTGTCCTCTTTGGAGAAGTGTCTATTCAGGTCCCCTGGCCCCTGGCCCCTATTCAGGTCCCCTGTAAATTGGATTGTTTGGGGTTGGTTTTTTTGTTTGTTTTTGGTGCTAAGCTCAATTAAGGTCCTTATATATTATGGATATTAGCCCCTTACCAGATGCATCACTGGTGAATATCTTCTCCCATTCATTAAGGTATCTTTTTGTTTTGTTGGTGGTTTCCTTTGCTGTGTGAATCTTTTCAGTTTGGTGTAGTCCAATTCATTTTTTTCTTTTGTTTCCCTTGCCCGAGGAGACATATCCAAAAAAAATCTTACTAAGAATGATGTTGCAGAGTTTACTGCTTATGTTTTCTTCTAGGGGTCTTATGGTCTGGTCTTACATTTAAGACTTTAACCCATTTTGAGTTTATTCTTATATATGGTTTAAGTGGGCTAGTTTCATATTTTTGCATTTATCTGTCCCGTTTTCCTAACACCACTTATTGAAGAGACAGTCTTTACACCATTGTATATTCTTGCCTTTGTCATAGGAGTGGGTTTATTCCTGGGCTCTTCTGTTCCATTGATCTGTGTGTCTGTTTTTATGCCAGTCCATGCTGTTTTGATTACTATCATCTAGTAGTAAAGTGTGATATAAGGTATTCTGATACCTCCAACTTTGTTGTTCTTTCTCAAAATAACTGCCACTATTTGGGGTATTTTGTGTTTTCATATAAATTTTAGAATTGTTCTAGTTTCAATGAAAATGCCATTGGTATTTTGATAGAGATGGCATTGAATATATATATTGCTTTGGGTAGTATAGACATTTCAACGTTAATTCTTCCTATCCATTAGCACAGTATATTCTTCCATTTATTTGCATCTTCAATTTCTCTCTTAAATGTCTTAAAGTTTTCTGAGTACAGGTCTTTAAACTCCTTGGTTAAATTTATTCCTAGGTATTTCATTATTTTCCATGCAACTATAAATGGAATTTTCTTAATTTCTTTCTGATAGTTCATTATTGGTGTATAAAAATGCAACTGATTTCTGAATATTAATTTTGTATCCTGCTACTTCACTAAATCCATTTATTAGTTCTAAGAGTTTTTTGGTAGAATCTTTAGGGTTCTCTAGGTACAGCATCATGTCCTCTGCAAATAATGACAGTTTTACTTCTTCCTTTCCAATTTGGATTAGTTTTATTTCTTTTTCTCGTCTGACTGCTGTGGCCAGGACTTCCAATACTATGTTGAATAGAAGTGGTGAAAGTGGACATCCTCATCATATTTCTGATCTTAAGGAAAAAGCTTTCCATTTTCCCCCACTCAGTGTGATGTTAGCTGTGGGTTTGTCACAACATGGCCTTCATTATGTTGAGGTCTGTTCCTTCTATCCCCATTTTGTTGAGAGTTGTTACCATAAATGGATGGAGAATTTTGTCATATGCTTTTCTGCATTTACTGAGATTATTTTTATCCTTCAATTTATGTGTTGTACCACATTAATTTATTTGCCAATATTGAACCAACTTTCCATCCCAGGAATAAATTGCTGAATTTGGTTTGCTAATATTTTGTTGAGAATTTTTGCATCTATGTTCATCAGTGATAATGACCTATAATTTCCTTTTTTGGTAGTATCTTTCTCTGGTTTTGTTGTCAGGGTACTGCTGGCCTCATAAAATCAGTTTGGGAAGCTTCCCTCCTCTGCAGTTTTTTGCAATACTTTGGAAAGTACAGGTATTAATTCTAATTTGAATGTTTGGCAAAATTAATCTGTAAAGTCAACAAGTCCAGGACTTTTGCCTGTTGGGAGATTTTTTTGTTTTGTTGTTTTTCTTAAAAAAAAAAAAACTACTGATAAATTTCCTTAGTAGTTATCAGTCTTTTCAGATTTTCTGTTTCTGATTGGGTCTTAGAAGATATGTTTCTAGGAATTTATCCATTTCTTCCAGGTTGTCCAATTTGTGGCATATATTTTGTAGTATTTTCTTATAATTTTTGGGGATTCCTTTGGTGTCAGTTGTTACTTCTCTTTCATTTTTTATTGTATTACTCTTTTTACTTGATGAGTATCACTAGGTATATCAATTTTCTCCATCTTTGCATAGAACCAGCTCTTAGTTTCAGTGATCTTCTCTATCAATTTTTTAGACTATTTTAACACTATGAACTTTATTATTTCATTCTACTCACTTTGGCCTATGTTTGTTCTTCTTGTTCTAGTTCATTTAGGAGCAAGGTTAGATTGTTTACTTGAGAGTTTTCTTGTTACTTGAGGTAAGCCTGTATTACTAAAAATTTCCACGTGAGAACTGCTTTGGCTGTGTCCTACAGATTTAGGGTCAATGTGTATTTGTTTGTATTTGTCTCAAGGCAACTTTTGATTTCTTCCTTAATCGCCTTAACCAATTAAAACTGTTAACCAATTCATTGTTTACAACCATAATATTTAGCCTCTATGTGTTTGTACGTTTTTCAGTTTTCTTGTAATTGACTTCTAGTTTTATACCATTATGATGAAGCAGATACATGATATGATTTCAATCTTCTTAAATTTATTTGAGTACTGTTTGTGACTTAACCTGTGGTCTATCTGGAAGAATGTTTTGTGTGCACCTGAAAAGAATGTACATACTATTGCCCTTTGTGTGAAATGTCCTAAGAATATCAATTATGTCCATCTAGTCTAATGTGTCATTAAAGGCCACTGTTTCCTTGTTGATTTTCTGTCTAGATGATATATCCACTGACATCCATGGAATGTTAAATTCCCCTACTCTGTCTACATTACTGCCAATCTCTCCCTTTAAAACTGTCAATATCTGCTTTATATATTTACGTGCTCCCACATTGGGAGCTGAGACGTTTAGAAGGGTTATATCCTCTTGATGGAGTGATCTTTATCACTATGAAATGCACTTCTTAGTCTCTTGTTACAGTGTTTGTTTTAGAGTCTGCTTTGTTATAAATATTACTACCTAGTTGTTTTTTTAAAAGATTTTACTTATTTTTAGGGAGAGGGGAAGGGAGAGAAAGAGGAGAAGGAGAGAAACATCAATGTGTGGTTGACCCTCCTGTGCCGCCTTCTGGGGACCTGGCCTACAGCCCAGGCATGTGCACTGACTGGGAACCCTTTGGTTCACAGGCCAGCATCCAGAATCCACTGAGCCACACCAGCCAGTGTGCTACCTTACATTTTTTTCTCATTTTCCTTTGTATGAAAAATCTTTTCCCATCCCTTTACTTTTAATTTAAAGTGAGCCTCCTATGCCTTGTTTTTTAAGGCTGAATAGGTATATGCCTTGTTTTTTATCCACTATGTCTCTTGATTGAAGCATTTAGTCCATTTACATTTAAGGTAATTATTGATAGGTATATAGTCACTGTCATTTTATTGTTTTCTGATTGTTTTGTAGTTCTCAGTTCATTTCTAATTTTCCTACGCTCTTGTATGTCAATGACTTTGTATAGTGTTATATTTGGATTCCTTTGCCTTTATTTCTTGTATATCTCTTACAGATTTTTGGTTTGTGGTTACTATGTGCTTCATATAAACCAAACTATGTTTATAGCAGTCTATTTTAAGTAGATAGTCACTTAACTTTGAGTGCATTCTAAAATCACTACAATTTTTATTCATCCCCTCATGTATGATTTTGTCATTATTTTTTACCTCTTTTGTGTTTACATGTATCCTTTAATGTACTGTTGAAATTACACATGATCTTCCTACTTTTGCCTTTAACCACTGTTTTTACTAACTCTGCCTTTTCATTGTGAATTTTTTTCTTTCCTATATTTTCGATCTTTTCTTTTCTTCTTAAAGAAGTGCCTTTAACCTTTCCTCTGATACTCATTTCCTGGTGATGCAACACTTTAGCTTTTCCTGTCTGGGAAACTCTCTCTCTCCTTCTAAATGATAGCCTTGCTAGGTAGTGCATTCTTGGCTGTAGGCCTCAGACTGTCATCATTTTGAATATTGTATGCCATTTTCCTACGGCCTGCAAAGTTTTTGCTGAGAAATCAGCTAGAAGTCTTATGGGAAACTTCCTGGTACATAGCTAACTGCTTTTGTCTTACTACTTTGAAGATTCTCTTTGTTTGACCTTTGGCGCTTTAATTATTATAGGTCTTGGTGTGCGCCTCTTTGGGTTTGTCTTGTTGGGTATTCTATGCTTCATGGACTTTTATGTCTACTCCCTCTGCCAGGTTAGGGAAGTTTTTGCTCATTATTTCTTCAAACAGGTTTTAAATTCCTTGCTCTCTCTCTTTCTGGTCCCCCTCTGATGCAAATGTTGATATGTTTAATATGGTCCCAGAAAAACCTTAAACCATCCTCATTTACTTTCAATCTTTTTTCTTTCTGCTGTTCTAATTGGGATTCTTCTGCTATCTTGTCTTCCTGATTACTGAGTTGATTCTCTACTCCATCCGATCTGCTGTTGTTTCCATCTAATGTATTCTGCATTTCTGACTGGTCCTTTTTATGTTTTCTATCTCCATTTTTATTTTTCCTGCTTCTTTATCAAAGTTCTCACTGGGTTCATGTATTCTTCCCCTAAGTTCAATAATCTTCCTTACAACCAATGTTTTGAACTCTAAATCCTATAGATTGCTTATCTCTATTCTGTTTCGTTATTTTTCTACAGTTTTGTCTTTGTTTCATTGGGATATGTTTGTCTCCTCATTTTGGCTAACTTCCTTTATTTGCATCTATGTATTAGGTAGATTTGCTCTATCTCCTGGTCTTGGCTGAATGGCTCTATATAGTAGGTGTCCTGCGGGGCCCAGTCATATAGTCTTCCTGGTTCCTGAGTTGGGTGTTCCAGGTGTGTCCCTTGTGTGAGTTTTGTGTACCTTTTGTTGTAGTTAATCCTTGATTGCTGTGGCATTTCATGGGTTGGGACTGACCATAAGGCTGACTGGCTATGACTATAGTAGATGAGCTGTTGTTCAGGGGCTGACCCCCAAGACTGAGTTGCTTAGTGGGGTTGTAATGCCAGCTGAGTCCACCCTTCAAGTGTGCCATTTATGGAGCTGGGTGAGTGGTGCTCTGGTGTGGTCTGATGCTAACCATCAGGCATGTGGGTCCTGGAGCTCTGGTGTGTTTCCAGCTTGGGACCATCTGGTAGTATTTACAAAGTGATCTGTGCTTGGTTCATGCTTGGGCTGAGCTTGGGGGTGCCTGGGAAAGGTTATTCTGCGAACTGAGGATGGCTGTCACTAGTGTCAGACTTGGGACCCTTTGGTGGGCACCATGATGTGAGTTGAGGCCAGCAGCCACTTGTGCCTGGTTTGTGGTTGTTTAGTTGAGGCTACATTCCAAACCAAGATTGCCACTTCTTACGCTAGGCTTGGGACTACCTGATGGGAGTTACGATGTAAGTTGAGACAAGTCACCACTTGGTCTGAACTTGACATAACTTAACTAAAATACAGGACCCGCAGAGGTCAGGCACTATCTGATTACAGTTTGTGGGCCTTGGAGATAGTTTAGGGATGTCTACAGCACAAGGCAAGGTTGGTTGCTTGTATGGAGGAGTAGCTGGAAGAGGTTAGGCCAAGCATGTGAGTTGGGTGGGGAGGAGTCTCGGGGTATCTTCAGGGCAGGCAAACAGTGTTAGCCAGGTTAACGGAATACTCAGATTTGGCATCCACCTGGGTCAGGCAGCTGGGTGAGGGGAGAGCTCAACAAAAGAGCATTGGCACCGGCCAGCATTCCTGTCCCCAAGAGAGTTGTTCTGACTCTTGCCTTTCCAGCCTTTACCCTGAAGCCAGTCAATTTAGTTCCTCCCATACGCCCTTGGCACTTTCTGAGCTGCTGCTTCTGTGCTGGAGCCCAGAGGAAGTAAGTCTATGCATGGGCCCTTTCAGACCTGCAGTGCCTAGGTCTCCATCTGTTCTCCGTCTCACTAAGATGTAATCCCCACTGGTTTTCACAGCCAGATATAGCAACTCATTTTCCCAGCACTGAAGCCCTAGGCAGGGGAGCCAGGTGTGGGGCTAGAACCCCTTGCTCCTCAGGGAGGACCTCCACCGCTGAGATATCCCTCCCAATTCTTAATCACCACATTATGGATGTGGGACCTGCCCATTCCACTTCTCCACCCCTGCTACCAGCTTCTTTATACCGTCGGCTATAGGACTTCTATTCAGGTAGGCTTTAGGATGTTTTCAATGATGGTTGTTCTAATTCAGTTGTAATTTTCATGTGGTAGTGGAAAGAGATGAGCACAGCATCTTCCTATTCTACCATCTTGACTGAAAGTCTCTAAACTATTTTTTAAAATAATAATGATATTTTTAACCTTTAGGTATAATAGGGCGAGGGCCTGAGCCACAACAGACCAGAGTTCTAGCTCCAGAGCTCCCAAGGTTTGGTACCTCGGGCAAGTCCCATAGAACTGGTAGACCCGAGTTGTTTTACCATAAGCTATGAAGGTTGGATGATGAATCTAGAAAGGAAAGTGCTAATGATCACAACAGCAGTTATTACAAATCCAGTATAAGGTACTGTAGAACAGCACGGTTAGGCTTATAAGCTCTAGATGAGTTATTCAACAGCCTAGTTCAAATCCAAGTTCTATCCGCAATAAGCAGTGTAATTGTACACTGGCTATGCAGCTTTTCTAAGCTCTATTCACAAATGGGGACAAAAGCAGTGCCTAATAGTAGTCTTACAGTGTGAATCCAAAGAGTTAATGTGTCCAAAGTGCTTGTGCTATGCCTGGAATGCATTAAGGGTTCTACAGATATTGGCTGATATTATTATCATTGTTGTTATTATTTTTATCAACTTTAGTCATATTATAGGATATATTTTCTTATGAAATATTTTATCAAAAATATAACCAAACTAGAAAAATTTCTGCAGTCATATAACCAAACTAGAAAAATCTCATGAAAACTAAATTAAAAAACATAAAAATTATAAAACTTAGCATAGCATGGTAGCTAATAATGAATTCAATACATACATCTTTTTTTTAATCCTTACCCAAGGATATGTTCACTGACTTTAGAGAGAAGGGGAGAGAGAGAAACATCGATATGAGAGGGAAACATCAATCGGTTGCCTCCTATATGCGCCCCAATAGGGGATCCAACCCACAACCTTTTGATCTATGGGATGACGTTCCAACCAACTCAGCCACCTGGCCAGGGCTCATCAAATACACCTTTTAGGTGAAGGTATGGATTCCTTCGTATCAGAACAAAACCACTGACTCCAAGAAAGGCTCACATATACTCATAAAAGAAATGTTTCAAGAAGTGCTTGGACCTTGAAGTCCACTCTTGGATGTCTGTCTTCGGTTAGGAAGCCATGGTCAGGATCAGTGGTTGAAAACTCAGCACCAGTGAGCTGAATTTGACCTGCAGAGTCTTAAAACTTTTTGATGTGAATGCCTCTAAGGGTATGAATTCTTCAGTGCACCACAGTTCCTACCATACTCCCTGGTATTAATCTCAGGAAATGTCACTCTTGAGGGTTATTTGCATGACCTCTATAGGCCTCTGAGTTTGTGACCCTTGTTTTATACCGTTCAGCCCCTACTGTAGCAGGCCTTTCTTGTACTAAGGATGCTGGCATGAAAGAAACCAAACACATTTCCCTGACTCCCTTGCAGTTAAGGGTCCACCACGTAACCTAGGTTCTGCATGCAGATAAATACAAGACTTGGGTAGCTGATCAGATTAACAAGAATTGGCAGCAAGTAAAACAATCAGATTTTCTGTGTGGAAGATGGCAAAAACCTTAGGTTCTTTTTGGCAACTGGGGCCGAAAGTTCTAGATCTACTCCTGAGGTTGGCTATCTGAGGCCTGTGTGTCAGATCTGGCCCACTCTCTGTTTTTGCAAATAAAGGTCTACTGGAACACAGCCATGCCTGTTTGGTTACCTACTGTCTACGGCTGCATGTGTACTACAACAGCAATGCTGAGCGACTGTGACAGAGACCATATGGACTGTGAAGCCTAAAATTTTTACAATCTGACACTTTACAGAAAAAGTTTACCGACCTTTGGTCTCATCCCTAGATGTGTAGTTGTAGGTGACAGCTGTAGTAAAATAAGACTTTCTCGTGATACAGCTTCTCCTAGGAACAGTATTCCTGTTCGGGAGAATCTAAGCTCAATTCTCTGGACCTTCTTTAAATTTTAAAAGGTACCTATTACCATGTAATAAATTCCTTTCTACTGATGATAGGTGGAGTGGTTTCTATTGCAGTAAGTAAAAACCCTGAATGAAACACAGAGTCACAAAAGACAAGAAATTAGGCTATAAAGTTAAAAAAATTTAAAGTTTAAAATACTTACATTATGTGTCATCTCAAAGTACTTCTGACAGGCTACCTGGTAATGTGTGCCTTTGACTAAATCCAAAATCTAAAATGAATGAGAAAAGAGAAAAGAATTAGAAATTAAAAGTTTCTTCTACACCAGAGTACCTCATGGTTATTGGCCACCTTCATTCCAGACAGGAAATGCGTTAAATCACGCAGCATGCCGTACTTCTGCAGCCTGAGCACTGTGATCATTGTGACATTACACAGTAGCAGTTAAGGTCAGCATTAAGCCACAGATGACAACAGATAGAAAGTGATCTTTCTGACCTACTAACTGTGAATTTCAGTAACTTTACCGTGACAACGAGATGAAAATAGATCCTAGTGTTGTGACTTTGACAGTTATTTTTAGAATGTCTTATTGCAACGTCTCTTCTAAAATTGTAGATATAAATCTGGTCATCTAAATGGTCAGTACATGAAGCAATCAAGTATACTATTTAGATTTTTATTTGCCACATTACCAGTTTATACAGATACAGCATAAAATACAGCTGTACGCCCATCAGGAAAATTCAATGTAAACCCTTTGGATGACTATCTGTGGAGAGGGAATGCTTTTACCTTCAATCAGATTTGTCCTGTTTTGAAATGAAGTTATATCTAGTAAAGCTCAGCAGAATATGAGAGTAAATAGTCTATTCTGAACACCTATTAGGAACATCATCCTATCTTTTGTAAATACAATTTGCTTTCCAATTCTACCTCATGTAATCTCTTCAGAGTGGTGCGAACTCCCATTCTTATCAGCAGAGTGCAATGCCAGTTGAAATTCGTAAAGTTCCATCACCTCCCCCACCAAATAAATAATATATATATTTGGCCTGTTTATCAAACACAGTAAAATGCTGGAATTAAGAGACAGCCTCAAATGGAGGGAAATAACATTCTGGAGATATATAAATTTCTATCCCTTTTCAAAAGGCTGGCCTTCCTATGACAAAAAAAAATGTATATGAAGTTTAAAATTCTTGCTATCTTCATTATTGAATATAGCTTACCTCTTTTGACAGACACGCAAACAAATTACAGTTGAAGAATGAGTATCATAGAATACTGATAAGAGAGGGCTTAAAAAATTGTACTTCTCTGACTGTCTTACAGATTACATTTCCGAATTTCAGGTCATCTTGTAATTAAATCTACATGAACGACCTATGTAAATGCCAACCAATCATAGCACCCAGGATCCTGTCTGCCTATCTGACGTATCTACTTTTCATGAATTATTAGAGCAAAAATGAAAAATAGATCAATTAAAATAAATGACTATAAACTTTAAAAAATGAAAAAGCCACAAAATTCCACATAATTCCAACATTCTGAGCTCATATTTGCCAATGTTTTTTACACATAGATAATTCAAAATGTGTTAAGGTGAACTTACAATTGATTGTTGGCAAACATCAATGATACCAACACAGAGCTGGGCAAAAGCAGGTTTACAGTTGGTTATGTGGAAAATAATACAGTAATTAATAAATAATAATACAAGAAAAACTCTGTGTTTCATGTACTTACAACTGTAAATCAACTTTTGCCAACCCCTGTATATGCATATCTGTGAATACAATTTTGGAGAAGCCAAAGCATAACATAAAGTTTAAATGATACCATAAATTACCAGAAAAGGAATTCACAGAAATAAGCAAAAAGCTCAACTGTGTAATGCACAAGTTACTTTTATATAAAAACCAAATAGTGCATCTCATATCTTATTCTATATAAAATATATATACATTTTGTGTTATATATGTATGTATATATGTATGTTACACACATATATATAATAGACTTTGTATATAGTATTTTCCTTACAAAGTAAATAAGTAACTTATACACATAAACTCTAATAAATATTGGAAAGCATGCTATAAAGGAATACTTAAAAGAAATATTAATAAAAATATCTAGTTGTGTAATATACAAATGAGTAAAAAATTTATCAAGGAAAACTGACATATAAGCCACAGAATGTGAGAAAAGCAGATTTATGTATCTTGAAATTTTAGATTTCATCGAAAAAGTTGAATTTAGATTAATCACCTAACAACCACCCCACCCCACTCCACTCCCATAGTAGGCCCTTTATTAATAAAACTATCACTTACTTTTCCTCTGTTTGTATATGATTTTTTCAGGAAGAATTTTTATTTGAAATTTTCTTGCAAATGTACAAATAAATCATTTAACTATCTATCCTTAGACAACTTCATTAATTGTGTCACAGCATATATGAGTGGATAAAAGTCCTTGTATAATGGGAAATAATGGGATAATATAAAGGTACAATGGAAAAAAAGGACAATAGAGGGTTTTTCGTGGGCTAAAAAGCTATTCAAAGACAGACAGATAAACTTCGGCCTAAGGAGAAGAGCTAGGGAAGGAGAAAGAATTCTAAGTAATAAAAATATGGGGACAATAAATGAGCTTGTAGAAGAAATCCAAGAGAAGGACTGCTTTGAGGTAATCAGGTATTATTTTCATTTTAGAGATGAAGAAACACATCCTCTTAAGAATTGGGTATATGTCCAGTGAGGACCAATTACTATGGTAAGAATTAAAAATTAAAACATCAGCCCTGGCTTGTGTAGCTCAGTGGATTGAGCGAGGGCCTGCGAACCAGAGGATTGTGGTTTGATTCCCAGTCAGGGCACATGCCTGGGTTGCAGGCCAGTTCCCAGCAGGGGACTCACGAGAGGCAACCATACATTGATATTTCTCTCCTTCTCACCTTCCATTCCCCTCTAAAAATAAATGAATAAAATCTTTAAAAAAACTGAAAACATCATATGTAACTAAGTGATCCTGTTTTCCTGAAGAGAATATACAATATTTATATGTTTTAAAATTAGTATAGAAAATATACACTACTCAAAAAATCCAACAACTAATACAAATATATACTTTAATTTTACATTATTATCTACGTTGCAGAGATACAGGAAAAGAAAAGAAGAGAAAGAGATGGGTCTTGTGGACCAATGAATGGAGTATGGCTTTTTCTATTAATAAAATGAGGAGCTACTGCAATGTTCTAAGCACAGGAGTGACAGCAACTGACTTACATTAACAGGAATAGTTTTCCTTCAGTGATAGGAACAGACTAGAATGGTGGAGGAAACAGGAAGCTGATTTCAAAAACCCAGGAAATAGGTGATGGAGGCTTGCTTGGGATGGTAACAGTCATGGTGAGAACTGGTCAGGTTTGGAGGTGGAAGGATTTCCTACTTAACGACCATAAACTGTTCTTGAAAACTAGTTGTTCTACATGAAAATGCTTGACATGAGCCTTGGCTGGTGTGGCTCAGTGGACTGAGCGCTGGCCTGTGAACCAAAGGGTTCCCAGTTCGATTCCTAGTCAGGGCACATGCCTGGGTTGCAGGCCAGGTTCTCAGTAGGGGGCACATGACAGGCAACCACACATTGATGTTTCTCTCCCTCTCTTTCTCCCGCCCTTACCCTCTCTTTAAAAACAAACAAATAAATAAAATCTCTAAAAAGGGTGCTTGACAAGAACTTGATCCCCAATGTTTTGGAATGAGGCATTACCTATCATTTAACTCCTCCCCTCCCAGACTGATTTCCTAAATGAAACTAGTTAAAATACCAACATATAAGTAACAAGCTATCGTGTGAAATAAATGAAAAATACCACTTACTTACTAGTCACTAAGCAATATGACTAAGATGCTTTCTAAGCAGTAAAAAGTGTCACCAGAAGTGTCAACACACAACCTTTCTGCTGACGTCAGGAGTTTCACAAGTGAGTCTGATCCTCTACCATTTGTACTTGAAAAGCAACTTGAAACTTCTTCTGCACCTTATTTTCCTAGATTTTTCTGGTATAAACATCACTGGCAAACACTGGATTAAGAGGTCCTACAGGTATGTCTATTTTAAGGATGGTGCTGGCGCAATCTGCTGATGAGATGGATGACTCTGAAGCAGGAAATGCAAGTCTAAATACCAAAGGATGGGAGAGGAGAACTGAGGTGTGAGCAAGGTACAAAAATTCAGTTTGTGAAGAAGGAGCAAAAATAGAAACGTGGCAACGAAACACTAAAACACAAGAAGGGCAGGCGACGGAGGGAGAATCTGTCAAAGAGATTTGGGGACAAAAGCTAAAACCTCTACAATATGTTTTACAAACCCTGGAAAGACCGTTCTTCCCAAAGTGAATCACTTCGTGCAGAGAAGCTGAGGGCGCCCACAGCTAACCCAGTGAGGCCGAACAGGGCGACTGAAATGTGTGATGACTGGGATTACTGAGCCATCTTTATTCCCTGAAATCCAGGGTCCTAGGAATAGCTGGTCTCATTGAGAATATAAATTTTTTGTTAAGTCATAATTCAAGTGCCTTTTTTTTAAGTGCCAAGGTTTGAGGGACACATGCAGAAGGGCCCGTGTCCCAGGGCCATGGACAGAGAGGCTTGACTTACAGCCAGACTACTGTGAACCTGAGAAGGGCTAGGGTTTAACCAAATGTGCTGTGCTTTTCTTTGAAACTGAAATTTTTCTTTGATGTCTTCTTGAGAATGAAGAAATACTGGATAAGGTAATATTTCACAATGTGCTAATTTTGACCTTACCTACCTAGCCTTTTAAAAAATATATGCTTTGGCGTGGGGGATACAGGGTGTTCATAATGTGCTTGTTTACATAATCTGTGTTAGAATCATATATAAAATATATTAAATGTTTTTTAAAGAAAAAATATTCTGTTGAGAAGCCAGAATGAAGATGTGGTCAGACAACCGTACTTTCTGACCATGTTAGTTTTGCCCATACAGCTTGAGAAGGGCCTGACCTCCATCCTC
Organism: Sturnira hondurensis; assembly: GCF_014824575.4. Classification (NCBI taxonomy): domain Eukaryota; kingdom Metazoa; phylum Chordata; class Mammalia; order Chiroptera; family Phyllostomidae; genus Sturnira; species Sturnira hondurensis. The sequence continues at coordinate 3,083,495 of NW_028081539.1, forward strand.
ACAAACTGCCTTTGCCCGTCTTACAGGGATAGTTCCCCTGTGCCCAAGTCCTTCCCACAGTAACTGGCCAGAGTGAGGGTCAGAAATAACACGGGTGAGGGAAGCCCATACTACACAGAGGCAGAAACTCACTGAGAGGAACAAATGCCACGAGATAAAAGGAAACAAACAGGAAGATGAAAGACTTTGTGAAAGAAAAATGTGCAAAACCAGAGAAATAGGTAAATGAAATGGAGTCCACAATCTGCTACTTACATGGCCTATCATTAAGTACTTAACATTAAAGTGGAACAACCCACAGCGCACAAAAGGTGTTCCACTGAGCGATGGCATGAGCCCGCAGTTCCCACATTCCATTCTAGAAGAGCAGGGCACACCACGAGTTCCTCGTGTACAGCATTAATGCCCAAAGGTGTCTAAGGAGGAAACCAAGACAGGCCTAGCCCAGAAGTTCCCTAATTCGGGTTAAAAATATATACAGCTAATTTGAACAGTCATCTCGAATAAAGGCATTTTTGAAACACAAGCTTATTATTTAAAGAAAATACTTCTATGAAGATCTAAGACTACCCTCAAATAGCAATTTGACCTTTGGTTTTTAATGCCAATATTTCCAGTCTAAAGTACAAAATGTCAAGAGTAATGATCCATTTATTATTCTAATCTAGTTCGTCAGTAATCAAAAGGCTAAGAAAAATTAACGGTAGTGATATCAACCTAATATATTTGGTCAATCATATTCTTTAACTTTTTATGTCTATTCTTTTTATCAGCTAACGTCCACCAAGAAGAATATTAGACCTGGTTTTCTAAACACTGCAGTTTGTCATTTTTGCAAGAAAACATTCATCATCCTTGTATTTGCTAAGTTTGGTTAAAGTACTATTTACACTCATCTACTATTTCATCCTCAAGGCAAATCACAGTCTGGTTTTGAATTCTAATAAAGTAGCTAACAATATACCACTACAGTGGATAAACAAAGAGCAAGGAAGATGGTATTTTCCTCATTTGACTGGTGACAGACACAGCCAGCTGACAACATGTGACAGAGCAGCACACTGGGACGAGGAATGCTATATGCACATTTATACACACATACAAACACGTATAAAATAGAAACATAGACTGCATTTTATAACTTTGAGCCACACTTCCTTCTTCCTTCCTAATCTCTCTAATACTCCCTACCACCTGCAAATTCCTCTCTGCCTTTTGCTCCAGTGCCGGCCAGCGAGGCCCAGGTGATTGATTCTCTGGCAGCAGAACGGAGCCACCTGCCGGCCTTGGCCCCGGTGAGCAGAGTACTGTTACAGCCAAGGATGCACCACTCACACAGTTCTTGGGCCTCTAATTCAAGGTCATACTGTGTCTTGTTTAAATGTGATAATAAGTTTGTTTCTCCCTAAAAAGCACAACCTTTCAAATGCAGACCATGCTGATTTTTTTCCACTTCATTTTTAGCCTGCCTTATTCCAAAGGTGGGAGAAAACGTGAGAGGAGCCGAGTCTGGAACACCCTTCAAACACATGGTTTCTGTTTCTCACACACTCAGCAGAGTTTATCCTGTGCTGCCTACAACTCTGCTGTGACCTTCCTTGGCTGGCAGATGGGGGTAAGTTTCCCCCCTGTGAAGACAAACTTTCATTCACTTCAAACTTACATGCTCAGAACTGTTCTGACACATTCTTCATTACCTTTATTTATTTATTTATTTATTTATTAAAATATTTTTATTTATTTATCTTTAGAGGGGAAGGGAAGGAGAGAGGGAGAGAAATATCAATGTATGGTTGCCTCTGCCGAGAACACACAATGTATGGTGTGTCCCCTGCTGGGAACTGGCCTGCAACCCAGGTATGTGCCCTGACTGGGAATCGAACCTCGATCCTCTGGTTCGCAGGCCTGTGCTCAGTCCACTGAGCTACACCAGCCAGGGCCTCTTCATTACCTTTAAACATAGTTATCTGACTGAATTGATCTACCTCCAAATGTCTTGCAGACCTATCTTGTCCTCTCCATTGTTCAGACTCTCATCATTCTCTTTATTATCACAAAGCTTCTAGATTTATTCTTTCCTTACTCAAGAAAGCATCTAAACTGCCACCGCAGTAACTTTTCTAAAATCTAAATGAAGTCTTGGCATCGCTGCTCCCTGCCATGGAGGGGGCTCGAGCTCTTCGCCACCGTTCACATAGCCATCTTCATCAGCCACAGCCTCCCTCTTCGGGCCTGCCTGGCCACATGGTCCTTGCCCTCTAGTCCAGCTTCTGCCATGGTCTCTGCAGCACACAAACTCCTAGGGGTGAATCAGTGGGTTTTCTAGTCTGATGCATCGTTTGATGTGGTTCAATCCAGAATTATCTCAGCTTCCTGATGGCGAGACTTACTGGGGTGGTATTTCTAATCTAATTTGTCCCTAGAACCTGTTTTCATAGATCTCCCAGGACTAGGGTGCCTCGGAGGACACCCTGACAACCTTACCTAAATACTTGTAGGTCCACCTCTCACAGTCTCATTATTTTCCTTCAACTGGCATACAGTCATTGTGCAATTATTATCTGTTGATGTTGAATGAGTGTTATTTCTTTTGTGTGATAAGCCTCATTTCCCTCTACTGGGGAAACCCTTATTCAACTTTAAAATCCAATTCAAGTAATACTCCCCACCCCAGCAAGTCTGTCTCTTCTGGATCTACAACTAGTCCTTAGGAGTTGTATTTTTACTAAAGCGATGATCATGCCTTATTTTAGTTAATTATATGCCTTTTTGACTCCACTAGGCTAAAAGCTCTAAAATAGTTTCTTAATCATCTTTCTACTTCCAGATTTGAACATAATAAAAACTCGGTGACATGATGAGCACTCAGTAAGTGTTTATTGAGTGATAAAGTAAGTGTCTTTCCTCACCAAAGCAACTTCTGTTTCAGTCGGCCTTAGAACACTTCTACTAGAACCTGTGCAAATTAGGACAGTTGCCCTTCCTTCCTCCCTTCTCTTCCCTCCCCTCCGCTCTGGTCCCTCCCCCGCTCTCTCTCTCTCTTCGTGGTTTAGTTATAGCATCACAGGGAAAAAAAGTCACTTAATTTAGTTCTTCAACAGGTTTTAAAGGCGTAATAACTTGAAACCTGCCCCCACTACCACTCTCCTGTCACCTGCCCCGCTCCAGCTGACACGGTAGCAGTGGAGGTGGGCATGGGGATAAGCCTTCACTCGACAGCCTAGAAAGGGCTGAAGGGGCAGAAGCAACGTTCCAGCCTGAGTGGCTAGTGCTCACTGTGGCTACACCCAGTGCAGCACCGCCCACACACCGTCACAGAACCCAGTAGAGGCAGCTGGGACACCTCAGATAGTAAGGGGCGGAGAGGCTGGCAGCCTCCAGTTACAGGGAAGCAGCACCAGGAACTCACAGGCCCAGAGGCCCATAGTGTGTCATCTCACCACAGGGTGGTGTCCTGAGACCGAGGTGACCCAGTCATGGAGGGGACATCACCTCCTCAGGTTCGGTGCATTTTCCACAGCCCGGGCAACACCGCCCACTGAAACACTGAAGTCCCAGTAGTGCCGGTAAGAGAAAACAAAAAAACGGTGCTATAGCATCATCTACTGGAAAGCAAAAGAAAGGCCTCTACTTACCAACCTTCTAAATCATCAACACAAAACAGTACCTAAAAAAGATTTCAATTCCTCAACTGTCCAGGCAGAAAAGTAATCCATCAGTAGTACCATGAATAACAAAAGTAACTCAGAAAGAAACTGAAGTCTCCAAAAAACAAACTCAAAGACAGAGAACACTGTGATTAACACGACAGGAAATTCAAAATTGTAGTTTTAAAAAAATTAAATGAGACAAGAAAACTCAGAAAGGCAGTTCAATGATCTCAAGAATAAAATAAATGAACAAAAGGAATACTTTACCAACGAGACTGAAGCTGTAAAACAACCAAACAGAAATTCTAAGCTGAAAAACTCAATGCATGAGATGAAGAATAAATGAGAGACCTTGGGAAATAGGGCAGACCAGACAGAAGAATTAGGGATCTCAAAGAGAGAAATATAGAAATGACTCCGGTGGAAGAACAAAAAGAATTGAGTTAAAAAATGAGAGGACTGTACAAGAACTATCTGACTCCATTAGAACAATATAAGACTAACAGATCCATTAGGAAGGATGGGGGTGGGGGTGGGGAGGAGGTAGACAGGGAGCCTAGTCAAACAAATAATGAGAATGCCCCAAACCTGTGCAAAGAGCTGGAGCCTTGAATCCAAGAAGTTAATACAACACCTAATTATCTCAATGCAGAAAGACCTCCAAGACACATTATTTTAAAACTGTCAAAAGTTAATGACAAAGAACAAATTCTTAAGGCAGCCAGGAAAAAGCGGACTGTAAACTATAAAGAAAGACCCATTAGATTATCACTGGATGTTTCAACAGAAATCTTACAGGATTGGAGTAAGTGGAATCAAATACTCAAATATATTAAAAGAGAGAAATGATCAGCCAAGAATAATATATCCATCGAAGTTACTCCTCAGACATGAGGGAGAAATGCAGGCTTTTCCAGACAGACAAAAGCTGAGGGAATTCACCACCACGACCTGCAGGGCAGAAAGGTTAAAAGGAGTTTTACACCTAAAACAAAAAGACAAAAGGATACAAGACTGAAAGATGACAAAGACAGAAGCAGGAAACTGCAAGTCTATTTTACAATAGGCTATTAAGCAATTATAACATGGGGATTAAAGGAGGTCAAAGCACTTAAAAAATAAAGTTTCTGCAATTCGGAAATGAATGTGCAGCATAAAAGAGTGTAAGTTAAGAACACAAAAGGGGCAAGGGAAAAAGGACTGAATTGGCACAGGTGAATGGAGATAAGAATCAATTAGAAGAAAAAGAACTACTGTTTGTATAAAACTTTTTTCATAAAGGAAATCATAACACAAATTTAGAACTGAATTTAGAACCACAGAAGCCATTTCAAACCTATTCCAGTAGGGAAGTGTTTGCAGGAAGTTATTTAGCTAACTAAAATTTTTAAAAGATATCGTTTTGAGTACTTTAATAGTAAGGATGATGTACAGGTGATTAATTTTGCATCTTCATGTAATTAGTACATTTGATTATTTTAATAACTGATCATACTGTTTTTGTTATGGATTATAATACTGAGGCAAGTATTTTCCTCAAGAGTTGAAGACAGAATTTCATCTAATGAATAGCGTTGATAGGCTATAGTTTCTTTAACAAGCACACCCATAGTCCCTTAAATCCATCCTGTTCTATTGGCTCAGTGACTTTGTTCACATCATCCCTGTACTCTGAATGTGTCCTCTTGTTCTTTTCTCCACCCACCACCAATCCGCCCATCCACATTCCATCCATCTTTATGTATCAGCTCAAATCCTAAATTCAAAGGGGTTTATTTTCAGCCCCTTAAGCAGAATGAACACCTCTTAAACGCAGACTTACTGTATGACCCAGCAATTGCACTCCTAGGTGCACAGCTGAGAGGGATGAAAACTGATGTTCCCATAAAAACCAGTGCATGGATGTTTTTTGCAGTATTATTCAAATAGCCCCAAGGTGAAAACTACCAAACAGCCATCAAATGATGACCGGATAAATGAATGTATTCCATCCACACAGTGGAATATCATTCAGCCACAAAAAGAAAGTACTGATAAGTGCTGCAACAAGGATATACCTGGAAAACATTTTGCTAAGTGAAAGTTACAAAAGACCGTATACCATGTGATGCTGTTGTATACCATGTGAAGAGGCAAACCTACAGAGACAGAAGTAGGTTAGTGGTTGGTGGGGCTTGGGTGGAATAGGGGCTGATAACTAAAGAGCACAGGGGTTTCCTCTTGAGGTGATGAAAATGTTCTAATACGAAAAACCATTGAATTGTGTATTTTAAGTGGGTGAATTGTAAAGTATATAAATTATATCTCAATAAAGCCATTATAAAAAACTAAATTTAAAAATTAGTGCCTCCTATCCATATTCCTATATGGATTGTTATACCTCTAGCAAAATACTTAGCACAGTCTGGTTATAATTATTAATTCAAGAACTCCATCTTTCTTATTGCATTATGAAGCTCCAAAAAGAAAAAATAGAGTGTTTTTTTAGTATTCTCTAACAAGCAAGTGCTTTGCTCTCTGTAAATATTAATTTAATTGAACTTCTTCACAATTATGTTCCATCCCCTATAAAACAAGAATGAGAAAAAAAATATTTGAATGTCGCCACAAAGTGTTGTTACAAAATGGTATTCCTAAATTTTTATAGTTAATTAGTTTTTGGAAAAATAAATGTTTGCTCTCACATATTAGGAAAAAAACCTAGTCCTGGATGGTGTGGCTCAGTGGATTGAGTGCCAGCCTGCAAACCAAAGGGTCACTCCCCATCAGGGCACACGCCTGGGTTGCAGGCCAAGTCCCCAGTCGGGGACGCATGACAGCAACCACACATTCATGTTTCTATCCCTCTATCCCCCTTCCCCTCTCTCTAAAAATAAATAAAATCTTAAAAAATAGTAAAAAAAAATCTAGAATGGAGACACATAACATTAAAAAATAGCAAACAGGAAAAAATAATAGAATACCACCAAACTAGAAGAGCACATCGAAACACAAAGAAAAAGAAACAATGGAATTGAGCGCGGGCCTGCAAACCAGAGGATCACGGTTCGATTCTCAGTCAGGGCACATGCCTGGGTTGCAAGCCAGTTCCCTGCAGGCCAACTCCCAGCAGGGGACGCACAAAAGGCAACCATACATTGATGTTTCTCTCCCTCTCCTTCCCCTCTAAAGATAAATAAATAAATAAAATTTAAAAAAAGAAAGAAACAATGGAGATACAGAGCAACAGAAAACAAAATAAAATGGCTATACTAAGTTTAAGTCCTCATATTTCAAGAATCACCCTAAATGTACATGGACTAAATAGACTTCATGAAATTGATCCCATAGGCCAGTGAAGTAAAAGCAAGAACAAGTAAATGGGACCATATCAAACTAAAAAGCTTCTGCAGAGCAAAAGAAGATATTTGCAAATGATACCTCTCATAAGGCACTAATATCTGAAATATATAAAGAACTCATACAATTGGACAACAACAGAAAACAATCCAATTAAGAAATGGGCAGAAGACCTGAACATTTTTGCTGAGAATACATATGGCTAACAGATATATAAAAAGTTGCTCAATTTCATTTGTTAAAAGGGATACTCAAATCAAAACCACAATGAGATACCACCTTACATCTGTTAGAATGGCCATCATGAACAAGACAAGAAATAACAAGTGTTAGAGAGGATGTGGAGAGAAGGGAACCCTCACGCATGGCTGGTGGGAATGTAAATTTGTGTAGCCTCCAGAAAAACAGTATGGAGGTTCCTCAAAAAATTAATAGAGCTACCAGATGACCCAGCAATTACTCTTTTGGGTATCTTGCCAAAAAATCTGAAAACACTTACCGTAAAGATATAGGTACCCATATATTCACTGTAGCACTATTCACAGTAGCCAGAACTTGGAAACAACCTAAGTGTCCTTTGATGGATGACTGAATAAAGATGTGGTACAAAGTACTCAGCCATAAAAAAATGATGAAATATATTCATTTGTGACAACATGAATGGATCTTAAGATCCATCCATTCACGTTAAGTGAAGTAAATCAGACAGAAAAGGACAAGAACCATATAATTTTACTTATTAGGATATAAAACAGAAAGCAACAAGCAAACTCATTACACAGACCACAGCATGTTAGTTACCAGAAGGGAAGGGGGAGAACGCATATAAAAAGAGTAAATTTTCTTGTAAGACTAGTTTTCAGTTTAATGGAAGTAAACTTTATTAGATTTAGCTAACAAAGGCATGTTATTTGACTTCCAAAGTGATTTTTATTTGAACCACCTTGAACAATACTAAATGATCTTCACATGACCTTCAGTCTAGAAGAAAGGAGGCTATACACAGACATGTGTGATAGAGCCCAAACTACAAACACAGGCTCCTGGCGCCAAAGCTAATGCTCAGGTTTCCATCTTCTCCTTAATGCAGTTCTAAGTTCTATCGAGAACAATGTACACATTTTCAACTACAAAACGGAGAAAAGCAAGCTAAATGCAGCAAAGTACTGTTCTTATAAATCAGAAGAGATGCTCCTGAAGATGAAACAGATGGAAAAGCTGCTCTTAAAAGCAGTTACTGTTCATAAAGTAATGGACAGACTGACTACCATCATCTATTGGTAAGTACCCTCACCTATGAAAAAAGTAGAAGTTTTAGGTATTTCAGATTTATATGAACATTGAATACAGAGTCTTTGAGATTTATCTTTGTCATAAAATCTTTTTGACATAGTGTTACTTTTAAGCCTTTGAAACTACTTTGAAAGATTTCTTGATTAGATTTAATATGTTCACTAACTTCTTGAGAACTGTTGTGCTGTGAAACCTCGCAAAAAGCATCAAGAGCATACTTTTTTCCTCATATTTCATGATTTTGCTATCAGTAGCAAGTTTTCTTAGAAGCACCAATAAGAGTTGCTTTTAGCCCTGGCTGGTATAGCTCAGTGGATTGAGTGCAGGCTATGAACCAAAGGGTCACTACTTCAATTCCCAGTCATGACACCTGCCTGGGTTGCAGGCCAAGTCCCCAGTAGGAGATGTGCAAAAGGCAACCACACATTGATGTTTCTCTCCCTCTCTTTCTCCCTCCCTCACCCTGTCTCTCAAAATAAATAAATAAAGTCTTAACATAAAAATTTGCTTTTAAATAATCATTAATGGTTATGCTGAGTCAAAATTATAAAACCTATTTCCTTCTGCTATACAAATTTTTAAATATCCTAAAATGTGAAGTACAAGAATTTCAAAAATGTATTTGTAAATAATGCATCATTTCAATGAGAAATACTGAAAAAAGGGTAGCCTTATACTCATTTATAGCTCAACATGCAGAAGTTAAGTATTGGTTGTAATTGGTCAAACACAATTGTTTGCTAGCAGCAAACATTAAAATATGTGGAAATAGAAGCTAATCACTCTAATACTCAATAGTCTCAACCAACTGTTTACAGCTGTGCTATCCAATACAAATAGAAGTGACATCTGTAATTTTAAATGGTCTATAAGTACAAAGGTAAAAAGATAAAGTTAATTTTAATAATTTAAATGATTAAATCATGGTTGCTGATTTAAATTAGTGTTGTTATTTCAACATGTAATCAATATAAAATATCATTACTGAAATATTTTACAATGCTTATTTTTTATACTAATTTGTTAAAAGCTGGTATATATTTTATACTTACAGCAAGTGGTATGCTTGAGCTGACTCAAACTGGCTTGTGAGAATTGATTGTGCATACCTCTTCCCAAGTCAGGGTCTGTCACATCACACTGGTAGTTTGACAATGGCCCCAGTAGGAGCATTTACATCACAAATGGTATCATCAGAGCTCCCTCCACCCCCAGAGAGCTGGTTTACCAAAACATCACAGACTCCAGCCCCTCCCAATTTGGACCAGCCACGAGTCTCAAACTGAAGAGTCATCGTATGCAGCTGGAGACCCCTACATTGAGCAGCACAGCCCCAGCACACAGACGGAATCCGACCTGCAGAGCCAGCAGTCTGTACTGGTCAGACGTCCTCCAGTGTTCTAGAAAACATGAGGATGGGAAGCAACAAGAAAGTAGGGCCCACTCCCAGGAGAACCACCAACTGTCCCCAAACAGGCCCAGGCATTATTACACTTATTAAATAAAGACTTTTAATCAAGTGTCTTAAAACATTCTCAGAAAATAGAAACCAGAAGAATGGTCTTAACAGACAGAAAATAGTAATAAAGAGAATGAAACTATAAAAAGGGCCCAGACAGAAATTCTACAGCTGAAAGTCATAGTAACTAAAAGGAAAAATGAAAAAGCCAATTTCAGCAGGTAGTAAAAAAAGAATGAGCAGACTTGAAGGTAGGTGAATTGAGATCACCCAGTCTGAAGAGTAGAAAAAAATAAATATTGAAGAAAATATGAACACAGCCAAAGACACAGTGGCACACTGTCAAGTATACCAACAGGTGCATCAGCGGTCCCCTAGAAGGAACAGACAGAAAGGGATAAAAAGAATAGTTGAATTAATAGCTGAAAATCTCCCAAACTTGATCAAAGACACACATGGTAGTAGCTCCGCAAACTCCAAGCATGACGAATACAAAGACATCCACACTGAAGCGCATTATAAGCAAACCAGGAAATGACACAGAACCTGGAAAGCTGCAAGACAGGCTCCTTCCTCATCACACTCAGGAGACAGTCAACAGACTAACAGATGATTTTCTCAGCAAAAACTGTGCAGGCAAGAAGGCAGTGAGATAACGTATGTTGCTGAAAAACTGTCAACCAAGACTATTCGTTCAAAAATGAGAGGGGAAATTAAGACATTCCCAGATAAACAAAAGCTTAGGGAATTTGTTTCTCCTAGAACTGCCCTGTAACATATGCTAAAAAGACTCTTTCAGGCAGGAACAAAAGGTCACTAAATAACTCAATGTCATAGAAAATTAGAGACCCTAGTACAGGTATATAAAAGCTTGTACTTTTGTATGTACCTCTACTCTTCCAATATGATTTAAAAGACAAATACATATATAATTATAAATTGATGTCAGTGGTCATATATAATATACAGGGTCCAGCACAAATAACCCCCCCTTTTTTATTACAAAATCATAAGCATTTAATTCTGTAACCTACCAATATCACACTCAAGCACACCATATGACATTTTAGGTGAAATGTTCAGATTAAAACTGTAAATTATTACACCCATATCATTACCCTACCAACCACGCTCAAGCAGGCCTTACTCCTGCCGGGCCCTATATGAAGATGTAATTTGTGTAGACAAAAAAGGAGACAGCTATAGAGAAGCAGAGTTTATTTCTCTGAATGAAATTCAGAAGAATTTAAATTCTTTTAAATTCTTCTTTAAAAAGAGGAAAAAGAAAGAAAAGAAAAACACTACAGAAGCAGACCAACGCAGTGGGAGAAAGCGGAGCCTCGGGCCAGGTGAGGTGAGAACACTGGCCTTCTCGTGTACTAAGCTCTACGGTCGGAGCAGCCTCTCATCTTTTACAAACTTCAGCTTTCTCTTCTGAAATGCAAGGGCAATACTGTGACAGAAATCAAATGAGATATAGTTTAAGAAAGAAAAACTACTAAAAAGTAAAAGCATTCATACATTACAACAAAAGACATTAGCTCCACTGTGGCATATATGAGCATTACAATGAGCCTTTTTTTGACTGTGGCACATAGTTGTATTCACTTTAGTTATAAATTGCATTTCCTTAATACCTAATGATGAATATTTTTCATGCATTTATCATTCACGTAGTTTCTCTGATGAAATGTCTGTTCAAAGCTTTTACATATTTAAAAACTGTTTTGTTATTGAGTTCTGAGAGTTCTTTGCATCTTTATATGTTCTCCATACAAGTATTTCATGAAATATACACCTTGCAAATATTTCTTCCAATCTGTGGCTTATTTTGTCATTCTCTCAACACTGTTTACAGAAAATTTTAACTTTGCTAAAATCTAATTTATCAACATCTTCTCTCATGGGACGTGCCAAACTGAAGGTCATTCAGATTTTCATGCTTTCTTGTGGAAGCTTTACATTTCGCATTTGAACTATGATCCACTTCAAGCTAGTTTATCAATAAGGTGTGAGGTAGGAGTCTATGCCCTCCTCCCCCTTGTCCTGGCAGATGGACATTCAGTCCTTCTGGAACTACTTGTTCTCAATACTACCCTTTCCCTATAGAACCCCCCAGGTACCTTTGTTTAAAAACAAGTTGGCCATACATATGTGGGCCTGTTTCTTTCCAGTTGAATCTCTATGTTCATTGTTTCCCTGACACCACACTGTTCAGATTCCAGCAGCTTTACAGTATACCTTGGAGTCAGGTAGCTGCACTTCCAATTTTCCCCTTTGATAGCTTCCATCAGTGTTTCGGCATAAAGATCTTGCACATATTTTGATAAATACATTTAAAAGCCACTGATATCCTTCTGCTACTTTTGCATATGGCACTTTTAATTTTTTTAAATATTTTTAATTGCTCATAATTGATTTTTGTATGCTGACTTAGAATCCCACCATCTATTGGTTACAATAGCATTTTGGTAGATTCATTGAGATGTTTTTCATAACTAACATTGAGAACAGAAGAAGGTTTTTTTCTTTCTTACTTTCTAATCTGTCTTTTATTTTTATTTTTCTTGCCTTATTGTACTGATTATAGTTGGAGAACATATTTTCTATAGTTTCAGTTTGTTTAAAATTTTAATGGCATTTTGAAGACCCCAAATATGATCTGTCTGGATTAATGTTCTATGTACACATACAAAAATTGTGCTCACCTGTTGTTTGGTGTTGTATTCTATAAATATCAATTAGGGTGGTCAGGATGGTTGACAGTGTTTTTCAAGCCATTGTACACTTACTGATTTTCCGTCTGCTTGTTCCATTAATCGCTGAAAGAGGAATGCTGACGTCTCCAAATATCAGTGTGGATTTTTCTAATTCTCATTTCAGTTCTGTTTTTGCTTCCTGTATTTTTAAGCTTTGTTGGGGTATAGACATTTACAATTTTGATATCTTGGTGAACTGACCTCCATGTTTTTCCCTTTGTGGGGAGGGCTGAGAAATAAGTGCAGGCCTGAGCATTTTCTTTGGCTTTATTTTGCTGTTCAATCGCTTTCTTTTTAAGCTGGATACCAAGCTCATCCAAGAAGGAAAACGAAATGTGATCCCATAAATATGCTTTTTAAAAAAAGTATGTTATGTCAGAACAGGCACAGTGCCCTTTCTTTTGGTCATCAACATTCTAAGATTTAATATTAAAGTATTCCTAAAAGTTGAAAGTTTTTTAAGTAGTTTTCTCTGAAAAGCAGCTCCATTGAGTTTTACCTTAAGTGCATGTAATGATGTTTTTCTTCACTTTCATTCAATATTTTAACATTCACTTGGACTTTTTAAGATCTAATTTACTCTTATGCCAACCTGCAACTAAGCATTTAACAAAATATTTTACTTGAATTTTTCATTCATCAACATTCTACCCTTTAGAACTCACTCCCCCCAGTGTTTCACTCTGCTGAGATCCATTCAATAAAGCCATCAGATGAAAGCCAAATATTATTCACAGCTTGCCCTTGTGTACTGTATACATTTGTGTTCATCTTAGATAAAAGGTTACAATGCAGGTCCAAAGGATAATGTGGAAATAACTAACCAGCTTCAACTAAGTAAGGAATCTATTTATAAATCAAGAGGATCCAGCCCTGGCCGGTGTAGCTCAGTGGATTGAGCGCAGGCCTGTGGACCAAACAATCGCGGTTCAATTCGTAGTCAGGGCACATGCCTGGGTTGCAGGCCAGTTCCCAGCAGGGGATGCATGGGAGGCAACCATACATTGATATTTCTCTCCTTCTCTCCTTCCCTTCCCCTCTAAAGATAAATAAAGAAAATCTTAAAAAAAACCTGAGACCAACTGAAAAAGGTCATATAAAAAAAAGAGGATCCATAACTTGCAATGTAGGAATGCAATGGAGTTAAAAGCAAGCATAAACAAACATAATTATTATTATTAAATAAAAACAATCTCTCAGTAGACATAGTAATAAATAGGAGACTTCCAGCCAAGATGGAGGTGTAGATACACTTTGCTTTCTTGTACAACCAAAAGAAAGACAACAACAAATTACAAAACAAAGACTGCCAGAACTTCCAGAAAGTCTAACTGTATGGAAACCCAACAACCAAGGAGTTAAAGAAAAAACATTTATCTGGACTGGTAGGAGGGGCAGAGACAGGCAGCCGGAGCAGAGGACCTGCGGCAAGGTGGCAGGCCAGGTGAATGAGTCAGTGGCTGGAGAACCAGGCAGTCCCACATTCACTTGCAAATAAAGCTGGGAGGAACAAATGGGGAGAGAGATATACTGCACAACCCAGGGTTCTAGCATGGGAAACTAAAGCTTCAAAACCTCTGGCTGTAAAAATCTATGGGAGTTATGGCAGCAGGAAAAAACTTCCAGCCTCACAGGAGAGTCCACTGGAGGGGCCCACAAGGTCCTAGAAGGTACCCAAGCCCACCCACCTGGGAATCAGCACCTGAAAGCGCACAGTCTGCTGGTGGGAAGCAAGGGAAGTGACTCAAAGCAGGGTGAGAGCCAATCAAGTGGCACTGTTCCCTCTCTGACCCCTCCCCACGTACAGCACCACAACAGAGTGATGTGGGTTGCCCCAACCTGACAAAACCTAAGTTTCTGCCCTTTATAACATAACAGGTGTGCTGATACAAAAAAAAAAAAAACATGGCCCTAATGAAAGAACAGATCAAAATTCCAGAAAAACAACTAAGCGACGAGGAGATACACAACCTATCAGATACAGAGTTCAAAACACTGGTAACCAGGATGCTCACAGAAATGGTTGAGTTTGGTTGCAAAATGAAGGAAGAAATGAAGGCTATGCAAAGTGAAATAAAGGAAAATATACAGGGAACCAACAGTGAAGGGAAGAAAATGAGGACTCAAATGAAACATTTAGAATAGAAGGAAGAAATAAATATTCAGCCAGAACATAATGAAGAGACAAGAATTCAGAAAAATGAGGAGAGGCTTAGGAACTTCCAGGACAACTTTAAACATTCCAACATCTGAATCAGAGGGGTACCATAAGAAGAGGAAGAGCAGGAAATTGAAAACTTAGTTGAAAACATAATGAAGGAGAACTTCCCTAACCTGGCAAAGGAAATAGACTTCCAGGAAGTCCAGGAAGCCAAGAGAGTCCCAAGGAAGTTGGATCCAAGAAAGCACACACCGAGGTACATCATAATTACATTACTCAAGATTAAAGATAAGGAGAGAGTCTTAAAAGCAGCAAGAGAAAAGGAGACAGTTACCTACAAAGGAGTTCCCGTAAGACTATGAGCAGATTTCGCAGAAGAAACCTTGCAGGCCTGAAGGGGCTGGAAAGAAGTATTCAAAGTAATGAAAGGCAAGGACCTACATCCAAGGTTACTCTATCCAGCAAAGATCATCTAGAATTGAAAAGCAGATAAAATGCTCTTCTGAAAAAGTGTTCCTTGGCCTCGCCTGCTGGTTATAATACCTGCCTTCTTCAGAAAATCCAAGATATTTTCCGTGTACAGTAGTCTCCCCCATTATCCATGGTTTCAGTTACAACAGTCAGTGACAATCCAAAATATTAAATTTCCCCAACCATCACCACAGCCTTGTTCCTAACATCCAACCATTGACACTGTCATGACCTACTGATCCAGGGTCACCTGAAGCAGATGATCCTCTACATCAGAGGGTCAATAGTAGCTGTAAGTGATGCTCACGTCATGCTTCTCACCTCGTCTCATCATGCAGACAATTTTACCATCTCACAGCATCACCAGAAGAAGGGGGAGTATAGTACATAACATATTGTCAAAAAGAAACTACGTTCACACCATTTTACTACTGTATATTGTTATAATTTTTCTAGTTTATTATTAGGTATGATTGTTAATTTCCCACTATGCCTAATTTATGAATTACACTTTGTCATAGGACTGTATGTATAGGAAAAGCACAGTATTTACTGTAATATCAGGCATCCACTGGGGGGTCTTGGAACGTATTCCCTATGGATAAGGGGGAACTACTGTACCCCTCTCCTGACACTTGGCATACTTGCCCCCAGACTCTTGGTTCTGCGGAAGCAGCAAGAATTACATACAGTTTTGCTTTGCACCCCCCAACAGCACCTAGGGCACTGTCTTGCCCAGAACACTGACAAACCCAAATATTTGAACTGAATTAAACTAAATTCAACCTCAATTTTGGACAGTGTAGGAGTAGTAGAATTCTAAAGTAATTATTTTCTTCAAGTAAAAATAATTGTTTACAGATACATGATTTAGATGTTCCAGCTGTAAAATGTATATATTGCTCTTAAACTCTGAAAAGAGCTCCTCTTGAACTCCTTCAAAATCCAAGTCAACTCAAAAGCACACTGTGGCCCTGGCTGGTGTAGCTCAGTGGATTGAGTGTGGGCCTGCGAACCACATGATCGTGGTTCGATTCCCAGTCAGGGCACATGCCTGGGCTGCAGGCCAGTTCCCAGCAGGGGACTCACAAGAGGCAACCATACATTGATATTTTTCTCCTTCTGTCCTTCCCTTCTCCTCTAAAGATAAATAAATAAATAAATCTTTAAAAAAAGCACACTGTGGACAGTAATCCTTGAGATGTCACAATATTTTTAAAAGTATATTTACTAGAAGATATACTTTTAAATATTTGATTTACATTTGTGGATTTTTAAAAATCTTAACTGTTTATGAGCAACGTATTTTGACAAACTATTAGATCAAATGAACTATCATTAGAACTGGAGATTTAACATAGCAACAACTGACGCTTATCAGAACATTTAGCCACTATACACTACATCATCTTCCGCAGCATAGAAAACAATTTCCAAAATGAAATAAGGTGTCATTAATTTTCAGCTTCATTCATAAGCTTCAATGCATTCCTCTATAAATGTTTTTAATGTCCTCAATTGAGACAGTAAAACAAATTGGGACAAAAAAGGTTTCTAGCTCCCTTATTACCAAGGAAAATAAAAATGCAGCCTAGCAGACCAAAGAGCTAGAAAGAACTTGGAAAGAATTTCGAAGCAGTCTAAACTAGAGAAGTCAAGGTTTCAGCCTAACTCACCTAGCAGATAGGCTGTCTGCTGGGAGGCCTGACAAGGAATACACAGAATCACTGCAAGAACATGAAATGAAAATGAGAGGAACTGTCTGATGCCTCATTGCTGAGGGTGCACAGCAGAGTCTGACCTACCTGGTTTATCGCTGCGGGAGAGATCTTGTATGTCTGCAGCTTCTGCTTCAGCAGCTCTGGATCACTGTGACGGAATGGGCACCCTGAGAACAAAAAGCAGGCCAGCACACCAACAAGGTTATTTACTCGGGACTCAGTACAGTGCCACACTCGAGAGACTATCTAAGCTCCCCTTAATTGTCTAACAGCTTATTAATAAAAAAGTTAATTGCCCATGAGTGCAACTGCTTTCCCCTCTTTATCTAAGTGACGACTTTGCTACACGGTTATCAGGGTACCACAGGCTCAAGAGTTACATAGAGCATTACAGCATCATCAAGCTAAGCTGCTCATTCACTAGGAAGAGAAAACAGTTTTAATTGTGCTACTTGCTAAGAAGCAGGGATAATCACAAAGTAGCTATAAAATAGTTTATATAAAAACTTTATATAATTGCACATTTTTCTACTCAAAAGATTACATAAAAGGCATATTAGAGAAGGAAGATAGTATAAACAAAAAATGGATGCAAACTCTAAAAAATATAAAAGGCTCACATCATTTTTGGATATAAATTCTATACCCATTTCCCATTGAGTAGAAATGATGTAAATTTCAATGAATCATGGATGTAAATGAGATGAACTACTAAGAAAATCTTTCACAGAAAAACAACTTAAGTAGATACATGTCATCTCTGTATCATTTCATGAGAAAAATATAAATAAAGATGGGCTACTAAAACTATTTGCATAAATAAGAATACAGAAGAATTGAAATGTAAAAGCTGTAGTAGGGCCAAAACCTAGAAAATTTTAATATTTTAGTAAGGAACTGCAATGACAAGTCAAAATACTTAACTTAAAATTTAATACAGGATGCCGGATTATTTCTTTCTGTCATACAGGTCTGTAAGTTAATTAGAAACAACTGTGCATTTTTAATGAAATCAACAGGAAATTGGTTGGGGCAAAATAATGGAAAAGAGCCTACAGTTCAAACAAATGTGTTTACCAAAAATCTTAACTACAAATAAAAACATTAATGATAATAATACAATGGATTCCTACAAATTATTAAATTCACAAAATTCATATTATGTACTTTATTCAGATTAAAATCATAGTAATTTATAGTACAAGGAAATATTCTGAGAAGCTATGTGGCACATGTTTAAACCACACACAAGAATAAATGTAAAGACTTAAATGTTAGACTCAAAACCATAAAAATCCTAAAAGAAAATATAGACAGCAAAATCTTGGACACAGCTTGTAGCAATATATTTTTTTAATATATCTCCTCAGATAAGGGAAACAAAAGAAAAAAATAAACAAATGGGACTATATCAAACTAAAATGTTTTTGCACAGCAAAGAAAATCATCAACAAAATAAAAAATACATGGAATGGGAGATCATATTCACTGATACATCTGATAAAGGGTTAATATCCAAAATTTATAAAGAACTTACAAAACTCATCACCAAAAAAACCCCTAACAAACAACCCAATTAAAACTGGGCAAAGGACCTGAATAGACACTTACCCAAAAAGAACATGCAGAAGGCCAATAGACATATGAGAAGATGCTCAATGTCACTAATCATCAGAGAAATGCAAATGAAAACCATGTGGAATCTAATGAGCAAACTGAACTAACAAGGAAAATGGGGACAGACTCATAGAGAGCAGGATGACTTCTGGGTAGGGTAGAGGGAAGGGTGGGGAAGTGAGAGGGTGGAAGTATTGAGCAAAAAAGGAAAAAGGACTTACAGACATGGATGACAGTGTGGTGACTGCTAGGGAGTGGAGGGCATATGGGGACTGAATGGTAATAGAAAAAATACAATAAAGATTAAATCAAAATAGGCAGATGATGATAGATAGAAAGACAGTTTGGAGCTATACTGCCTGCATTTGACTCTCAGTTTAACAGTTACAAGCTACAAGACTTAGGCAAATTTTGTATCTCCATGTTGACTCAGCTTCACTTTCTGTCAAGTTAGGGAAACACAGCAAGAATGGAATATAAAGCACTTACAAGTACCTGGCACACAGTAAGCACGCAACATATGTTATTATCATTATTATGCTCAAAACCATCTGAGAATAAAATTGTAAAGAATCACAATGAAAAGGTTATGAGGCTGCACGTGGAATTCTTGGTTCAGCCCAGAATTATTAAAGGAAACAAAAAGATTAATTGAATTGCCCAAATTACATTTGAAATAATGGCTATACCTGTATGAAAGGTTGGAAAGGGCAAAACCAAGAACAAACTAAAGATGGCCAGAGTACTAATGTCTTTTACTATGAGGTGAAAGCAGAAGAACCAGATTACTACTTAGAGAAGTTAGTGTTATTTTAACAGATAAAAGAAAGAAAACAGAACTCAGAACTTTATTTCTATCTTCCATATCAAAGAGAATAGGAAAGGGTTGAACTAACAACATAACTGGAAAAGTGAATTCATAAACAACACTGACTACAGCTAAGTGTTTGACAGAGCTTTCTGGAAGAGATGGATAAGCATCACCCGGAATACAGTTATACCCACACAGATTCATAACTGGTGGTACAACCCTGCCAGGCAGTGCTGCTTAATGAAATAATGTCAACCTAGGAGGCCAGTTCATTTTACAAGTAACACAAAAATAAAAGGATGGAGACTTCTGCTTTCCAGTCCAGCATGTAAGGAGCTTAGAAGTTGCCACTTAATCCAACTAAGTAAAGAGCTGAACTGAAAAATCAGCAACTCACCTCAGAAGTGAGGTCACATGGCAAAATGCTGCCCCCAAAACTGAAGAGAGGAGCAGATACAGAGAATCACAACTTCCCACAGCAGAAATCTCTGCAGGAGCGAGTACTGGTGTAGGAAAACCTAACCTGGACAAATCTCTAGGCAACATTAAGAGTTAAAAACTCCAAGGAGACCCACTCATGCCGCCCCGCACCCCCTGGCCCAGTTTTCTACGTTTAAGCTCCAGAAGCTCTTCTAGATCCTCACAGTAAGAGAGAAATCCTCACATCCTTCTAGAAGGAGAAGGGAAAAAATAAACATTTTGAAATAGAGTGTCCAGCCTTTTGGTGTCTCTGGGCCACACTGGAAGAAGAGCTGTCTTGGGCCACACATTAAATACACAAACACTAGTGAATACTGATGAACAAAAACAGATTTTAAGTAGATTTGTGATTTTGGTTAAGCCACATTCATAGCCATCCTGGGCCGCATGCAGCCCACAGGCTGTGGGTTGGACACCCCATCTTCCTCTTAACAAGGCCTGCCTTCAGGAGACACAATTTTGCCAGGACATAAAATGCTGGTGTTTTAATACATCCTAACTTACCTGGGGGAAGGAAAATACCCACCTACAGCCATCCTGCTCCACCTAATTGGGTAAAAAATGACTAAGAATCACTAGTGAAATTCGTAACTCCAGGCCACAGGCTCACTACAAGACTGAGATTGAATCACAGGTCTATAGAACACTTCCGCCATTCCATTAAAGGCCTATTTACTGGAGTTCTTGTCACCCAGTATGTCATGTCTACCTTTCAAAAAACAATTACAGTCATATAAAAAGGCAAAGATAGAGTTTAAAGAGACTGACCAAGTGTCAGAACTAGAGTCAGATGCAACGAGCTCTAATGAAAAATGTAGATAACCTGCAAGAACAGATGCGTAATATAAGCGTAGAGGGGATATTCCAAGAAGAATAAAAAAGAGATAAAAACCACTCAAGGAAATGAAGAATGCCTTTGATGTGCTTATTAGTAGACACACCTAAGTAAAGACTCTCTGAATTTGAGGATATGTTAGGAGAAACTTCCAAAAGAAGAAGAGAAAAAAGACTAAACAAGTAGACAAGAACAGGATATCCAACAACTGTGGGATAACTATGAAAGGTGTAACATGCAACAGGTAAAACCAGTAGGAGGAAGAGCAGCAATACCAACAGAGACTTTCCTTCGAACTGATGTCAGACAGCAACCCAAGGATCAAGGACTCCCAAAACACACCAAGAACAATAAATGCCAAAATGCACTTCTAGGTGTAATGATATTCATACTTTAGAAAATCAAAAATGAAGAAAAAAGTGCTGAAAGAAGCCAGGGAAAATAAACAGCTTAGCCACAAAGGTGCAGAGAGAACATCTAATATTATCGGAAGGAATGCAAACAAGAAGAGAGCGGAGTGGAATATTTAAAGCGTTCAGAGGAAAACCTAGATTTCTGTACCCTGTACCCACAAACCTAGATTTCTGTACCCTGCTAACTTACCAGTCAAAAGAGGAGAAATGGACTTTCTTGGAGAAACAAAAATTGAGGCAATCTGTTGCCAGTACACCTGCACTGCAAGGAACGTTAAAGGAAGTTCTTCAAAAAGAAAGAAAATGAAATAGGCCCAAAACTATGTAAAGAAAAAACTATATTCAAAAAAAGAACATCAAAGAATGATAAGAAAAATAAACTAAACATTTTTATTTTTCTTATTCATTTTTTTAAGATTTCATTTCATTTATTTTTAGAGAAGGGGAGGGAAGGAAAAAGAGTGGGAGAGAAACATCAATGTGTAGTTGCCTCTCACATGCCCACTACTGGGGACCTGGCCTGCAACCCAGCCATATGCCCTGACTGGGAATTGAACAGTTGACCCTTTGCTTCTCAGGCCTGTGCTCAATCCACTAAGCTACACCAGCCAGTGCTCTTATTCTTAATTGATCTAAGAAATAAGTTTGTTTGAAATAGTAAGAACAATGTATTCAATTATATTACTTATGTACTTTCATGTGTGCATTTATGTGCAGATGAAATGAATGACAGAACACTATAAGGGAATTAGAAATGTTTCAGTATTAAAACATACTTGTGCTACCTGTGATGTGGTTTACAGTGATTTGAAAGGAGACTTGGATTAATAGAAATGTATGGTGGAAACTCTTAGAAAAGTAAAGCCATTAAAAAATGTAACATAAACTGTAATAGATATGCTAAGAAAGGAGAAAAGAGGTAATAATATAAAATGCTCAATAAAACCCACAAACAGCAGAAAAGTATGGAGGATGAAAACAGAAACAAAGAATAAGGGCAACAAATAGAAAACAGTAACAAATACTGGAAATGTTAATCCAATTATATCAATAATTACTCTAAACGTCAGTGGGCTACAATGAACTGGACATAATTGATTTCTATAAAACAGCTACACCTAACAGCCGATCACACATCCCTCTCCGCTCACGTGTCATAAGCACTCTGATAGTGGGGATGGCTGCTCAGATCTGAGGTAGGAGACATCTGGGAATGCTACATTCTGCTTGGTTTTGCTGTGAACCTAAAACTGCTCTACAAAATGAAGTTCTAATTTTAAGAAAAAGATAATGCCTCCACCAAATCAGCTCTACGAGAAATAGTAAAAGGACTCCTTTAAGGAAAGGAAGGAAAAGAGAGAGATAGAGAGGAACACAGGTACACAAATGGCAATGAATAAGTACCTTTCAATAATAACCTTAAACGTAAGTGGATTAAATGCTCTAATCAAAAGACAAAGAATAGTGTAATGGATAAGAAAGCATGACCCACACATATGCTGCCTACAAGAGACCCACCTCAGGACAAAAGACCATCACAGACTAAAAGTGAAAGGATGGAAACAAATTTTCCAAGCAAAGAGACAAGAAAAAAAAGCCAGGGTAGCAATTCTCATATCAGACAAAATAGACTTCGATAAAAGGGCCGTAAACAGAGACCCAGAAGGTCACTTCATAATACTCAGGGGAAGAATCCACCAAGAAGACATTAACATCGTAAATATATATGCACCCAATGTAGGAGCACCCAAATATATAAAGAAAATCTTAGAGGACCTCAAGAAAGATATTGACAGCAACACAATTATAGTAGGGGATTTTAACACCCCACTGTCAAAAATGGACAGATCTTCTAAACAAAATATCAACAAAGACATTGCAGCATTAAACAGCACCCTAGATGAAATGGACCTAATTGATATATATAGAGCCCTTCATCCCAAAGAAGCTAAATACACATTCTTTTCAAATGCACATGGAACATGTTCAAAGATAGACCACATGATAGGACCCAAAATGAGCCTCAACAAATTCAAGAAAATTAAAATTATACCAAACATTTTCTCTGACCACAAGGGACTGAAACTGGAAACCAAACCCACATGAAAAAACCCAAAATACCCAAAATCATGGACACTGAATGATATGCTATTAAACAACGACTGGGTCAAGATTGAAATTAGGGAAGAAATCAGAAAGCTTCTGGAAATAAATGAAAATGAACTCACAACAATCCAAAACCTATGGGACACAGAAGTTCATAGCAATACAGGCTTACCTAAAGAAGATAGAAACACTTCAAACAAACAACCTAACCGTACGCCTGGAAGAACTTGAGGAACAACAACAAAGACAGCCCAGAGCAAGTAGAAGGAAGGAAATAACCAAGATCAGAGCAGAATTAAATGACATAGAGACTAAAAGCACAACTCTAAGGATCAATGAATCCAGGAGTTGGATTTTTGAAAAGATAAACAAAATAGACCAGGCTTTAAGTAGGCTCATCAAGAAAATAAGAGAGAGGACCCAAATAAACACAATCAGAAATGAAAGAGGAGAGATTACAACTGATACCACAGAAATAGAAGGGACTGTAAGGAATTACTATATGGAACTGTATGCCAAGAAATTTGAAAACCTAGATGAAATGGACAAATTTCTAGAAAAATATAACTTCCAAAACTCAATGAAAAAGAAGCAGAAAACCTGAACAGACCAATAACAGCAGATGAAATTGAAGCAGTAATCAAAAAACTCCCAATACACAAAAGCCCTGGAACAGATGGTTTCACAGGAGAATTCTACAAAGCATTTAAGAAAGAGCTAACCCCTATTCTTCACAGACTATCCCAAAAAGTCCAAAATGATGGAAAAATCCCAAACTCTTTTTATGAAACCGGCATCATCCTAATTCCAAAGCCAGATAGAGACACAACAAAGAAAGAAAACTTCAGGCCAATCTTGCTGATGAACATAGACACTAAAATCCTTAATAAAATATTGCCAAATCGCATCCAACAATACATCAAAAAGATCATGCACCATGACCAAGTGGGATTCATCCCAGGGATGCAAGGATGGTTCAGTACCCGCAAATCAGTAAATGTAATACATCACATAAACAAAAGCAAAAACAAAAGCCACATGATCATATCAATAGATGCGGAAAAAGCTTTTGATAAGGTACAACACCCATTTATAATAAAGGCACTCAGAAAAGTGGAAATAGAGGGAACATTCCTCAATATAATAAAGGCCATATATGAGAGACCTACAGCCAACATCATACTCAATGGGAAAAAACTAAAAGCTTTTCCACTAAGTTCAGGAACAAGACAAGGTTGTCCACTTTCACCACTTCTATTCAATATAGTATTGGAAGTTTTAGCCACAGCGATCAGACAAGAAAAGGAAATAAAAAGCATCCAAATTGGAAAGGAGGAAACAAAACTGTCATTGTTTGCAGATGACATGATAGTGTACCTGGAAAATCCTATAGCCTCTACCAAAAAACTGCTCAAACTAATAAATGAATTTGGCAAAACAGCAGGTTATAAAGTCAATATTCAGAAATCAAAGGCATTTTTGTATACTAATAATGAATCAGCAGAAGCAGAAATCAATTAAAAAATCCCATTCGATATAGCAAAAAGAAAAATAAAATATCTGGGAATAAATCTAACCAAGGAGGTAAAGACCTGTATACAGAAAACTACACAACACTGAAGAAAGAAATCAAGGAAGACACAAACAAATGGAAACATATACTGTGTTCATGGATTGGAAGAATTAACATAATCAAAATGTCCATACTACCCAAAGCAATTTACAGATTCAGTGCAATACCTATTAAAGTACCAATGGCATATTTCACAGACATTGAACAAACACTTCAAAAATTTATATGGAACCATAAATGACCCTGAATAGCAGGTCTTTGTTTCTTTGAGAAAGAAGAACGAAGCAGGAGGGATCACAATACCTGATACCAAACTGTATTACAAGGCCACTGTAATCAAACAGCCTGGTACTGGCATAAAAACAGGCACATGGACCAATGGAACAGAACAGAGAGCCCAGAAATAAACCCAACTCTCTACAGTCAATTAATATTTGACAAAGGGGACAGTAACATAAAATAAACTAAAGATAGCCTCTTCAACAAATGGTGTTGGGAGATCTGGACAGCTACGTGTAAAAAAATGAAACCTGAGCACCAACTTACACCATACACCAGAATAAATTCAAGGTGGATAAAAGACTTAAATATAAACGGTGACACCATTAAAGTCCTAGAGGAGGACACTGGCAGGAAAATCTCAGATATTCCATGCAGCAACATTTTTATTGATATGTCCCCTAGAGCAAGGGACATAGAGGAAAGAACAAACAAATGGGATCTCATCAAAATAAAAAGCTTCTGTGTGAGTAAAGAAAACAGCATTAAAATAAAAAGACAACCAACTGTATAAGAAAACATATTTGCCAATGATACCTCAGACAAAGGTTTAATCTCCAAAATACACAAAGAACTCACACGACTTCACTCTAAGACAACTAACCCAATTAAAAAATGGGGAAAGGCCTTGAACAGACACTTCTCCAAGGAGGACATATAGAGGATTCAGAGACACACGAAAAGATGCTCAATATCACCAGTTATCAGAGAGATGCAAATTAAAACCACAATGAGATACCACTTTATACCAGTAAGAATGGCCATCATAAACAAAGCAACAAACAACAAATGTTGGAGAGGTTGTGAGGAAAAGGGGACCCTAGTTCACTGTTGGTGGGATTGCAGACTGATACAACCACTATGGAAAACAGTATGGAATTTTCTCTGAAAACTAAAAATGGACCTGCCTTTTGACCCAGCAATTCCACTACTGGGATTATATCCTAAGAACCCTAAAACACCAATCCCAAAGAACCTATGCACCCCAATGTTCATAGCAGCACAATTCACAATAGCCAGGAGTTGGAAGCAACCTAGGTGCCCATCAGTAAATGAATGAATCAAAAAATTATGGTCTGAATACACAATGGAATTCTATGCAGCAGAAAGAAAGGAGCTCCTACTCTTTGCAACAGCATGGATGGAACTGAAAGTATTATGCTGGGTGAAATAAGCCAGGTGTTGAAAGACAAATATCATATGATCTCACCTTTAACAAGAAGCTAAACAACAAAACAAACAAGCAAGAAAAATAAAAACAAAGACACTGAAATAGAGAACAGGGGGACAGCGACCAGAGGGGAAAGGGGAGGGAATTTAAGGGGGAAAAAGGGGAGGGATTTACAGGAACTAGTATAAAGGACACATGGACAATAACTAAAGGGGGTGGAAATGGGAGGGAGGGGGGAGCACAGTGGGGTGGGCTGGGATGGGAGTAATAGACAGAAACTGTACTTGAAAAATAATTAAATAAAAAAATAATAAATAATTTTTTTTAATTTAAAAAATCTTGGGTTAGCCCAGAAAAAAACTTAGAAAAACAAAAGAAAAAAGATAGATAAATGTGTCTATAAATAATATGAAATCATTGAGTATTTGCTAAGTTTAACATTTTTAATTGATGGTTCAAATTAAAAACAAAGTAAAACAAACAGCATAGACTGGAATAAATAGGATATAACTTTTCAGGAATAATAATTTTAAAATCCTGCATTTAAAGTAATAAAAGTCAACAAAGTAAGTGACAAATGCTAGGACCTAGAAATTGACAGGAGAACCTCTGAGAGGAGCTTCACTTGGCCAGACTGAATCTGAGTTACCGGTCTGTAGGGGCTTCGAAGAAACGCTAGAGGCTTTCTCAACTAGAAGTGTCTGGCCAGTAGTTTTCCAAGTTCAGAAAACATAAAGATCATCCAAGGAACTCGTAAATACATCTGAGTTTTTATGTCTGAGGGCGGGCCTGAGAATATGCATTTCTAAAAGGTACATTAAGTGACTGACAAGTGATAAGAATCACTCACTGTTTATACCACCAACATGAGCTATTTTCTCATCTATTAAATATGAATGTAGAAGCATTTTTAAATGTTCTATACAAATGTAGCATCTTTCTTAAAATTCTGTTTGTGATTATATGATCTTTAATAACCTAAATGTGTCTAAATCTTTTTTAAAAGTTTCATTTAAGATGGTAAAACAAGAAAACTTTGACATCCAATGCAGTGAACTTCAGCAGTCCAGAAAATATATTAATGTGGATTGTTAAACCGTTTTCTGACAGACCAAATGAAGAAATTTTCAAGGTATACCACGGGAACTATTTTAGAGAAAGAGTTGCTGAACTCAGAAATCTATAGAAAATAGTTTAACATGAACACACACACACATACACACACACACACGTGTGTGTGTGTGTGTGTGTGTGTGTGTGTGTGTATATTAACCTACAACTCAGGCAAATTGATAGATGTTTGATACCATCAGGACTAGTGAAATTCCTGACTTAATCTGTGTTTGTTAGTCAGATGACAATAATGAGAATAAAATATACTTCCTCACAGTCTTCTGAAAAGTGATTGATCTACTATTATTGTAACATTTGAGGTATTCAGCTTCAAAAAGCTTTGAAGAACTTGTGTTCATCTCCTAAGACACTCGCAAACCACAAGAAAGACAGAGAACAGCCAGTGAGGGGCAGTGGGCACTGGGCACTAGGCACTGAGCACTGAAGCACCTGGCCCCGCAGAGACTGCTGCAGGCTGAGTGCCTTTCTCTTGCCTGATCTAGTTCAGCAATAAGACAAATGGACAGGAGAGTAATGGGGCTCTGGTTGACACTGATAACTGACCTAATCCAGAAACCAGTTCCTGTCAGTAATGCAAAACGCCACTACGCTGTTTCCGTTTTTCCTGCAGAGCTCATGGGCTTGGGTACTTCACAAACACATTAAGTGGAAGCACTTACCATGATAATCCCCTTGGCCTGGAGGATTGTTTAGAATAATCTTCATGCAACTGAAAGGCGTATAGTCTGTCCTCTTGCCTTCTTTTCCAAAGCTATGACGGATATTGTAGGAGTAGCCTTTGTCAAACTGATTGGAGGAAAAAGAAGAGACGAGGTAAGTCAATATTGTACCAGTGGCATCAGCCATGTCAGCTAGAATCAAAAAGCACAAAGTGATATTTTCTAAAAAAAAAAAAAAATCAGCATTCATGGGCAGATATATTGTACATTCAGATCACAGGTATCATTTGGGTCTTTTATGATACACATATTTTTTAAGGTACAAAACTTATAATAAACAAATTTCTTAGGTAGAGACAGCTAGTTAATGTTTATATTTGTAAAGATGAGGCTAAACCCTTCCTAAGAGAAATAATCAGTGTGCCCATTTCTTGATTTGATTCTAAATATTATACTAGAAGTAAATCAGTTGAGCCTCTTCACTGACCTTATCTGAGTTCTCCTGGAATCCTCACATTCCACACATTCTACTTCTGAAATGCCTGTTAACATAATTAACCCCTTCCTCTGTAGTTTCACTATACAAAGCAAGTAGTCAGCAAATGCATGATGAATGAATGAACTATTGCTACTACCTACTACCTGGAATGCTGGCCTCTGCATTTATAACAAGCTAATGGGATAGAAAGAATTTTGAGATGGATGGGATAGGAAGAAAAAAAGGAACTAACATTTATTGAAAGGCTCAGTATAGTGGGACTAAGCTGTTCAACATCTAAAGTAGGAAAGAGAATCATAGTAAGACAGATGGAAAAATACTCTGTCATTTTGGGGGTGAAATTTTTTAATATTATAATTCATATATAGCGAAAGGCATGGATCACAAGTCTATTATATGATAGGTTTGGACAAATCACTGTACCTATGTAACCCATCACCCATATGCCTACCAAGAGAGACCACTTCCATCATCGCAGAGTTCCCTGGTTCTGCTTCTCAGTCAGCATTCTTCCCCTCTCTCCATTCCCAGAGCTACTCCTGGGCTCATTTTTGTCATTGTAGTTTGTTATTCTACAACTTTATATAAATAGAATCACACAGCATAAAGTGTTTTGTGTCTGAGTTCTTTCATGTCTTTTCATTTTTTGAGATTTATGACATGCTGTTACATGTATTTGTTCATTCACTGCTGAGTAGTATTCCAGTGTATGAATACATCAGACATTGTCCTTGGTCTCCTACTGATGGACACCCGGGCTTTTCCAGTTCGGGGTTATTAGCAACAAAGCTGCCATGAACATTTTTTAATTTAAATATTTAAATTCATTGGGGTGACAATGGTTAATGAAATTACATAGGCTTCAGGGGAACAATCTGATAATACATCATCTGTAATTGTATTATGGGTTCACTGCCCCCAAGTCCAGTTTCCTTCCATCACCATTTATCCTCCTTTACCCTCTCCTTCCTCTCCCCACCTCCTTCCCCTCTGGTGATCACCACACTGTTATCTATGAGGTTTCTTTTTTTTTTTTTTTTTGCCATAGACATGTATAGATGACTTTTGTGAATATATGTTTCTATTTCTCATAAATAAATACCAAGGAGTGGGCCTGCTGCCATCTGTTTTTCCAGAGTGACTGTACGCCCCCACCAGCAATGCATGGGAGTTCCACCTGCTCCCTGACGACTAAAACTGTAGAGCACTTTGTCATACTTCTTTCTCGACTAGTGATATGCCTAATCTATAAACTGCCTCTTCAAATCTTTGGCCCATTTAAAGAAATGGACTGTCTTATTTTAATCATTCCACTGTAAGAATTCTTCATCTTTTCTGGATACAAGCCTTCTGTCGGATGATGCAGGTCAGGTTCCGGAGCACTGCAAAAGAGTGACTGGTAATCTTTTTGTTAGTGGAAAGTCTTGCCTTCAGTTTGTAATAAGCACAACACCTGTGAGGTGCAATAAAGTGAGGGCTGTCTGCTTAGATGTTACACATTTTCAGTTTGTGGCGTATTTACGAGACCGATACTTCACCACTGCGTTAATGGCCTATTTATCTTCTTGATATTACCTTCTGATAAAATGAGCAGATGTTTTTATTTTTGGTTACTCCCAATTTATCGACTCTCTTATGGTACTGCTCTGTGTCCTCCCTAAGGTAGGTTTCAGAGATGCTCTCCTCCGTTGTCCTCTGGAAGGTGCCATGTTTTGGCTTCTAAGTCTAGGTCCAGTTTCATCTCAAACTAATTTGTGTGTGCCATGAAGTCGCAGTTCAGGTTCTTTTCTATTTCCTGTAGGGGAAGCAAGATCTTTTCTCCTCTACCTTCCTAGGTTCCCTTGGTGGGGCCCATGAATCAAACTACTAAAAGGCAGACTCACAAGAAAAAAACAACACAATTTATGTATACATGTGGGAGCACACACAGACATCACATGAAGAAGACTCAAAAAGGTAGCCAGATAAATTAGGACACAAGCACATCTTTATAAATGTGTATTTTCTTTATTTAAAGGGGAACTTTATACTTGTGCCTTTAGCTCAAAATAATCCCTATGCAAAAGTGGCATATTTGGGGATGGCTTATTCTGGTACCCTTCATCTCATGTGAATAAACACTTTTCCCAACACCATCTGTTGAAGACACTTTCCCTTCCTTACTAAATCACGTTGGTACCCTGTCAATGTTGACTATAAGTGTGTGGGTCTATTCTGGACACTGTGTTAGACCACCAATCTGCCTGCCTATCTTCCTGCCAGTGCCGCACTGTCTTCATTACAAAGTCTTCAGAGTTAGGTCTCAAATTCCGATGATGTAAGTCCTACTGATTTGTTATTTTTCAATACTGTTTTGACTATTCTATGCCCTTGCATTTCCACAGAAATTTCAGAATCAGCTTATCAATTTCTATTTTTAAAAAAAGACTGCTGGAATTTTCAATAATCAGTAGCTTATGTCTTCACAACTACCTATCTGCCCATAGGAATCTACAACCAGGAAAACAAAAGGTATTTCAACTAAGAGAAAAATTTCAAAAAGAGAAGACAGCCTTTCAAAACAACATTAAATTTCAGCAGTGAAAACAAGATGCTTTAGAAGTTCCAGCAAACATCTTCTACAAACAACTCCTGTTTGTGTTGTAAGTTACGAACATTAACTATAATCAATCACTTTGTGTAGACTTCTAGGTATGAGCTGAATTTAAATACACATGCGATGTCTGTTTGCTGATCAGCAAACACCAACAGACCTTTTTGGTCAGCGACCCTATTAAAGCAATGGAAGGCTACTCTCTCAAAAGGACAGAGAGCTAAATTAGTATTTTTTGCTGTCCACCTGTGTGTACATGCCTAAAATTTGGACCTTACTGTGCTTCCACTATCTGCACATTCATCACACAAACAGCCCTCTCTGGTTTTCAGACTGGCAAAATCTTGCAATGTTGTAGAGAAGGTGTAGTTACTGGAAGAAACTTTTTAGAAAATACTTTCTATGTGTCCATATCCACAGCTCAAAGGAATATCTTTAAGTATTCACAGGGGAACTGAGTGAAGAACACACTTTCTGGTCTTGGCTCCTCCATCCCACTCCTTCCAGTGACAGGAAATGCCAGGAAATCAATACTGGTCCAAAGGTGGGTGAGTGGCAGTCTGTGACCTCCCAAATTAGTCCTGACATCCCAGCTGTGGCCCTGGCAACACATCAACCTGTATTTCCGCTGAAGTCAACAGTAAGTTATTTTCAGGGGCACTGTGTCACCAACGGAACTCAAGGAAAGAGATAAAGGAGGCACATTTGTTTGTTTTTCTCTTATAAATCTGTCTTTTGTCAGTCTAATTTACAGGCCCCCAGCTGAAGAACTTGAGTGGAGAAAAAAGGGTATGTTCCTCCCTACAGTTTCGTCCAAAAAAAGAGGGACATATGTTCTTCATCTTCACTTCCTAATTCCTTTCCTTGTAGTCAAGGAGAAGGTTTTCAGTTCTAGAGTAAGCAGATATTCTTTCCTTCAAATTTCCCCTGAGGCAGGGGGAAGCTAATTTTTTTTTAATTTTTAAAAGATTTTATATTATTTTTAGAGAGAAGGAAAGAGAGGGAGAAAAAGAGAGAAAATGTGTGGTTGCCTCTTGCGCACTCCCTGCTGGGAACCAGCCTGAAACCCAGGCACATGCCCTGCCTGGGAATTTTATCAGGGACCCTTTGGTTTGTAGGCCTACACTCAATTCATTTAGCTACACCAGGCAAATTTCTAAAATTTTGATTGACCAGTTTGTTAGAAAATGAAAAGGAAATAGCAAAATGCCAAACCCACTAGAAAAGAACTGAATAAAATGATTGTATGTAATTTCACAAGGTAACTGATTAAGCAGACTACTTTCAGTAAAGCCAACAGATCAAGAGAAACATCAGCTGTGTATAAAAGAAAAAACCTGTAATAATCACCGGAGTTAAACGGGGAGCTACCTGTTCAGGAATGCTGGTGGTATGTGGGCTTGCAGGTGTTCTTTCTCTTTTTCATGTTCTACCATACAAGACTCTACCGAAACAGTCTCGGAAAACAAGATCTGAGGGTCGTCTGTGACCGGGAGCTGTGTGAGCCACATCATTCTAACTGTACTTATTAGGTCAACTATTACATACAGAATATCATTTATAAATTCTTAGTGTAGAATTTAATACAAATACAATACTGTCACTAACAATAAAAATAAAGTAATACTTACTGATGTTTCAATACTAATAGCTTACATTTCTACAAATCTTTAGCAGTGACAAAATGATGATTCTCAGACCCCTTACTATTTACAAGGTTTAG
Source organism: Sturnira hondurensis (assembly GCF_014824575.4). Classification (NCBI taxonomy): domain Eukaryota; kingdom Metazoa; phylum Chordata; class Mammalia; order Chiroptera; family Phyllostomidae; genus Sturnira; species Sturnira hondurensis. The sequence continues at coordinate 3,116,241 of NW_028081539.1, forward strand.
ACATCCTTATTTTATAAAAGGAAATTAAGGTTTTAAGAAATCAAGTGAATAGTTATTTCCAGTGCTTAGGAATAAGTAATTCTAGGGGAAAAGCTGGAATTAAAATCCTACTCATATACTTTCTAGAAAACGCTACAATATTATAGATGGAGACAATGAATAAATAAATAAATATGAGCAACTGTCGGTTACCCATGGCAAGCATTCAAGTGCAGGCTGCTTCCTACTGTCAGTCAATTTCTTCAGGGACATGTGAAAGTCAGAGTAAACCACCATAAAACAAAATGTTTCTGATTCTCGTGAAAACTGGAGAAAACTGTCTACTCTCAAAAGAAACACTAAGTCTAGCAAGCCACTCACATATTATTTATTTGGTTTCTAATTTACCATAATTTTAAAATGACAAAAAATGGAAAATTTGAAATCACGTATTTGAAGTAAAAAAACTCTAGTGTTTCTAAACAATAAAAATAAAATCGTGTATCTGCATGCTCTCAAATTACGAGGTACACTGGGTAGTCCTCCTCCTATAGTATTCTACTTGGAGACCTGATAAGGAAATGGAGAGCAAAACCAGAGAAAATGCATTGTGAAAAATGGAGAAGAAAGAACGCAGAACACACCATCTCTTATTTAGCTGCAACTTGAACTGCAGCTTTAGCAAATTTAGCTTCTTTATCAGACTCCTAAGTTAAAGCTGGAACAGACTTCAGACATCATCTAGCACAGTTATTATTACACAGGAAGCAGTAACAGAGCATCTAACCCTTTCCTTGCAAGGTGAGTTGGGGAAAGAAACCCTATCTGTAAATCCCACCAAGCCTGGCACATTGTAGCTGCTCACTAAATGTTTCCTAGGGCAAACTCCTAAGACTCTTCCTTGTCCTTTATGGTCACTGGCTTGTTCCTACTAGAGGACAGAAAGCTACTCTTACACTTATTACTTTCACTGACTGTTAACTTTCACTGACAAGAGATTTAACAAATTTCTATCACTACATACTGTAACTTAACACATCACTTATGGAGGCCTCAATGATCCCACCTGGAGGAAAGGAGGTGGAGGAGTCATGCAGGTCATTTTAATTGCTGTCTGTTCAGCTCCTGTGCCTTGATATCAAGAAAAGGACATTTCCTGACGACTTTCAGCATCTTGCCTGGAACACTTGTTTCACAGAAATGCTCTATAACTCACTGATAAAAACCACTGCCATTGCAGTCAAAGTTGATTATGATTCTAAATATAATTTGCCCAAATTTGAAGACAGAAACCACAAACAACCCTCATTCACTCAAATATACTTACTGAATCACATACTTAAAGCCTAAAAGACAATTTAGTAACTCTTCAGAGGTAATCAATTTCGTCACTGACTCACTGGTATGGTAAGAGCCAACATAAAACGAGTATCACCAGAGAAGCCCGGGCCCAGCTGACTGATGCAGAATGCTCTGGTCCAGGAAGAGTGACTCAGCGTGGATAACTCGGTCTTCTCACTCACAGCACACGGGGCAGCAAACCGAAAACACCATCCAAGCCTGCAGTCAAAGACTGCACAAAGTTCACTGATGAGAAGGAAAAGGCTCCCTCTTCACAGATGTAAGGACTGATTTTTACAACACTTTGAAGTAAAAATGAAATGCAAATGTATTTAACTTCTGCTAGATTAGTTTAATCCCATTTACTTATTTTCACAGGAATCTCTGTCAATTTTTTTTCACACTTTGCTTTTTTAGATTGCCTTATTTGGCAACTTTATTCTCCAAGTGAGTATTTTCTATCACTAAATATCTATATTTGATAGAATTTTAAAGATCTGGCTTGATCATATATGAAGAAGTTTAAGATTTTGAGGAGCTAGGAGGATGATTAGAAAATATAATTTCCTAATCCTACAAATGTTAAGAAATACCTAAATATTTTTACTATAAACATTTAAATATTTTATATATTAATATATTTCAATAAAGGTTTAGAATTTTCCTATATCCCTGGTGAAGTATACCTCTTATAAACACATATTTGTCCTGTGTAATACTCTTCTCCTGGGACTGAATTTTATGTAATATTTTCAGTCCAGTTCTTGTCTTTCTTTTTTTATTCCATTTGCTAGTATTCCTCTCCCCACCTTTACTGTTGATCTTCCAGCATCGGAATATCTTGAACAAACTGCACCATGGGTACTCGGTTACCTATGACCACCCTTTCTAGTGGTTACTCAGATCATATTAAAAACCCATTTTTCTATGAATGCCAAAAATGAATCAGGCTCTCTATACACAGACACACAAAAGGTATTTGGCACACTTTTACTTCCATCATAATTATAAAATGAGAACTGCTAAAATAATTAAATGATTTTCCCAAAGTCACCTCAATATAGTGAGATATTTCTCTCATTAGATTACATATCATCTTTTAGAGCAGTGACCAAAAAAACACTGCATTAGATTTTAAAAGCTATCAAAAAATGGTAGATGAAGGTATCATGCCTGGAAATAGCAAATGGCCTGAAATGAACTTTTAATTTACAGTGACAAGCCAAACTGTTCCTCTACAGCACAGGTGGCAAACACAAGGCCCACAAGGCCCACAGGCTGAATCCAGCCCTCCACCTTGTTTTATCCGGCCTGGCACCTTGTTTCTACCCGGCGACAGTGCCGAGCTCTCACTTAACTGGTAAGGAGTAGCTACATTTATACAGCCCTAAAATTACATTTGGCCTTTTGAAGGCAACCATGAGGCTGATGTGGTACCTGGTGAGAATGACTTCGATACCTCTGCTCTACAGTTTCAGAATCAAACCGAAGATTTGTTGCCTTCTGTTTCTAAAAATAGCTTCTGCTATTAGAACTTAATGATAATTTTCAACTTGCTTCAAATATAAGGGAGGGAGACAAAAAGGTTTTTTGGCATAATAATAAGGGGTGATTACTATATATGTAAATAAAAACATTTTAATTTACTATAACATCTAGCAAGTTTTCCCGAACTCTACAAATTACAACCCACTGCTATGCTTCCCAATATAAAATATAAGAAAGGTTGATTTGTTACAAAGGTTGTTCAATGTCAACAGGTATAGGTGTTTTCTTACATAGTTCAAAGATACCTAGCGTACAAGACTTAAGTGAATTTTCAGATTTATTTTAGTGGTTTTTTTCTTGCAACATTATACCACTTACCTATATAACCAACATATAAATATTATTTAATACAAAGAAAACGCATATCAAACTCCAGGGAAATATCTGAGAAGTAATAAAATATTCATGACAGAAGAGAAATACTTCCCCCTCTCCCCTTTTATTCATACATTACTCACAGGCATCAAAATTAAAGTCTCCAAAGAAAGTGTCTGCTTTCTTGTAACCTAATGTAACTAAATTGAATGTTGTGTTCTCAGCAATGCAAGAAGAAGGCTATGGAAACTTGTTGTACAGCTTCAGGGCATGTCTGCTTCCCAACTTTGTGCCGTCTCATTAAGACAGTTAATTCATTCTGCCATGCTGTTCTTTTGAATTAACTACATATGGAGGACATGCTAAGAGAAAAGAATGACAAGATGAACCAGAGAAATACTTTTTTCAATTCCACCCACTTAATTTTAGAATCACATATTTGTAAATGTTAGAAGATACTTTAACAAATCTTTTATACAATCACTTATAGCAATTTAATGTAAAAATTAATATATCAATGATATATTATAGTGAACACAATCTAAAAGAACAATGGTGGAGACTAATCTGCTCACTGAGCAAAGACTAACTCAGACACAGTTTGAGACATTTGAAAACAAAGAGTTGGGTTTTGTTCAAACCAAAATGTTGAAGTCTGTAGTACCTTAGTTAAGAAAAACAAAACCAAAACCAAACAATAAACACACATAGTTTACATTAAATTATGAACATGAACATTGTTATTACCTAAATCTGATATACAACTCTCCCCCTTCTAAAGAGTGAATTTTTAAACCACTTGGTCATTACCTCATTTACTTTCAACACACAGTTAACTTACTATAGTTCCTGATGGATACCTGAGTACCAGAGTTCAATAGCAAATCTGAAACTGCAGCCTAGCTCTGCTGATTCCCTATCCAGAGCTCATTCACCGACTCATGACACGTCTCAGCTATTTACCATGTGTCGTGAAGGATACAGAATAGCTTGTCACAATGTATTAGAAAGAGCAAATACATTATAGTTGTGTTTAGCAGTCTACCAGGCTCCACTTTTATGTCTGGGTATATTTTAAAATTCACTAGATGAAAACCACCATTTGGTGCTATAGAAATTACTGCCTTGTTTATTGGCTCTATTACCTTGACACAGAAAAAGAAAGAGATCTTGGGCTAGGTCATACATTCAATATCCTTCTACTTGTGATATCTATCTACAAAGTAGATAAAGTCTAAGTGTATTGTGTATTCATCAGGAATTTGGTTTAAACGTGTTTGGATACCTATTCAGCACCCAGGTGGACATGTAGAGAAGGCAGTTGGATAGATGTGAGTCTAGAGTAAGAGAGCTCTGTCTGGACCACCGAAGAGAATGCAATATCCAGAAAGACAAGCGTTGTCTTTTTGTTAACCACTGTGCCTTTAGCTTTGTCCTACGACAAAGCCTAGCACATACCAGCAGCTCTGTAATTAAATGGGACCTAATGCAGCTGCTGTGACATTACTCATTTTAATCTACATAAATGGCAATTTCTTATGGCTTCACTTAATACTTATCAAATGAATAATAAACTATAACTGTTCACAGTCTTTCCTCTGGGTCTGAGCTAAAAAAAAAAAGGTGTCTTTCTAGAAAAGGGGTAGAGCAGAGTGAGTGGAGGAGCCCCAGGTTTGTTCTGACTCCTTTTCAGAGCGAGGAGCTGGAGTTCCCCGTTCCTTTTCTTGCATCATAGGCATTGAATACACATTTATTGTTGGGGTGATGATGACTACAATTAGCCTGTCCTGATATTTCCTACAAGTAATTATTAGAATCTTAAGAATAGCCTCATGTACATTATATAAGGAGTTGACTTTGAATACATTTGCAGTACCTTTCTCAGTATACAATCCCCATTTTATAGCTAAAAGAATTGAGTAACTGATTATTTCTACAAAGCCACAGCAGATGCGTAGAGGGGAAAAAGAAAACTCAAAGTCTCTAAATTCACTTTTATGCTCAATTCATCACAACATGTCTTTATCACCAACTATAGAGAAATATTACATATCCGTATTTATAAGTATGTTCTTATGATATTTAATTATATTAGGGATTTCCCCCCTTAACTTTTCTTCTATACTGTCACATTTAGAAACTTTTAAAGAAAAATCTAATTCCTTAAAATTTTACCAAGATAGCCACCTAGATAATAATGTGAAGCAACTCTCCTCCTGAAATGCACATGCCCATATATATTTCATATTTATGAAAAATGTTTCAGATGACCACGTTGCTACAAAAAATTTCTTGAGTAGCTATCTTTTCCAGTTTACCATGCCATTAATTAAGCATTCACTATAAGTTATCACTTTCTGTTCTGCTTTACAAAGAAAAGTTGTTCCTGAAATAAGAACTCTTAGCATACATTAATTTGAATGCAATGTTTAAATGACAAGGTCATAACAAAAACAAAAGCCAGAGACAGCTGTAAAAATCTAAAAATGGCTCTCTGATACGGCAGTTTCCAGAATCACAAGTCTACTAGCCACTTCACATGTAGATTAATTTGCTTTAAAACTTGAAAGCCACCTCTGGTGCCCCACACAGCATGGGAAAGAGCAGAATAGTGATGAGAAACATAACGCGCATAAAATTACAGAAGTAATATTTTGATGTGTAGCTTTCAAGAGCAATTTGTTGAATACTAATAATTCTCAAATCATGTTGATAGACTTAATTTGTTTTTAAAGAAATAAAAGCACATTAACACTTTGGAAACTTCAATAAGAGATAATGAGAACCTTTCCATCATATAGCTACTAATACTATATATATATATATATATATATATATATATATATATGCTGAAAAATGTGTTTTATCCTGTAATACTGAATAACTCCCCCTTCACAAATCTCGCTGCTCTGACTTGTGCTAAGCGATGATGTGCCCCATCATGTGATTTAGGTTTCTCTCCCTTTACTGTATCAAATCCAACTGGACAGTGAGTCGTGGTAGCAGGGACTTCTCTCAATTTCCTTAAACCTCTCTGCCCACAATTCCTGATAGTGAGGTTCTTCAAAAATTATACATTAAATTCCATAGGTATTCATATAAAATTGCATATAAACATATAATGAACATTTTAATGATGCTGATTCTTCCAATCTATGAACACAGTACATGCTTCCATTTGTTTGTGTCTTCCTTAATTTCTTTCTTCAGTGTTCTGTAGTTTTCCAAGTACAGATCTTCTACCTCCTTGGTTAAGTCTATTTCTAGGTATTTTATTTTTCTTGTTGCTATAGTAAATGGGATTTTCCTCTGGGTATCTGTTTCTGATATTTCATTGTTGGTGTACAAAAACGCCTTTGATTTCTGAATACTGACTTTGTATTCCACTCTTTTGCCAAATTCCCTTATTAGGTCTAGTAGTTTTTTGGTGGAACCTATAGGGCTTTCTATGTACAGTATTATGTTGTCTGCAAATAGTGACAGACTACTGCAGCCACTGTGGAAAATAGTATGGAATCTCCTCAAAAGACTAAAAATGGAACTGCCTTTTGACCTAGAGATTCCACTGCTGGGAATATACACTAAGAATCCTGAAACACTATTCAGAAGAACCTATGCACTCCGATGTTCATGGCAGCATTATTTACAACAACCAAGTGCTAGAAACAGTCTAAGTGCCCATCAGTAGAGGAGTGGATAAAAAAATGTGGAATACCATGCACCAGAACGAAAGAAGGAGCTCCTACCTTTCGCAGTAGCATGGATGGAACTAGACAGTATTATGCTAAGTGAAATAAGCCAGGCAGTAAAAGACAAATATCATATGTCATCACTTTCAACAGAACCTAATGAACAAAACAAACAAACAAACAAACAAAAAATAGATCCAGAGGCATGGAAGCAAGGAGCAAATTGACAGGGACCAGAGGGGAGGTGAGGAGGAAAGAAGGGAAAGGGTCTATCAGGGGCGTCCAACCTGCAGCCCGCATGCTACATGCAGCCCAAGATGGCTGTGAATGCAACCCAACATAAAATCACAAATTTACTTAAAACATGAGATTATTTTGTGACTATGTGTCACAATGTATTTAATGTGTACTCCAAGACAACTCTTGTTCCAGTGTGGCACAGAGATGCCAAAAGGTTGGATACCACTAACATTAAAGAACAAGTATAGAGGGCCCAAGGACATGAACAACAGGGTAGGGACTGACTGTGGGAATTGGGGGTAGGCAGGGCAGGGGAAAGCAATGGGGGGAAATTGGGACAGCTGTAATAAAACAAGAATAAAAAAATATTGAACTGTTAAAATTCAGTTTCTTAAAGGTTCAGAGGATTATCATCTACTCTTCTCTTCTGCTGTGAAAACATCATATTCTACAAACCTGCAAGATTAAGCTACCCAACCCACCCGAGCTGTTTAGCTCATAAATTGAGGTGACACAATGTGCAAAGGAAAGTCACCTTAATTCCACTAAGGAAAAATAATGCACTAAAGCCCATCTCTCTCAGCTGAGCCTTCATTCAATATTTAAACAAGTAATCTCAAATTCCATGGTTTTGGCTGCCGCTCAACACTATTCCATTCAACTGGGGATTGAGCACAGCAAAATGAAAAGGAGCTTTAATCTGTCTTTTCTTCTCTTTTTCCTATAATACACTGACAGCATCTTGTTCATTAATTAAACTATTTTTTCCTTAAAGAAACTGACTGTGGAGTACCATATTGGACACCGAAGAAAGGAGGCAGAAGGTAAAAGGCATGGTTTTCAAAGATCTAGGTATTAAAATTATAGATAAAAATATTCGTAAATGATATGGCAAATACAGAGAAACATTTCAACAAATACAAAGGGATGCAGAGGCAGAACCAGAAATACACATGAATTGAGGCAGCTCCACTCCGGTGACTCAGAGTTCACGTGCATTGTCCATGTTTGTTCAGGCCCCTAAGGAGGTGGGGCTATGAATTTAAATTTTTAGAATTTATGACCTTACTATGACCTTACTATAAGAATCACTATAAACTTGCCAAATTTGCTGGAATCCCCCAATGTAGTTTTTTGTTTTGTGAGGCTCATTTTCACTTGGTTTCTTAAGAAGAGAATGTATTCACTGCTAGGAGCTCTAATAATAACCAGGGTAGGGAGATCATGGGTGGGGGAAACAACCATAATGCTTATTCATTAGCTTATTGATATGTATGAACTTTTGCTTTGACACTTATTTAAAGAAGATATGTCATTTCTAATTTTGCCATCCTAAAACACAAAATAATAATGCAGTAAAATTCAAAGTTTGCATTAACTCTTCTGACAGAAACAACAGGTGTTCTAAAGGGAAATGACAGAAAGGTAAAAAAAAAATGAGAAAATGCTTTTCATGTCTTTTTTACTTGGGTTTTTGATACCTCAGTACACAGAACTGGAGGAACACTGGCTTGTGTTACTATTTTATCATTATGTAAATCAAATAGCTTTTCTTTTCTAATAAAATTCTATGTGTAAATTGCCAACATAAATATCTTGGGGAAAAATTATAGGAATGTTGCCAGTTTGAAGGTAATATCAATAAAAAAATACTCCTCAGCTTTACAACCTAAATATTAACAAATCTTACAGTTTCCTGGAGTCTCCACTAAAAACTGAAGTCCAGTGTGACCTAGATAATCTTCTTCCTCAGGCAACAGTGATTTTAACAGTCACCTTAACCAATAATCTTGACCTCCAGACTTCCAGCCAAGATGGAGGCATAGGTAGACACACTGTGCCTCCTTGCACAACCAAAATTAAGGACAATAAAAAATTTAGAAACAAACAAAAAAAGCACAACCAGAACAGACAGAAAATTGAACTGTATGGAAGTCCAACAACCATTCATCCAGATTGGTAAGAGGGGCAGAGTTGGCAGCCGGCAAAAAGGGGTTGCAGCAGAAAAAAGCAGTGGCCAGTGACCTGGGCGCACAGGTAGCGGTTGGCAGATCCTGGGAACAGTGTGGCAACCAGAGACCCAGTGAGGCGTGCAGGATGGGTGGCTGGCTGACCATGGTCACATATTCGTGCACAGATAAACCAGACAAAAACGGGCAGTGAGACAGACCACACAACCCAGGGCCCCAGCACCAGGAAATAAAACCTAAAAGCACCAACTGAAAAAACTTTTGGGGCTGAGATGCCAGGAGAGACTCCCAGCCTCACAGGAGAGTTCGCTGGAGAGACCCACAGGGTCCTAGAATGTACACAAGCCCACCCACACGGGAACCAGCACTAGAAAGGCCCAATTTGTTTGTGGGAAGTGGCAGAGGGGACTGAAATCCAAGAGAAAACGGAGCAAGTGCCATTGCTCCCTCTCTGACCCCACCCCCACATACAGTGTCACAATCCAGCAACTGAGTTGCCCGGCCCTAGTGAACACCTAAGGCTCTTCCTCTCATACGTAACAGGTGTTGCCTGACTAAAAAATTATGGCTCAAACAGAAGAACAAATCAAAGCCCCAGAGCCAATATATCTAAGCTACCAAGAGATAGCCAACCTTTCAGATATACAGTTCAAAGCACTGGTGATCAGGATGCTCACAGAACTGGTTGATTTTGGTCACAAATTAGATGAAAAAACAAAGGCTACATTAAGTGAAATGAAGGAAAATGCACAGGGAACCAATAATGATGGGAGGAAAACTGGGATTCAAATCAATGGAGTGGACCAGAAGGGAGAAAGAAACAATCAAACAGAAAAGAAGGAAGAAGCAAGAATTTTAAAAAATGAGGAAAGGCTTAGGAACTCCAGGACATGTTTAAATGTTCCAACATCCGAATTATAGGGGTACCAGAAGGGGAAGGGGAAGAGCAACAAGCAGAAAAATTACTCGAATAAATAACAAAGGAGAACTTCCCCAATCTGGAAAAGGAAATAGACTTCCAGGAAATCCAGGAAGCTAAGAGAGTCCCAAAGAACTTGGACCCAAGAAGAAACACAGCAAGGCACATCGTAATTACATTACCCAAGATTAAAATGAAGGAGAGAATCCTAGAAGCAGCAAGAGATAAGGAGACAGTCACCTACAAAGGAGTTCCCATCAGACTGTCAGCTGATTTCTCAAAAGAGACCTTACAGGCAAGAAGGGGCTGGAAAGAAGTATTCCAAGTCATGAAATCCAAAGACCTACAGCCAAGATTGCTCTATCTTACATTTAGAGTGGAAGGGCGTTCTAAGTTTACATTTAGAATGGAAGGGTAGTAAAGCACTTCTCAGATAAGGTCAAGTTCAAGGAGTTCATCATCACTAAGCCCTTATTATATGAAATGTTAAAGGGACTTATCTAAGAAAAAGAAGATAAAAATATGAGCAGTAAAAAGACAGCAAACTCACAGTTATTAACAACCACACCTAAAACAAAAGCAAACTAAGAGGACAGCTAGATCAGGAGTGGAACCACAGAAATGAAGATCACATGGAGGGTTAGCAACAGGGGAGTGGGAGGAGGAGAGAGGGGAAAAGGTACAGAGAATAAGTAGCATAGACGGTAGGTAGAAAATAGACAGGGGAAGGGCAAGAATAGTAGGGGAAATGTAAAAGCTAAAGAACTTAAGACACATGGACATGAACTAAAGGGGGGAATGTGGGTGGGAGAGTGTGCAGGGTGGAGAGGAATGAAGGGGGGAAATGGGACAACTGTTATAACGTAATCAATAAAATATATTTTTAAAGAAGCAATCTTGAATTCACATCACAACATCTCAGTTTACTTTTGGCAAAGAGAAATTGTTGCCTATCAACAGTAATTGTTATCTTTTATTGAGTTTTTATTCTGTTCTAGGTACTGTGCTACATATTTTATTATGTTTACTTCCTAGCAATACTATGAAAAAGACTTCACTACCACTTTATAAGCCGAGGGAACTGAGGTTTGGAGAAATAAAGCGCCTTGCTCAGGGAAGCCAGCACAGCCAGCTAGTGGGACTGAGCTCTGGAGTCAGGCCTGAGTGACCACGGAGTGTGTTACAAATCTGAAATACAGCATGTAACTGGCACCTAACAATATAGTCAGAGTATGAGTATTCCTATTTTCCAAGTTTGAAAAGCAGACATCACAGTCACCTATTTTTTTTGATTATACTATTCATAAATGTATATAGCATGAATAGCCACTCCAAGAGTTATCTGAGTTACAAGATTAGACCCACTTTATGTAAGTGATACACTAAATCAGTTCTGCTAGTAGAGACACCCACATTTTCAACACATTTTCCAAAAACTGTGTTTAGTAGTCATGACTTAGCATCCTGAGAGCATCAGCGGCGACTATGAACTTTAGAGCATGACATATGGCCTCAGGGCCACACCTCGCCCTTCATCTTTATGCAGGACAATATTTTTTTAAAGGAAAATCTCAGTGCTTTAATTCCAATTGTGAAATTAAGTCAATTATTGAAAATATGTTAAATGACATGGTTTATTTTCCTCCTAGTGTAATTGCAGTTTTGCAGGCAAAAGGCTGACCAGAATCTTTACAGTTCATGTAGGACAGCCTGCAAAGTCCCCCAAACTCCTTTGTTGGCCACCACAGAAAGGAAGCAGTCCTTTCAATGTTAACTGCCCAAGTATTTCACCATACTTATGCTCAGAAAAATCATCCTAATATTAGAAAAACGATGCTATTTATGGATGCCAAGAGAAAGCCCTCCAAGTATAAAGAACTGTGATGTTGAAGGTATTATCAAGGTCATGAATTCTAAAAGGAAATTAAAGACATTTGTTATTTGTTAATTAGGAATTGCAAAAGACATGGTAAGAAATCATTTTCTACTCCATGACATTAATAAGGGATCAAATCGAAAAGCTGAGACAAAGGCATTTGGCTGGTACTACAAACCTATATAAAAAAGAATATCAAAGGCTTATAGGCAGCTCTTTTGTATCAGTTAACTTTGATTTCTAACATTCTCCCAGACAAGTGTTTCTATTACTTTTCTTAAAGATGTCAGCATGGCTCAGCAGTGGTCATAATGAGTTAATGGACTAAAAAGATGGTTTCTCATGCACACACAATTCATTTCCACATCCGCAAGAAAATAATGGGCAAGAATAACTAATAGAGTCAACCAAAGCAAAGAGAATTGAAATGAAAGCTGGAGGCTTATGAATTCACCTTAGAATTCATTGGCAGGATATGAACTTTATAAGTTTTTCTCATTGAATTATACTTTTACATCTATAACTTGGTGTCAAATCCTGTTTGTCTGTTTTTTAAAGTCTAAGTAATGAACACAGTAGATGACAACATTTAGGGAAAAAAGAAAGACCATCAGTGTAAATAAAATCTAAGCTTAGAATGTCCTTACTTATTATAGTCATCAATGTTTTGGTTTCAAGAAAAATCAATATTATTTACTTAATTTCACAACATTGATTTTCAATTAATACCACTATCTTAAAAGAGAAAATGATTAGAAACTGATACTTTCCACAAATGCCACATGTTGTTAAAACTAACAACTTCCTCCTTCTACCAAAAGGGTTTAGTTAGTTTCCTTCCTAGTAGTATGCACCACGTGGATGTGTGTTAACTATCAATACTTTTTTGAAGCAAATGACAGCGGCAGCTACCCCACACAGAACATCTGTATGTGCCTGGCATTGTGCTGGGCATTTGACATAACTGCTGCTCCTCACAAGAACCAGTGAGAAATATAAATTTTTTCTCACATACAATGAGGGCACAAGGCAGACCTGGGTGGGGTTGTTGGTACCTTAACCAGGCTCATAAAGTGAATCAAATGGTCAAAGCTTAAGGGAACCAGACAATCACCACCGAGTTCCCTCATGACCAACATAGCATATAGTAACTTCGATGCATTAACAACCTGCACTTTAGAAAGAATTTTCACTTCCAGGAAACTTACTTCACTCTTCATCCTCACACACAAAAAAGCAGGTATTATTTCCTCCCTTTTGCATGGGAGAAAACAGAGGCCCAAGGGCAGGAAGCAATTTTTCAGAGCTCCCAGAGCAGATCCGAGGGCCTGGTCTGTGCCCTGCCTTCAGATCCAGTGCTCTTCCCAGCACTCAGACCTTGCGAGTAGTTCAAACGCTTACACCCGTATCACAGTACCTGGAACAAGCATCCCCCCCAAAGGTTTGGACAGCTCCCCAATCTTCATATTTAATCACACACTTACGATTTTTATTATTCTCTTAGTATCTTTGTAAGAATAGAATTTTATGTATATTTTGCTTTATTTGAAAAATAAGAACTATCTTAAAACTCAATGATCATTGTTTTTAAGAAAAAATGGCCTACCTGTACAACTAGAAATTGGAATAACCATACACATTCTGATTCATGTGGCCAAATACAAAGCTCTTACAAAAACTCAGAAAATGTTAAATGAAGTATAGCACATATCTGTAACATAACTGTCCTTCTGAACGTGGCTCAAAGATAAATGACAACTCAAGAAATAGAAGAGGAAAAGACTTTCACAATATTGCACAACAAATCTGAGAAGAAATGGCTACGAACAAACAGTTATCATCAAACTAAGTGCATACACATACTTTTGGCACAGTCTTAAAATGTGAACCATTAGAAAATAATGCACAATGATAAAGTTTATAACAGACTTCAAAAGTACATCTTGAAAAATATAATTATAATTTCCATTGCCATATAAGATGATGAAAAATACTGTGCTAGAGGGAAGTCTTAAAACGTGTCTTTAAACTGCCCACAAATACAACTAAGATGACTATAAACACAATTTAAGTATAATTATACCATCTATAACTAGCAAATGGGTAATGGAAAGAAGGGTAAAGGAAAAGTGCATTTTGCTTTTCCCTCATCCTACACAATACAGTATTTTACATTCTGTTAAAAATATGGCAATACATTTGACAGTTTTTCCTCCTGTACTCAGAGAACAGCTATAAGACTCCAGAAAGGTGAGTGTGATTGTGGGAAGAAAAAAAAAGATTCCATAAAGAAGTATTCTTATGTTAAGAAATTCAAACATAAAAAATTGAAAATGCAGAACATACAGATTACATAGATGTTTTCAATCGCTATCACCAGAGTTCACTGAGTAACTAATTCTGTGTAAGTAGCTAAATTTAAAACAATGTTTCTCTGCAGTTACAACTGTTAATAGAAGTGCAGCTTCCACAGGTTCAATTCTTCAGATTCATGCTCTCTCTCAGGCCATCAAATAAGACCTCCCAGATACTGACCTATTATCATCACTTTTAGCATCACAGCACGACATGATATTGTCTTCCTAACAATTACCATGCTATTTCGAATGCTCAGTTTGGATGGCTAATAGAACTAAAGGTGTAGGTCTTTTGACAGTTTTATTTCTGAAAGCTAAATGGTACTGGGCACTTATTTTTTCATGAGACCGTTCTAAGCACTTCCCTTGTAGCAACTTCATTTATTCCTCACAATGACCCTCCAAGACAGATATTATCTGGATCTTCATTTTATAGATGAGAAAACTGGAGCATGGGAAGGGTAAGTAAGCCACCAGGAGTCAGGATACAGCAGCTAAGTGGTAGAGCAGCAACGTGCGTCAGAACAATCTGATTTCTAAGCACTCAGTTGCTCTGGAACACTATCTTTGTAGTTTATCTGATAAAACTGCCTCCTCTTTTCCTGAACTTATTAGGGGTGGGGTAGGAGGGAAGGAACGAGGAAAGGGAAATTACCCCAAATTGCCCGACTTCTCACCCTTTCACTTCTGAACCAAGGAGGCTCATGACTCGGTCCACCGGCTCCTACTGCTGCTGCTGCATCTGAGACACCTAGGGTGGGTATCGGAAACTTCACTTTGATTCTGAACTTGTGACTTCACACAACTCACTGAAATGTTTTGAAACTCAATCACAATCTATAAAATGAGATTCGAAAATACTGCCTTCCCTGTACTTCAGGGTAAACAAATAACCAGGGTGATTGGAGGCCATTTCTCACAGAAGAATTTCAGCTAATAAATGGAGAAATGAAAATAAGATACCTGATTTGTAAAGATGATTCAATGGATAATATCAGATAAAAAGTTGAAGAGGAACTTTACAGTGGAATGTTCATGACACTGACATGCTTCCTGATGTGACACAATAGGAAAAACAAGGTACCACTTACGAAGGATTCTTGCCAAAAGGTTGAATTTACATAAGCCTTAACAACTAACTCCATTTACGGGGGAAAAAAAAATGGGAAGTAACAAATTAAGTGACACCACAGGAAGCAAGCAAACATACATCTGGAATGTAAAACATTCTATAGAACAACTGCTTCATTTCTCCAAGAAGTTGCAAACTAAAAAAAACAACCAAAAAAGAAGAAAAAGGGGGTAAATAAAGAATTACTAAAAGAGATTTATGACACAAAAGGCAAATGTAACATATGATCTAATGTGGATTATGATTCAACATATATAGTATATAATCATATAATCACATAATCATATAATCATGTGTGTGTGTGTATATATATGTGCACACATGTGATTGGGGAAATTTGAAATTTACCTTGATATTAGATGGTATAAAAAATTATTGTTAATTTTGTGAAGTGGTAAGATAATGGTAGTGCAATCATATAAGAAAATGTTCATAAGTTCTAAAAATATACAAGTATGTAGGCATAAATGACACAGTTTGGAATTTGCTCTTAAATGCTTCAGCTAAAATAAAAAAAGAATAAAAAGGAATATGTAAGTGAAATATGTATAATACCAATAGCTGTTTGATATGGTAATGGAAATATGGCTGGTGATCTGCATTTGCACATGTTCTATATTAGAAGTTGATAAACCATGTCCGGCCCGTAAGCCCAGTCCAGACAGACAGCCGTCTGTTTAGTCAGTGACAACATCGTCTCTCTACTTGTTTTGTCTACGGCTGCTTCCATGCTACACCAGCAGAGTCAAT
Source organism: Sturnira hondurensis (assembly GCF_014824575.4). NCBI lineage: Eukaryota > Metazoa > Chordata > Mammalia > Chiroptera > Phyllostomidae > Sturnira > Sturnira hondurensis. Next base: position 3,132,357 of record NW_028081539.1, read on the forward strand.
GCGATGCACACCACATCATCCACAAAGTCAAAAATACTTACTATCTTTCCCTTTAAAATTCACTTACTCCTGTTCTATTTTTTTTACTGCCTCTTTGAGAGGAAAAGTAGCCTCAAAAGGTTTTCAGAGCCTTTCTCCTTGGAATTTACCAAGGATCTTCCCTACATAGACTTACTCATAAGGTAGAATTTAGGCAGCCTCATACTTTTTCCTGTAAGTGAATAAATCAGTTCATAGCTTCAAGGTAGTTACTTTTCTGCTAAATCTAGAAGCTTATAGTGAAAATAAATAAACCAAAAAAGCAAAGGTAAAAAAATTCAAACTTAAAAATGTATTATTATTATTATTATTATTATTACTTCAAGTTCCCTAGGTTAAAAAAATAGCCCAAGGGAAACAATGTGTTACATTTCAACACATTACAACCAAAGAGTTTTCTTCACTTAGGGATGAAGGGAGGAAAGTACCCGTATATGCACACACAATGCTGGACTTCTGTCCTTATGAATTCAGCAATGAACACCATAAACCCATGGGCCATTTTTTTCTGACTATAAATTCTGTATATTTTGAATTAATAGTTTAAACACATTCTTTGGCAGTCTTTAACTTAGCTTACATAACCTTCAGGTATACCCATGAGCTGATTAGTAATTTAAGGCCTGAGAAAAGCAAAGTTTCGGAGGGAAATACACTGAGACATGAATGAGTTTAATATGCAAGTACACTAGCTAAAGGGCATAATTAAAACTACATCACTCCTTTAAATCTACATAATTATGTCTCAAAGACATTCTCATTAGTATCTTCAACTTTGTCACAAAGCCAGAAAGGGCCTCAAGTCTTCATGGCTGAGAAATAAATATAAAATAAAAAGTTAAGGCATATATATATATATATATACAGGTCAAATAAAATACCTATAAAATTCAATTATTGAACTTTCCTCTTCAAAGTAATATATAAAATCCACCAGTCAACCATCATTGCTCTTGAGTCCACAACAAAATATTCAACCATATCTGTGGATGACCTTATGCCCCATGTCTCAGAAGAAAATAATAAGCAGAAAGGTTTAAAAAACTATTTTTTATTTTAGAAGAGAGAAAGCTTCTTTTTTCTGACAATAACTCAGCTGGAACTCTCTACCAACCAGCACCCCCATCACCACGCGATGGTAGCGGGTGCTCCTAATGATCAGCCTGCGGTGGCCCCGGATCCTGGAGTTCATTCGAAACCATTAAAAAGAAGATGAAATTAATTTTGGGATACTTTTGGTAGTGAGTGCAAATCCTAATATTCTCACTATTTTAAGATTAGTAATATACTTAAGATACACAAGGCAACTGTCCATCAAGAGGCTGTTAAACTCCAAGTCAGACATTTACAGGGGTCACGCTGAGAAGCTCTTATATTACAGCTGACAAGACATACGTGCCTCCTTTCAAAATCTGGGGCATGAAATTCTGTGTAAGAGGGATTCTGTCCAAGGACTTGAAAACATTTTAAATTCCTTTTAGGGAAAATATTGGCCGAAACAGTGGCCCTTCTTCCGCCGCTCCTATTGACACTGATCACGTCTTCTCAGACAGAAGCTGGAAACACAATTAGTAAGCTTCTGCAACAATCCACATGGGAGACAGTGATGGCGTGGACCCTCGCTGGAGCAGCAGGGACAGTGAGGCATGACAGACGTTCAAGACTGAACCAAAAGGATTTGCTGACAGCATAGATACAAGAGAAAAAAGTGAGTTGAAGACTGTGTACACCAGGGTTTTGGATGTGAGCAAGTGAAAGAAAGAATGGAGGTGCCATTGGGAGATAGAAAAGACAGTAGGAGTTGATCTGGGGAGAGCTGGTGGGCCAGGAGCTCAGTTTCGGAGACATCAAGTTTGAGATACTTCAAGCATTACTGTGTTTGTATGATCTAGAATCTGGATCATAAGGAGACACTCGGATATCAGGGTCTAGAGCTCAGGGGAGGTCAGGCTGGTAGGGACACAGTAGAAACCTTACAAAAGAAGGAGTTCACCTAGGGAGTCAGTATACAACATTGTTTTCTTTTTTTAGGACTATGCTATTTCCTGGGGCACTAACATATCAACAAAATGTAATACTTCCTTAGCAATATTCAATATCTATTACACTATGTTCTCTAGGATCTAACCTATAAAGTATCCCCTGAACCCTTTGAACCAGTTCTTGAAATTCTGATCAAAGCGTTAACTTGTCTCTGCTGCAACTGAAGAAAGACGGTTATGAAGACAGTGATCAGATGGGATTCTAGCTGATAGGTCTCCAGATATGATTTCAACAGAAGCCTAAAGGCACAACTTGCCGTAGATGAGAAGCACAGCTAAAGCCCAGGGAAGACTGTGTGAGCTCACTAAGACATGTGCAACACTGACGTCGGGCAGACAGCAATCCCACTGAGACAATGACAGTGTGGGAGGGAGACCGAAGTGACTCTGCAGTACCTTTCATGCATTCAACATAAATCCTTTGAGCATGCCACCAAAATGTCAAGTATCCAAAATATGTGACACAAAAATTTTGAGAGGTACTAATCTAAATTATCTTTCTATCACCTCAAAGCTTAAACGTTATCTTTCAAATGACTACCTAGAAGCTAGAATTTTGGCTCGTTACAAAACTGAACTCTGAATAGATCTCAGCTTAGCACTCACCACCAATTTTCTTTGGACATCTGACACTGTAAAGGAAAATCCAAACACATGTATCAGGTAACCATTCTTTTAGATGTTCTAATCTCTCTCCCTGTATTAAGATCACTAGACAGCAATGAAACCAGTCTATAATTTCTCAGTAGACAGCAGGAATACTTTTACTGAGATTGACTAACAGGATCCTGGATTTTTACAAAGGTTCAACATAAGAGTCACCCACCTGAGTTACAGATCTGTTCTTTTGCCAACCATGGTTTTACAAGGTACTCCATGATGTTACCAGTAGCCTTTACACAAGCACTTCATAGATCATGAAATACGCCTATGTTCCAATTCTATGTCCAAATCCTATCATCTTTCCAGGTTTAATTCAAACATCAATTTCCCCATGAAGCCTCTCTGAGTCCCCTGGGTAGATACAGCATCTTCTGAACTTGCCCTAATACTGTACTAAACACTTTCAACCTAGAATGAATGAGAACTAAAATGAGGGCATTTTATTATCTACTATACATTGGATGTTATGCTAATGAGCAGTATCCTAAGAATATTATCTTCTGTAATGTCCATTTCAACTCCATCACTTCCTTATTTGAGGGATGAGAAAACTGAAGTGAGAGAAGCTGACTCATCAAAGTCACACAGCTAATAAGCAGCGGATGGGATCTGAACTCTGGTCAGACTGCCTTCCAAAGCAAGTTGAACTACCTTGTTCAGTAGGCTAGTATTTTATTCATTAAGTTATATGAAAGATTCCCAAGTATTCCATAAGTGTTACTTGAATTTTAACTTGAGAAAACTATGGTCTATGCCCCTCAAAAAGTATGTAATTCACTGGAAGGCAATTCAATAGTTGTATTGCAAGACAAGTTATATCCTTCTAGTATAGGTATTTTCCTTAAGGTCATGAGTCATTCCTTTCACACATTTTTTCACTCATAGCCTTAAAAACATTGATATATATATAGAATCTAATTAATAAGAATATGCAAAATTTTATACTACTTTCCAAAAATGAGGATCGTAGGAATTTTCCCTCTTGGCCCAATTTTGGGCTCAAGAAGAATAGTTAACTTAGCTAGATGTTCAGCAATGTCCATTTCTCTGTGTCTTTCATATTCTGTTTTTGTTTTCCATCTTTCCATAGGAAGGAGACGATGCTATCAAAGCACATCTAGTATATGTGGTATGGTGTACCCCGCAGACAAAAAGATCAGGTGAACCTTGGAGCTTGTAATTACTAAGAAACTCAATGAAAAGGCTTCTGGTCAAGGCAGCGGCACAGGTAAGCATGGTTTGCCTCCTCATAAAACCACATCCAAATTACAACTGAAATAGAGAACAACCATCACTCAAAACCATCAGAAATCAAGTTGAATGGAAGTCTAACAATTACAGAATTAAATTACATCCATCCAGACTGATGGGAGGGGCAGAGATGCGTTACGGGCTTGTCCCACATCCAAATGTGGTGAATAAAAATTCAGGAGAAATATCTCAGGAACAAGAAGTCCCAACCCAACACCAAGACACCAGCCCAGGGTTCCAGTAACAGGAAGGTAAATCACCGTAACTTCTGGCTGGAAAACCAAGCAAGGACTGAGTTGGTGAAAGAAATTCTGGAGCCCCAAGCAGTTCCTCTTAAAGAACCCACACATGGACTTACTCAGACTCACTCCCTCTGAGCTCCAGCACTGGGGTAGTGGCTTGAAAGGCACCAATGGAATAGAAGGAGAAACTGAAGTGTCTGGCATCAAGATGAGAGATGGGGGACAGCTTTCTACCAGACAGAAAGGTGAAGAGAGGCCACCGTCCCTTTACTGAACCCTTCCCCCACAGAGCCATAGAGCTGGCTGGTGGGTACCACAGCTGAGACTCTATCAACCTGGCTAACACTGTTTGCCCTGCCCTGGAGATCCCTGGAGGCTCTATCCCAGAAAACTTAGACCTTTTAACAGTGGCTTTTCCATATGAATGGCTGGTCTTGGATAAATACTTCACAACTTCCAAAATCATTTCGAATAAGTAACAATGAGCTTCAGTGAGCCTCCAGCACCAATACCTCTTGCTAAATGATCCCAGGCCTGGCACTAGCAGCAGCCTGACTAGATAGATTCACAGCTTGGCTCTGCCTGGAAATCTCCAAGCCGAGCAAGTGTAGCAGCCATCTAGGATTGCTTAATAGCTCATGAAGGGTGGCCCCAAGCAAAACACAGGTTGGGGCTGACCTTGGCCTGCACCACCTGAAAAACCCCAGGGCCTGTGCACCAGTGGAGAGTTACAGACCACGTCAGAGCACCAAAATCCTGTTCCCACACAGCTGACCCACCAAGGAGTGTGGAGGTTGGTGGTCAGTGGTCAGAGCACTGACCAGCCTGGGTAAATCCCTCCCATTGACTTGTCAAGGCTCAAGTATAAGAGGAGGGTATACTCAGTTCATACAGAGGGTGCACTTCAAGTAAGCAGCTTGGGTGACAGGAGAGGCTGTGCCACTGGACCCAACAGGACACCTACTACATTAGGCCATGCTACGAAGGCAGGTAGTCATAGCAGCTCTACCTAATACATAGAAACAAACACAGGGAGGCTGCCGAAATGAGGAGACCAAGAAACATGACCCAAATGAGAGAACAGATCAAAACTCCAGAAAAAGAATTAAACGAAAGGGAGATATGTAATGTATCAGATGCACAGTTTAAAACACTGGTTATAAGGATGCTCAAGGAACCTAGTGAGCACCTCAACAGCATAAAAACATACAGTCAGATACAAAGGATTCACAATTAAAATAAAGGACAATTTACGGGGAAACAACAGTAAAGTGGAAAAAGCCGAGAATCAAATCAATGATTTGGAACATAAATAATCAAAAAGCAACCAATCAAAACAAGAAGAAAAAAAAGAATCAAAAAAAGCCAGCATAGGGTAAGCAGCCTCTAGGCAACTTCAAGCCTTCCAACATTCACATTATAGAAGTGCCAGAAGGAAAAGAGAAAGAGCAAGAAATCAGAAATCTATTTGAAAAATAATGTAAAGAAAACCTTCCAATTTGGTGAAGGAAATAGACATGCAAGCCCAGGAAGCACAGAGAGTCCCAAACAAGATGGATGTAAAAAGGCCCACTCCAAGACACATCATAATTAAAATGCCAAAGGTTAAAGATAAACGATCTTAAAAGCAACAAGAGAAAAAGCGGTTAATTACCTACAGGGGTGTTCCCATAAGACTTTCAGCTGATTTCTCAAAAGAGATTCTGCAGGCTACAAGAGATTGGAAAAAATATTCAAAGTCATGAAAAGCAGGGACCTACAGACAAGATTGCTCTACCCAGCAAAGATATTATTTAGAATCAAAGATCAGATAAAGAGTTTCCCAGACAAGAGTAAACTAAGAGTTCATCATCACCAAGCCATTATTATATGAAATGTTAAAGGCACTTATTTAAGAAAAAGATCAAAACTATGAACAATAAATGGCAATACATACATATCTATCAACAACTGTATCTAAAAAACAAACTAAACAATTAAGAACAGGGAAAGAATCATGGATATGGTGAACGTTTTGATGGTTGTCAGATGGGAGGGGAGAGGGGGTGAAGGGGTGAAGAGGTCAAGGGATTAAGAAGTACAAATGGGCCCTGGCTGGTATAGCTCAGTGGACTGAGCACAGGCCTGTGAACCAGAGGATTGCGGTTCAATTCCCAGTCAGGGCACATGACTGGGTTGCAGGCCAGTTCCCTGCAGGCCAACTCCCAGCAGGGAACGCATGAAAGGCAACCATACATTGATGTTTCTCTCCCTCTCTCCTTCCCCTCTAAAGATAGATAGATAGATAGATAAATAAATAAATAAATAAGAAGTACAAATGGGTAGTTATAGAACAGCCATGGGGATGTAAAGTATAGAATAGGAAGTGGAGCAGCCATGGAACTTATGTGCATGACCATGGACATGAACAATGGTGTGAGTGTTACTTGAGGGAGCAGAGAGTGCTGAGTGGAGAGGGGCAAAGGGGAGAAAATTGGGACAGTTATAATAATATAATCAATAAAATATAATAAAAAATTACAAATAATTAAAAAATAAATTCACTGAGTGTCAGGGAATCTCTGCAAAATTTGGATAATATAACAGCTACTCATGTATGATGAACACCAAAGGTTAAACAAGAATATTTACACAAAGTGCCAGGCGTACTGCAGGACTCAGTAAGTGCTAGTGCTCTCCGTTTGACAAGTCACTCCAAATGCCTTACCCATACCAGAGGACAGCCAATTTACTCTAAATCAATCACCCTTCTAAGAGCCATTAAAATAATATATACATTTCTAAGGAAAAGAATGACATTTTTTACATTTGTATCTACAACCTCAAATATTATATAGCCCCTATATAGCTTTTCTTCACTGGAAATCCTACAAATAACATGGAAAATACACAAAATCTTTTAGGATTTTAAGTGTCAGTAATAAATAGAAAATACCACAAGCCACTCACTATGGCCCCCAGGGGCCACCTTCTCTAAGGATAAGCCACCTTGTGCGACAATTGTCTGGAGGGTTCCCTGAAAGAATAAAATCATTGTCCTGACCAATTATAAATGTTTAATGAAAATACATCTTTATTACTAGAGCAAAATGCAAATATGAAGGGAGAAAAAGAATAAAGCACATCCTGAAAATGTTAATGAGGAAAACTAACAGTTTGACATACTCAGGACCACTTTCAAACATTGAATACATATTGAGGATAACCTGGGTGCAGTGCATTCTAGTGAGGCAGGTGAGTCCAGTGAGGCAGGTGGGGAGAGTATAAAAATTGTAAGATAGAGTCTCTGCTACTTAGACACTTGAATTTTACCTGAGATTAAATGGGATGTGGAGGGGGACAGGAGTCACTGTTGGCTCAGATGTTCAGGAAAAGATTAACCCAGAGGCTGGGCCTTTGGTGATAAACAGGAAAGATTCTTTGGCTCTTATCAACAATGGCTTAAACTAAATCCAATTTATCCCCAATAGTGCTGAAATGAATTCCACCTAGCAACTCCTAATTATTCAGACTCTTCTCCCCTCATCACAAAGTACAATCTCTTCCTTTTCTCTAGGCACTAAATTTATCCATACTTTGGGTAGATCAAAATTATCTTAAAAAAAAAACCCACAAAGTTTTTGAATGGCCTTGAATATGAATGTCCACATTTAACAAAATAAAGCTTTAAAAACTATTTACATGTAAACCATACATGCTACAAGTCCAAAGAAAGGAGTTTTCATTAGTGGCTGAAATGAAACATAATACAGTTGTAAACTGAGATTAAATGGCATTACCACAGCATTATTCTAATTGCATCCTTTGTGTAGAAGGCCTCAAGGTACAATCAATAAGTCAATAATTAGAACACATAAAACAGTATCAGACAGTAATCACCATAAAACTGTGTTAACATAATATTTAAGTGTTGACTTATCAAAAAAGGCCAATTATTAAAGCCAGGTTTTTTTTTTGCACTATTACTAGACGGTCCATAAATTGGAAAACAACAGCAAGGGATGAAGAATGCCTCATATAAGATACTTTTTGGAAGCCATCTTTGCTCACGTTCTTTGTAGTAAGGATTTAGAAACTGCAGAAACATATTGCCTCAATTCATGTGTGGCCAAGGCAAGCTTTGCAAAGGGCAAGGGGACAAGAACAGCGGACTGGAAGTAACCTTAAGTGTGATGACATCCCCAAAACTCCAACGACCAAGCTACCATGTTTCTGTTATCACAACATTAGTAAAGAATGAGAATACTCAGACTTCAAAAAGTATGAGAGTCAAGGCCTTCATGGTGAGCTATTATTGGACATGCCACAAAGAAGGAAGAACACCCGAAGCTTATGACAGGACAGGACAGGACAGGACAGGACAGAAAAGAAAAGAAAAGAAAAGAAAAGAAAAGAAAAGAAAAGAAAAGAAAAGAAACCGCAGCCACCTTTAAAGACAGAACGAATGGGACATTTCCTGGGAAAGAAGGAAAAATACTTTGGGATCTCTTCTTGAATTACCTTGAGTGGAATCATCTTTGTCAATGAATATCATGTTCAAATACACGGGAACTTCCACCAAGATGGAGGCATAGGTGGAAACACTGTGCCTTCTCCCACAACCAAGTTTGAATACAACAAAGCTTTGGAGAAACAAAGACACAACCAAAGGACAGAAAATTGAATTATACGGTAGTCCGACAACAACGAACCGTTCAACCGGGACGGTAAGAGGGGCGGAGCCAGCAGCAGAGCAGGGTCGGGCAGGAAAGATCCCCAGACCTAGGCGCACAGGCAGCCTGGATTCAGTCAGGGTGTGGGGCAGACTGACCGAGGTCGCACATTCGTGCACAGTGAGACGGACCATGCAGGCCCCAGGGGGCGAGGGCTGACGGCGGTGGCACACTCGCATGCAGTGGGACGAAATTCGGGGGCCCCGGTGACGGCGGCAGATGCGGCACCTGTGGGGGCTGCTGCGGGAGGTGGTAGACGGGACGCCATTGCTCCTCTTTGGCCCTGCCCCCATACAGCATCACAACCCAGTGAGTGAGTTGCCCTGCTCAGGTGAACACCTAGGGCTCCGATCCTGCTACGTAACAGGCATGAAGAGCCCAAAAGATGGCACAAGAAGAATGCAAAGTCCCAGAGCCGATAACTCTAAGTGACCAAGAGATTGCCAACCTCTCAGAAGCACAATTCAAAACACTGTTTATCAGGATGCTCACAGAACTGGTTGATTATAGTCACAAATTAGAGGAACATATGAAGGCTAAACTAATTGAAATGAAGGGAGATGCACAGGAAACCAAGAGTAACGAAAAGGAAACTGGGACTCAAATCAATGGAATGGACCAGAAAGAAGAACAAAACATCCAACCAGAAAGGAATGAAGAAATGAGAATTCAAAAAAATTAGGAGAGGCTTAGGAACCTCCAGGACAGCTTTAAACATTCCAACATCCGGATTATAGGGGTACCAGAAGGGGGAAAGAAATAGCCACAAGTGGAAAACTTATTTGAACAAATAATAAAGGAGAACTTCCCCAGTCTGGCAAAGGAAATAGACTTCCAGGAAATCCAGGAAGCTCAGAGTCCCAAAGAACTTGGACCCAAGATGGAACACACCAAGGCACATCATAATTACATTAGCCAAGATGAAAATGAAGGAGAGAATCCTAGAAGCAGCAAGAGATAAAGGGATAGTCACCTACAAAGGAGTACCCATCAGACTGTCAGTGGATTTCTCAAAAGAGACCTTACAGGCAAGAAGGGGCTGGAAAGAAGTATTCCAAGTCATGAAATCCAAAGACCTACAGCCAAGATTGCTTTATCCAGCAAAACTTTCATTTAGAATGGAAGGACAGATAAAGTGCTTCTCAGATAAGGTCAAGTTCAAGGAGTTCATCATCACCAAGCCCTTATTATATGAAATGCTAAANGGAATGTGCGGGCTGAGGGGAATGAAGGGGGAATAGAACAACTGTAATGGTATAATCAATAAAATATATTTTAAAAAAGAAGTAATGAATAATAGAGGAATAATAAAACATATTACTTACCTTTCCTGAAAAAAAAAAAAAACCAAATACACGGTAGGGCAAAAGTAGGTTTACAGTTGTTCGTATAGAAAATAATAATTAATAGGTAATAATACAAGAATCAACTCTGTGTTTTGCACGATCACAATTGTAAACCTACTTTTGTCCCACCCTGATTCTGACAAAATGACTATGTCCTAGATTTGTTTTTGGTTTAAATTTTTAAATGGTTTAAATATAAACGTAGTAATAAAAGTATAACCTGGATAAAACTCATATCTAAGAAAATTTGTCAACATACATTTTTTCCTCTGTAGGTAGAGAAACATCACATCTATAATATATTTTAAAACATCAAAGTGGAAAGCATTACTCATCTTTAATGTGTTTTAAAGTATTCTCATTATATCTAAATTACCATATCTACACCAATGAAAGTCTTTAATCCCCACATTTTTATGAAATGTCAGTTTTACCATTGACTTTACTTCACATATGCATTAACTGAATGGTTCTTCTTAGCCACTCCCTCAGCTAATGACAGTGATGTATTGTCTCATAAATATTTAATCATTCCAGCAAGTACTTTGTTTCTGTTGCACTGTCCAAATAAATCTGATAAGATAAAATACAATTTATTTGTAGAGTTTTTATTATTACAATGGAGAATATCTGACATGAATTTTCATCATGGAATTTATTTTGAAAGACTATGGGAAATAAGGGTTTATTAATACAAAGAACTTGTCATTAAAATCTGCCCAAGGACAGGGCAGAAAAGACAGGTGGTCACAGAGTAAGTGGGACTGTTTGCACAGTGATGGCAAAGCTGACCTGCAGGGTCGGGGCTAGGACCCCAGTGTGTAATGCTATTTACTTACCTGAGGTCCACATGAAAATTCAGAGGGTCAGGATGGCATATAGGAGCCTATCTGAAGAATGTAAGGGACAGTCAGTCTTACCAATGCAACGGAAAAGGAGAAACAAAAGGTCTTTAGGTACAAAGATATGGAGAAAAATGTAAGGATATAGTAGCTAAAAAGACTAATTTAGCTCAAGACCCAGATATCGCATTGGAATTGGGCATCAACCATTTCCCTCCTGGGTATCTTCCCAGTTGGGGATTAAAACATAGGCAGGCAATCTTTTGAGACTTTTTTTCAGGAAAGCCCTCATCTTCCCTTCTCAAATCCTGGAACCCTAACTAAATCACAGGATCCTCTGCTCTAGGTGTGATTAACAGTTTTCCTTTACTCATCCTTCTGGGCTGTAGAGATCAGAACCTGGAAAACCAGAATGTCAGCCCCATTCAGCCCTCAAGTGACCACAGACAAAGCCTGGTGCCTCATTTTAAACCATAACCCTTCCAAAAAAAAAAAAAGGTCTAAAACTACTTTGCTCACTGAAACCTGAGATGCAGTGAGCTCAGTACAGGCCTCAGGGAGTGCCTGGGTCCCCCCAGCCATGGCTTCTCACCCACCTTCTGCTAGGTCTCCCCAAACCTTATGACTGGGAGTCAGCCTCAGTCCACAGGGCCTGCTCCTGCCCCGAGGGGGCCTTTCCTGAGCCCCTAACTTTTTGGCTGGAGCTGGCTGCATGGCAGCTTAACTTCCAGAATCCAAATCGCAATATCCAACGGTTCTAAGATCCAGCATCTGCTGTTTCTGGGGACAGCTGGACAGGTTTCTTTCACTGTAAAATGGTGGACGCTGCCATTCACTGACTCATAGCCCGAGACATAAGTAGCCACCATGCCAAGCCTAGAGCTCGTGTACAAAACTCAAGCTGTGCTTAAAAGTCATCTTTTACTTACACCTTCCCTGACTACGTTATTTAAAAACCACATGCCCTGTTTTCTCCCTGCAAAATTTCCTCCAAAGCACTTAGCACCATTAATATATAACTCACCTACATGGTTACTATCTCCCACCAGAATGTAAACACCAGAGGGCTGGTATTTTTATCTAATTTTGTTCACTGCTGAACCTCTAGTACCTAGAGTGTCTGGGACACAGTAGACACTTGATAAATTATCTTTTGAATGGATGAATAAAATATGCTCTTAACGTAGCCATCTAGGAAAAGACAGGTTGGGTTGGGTGTATTTGTATAGTGCAAAAGAAGATGACAACCTTATTCTAAAGTAAAAAAGGAATTACTTCTTAGGGTGCCTCATCACTGTCATCCTCAAAATTTTTAACCTGAGTTACGGTAAATTTTTTAACTTACCTCATTCTTCTCTGAACGTATGCTCGCTTAGAAGCTGGCATTCTTGCCAGTCTAAAACACTAACCATCTATATGTCCCCTTGAGTAAACAACCCTCTATTCCTTACCTGGTTACGGTTCCTATTTTTCTGCACACAACACAAGGAACTGCACTCTCACAGCAGAGCCATCCTCCGAGGCCCCACAACATGGAAACTTGCCAAGCCTTCTTATAAAGAGCAATGCACGTTGACATGTGCAAAATAGCTATTCGTTTTTTCTTTTTTAAGTAAAATAAAATCCTACTTTACAAAGAAGTAAACTAATTGGAAAGATACTGCCAAGTAATTCTTTTAAAACAAAAACTAAAAAATAAGATTTATTGGAGTGTTCAGAGTAATAAAGACATATGGGTTGTTAAAGAAAACCAAGAAATACCTTCACACATCAAGCCCTTGAGATTCCTAACGTTAATAAGTTTTCCAAAGAACAATCCCTTAGTATCAGAAGTCGGACCCATTTCAGAACATATACATAGCCAGCTTTTCTGGAGACAATTTACCACCAGCGCATGGCAATTAAGACAAACTGTGAAAACTTAAACCGGTACCCCCTTATTGTCATTTTCTCCTAAAAGCATTCTGCATGTATTAACAAAATGTTAACCTATCTTTTAAAATGTTGGGTAAAATGTCATTTTATAGCAATTTTAATTCATAAGATATCACTGATAAAATGGTTATACATGAACGTTTAAAGTTGAAGTTTTCTACTTTTTTATCTCATTTGCATAGTTTAAGAATTAAAAAGCATTTGGAGTAGAACACCAAAAGAAATTAGACTTGCTAAAGCTACTTGTTACCAGAATAGTGTTGGGAAGGCATAACACTTGTTTTATTCTAATGATAGACTTAACGCAATGCATAATTTAATTGGAAATTGACTAGCTAGCCTCTTGACAATTCATGGAAGTCAGTCCCACCTGCTGATGTCGGTGTTTTAGTATTAAACTTATATTGTGTTACCTGTAATTTGTATCACAAAGGCAATGGAAGGCATGGCGGTAAGAGTTAAAACCTTAATACGTACACATCTCTATTATACATTAAAATATTTGGAAGAGAGACTACAATAAAAAGATTATTATAAAAAAAAAAACTTTGAAAAGTTCATTCTCTTGAACTTTTCTTAAAGCCCTAACTACATCAGATCCTTCTGGTAAGTGATCTCCCTGCTCAGTTTACTAAAAAGATGGGCATGAGATTCCCCAGCTCCTTTCTTCCTTCAAACACTTCTTTAGCAACTTAAAATCTTTAATATATCTTGGAGGGGTCAGACAAATAGACATCCTCACTGAACTCCCTCCATAATTCATTCATTCGTTTAACAAATTTTATTGAACATGCATGACTCTGGGCACTGTGCCAAATGTTGAGTGTATGGTGGTAAAAAATAAATAAAAAAGAACACAGAGAAGATCCCTACTCACAGAGTGCACTGTATGGGAGGGGAGAGTCACATTCTACAACAGCCACACTATACATGTATATTTATAAATTCTCAGTTTCCTCCATTATTTCTTGCACATCTTCCATTTCCATGAGCTTCACTGCTTCTGACCACCACACCTGAAAATAACATTTGCCTGGCATGGTCACCCTTATAGCTAAGATGTTCTGTTTCTTTCCTTCCTGACACCTCGAACTTCTGGAACACTGTATTTCCGTTGCCTCCATTGCTTTCTATGCTCAAGGAAACTAGGAAGTCTGTCTCCTGCTCTGTACTTTAATTCTTAGTTTTCTAAAAACAACATCCATGCCCTTCTCAGTTCTGAAAGAACCAAGTACACCTTACTTTTGCAACTGTCCTCTTTCTTAGTGCCTAGACCTCCAAACTGATTTCTCTCTTCTACCTGAATTTTTCTGATAACCCTGCTTTCACTTTAGGTTCCTCTTTTTCCATTCCAAGCAATGGGTATTTCTCAAAGTTGAGTCTTCTCTCTAAATTTCTCCCTGTACTCTCTATCTGCCAACTTCTTTACCTTCAAAAGATTTTCCTCTCGTTTTTATTTTAACCCTCAAACCAGTATCTCCATGTTCCTTCACACAGAAGAAATAGTGCCTTTCACAGTGTAAGTACTTAACAAACAAATAATTACAGAATGAATGAAGGAAGGAACAAACAAGCCAACTAATCAACCAGCAAGAATTCGTACTTGGACATCAGCTCAAACTTATACCTAAAGCCAAACTCATGACCTGTTTCTCCTCCGCTCTAATCCCAGACAATTCAGCTCACCACATGTTACCCATGTTAATGGAACTTCTTATTTTTCTATTTTCCATAGGTTGACCAGCTGAATTAAATTCTTTCCTCATGCTTTCCTATAAACTGTTCCTCAAAGCATTTCTACAATCCATCCCTCCCATTTTGTCATTATCAATGTCACAAGACCTAATCAAGTCAACAATGTATCCATTCTTAGTCTCTTTCCATTTCAATTCTGCATACCACTTCCACATTAATCGCCCCAAAAAAGTTCTCCCCATTTAAAATTCACTAATGGCTTTCTCTTGACTAAAACACAAATTTCATTTATAGCACCTATATTCTCGCACTAATGTCTCTTTCTCCTCTCTCCTAGTCCTTTACTATTTTCCTAAAATGTACACTACAAATAAAGTAGGATAGTAATTTTTAAACATTTTAAGTACCCAAATCCAACTTTTAAGTGAAATCTTGCAGAGAATTATAGCATGTAAAGATAAAGACACAGGCACCTTGTTAAAGTGGGGCCAGAAATCAGACATTCAACCTCCCTTGTGGTGTTCTGCCCTTCCTTGCTATGGAATTCATCCCACTGAATATGGAATCATGGGCCACGGTCTACGCCCCTTGAACATTCCCTAAAAGAAACTCTCGGCAGTAATTCAGTCCTTAACTCCTTTCTTTCCCCTTAACCTTCCTCTCCATTCTAAGTTACAGGAACCTCTTAAAAGGCCAGCACAAATGTTACTCTACCTGAGGAAACTTTACTGACCACTTACTTCACGGCAAGCTAACACCTCCTTCCTATGAAGTGCTAGAATAAGAATAACTAGCACTTACAGAATCTCAGAATCTGCCCCGCCATCAATGAAATGTAGACAGATAAGTAGATAGAGATATATCTATATATCTACATATGGAAACATAATTACTGTCCAAATTCTATAGATAATGACCATGTTAGGCAATGTGCCCAAAGGCACAGTTTTTTTTCCCAGTAGTGGAGCCAAATCTGATCTCTGACTCCAACAACCTCCAATAACCTGCCAAGAGCAACTAAAGCCAAACTACAAGAGGACAGTACACTTAACTCACATGAAGAGTGCACTTTGATTACCTAGTTACGGTGATACGGGAAGGCTGTGTCACTGGACCCTACCAAGACAGGGAGTCACAGCAGCTCTACCTAACATATAGAAACAAACACAGGGAAGCTGCCAAAATGAGGAGACAAAGAAACATGGCCCAAATGAAAGAAAAGATCAAAACTCCAGAAACAGAACTAAACAAAAGGGAGATAAGCAATCTATCAGCTGTAGAGTTCAAAACACTGGTTGTAAGGATGCTCAAGTGATCTCACTTAATGAGGACCTCAACAGCATAAAAAGCATACAGTCAGGAACAAAGGATACACAATTAAAGTAAAGGAAAATTTACAGAGAAACAACAATAGAGTGGATGAAGCTGAGAATCAAATTAATGATTTGGGGTAAAAGGAAACAAAAAACCACCAAACAGGAAAACAGGAAGAAAAGAGAATTTAAAAAAAACAATGATAGTATAAGCAGCCTATGGGACAATTTCAAATTGTCCAACATTTGCATCATGGTGGTGCTAGAGGGAGGAGAGAAAAAGGGAGAAATTGGAAATATGTTTGAAAAAATAGTAAAAGAAAACCTCCCAAATTTGATAATGAAAGTAAACATGCAAGACCAGGAAGTACAGAATCCCAAACAAGATACATGCAAAGAGGCCCACTCCAAGACACATTGATACAGGGTGCAGCCAAGGGGGGGCCCAGAAAAGATTTGGAATGGTGTCCAGAACTCAAAGTGTACAGGAATATTGGAGGAAATATTAAGATGTCCTCACCAGCCCCCCACCAAGTGTCAGTTGGGGGAAGGGACAAATGGAGCAGGGCCAGTGAGAGCTGTTTTGCATAGCAACAATTTTGCAGCTAACCTCTGGAATGGTCTTTTAACATATCTATAACCTTTAACTGGTTTCATAGATATGTTAAATAGCTGTGGCCAAGTTTTGGGCCAGGGAGAAGTGAGTGGCTGCAACCCAGGCTGGAATTGGGGGCTGCTTCTCAGAGAGAGTGCCTGTGAGAGAGGCATGTGGCTTTCGCAGAGTGAGGAACCCCCTCTTGGCCAGGTGAGGGGGAGAGCCACACTGTTTTGGAAAGATGTAGACCCCTGTAGCCATTAGGAGGGAGAGCCATGCGGTTTCAGCAGAGTGCTGAAAACCCCCTCTTGGGCCAGGTGAAAAGGGAAGACCACGCAGCTTTGCCAGAATGGAGATCCCTGCAGCTAGGTGAAGAAGAAAGACGCGTGCTTTTGGTGGAGTGCGGCTTTGGTAGAAGAGGCCCACGCGGCTTTGGGGTGCTCCCTTTGGCCGAGTGGCCTGGAAAGCAGGAGAGACTTTGACTGGAACTTGGTACAAAGAACTCTTGCCGGTGAAAGGTGCCACATGACTTTGGATTCATTGGAGATCTTGCCTGGACAGGCAGGCGACACAGCTCAAGTGCCAGCGACCTGAAAAACGGACGTGTGCTCTTTTCCTGATTTACGGTACCCGGAGTTGGGACAGTGGGAGAAGGGAGCGCTGTGTGTGGGTGTGTGTAGGTGTATACCCTTAAAGACTTTAATATTTTAAGGAGGACATTAGGCCTGAACAGCATTAAATAAACATTTTGTTTCCTTTTCACAAATCTCTGGCATTGAGAGATGTCTTTCCAATTGGCGGTGGACAGAAGAGCCTAATAGATATTAGTATATTGTCCTTGGGAGGGGCCCCTGTTTTCTGAAGCAGTTTTTGGCATCCCTGGGTGGGCCAAGTATTGCCCCCCCTCGGACCCTTGTTCGGTAACAACATCATAATTAAAATGCCAAAGGTTAAAGATAAAGAGAGAATCTTAAAAGCATCAAGAGATGAGCAGTTAGCTACCTACAGGGGGAATTCCCATAAGACTGTCAGCTGACTTCTCAAAAAAAAAAATTGCAGGCTAGAAGGGACTGGCAAGATATTCAAGTCATGAAAAGCAATGACCTGCAACCAAGAATGCTCTACACAGCAAAGATATATTTAGAACGAAGGGCAGATAAAGAGCTTCCCAGACAAGAAAAAACTAAAGGAGTTCATCATCATCAAACTATTCTTCTATGCAATATTAAAGAGAACTTATTTTTTTTAAAAAGATCAAAACTATGAATAACAAAACGGTAATAAATACATATCTATCAACAATTGAATCTAAAACACAAACTAAGCAAACAAGGACAGAGACAGAATCATGGAAACGGACAGCGTTTTGATGGTTTCAGAGGGGAGGAAGGGTGTGGGAGAATGAGTGATGAGGCAGGGGGATTAAGAAGCACAAACAGGTAGTCACAGAATAGTCACAGGGATGCACAGCACAGCAAAGGGAGCAGCCAAAGGGCCTATGCATGCCCCGTGCACATCAACAGTGATGTGGGGACTGCCTGAGGGAGTGGGTTGTGCTGCCTGGAGGGGAGCAAAGAGGCAATCATTGTGACAACTGTAATAGCATAATCAATAAAATATAACTCAAAAAGTAAAATAAAATCATAGTCTTCCAGTCAAGATGGAGGTATAGGTAAACACTCTAGCCTCCTCACACAATACAACTAGACCACAAAACAAATATCACCCAGAAACATGAGAAAATCAAGCCGTATGGAAGTCTGTCAAATAAGGATTTAAAGAAACCACATTAATCCAGACAGGTAGGAGGAGCAGAGACGTGGAGATAGGCAGAGAGACACAGAAACACAGTGTCACACAGAGAGATGGTGGAACAGCTGGTCCCACTTGTAGTGGGGAAAATCAGGAGGGATACTTTGGGAGGAGGGATACCAGCCCCAGGCCAGACAACACAGCCAAGGGCTCCAGCACCAGGAGGATAAATCCCCATAATTTCTGGCTGTAAAAACCAGTGGGGGTTAGGGCAATGGAAGAAATTGCTGGGTTTTCAGTAAACTCCTCTGAAAGGGCCCACACAGATTTGAGATTACACAGATTGACCCCCTCTGGGATTCAGCACGAGTGCAAGAGCTGGAAGGGCACTTGTGGCATACGAGGAAAAAGTGAAGCAACTGGAAACAAGACAAGTGCCAGGAGACAGCTTTCTCCCAGAAACCTCCAGAAGCCAGGCAGCAGCAGCATCGCCTCTCTAAGCCATCCCCCCACCCACACACAGAGCCACAAAGTGGTGAATCAGGTTGCCACACCCTGGCCATTAGCAAAGGCTCCTCCCCACATAATTCGCAGGTGACTTTTCTACAATAGGCCACACTAAACTAAGACATGGAGTCAAGGCAGCTCTACACAATACACAGAAACCAACATAGGGAGGCTGCCAAATTGAGAAGACAAAGAAATGTGGCCCAAATGGAAGAACAGGAGAACACTCCAAAAAAAGAAGTAAATTAAACAGAAATAACCAACCAAACACGTGCAGAATTCAAAACACTGCTTATCAGGATGCTCAACAAACTCACTGGGTACTGCAACAGCATAAAAAACACCCAGGCAAAAATGCAGGTTACACTAAGTGAAATAAAGAAAAATCTACAGGGAACCAACAGTGAAGGGGATAAAACTGAGATTCAAATCAATGATTAGGAAGATAAGTAAGAAAAAGGGATTCAATCAGAACAGCAAGAAAAAAGAATTTTAAAAAATGTGGACAGTCTAAGGAACCTCTGGGACATCTCCATGCATACCAACATCTGAATCACAGGGGTGCCAGAAGGAGAAGAGAAAGAGCAAGAAATTAGAAATCTGTTAGAAAAAATAATGAAAGAAAAATTCCTTAATTTGGTTAAGGAAATAGACTGAACATACAAGTCCAGGAAGCACAGAGCTGCAAACAAGTAGGACCCAAAGAGGTCTACACCAAGACACATCATAATCAAAATACCCAAGGTTAAAGATAAAGAGAGAATCTTAAAAGCAGCAAGATAAAACCAGTTAGTTACCTACAGGGGAGTTGCCATAAGACTAACAGCAAATTTCTCAAAAGAAACTTTGCAGGCTAGAAGGGACTGGCAAGAAGTATTCAAAGTGATGTAAAGCAAGGACCTACTACCTAGGTTACTCTATCCAGCAAAGCTATCATTTAGAATGGAAGGGCCGATAAATTGCTTCCCAGACAAGGTAAAGCTAAAGGAGTTTATCACCACAAAGTCATTATTACATGAAATGTTAAAAGGACTTATCTAATAAAAAAGAAGATGATCAAAACTATGAACATTAAAATGGCAACAAGTTCACAACTATCAAGAACTGAATCTAAAAAACAGTAAGCAAACAACCAAAACAGAAACAGAATCAGAGATACAGAGAACATTTGGAGGGTTGTCAGCTGGGAGGGGGGAGTGGAGAGAATCCACCTGTGCATGGATTAAGAAGCATAAATGGTAGGTACAGAATAGACAGGGGGAGGTTAAGAACATATAGGAAATGGAGAAGCCAAAGAACTTACATGTATGATCCATGGACATGAACTAATGGCAGGGGTTGACCGGAGGGTATGGGGGTACTAGGCAGAAGGGGCAAAGGAGAAAAATTGGGACAACTGTAACAACAAAATCAATAAAACTATTTTTAAAAATAAAAAGATAATAGTTTATCCATCTTTAACGCATCAATTTTACCTGGAAGGATTGTGAAACCACAAACTATTGGCTCCAGGTTCCCTGAGTCTGATCCAGAGAGTTGAATTTCCAGATGATGCTGAGCTGATGCTCTTGGTACATTCCTGGGAGAACCCGGGGTCTTATTTAACAAAAACCCAAGTGATAAATATGCCTCATACATTCATGCTCCCCCCATCAGCACCAGCCAAATATTTAATCCTTCGGTAGTCAATTTTTAACAACGTAAGTCATGATGCAAGCTGGGTTCTGGGACAAGAGATAAGCTTTTTAAATAGTGTTAAATGTTCCTTGACCCAATTATAACAACATGTAGTACACCTTAAGTATGCTATCATCAGGACAGGAACTCAGCTATATAAAATGAACATGATCTACGCTGTACTTACTATCCAGTGCAGCCAGGTCAAAGCCATTCGAACAACAACAATGTAAGCAATCTGATTAAGAGGACACAGTGCTTTGAATTTATTATAAGAATTATCCAGTTCAATTTATTTTTAACAAAGCTAGTGGCTGAAGTGATTTAATATCCAAGTTCCAAGTGAACAGATATTATAGCAGTATGTACGTCCATGCTATAAACCGAAGTTTGATTAATGCATCTCTCGTACACAGCATGAGGCTTTTTCTCAGGTACACTAGCATGTAAATAATTACAACTAAGAAACACTTGCATAAAACTACACTGAGATTAATTAAATATAGTTTATTTACAGAAAGCATAGATGCACTTCTTTTAGGAATCTAAGAAATTATTTAAAGAATAGGATACTCAAAGCTTTGAATACCTCTTAGAGAATCATTCACAAATCCAAAGGATGCTATTTGACAACCCAAATGCAATTTAACTGTCCCCAACTCCCACTGACAAGGGTAACTGAAAAGGCTTTACTTAAAACATTTTAATACATCATAAATATTTATACTCAATATATGCAATTAAATCTCTCAGCATAAGAACCCCACATTATGAAATTAATATTATTGGAGTAAAGTATACCCTAAAGCAACTACTTTGTTATAAGGTCATTCATAACAACAGAATATTCTCTTGCAAATGGTTGACATTTTAATACTAAAAGCCTTTATACTCTAGTACAATATGCATCCAAATTAAAACAATATTCAAATATACTGACCAGGTAAAATTCAAGAAGTCTGAAAGCACAGATTTAAGAATGACAACAACCAAAAATCACAACCACCCCAAACCAGCTGACAAAAGAGAGAAAAAAGACTCAGTGAATGACAAATTATAAAGTAATAGAAGACAAATAGTGAAAAAGCTGACAATGCTCTGCCTCCCTCACCCCTTGCTCACTGTACCTTCTTACCCTTGCTCATCTCTCTACAAATCCATGCCATTCACTTCCTTCAAACCCTAACTCAAAATGATCTTGAACAAATCTGAAACGTGGTCTACTTTAATAATTTCCTTCCTCCACATTACCTCAATAATACCTTCCCTTTCTCTGTGTTTTGAAATTGTTTCCTAGTTACATCTATCTCTCAACTCATCCTATTACCAAATAGGTTAAAGATGAAAATCTTAATCAAATGAATTGTTCATTTTTAAAAAATCAATACTGGCCCAGATGATCAGAAATCCATATTTAGAGGCCAAATTAATTTGTACCAAGTGAGAAAATAAGTGAAATTTTTGTTTATATTATTTTTTGTCAATATACTTTAAAACATTCCCAGATTCACTATAAAATTTTAGTAAATATTTAAATTATAAAACTATATATATGTTTATGTATTTCATATGAGATAAATGAAATTACTAGCATATATATGAAATTTTTTGTATATATGTTTAACTAAATTACTGTTATCAATTGAGCCTTACAGCTGACCTGACCCCAGTTGGCAGTTACCACTTCCTCCTGGCCTACTAATCCATCCATCTTTGGCAATTATTTTTATAACAAATGCCATATGATTTCGCTCATATGTGGAATCTAATGAACAAACTGAACTAACAAGCAAAACAGAGACAGACTCATAGATAGAGAGCAGGCTGACATTTCGGGTGGGGGTGAGGAGTAGGGAGTTAGGGGGTGGAGGGATCGAGCAAAAAAGAAAGAGGATTCATAGACATGGAGAAGAGTGTGGTGGTTATGGGGGTGGGGGGTGGGGGGTGGGGGGTGGAGGTGGGTCAAGGTGGAAGAGGGCATAAGGGGGATAAATAGTAATGGAAATAAATACCATAAAAAGAATTAACATTAAAAAATAATAAAAATAATTTAAAAAACACCTAAGTCTACAGACTCATCTCTAGCCGTGATCACACCTTTACTGCTCAGGGTCCCATCACCAAAAGGGTGGGCTACACTCTCTCATCTAAGGTCCTTTGACGATGCTGCTCCCTCAACATGGTATTTCACTTATTTCTCTGGCTAACTCCTTAATTTTCCCTGGCAAATATAACATCTTCACTCAGTGACACACTCAGTAACTATTCTCCTTTCTATTAGCTCCTCCTCCTGTTCTGTAGAATCCTATGACCACCTCTACCACAGCAATTACTATGGTGAGTTTGTATATTTTTATTTATCCAGTTTTCCCAGGAGACTGAAAAGTCCTCATAGAGAAGGGCTTGTGTCCTGTCCGCTGTGAACACTCAATAAAAAGCTGCTGAATGGTCGATGAAAGTAGACAGAGTATACATATGTGTATGCATATGTGTATGCTGAAAGTAGACAGAGTATACATATGTGTATGCATATAAATATATATGCATATTTCTGTACTCTTAACAAGACATAATTTGACAACTATAATTTCCATATTTGTAACTGCATATATATTTCTAGACATTAATAATGATAATAATGCTTACCACTTCTTGTATAGCTACATATTCTTCCAACCTGTATTTTGATTTAGAGAAATACATGGAAGACAACAAATTTGGCTAGCTACTAAAATTAGTATTAATACTTTAGAACTTTTGAGAAGTATAGCTCTACCTAAAAAGAAACAAAGATGATTTCTTTTCTCTTACTAAAAGCCACTTATAAAGCCTGGGCAGACTTTTACTGAACACTCAGCAAACACCGATGGGTTGCCAGGTCCTGTGCTAAGCCCTTGAGACCCACAGTGGAAAAGTCATAGTCCCTGAACTCAAGTGATGCGAAACCCAGTCCTAAGACACACATGCGACAAAGACGGCAGTTACAAAGATGGTGCATACAAAGTTCAATAAGCGTAGATCAGTATAGCTATTCTAGTCCCAATTTAGCAGGGAAAAAAATGAAAACTGCAGTTTCTGAACAACTAACTAAGTGTAACACAATAAACTAGAAGCCCTATCCTCTACTATGATAACCTTTTTTTAAACCACGGACCCCTTTGGCAAGCCCATGGTGAGAAATGCCTTCTAACTTATAAAATCAATTGTTCCTATGCAAACTTCAGGTCCTACTGAAATGCTTGCTTTAATTCAGCATCAAGTTCACTATAAATGAGATAACAGCATATTAACAAACAGTTATATAGTCCTGATTTATGTAAAGGCATTTGGGAAAAACAGATTTTCCATGAATTTATATCTATGAGGACTTATTCTTCAGGTCACTCAATGAGCAATAATTAAGTGCCTACTATGATTCAGGCACTGTTTCAGGTGCATAAACATGCAACAATGAACAAGAAAGACAAGACGCCTGCTTTCATGTGGTTTTTATTCTAATTGTAGGATACAGATAATAAATTAATAAATATGATCAGTGATAAGTACCCTAAATTGTAAAAGCAGAATCTAGCAGCAAGTAACCAGAAGATACATAAGGCAGCACCTCTTTCTATCACTAATACCATACGCTGGACTATGTATGCTAGTCTAAATATGGTTTTAAAAGATGAGAAAAATAATCCAAAGTAACAATTCTGAGTAAGCATTTTATAGTCAGTTGGCTCCTTTTCACATCCATAGAGGGACCGAGTATATCGTATTCCTAATAAAAGACAACTAACAGTGAGCCTCACACATTAAGTTGCTTCTACAACCACGTTATTACTATTCAAAAATGTCTGAATGAGAAAACGAGACTGTGTACATCACAAATTGATTAACCTTAATAATAAGTATCTAGAGACATGCTCTTTTAATATTTATACTCTGGATGACAGTTACCTAATACAGTTTTAGATTATTTTGAAATATGGACAACAAATCCCCCCTCTAACTTTAAGCAAAACCTCAGATGGACAAGTATTCCAAGTATGAAACAAACAAACAAAAAAAGCCAACTAAATAAATGCCTGCAACAGAAGCAAAGGAAGGAGGGAGAAAGAGACAGACACTGATTAGGCAATCAATTCATGAAGAATGGAGCTTAATTTTAGAAAGGAGGTAGTGAAAAGAGATATTTAGTGTAGGACAGTGTGACCTGAGAAGGTGGTAGTGATGACTGTTAACAGCTAAAATGTGTGTGAGGGACAAAGCCCTTCTCTGTTGCCTCAAAAATAATGGCTAAGTACCCACGATTTCTGCTCAGATGCATAAAGCAAGGTATCTCAAATAAGTCCCAATGAGGACATAAGCATAAAGAGAAAAAAATCAAATATATGGTCATTCAAGAAACAACAGCAAAGGAGAACTGCAGTCGAAACTGGCCGAGTTACCACAACACCGTCTTGCATTGTCAGGAAGTAAGCCATTCGACAGAAGCGACTGCTCCAATCCTTCCTAGGGTTCTCACTGAGTCCTTCAGAGCACTGCAAAAAATGTCTAACGTACAGTACATCCTCCATGCTGACTCTTTATCAATAGTACTTAAGCCACCAATTTCTACATCTCATAACAGTATTTTTAATTGTGTGTGCAATTAACAAAGAGGTACAAATACGAAACAGAAGAGAATATTTAATAAACTAAAAGATACTATATTACATTTTACTGCAAAAAATATGTAAGAGATATAACTGAGAAAAACATGAACCTGTATTTACAAATACAGACTCTAAAATAGAACACTAGACAGACACCATAAATCATAAGTATAATTTATAATCTTTTGTCAAAATAATAGATTTGCTATCATCAATAATAAGCTAATGAATATACAAACTGCTATATATTATCTAGAAAGGTAAAAATAGTTACTGATTTCCTTTTGCAATAATTTTTTAAGAAAACTTTTACAGTGCAAAATAAAAATCCCATTCAAGAACTATTTTCAAGCACACAGGTTTAAAAATAACTAAATACCGATGACACTTCTACATAGGCCATCCCAGATGCATATAAAAACAGGCAGTTCAGTGAGCGGGTGTGCAAGTCAAAGGCCTAGTATTTAGGGCAAGTTTTCTCTTCTGTCACTTTCGTCTTCCCCCCTCCCAATGCACAGCACACGCCATTTCAAAATGCTAACTCTGCTTCTCTCTTTTCACTTCAAAATCATGGCCTCACTTTCTCCGCAGTTCATAAGATTTATCCACTGAGATGATTAATTTTGTGTCAATTTGACTGGGCCACAGAGTGCCCAGACTTTCATTAAACATTATTCTCCAGAGTGTTTCTGGATAAGATTAACATTTGAATTTGTAAACTGGGTATGACAGATTGGTCCCTGGCAGCGGTGGGACTAGGCCAATACCAATGTTTGGAAGATAGGAATAAAACAAAAGGGCCGACCCCCCAGGAACAGGGCACTTCCTCCGGCCTGCCTTAAGCTGGGGCATGGACTTGTCCCTGCCTTCGGATTCAAGCTGAAATACTAGCTCTTCCTGGGTCTTAGGCCTCCTTGCCCTTGACTGGAACTGGCATTCCTGAGTCTCCAGAATGCTGACTGAGGATCTTGGGACTTCTCTGCCTCCACAAGCGCACGAGCCATTCCTTATGATCTCTTTCAATATACATGCATTCGACTGGTTCTGTTTCCCTGGAGAGCCCTAATACTCCTTCCTACTTAATATACAAATTCTTCATAAAATATCAAAAACAGTTTGAAGTAATAATATGCAAGATCAATGACAAAGCAAGATACACAGCTTCATGAGAGTCTGATCTAAAACCTTTCCTAACAGTCATTTCATGGCATACATCAAATCTTTAAAACTGTCTGCAGTTTTCACCAGGTAATTTTATTACCTGATGAATATATACAGAAGACATAATCAGAACTATAATAAAAGATTTATGTGCTCAGGATATCCATCGCAATAACATTTATGACAGAGTCAAAGAAATACAACCATATGTCCAATAATAGGGGAATGTTAATTAACCATATTAAATCACTTTCAAAGGATGTGTTGTCTGACAGCTAACCCAAATGTATTTTTCAAAAATTACTCAGCAACACTGGGAAATAATCATAGTGTAATGTCAAAATAAAAAACGGGGGCAAGCACAATGGTATCTGGCTACCTAGGTTACAGAGAAAGGCTAAATGTTCACAGTAATTATTTCCTAATAAGGAAATGGCAGGTAATTTTTTTGTATTTTTCATATTTTCTATAATCAGAATGTTACCTTTAAAGATAGGGATAACTGTAATAGCATAAACAATAAAATGCAATAAAAATATATAATAGAAGTCTAATAACAGAATCCAAATTTGTGTTTAAGGAAAACCCTATTAAATAATAAATTAAGACTCTATATGCTTACAATGAAAACAGTTTGTAAAACAAATCTATAAAAACTGTAAGAGCTTTTGATATATTGTAAAAGAATCTTAACTCATAAAAACATATGAAGCTTGAGACATGTGGACTGAATTGCATCCTCCTAAAATTAAACGTTGAAGCCCTAACTTGAAATTGTGACTGTATTTGGAGATAGGGCATTTAAACAGGTAAGGAAGGTTCAGTAAGATGGTAAGGGTAGACAGTAATCCCTTCTGATTGGTGTCTTTATAAGAAGTAAAGACAGGGCAGTGAGGGCACAGGGAAAAGGCCAGGTGAGCACACAGAAGGTGGCTACCTGGAAGTTAGGGAGACAGGCTTCAGAAGAGACAAACCTGCCAACACCTTGATCTTGGATTGCACATCTCCAGAACTAGAGAAAATAATTTCTGTTGTTTACGGCACCTGTCTATGCTATTTTGTTACGGTAGCACTACCACACTAATATAATACATAATAAATTGTTATAAAATATACTTGGGGAACTTCCAGTCAACATGGCGGCGTAGGCAGGTTTGGCTCGCCTCTTCATACAACCACAACAAAATCAGAACTAAAATATAGAACAACCATTGCTCAGAACTGACAGAAATCAAGTGGAATCAAGTCTGAAAACTATGAAATTAAAGAAACCATATCCATCCAGACTGGTAGGAGGGGCACAGATACAGAATGGGCTGGCTGGTCCCACACCCACGCGTGGTGGATAAAAATTCAGGAGGGATATCTTGGGAACGAGGAGTCCCAGCCCGACACCAGGCCCCCTAACCAAGGTTCCAGTGCCAGGAAGATTGGTCCCCACAATGTCTGGCTGCAAAAACCAGCAGGGATTGAATGGGTGGAAGAAACTGCTGGAGCCCCAAGTAGTTTCTCCTAAAGAACCCACACATGGACTCAGCTACTCACTCACTCACTCCCCTCGGAGCTCTAGCACCAGGATAGCTGCTTGAAAGGCACCGGCAGTACACAGGGAAAAACTGTAGTGTCTGCCATCAAGGTGAACAGAGGCCAGTGTCCCTTTCCTGGGCCCTCTCTCCACAGAGCCCGCAGACTGTTGCCTATCTGAGACTCCATCAACCTTGCTAACACTGTTTTACCAGCCTTGGAGACCCCCAGAGACTCTACCCAACCCAACCTATGGACCTACTCAAGCTGCTTTTCTGTGTGAATGGTTGGTCTTGGCTCATTCTTTACAACTTCCTAAATCCTCTAAAACAAGTAGCTGGCCTCAGTGACCCCAGCCAGAAACTAGCAGCCTAGATGCATAGCCTGGCTTTGCCTCGGTATCTCCAAGCCCAGCACAAGTAGCAGCCATCTCATACTGCTTTGTAACTCAGGCAGGGTGGCTCTGGGCAAAACACAGGTGGGGATTTACCTTGGCCTGCATCACCTGGGAAACTCCAGGGCCAGCATATCCATTGGATAGTTACAGACCACGTCAGAGTACCACAGCCAATCCTTGCAACTGACTGGCCTGGGTAAATCCCTCCCATTGATCTGCCAACAGAAACGAAGGCTCAACTACAAGAAGAGGGTGTACTCAGCTCACACAAAGGGTACACCTCAAGTACCCAGCTTGGGTGATAGGGGAGTCTGTGCCACCGGACCCTACAGGACACCTTCTACATTAGGCCACACTACTGAGACAGGGAGTCATAGCCCCTCAACCTAATACACAGAAACAAACACAGGGAGGTTGTCAAAATAAGCAGAAAAAGAAACATGGTCCAAATGAAAGGACAGATCAAAACTCCAGGAAAAGAGCTAAATGAAATGGAGATAAGCAATCTGTCAGATGTTGAGTTAAAAAAACTGGTTATAAGCACGTTCAAGGAACCTAGTGAGGACCTCAACAGCACAAAAAAAGACCAAATCAGAAGTGAAAGATACACTAATTGAAATAAAGAACAATTTACAGGGAAACAACAGTAGGGCAGATGAAGCCAAGAATCAAATCAAATTATTTGGAACATAAGGAAGCAAAAAACAACCAATCAGAACAAGAAGAAGAAAAGAGAATTTAAAAAACAGGGTAGTGTATGCAGCCTATGGGACAACTTTAAGCAATACAACATTCGCCTCATAAGGGTGCTAGAAGGAGAAGAGAAAGAGCAAGAAATTGGAAATCTATTAAAAAAGTAATGAAAGAAACTTCCCTGATCTGGTGAAGGAAAGAGATATGCAAGTCCAGGAAGCACAGAGAGCCCCAAACGACATGGATGCAAAAAGGCCCACCCCAAGATGCATCCTAATTAAAAGGCCAAAGGTTGAAAGAGATGAAAAGGAGTGTAGAAAAATGGGTGAGAGGCAAGGGAATTAAGAAGTACAAATGGGTAGTTACAGTATAGGAAATGTAAAGTACAGTATAAGAAATGGAGTAGCCAAAGAACTTACATGTGTGACCTATGGACACGAACAAGGGTAAGAGAATTACATGAAAGAGTTACAGGTCCAGGGTGGAAAGTAGCAAAGGGGTAAAAATCAGGTCAAATATAATAGCATGAGCAATAAAATATAATTTAAAGAATAAAAAAGAAATAAATTAAATATTTTTAAAAAGAGACAAATGTACTTGGTAAATATCTTTGGTTTTATCATTTATCTTTACCAGGAAGAAGAATCCGAGAAATACAATAGTAAAAAATTTACTTCGGCCCTGGCTGGTATAGCTCAGTGGATTGAGCGCAGGCCTGCGAACCACACGATTGCAGTTCGATTCCCAGTTAGGGCACATGCCTGGGTTGCAGGCCAGTTCCCAGCAGGGGACTCACAAGAGGCAACCATACATTGATGTTTCTCTCCCTCTCTCCTTCCCTTCCCCTCTAAAGATAAATAAATAAAATCTTTAAAAAAAATTTACTTCGTAGCACAGTGCCATGGCTTTAAAGAGGCAAGAAACCATATTTGCAAAATAAAATGTCATTAGCTAGTACAATTAAATAAAGAATAGGATTGGGAACGTGAGTATCATAGATAAATTTAAAAACAGTTCTTTCAATATCTACCTAAAAATGCTTCATAATATAATTCAATATAACACAATAGAAAACATTTTAAATTGTTTTCACTTTGTTACTATCTCCTAGTCCTGAAAATGACATTATATGGGCATATATGTAATCAGACTTCTAAGAAAACCTATTAATATAATCATCACTCAAACCTATATTCCACTGCAGAAACTGGAGAAGAAAAAATGGAAACTTCTATACAAATATACAAGAAGAAGCTGGCATGCTGATAAATATAAAAACAAAAGTAGGAAATAAGACAGAATCAACTGTCATCAAAAGACTTGAACTAAGAGTCAGAAATAGAGCAGGAGATTGGCTCATAGATTTGTGCGAAGATACCAACTTGTCAACCACAAACGCATGCTTCAGACAAGCGAACAGACGACTGCGTACACGGCCAGCGCCAGACGGCCAGCACAGAGATCAAACAGAAGCTGTATTCTCTCAGCCAAACAAGACCAGGAGCAGATTGCGGTGCTGACCATGAACTGGTAACAACAAACATTAGAGTAAAGCCAAAGAAAGCACTAAAGAAACTGTAGTGTCAAAATACAATGTAAAAAACACCGCTGCTGGATTTGAAGTCCACATAAAAAACAGATTGCACAGTTACATTTAATAGGCCAAGAACCAGAAGAACTAAGCCTAGAAATATTATCATGGAAGAATGTGAAAAAAAAAACACGCCAGAAGTAAAAACAAAAGATAAATCGAGATGGGTAACAGAAGAAATGCTAAAAATTGTTAGTGGCAAACAAGAGGCAAGTGCAAAAGGTGACAAAGGCAGGGTTAGGATCCCGAACTCGCTTCTCAACAGCTGTCACGTAAACATGAGGGGAATTATTACAATGGCAATGTAAGGAGTTAGAAGAGGACAATTACAAAGGAAAAACAGAGACTGCTACCAAAAGATTCAAGAAATCAAAGGGAAATTCAAGCCAATAAGGAAGCGCATTATCTAGCCAGGAAAAAAAATAAAGAGCAGGTAGAAACAGTGTATTGAAAATACAAAAGGAGGACAGATACCTTTGAAGAGGATTCCTGGGGAAAAGAATCTGTAATACTAGAAAGTGAAGCGAAAGCTGCCCTGAAAGTACTGGGAAGAAATAAGTCACCTTGGTAAAGGGCAGCCAATAGAAGTATTTCGGGTCGCAGAGACTGAATTTGTCATAATGCTTACAAAAACATGTCTAGAATGTGGAAAGCAAAACAATGACCTACAGACTGGATACAGCCAATATACAGCCCAATCTTCAAGAACGGAGATACCAAGGAGTACAGGACCACTGCTCTGATTTCCCACCGAGTAAAGTGAAGCTCAAGGTGACCTAACAAAGCGTCCTACCTTCCGTGGAGCAAGAAATGCCAGAAGTTCAAACTCGATTCAAACAAGAAAGAGGCAGGCGAGATCTAATTGCAAACGTTCACTCAATACTGGAGCGCCCCATACAATTTCAGAAGAGAGTTACTCTATGTTTTACAGACTACATACAGTAAAGCCTTTGACTGCGTAGATCCTAAAAAGCCATGGGTTGTCCGAGAGAAATGGGTGTGCCGCAGCCCTCAACTGTCCTGATGAGTGGCCTGTATTGTGGACAGGAAGCCACTGTCAGGACAGAACAGGAAGAGACAGGATGGTTTCCTACAGACAGAGGTGTCAGACAAGGGTATATTTTATCTCCTTATTTGCTGTACATAGAACATATCATCATGGAGGGAGAAAGAGTAAATTTTGATATAAGGAATCCCAGTAACCTAAGATATGCAGATGACACCATCGTCCTGGCAGAAAGAGGCAGTGATGTGGAAAGACTTCTGACGGAAGTGAAAGACGTGCCAAGGCAGGACTGCGTTTGAACTGCAAGATATAGAGCTTTGTAGAAGGACACAACTTTAACACAGACCATGGAGATGTCAAAATTGTCAAAGATTTTGCTTGCTCTAGTTTAGTCATCAATTCAAATGGAGATTGCAGCTAAGAAATTGAAGCAGCAAGGGAAGAATTAAAAAAGATCACCAAGAGCAGAGATGTGTCATTAGAAGTCAAAGCTAAGATCACCCACACCCAGTAGTCCCAGTTTCTATGCACAGATGTGAAAGCTGGACAGTGAAGACAGCTACCAGGGGAAAGACTGGTGCATCTGCAATACGATGTGGGAGAGCTCTGTGAATAATACCCCGATGGCCAGAAAGACGAACCAGTGGGCCCAAGAGCAAATTAAGCCTGAAACATCCCTAGAGGCAAAAATGACAGCACGGAGGCTGTCCAACTTCTGGCATGTCATTTTGGCAGGGCTATTTTGGAAAAAAGAATAACACTTGGGAAAAATAGAAAACAGCAGGAAACAGGAAGACCGTGCATGAAATGGATTGATTCCATGACAGAAGCCATAGGTATGAGTCTACAGGAGCGGAGCAGGGCCGTTGAGGACAGGACCTCGTGGATATCGCTCAGGCACAGGATTGCCGGGAGTCGGAGCTGACTCACTGGCATGTCCGCACACATATATTTGTATACTATATACACATATACAGTCCTACAGAAATATAACTCAGAAAGTAATTTCAGTCTTGTAACAACCACTCGCAGTATACCTACAGAGGAAAAGACTCTGCATTTAGGTATTGCTTTACACCTTACACTGCTGTCTCAACCTTCCCCTTAGAATTAATGTAACTCTCCCAATTTTTTGTTTAGCATCTATTAGACTAAAAAAAAATGAGAGGTCTTTTGTTTGGTTTTGTTTTCACCTAAAAGAAATTGTAAACATGTTCTTTTAGAATTATCAAGTACATTTCAGGAGCATATTCAAAAAAACATATCACTGAGTTTTCAGACCCAAGTAAAATTTCAATGACTGCTCCCATTCTCCATTATTACCTTGTCTGGATCCATCTTTCCCCTGATAAATTCCTGCTTCCAGAACTGCAATGCCTGCTCCAGTGTCAAGCCAATGCCCTTCAGGAAGAGGCCGTACTGCATTCGGCCTCCATGACGAAGATGGTGGTTTTCCCGCAAGGCTTTGTGCAGCTGACGCATGCAAGGTGGAAAGGACTTGGCGGAAAGCTACAAGAAAAACAGAGGTTTCGGTTATACAGAAGATTTATCAAGTCAGTCACAGTATTTGTTGCAAATTCAATCTAATTTGCAAATTGCAAATTCAGTCTAATTGGGCTAAAAACACAAATTATAAGAATTACTGTCTTACTGTGATTATAGATGAACTTTTTATTACTATTTTTATGTTGATTACATGTTGAAATTATAAATATTTTGGTTTGGTGGTTAAATAAAATATTAAAATTTATTCAGACAAATTCTTTTCAAAAATTTTGATTAAACTTTTTCTTTTGAGAAATTATAGATTCGCACGTAGTTGGAAGAAATAACACAGAGATATTATCACATACCCAGTTCCCCCCAAAGGTAATATCTTATAAAACTAAATTATATCATCACATCCAAGATACTGACATTGACATAATGCACTAGTCTTAGTTAGGTTTCCTCAGTTAACCTTCTGTGTGCATTTCTGTAGTTTATTTAGTTTTATGTAATTCTGTCACATGAAACACACGCGGGTTCTGGCCTCCACCACCACAGTCAAGATGCAGAGCGGTTCCATCCTCGTGAGGACCCCTCATGTTTCTCTTTCATAACCGCCCCCACCTACCTTCTGCACCCCCCCAGCCCCTAACCCTTGACAACCATTCATCTATCTCTGTCAATTTGTCATTTCAAGCATGTTATGTAGTCAGAGAGTATGTAATGCTTTGGGATTAGGTTTTCACCCAGGATAACTCCCACAAAATTCCTCTTAGGTTCTATGGGCTTCAACAGTTCACTCCCTTTCTATTGTTGAGTAATATTCCATGGTATAGCTAAACCACAATTTGTTTACCCATGCACTTGTTTTAGGGCATTTGGGCTATTTCCAGTTTGGGTTGATTTCAATTAAATGAATGCACAGGTTTTTGTGTGATCATAAAATTTAATTTCCCTGGAATAAATGTTCAAGAGTACAGTTGCTGAATCACAGATAAATTTTTTAAAACAACCCAAATACAAAGTAGAACACTAAAATAAGAGAAATGGTTCTCAGAAGAAATACTCAAATAAATGTAGTAAAGAAATCAACGGTTCAAACAAAGTACAGGTCATTCCTTTAGCATCAAAGGTGATATCGTTGTGTGCTTTCAATTCAACTGTTTCATTCATGGTCTCAAATGCATTCTCTCAGACTTGCTCAAATACCCTCTTCCTGCCACTTGAATCCTCGCCTCCTCAGCTATTCCTTGGCAAGTTCAACTTTCCCTCTGAGCAGGAGCAGGTCGCACTTTGCTCGAGGTTCCTGCTCCCTCTAGTGGTGACGCAGTTTCTTCATCCTTACACAGCAACAACCAAATTTTTCCATCCCCAACCTAATTCTTAGTCAGGTACCTAACCTCCCTGGGCAGCCTTACTGAAAAGCCCTCTGCGTGAACATTCTTGTTCCTTCATACTATTACAAAATCATTTTTCTTAACTATTGTTCTAATTCAAAACATCAATGAATATTCAACATCCTTAGTATGAATATGCAAGTTTCCCTCAATGTCTATAGTGAACCACTTTTCAATTGTGTGTCACAGAACAAATATTTATTGGATGTTTTGGGTAACAAGAAGGTTAATAAAACATAATTTCCCCTGCTATTCAGTTAAGTGAATGAAGGAGGCCTCCAACGGGGGCATCAATCAAATGCCGCGGAAGATGGGGACAGGGTGGGGTGGAAGAGGCCCGTTTGTGACTCCACAACACGCACGCTCTGCCCCAGCCAGCTGGGTTATTCCAAGCTCACAACGTTGTGGTTTGTACCTCCTCACTGTTCTCACTCCACCGGCCCTGCCTGGTACAGTCTTGCCACTCCCTATGCCATCCAGCCAAAACCCAGCCGTTCATCAAGACCCAGCACAACTACTTCCTTTGGCGCAATTCTTAGATGAGTTTTTACTCATTCGATCATCAAATATCCACTGAATACAATTATGTGTACAATCCTGGGCAGCCAGCAATGAACAAAGAAGGCAAATACTCTATTGCCAGAGAAGCTGTATTCTCATGGGAGGAGATAGACAATAAACAGACATAAGTGAAAAAAGATAACGTCTGATTCCAAAAGCACTGGAAATAAAACAGAATAATGGGGTCAAGTATAAAAAGGAGAGGAGTACTTTAACTTGCATGGCCAGGGAAGCCCCTCTGAGGAGATGGCACTGCAGCTAAGACATACATTTAAGTAGGACTCCAGGCAAACACATACCCAAGATACTGCTCCAGTGAAGGACACACTGCAAAGGCCCTGAGAAGAAAGGAGCTTGTGTGCTAACGAGAGCACAAGGAGGCCCGTGTGGCTACGGCACAGTGAGCGAGCCAGAATGAGGAAGTCAGTGTTGAAATAAGTACACGTGCCTTCAGTGGCCATACTCATGAGTTTGGATTTTAGTCTAAATGTGATGCAAACCCAATAGAGGGTAATGAACAGAAGGCTGACGTGGTCTGATACACAAAGAGAACTCTGGTTGTCACGTAGTGAACAGAATATACAGAAGCAAGAATGAAAACAGGAGGAACAATTAAAAGAGGTTTTGGCAATAATCCAAATAATGGAAATGAAAAGATAAGGTCTAGGTGTAGTCACCGTGGGATGGAAAAATGACTATGGATATCGAGCTGACAAGGAATTAGAAGGCCAGGGTATGGGATGAGTTATCAGTGTGGATGTTGCAGAGGTCAAGAACAGTAACAGGAGTACTGC
Source organism: Sturnira hondurensis (assembly GCF_014824575.4). Taxonomy (NCBI): domain Eukaryota; kingdom Metazoa; phylum Chordata; class Mammalia; order Chiroptera; family Phyllostomidae; genus Sturnira; species Sturnira hondurensis. The sequence continues at coordinate 3,168,220 of NW_028081539.1, forward strand.
TAGTACCAAAGCCCATGGCCAAATGCTAGAGCCATCAATGAGGGCAAGGATCATGAAATATCAGGGGAAATAGCAGGATCACAGGGGTTTAAAGGAGCTGGCAGTTCTGACCTTGGTAGGCAGAGAAACAGTTTAGAAGTGGTACCGTGGACTGAGGAAGGCGCACCCCATACTTACGTAGGGTGTGGGAGAAAAAAGCAGCTTCTACTTGAAAGAGGCTACAGGGCAAAGTGTCATCAAGAGAGCCAGACTACAGTTAGAAAAGAAATCTAAAGGAAACATTTAGAAAAAAACTGAGAACATCAAGGGCTATACTAATGGCACGCCACAGTGAAGGTCAGACGATGCAAACACGGAGTAAGGAAGAGATCCAGGTAAGGATCTATCTGTACCACTTAGCACAGGATCTCGGTCCCAGCAAGGTCAATGAAGATAGAGGTATTTTCTGTTTTATTCATCTCTGCATCCACAACACAGTGGCTGGAGCCTAACTGGTGGGCTTAATACATACTCACTAAACGAATTAATAAATCATATTTCTGTATCTTCCTACAGTAGCCAACCAAGTTCACATTTGCTTGTGAATGTGACAGGACTAGAAATATAATTGACTTCTAACCATTCACATAATATAAACACAATCATATGTCAGGGGAAGTGTTAGAGATTTCAAATCAACTGCATAAGGTAGGCAATCCTATTGTATCTCTTGACATATTAACTGCAAGTGTTGAGAATAATTTTTCCAATAGGTAAGACCTACTCATTCTGGTCTCTAAAAACTCATCATCTCTCCCTACTCATCTTGTTAGAATTCTTGTTTCCAAGCATTAAAATCTCAGTATATTTTCAATTTATTGTAAATAATTTGGTAATCGTCTAAACAAAGATTATTTGTGGCCCCTTTATTTTCCACTCTTCGGATAAAGGGGAAATTCAACTGTGCATTAAAGAGAAACCCTACGGACTACAGTCAAGCATGCTACTCCTTCACCCTACTAGAGAACCAGAGAGTGAAGCTGGGGTGTGCTGACCAGGAATCCAGTGGCAATCCGAGGATGGGAGCCTGTACTTAGTGGGATAGATTTTATCCTGCCAAAATGTATCATGTTCAAGTCCTAATCCCCACTACCTCAGAATGTGGCCATATTTGGATCTGGAGCCTTTAAAGACGGAAAGTTAAATGAGGCCAGGGGGGTGGGGCCCTGCTCCGAGGAAGAGACACTAGGGATGTGGGCACAGTGGAAAGACCATGTGAGATGAGGACCCAGAAGAAATCCCAGTGGCTGATGCCTTGGAGTTCTAGCCTCTAGAACCAGGAGAAAATAAACTTGTTGTTTAAAGCACCCAGTCTGTGCTATATTGTTACAGTAGCCCTACCAAACAGACACATTTAGTATTTTTCCATCTCTTTCTTTCTAAATGTATAATGTATTTAAATAGAAAGATATAAACACCATTTAGTTATCATCAGTTAAAAGAATTTCCCTCTGGAGTAATCAACTATATTCTGGTTTTCATCAGAATACAATTTTCTGATTAATTTTGGTGTTCCTATGATTTAAAAATATCTTATGTATATAGCACATGGGATTTCCTTTAAAAATTATTGGCAGGCTAAGAAATAACATTCTCTCCCAATCTGGTGTCAAATATTCTCTCCCATCCAAAAATAATCTTTGGTTGAGGAGTCTCTGCTTCCTCCATTGACAAAAAGTCTAAACTTAAAAGGGCACGACGCTTACCGAATCAATTTGATCTAAAGCAATCTTCCCAACGTTTCCCTGTACGCTGTAATCTTGACCAGTGTAGGAATGACTAAAACGAAAAACAAAAAATATATTAAAATAAGATTGTAAAACATTTTAATTACGTTAGAGAGAATTATTATTATGATGGTATTAAGTCAGAATGAGAAACCATTTTACAGATAAACCTTAGCAGAAACATAGCTAAGGGTTTTGAAGGTACTTCAGTAGAACGCATTTAAGTAACTTACCTAACAGTAGTACAAGAATATAGTGACGCTCTCCCTCATTCCTAGCCTAGTGTGCCACTTTCCCGTTTCTTCGTAGCATAATGCAAATTGTTAAAGTTCAAATTTCTACTACTGACCCTGTATTAAGAGCACAGCAGCACAGCAAGGAAGAAACTAGGGCTTAAATCAGGTACCATCACTTACTAGTGGTAAGTCCCTGAGCAAGTTACTCAGACCCTCTGTATCCCTGGTTCCTCATCTGTGAAGTGGATATGGCAATGCCTGCTTTGCGGTGTTGATAGGAGGTCTGAAAATAACTTTCCATAAAGTAAAGAGAATACACTCAGTAACATTGTAGTAACTATGTATGGTGTCAAATGGGTACTAGACTTAGTGGGGTGATCACTCCATAAGGTACATGAATGTGTAACCACTAGGTTATGCACCTGTAACTAACATAATATTGTTTATCAACTGTAATTGAAAAATAAAACAATTGCTTAAAAGATCTGACATATAGCCTTGGCTGGTGTGGCTCAGTGGATTGAGCACCGGCAATGTGAACCAAAGGCTTGCCGGTTTGATTCCCATTCAGGGCACAGGCCTGGGTGGCAGGCCAGGTCCCCAGTAGGGGATGCATGACAGGCAATCACACATTGATGTCTCTCTCCCTCTTTCTTCCTCCCTTCCCCCCTGTCTAAAAATAAAATAAAATCTTTAAAAAAAACCCACATATAGTAACCATTATTTATTAAAATAGATTAAAATCTGAATTGTACTTCACATATGCAGAGTTCTTATCTATATCATCTACATACATCCTCACAACCCTTAGAGCATTTTAATTTTACATTTCACAAGTGAGGAAACGCAGGCTCAGAGGGGTGAGGAACTTGTCAGATCAGAAAGCAAGTCTGCAGTGCAGTGAGGAACTCAAATCTTTTAACTCCCAATTCCACTTCTTTACATGCCATAATAAATGTCCCTGTAGCATTACTCATAAATTAGGATTTTTAACTTTATATATATACATATATATATATATACACACACATATGTAACTTTGTAACTTTTCATCTCCTTACATAAATAACACCATGTGCAACTCCACAAATACTGATTCAGATGCAGGCACTCAGATACAACATAGTGAGAACCAGTGGCTAGAGCACACAGAAAACCACAATCCGATCACGGTCCATGCTAAGGGAAAACAGCTAAGGGGAAACCTGGAGAAAAGCACCACTGCGGTCACAAAGAACTGCAGACTCCACATTCTACCTGGTCAGTAAAGATTCCTGCTGCAGAACGACATAAATACACACACTCAAGGTGCTCTGTAGAAGGCTGTTGTTCCTACAGCCAATCAATTGTACTGACTAAACAATGGGAAGGGACGATGAAACAAAACTGCAGTATAGCCAGGGGTGCTGCAGCCAAGGCTAGGAGACTGTTAGGAATACAGATTTCTCCCCCCATCCCCCTCCTTCCGTGGAATCAGAAGGGCCTGAAAGGTGCTCAGAGGAGGAGGAATGGGATGCCAAGGAGTGATACGGAACGACCCCACACCCCAAAAGGTGCCTTCTTGCTCCTGGTATATTTATCCCTCAAGGAACAAAGTTCTGACAATTAATGTATCACTGGATTCTATCCACTCCTAAAGGATCCCAGTGGTTCCATGGCAGAGAAAGCTCATGCTCAGTTAAACCAACAGTTGCTGTTTAATTTTAATATTTCACATTTTAATATAGACAAAACCAGGTAACTGTGTCACTGGAATTCCAAAACTAAAAATGTGTTTCGGGTCCCAGTACATCTCACAGAGGAGCAGAGGCTGCAAGGGCGATGGAAGAAACAGCAGGAGGCCAGGCGGGCTCTTGTTTTGTTTTCTAATCATCCACTGGCAAACCGGAGTGAGTCAGTGACTGTCCTGATTTGCACTATCATCACTTGTAAAATGGCATTAATAATGCCAGGCTCACCTATACTGCCAGAAGTGCTGGTAAATTAAATGAAATAATATATTCAAAGCACTAATTAGAATCATTAAATCATATTCCAGTACACAGAGTGATTGCAGCCTTGACCAGTAAATACAGAAAAAACAGGACGGAAATGAGGGGAGCACGACCCTGTAGAGCCATGACCCCGTTGGGAGGTGTGGGGCACTCCACTGACCCCTGCAAGCTTCAGCTTCTTAGCCTATAAACTGACTGCAATCATGTAACGGGACCATTCAGGTCAAATAGACTGACGAACACAAAAGTGCTCCACCACGGTGAAATGACGTACAAGCGTGACTGAATAAACACAGCCAGGGGTTACCACGAAGGAACTTGTCTCAGCCTAGAGAAGTATGAAGCCTACGAAGTACAAAAAGAAGGTATGTGAAAAGGAAACGCACATTTGCCTGAATAACAGCGCAAAATGCTTGTTCCTCAACACTTCAGTAAAATATGCAAAAGAGCTAAATTCCAAGGGAAAAAAGTAAAAAGAGAATGCTAGCAATAATTAGTGCAAAGACTTTAATGGATATTAATAACTACCAAGAGGACATAAAAATCTATGTAGACATCATATTTCTAAAAATGTTATTAGTAGACAGGAAAATGGCCACCAGCCAATCCAGTGGGGACAAGCATGGAATCCATGGAGGGGGAAATGATGGAAATGAAGATGTTAAGCTTCAGAATTAAGAATGAGACTTCTTCTCTACTCATGATCAGAAGGGATAACTTATGTCTTGTTTAAAAGAGCTGGTACGTCACAGCTATTTAATATATTTTTGAACTAGTTATCGAGAGATGTCGTAGGGGAAGTTTTGGGTGTAACACCAGAAAGGCAGGTCAGGGGAAGCACTGTACCCAACACTTTGTAAGCAGTAAAGAACTATGAAAATAGTTTTAGGGAAGAACTCACAGAAGCAGCCTTACACTTGAGACAGAAGACAGACTGCAGGAGTGACTAGAAAGGGGAGAGACTGGGCCAGAGACAGTCAGCCGGCAGAATACTGCAGTCATCCAGACAGGGGAAGGTGGGAGGGAGCCTGAGGCAAAGTGGTGCCAGTATGGAGAAAGGAAGGCAATCGAGGCAGAAAAAAAAAAGGAATGAGGAATGCTGTCATAAAGGAACAAAGAACAACTCACATTAGCTCACAAAACTGGACCTTCGGCTTTGACTTGGTGGTGTCACTGGAGGTTACTAGTGAGATTCATAACAGGTGCCTGGGGAAGAGAGGCCCCTTTCCCCCATGTTCAGAACTCAGCATCGGCTTTATAGCACACTGCTTCCTGATGAATGCAGCTGCTACACTAATGAACTGTCAACATGCATTCTTATTTTCATGATTTAAAAAAATCAATTTTACAAATGAACATTTCTTATACTGGGAAAACACGGAAATGGGAATAGTAATTCCTAATCATTTCTAATTGGTTCAAGAGATGGACGAAAAGATATTTGCAAACATAGAGATATAAACACATGTAAGACCAGCAGAAAACACTGTTTTCTGTCTATCTTAAATAATGTTATTCTAAGAAACATTCATTGTTACTTATGTATAGTTTTTCTAAAAGGGAGATTTAGGAGGCATAAAAGTTTTCCTCCTTGTAACCTTTCATAAAAGAATAAATTGAGATATACCACAAGGACAATTTTTTAATACAGCAGGCCAACAAATATTTTAATGGGCCACAAAATTCAAATTATGTCACTAACTACTATTTTGCCAAATATAAAGAGTAATATTTGATTAACTAATTAGAGAAGCTTGAAACAAATTAAGATGTAATTTTAATTCTCAGTTTAGCTACAAATTAGCCAATAGTAAAAAAAAGGGGGGGGGCAAGTCAAACTATGCATCAGTTGGTTCATCATACACACACTGGGAAGGGGCGGATGGCAGTGACACAGTGGCGTCGTCCTCTGTGCATAACTTATCTTTTATTTGCCAGAGTATCAGATGAAAGGCACTAGGGTGAATGTTTATCATTTTCTCAAGTTACCAAAAAGCCAGAAAAGTAGTGAAAATAAAGATGTGATTCAGTGAGTAGTCAATTACATTAGAATACTGTCTAAAGATACTAGGTTATAAAGAATATAGTGTGCTTTTACTAAAATGTAACAATTACTATACTGCACCAGCCAAATTAACACCTTCACTACCCAAACTACCATATAAATTCATAAAACCCAGGATAAAAATCATTAGACTGCCAAGATTCTCTATAACAGGCTTTTTTCCAGCTATTGTCCTCATCTGGATATAACACATTCTAATTACCAGGAAAACAACAAAACCAACCAAAATGCTTTCAAGCACCCCTGTATGGCCCCTGAATCACTCAGCATACACTCAATAAGCACACTTGTAACCAATGAAGGTCAGAAAGTAGTGAAGGATCCAGAGAAGATGTGGAAGGACGATGCGATCAAATGTGCCCCAAGCCCACAGAGAATAGGTCTCTTCTGAAACAAGGGTGGGAGCAGGACATTAGCAATGTGCAGCAGTAAAGTTCTTAAGCAATGAAATGGCACTGACTAGAGAGCTACGCGCTTCAGAAACACAGACCACAGGGCCCTAGAATGCTATGAGAATGCTGCTGGAACGACTGACAACAGAGTCTGGGCCGAATAAGAGAAATCTGTTAGCCAGAGGGAGAGGTGACTTGGGGGACAAGCAGGAGAGGCTGAAATGAAAGATGGCAATCATTGAGAATGAGGGGCTAGGCATACAGGGGAAAAGTAAGAGATTATTTTCAGAAAATAATTTGAAGGTTTAGAAGTAGGATGTGATGGTCACATAAAAGTCAAAGGCCTGGCTGTTTCAGTATTTTTATCATTTTAGTTTAACAATTTTATATGCATTGAAACATTCTTAAGTTTTGACCAAGTTCATAGGTATGTGATTTGAGTTTATTAAGGCTGTTGTAGGGGTTTAAAGGTGAACATGAGATAAGAAGGTGGCATTTTGGAGTAATAAAAAGGTCTGTTTTTCTCAGAATCTGGAAAGTCAGTACATATCAGATGGACAGGCAGAAAGAGATAAGCAAAACCAAGGAAAATTTTAAACCACGGTTTATAGAAGAGGTTGGGTTAGGTGGGGGGAAAAAAAGTCAAGTGCAGGCTAGGGAAAAACTCTGAAATTAGGTAGGTAGGTCCAGGAGGCAGATCTGTAAACAAAAACCTATCTCCTTTTGCAGTAACATAGTGCTAAATTGACATTATAATGAAAATTTGAGGCTTTGTCAAGTTTAAACCCTTTAAAAACTTAAATGTATGCATAAGGGTGCTTTCTAAGAAAACAATTTTGCAATTGTGGATAACAAACCTTTTAAAGATGCAGAAGTAATTCAGTGTTTGTTCTCCCCCACCCTTTTTTCTGTTTTGAGGCACTAGTCCTAAATTCTCTAATCAACTCTGAGAGAACTAGTAATACACACAACATATAAAAGCATTTTCTCACTGTAGCATTTGTTCAATAAACTTACATGCAACTTAAAACTCAGTCACACCTGAGGAACTTTCCCCTCCCATATTATCTTGCTTATTAAATAGTGAGGGATAAGCACAACTAAGTTTCCAATATAACTAAAAAAAAAATCACCGTCAACGAAAATTGTAAGGCTAAGAGTTTCAATATATTAAAAGCTGAAAGAAGAAAAGGCTTTCAGAATATCCATAAATATTTATGTAACAAAGTTAAAATGATCCTATTTTAAATCCAATTAAAGCAATGCAAGGGGGTGAGGAGGCTGAGGGATAACCAAAACAGGGAGGCGTGTAACTCATCACATCCCCAGGGGGCCGGAATTCTCCCCAAACACGACCACACAAACATCTACTTTACAGAATAAACACACAGCAACCAGATAAACAAGGTAAATCTGAAACACATCGGCTCTGTGGATCACAAGGGAAAGGCAGGTCTCCTGGTCTCTGCAGAAACCACAGAAATTTAAGTCCTGCTCAATGCACCACAAGTATCAACATGAGCACGTAGGTGCTCAGCAAGGAATTATGTTTTGACTATTGCAACTGAGAACTCAAAACAAAAAGAAGAAATTATATGAAAGTGGATTTGTGGGTCTCACAGCAAGATTAGCTGGTTAAGAAAAAATAATAACCTTTTCATGCTGTGGCACTGATCGTTAGCAGAAGATGGATCATCACACCTGGGCTCTGGGAGTGGTAGTCAAGAGCTCCACTACAGGGACAAAAATGCCACAGGGCGTAAGGGAGGAAAGGAGAGGAGAGAGCCAGCTTTCCAAAGGTGATTACCTCTCCAGCCACTTTCTCCTTTTTGAATCCTGAGGAAAGCGTGAGGGAATAAACAAGGAGCACAGAATAGGTGCAAAAGTTTATAACTATTTTGCATCACAATAACAGTTTATAACTGTTTTGTATCACAAGTAACAATTTATAACTATTTCGCATCACATGTAACAGTTTATAACTGTTGCTCCTATTCCGGTGCTCTTTGTTTATTCCCTCGTTTTCCTCAGGAGTCAGAAAAGGAGAAAGTGGTTGGAGAAGTAGTCACCTTTGGAAAGCTGGCTCTCTCCTCTCATTTTGTCAGTTACAGCAGCAGCAACTCCTCTTTATTCACTAATTTGTTCCCAAGCCCCATGCAATGATCGAGGCAAGAAAGCATAAAGGAGTAGGTAAAATGATTAACAGCACAGGTTTCAGAATCCTCTAGTCTGGGTTTTGCATACACTAACTGTGGGACTTTGCGAAATCTCTCAATCTTTTTCAGTGTCCTCACTGGTAAAGAGGATGGCAAAGGGGATCACAGAAGTACCTCCCTCAAAGGGCTGTCCTGAAGACCAAAGCAGATGTCTGTAAAAGAGTTATCACTCAAATTTTAATCATCGCCATCATCACCTGGGCCTAAATTTATTGCATTTAAATGATTTGGTGGTTGTTTTTCTTCTTAACATTTACCAGTTTCTTCCCTTGAATATTAGGGAAAAATACATTTCTTTCCTACTTTTTTTATACCATTGCATAAAATATTTAATCTTGAAGTTGGAGGATGTACATGTCCTTGAATAACCTGATGACCTGGAAAGGTTTTATCTACACTTACACTCTTAAAAAGTTTCCAAAGTACAAAAATTCAACATCAAATATTTCAATCTCCATTTCCACAGAGATTTCAATGGAATCCAATTTTACAGAACTGGACTGTTCAGTACAGTAGCCACCAGCCAAATGTGACTACCGAGCACCTGAACCATAGCTTGGTCTGAACTAAGACGTTCAATAAATGTAAAGCATACACCAGATTTCTAAGAGTTAGTATGAAAATATAATGTAAAACATTTCGTTGATTATTTTTTTCATGTCAGTTACATGTTGAAATGATATTTTGGATAGAAGTTAAATAAGATTAAAATTAATTTTACTTAAATAATTTAAAATGATATATGTGGTTCACATTTGTAGTTCTTATTACATTTCTACTAAATAGCACTGCTGTAATGACACAAGGCAATCAAACGATTTTCAAGGGCCAGGTATACCTGTAAAATAGCCAACTGACCAGCCTGACTTGTATTTGCCAAGTTAAGATCAATTTCTGTTACTTATAAGCAGAATATAAGCCACCATTGGGCTCACTAAAGGAAGTGCCTCAAGTCTATTGCAAATATGCTCGTTTTCACATTTTACTTGGGAATCAAGTTTTAAACTTGAGCCACAGGTTGCTACATATATTGTTAGGGAAGCAATCTTGAATTCTGATTAGCTGGAGGTAAAATGAATTCTTTCTTTGGGGGGAAATGAAGTGGTGACAGATTTCTTTCTCTTTTTTTTGCCTGTTTATTTGTATGTTTTTTTTAATTATGTTATTGTTGTTCAATTATAGTTGTCTGCATTCCCCTTCCCCCCATTTCCCCCTATCCCAGCCACACCACCTCCCTCCCAAAGATGTCCCCTTGGTTCTGGGGAAGGGTTTTCAGGAACAACTGGGAATCTTTGGGGCTGCTTGGCCTACACCAACACCTAATTACAACTGTCTGTTCTTCCATCATTTGTGGGAAGCCATGCTAGGTGGGGCAGGACTCTGGAAGACACAAGACCTTGAGACAGACTGAAGAATTCCTCTCCCATCCTTGAGAAGGGTGTCTCTGCCCACCCTCCCCAGCAACAGACTGATTCTGGGGTTCATAAAACAACTAACATGAAATACGCTCATGAAACATATTTCCTTTCTTTGTCAAGAATTTCCCAGAACTCTTGAACCTAAAGAGACTAACACTATTTACTCCTTTCTATCTGGCAGGCTACACTGTCCTATTTTAAAAACTGGTAAGAAATATAAAAAAAAAAAGCAGAGAAGAAAGCATCGCAAGTAATCAAAACTGATCTCTACATCAAGGAAACATTTATTGGGACCATTAAGAAGCAAGCTAAGACATCTTTCATAGGAACTGCAATCCCCTACATCATTCTATAAAAGGATACAGAGTTCCAACACAGCCTTCTCACACACAGCCAGGTGTAATCAACGGCACAAATGGAAAAACAATTTCACGAGGAGGAAACAAAGGTTTTGTGTATCGCCCATCTATCCACTTTTGCAATCACAATTTTACCACTTTGGACGTTAAGAAAAATAGTCTGTCCACACAAGCTAGGCTATTCAGACATTTAGAAAGCATGATCCCTGCAGGTTGGATTTGTTAGGTGGGGAGGAAATCCAGGGAGCTGAAGTTACAATATATCATTTCCTGCTGTGACGGATATCACACAAAAATTCACTCAACAGCTGTCACCACTGAAATTGAAATTAGTTTCTTTTTACAGCTAAATCCCTAGTAAATGGTATCCAACTTGTGTTGGCCCAGGTGATTTTCCCTGCAGTTATTCCAAATGAGAACACAATCGATGAAATTCTGTTAAAAATCGAATGTAAATTACTTTCCACAAGCTTAAAGTCTGCAGTTACATTTTTAAAAATCTTCCTAAAACTACCATCACCATATGCAGTGTAATAATCTATATTTCTCTACAACTGGGACCAATTCTCTGATACCAAGAGGCTCACATATCCAATAAAATCCAGGGTCAAATGGGTTTCCATGTCAGATGAGAAGCATAAACACCACACTTGCCACTTTGTTTTGGGTTGGCCTCATCTTGCTCCATATGGCCCCTATTTTCCTTCTTATTCCAATTTCTAAGTTGCAACAGTCCTGTGAGAGCTAAAAGGTGCATCTCGGCTTTCTATCAAAAATATCTGTACCTTACATATGGCTAAAGTCATTAAGCTGTATGTTTAAAATAAGTGCAATTTACAGTATGTAAGTTATACCTCAATAAAACTGATGTCAAAAGTAAAACACACAGACACTTACTGGTAAGGCACATTCAAACTACAGACCTACATCAGTGTCCTCACCACACACATTTAAAGCCTCTGACAAATACCTCTATTTTCATAAGTAAATTTTTATATTGCTTTTACATTCACAGTATATATTCTAGTAGTCTAACTAATTTGGTTTTGACCCAAGAGAGTCAAATAATTACAATACAGAAAGGTTGCCAAAGAGAGTGGTACTGAAAAATTGAGGAGGGTAGGGAGCACGGAATAAAGTTCAAACATCCAGCAGAATTACTACATTGAATTGATGGACATCTCCTTCCCCCACAAATAACTTACAGAGCATGGAATGCTTCTGAGATTGGCTATCACAAGTTTATGGTATCCTAGGGTCGCCTCCTCACATTTGTTCTCTAATAACAGAAAAAAAATCAAGGACAAAATGTTTTTAGGGTTTTGATGGGGACTTGGGGAAGGAGAGAAATCTAACAAATGAATAAGAGAAATCAAATAAACAAATGAAAATGATGTTTTTGGACAGTGATGCTGCTTGTGGAAAAAAAAACAATGAGGTAACGTGGTGAAGCACCTCGGGGTGCCTCTCATTGGGGGGTCAGATCTTCTCTGTAGGATCTGAGAAGACTCACTCTTCTCCTCAGTTGATGCCTCTGCCTAGGGGCCTCCTCTCCATTCTATGGACACAGTATGCTAAAGACCAAGGTAGCTCAACTAAAAGGGGATTTTTTATTTATTTTGTATTATTTTTTACAGAACTACTTTCTAAAAGTATTTATAAACAACTAAGAGGGCATTATACCTTTACTGATCTTGGTAGTCTGTCTTTCCTCAGCCCAATTCATCAGCTTGGTTTTGTTTTTACTGAGTGAGTAGAGGCCAGGTGTATCAGGAATGCTTGGAGGTCTTCTTAGATGAACTGAACACTTATATCACAAGATGACCGCAAGGCCCCCGCTGACTCAGAAAGGTCCAGGCGGGAATCCCAGCCTGCCCAAAGCTTCAAGCACTGCTGTTCCACAGGGTTCCTTGCCGCAGTCCTGCACAGGTGGACAGCTCCCACGCAGGGGGCAAAATCCACCCCAGCAGGTGCAGGAGCTGCCTGGGCATAGTGGCCTCATGACCCTCCACAGCCACAATGTGTAATGACAACTCCATAGGCTTCACTTCAGGGCCACCTCGGAGCTGGGCCTCCAGAGTCCACTAATGTAAACACCATTATTGTGATTTTTCAAAGAGTAAATAATTATCTAAATGTATTTCAAATATGATATAGAACTGCATTGCCTAATCAAGTACCCAATAGCTACAACTGGCTATTAGATTTTTACTTTTAATTGATTAAAATGAAATAAAATTAAAAATTCACACTAGCCATATTTCAAGCATTCTATCGCCCCAGGTGGCCACCAGCTACTGGATCAAACAGCACAGGTAGAGAACATCTCCATTCTCATAGATGGTTCTACTTCACAGCACTCCACAAATTACCTTTTAGCTGCTAGATATGAGATCACAGTAACTACCACAAGGTTTTCCCAGGCTTTTTAAGAAAGATATTTCCTATAGCATCATCATCATTTTCTATTTTGTTGGCACTTTAGGCCTAACATAGTCTAAAATAACTAATTGTCTTTATCATTTAACTAGAGGACAATCAATGTTTTAAAGAAATCCAAAGAGTGAAGAATAAGAAACTGCAAGTAAAAAAAAAAAACCTAATTGAAAAGCATCATCATAAATTTTGCTTTCCAGGAAACCTGCCGTATCCACAAACCAAAAATCCCTGAAGAAACGATGGAGCCGAAAGGCTGACAGAACCCTGACTGCCTCTCACTGGGGGTCAGCTGCAAGAGTGCTGTGGCACTCAGGGCCTCGCTCCTGCCCCATGCCCTGGGGTCCCACAGAGCCAGTGCCTCTGCTGGCAGTCGTCATAACTTAGTGTCACTGCTTCAGCTCACATTCTCTTTCCTGATCAATATTAAGTCATATAACAGCAGAAATAAATATATATCCCTAGAACATACACCATGTCTAGCACCAAGTAGGAGTTCCTCTAATATGTCAAATAAACAATAAATAAAACAAACTTTTAGGAGGCTAAAAGGTTAATGACCATGCATTTACTAAACACCTGTCTTACCAAAGTACCTCCACAAGTCACAGGCACTACGTACAACCTCATCACAAAGTCTATTGTTTGCAAAGGTGTATATTCGCCTTGACTAGCTAGCCAGTCAAAGGGACTGAAAAGATTTTCCTATCTTCTTTCTAGATCATTAAAAAGAACATCAGTAATTTATTTATATTTATGTGAAAATCATTTGTTAACTCTTTTTTGTTTAACTTTAAAACACGTCAAGCTTGCAAAGGGAATTAAGCTAACCACAAAAACTAAAATTCCCTAACTCAGGGAAATTTAGTTTTCTACATAAATTAAGACCGGTGACATACTTGTAAAACTGAAGAGAAGTGATACAAAAAAGCTGTTTTCAACTCCCCAAAAGAAAACCCTCACCATGAAAAGCAGGTCGATGATCCTCCCAAGATGTTCACACTCTAATCCCAGAACCCATGCACCTGTCGGGTCACAGGGCAAAATGTGCTATGCAGATGTAATTAAGGATAAAAGGCCTGAGAGGAGGCGACTGTCATGGACGTCCATGTGGGCCAATCTAATCATAGGAGCCTGAAAGCAGAAAGCTTCCTTGGGTGGAAACAGAGACATGCAGCAGGTGGGGTACAGGGCATGGAGGGGAGGGGCTGCGGTGAAAGAGATTTGAAGCATGACAGGCTGTTGCTGGCTCTGAGGTGGGACACATAAGGCCCAGGATGAGGCTTCAGAGGCTTACAGAAAGCATGAGAAGAAATGGGGGCAGCCCTCCTGGGGCAAAGATGGCTACCTGGTTGACAGCCAGCAAGGAAAGAGGACCTCAGTCCTACAACAGCAAGGAACTAAATTCAGCCAAGGACATGAATGAGCTTGGGAGCAGATTCTTCCCCAGGGTCTCCGGTGAGGACCATAGAGCCCTGCTGACAGCTTGGGTTTAGCTTGGTGAGACCCAGGTCAGATTGCTAACCTATAGAACTGTATGAAAATAAATTTGCATTGTTTCACACCTCTAAATCTATGGTAGCTTGTTACAACTCCAATAGAAGGTTCTGATCTAGATGCACTANGGCGACTGTCGTGGACATCCATGTGGGCCAATCTAATCATAGGAGCCTGAAAGCAGAAAGCTTCCTTGGGTGGAAACAGAGACATGCAGCAAGTGGGGTACAGGGCATGGAGGGGAGGGGCCGCGGTGAAAGAGATTTGAAGCATGACAGGCTGTTGCTGGCTCTGAGGTGGGACACATAAGGCCCAGGATGAGGCTTCAGAGGCTTACAGAAAGCATGAGAAGAAATGGGGGCAGCCCTCCTGGGGCAAAGATGGCTACCTGGTTGACAGCCAGCAAGGAAAGAGGACCTCAGTCCTACAACAGCAAGGAACTAAATTCAGCCAAGGACATGAATGAGCTTGGGAGCAGATTCTTCCCCAGGGTCTCCGGTGAGGACCATAGAGCCCTGCTGACAGCTTGGGTTTAGCTTGGTGAGACCCAGGTCAGATTGCTAACCTATAGAACTGTATGAAAATAAATTTGCATTGTTTCACACCTCTAAATCTATGGTAGCTTGTTACAACTCCAATAGAAGGTTCTGATCTAGATGCACTAATAAGGTTTACAATTCAGCTTCCTGAATTTCATCTTTTTCAAGTCACTGGTTCACTTATGAAGAACTCTGCCACCTTCTCACCTGGGCACCACGACACCCTGAGAATAATGAGCTCTTCTGTGTCTTCAAAGCTACACATACTCCTCATTTGCTGCTGTTCTTTGTTCTTATCGCCATCTGCTGGAAAACATCTATTTCATGATTTTTCTTCACAGGTTTATTCAACCAAGCCTAAATACTCAATAAAAGGGGAATAGCTAAATCACAGGTGGCAAACACAAGGCCCGTGAGCCGAATCCAGCCCTCCAACCTTGTTTAATCCTGCCTGGCCCCCTTTTTCTAGCCAGCAGCTGTGCTGAGCTCTCAATTATTAAGGGATAGCTACATTTATACAGCCCTAAAATTATATTTGGCCTTTTGAAGGCAACGGAGATGCTGATGTGGCCCCCGGTGAAAATGGATTTGACACCCCTGAGCTAACTAAAAGTAGATATATCTATCCTCAACTCAATATTATCAAGTCACTTATAATTAAAGCCATGAAATCAATTGTTTACTTTATTATATAGTTGTGCATATAAAGTAAAAAATAAAAATTAAGTTTACCCACTTTAACTATAATTACTTAAAAATATACGTACAGATTACAACACAAGCCTAGCAGCACGTTCTATCAGTGAAGCAGGATTTGTTTCTTCAAATTTTCTATATTGTGCCTATAAACTGTATCAGAAACAATGAAATGACATTGAATTGGTAACAGAATGACAGACACCACCTCTCAGGAAAGATTCTCCACCTCTCTCTTGATTAAGCTGCAGCATTTCTGCAGCACACCCTTTGGGGGGGCGGTGTGAGAACATTCGCACGTGTGTGTGTGTGTGTGTGTGTGTGTGTGTGTGTGTGTATAAATCAGCCTCTGTTGCCTGTCAGAATATAAACTTACTGAGTTAAGGAACAACACCTACCTACTCTGTACTTAATCAGAGTATCCACCATAGTGCCCTTTACACATTAGGCTGACTCTAACAAAACGCTGACTTATGACAAGTACGTCTCTGAGAAGGCATGAACACTTTCCATACAGATGTGGAAAAAATAATTCAAAGACATAAATAATGGAAAAGGGTATATTTTTTCTGATTTATTAATATCTTACAAGGTACCTGAAAAACCTTCACAATGAAGGCACTGCCAAGAGGCAGAAACAGGTGATGAGAAAGAGCTGACAAACAACCGGAGCATGTGGACCGTGTTAATGAGGCTTTCATTTCAGCCCTCAACTGATGGAAGTCCCTATCTGCTAAATCTTTTTCTAATATGTACATGAATTCCCACACAGTTTTCTGATTTCAAAATGAGAGCTAATTCAAATAGGAAACACTGAGAACTACACCACTCTGAATATTGGGCAAAGCTTTCTTACAGAGACTGCATTTCTGATATAGAATCTTTGACAGCACATTCTTTACAGGAATAAACAAAAGTGGGTACATATTAGCCAAATGTACCACATTAGGAAAAAAAAGTCACAACGATAGTCTGTAAGAACACCAACTGAATGAAGGTACTTTCATTATTTTAAATGGCTTTAAGTTAAAAGTCAATATGAACATCTGCTTATAAACTCAGGATGCATTACACATTAATCCACACGACACAGTCTAAGTATTCGCTGCCCGCAATACTTTCTTTGCTCGCTTGTTGTATCCTCTACCTACACTTCATCGTTGGACTCAAGTGCGGTAGTAGGATGAGGAGTGAAATATAACAAATACATGGGTTTGAAATTATCCTTTAAGAAAAACATTAAATGAAAGTAACTACTAAAGTGATCTTGAGGTGGAGGCATGAGGAGGAAGATATCACTGTGGGGAATGGCGTTATTTTTAAGGGAAAAAATCTCAATCACACAACTAAAGTTATGATATGCAAGTTTCCCTCTCTAGTCTCACTTGTTTGTACCCTGCGTTTGTGACATAATAAATAAAAACAATAATCTTTAACATACACCCTTGATAGTTCAATACTACTTTATAAATATTATCTCAAGGGCATCATTGATAAGGTAGCAAAAATACTTACATACAATAAACTTCTACATTCACAGGAACATATCCCAAGACCTTTATATATCTCCAAATTAAAAAATCACTATGCTATAGAATTCATCCTAGAAAATGTAGTGATATATGGGAATGACTGTGAAGTCACGTTGAGATGTAGACTCATTAGATGACATACCTAATGATATGTGACTTGGGGAGAGCAGAAACAATGTTTACAGAAATTCCCACTGGCACTTTAGAATTTATAACATTTGGGCATAAGTCTAATAAAGCAAGTTTATTTCTTCCAATGAAGAAGTTCTTGGTATCAATTTTCAAAAATAATAAAGTCTTATAAAATAAACCATTCATCTCTTCCAAAAGGAAGTCTAGTCCTTTTCATTTGAAAAATCAGGTTTTAAAGTGAACTTACTGAGGCTCCATCACCAAACTTTAAAATAGAGACAATGATAAGTGACCATCTCTTGCCCTCACTGGGTTTTTCTGAGTATGAATTAAAAAGCCATGTTGGAAAGTACTCTGTAAACTCTTGCCAGTTTGATTTCTTTTTTTTTTTAAGATTTTATTTATCTTTAGAAGGGAAGGGAAGGAGACTAGGAGAGAAGGAAAGAAACATTAATGTGTGGTTGCCTCTCATGGGTCCCCTGCTGGGAACTGGCCTGCAACCCAGGCATGTGCCCTGACTGGGAATCAAACCATAATTGTGTGGTTCGCAGGCCCACGCTCAATCCACTGAACTACACCAGCCAGGGCCCAGTTCGATTTCTTTGTGTGTGTGTGTGTGTGTGTGTTATTTTATTTTTTATTTTTATTTAATTCTTGTTCAAGTAGTTTTCTGTCTTATATTCCCAGCCCTGCCCACACCCCCAGTGCTCCCCACCTCCCTCCCATTTCCACTCCCACCTTAGTTATTGTCCATGTGTCCTTTATACTTATTCATGTGAATCCTTCCTCTTTTCCCCTGTGATTCT
The DNA here is from genome assembly GCF_014824575.4 of Sturnira hondurensis. Classification (NCBI taxonomy): domain Eukaryota; kingdom Metazoa; phylum Chordata; class Mammalia; order Chiroptera; family Phyllostomidae; genus Sturnira; species Sturnira hondurensis. Next base: position 3,186,304 of record NW_028081539.1, read on the forward strand.
CTCCACTTTCCCCTCTGTCCCTACAGAACAGGCTGACATGGACCGGTTTGATTTCTTAATCCCATCTCCTCCTACCTCTTCTAAAAACTTCCCTTTTCAATTATTTCATCTTATTCTCATAGGCAATTTCTCCTTAATCTATAAATATGCTCATCTTTCCAACTTTACGAGAGAAAAAAAACAAACACTTCTTCAACCATGAAGCTCACTGAAAGAGGATGTAGTCTTCTTACCATCCTTGCTCCACCAAGAGCAGCCTATACTCACTGTACCTCCACAGCCACAATTCTCATTTGCTCCTTGGCTCCTCACAGGAATCACACTTTTACCTGTACCATTACAACGTTGAGTCATTACATGACTCACATGTGCCTAATCCAACTGGCATTATGTAGTTCTGACCTGACTTTCCTGTGGGATTTGACAGTGTTTACCTTTCCTTTTTTAAATCTTTCCCTTAGTACCTTTGATACCTGATATCACTATCCTTTGCTGTGTTCCTATTTCATTCAAAATTCTTCCCTGGTATTTTCACTGGTTTCTCTTTTTTTTTAAAGATTTTATTTATTTATCTTTAGAGGGGAAGGGAAGGAAAGAGGGAGAGAAATATCAAAGTATGGTTGCCTCTCGTGAGTCCCCTGCTGGGAACTGGCCTGCAACCCAGGCATGTGCCCTGACTGGGAATGGAACCGCGATTCTTTGATTTGCAGGCCCTTGCTCAATCCACTGAGCTACACCAGCCAGGGCTGGTTTCTCTTTTAACTCATCTCCTATTTCCATTGCTGCTCATCACAAGTCACTTAAACACTGATGTTCTTTGGGTTCTATTCAAAAACACTTCCCCTTTTCTTGTCATTCTATACTCGTTCCCCGAGTGATAGCAACCATTCCCCTGACTTAACCACCAGGCGCACTGTGATTAGCAGATGTCTCTCTCTGATGTACCCCTCACTGGTAAAGTGTGGTTTATATCCAGCTACTTACTAAACATCCCCCTGCAATATCCTGCAACTAAACATGCTTCCCAATACCCTCCACAGGCATCTCAAGTTTAAAACATCTGAGACTACTAAATTGATAATCTCAGCAATCACATTCATTCCCTAATCTCCTTGTCCTCCTTTATTCTTCTTAGTTAATGAAACACCATTGTCCAAGTAAACGCGCAGCTCAGCCTACTCTGAGGGCCCACTGTGAGCTGCTGCAGTGCTAGGGAGTACGACGGAACCCAAAGCCAGTACTAAATCACGGCCCCATTACTTACGAAAACAATTCAGTCAGGGGCACAGTTCAACTAATAAAATTAAGTACTTTGTGCTAAATTCTTAATAGAAAGGTTTACAAATTTTGTAACATGTTTAAATGCCTATCTCTCAAATGAAATCAAAACTGTAAGTTCCTTGAGAACAGAAATCATGTCTATTCTTAAAATTGCAAACACATAATTGTTATACCAAAGCTCTTCAAGCATTTAAGTCCTATAAAATGATTGGTAAATTTCTCTGTATTGCTACTTCAATTTTTACAAGTATTTATATCATTATCTCCAATTAGTTTTATTGACAAATTTAATTACAATGACAGTCATCATTCCACTCTGATCATCAGAACACTAAAAATTAAATCTAATAACGATTTCAGCCTCAACCTCCTAATGTCCACCCCCTCTACCAAACATTTAAACTGTACAGTTCATGCAAATCAATGATTATTTTTTCCTAACAAGATTATCATTACAGTCTCTCAAACCAAGTAGTATGCATTCCTATTTTGACCTAAGCAAAAGAAAGGTAAAAAAAAAAAAAAAGCACTGTGTTCAGACAACCAAGAGAGACAATTCAATATGATTGAAAGCCATATCACGAGGTTACTTTGTACAACAGGAAGTGTCAAACTATGCACATCAACTGCCAACCTACATACAGATGTCTCTGACATGGTAATAAAATGAGAAACCATTTGGTTTAATAATAATAAAAAAGCAACACCAATTGGTGCATATTACATGTAGCATCTAGCCCTGGTTGCCTAGCAACCAGGCAGAAGTGAACTGCACGGAGAATGAAAGCCCTCAACGAATGTACAGTTTGTGCAAGTTTCAAGGACTCGAAGAGACATGCCAGTAGTTAATCTAAATTCTAGTTGACAATTACCATGCTGAGGTGGAGGAAGGAAAATCCATCTTTATCGCACTGAATCGACTGACGAGAGGTGAGATTTGGCCCTTTTAATGTGTATCTTCCATACCAGTGGCTTTTTAGAGAACATTGTCACAATATGATTTAGGAATTATAAAAACTTTGCATAAGTAAAAACAAAATATTAATGTTATAATATACATTTATTCAATCAACAAAACACATAACGAATACGTGTCGCATGCCAGATACTGCCCCAGCCACTGGGGACACAAATATGGAAGTCATTTCACACGCTCTTGAGCGGCTCATACTATAATGGAGTACTCAGACAAGTAAATTGAAAATTACATCGTAAGTTCTGTAATACTGAAGTAGCTACAGGATATTAGGAAAACACATATAAAAAACCTCAGATTCAGACAGAGGGGAGGGGGATGGGCACTAAATAAGGACAAGAGCTCAATACTAAAGGACAAGCAAAATTTGGTCAAGTTATAAACATGGCGGAAAGGGAGAAGAGCATTCCAGGCAGAAGGAGGAATATTTAAAAGGGCATAGAGGTGAGTAAGAACATGCTGTATCAGAGCAACTTCAAGGCACTTGATGGCACTAGAAGTTAGGGTAAGAGTCCTAAAAGAAGAGCCAGGCTTCTTCCAGAGAACCTAGGATGTGAGACTAAGAACTGCAGAGTTCAAGCAAAATAAAATTGAAGGAACGGAAGGGTTTTGAGCCAAGGAATAGTATAATAACTCTGGGAGTTATGAGAAATATTTCAGAGAGGGCAAAGTTGGTGTCAAGAACAGATAGACGCTACCACAGTCAGAGAAGTACTCTGGAGATAAAAGCATCAACAGATTAGAGCAACGGAGTGAGTTGGGGAAGTGACTCAAACATGATTCACTAACACATGCTCTAGGGAACTGAACAACTAGGCATACTATTTATGATATTCAGTCCTGATAAATTGTAGTCTGACCCCCCACCCAACAAAACAATTACACAGTTAAAAACTACATGTCTGGAAGGAAAAGTTACTAGAGAGCAGGATAGGAGGGGGGGGGGAGGAGTGGGAAAAGGAGAGAAGGAGAAAAAAGAAAGAATACTGAAAGATACTGGAAATTAGTATCTTACCAAGTTTAGGAATGAAAAGTGATAAAAAAAAATTTTAAACCATAAAGAAAACTACTATTGGTGCTTGGCTACATAAAATTTGAAAATGTAGGTAGGTTGGATAATTAAAACCTTTCAGAAAAAAAGTTTGTAACAAATACAATGAAGTTATTATTGTTTATATTGAAAGTATTTACTTAAGATCAAATACAAATCAGGAGATGCTATCAATAAATGGGCAAAGATACAGATAGTTAATCCCATCCTAGAATAAAAACCGGTAATAAAATGTTTTAAAATCATTCTAAATAAATGAAATGTACATGATCACAATACTATCTCTACATTAACTATTAAATTAGGAACTGTTCTGGCTGCCCTGGTTTGTTTACAGTATGGTAATATGGGTGATCTTGTATAATATGAAAATATAAGTAGAATAAGTTTTAACAAACATATACTTAAATCTTTGAAATGGTTCATATGCTTTGAAAAGGAATTCTACTTCTGAAAGTCTATACTAAAGAAATGGTCAAAAATATAGATCAAGGTATACACATGGCATTTTTTATACTAGTGAAAAAACTGGAAATAGTCTAAATGCCCCTCAAAGAGAGATACACTACAGTATATCCAGATAAGGAAGCATCATATAGTCACTAAATATTATGTTTTTGGAGAGAGTCTAATAACAAAAAGTCTTACAATCTTTATTTTAAAAGGAAAAAATAACAAAGTACATAAAAGTATAATCTCAACACTGGGTTTTAAAACATTATAAAAAGAAGAAGGATTATGGGTAGCGATAATGGGTTGTTCCTTTCACTCTCCTGTATTTTCTAAATTTGTTTGTCTGTCTTTAATGAGGATACATTATTTTTGTATTTGGAAAACAAATCCTACCTATGTCCTCTATCCGCTATAATAAATGTGGAGGTCCCAAAGTACTACCTGGCTTTGCATTTAAGTAAGTAGCTCATTCTTAGTGATCATCCTTTTGCCAGTCATCTCTACTCATTTTAACTTAAACTTGTCAACTAGTTCTACACACTTTTATTGAATTGAAAGAGTTTTCTATAGTACCCTAAAATCAATGGTACCAAGTGTATTGTATTAAGAACTTCATCTTAAGTCACTGAATTAAAGCAAGAAAAAAAACTAAGCTTTCAGCAATTGAAGGGGTTCTCACCACTTTAATACACCCGACTTGCTATAATGCACTTGCATTTATAAGCATTAACAAGGCTGTGCCTTCATATTACCTGAGATGCTTAAGCAGAGGCTGAAGTCTCTCATCAGACTGCACGGCAGGCAAGGACCTGGCTGTTAACTAAAAGCAAAGAATAGGGTTAGTAAAAACAGCAAAGGCCAAATAGGAACACGTCTGAACGGTGAACGCAAAACGGGGATAAGGCAGCAAAGGGAGAGGGAGTACTTAACATGTAAGGGCATTTTCCTCTTTGACTCAAAGAACTGTATAGAAAACTGACACTTTATATAATTAAAGCAAACTATATGGTCCTAACTTTATAGGTTATGTCACTGAGTTTACAAGTAAAGAAAAAGGAGGCAAAACAAACAATACCATCTGAGTTATTGAAAAAGCCTTGAGTCGTGAAAATCTTTTCTTTGTAAATAAAAATGGAAAAACTTCTAAATGTACAGCAACCCACCTTATAGCACTCATCCCTGGAATGATGAAAATTGGAGCGAGGGACGTGCATTTACAGTTAAGCCACTGTGAAATTGGTTACACACAGAAGCGCACTCGCGTGCACACACACACACACACACACACACTCATATACACACTACCGCGCATTCCTCCATTTGACAACCTTATGGCTATAAGTAACTAAGAATGTCTTTTAATCATACATAAGGTATTTAATATTGAAAGACAAAGCCAAATTGCCCTAGGAAACAAAATGTAAGAGTCAAAGCCTTATCCTTAAATACTGTGCATGAGGTTCACAGTAGAATCAAGGAAATACAAGCCTCTGGCAGACTTTATTGCAAAAATATGAATTATAGCTCTATGTGTACCTATTTTCCTATCGTTCTTAAAAAAATTCTCTTGTGCTATGAGAATAGGACCCAAAGGAATTAAAAACATCCATCTCAAGTAATTACATAGCTTGAAGTAACCTTACTAAAATACCAAAACAAAAATAAAAGATAAATTTCTTCTGGATTCTATTGTGTCAAAATAGTTCTTATATTCTAACAAATCATTTGACAATTCACAAAAGAGAACTTTCCTTAAGACAAGCAGCAAAATGAAAGATGCCCTTTGGTTTTTATGTAGGGTGTCTGTCTTCTCCCTTTAACTATTTCATAATTAAAATTTTGTAAAAAACAGACATTTAATTCATCAAGCCTAATTTTCAACATTATGCAAACAAAATAAAACCATCCCCTTTAAAACATCTAATAAATATTATATATGTGAAAAAATGTTTAACAAAATGCCACATATGAAGTCATTTTTATTAAATCATATCTAATATTAATAATAATGAAGAAATTCTCCCAATTTGGTGGAAGTTAGCAAAGTTATGGACTGAAATCAATAAAGGAAGACAATCACTCTGCTGTGATTTTAACACAATGAAAAGACTCTCAGTATCCCTAAGAAATTTTAACTCTAGTATTTCATGACATAGAAAACGATATCAAGGCTTTTTAAACAAACCACTTTAACACACCCTATGCCTGCTGTCAGCTCTCTTTACAAAACGCCATTTTCATTGTTTAAGAGATTTCATGTCTCAGAGGCAAAGTTATGCTCTAAAAATATTAAAATTATTTACCTGGATATTTCAAAGGTCAATTTTCTGGGGAAAAAAAGATGGAGCAGACAGACTGTTTTTCTGTTATTTCTGTCAATCTACATAGCATGCCTCTTAATCAAATCATCTTTTCTAAATGAAAGCAAATGAATTAAAAACACGGGATTTAGAGGAACATATATAAAGGACACATGAACAACTGAGAAGGGTGGAAATGGAAGGGAGGGGGGAGCACGGAGGGTGGGATGGGATGGGAGTAATAGACAGAAAACTGTACTTGAAAAATAATTAAATAAATTTAAAAAAATAAAACTAAATAAAATAAATAAAAACACCTCAGTAACAGCAAACTATTTTTGAATGTCTGCTCATTCCTCCCGGTAAATTTTTCTCCATTCACTCCTATCTTAATCTTAGCCTTCGTTTCCTTTTCCTAAACTATTAATACATCTCCATTTCACTGTGGTTTCTGCCTCAATTCTTGCCTCTCTCCTAATTCATTCTCCACACCAAGACCAGATTGAAATTTTGAAAATGCAACTTAACTGCTCCCCAATTTAAAACCATTTGAAGGACTTCTGAACACAGACAACAGTGTGGCGATAGATAGGCCCGGGTCGGGGGTGGGGTGGAGGGGGAAGGGGACTAAATGATCATGGAAAAATACAATAAAAATTTAAAGAAATAATAATGCCCTAAGGCTCTCAGGCTATTCTTTCATCAGACATTCTCCTAAAACACTCCCTGGGGCCACGCTGCAGAAACCCTAGGCACAAGACCAGTGTGACTGACTGTGGAGCTCCTGCCAACTCCACAAGCCACAACAGGAGGGAGCGTACAAGGGAGAAATCGGCCACAGCTCCAGTTTCTGGAAGACATGTGCTCAACGACTGACTCCCTCTCCACCCATCCCCATCCCACAACTTACTTTCAAGTTTGAATCTCACCTAAACTGTAGGTGAGTGCTCTAAGTAAACTTATTTCAAGAAAGATTTTAGGCTTTGCAAAAGTGTTGTTGTCAACTTTCAAAACAATATTTTCAAAAAGAACGTATATCTCCTCATGTTAAGGAGCTGAGGTAATAAAGCCAGTATTCCACAGCTCTTAAAGGAGGCAAAGCCATCTGCTGACTTTTTGCTGACAGATTTAAATGTCCTTTTAGAGGCTTAAGGCTCCATCGTTTCTTCCCAAATTTCTCTCTGAGCCCCAGTAGTTACCACTCTGTCCACTGGACTATGAGGGCCAGTGCATCCCTCACACTTGCAACGTAACAGGTTTTTGATAAATATTAAAAGTGTGACAAATCCCAAAACTTGCAACTGTGTAATTCTTATTCACTGATGAAAACGAAAGTATATCTACATTTCACAGTTAAAGTGTTTTGAATCCCTGCTTTGAGCAAAACTAAATGAAAATCAAAACTAAACTAAATCACAATGGTCAGCCTTCCAAGAAAGTAATACACTATCACAAGAATTTCATCACTGGTTTCTTCTATAATCGAAAATGAATAATTGTCTAGTTGAAACTGACTTTGGTCTCCACATATCTTAGTTGTTTGTTTTTTTTCTAAAACAACAATGACCTTGGCCCTGGCCAGGTAGCTCAGTTGGTTAGTGTCATCCAGACACGCAAAGGTTTGACTACCAGTCAGAGCACGTATGAGAATCGACCAGTGAATGCATAAATACACAAATAAGTGGAACAAGTCAATCTCTCTTTCTTTCCCCTCTTTCCTTCTCTCTCTCTCACAAAAACAATAAAAAATAAACAGACAAACAAACAACAACATCCCTGATCCATAAATCATCAAGAATGAAAGAGAAAAAGCTATCACAGTTTATACCTGCGAAGCGGTTGTCTGAGTTAGGGCTGTTTCGTGGGAACTATAATACAGTCGACATAATTTATAGTTCATTTCTTATTGTTGAGAGGTCAGAGGTGAGCTGTTAAGATGTCCATTCATTATTAAGAATATATCTAGCATACTGAATTTATTAGTGCAAAGTTTGTGTTGCTTTAGACAAGTATAACAAACTACTAATTCTTAAATTTTACTTTAAAGATTAGCATCACTAGTCAATCTTGCACTTTGCCATATACTTGGATAAAAAAAATAATAAGGCATTTTTCCAACTAATGATTCTCCTTTTATTCCCCATAGATTTAAAAGCACATTAAACACACACACATACACATACACACACACGAGAGACTGGAAGGATCTGGGCCAACCCTGTCGTATCATTCTTGAAGAAACTGGGTTCTTCAGATGGTAAGTAGGGGCTGGTCAGCCACTGAGGTCAGGGCCCACACAGCACAGGGCAGTGTGCTCAGGCACAGTATGACTCATAGCACTCTGCAAGCCGGCATCAGCCAGGCAGAGGCCTCTGCCTTGAGGCAGCAAAGGCCTCTGCCTCCTCTCATTCCTTCCACTTGTCAAAACCAGTCAATTCTCTTCAAGATTCACAAACCATGGACTTTGTCTTGAAGACTCCAAAATTCCTACCTTGAAGATTCCTTCACAACATTCGGGATTTGACTCAAATGTGACCCCCTCTCTGAGGACTTCCCAACCGCCTCCGCAAAGTAGTATCCTCTCTGTAGGTAATCTATTTCGGGTAACTCACAACATTTATCACTATCTGGAATTATTTATTAGATCACTCACTTCTGTCTTTCTCTCTCCACAAGAACATAAACTCCATCAGGGCAGGAACACTTTCTGTCTTGCTCACCACTCCTCCCTTATGTGACGCTAAGAAAAGCAGGCAGTGCAGTATGCAGTAGGCACTCAATAAATATTGTGAAATGACTAAAAGGTTCACCTCAAATATTTCCAATAGAAGTATGAGTTTAGAAAAATCTGCCCTGGATGCTGACCCCTTTGGTCTCGCATTTCTAAACTTTTCATAAGGAAATATGACCTATGAACTAGAAAAGCCACACCCATTTCTCTCTCCATTCCCATATGAAGTCCTCCCTGTAAAAGGAGGGCAAACGCTCTCCTTTTACACTCAGCGCCACTTAAACTGCAGCTCCCTGGTTCAAGGAAACAAGCAGCCCCAAACTAACAGTCCAAACCTCAAGGTATGGACATACTCTAGCAGGCACTACTGAAAAAGCAATCACGGCAGAGTTCCTTTGCTCTAGTTGATGTGTCTTTTGGCTTTTGGTGTACTTTTTTGGCCACTAAATAATAGCCACAAATAAAGCAGAAACGTCAGCTAAATATATATATTTTACAACATTACTAAAATCTTAGAGCATGCAAAGTTTAAAGACTTTTACAGTGAACAACTGTTAAAAAAAAAAAACTTAACCTAGCAAGACTGAAACTGCTTCAAAAATTCACAGAAAGGAAATAAGGAACAGACATTGTAAATGTGACTATTCGAATACGACTCACTTGACAGATGTGAAGGAACATGCTTTGTCATTATACAATAAGGAAATTAAAGTGCTGTGTGAAACAATTTCCAAGGTACTACTGCTAAATAATGGGTTGCAGTTTCTGGCACATAAGTTATTTTGAAAGGGGATCCAAAACGTTTGTCTCAAACCACTCCCACCCCAAAAGGACACAAAGTTTCAAGAACACTGAAATCCGAGTAGCAATTAGAACATTAATTCTAATCAAGGATGGCAAAACCTGGGTCTACATCATGCTTGATTCTCACACCCTTTCAAGAGTAAGGCAAACAGAGAAGATAGTTTATTCTTAGGCTTTCCACTTAAAAATTAGATCATCGTGAGAAGAGTAATTTTCTGGACTATGATCCTGCAGGTAACTACGTGAGTGTTTGTTATATTATTTTACATACATTTATGTTTGAAATAGTTCAAGGGAACGAGGGAGGGGGGGGGAGATAAGGAAAAATGGACTGATTTTCTAGCAACGTGAGGAACGGGTTGGAGGAGAGTGATCAGGGATCCAAAACGAAGATCCAGATTGGGGCAGAGGCAGTGGCAATGGAAAGGCACACAGGAATGTGAGACACATGAAGGATGGTTGCTCAACACAGCTTCACGTGTACAACAGAAGGAGAAGTAAGACGGGACAGCCGGGTGGGTAGACAGCTGGATTGACTTCAACACAGCAGCTACGGGAAGAGGAGGCTGGGGAAATGAAAGGAAATGACTAGTTTCATGCATGCTGAATTGGAGGTGCTTTTTAATATCCAAAAGGCAACTGAATATATATGGATCTAGAGCCCAGGAGAGGTTATTGAGCTACAGATTTATACTTACATGTTACCAGCAAATAACTATCAGGTAAAGCTCTAAAATGGCTAAAAATTCCCAGGGATTATGCAGAAAGCAGGGATGTCCAATTGTCACTCGCTAGTAGTTTACGGGGGTAGTATGTGGAAAGTTTGTTCCAAGCCATATTCAGAAAGAAAATGGGACTTGTAACAGCATCTGCCTGGATATGGAATGGGAGATTAGAGATATCTGTCAGATATGTGCTATCCCTAGTGAGAATGAAATAATAAAGAGAAATAAGGAATTTAGCCAATAGATTTAAGAGTTTTATAATACTGATTTTAAGCAACTATAAATTTATGAGAGAGAGAGGGAGGGAGGGAGAAAGAGAGAGAGAGAAAGAGAGAGAGAAAAAGAGAGAGAGAGAATGAATATAACGAACAGCTCCTTTAATTTAACTTGTTGCAAACCTGGAATGAATGAATTTCACTTTTTCACTTTGTGGAAAGAAAAAGAAAATGTTCCCTGAGGAAAGCCTTCTGCCTCCAGGTATGAAGCCGACTGACGCTCTTAAAATCCTACAGGAGATTGTGCTGTCAGCCAGCTGCTATTTTGAAGTAGAATTTTATAAAGGAGTCTTCAGGAAAAAAAAAATTTCAAATGATGGGCATGGAGTAAGGAAACAAGATACACAAAGGTAACTACAGAAGTAAATACGGTAAATGGTTCTTAAAGAGTCAACCTTTGGAAAACAAAGGTGACTCAATCAGGTGAAAATGAAGAACAAGAGGATGCCTTCTTTTTTAAATAATAAATCCCTTCTCTCAGAACTACTAGCCCAATACTGGCTAAATTAAAACACATAAAAATGACAGGAAAACAATGCTCACTTAGAAAATATTGCTCAATTTTGTTCTCTGGTGTTTTTACTCTCCACCAGTCACTTCAGCTTCCTTACAAAACTGAAGAGAAATGGCAATGCGCACTAATATCAAAGCTGTACCTTAAAAGAAATCCAAGGTAGGCCCTTCTTTTCATACAACCTTGTTCTACTCAAAGAAGCAGAACAGTGCTCTCTGCCAGTGATACAAAGGCAGGGGCATTTATGTACATTTACAATGACAGAGAGACCAACTTCCAGTGGTTTTTGTTCTGGTTTGTTTTTTTATTTCTAATAAATTTTATTTTTTCCAAGCAGTTTTAGGTTCACAGCAAAATTGAGAAGAAGGTACAGAGAGTTCCCACACACCCTCTGCCGCACCCATGCACAGCCTCCCCCATTACCAATATTCCCTGTGAAAGCAGCACATTTATTACAATTGATGAACTTACAATGACACTTCATTATTGCCCAAATCGCCCAAAGTCCACAGTTTACGGTAGGGTTCAGTCTTCGTGTTGAAGGTTCTATGGGTTTGGACAAATGTATAACGACGTGCATCCACCACTGTGGTATTGCACCACTGTGGTATTGTACAGAACAGTTTCACGGCCCCAACAATCCTCGGTGCTCTACCTACTCATCCCTCCCTCCTCACTATGGTTACACAGTTGGAGTCACAGTTTGTAGTTTTTTCAGATTGGTTTCCTTCACTTGGTACTATGCATTTATGGTTCCTCCGTGTATTTTCATGGTATGATAGCTCATTTCTCTTTAGCATTCCATCATCTGGAGGTACTACAGTTTATTTATCCACTCACCACTGAAGGACATCTCTGATACTACAAGTTGTGGCAGGTATAAATAAAGCTGCTATACACGTCCATGTGCAGTTTTTTGTGTGGAAACAAGTTTTGAACACGTGTCTTTTTAAGTGAAAAACAAATGGGGAATGATTTTCAAAATACCTTTACATTCTGCTCATTTGCTGCTCATATGCTGCATTTTACTATCTTAATATTTAATCTGCATTTTAATATTAAAAAAAACATTGGGGTATATAGATCACAGAAAATGACATGATGCCTTTGGGGAAAATTAAGTTTTTTCTTTCAGTAAGTGTAATGCAGGTATAATGTTCAATAAACTTTTCTAAATGGGAGCAGGGTAGATATCTGAGATGCCTTCTACTGCACCTTGTAAATCTCCAAGACACCAACTCAAAATCTAGAACAACAACCTTTTTCTACTAACTCAAAGATGCATAGACTACACTTATGCAAATATCCTAGGTGACACACAATTTATAGGTCGAGAAAATAATTATTTTAAACCAAAAGGCATCAGTTTATTTAAACAGAGCCTCCCACAGTAATATATATATATATGGCGCACTAGAGAAAACAGGTTGTTCTACAGAACTACCACTTTTATTACTGGGAGGGACTAAGGCAGATTTCAAGTACAATTAACTTCACAGGCAGCTGCTCTTTTAATTTCATTGATTTTAACAATGGAAAATCCTCTGTCTTTTGATCTGCATTTTCTCATAATACAATGGATCCCAATTACAAATCCCAAACAGTGAGACTCCACATTATATTCCACCTTGCTCTTAGAACCAAATTTGCCCCCCAGGTTCATGGTCTCCCTGGGCTGGCTGGGAGACTGTTTGCTACTAATCCTAACAGGTGAGTGCTTTGATGCTCACACCATTTCCCGGGGTTCGTGGGGCTTTTACGCGCATTATCTCACTGGATCTTCACAATAGTGGTGGTTTTATCAGTACAGTGCTCCTGAGCATGGAAATTTCTCCATCAGCTGGTCACAAACACGAGTTTCAATATGTAAGCTCTAAAACCCAACTCTGTCAAGCAACTTTGTCGAGCAAAACACATAGATTCCGCTTGAGCTCTAAACACGCCCAAGTAGTTTAATTTCCAAAGAATATTAAACAGTACAGAAGAAACAAGATATTTCCAGTTCAGGGGTCTGAGTGATATGAAGAACTGAGAGAGTAAACCTGGGAATAGTGCAAGCAGACATCCCAGCGCTAACTTTTGATCATGAAACCTATGGTGTGAAAAGAAGCCTGTTATTCAAAGGCTAACCTAAGCACCTTACTGATGCTCTATATCACTTAGAAATGTAAAACAATTGCTTGAGCAGGAAAAAAGGTATTAGAGATGTGCAGCAATAAATATGCATGGATCGCTGCATTTTCTCCCTTAGAGTAAAACACCCATAAAATCATTTCACTGCTAGAATACCCTGCTAATTCAAAATTAGCAGGTTCAAAATTCTTAAGCTACTACAGCAAGCAATTTTACAATTATGCTTCTCATAAGCAAAGCAGAGACCTAGAAAGTAAAATTTAGCATGGTTTGTTTTTCATGTTGGCACCCAAGAGATTAAATATTCAGTCAAAGGCATCTGGCACACCCAAGCAGAGGGAGTAGGTGCCCTTTATGCCCTAAGCACCAACTTTGCTCAGCCTCATGTATGTATCTTCAAAATGTATCCAAAATCGGCATTCATTCCAGAACATGTTCTTCTTGGTCTTACTATAAAGATGTTTAATTATTTTATCATTGCCATTATTGTCCTATATGTACATTCTATATCCTCTAGTATAACTAGTCCCACACATCCTGGCTATCCTACTGCTTCAGAAAACATGTCACCACCGCATTGCACTCTGCACAGTCCCCCCGAAGTCTCTACATCCACGTGGGGCTGGGAAGCTGGTTGACATGCTTCAGGTCTCACTGGCCCACGCCCAGTGCCTTTCATGAGACCAGTACAACTGTTTCAGCCACAATCTTTATATGCAAAACCTCTGAAAATCATTTAAATTCCTAGATCTTTCACTCATTTAATAAATTTGTGAGGCAATAACCAAAGCTCTAAAATTCCTTATTCATTATTATCATTTTCATTTGTCATTTTTGTCTTCCGAAACACCTGTATCATATTTACCTAAATTTGCATTTGTCAATTTCCTATTTAATGTAAGAAATATTCTTATCTAGGTTTTCCAGAACCAAACTGTTCCTTTACTGTTTGTTGTAAGCATGAATCTTGAGCAAAATCTTATTATGTGGAAGTTTCTCATAAAGCTTCCTAAATATGCACATAAATTCTACTATGTGCACTGGAGTTGCCAACTGTATCTACAGGCTTCTAGTAAATGTTTAAAAGACTGGCCAGACAGAATAGTGGCTTTTGTAGTATACGTTATTTATCTTCTTTAAGTAGTACAATCCAAAATTCTTCAACTTCCTGCTGAGTCTATTTCCTATTATAAATGTCAAACATAAACTCCTCATTACATTGGCAATCTTATCTCCTTCCCAAATATTACTAAACAATGTACCACCTCTAATGTTGGAAACTTTAAATTCAACATAATCTACCCTACACTACACTTACATACTTAAATTTGTTTATTAATTAAGCTGAAATTAATGTCCAAGCACCCACAATTATATTTAATTACCAAAGTGAAGAGACACAAAAGGTATGTATGTATAAGTGCATAATTTCATTTTCTACAAGAATTCTTTTTCTCTCGATTTGGACTTTTATGAACACTTGGAAGTAAGAATAGAGCAATGGGGAATACAGCAAAGGGGGCAAATAGGATCTTTATTAAAGCCTGTGTGACAAAACAAATAGTCCTACGGTACACAATTGAAGAACTGGAGGGCCATCCGTGACTAGGAACAACCGATCGGCAAGGATATATAGAGACTTCCATTTCCCCCAACAGCTCAACTTCAAACCACTGATTCAAATTTACAGTCAGGATGGTAGCTGCAGATGGCTAACAACACACCTCTAATGTTTATGTTAACAGATGTGGCAAACAGTATTCATTTGCTTCATACTTTTCCTTGCCTCTGAGACTTAATTTTCCCTGCTGTTTCAAAGCACCTTGATTTCTTTCTTGTCAGTGACCCTGCTTTTGTAGATGTAGAGAATGTTTTTAGTTAAGTGTAAAAAAAAAAGCTCAACGTATCTCCACATCACCCAGTCTATTTCTCTAACCTGATATAATCAGCACACTTTTTGGTTTCGTTCAATTTAGTTGAAATTTAAGCAATTTTCTCTATTCATGCAGTAATCCTACAGTTTTCCTTTAAAAATAAGTAAGACTATTATATAATTGTGTTCCTCCACTAAAGAATTTCTATAATTAAGTCCTTCTTAAAATATTTGACCAGCTTTCAATTACACACAGAAGCATGGTTTACTACCCAAACGAAAGCCTTATAATTAATTATAAAACTTCTAAATGTATTTTAAACAAATCAGAGCAGAAACAAATAAATTATTTCCATTACTAAGACATAAAAATCAACCATTCATTAACAACCATTCACTGTGAAAAAAATAGATAAGTATAGTGTTTTCAGCATGGCGAACATTTAAACACAACTGGACTTTTCACTTCAAATGCTAACATTAGACAAAATGCACTTTCCAAAAGGTTTTACTTCATCATAAATTTAGAGACAAAACTTATTTAATATGACTAAAAATATGGACAAAAATTAAATAAGTGCATTTTTTAATGTTTCAACAAATACAGCAGGGTTCCCAAAGCCTCTTCTTTCTTGCTTGCTTTTTTCCCCTCAAAACATTAGTAAATTAGCACAAGGAGCACTCCGGATCTCTGATGTCTTTTCATTTCTAAGTTCATGGAAGTTTCAAATAATAATACACTGTCCCCTTAACACAGATCCAAGCTTCTGAATTTATTTTTATAAAGGAATAAATCAGTTCATTGTCAGTTTAGATGACATTATAAGTTAAAATTGCATGTAAAATTCTATTTTCCTGAGAATGGTAAATATTTTTCTTATTCCTTATTTCCTTTCAGGTTATGACCTTTTCTATTATTTTTAAAGTTGTGGGCAATAACTAAATCCTATGGTAAAGAAGAAATAGTGGCCTGAAAAACTGAAAGAATCCTTACTTACTTACTTACTTACTTACTTAGATGGAAAATTTTTCAGAAAATAATGCGGCTATTATAACAACTGCCTACTGTTTTAACTGCCTAAAGTCAGGAGCTGACATTTTAGTGAAGGAATGGATCCTACCTAGTATTTTGCTACAAGCTATTGAAGGTATAGATTCTGGACCACTATGACATAATATTAAGTGTACCTACCCCATCTGGCTCAAAGTACTAAGGTATGAAATCAAGAGAGAAGGGGGTGGGGATAAAGTGAGCCTGTTCAAAGATACACTTCCTAAGAGTAATCATTTTATGGTATCATATTTGTTAAACATCCTTTGATATCAGAACAGTTAGTTGAGACTTTTAAAAGACCTTGATACACACTTGACTGATGGCTTTCTAGTGACATTATTTCTTACTTTCTGGCACAATCGAGTTGATAGTGTTTGATGGATAACCAGACAAGCAAAGGGCAAGTTTGAGCAATAGCCATCCTTTATCTCTGACACCTCCATGTTTTACTACATATCTTAAGAAAAGGGAAAGGAAATAAAACTCCATTTTTGTTAGTTAGACAATGTTAGTTCCAAAAGATCTCATTACACACAGAAAGGCACAAATCAGTATTATTTTGAAGTAGCCAATCTCTAAATAAAAATGCATTTTGTTGCAAATAAAGAATCATCAACAGTCAAAAAACCGGGGAGAGGAGAAATTTGCACTGTACATTTGTTAAAGTTTGCTTCTCTAATACAATGTCCTTTGGGGGGGGTTGTTTTTGTTGTTTTGGTTTGTTTTTAGAAAGAGGAGAAGGGAGGGAGAAAGAGAGGGAGAGATGCATTAATGTGAAAGAGAAACATAGATCAGTTGCCTCTCATACACACCTTGACTGGGGACTAAACCCATAGTCTAGGTATGTACCGTGACTGGGGATCGAACCCGTAATACAGGCATATGCCCTGACCTGGAATCGAACTGACTACCTTCCATTTTGCAGGATGATGCCCAATTAGCTGAGCCACATCAGCCAGGGCTCTAATAAAATGTTTGTAGCCATTTAAGTCCACAAGATTCCCTGGGCAAAGCACAGTACACCAAATGCAAAGTTAGGTTTCCTTGTTCTGCTGTTGGACCCGACTTATAAATATAAGCTACTCCTCAGCTGGCTCATTTTAATCAGAGGCAAACTAATGCCAGCATGAACTAAAATCAGTCCTACCAAGACACTTCAACAGTGTTGGCATGTGAACTACCAGACAGACAGCTGACAGAATTTTAAAGTCAACTACTGAAAAACACATATACTTGTCCTTAATCTCCACTGAGGTTTTTTTTTTAAGTGACATTAACATTATTTAAAGTATTCAGCAGACTTTTTTCATCATAGATACATCACAGTAAAAGTATGGGCAACCAAGGACTCAAGAAACTGGACATTTGCAACAGGAGACTGTGACTTTCACGTTCTAGCCAGAAGTAAAGGAAGAATTTTTGGCCTGGTGGCAGGAGAGAACAGAGAGGCCGCTCACTAATAGGAGCAGAAGCAGATCTGGAAGGAAAGATCGTAAGTTCAGTTTTGTCCATGTTAATTCTGAACTCCCTGTTAGATACCCATGCAGGTAGAACTATATGAATTTAAGAAATAAAACTGTAAAACCAGTCAATCGATCTCAGAATATCCTGTGGGTATGTGTGTTTAACATACGTTCTACCCCAAACTACAGCCATGAAATAATACCTTACGCTCTTAGTGCTCCTTTTTATGATTAGCTACAACTAATGGATAGAAGTATCCCTTACTACAGGACGCCCTTAGTTCTAAGACCCCTTAAACTCAAGGAGATCGCTTCTTAAGCCACCCAACAATTCTTACACCACTGAACCACCATCTGCTTTAGGAATGCACTGACAATATGTCAGCTCCCAGCCACTTGCAGTCCTGAGTTCTTGGAGTGTAGCTAGTCCAAATGGAGATATGCTGTGAAACAGGTATGAAATTTTGAATACTTACTATTATATACTTTCGAATACTTACTACTACATTATTTTCTCCATTGAGAAAAAAATGTAAAATGTCTCATTAAAATGTTTGTATACCAGTTATGTGTTAGAATGATAATATTTTGTGCAATTAGGTTAGTAAAATACAGTAAAATTCATTTCATCCTTTTAAAACTTTTTTAAATGTTGGATACCAGAAATTTTTAAATTACATTTGCCACATTATATTCCTATTGAACAGAGAATTTCTGAATGATGATAAATATGACTTCTTTCTGGTACACAAGCAGTAATAACATGCTATTTAAATAACTAAAATCTAGGAGCAAGAAGAAGAACAACTGAAAATCACTTGCATCATATGTAATTATTAGAAATAGAAAGTTATCCATATCACACCTATGGCTGCAAAAAGACATTTCTAAAATGTACATGACCCAATATGAGTTCAAATGGAACCAGAAAACTGAAAATAAAAAAATAAGGAGACCCAGTCAGGGCACATGCCTGGGTTGCAGGTCAGTTCCCAGCAGGGGACTCACAAGAGGCAACCATACATTGATATTTCTCTCCTTTCCTTCCCCCCTAAGGACAAATAAATAAATAAATCTAAAAAAAATTAAGGAGAGATGTTATTGCTTTAATGAAAACAGTTAACAGCTTTTCCCAAATATTTATAAAAAATATTAAAAAATCCTAAAATTATATATTGTGATCAGCCACCTTAAATCTTTTTCAATCAGGTAGGTTATAAAGAAAATATGTCCCTTATTACACTAAAAAAATGTTAGCAAATACCATGTGATTTAATATACTTATTATATGTTTTAAATTATATATTATACAGATGATTTCCCTTACCTCCAATATGCACAATAACTGAGACCCTCAGGGCTAAAACAGTAACTTAGTCTGATTCATGTTCATTTGTGGATAACCATTCTTTTGCTCCAAAACTTTTTAGATTTCTTTGGCTATGATATTCCCAAATTTCACTAGTCTATACCATGATACAGATTTTTCCTGTCCTTCCTCCTTGGATTCTATTAGCCCTTTCAATCTGAAGTCTTCGTTCTTTCTTGATTATGAGTAATTTACCATCATTATTACTTTGAATACTCCTCTCTCCTCCAGTTCCCTTTCCCCTCCCGGGAACCCTACTATAGTAGGACCCTACGAATCCCACTACATGGCACTGCTGCCTCTCCTTCGCCTCTCTTAGCCTTCTTCAGACTTTCTATCTCTACTGTTCCTCTTCCTTCAAATTTCTACAGCACGATCTACAAGTTCATTAACTCATTTTTTCACTTGTGTCCATCCTGTATATATGATTTCTTGAGTTCTTTACTTCAGTTACTATGTGTGTCATATCTAACATTTCCACTTTGTTCTTCTCAACTTCTCAGTATTACTACTGCTCTCCTTTATCTCTGAGTGTATTTATGTTTATTTTAAACTAGTGATCCCTCTGTTCCAACAATTCTACTTCATGAAGTATCCACTGTTCATTTTATCCTTTTATCTTTTCAATAGTGGCTGTACAAGGGGGACACTCAAAAAACCAGGAATTTATCCATAAAAAAAATGTGTGTTTATTCTTACATGTTTAAACTTCAGTCACCTTCAAAGTACTCTCCATTTGATGCAATACACCTATTGAGACTTTTTTCCCCACTGCTCAAAACAGCTTTTGAACTCATCTATTTTGATGCCTTTTAGTGTTTCTGCTGTTTTTTGTTTCACCTCTTCCACATAAGCAAAATATTTTCTCTGTGAGGTCTTTTTTCATCCAAGGAAACAAACAAAAAAAAGCCACTCGGGGTGAGATCAGGTGAATAGCGAGGGTGGGACACAGGGGTCATACTTTTTTGGGGTAAAAAAACTGATGGACACTCAGTGTGGTGTGGGCAGGTGTGTTGTCATGAAATGGGCAAACATGTTGCAAGAGTCTTCAAAACAATCACTGAAGCCGAATGCAGTGTCTTGCAACAACAGCAGCTGATACCCTGATACAGAGGGGTTCCTAGAACACTCACTTAGAGGGGGACACCTGTATTATAAGGGGCCTGCCCTCCAGAAGATTAATTCTGGTTTTTCTGGGTCCCCCCTTGTACTCTACAAGCATCTAATTATTTTGGTCTGTGGGGTCATGTTCACCAAAGGATATGAGCTAATAGATCTGGAAATGTATGTGGAAAATGGCTAAAACCCATGTCCTACTATTATCCCCCCTGATATATTTGAGGAAGATGGCAGGGATGAGCCACAGGCATCAAATAATCACTCTTGACCATTTCTCTTGCTGCTACCACCCAGCAGCATCTTTGGAAGGGATTAGCCTTTATACTCTTAACAAGCAGCAGTGGCAGAAGGCAGTCTCTGTAAAGTACAATCTGCAAACCCTGGGAGGAATGAGTGCCCTGGGTTTGCTGATTAACATGCACCTGTTCTCAGCTCCTCACCCCAGCAGGGTTGTCGTGCATCCCTAACAGGACCTCACTGACATCAATTTCTCTAGCAGGCAGGCAGCAATTATCATTTCAAGGCAACTGGAGAAAGTCAGGTCAAAACAAAACTTAAAAGGGAAAAAAATTAAATTAATGTGTGATTTCCTGATTCCTCGGGAAATCCCATGCCTTATGCTAAACCACCTACAGTAACTCTCAACAGCCTCAGTCACCCCTGAAGTTTTTGCAGTTATTTTAGTTATTTCTTGATCGACGCTTTTTTCTTACTTCTGTATTTTCTCCATGGTTAGTTTTGAGAAAAAAGAGCCAACAGTGCCTCTAGACTATCTTAACACGATCCGATGACTTAGCAAAGGAATAAGATCCCTGTGCTACAGTTTAGGAAACTGGTAAAACATTAGGCAATCCTGTAAGGACTCATTGACAACACTAAGTATAAATAACCTGGCACTTTTAAAGTAACACATAACAGTTAAAAATACAAGTAAACATCTACTCCTATTGTCAGACTAATACCAACAATTAGAAATAATTCTTCAAATAGAAAAACAGAGCCCTGGCTGGTGTGGTTCAGTGGACTGAGCATCAGCCTGTGAGCCAGAAGGTTGCAAGTTCAATTCCTAGTCAGGGCCTATGCCTGGGTTGCAGGCCAGGTCCCCAGTAAGGGGTGTGAGAGGCAACAGATCTATGTTTCTCTCCCTCTCTTTCTCCTTCCCTTCCCCTCTCTCTAAAAATAAATAAATAAAATCTTTTTTTAAAGAAAGAAAAATAGAGCAAAACTCCTTTACAGAACTCCTAACCATGAGATATTGCTGGTACAACGTACATATTGAGAAAGGCAGTCATGTGCAGCTTGTCACCATGCCTAACTGCGTAAGAATAGGTTTTGGGACCAGATTCTCTCATGAAGAGATAAAGCGCTCTCACAGCCTGTGCTGGTCATATCTCTTTGCTTGGGAATATCTTTGCCTGGTCTGGGTTTGACCTGTACTTCTTTGTTCTGCTTAAGCCTCTGTGCCATGCGGCACCTGGCCAACCCCCCTGCTATCTCCGTTGTGGGCAGGAAGGGAATGGGGTCCCTCACCTACAGCACAGAGGGGTACACACAGACCATCTTCCTGCGTTGGCTGGCTGCTGGCCACGGAGAACCGAAGTTCCTGCAGAAGCTGATCACGTGCTGCCTCTTCTCTAAGTGAGTAAAGCATTCCATCTAGTGTCTGTGTGAGTCGCATTTTTTTGGTGATTTTGACACCAAACATACATTGGGTTGACCCTGGGACCGCTGCTCCTGGTGGCAGGCACTGTCATACCCTTTGCTGTGCTCCACAGAATGGGACTCCTCCCCTGAAGAGTAACAGGTGTCGCTCACTCAACAAGCACAAAAACATCCTCAGAATCACAGAATTCTCAGTGAAATTCTGAGTAACTGTTAAAACTTACATTCTACTTTTGAACTAATCACACAATTTGTACTATTAAAAATGCACAGCTTTAAAACCACATTGTATAAACTGTACAGTTTTCCCAGGTCCACTCACTCACTCCTGGCTCAGGTTAGATTGCAGGTGAGGGGGATGGGTAACAGGGCCCTTGTTCAAGAAATGCTGCTGAGGCAATAATCCTGGGAAATCTGATCTACTGGGATTCCAACCAATGCCACCAACAAACACGAATCACTTGTGGCCGTTTGTTCCCATGGAAATCTCCTTTCCAACCACCTATAACACAAAATCAATACTGTGTACTATCTGACTGTAGACAGAGTTACATACTAGGATTTTAAAGTAAGACTGAAAGAGGAAGTGAGAAATCAGGTATAAAGAGCACAGTAATGAATGATGCCAGCCTGAGCTTAAAGTCAGACTTGCCTGCACTCAAATCCTAACTCTTACTACCTGTGTGATCTTGAAATAAGTATTTAATTCCTAAGTGCCTCAGTCTCCTCATCTGTAACATGAGGGGACCAGTCCCTATTTTGCATGGCTAATGTAAAAACTAAAAATAATAAATGAAAGAAAAGTGAGGACATAAGATGCCTGCAGTTATTCAGCAAATACGTGTTGTGCAAAACATATTTTTGTGCTGAGAGCTGCTGGCTACTGTAAGCATACGCTAACCACTGCTAAAACTACCACCCCCACCACTACTATTAGCTCTATTAATTCAAATAAACTGACTGAGCTTCACTCTAAATTCGTATGCTTACCCTTGAGGCAATTACCCTAAGAATACATTTACTGAATTCCCAAATTATTTCAATTCCCAGTGGGTCCAATCTGCTTTTTAAAAAATCAAACTATTACTCTATGAATTTTAGTAAAATGTCTCCTCCACAAGTTGGTGAATGTGTTTACTTCTCATTATTTCTAAATATAGTGCTTGTAGCACCATGAAAATAATGACTTGAAGGTTTCAAATTTCACTGATCAAAAATACTCAGCCCCAAGCATGATATATATTGCTACATTTGTACCACAATATGTATTATCCCAAAATAGGCAATGCTTTACTAAGAAATATATATACATTTGTATATATAAACACCTTGAAAGCCATTCGATGTATGTCTCTTTGACACTAGTTTCCATCTCCTTGTCTGTCTCTGCTACATGACTATTTTGTACAAGAGAGTAGATTTGCAGACACTGATTCAAAACCAAGTTGAGTGCTTCTTCCGATTAAAATTTAATATTAAACAAGCTTATTAGAAGACATTTCTTTGTTGTAATTTTCTAGGGGAATTGTTAGAACTTGACTAGCGATTTTTCAAATTGTGTTTCTGATGCAATGCCTGTAAAAATTCAGGGGCTAAATAAAAACCACTAAAATTAACATTAAAACTCAGCACACACCTGCTCTGCACACATCTCTCTGCTCATCGCTCTCCCTCTCCTGGACAGCAAGCTCCTCTCCGCCCTACAGAGCACAGCATAGTGTTCACTCACTAAATGACTGACAGATGGATTGATTAACCTTTGCATGTAAGGAAAATACCCCATACAGGATAAGCACTCATTAAATACATACTAAATAAACAAATGAAGGAATAATTCTCTAGCCATTGGTAATAATGTGTGAACATCTACAGACACTCAAATTTCTTATAAACTAAGAGTTTGGAAATACAGATGCAAACTTTTCTCCTATCACCTACTCTTCTTTGGAAACCTAAAACAAAAAAACAAACAAAAAAACACGAAAATGCTGCTCTACCCTCATCACCCAATTCCACAGACCAAAACCAGCTCAGACCTTGCAATAATAGTTATATCTGGACGAATTCACATGACCTGTCTCTGCCCACCTGTTATTAGGCAGAACTCTCAGCAGGGGAGGAACAGACACAAAACTTTAACTACCTGATGGGGGAAACAGCAATTATTAACAAGAGTCCAGGCTGGACTAGCTCACAGAATCTAGGGAAGAACTACAGTAAACGAGAATGGCAAGGTCTCACGGAATAGCGCCACGTTACCCTGGACATCAGTGCAGTTTGGGGCAATACGTCCTAGGCCACCACTGTGGCCAGCAAGGGGTGAAACAATAATTCCCCGGCCTCTGTCACACGGTCACAGAATCTGGACCTCCAGTGTGGACATTCATTTATCCTCCCGCATATCACTGCATACAACTAACCCACTATCCAAATATCTCCAAAATATCAGCTCCATAGTAACTCGTCTTTACAGCTTTTAAAAAAACTTTTTACTTTCCAATTCTAGTTGACATTTTTATATTCGTTTCACTTGTACATTACAACTTAATGAGGCAAGTATTCACCTATTCATCAGTACTTACCTGAGTATTTCTGCCCAATCACAGTTCTAGATCCTAAGGCAAAAAGCCCTGCCCCGTAGTGGTGGATACAGTAAAGCAACACCAAATTCCATGTCTGGGAGGATTAAGTGCGATAACGAAAACAACAAATTAAGGGGGGAGGGCACAAGAAGGAAGGTAAGGCTGTTTTAACCAGGAACATTTTCTCTTGGAAGATGACGTCTATGGAGAGAGACCAGATTAAAGAGAGGACACAAGCCACATAACTCTCTGAAGAGAGAGCATCCAGGATGAGGCAAAAACAAATGCAAAGGGCCTGAAGGACCAGTGTTCAAGGGCCCACACAAAAAAAACCTGGAAAAGGAATGGTCTGTGGGGAAGGAAGAACATGGAAAGGCCCTGAAAGAAGAAAAACACGGTGCAGCTAGAGAACAGCGAGGAAAGCGTGGGCTTCCAAAATAAAATGGGACAGGTTAGGGGTTGGGAATTTTTCATTCTGAGCTGATGGGAGACCATGTGAGTTTGTCCCTCATTCCAAACACACAATTTTCAGTTGACACATGTCCATGCCTTCTTATTCTAGGGTGAAAAAAAATCAACTACAACAGCAAGTGACAGCATAATCCCTGTAACCATCCCTAGCACTATTATTTACTTTCTGACCATCTGTGTAAATACTATTATGCATCGGGTTTTGTAATCAGTAATAAAGAGATTTTATGTGATCATTCAAGCAAAAAAACACGATTTTAATTTTCTCTGTTATCAAGCTTTTAAATCTATGAATCTCAAGCAAGGTCAAATAATATTTGTGAACAAGCAAAAAGAAGTAAATAAATTTCCAGTATTAATACCCAGCAATAATAGGATCAAGGATTTGTCCTACCATAAGGTATTATAAACTCAATGAATAAAATGATACAAAGACTTGTACTATTGTAAGAATATCAGAACTACTTAATATCTTCATCATTTTAGTGTCAAACTCAGGCCACTTAATTTATTTCCTTTTTTACTACTTCTATACTATACATTACCTTCTTGTGCCTTCAGTTCAGACTAATACTGGCTCACATTTCACTATGTTATATTACCATACACTGCCAAAAATAAATATTCCACTGCGCCACAACAGTACTTGTGTCAGATGCAACACAAGGCTCAGTGAGTAATGACAGCACAGCACACCACAACCGCCTCTCCCAACCAGAGCCCCCACGTGCAATACAGCCAATGGCATTTCCTTCATTACTCCCATTCTATTCCTGCTGAATGAATCTTTTCCTTCTTTTGCCTTCTAGGCCTATACTACGTCATCCTCTACACTGCATTCAAGTCAGCATGAACAATGCCTTGCCCAGCCAGCCTTTCACCTACCCTGCATCTCTTTAAAATAAAAAACAATCAAAATGAAAAAAACAAAGCCTATCTTCTGGTTGATCTAAGAGTCATAAATTTTGGTTTGAGCATTTTGTTTTGTTAACTATGATATGATTAATGTATTTTCATGTTCACAGTAAAAAAATTTAAAGGCAATTTTTTCCAGCAAGATATACAGGAAGACATGTATGTGTCCCTTTTAAAACAAACCCACTGATAGGATTATAAAATATACTGTTTATGCTGCTGGCACTTCCTTTCCCTGCTGCTGCTGCTGTTTAAACATTTTAATGAAACATTGCATTGTACTCATATCCTGAGGCTTTAATCAAAGCAATAGTTTTATAAATAAATAATCTGGAATCATCCAAAATGTCTCATAAAGGAAAACCATCTACTTTCCTAAGATCAAGGGAGCCACCTGATGCTGTCCTCAGCCTTCCTCCCCAAAATCGGTTGGCACATCCTTCTCCTTCTTCCCTCTTGGACCCTGAAAGAGGAATTGAATTTCCTTGACAGAGATGATGCTTTCTCCTGAATTTCGATGTTGTCTCTAACATGCTCCTTGCATCTTGCTTCAATCAGGAAACTTTGCTCTGCAGCTTTGAAACAATTTGCCCTCACATGTATCTTAAACCTTTCCTGGTTCTGTTGGTTCCTCTTTTCTCTTCACATAAACATGCTCACTTCTGTGTTTAAAAAAAAATTCCAAACTTATTGTTCCCATTTACGCCTCAGTTCCTCCAGAGTGAGCATGTGCGTATCCCAGTGGGCTGAAAGTGCCAGCCCTTCCTTCGTCCTTCTCTTCCCTGATCTTCTACAGGCTGTGACTCTGCTGTGAATCTTCTACCGGCTGTGACTCTGCTGACCAACGCCCACTAAATTGGTCCCTCCTGTGTCCTTCCAGACCTCGGACTTACAGATATCTTTTGCTTACCATTGCTTATATCTGAGCAAAGTGGGAACTCCAAATGAATTCCCAAATTAAAGAGAAAATTCTGAATTATCTATTTGACAATATTATCCCAAACGTTCAGTCATCAAGCATCAATACCCGAATTTTCATTTTACTGTTTCTCTCCATTATCCTTAACTATTCACATCCATACCATTCTTTCTCTGCTAAAGTTGGCTACTTAAGAAGCCTTCTGAATTTTCCACTTAAACTAGTTCGATAGCTTCCAAATTAATCTGTCCCTTATTTCTCTTCTGACTTGTCCAACACTCCCAGAAAAACATCAGTTTCAAACTCAAATATTTGATGGAAAAAAATGTTCAGTATCGTTAGCCATTAGGAAAAAATAAATTAAAACCACAACGAGCTAACACTACACACCTGTCAGTATGAAGAATGCCAGACAGAACACAAAAAGACCACTCTTATATTGATAGTAGAAATGTAAATGATATAGCCACTCTGGGAAATAGTTTGGTAGTTTCTTAAAAAACTAAACATGCAATTACCATATGAGTCAGTAATTGAACTCTTGGGCATTAATTACAAAGGAAAAAATAAAGCCTATATTCACATAAAAACCATACACAAATGTTGGTGGCAGCTTTATTCATAATAGCTCAAAACAGGAAATAGTCCAAATGTTCTCCAACAGCTGACTGGTTAAACAAGCCATGCAGTGATAAAAAGGAACGAACTACTGACACAAGCAACAACTTTGGTGGATATCAAGAGTATTATGATGACCAAAAAAAAATCAATCTTAAATGGTCACAAATTGTGTAAGTCCGTATATATAACATTCTTGAAATGAAAACTATGTGGAAAATGAATCAGTGATTGCCAGGGATTACAGGTGGAGTAGGGCAGGGAGGATGTGGGCGGGCCTATAAGGGGTAGGACCAGGGAGATCTCTGTGGTGACTGAATTGTCCTGTACCTCGATTCCCGTGGTGGTTACATGAATCTACACGTGATAAGATCGCACAGCACTATATGCATCCACTTTGCCAAAGTCAATTTCCTGGATGTGATATTATAATACAGTTATGCAAGATACAGCCAATCAGGCCAACTAAGTGAAGGGTACAGGGAGGGACTTCCATACTGTTTTGGAAACTTCCTATGGTTCTACGATTATTCGAAAATAAAAGGTTTTTTTTTAAATCGTTGCATACTATATTATTCCATTTATATAACATTCTTAAAAATAACAAAATTATAGAAATAAAGAAAATATTAGTGTTTACCACCAATGGAGTGGCCATGGAGAGGAAAGAATAGGGGCACTTAGTAAGGAAAATCTTGTGATGTTGGTGACACAGATCCGCACATGTGACAAAAGTACACCTCCCTCTACCTCTCCCTCCCTCCCTCCCTCCCTCTCTCCCTCCCTCCCTCCCTCTCTCTCTCTCTCTCTCTCTCTATCTCTATCTATCTCTATCTCTTTCTCTCAGTGTTGCCAGGTCTTTATCTGCCATTCCTTCAGCCATCTAAGCACCACCATGAGGGTAATGGTACACCTGAATGTTCTTTAAAGACCACGTATACACAGGACGATATATCCAGAGGCAAGGGAGACAGAGAAAGAGAGAAAGCTTCTTTCCCTTGTAAGACAGTAATAAGAACATTTTAAATTATGCTTAAAAGTGTATCTTTCAGAAATCTCCAAGCTGCAAATTATCCCCTACTCACACAGGAAAAATCATTAGTTCTTCTCTACTTGAGTTAAGACCGGAGAAACAAGATGAATCATGAAAAGCAGTCAATACAAAGCTTTTCCTAATCCTGTTTTTCCTGAAAGAATTACTTTAAGTTTTGATGCATTTTTTTTAGAAATTCACAGTACATTAACCAAGTAAAAATGACGAATGGAGCAATTCCAAATGCACTACTGTACAGCAAAGACAAACACATAATGCTCACAATTATTAGTTAATACTCAAATAAATCAGTCTAGATGGTCTATTCTTAATTCATAGGATTTCTTTTCATATTTAGGCCAGCTTCTAAAATCACATAGAAAGACTGTAATAAATGTTTATCCTAGAATACAGTTTAACAAATTCTCTTCACTCTCTAGAACAGTCAGTTAGAGAACCATGGAAATAACGACCACTTCACAGATGAGGAAACTCAGGCTCAGAGAGGGTAAGGAGCTTGCCCAAGGGAACAGTGAGTAGACTGGCATTGCTGAACTTCAAAACCCAGGTCTGTCTGAGTCCAAAATAGATACAAATCCTAATACTCCCACCAACTAAAATTCACCAGCTAAGAAAAGATAGTCTTAAAAAGACAAAAATTGAACAATATTAGTAGAGTGTGTTAATCTCCAAATATTTCATATATGTTTTTGTATGTATCAAGAAACATACATGTAAGACACAATATACTCTGATTTGCTCAACTTGTTACAATGAATATACAGTATTTCATCATAAGAAAAAGAATCCAATAAAAAACAACACAAAAAGGCTGTACCACAGTGGTCAAGAACACAGATAATGGGATCAATGAGGATTAAGTGATCAGTAGCAAGTTCCTTAAACTCTCTGTGCCTCAGTTTTCTTCCATCTATAAAGTGAGAAATCACCACACCTCACAGGTTCTCAGGTGTTAAATATACGCACATTATCTGGCTTATAATAAACAAAACTAGCCACTACTATTTCTGTTTTATTGTTACTTATATAGGTACTTTATTGCAGTGCATGACTTTGAATTATCACTGACACGCTGATGATCTATTATGTCTAGAAACAAGGACCAGTATGCCACCTAAGACACAAACAGCCTGCAACACCAGTGAGTTTATAATGCTCACTTTAAAAAATACTGCCTATAATCACATATACATACTACTCGTTTTAGGCTGTTTTCCATGTCAGTTATTACCTGGTTTTAAACAAATATGTCTTTGCTCACTAGTCTCCAATCCCCTATCACCACTCTCACTGCTATCGCCTCCTATTTTTCTACACTTAAAAATCTACGCTCTTTTACTATTTTAAACACCTGTTGTTGCTAGTAGTAGTAATAGCATACAGCTTAAAGGCACGTACATGTGAAAAATTCTGTGTCACTGCAGTATAAAAATAAACACTCATTTAAAAAATTTTAATCATTAAAAGCTATACAAATAGAAGACATTTTAGTTCCCTATGAAGAGTGTAAAAAAGGCTATTTTCTTTGGATTTCAAGTTGTAAGGAAACATTTTTGATATTAGATGCTATTAATTCTGAAGTTATAGTTATACTACTGTGAAATGAATATATATGCTTCAAACTATAGCTATTCAGTACTATTTGTAATATCTAACACACCTTCAAAAGCTAGGAGTAAAATTTCACAAAATCCTTAAAATCCAACTCATTTACAAAATTAGTATAGAAAATATTTTCCTAGTTCTTACGATTTATCATAAAGTTTTAAATCATATAATATCACTTATACTACATGATATTTAAAATCAATGAATCAAGATGCCCTACAGAGTTTTAGCAAAGAGCAAGGTAAGTACACAGAGAAATGTTCATCTGTCACAACCAATTATGCTATATTACAAATAAAATGACAGAGGCATTGTGAATATTTTTATATGATATAACATTCTCTAACTCTAACAATCAGGAAAGAATGACATTCTAGCTATAAAACCTAAGTGAAGCAGATAAATGGCATTTCAAAACATCCTAAAGAGAATTTCTCTTGCAGATCTGTAGACCACTCAGCAGGCCACAACAGGTAATATGCAATGCTTATCAGGGCATGCAGAAGCTACAAGGTTTCCCATCCATTAAACCTGCCTTTAACTTGAATTACAGCTGAATTAAATAGGATATTATCACTGTGCAATTTTGGTAGCTGAATAGACTTTTCCATTACTGAACATTTTTGTGTAACTTGGTACTAAATGATACTCTACATTTTTAGATCCATTATGACCCATAACCTTCGAGAGTCTAATAAAATTTTAATATTTATTACTTTTAAACTGGAAAAACTCCAAAATAACTCAGACTCATGTTTTTGATCTTTAAATTTATGGGCAGAGGAGAATAAACTTGTTAACTACAGCTCATATCTAGGAGACCAATGCCACTTCATGAAAGGTAAAGTTATAATAAAAATAAAATAAAAAGATAATAAAAAGAAAAGAAAACATTGACCTGGGAGCCAGGAGACTGGCAGCCACAAATCACGAACACAAACAAGTCTTTCCTTCCTCTGAACATGATTTTGCTTACAACATACATACAGCACAGGTCACATGTTATGACATCTCTTTTATGTGTTTATACTGTAAAATCTAGCATTGTGCTATACACACGTTAGGCACTCAATATAAATGTGATAAATGCACAAAAGAAAGAATGGTTCCGTTTTACCTCTACCTAACTGTGCAACTGCATCTATTCTTTCCTCCAGTGCTGAGAGGCATGGCCTCAGCTGTTGAAGCCAAAAACAAGTTCAGAGTCAGGCAAGAGTCGTAGAAGTCAGAATAAAACCATCCATCTGCTACGTCCATACAATGGAATGCTATTAAGCAAAAAGGAGGAATGAAGCTCTAATACATGCTACAGCACAAATGAATCCTGAAAATTTTATGCTAAGTGAAAGAAGTCAGTCACAAATACCACATATTATATGACTCCATTTACATAAACTACCCAGAATCGGCAAATGCATAGAGTAAGGAGATAGGGAGACCAGGGGTGAAAGCTAAACATTATACAGTTTCTTTTGGGGGTGAAGAACGTGTTCTAAAACCGACTGGGGTGATGGTTGCAAATTTATGAATACACTAACACCACTGAATTGTACACTTTAAACGGTTGTTATCTGGTATGCGAATTATATCTCAACAAAGCTGTTAGCAAGAAAAAAAAGAACAGAGCTGCCAACTGAACTGTATTTACACCTGTATGAAATGTTCTCCACCTGCCATTCTGGTATCCCCCTCACCATGCGAAGCCCCCACACAGGCCTGTGTTCCCCAGTGCCCACCTCACCCAGCCTGAGAAGAGAATGCCAATGGCAGGTGGCTGCCTGATGCTCGAGGCTGGGTTGATGCTCAGGGAGAGAAGAAAACAAAAGAGGCTGAGGCCAAGCAGGTCATTGAGTTCCTCTGGAAGGAAAGCGGATGTGAGCAGAAGCTCTATGCTAGAACGGGTCTGCAATAAGATGCACAGAGGTAGGAGAAAAGGCAGAAGAGCTTAAGTTAAAAACCAGG
This sequence comes from Sturnira hondurensis, assembly GCF_014824575.4. NCBI lineage: Eukaryota > Metazoa > Chordata > Mammalia > Chiroptera > Phyllostomidae > Sturnira > Sturnira hondurensis. Next base: position 3,218,216 of record NW_028081539.1, read on the forward strand.
TTCTGGGGTAGGCAAACCTGGGCTCTTCCATCCACTGGCCTCCACTTTCTTTTCATGTATAAAGTCAGGGTAATAACAGTATGCACACCTCAAGGTTAGTGAGAGGCTCCGAGTGGCCGACGTATGTGGAGCACTTAGCACTGCTTCATACCAAGTAAGCTTTCAAAAAATTGCTACCACTGTTATTGGTATTAATAATAAGAGTCTCCCTTCAGAACTTTTTGCAACATTATTTAGGAGCATCTGCCACAACTAGATTACAACTCCCAAATATATTCAAACAAAAGATAGCACAGTAGCACTAACAGATAACAGACACTAAACCCATTTTCAAATAGACAACCTGAAGCTGTGTAAGATGAATCTGTACTCAGTTTCCTCTCCTTTAAAAGGATGGATAATACTTATTAATTCCTCAGGCATGTGAAATCTAAACAAAACAGAGTTTACTCAGTAATTCACCAAAAAAATAGAAAGATGTCATGAAAAACACTATAAATCCTTATTTAAAAACTTTTCTAGGTCAAAATGTGATTTTAAATATTCACACACACACAAAAGGCAAAGCCTCACTAAAAAGCAGGCCCTTGGTGGGGCTATAAAACTGTCAAGTTCACCAAAGAAATCTTAGATTAAACATTCTTTACATAGGTGAAAAAAATGAAGTTACAAAACTTAAGGGAAATGCCAGGAAAATGTTTGCCTCTGAATAGAATTATACAACGAAAGAAGCCCAGGAGAAAATAATGCAACCTGGTTTTGTTCATTTGTTTCACTTGATCATATTTTCTGCTTGTAGAAGGAATATTGGATATGAGGCCAAGAACAAAGAAGAAATCTAGCTTTTCAAGTGAAAAGCTACCAAATAGGACTGAATAGATGTTTCCATGCTTGGTTACACATTAGATTCAACAGGGAGGCATTTAAAAACATCCACGCCCAGTATTTAATTGTTAGGTGGGGACCTGGAGGCGGTGGCAGTTGGGGGGTGGGGGGCAGAGGGGTGGGACTGAAAGTGAAGAACAGCTGGCATTGACAACCACTGAGTTAGCTGCAAAGAGTGTCTGCCAGGTGCAGTACAAAGCCTGGCATGATGCTATAAGGATGATAAACATCTGGTGGACACTTTCTGATTAATGCTTTGCAGTTTTCCGTTTTGAACTGTGATGAGGCCACCTCCTCATCACAGGACCAAAATCTCTTCCAGGTATCTGATCATCTACAAAGTTAAACAGCTTCAGCAATGCACATTTAAAGCCAACTGAGAAGTTTTCGCTGAATCAAGTACCTTTGATGAGATTCTAAAAGACAGGATTTTCACTATTTAGCATAAGACCTAATATAAGCAATTCTTCTTCAAAAGGAGAATTTAGGTTTACTGAAGCAGAAAACTAAAAGCTGTTAATACAAAGCTGTAATTAATGGGTATTATAAATCATAGCAGTGCATCTATGATTTCAAGTTTGTGGGATGCACTGTGTGCACCGCACAGTAATTCAACAAAAAGTGGCCTCCCGCATATAATTGCCTTTCTTGGAGAGAACCAATTTGATCCCAAAAAGGTTGGAAGGAATGCAGATAATTACACACACTTACAAAACAATCGCCTCCTGCTCTCCAAAGCCAACTTTAAAAAGTATGCTTTCATTTGAAGCAAAATGATTTTTCTTCAGCTATGCCTTTTTATATTCAATATACTAGACTAGTAAAACCAAATCGTCACATTTGCCTATTTTATATATATAATTAGTTATTCTGAGATTTGAACATTCCAAAATTTCATACAGATTAAATTCCTATACTGGCCCAATACAGGATATAGTAGGCAAACTGCCCCACCATAAAAATACAAATCAAAAGGGATTTAAAAGACACCATTCTTATGATGTCACTAACAAGCATCCAGAGAACCCGGCTGGGAATCCACTCAGTGGTGACAGATGGGCAATCTCTGCTCCACCCATGACCTTCTCTTAGGAGAGGACAGCTCTAGCCAGAACTTTGCTTTAATGCACAAGGGTCCTCTATAGCGAGAAGCCTGTCTGCCCTCCTTGGCAAAATTCATACCCGCAGCTCCAGTTCTGTCCTCAAAGTCTCTTCCTCTACCCCACATCGAAGTCATCTACATGGTAACTGGCTTCAGAATAACGTCCATGTAGGGTAGTCTTTGTTTAGTTTTCAGGGATGACCTGGTCAGCATGATAGTTCCCCAGAAAAGCAGCACACCTCAGAACAAGCGCTCCAGAATAAATGCTATCAAAAGCTGCTATAAAATAGCTAGCATCTTTAAAAATATTCAGCTTAAGTTTTCCTTTCTCTCATATATTGAATAAAATATATAAAATTCAACTTTTTATGTATGTAATGAACTATTATCATTGTTCAAAGAAACTTTCTTACTAGAGTGTATGCTTAATTTTTTCAAAGGAAAGAAAGGTATCATAATCTGATGATTCACCTGGCTCAGTTTAACTTCAGAACACTTTGCAAAAGTGAAAAGATGTGCATCACTGCTCACCCACCCAGTTCCACAGTGGGGAACTGCGAAGCACCGACCACCACCGCACCTGCTGGGAATCTACCTTCAACAGAAACAGACCCAGTGACCATCTGCAGTGCCTCCTGCCTATCCCAGCAGAGCACTGGATGGAGGGTCTGTTCCTCCTTCCTCACCATCCTTCTCACCATAGCTCACCTGCCCTTTCATTCCTCCAACTCTCCCTAACTGCTCTTTTACTACTGCTTTTTCTGCCTTACTTTGAACCCATTCTACCTGCATTCTTTTCACCACTTATTTTTCTCTAGACTCTCTCCAACCTCCTCTTTTCCATGCCACCCCCTCTACCACCGCCCCAACCTCAGCCTTTTTCTCCTCTGGCCGGGCTGGCCCTCTCCTCTTGGCCCTCTGGCTCTTGCTTCTGCCTCAGCCATCTCCCTCCACTATTCGTTTCCCTCCCTCTCCTGGTCTTCCTTCCATGAACTCACACCTCATTACACTAAGTACCTTTCCCAAAACAGGTGCTCCCCGGAGAAAGGCAAGATCTAAAATTCCAATCAACTAGAAACTCTAGACTCTATATTTAAAAGAGAAAAAATGCTAATATTTTCACTGTGAATCCATGTCACATGGGGCCCACTCAATTATTGCTATCACTATAATTTTCTGCCAATATTCTTTCAAAAACTGAACAGAGAAAGTTAGATTCTGATCTCATGGAATTAAATAAGTGGTTTTATTAATCTCTGTGACTGTACCCCCGAAGTTACTCCTGGGGCTCACTGTGGCTTCCCCTTATTCAGCCTCTGACGTTCCCATGAGAGGGTAGTTAGTGGGGAAGAACAATTGAAATGCCAAACACTAAGAAGAAAGTATGGTTTTCATGAAAACCTAGGATCCAGGAACTACTTGAACCATAAAAATGAAAGCACGAGGTAATAGGCTGTAACTAAAACTACCTGTAACTGCAATCTAGTAAGATGTGAAAAGACAATGTTCATCCTCTATTGATCCTACCAAACTAGAACATCTGCTCACAGTGAGGCCACTAGCATTTATTTAGTAAACACCTTTTCTAGTATAAATTCTGAATGGCATTTAAAGATAAAAGCAGAATCCTGGGATTTCAGGTGTCCAAAAGTCATTCCGATACATGAGGATCCACATTTACTTTCTGTGCATTATTCTACCAAAGCAGCAAAGCTTCTGTTGTAAGCTTTGCTGGAAATTACCTAAAGAACTACCTTTTGCCAAGAAAAAAATCTATCAGGAAAAAAATCATCCCTTCATTTTACTTAAAGCAACTAGCTCACTAAGAACCCAAGCCAACTAACTTGTGATGGAATTTAAGAGACGAGAGCCCAGCCCCACAGAGTAAAGGAGGCAGGAAGGACAAGAGGGTTACCCAGACTGAGGAAATAAAGGTGTTTTCAAATATCTGTGAGATGTGATGGAAAAGACTGAGGGAAAATGGAAAACACATCTGATGAAATGCCACACACTCAAATAAAAATCTACACGTTGTCGCTGTTTCAGGAAGCAGAATTTATTGAACACTATTTGCCCAAAAGATAATCCATGTTTCCTAAGTCAAACTTAAAATGGAAAAGCATCTTTAACAAGTCAAGGTAACCCAAGTACTGCATTTTTAACTTCTAATGTACTACAAATTGACAGATAAAGCTCTAGATGGGTAATTTTACAAAAGAGCAAAATTCAGAAGAATGAGAATGCAGAGAAGAACTATGTTCTCACACGGGCAGAGCAAATTTAAAATCCTTTCATTAGGGTCTTTCCAAGATACTATGCTAGGTTCTTAATAATATATATATTTATTAACAAATACCACTTCAAAACAGAAAAACACAAATGATAGTGTTTTAAACATATAGCTATAAATACATAAGAAAACTGAATACCCCTTCTGTTAACATACATTAAAATATTAAAAGTTTATACACTATTCAACATAAATTCAAATCTACTGCATAGGACCCTGGGTCTCATTGCTTATTCTGCATCAAGGACAAAAACTCATACTATTTTCATACCTTGCATACAAAAGAGCTTATTCTACAAAAAATCAGTAAGTCAAATATTTGACTGCTCTACATGCTCTGATTGGAGAATTCTCATCACTAAGGTCACAGGCGGGTTTCTACCTGCTTTTTCAAGTTTTTCACATTAACAGTCAGTATCCGGGGCTGAATCTTCCTAGGTTTAAATGTCACTATCTGTTTTCATTGTGATGGTGACAAAACCATAAATGTGATTCAGTAGTGTTTTTATACGGAGGGTGGTAAGAATTTGCCTGCTGTGAAAATACCAATAGTTCACCTTGCATGACATATTCCCATTTGAAAGTATCTGCTTTCACAAACTGAAAGCTAATGTGCCAGAAGGCATTGTGCTTGTCGGCAATGCAAACAGGGTTCCAGGGGGAAATTCAGCCTCTGGAATGGCCCTTCACTCGGGGCAAGAAGTGAGTTAAACAGTGTCCTCATAGAGAATGCTGATTAGGAGCAGTAAATGTATGCCGGGATCATCTGGATGGATACTGAAATCACTACCTGACATCAGCCAGATAGCCTAACACACAATGCTCCCCTCAACTATTTCACCACCGGGAAGAATCTGTTTTGGAGTTTATAAACAAATATTGCAATAAGTCTGGCATCAGAGCCTGAGGTCCTCAGTGAAGTGAGCCAATCCAAAACAGACTAGAAAGTGAGTGAGTTCAGCATTTTTATTAAAATAACATAAGCTTTGGCCCTGGACGCACATGAGGAAATGGTTCTTCTTTACAAAGAAACAGATGATTATACAATACCCCACACATAGTTCCCATTCAATAAGTGTATGTTGTATCAGTCAGGGCACTGGATTGTAAACAACCTACTCCAACTGATAAATGTAAGCAGGAAAAAATAACTTGTTAAAAAAATGATATGTACTTCTAGAAAACATCCAGAGAGTCAGAGAATAATGACAGAAAACACTAATATGCATTAGAACAAGTATGCCAGTCACTGTTCTAAACATTTTACTCTTAATTAACTCATCTAACCCTCACAACTCTGGAGGTACGCGCTATTATTTTCCCTTTTTACATTTGAAGGAACTGAAGCACAGAGAGCTCAACTAACCTCCTCGGGCCGAGTCACAGGGCTCGAAGCGGCAGAGTTGGGCTGAGATTCCAGAAGGAACTTGAATGCTGAGAGCCTGGCACTGAGTCTGTGATCTGGGCTGCCTGTCACAGACAACCAGATCAGGAGCAAAGTCCAAAATCACTCTTCTCCACTGGTCTCACGGGGAAACCAGTGGTCTATTTCTGGACACAGACTCTACAGCTTGCACCACAAACTCCACTAACTCTGCACCCTGGACGGTGTCTCTGCAATGACTGATAGTGCTATTTCTGAAAATCCTATACAGCTGCCGTTCCCACCTAATCCTCAGCAGAAGTGTTTTTCCCTGGTACCTTCCTTTTTTGTGTCATGAGCTTCTGATTTGGAAACAAGGGCAAATGCATCATATTCCTACACCCTGGCTACAAGAAAAGCTGGGAAGGCAGGTATCTGACATGTTCTGCTTATATGAAAAGAGACAGGTTCTGTCATCCTGGGAGGGAAAGACGACTTCCAGACACAGGAATTTCCCAGGAAATCAGAGGCATGGTAGCCTTATTTTGTGATGAGGTATCTTCTACAGTCTGATGGTAGGGGTGAATATAGTAAAGAAGGAAAAAAAATTATGAGCAAAAGGCAGGACTTGATCTACATAAGAAATGCTATAGAAAGTTTTTGATCTTTTCTTCTAATATTCCCAATTGTGGAGCATAGTTGACAAGGATGTAGATTCTGGGGTCCATACCTAGGTTAAAATACTCAAGAAATTGTGATGATGATGACAATGAGAATAACAAAGAGCCCTGGCTGGTGTGGCTCAGTGGATTGAGCCCAGCCTGGGAACCAAAGGGTCATCAAGTTCAATACCCAATCAGGGCACAGGGCTGGGATGCAGGCCAGGTCCCCAGTAGGGGATGCATAAGATGCAACCACACATTTATGGTTTTCTCCCTCTCTTTCTTTCTCCCTCCCTTTCCATCTCTAAAAATAAATAAATAAATATCCTTAAAAAAAAGAAAAGGAAAATAACAAAGATGAGGATGGAAACAAGAGCAGAAGAATTTTGTCTGGCACACTGGAAGTGCATAACAGCCTCTGCTACTGGGTTATTATTGTTATCCTTATTTATTCCAAGCCAAGAGGCTCTGGTAGTTTGGCTATGCACTCACACAACAAATATATACTGCGCACCTATCTACTAGGTTCCAATTACTGAGTCAGGCACTAGAAATAAGTATAAAGGCAGCAAAAAAAGAGAAAAGGGGCATGACCTGCATTCTCAGAGCTTTCAGTAAGTATATAGGGGAAGGAAATGAGTAATCAAATAACCATATGAATAAATGACATTATAATGATGGCAAGTGCTACAAAGGAGAGGTATATGGCACCGTGACTACGTATGAGGAAAACTGACCTAGTCAGGCAGGTCAAAGGACTGGGCCCTTTTATGTGATTCTTGAGGGGAGGCCGGGAGAGTGAGTAGGAGGAAGCTGACTGAGAGAGGCCAGACAGCAATGAGCAGTCCTGGCACAGAGAGTTGCCATCTCTGTGTCAGCAGAAAACACTGCATCCCAAGAACTAAAGGAGGCCAGTGTGACTGGAGAAGAGGCAGGGACAAGGTTATGAGACTCCCAAACGATGTAAGAGAGGCTTGCAATCCCAAGGCCAGTGACTGGGAAAACAGCACCGCATTTTTCTTTAACCAGCTTCAACCCCTCCCTGGGATTGTTGGAGTGTCATCGCCACCTGAAGATGGGACCTCTGTGTGAGGAAAATAGCTTATGTGGATTTAAGATATTGGTAATACCCAATACTTAACATGTACTCTTTTGTCTTTTTTCTAATAAAATATTGATATATATTTTATTTATTTTTAAAGATTTTCCCATTGTTATTCTATTATAACAGTCCTAATTTTCCCCCCCTTTGCTCTCCTCCACCCATTCCCACCTCCTGCTCCCTCGGTTGTCCATGTCCATGAGTCATTCATGCACGTTCTCTGACTTGTCCCTTCCCCTTCTTCCCACCATCACTCCCCTGCCTTCTGGTCACTGTCAGTCTGCTCCATGTTTTGAAGGCCTAAACAGTTTAAAGTCTCTGAAGATGCTTTAAAAGACATTTGTTGTCACTCTGCCCTCCACCCCCAACCCCCCAAAAGTGTTTTAAATCATAGAACCAAAGGAGGGTAAATTAAAGATAAAAAGGATCTAGGTATTATCTAGCCTTCCTCATGTTCTAGAAGAATCCATCATACTGGTGATTAGTGACAAAACCAGGACTAGAACTGAGCCCTAGATTTCCAATGCAGCACTGTCCCTACCACTCCTCTGCCGCTCAGAAAGTCTTGTCTCTTTGCCCCAAAGCCAAAACTGTGTCAACACACTGAGAAAGCTGGCTCACTTCACCGCTGAGCACAGGCCTGCCTTGAAACAAACAATACTAACAGGCAACATAATGAACCAGAAACTAAAGGGTAGCACATAGCGGGGGATGTCAGACCACATTTGTTTAACAGCTGTCAGCTCTCCTCCAAAGCAGTTAAATCTTGATTAACTGGAAACTTCCTTTTTTCGCTAAAGACTCCACTTTCAAAAGGAATCAGATTACAAGCAAAGAACTGACACCAGAGATTTTTTCTTCTGTTAAAAATAATAATTAGAGGGAATAAAAACTGCTACGACAAGCTGGGTGACTCCCTTATATTAACGCCATCACAGAAAGTCATGGGCACGATGGCAGCTCCAGGGAAGTGGGGTTTCCTCCAAAGTGGCGAAGGAAACACTGCCTACAGCGCTGAGCCCTTCCCCTGCAGCCTACAGAGGCCAGGCTGGGTGGTGGGCAGGTCACAGAGGGAAAGCTAGGAGAGTAAACAAACCCCTGCGCGGCACCCCCGCCCCACCCACTGCAATCCTCCATCAGGGTTTCACCAGACACAGGAAAGGACTGCTCATAGTTTTAATAACAGGTAACAGAGAGGCTAATCTCATTTTTCTAATGACAACAAAACTCTTTGGGCTTCTGTCAAAGAGTGTAAAACATTAGTGCGAAATTATAACATTAATTCAAAGTTTTTTAGGGCAATAGCTTAGTGAATCCAATATCATCTTCAAATGGGCAGAACTGAAAATACTAATAAATGCGTTGTTTACTGCCTTGATTTTCACAAAGAGGTATGATTTCTACAACATTCATCGTTTCATACCTTTTTGGGCTTTATTTTAATCTTTTGTGACAAAATGGTCACAATCTACGGTTACCCAGTGCTATGGACTGAATTCTGTCACCCCCAAATTCCTATTCTGAAGTCCCAATGTAACTATATCTTGAGATTGGGCCTTTAAGAGATAACTGTGGTTAAATAAGGCACAACAGTAGGGCCCTAACCCGAAAGGAGTTACAGGGGTATAAGAAGAGAGCTCTTCCTTCTCTCCAGCCCCCTCAAACCGGGAAGAGGGTCAGAAACCAAATTGGCCCACATTTTGATCTTGGACTTTCTAGCATTCAGGACTGTGAGAAAACAAATTTATGTTATTTAAGTCACCCAATCTACAATGTTTTCTTATGGCAACCTGAGCTTCCTGCATTTGTTGACTTATTTGAGCAAGGAAAAGCCACTTCAAACCACTCCTGCAAGGAGAAGGACGTCGTCATCTTTACCATCGTCATCTTTACCACCGTCATCAGGACAACTACCGTGCACTGGGCAGGCACGTGTGTCATGTACCCTGTTACTAATAACTCACCTGGCACTCTTTTGCCTGCTACTGTCCTTACATTGCAGAAAGAGAAATGGCAGACTGGAGTGTTTAAACAGGAAAAGAAGAGGTCTGAACCCATGCATTCGGGTTCCGAAGCCCAAGTCGCTAATCACAAATAGTCTATGTTTCCTGCCAGACTGACATGTTATCATCTTTAATGTTTTAATTCCTCAAGTACCTTTTCTTTTTTTTCCAGGCTCTATTCCATGTAAATTGATTTGGATTTCTATCATTTGTACAACACACTATTCCAGAACTGGCTAACTGAATTCTATGAAGAGATAAAAGCAGGCTCTGACTCCTTCTGAGGTATAATAACATTTTTACATATAAATTCTTTTTGCATGAAATTCCTGTTATTGTATTAAAAGTACAGACCCTCGAAATTAACCAAAGTTGATCATGATTAGCACAAGCTAACCACAACAGGCCATCTGATTTCTAATGTGTCTCCTCTTCTACAAGCTGATTCACACTGAATTCACTATCAGGTTAAGCTACCCGGCATGCTGGGAGCTCTGCTGCTATACCATCCAGACATTCAGAAACACAGAAAATGCACTTGCACATCTGCCAGAAGCTTCTGCTGCCAGAACTTGTCAGAGTAAGAATGATTTAGTACTAATTGCAGTGCCCTTGACAGTCCCGAACAACAAGGTTTATCCATCTCAGGAAGATGGAGCAGGTGAGGGAGCAGGTGAGGGCAGACGCAGGAAGCAGCACAATCTTCTCTGACAGCTAAACAACAAGACCATCAGTAACAGTGCTCATCTTTCCCCCATGTCAGCAAAGCCACTTACCAGGTTTTATGTAATGTTTTGCTGGCCGCCCCGATGATTCCCCCTCCCCTTCCCACCAGTTATGTTCAAAACTGCATCACTGCATGAGCCCTCTCCGTTCTCCCTCTCTCCGTTCCTACACCTTAACTCTCCATTCTCAACTACACATGACTTTTCCTTCTCTTTCATGGATCACATCATCTTTAAATATAGACTTTTCAACTGTCTTAAAATGAGATGAGAGACTTCTGGGTTCCTTGATTCTAATCCCCCTGCAACAAGGCACATTTTTCTTATCTGTGTCATTAATCAATAAAGATGCTGACGAGAGGGTCACTCAGTATTATGGGCCATTCCGTTGAGTTGTAACATTGCTCAGTTAAAATTCAGCATAAGAAGTCGTCAAGCTTCATAAAATTGATCTTATCCCAATAAAATTTGGTTAAGGAGTCCTTCTTCATTTTTCACAAGAAAAATCCAAGAGCAAGGAAAACACATCTTAGAAGCAGTTTTATAAAATTAAAATTACTTTTGCAGTAAATCAAACCCATAGGGGAATTTCAGAAGTTACACCTAGAAGTCAACCTTACAGTTCAATCTAAAGTCATTAAAAAAAAGAGGTAAAAATTGGGCTGATAGTCATAAGCTTGGCTTATCAAATGGCTTAAATCAGTGAAATCTTAAAAGACACTCTTTAAAATGACACAGGTTTAAAGTCCAGTAGATATCATATTTAACCTGTTAACAAAGACAGAACTTAACAAGCATTACAGAATACCCTCTTGATAGTTTTCAGAAGTATCTCCATCTGTGAAACTGTGGGGACTGTTCAATTAACAAAGGAGAAGCTTACCGAGGCTCAAGTATATTCCTGAATACATGGAAAAGATCCACAAAAGCCTACCAAAAGCCCTGACGGGTGTGGCTCAGTTGACTGAGCGTTGTCCTGCAAAGTGAAAGAAAGGTCTCGGGATCAATTCCTGGTCAGGGTATGTGCCTGGGTTTCAGATTCAGTACCCAGAGTCAGGGCGCATATGAGAGGCAACCAATCAGTATTTCTCTCTCAAACTGAAGTTTCTCTCCTTCTCTTTCTCCCTCCCTTCCTCGCTCTCTACAAATAAATAAATAGGAATCTTAAAAAAGAAAAAGCCTACCAAAAACTATCACTGAATTAAGCACTCCAACAGATTGAACACACTCCTATTTTTTCTTTTGGCAGCACATGGCCAGCAGCAGCATACTATTTCTAGACCCATCCTCCTCCTGATAACTGTGAACAAGTTTCTTTTTCTTTAAATGTTAAGTTTGAGAAACAGAGTCTACAAACAGTTCAAAGACCACAGCAAAACCACTCACACTGGTTTATACATTACTGCCACTGCCACACTGCATCAGATGTACTAGAAAAGCATGGGGAATGAGGCTGCAACAACCTTCAGTATGAACGGGTTGAGGGGGGTGACTCCAGGTCTCTGCACCCCTCACACCCTCTTCTGCTTCAGGAATCCCTTTGTGCCTGCACAATGGTTAATTTTACTGCATATGTCAACTTGGCTAGGCTATGGTGCCCGCCTGTCTGGTCAAACAGTAATCTAGGTATTGCTGTGAACGCAGTTTATAGAGCTAATTAACATTTTCAATCAACAAACTTTAAAAGAAATTACCCTTGATGTAATTACCCTTTTTTACATTTTGGTGGGCCCAATGTGATCAGTTGAAAGTCTTAAGAACCCAAAACAAGTTTTCTCAACAACAAAGAATTTTGCCTCAAGACTGTAATGTAGAGCCTCTGCCTGAGCTTCCAGCATAACAGCCTGCCCTGCAAATAACAAACTCCAAACTGCAACTTCAATTCTTGTCTGAATTTCCACATCTAACCCACAGATGTCAGACTTGACAGTCTCCCCAGTCACGTGAACCAATGCCTTGTATCTCTCTCACCCGTCTCCCTGTCTCCCTCTTCCCCCACATTCTCTCTCTCTCTACCCCTTCATCCCACTTTTTTCTCTGCATAGTATCTGCTATTGGTTCTGTTTCTCTGGAGAGCCTGGAATTAGATACGACCTGCTTTAAGTATTAAGCTCAGGAAATAGTCGGAAAATCACTGGGGTAGAAAATCAAACCAAAAGAACTAGCACCAATAAAAGTCTTCAGATAAAAATAAAGCAGAACACCTTATTGCCCTAGCTGGTGTAGCTTAATGGATTGAGTGTGGGCCTGCAAACCAAAGGGTCACCGGTTCAATTCCCAGTCAGGGTATATGCCTGGGTTGCAGGCCAGGCCCCCAGTAGGGGATGGGCAAGAGGCAACCACATGTTGAAGTTTCTCTCCCTCCCTCCCTTCCCCTCTCTCTAAAAATAAATGAATTCTTTTTTTAAAAAAGCAGAACACTGTATACCTTTTTTCCAACAAAGACTAAACTTTTTCACCTATATACACCTTTTAGGGTTTTACTAAAAACATCACTTTTAACTGAGAACCAATTAAATATAAGCTACAGATGTGACTTCTCTATTTTTTCAGTCATTCTGTCCAATTGAAAGGCCACATCGTATATTGAAAGGATATACTGGGTGTCACTGAAAAGATCCTTCAATCTACATAGTCAGAGATTTCACTAAGCATTAATTATCCATTGCTGTGCAATAAGTACCTCTAAAATTTATTATCCCACACCAGTGCTGAGGGTTGGGAGTACAGATGTGCCCTAGCTAGGTGGCTCTGACTCAAGATCTCTCATCAAATTGCAATCAAGCTGGTGGCAAGGGATGCAATTACCTGAAGACTTGACTAGGATTGGTGGGGCTGGAGACTCATTCCAAGAGTGTTTGTTCCCATTGGTCAGCAGCCTCAGCTTCTCCTAGCAATTACCAGGGGGCCTCAGTTAGTCCTCACATGTACCTTTCCATAGGGCTGCTTCAGTATGTTCACAACACGGCAGGTGCTTTCTCTCAACATGGGCAATCCAAGAACAACAAGGATGCCACAGTGCCTTTTATGAGCCAGTCTTGGAAGTCACCTGCTATCACTTCTGCCACATTCTGTCCATTAAATAGCCACACTCCATCTTTTAACAGGAACAGTATCAGACAGTTTTTAAATATATTTTAAACCACCATAGGGTATGAAACCATAATCTTGATTTGATCCTTAAGCTTTGATTCATCTTTACTTATCATAATTTTATTCTTATTGTTGGACCTAAGAGTTAGTTTGTCTCTTTCTATCCTACAACTCCCTAAATGTGTAGCCTCTATATACTTTTCCATTCCTACTTGTGAACTGGACACTTCATCTCATTTTAATAGCAGCCAACACATCCACTATTAGCATTCTAGTTTAGGTACATGATGCCTCCACAGATGCCTCATCTTCTTGAGCTAGGACAAATCATAGGTCAGTAACAAGCTATTAAGCTAGCTGATCTTGGTTCCAGTGCAGCAGTTCAACCTTCATGGAGGACGCTGGTGGTGGTGATGGTAGCACTCTTTAGGCAACCTGACTATTCAACAGGAAGAGGAGTTTCTCTTAGAAGAGCAGTATGTTTGGTAGGCGAGCTGCACTGGGGCCTGTTTGGCTCAGTTAAAAACCTAGTTGACTTATCACTGTATAGGAACTCATCATCTGTGAGAAAGATCAGTTATAAAAGCATCTGAGGTGCCTTGGCTGGTGTAGCTCAGTGGATTGAGTGCGAGCCTGTGAACCAGATGATCACAGTTCAATTCCCAGTCAGGGCACATGCCTGGGTTGCAGGCCAGTTCCCAGCGGGGGATGAACGAGAGGCAACCATACATTGATATTTCTCTCCCTCTCTCCGTCCCTTCCCCTCTAAAGGTAAATAAATAAAATCTTTAAAAAAAATAAAAATAAAATAAAAGCATCTGAGGCTTTCCTCAGAAGGTAATGCTTAAATTGGAGATAAAAAAGGTCCACTTAGGCATTTCATCCAATCCCTAATCTCACAATTGATTCTGTTCAATCAATTCCTTTCAAATAATCCTATATTTAAATAACTCTACTAATGGAGGAAGCAAAGTGGAAGGTAAAGGGAAGGGAGATGACATTTATTAAACTCTTCTCATGTACTTAGTGCAATGCTAAGTATTTTATAAGTCATCCAATTTAATCCTACAATCAGAAATGTAAGACAGACATTATTATCTTCATTTTACAAATGAACAAACCCAGGCTCTTGGAATTCAATAATGTACCCCAAAATCACACTAGTAGCAGAGTTAAGATGAAGCCCAGGTTGTCTTAATTCCAAATTCCATTTTGGCAAGTAGGCTTTTGCTGATCATATCAAATCCAAAAGCTCGGTGACCTACCACATCATTTATTCTTTTGTTCAAATGAAATGAAAGTGATAGGCTGAGCCAAGCTCTGTTCCACACTGCAGGTCTATTCCACATGTCTGCTCATACTGGGATTCAAGCATAAGGAGCCGTCTCTATCCAGAAAAAAACGCAAGCCAAATCACAAAAACCACATTTAAAGCTTCTGCTCAGAGTTGGCATACCTCGTGTCTACACATGTTCTACTGACCGAACAAGTCATATGGTAAGCCTTACTGTGAGGACACAGAATACACTCTGCCTACCAGAAGTTACTGAAATCAAAGGCTATGGATGTGGCTACATACTTCCCACAAGATTTTTAAATTCTCTCGTACAAGAAGAGAGGATTTATTCCACGTAAGAGGAAAAGGAAAGTGAATGGCTGAGAGCAGAGGAGCGGATTGCAGTAGTCATTAGTGTTGCCTGCCACATAACTGCTGCTCTCTTTCTTCCAGGGCATGTGGAAGGGTTATACTTCCTCATCCCACTAAAGTCATGGGTGGCCAGGCAACTACCTTTGGTCAATAAAACATGAGCCAAAGATATGCCACCTCTGGGGGAAAGCTGTATAAAATGGTGCATGACTGGGAACTTTTTCTCACAATGTTTCAAAGGATGACTACAGCTTGGGTCCTGAGTAAGGACAATATGGGACAGAGCCCCCAGCCAATCCATGATGAACATAGAGCACACATAAGAAATTATATGGATAGTTGTTACCTCAACATAATTAGCTTATTTGGAAATATACATCAATTAGATTATTCCCTTAAGGAATGTGGACTAAGAAAGAGAAAAAACTGGGTGGTAAGCAGTAGATGACATACACAAATGTTGAATCTAAGACTTTATAACAAGCCAAAACTAAATTATCAGTTAAGCAGAAGCTAAGACACAAAAAAGAAGACAAAGTAAAAGATGATGAATGTAGTATGCAGTTAGAATTCTAAAAATGGAGCAGACACAAAGAAAACAACAGACACACAAGGAGAGGTCATGTGGTTCATAAGTATATTGATGAGCGTTTCCAAACTCTAGAGCTACCTTTATTACTACAGCTTTCTGGCCTGGTTCAGGATGAATGAACCATTACAATCCCCTATTTTCCTTAAAGGACTCAAGTGAGTATTCAGTGATAAAAGTTATATAAGAAAAAAGAAAAAGTTATATAGTGAATCCAATTACAGAATAAAGATTTACTTCCTAATATAATCATTAGTTTTTATATCAAGTTTAGCTAAGGTAATATTCAGAAATAATCAAAAATGTTAAATATATATACTTATATAAAATCATTAAATATCTCCTCCTAAATATCATCTAGGCACATAAAGAAGTAAAGCAAAAAAAAAAAAAGACTCTCCCCAAATCAAAATGCTAAAACAAAAGGAAATCTCATCTTCCTAAAAAGTGTTCTTATTTGTAAAGCGAAGGAGACAGGCTGACCCTTTATAAACACATGCTGATCATGCACAACAACCCCCCAAGGGAAACCCTAAGCACCTGAAAGGACCTATTTTAATACTGGAATTCAATAAATACACGGCTGACCGATGGAGCACATAGATCATTAGGAAAGGTATTTGCTTTATAACTCACTTAGTACATACACTCACACTTCATCTTCACATTCCAGGTAAAAAGCTACTGGTGATGACTATGTTGGTTACCCACTGGGCCAGCCGCTGTAATTCTAAGATCTAAAACGAAATTAATGTAATGACTTAGGCATATGATTGGGGAAACTAAATGGCTAAAAAGTATATCAAGCTTAATTTTTGTTTATACACATGCCAAGTCTTTTCAATCAAAATAAGAAGTACTGACTGAAAAGGTAATTCATGGTTGGCACAAGGCTAAGACTTTTCATATGGAAGAAGTAAAAAATGATCAAGAAATGTTTTATAAACTATGGTATAGTACTAAAGCACTGAATTTTTTTAGTAAATTCAAAGAGTATATTGGCCAAATGAATAACAAACTCCACAAAATTAAACTAAATGGCTAAATTTTTTTAAAAAACATAAACTTTAAGTGAGCATTCTATTTTTGTTACATGATACTGCAAAACTCTCACTGCCTTGAAAATTTAGGTATTTTATAAAAGTGGTTAAGTTTTTTATAGAGCATTTTTGGGTATGAGACACTGGGAAGAACTAATAACCAAAAAAGTGTTCCCATTTGCATTTTTACAAGCGAATAGATATGAAGTTCCTAACTTTTTGATAGTTACATTATAAAATGTATTTTCACCTATTCCCTAAGTCCTGTTTTTGTGTTCAGTCAGCTAGGGTGATGGACAAACAGGAAAATGACAGAATTTATACTTAACTGATTTTTAAAAGATTGGATATACGTTCACCCCTAACTGATAGGCCCTCTAAGAATGGCATGTGACAGGGAGAAGTAAATGAAATAAAACTGAATTACCCTTGTCATCAATCTTGTTCCTCTGTGTAGTAAATCCGGTTTGGGAGTGACATGTTCTGAATTTTACTATTCAAGCACTAAATGGACGTGTCTCTTCCACATGACAGTTCTGGCACAGCAGTGATACGTTTCCTCACTTTAATTAACCTAATGGTCTATTCACAGATCATACTTGGAGGTCTATTTCATTACCCTAAATTAACATTTTCTTTCCATTAAAGTCACAAATAATAAAATAAAATAAAAAAATCACTGCTTTCGTGTGCAGCTTACAACACATTTAGTCTATAGTACTCCTTTGCTTTGTGATTTCAAGCACTTAAATTTTCTTTGAAAAGCACTAAGAGGACTAGCAGCCTGATGATTTATTTACTCATGTGCACAGAGGGCCATTAATAAGAAAAATAAAAATGCAATATTTCAAGAATAAAAATATCTATTCATTAGCTTAATGAAAGCAATTCTAAGAAAAGTGTTGATTGATCTCATTTTCAAAAGTGTGATGTTCTCCTGAAAGTAAATAGGCCTGTATTTATGTAAAATAAGTAAACAATCTTAACTGACATATTTTGTCATTTTACTTTCCTTGCAATTAGAAGATTTAGAGTCAAACATAAGAGCAACAAAGTAATTTTAGTTGTTCAAGAGGACTATTTAAAGCAAATGTTTGCTGATTTAATGAGAAATTATTTGGTCATAACTTTCTGATACAAATTCAACACCTAAGGCCAAACTGTCAAACTGAATAGAAATTTGCATATATATCTGTACATATATATGTATATGTACAGATATATACGCCCACTATTTTTTAACTTTCCAAATTAATCCCTGGTGATCAAAATGAAACATAAACCTCAGTCTGATTTAAAACACACTCTCAAAAGCGCCAACGGTTAAACACAATGCATTCCTTTGAACTCTCTCCCTCTGCCCATCTAATCTACATCCTATTGCAGAATTTACTTTCAAAAACTATTCTGATGCCTGAAAAAAAACCCATAAATTTTAAGTGAGCATTCTATTTTTGTTACATGATACTGCAAAACTCTCACTGCCTTGAAAATTTAGTTATTTTACAAAAGTGGTTAAGTTTTTTATAGAGCATTTTTTTACACTTTTAAGTCTTTATTGTACTGTCTTCCATTACCATTTATACCCCTCTCCACCCAGCAACTGTTGTCCATAATTTAAAATTAATCTATTTTGATTAAGATTTCTTGTCAAAAACATATCTTAGTAAACATATCTTGAAGTTACATTTTTCTACGGAAATCCTTGTATAGCATTATCTTAATAAATAGAGGTTTGCACTTTTAAAACTGTTTGCTATACATTTGAAGACAGTATTCTTTTAATTCTTTCAAATTCACTTAGAAAACTAAATGCTGATTTGCTTAGTTCATTTTCCAAAACTTAATGAAACAAATACTCAAATACTTCGAGATTAACTATCTCCAAAGTTAACCTTGGAAGTCTGGGAATAGTTTTGTGTCTATTAGGATACTACCAAAACAAAAGATTATTCATTCCAACTATTTTTCTTCAGTGAACAATATACAAAACTACTCTATCAAAACATACAGTTCATCCTTGAGCAACACGCGGGTTAGGGACACTGACCATCCCCCCACCCCCACCCCCCCCACACACATAGTCAAAAGTCTGCATATAACTTCTCACGGCCCCCAAAGTTAACTACTGTACAGTCATCCCTTATTACCAGCGGGACAGGTTTCAGGACCCCGCAGACACCAAAACCCGGTATGTTCCAGTACCTTGCATGAAATGGCATACAATGCACACACTCCGCCCTCCACATCTGCGCACCCCCAACCAGGAACAGGAAATACTGTTTTCAGGATGAGGTTGGTTGAAGCTGCCCCTGAGCTAAAGAGGGCCAACTGTATATTTATTGAAAAAATGTGCATGTAAGTGGACCCAGACAGGTCAAAGCTGTATTGTTCGAGGGCCAACTGTACATGTATTTTTTAGTTTTAGGCCATTTTAATAAGAAGGTAGAAGGTTTTCCTAACTCTCTAACATTTCCTCAATTTGAAACAAATCATGTGAAACATAAATTCTTTTATGTTTCTATAAATTGTGTTTCATAAATTCTATACTTAAGAAACTACTGCTGAGAAGCTTTACTTAATAACCTCCTAAAATACCCTATTTTTAATCTATACCTTTCTCCCTGCCTTCTCTGGATTTCTACTAGAATGTCTCACCCTACCTCATCCTACTCAACCTTACTTCCATCTGCGCTCCTAATGGGCTCATTACTTCAGTTAAATCAACATGATCATTATCTTCCAGTGCATATTATATAGTTCATCCTACCTTTCTTCCTATTCTCTCAGAAATGCCTGTCTTCCTTTTCCTCTCCACCTACCCCAAACCTGCCCACTTCAGCACCCAATGAAACACTTCGTAACGGACTTCCCCTTCAATCTCTAGAAATTTACTGTACATAAAGTGTTACTTTTTCTTCAGCTGTTTCATATGTTCTGCAATCAGCTCCTTGAAAGCAACAGGGACGAGGTTCAGCACCACATACTACCTCCAGAAGCATTATCTCCATAAATCTGCATGTAGGCATCTGAACATGCCCCGTGCCAGTCAGTCCCCAGAGCTGAGTAAAAGTAAACAAGCCCAATCCTACAGCAAAAAGTCACTAACTCTATTCTGAATTATTACACATTTGTATACATCTCAGAACTCAGTGGAAAGACAGTTTCAAGCAGTACCTCATGGCCCTGCCCCTGACGTGGGCCAAGCAGGCAGGAGGTCTTCCCTGACCTGTGTCTCATGGAAGTGCTAAGTGCAAGGCCTCAGCTGAGACAGACCTCCTGTCTAAGGTCTCAGTGATGAGGCTCTAGGGCCTAGACCTCACTGCCCCCTAGCAGTACCAAAAGGGTAGATGCCTCTCACCTCGACCAACGTCTCCTTCCATCCCAACTTCTGACCTCCTTCCACCAGGGAGTGGTAGGTGCAGCCTACTGAACAAGCAAATGGTAGAGTGGAGAGCCTATCAGGATAACATAGACAAATGAACGTGGCCAGATGAGTCTGGGCTCATCTGAGGGAGGAGTAAGCACTTTCCCAAATACCTACTCCAGGAAAGCAGAAAAGTTGGGTGCAGAAATTTAAAGTTCAAGGGTTGCTTTACCAACAGCCCTAGACCCAGATGCCATTAATAACTGAATGGATAGTTCTGATGATTCTTACCTACTCAGTCCCCCTCTAAAAACCCAAATAAAACACTGTGTTCTACTTTTTTATCTCTCTAGGAACTGACACAATCCACCATCCCTTCACACATGCTATTCGTTACCTTTCAAACATCGCACATTTAAACATTTTTATAAAAGTATTACAAAGAAAGCAAAGAGTAGACTTCTAGTCCAGATGGCAGCAGCATAGGTAAACAGAGCTCTCCTCCTCTCACAACCACACCCAACTTTCAGCTACACTAGAAAAACCATAACTCAGAACCGTCAGAGTACGAGTTGAATAGAAGTGCAATAATGACAAAATTAAAGAAACCACATCATTCCAGACTGGTGGAGGGATGGGGATGTGGAATGGGCTGGTCCCACATCCATATGTGCTAAATAAAAATTAGGGAGAAATATCTTGGAAGCGAGGAGTCCCAGACCCATACCAGGTCCCCTAGCCCAAGGTGCCAGTGCCAGGAAAATAAGTCCTCATAACTTCTAGCTGCAAAAAACCAGCAGGGATTGAGTAAGCTCAAGAAAGTGCTATAGTCCCAAACAGTTCCACTTGAAGAACCCACACACAGACTTCCTCAGACTCATTTCCTCTGAGTTCCAGCACCAATGTAACAGCTTAAAAGGCACCAGAGGCACACAGGGAGAAACTAAAGTGTCTGGAATCAAGGCGAGAATTGGGGGACATATTTCTCCCACACAGAAAGGAAGGCAAAGGCCAATGTCCCTATAGAGAAAGCAGGCAGGTGCCATATCTGAGACTTCATCAACCTGGCTAACACTGTTTGTCCCACCCTGGAGATCCCCTAAAACTCTGTCCCACCCAATGTATTAATCCACCCAAGCTGCTTTTCCATATAAAAGGCTGGTCGTGGCTCAAGCTTTACAACTTCCAAAATCCTCTTAAACCAGCAATGGCCAGCCTTGGTGAGCCTCCAGCCCCCATACCCCTTGCTAAGTAGCCTCAGGCCTGGCACTAGCAGCAGGCGACCCAGATTCATAGTTTTCCTACACCTGGGAATCTTCAAACCCAGCACAAGTAGCAGCCATCTCAGATTGCTTTATAGCCCAGGCAGGGTGGCCCCAAGCGAAACACAGGTGGGGGCTGACCTTTGCCTGAACCACCTGGGAAAGCCCAGAGCTTGTGCACACAGTGAACAGTACACATCATGTCAGAGCACCTCCACCCTGCCCCCACACAGTTGATCCTCCCATGAAGGGTGGAGGTTAGTGGTTAGTTAGTGGTCACAGCCAGTCCTTGCAACTGAGTGGCCTGGGTAAATCCATCCCATTGATCTGCCAACAGCACTCAAGACTCAAATATGAGGAAGGTGTACTCAGCCCACATAAGGGCACACCTGGAGTATACTGCCTGGGTAATAGAAGAGGCTGTGCCATTGGACCCTATAAGACACCAACCTACTACATTGGGTCAAGCTACCAAGGCACACAGTCATAGCAACTCTACCTAATACATAGAAATAAATACAGAGAGGCTCACCAAAATAAAGAGACAAAGAAATAAGGCTCAAATGAAAAAATATACATCAAAACTCTAGAAAAATAACTAAACAAAAGGGAGATAAGCAATCTATCAGATGCAGAGCTCAAAACAATGGTTATAAAGATGCTCAAGGAACTTAATGAGGACCTCAACAGCATAAAAAAAATCCAGTCACAAATGAAGGACACACCAATTGAAATAAAGAACAATTTAGAGAGAAACAGCATTAGAGTCGATCAAGCCAAGATTCAAATAAACAATATGGAACATAAGGAAGCAAAAAAGCAACCAATCAGAACAACAACAAGAAAAAAGAATCCAAGAAAATGAGGATAATGTACGCAGCCTCTGAGACAACTTCAAGTATTCCAACATTCACATCATAGGGGTGCCAGAAAAAGAGAAAGAGAAAGAAATTGGAAATCTATTTGAAAAAAATGAAAGAAAACTTTTCTAATTTGGTGAAGGAAATAGACATGCAAGCCCAGGAAGCAGAGAAAGTCCCAGACAAGATGGCTGCAAAGAGGACCACTCCAAGACACAAATTAAACAGCCATAGGTTAAAGAGAGAATCTTAAAAACAGCAAGAGAAAAGCAGTTAGTTACCTACAGGGGAATTTCCATAAGACTGTCAGCTGACTTCTCAAAAGAAACTCTGCAGGCTAGAAGGGATTGGCAAAATATATTCAAAATCATGAAAAGTGAGACCTACAGCCAAGATTGCTCTACCCAGCAAAGCTATCATTTAGAATCAAAGGGCAGATAAAGAGCTTCCAAGACAAGAAAAAACTAAAGGAGTTCATCATCACCAAACCATTATTATATGGAATATTAAAGGGGCTTACTTAACAAAAAGAAGATCAAAACTATGAACAATAAAATAGCAATAAGTATATACATCTGTCAACAATTGAATCTAAAAACAAACTAAGCAACAAGAAAAAGAGGAAAAGAATAATAGATATGGAGAGCATTTTGATGGCTGCCAGATGGGAAGAGGGTGTGGGGGACTGGGTGAAGAGGTAAGGGGATTAAGAAGTACAAATAAAGAGTTACAGAATAGCCATGGGGATGTACAGCACAGTATAGGAAATGTAGTAGCCAAAGAACCTATATACATGAACAATGGAGTGGGGACATGAACAATGGTGTGGGGATTGCCTCGGGGACTGTTGTGTGCTGGGTGGAGGGGAATAAAGGGGGAAAATTGGGACAACTATAACAGCATAATCAATAAAATATAATTAAAATTTAAAAATTAAAGAAAGCAAAAAAGCAAAAAGTAAAATCTCATCTGATTTTAGCCATCATTTCATTCTATCTCTCACCTTAAATAGTTACTATCCATTTTATATGACTTACAAGTAGGACAGGAAAGTAAGATTTAACCCTGTCACTGAGAAATCAAGAATACCGGCAAAGAAATGAGCTTAAGATACAGAGTAGTCTCCCCTTATCCACAGGGAATACATTCTGAGACTCCCCAGTGGCTGCCTGAAACTACACTATATGTTTTTCCTATAAATATACACATGATAAAGTGTAATGCCTTTTTACATCTTAACTCTGTATTTATGCACTGTGGCTACAACTTTTGTTGTTTGAATTACAACAACAAAACTAGCACATATTTCTTTTTCCTCTTCACAATTTCACAGGGAAGATCTGTTCTTACATAGATCTTTACAAACTCAGCATGTAATTACTTCCCTTATTACAAGAATTTTCACCTTTTCACTAAAAAAAAGCACTTTACAGCTTCTCTTTGGCACATCTGAACTGTCAGTATCCCTGCTCTTTGCTCTGGGACGATTGTTAAGTAAAATAAGGGTTACATGAACACATGCACTGCAATACCCAGACAATCGATGTGCTAACCAAGATGGCTATTAAGTGACTAACAGGTGAGTAGTGTGCACCATGGGGATACATGGGCAGACGGATGATGAACATCCCAGGAGGAGTGGAGTGGGGCAGTGCAACATTTCATCATACTACTCAGAATGGCACATTATCTGAAACTCATGAATTGTTTATTTCTCAAATTTTCCATTTAATATTTTTAAATTGGTTGACCATGGGTAACTGAAACTACAGAAAGCAAAACCGCAGATAAGAGGGCACTACTGTACATAATTCAACATTTTTTTCCAGTATTTAAAAACCAAAAACTTCTTCAGGATATTTTTAATGAACAAACATCTGGCCCTTAAGGCTATGCAAGCTGAAGCCACCACCACACTCCATGGGGATCACTACACTTTGTAGCACCTCTGCTGCTCCAGATGAATCCTACCTCACCCTCAGTGCCAAGGGTAGGTCTGAACCGGCCCAAACAAATGAGCATAATCTCATTCCCTTTGCTACTATCTTTGATTTAGGAATAAACACATGACTTCAGTTGGTCCAATTGGCATAAAACCAAAATATTAATTCTCAATTCCTCTGGACCATTTGGTATGTGGGTGTGAAGCCTGGCATTATTGCAGCTATTTTGATAACACAAGGGAAGCTATCCAAGGTCAAAGCTGATACTGAGAAAATACAGCCAAGAGAATCACAAAGAAATGGAGCCAAAGCCTATCAGACCTAAAGCCTACCCTGTTGGGAACTGCCCTGCCCGGTTTCAGAAGCTGTAACCCCACGTGGCTAAGGCTCAGTGAGTGACCTTGGGACCATAAGCCATTAAGGAGACAAAGCCTATCTCCTTGATAGGGGTGCTGCCTCTGCCTCTTTTACTTCACCCTGCCTGGCCCCCAGTGCATGATCGGTTAGCCAATAACGGGTAAGATTCCTCAAGTGAGGGATGACCTAAAACAGGCATGATCATGGAGGGCTCCCAGGGGATGACCTAGGGGGCTATAGCAAAAGGGGGTGATGGACCCTTGCCCCTCAGCTTTGACACAGACTGAGTCCTTATTCTGTCTGCAAGAAGTCTCCTAATCTCTTGGCTTCCTTACTTCCTCTGCCTGACTTAAGCCTGAAACAATGACATAGGGTGGTGCAGCCCTGTGCTGGAAAGGGCAGGTTCCCTGGGTGTTCAAGCCTAAGAAAGAATATGTAAATCCTGCTTTGCTAAGAATGCTCTCAATTAAATCATAAGGGTCTGAGCAGGAAATGAGTTTGTTTCCCAGAGTTGTATAGCCCTTTAGCTAACAGACCTTGACTCAGAATAAGCCCTCATAGTTCTTTGTATGCTATCTATTGTTTGATCCTTACTGCCTGACAATGATTAATGAGCTTTACCTCTATTCCTGTGCAAAATGAACCCAATAAAAGCCCACTGAGGAAAAGGCTCTTGGTCCTTCTCCTCTGAGAGATCGGCCAACCTTCCTCCCCAAGTAGATCATGTCTTGGTAGACTTATTCTCATCCATGGCAGTCGGTGGGGGGAGGGGTGGCCTGTAGGCGGAGCCACCCCCACACCACCCTACTCGGGATTTTATCATTACATGAACCAATACATTCCCTTTCCCGTTTAAGCTATTCTGAGGCAAGTGTTCTATGATCTGCAGCTAAACAGAAATGTCACTCATCATTCTGAGGCACAAAAAAGAGTAAGTCCATAGGTTTAAGGACAGAAAGGACTGTTCTTTATCCTAAGGGTCAAGATGTTAAAATTTCACAAGAGGAATTTTCAAACACAATGCTGGCTAGGACTGCAGCTCTCCCTGATCCCAGCCCTGGATCTGAAAGAGTAAATACCAAAGAAATGACTTTGCATGTCTGTGCATGCTAAAGAAACCAAACTGGAGAGCTGGAAAGACTATGGCTGGGCCTTCCTCGACCATTGGGAGCAAATGCCAGACCAGCAGTGACAGCACATCTATCTATTACTGTGGGGTGTTGGGCTACATGGAGAACCACACTCTCCTCTCTAGATAAGAATGCACTGGGCTGCAGGGAACACAACTCCTTTGGTAAAATAATGAGATCTTCATGTTTCCATCTGTGAAAACAGTAACCAGGACCAACTATAGGAATGAGTAAGCCCCTTGGGACTCTCAGGCAACTACATAGAGAGGAATCTTGAAAATAAAAGAAGTTCTCAAGAAAATGTGGTAGGGCTGAAGGTAACATCTGTGAGATTTTAAAGAATTATAGCCAGCCCTTTCCTTTCCATCTTGCCTCCCACCCTGTTTCCAGCACGGAGGAGTCAGCACAGTGGCTGAGGTGACTGAGGACGCAGCAGTGAGAAAGAGTTGGGGGTCTGTGCAAAGGCCCAAGCCGGTCAGGGAAGGGGCAGGCAGTGGCCTAGAGGTGGTAATAGCAGAGACAGCGGTGTGATTGACAGATACACACACAGTAAGTTATTTCTGATTGAGCAAATAAAATGTACTGAGGACAACAGGTGCTGTGTTTCTCACTGCCACAGAAAGTATTTGCAAAGTATTACAAGATATTGGGTTAGAACTGAAGGTATCATTATGAACACATGATCTTATTATACACACACACATAGATACAGAAACATTTATAGGTGTGTGCATATGTGTACATGCTTCTTATAACCTTCATAAATATATATCTCCTAATCCTGTCTCCATATAGGGTCTCATTTTCTTCAGTTACAAAAATAAAAATTAAAGGGAGACCATAAAGTGACCCTGAATCCCTTCTGGCATTAAAATATAGGCTGAGACAAAGAGATCCAACTTTCTGTAATCTGCCTAACCTACCAAAAATAATATTTCAGAAATACATATGTCATGACAGTTAAGCATTAGATATTGAACAGGAAAAAGCAGAATTATCCATTATATCTACCACACAGCATGAAGTCACACATTACAAATGTTCACTCTCTGGATGTTGTTAGCACTGAGAGAAACTGTCACCTCAGCAAAGAATTTCTGTTGATACCAGACAGATGCAACACGAACACTACTCTGCTCCTAGAGGGCGGGCGGCAGGAGGGCGGCGGGGGAGGAAGGACTATCACTGACAAGAAGCTACCACTCTAAGTTATTTCACTTCCACTTTACAGTAGAGATGAAATTTTAAATATTTAAGACCAGAACACATAACATGCAGAGAAGAGCCAAGGAAAAGCAATTAGAATTGTGAAATATTAATTTTAGCTTTTGCTTCTCACAGCCTTGATAAATACATCAAAATGCTAACTTTTCTGCGAAAACTAAAGTACAAAATGCCCTTGTAAAATGAACACGTATCTATGAACTCTTGTACTCTTTTTTACAACTTTGCCACTTCCCAAGTAGCAGAAACAAATTTAACATTAGCCACCATGATAACCAGTATTCTTACTCTACACAATGACTCTTTTAGGAAATACATATTTACTTTCTGTCTAACTCAGAAGCGGTTCTTTTTTAAACTGCCCTGTGCATGTCCAGTATCTCAAATGCTGTTTCAGTCAGCATCACACATTCCTGATTTCCTCATTAATTTCATGAGTTAAACAAACTCTTGACACAAATTCATTGCATGTTTACCTGACAATGACTTTAACTTTTTGAAATGACCCTTTAACACAATAAAACCAGAAACCATGTCTGTACAGAATTATGATGAGTCAGTTTATGCAACCACTATTCATTATTAATTGGTTAGATCAAACAAATTACTGATGAACATCAAAACCATTATTATCTAGCTCCTAGGAATCATTATTTTCACTGTATAAAAATTTTTAATGCACTGATTCATTTTCTCTCACTGAATTTATTTTTTGTATTTTTGGTTTTTATTTTTTAGTTACAGTTTACTTTCAATATTATTTTGTATTAGTTTCAGGTGTACCACATAGAGTGGTTAGACAATCCTATACTTTACGATGTGTTCCCCCAAACAGTTACCCCAGTACTACTGACTACGTTCCCTACGTTATACTTTATATCCCCGTGACTGTTCTATAACTTCCGATTCTTACTTCTTCAGCCCTTCCCCTCTTTCAGCGAGTCCCCACACCCTTCCCCTCTGGCAAGCACCAGTCCACTCTTCTCTGTGCCAATGGGTCAGTTTCAATTTTACTTGTTCATTTATTTTGTTCTTTGGGTTCCACACATAGGTAGAATCATATGACATTTGTTTTTTCTGACTACTAAATTCACTGGACATAATATCCTCTAGGTTACAATTTCTCTGGTAAGCTCCAAAGAGCTAGAAAGAAAAGCTGTTGACTGCTAAGTCCAGCAGAATGTACAAATCACAGACAAGGGAGCCACAGCTCTGGCAGCTGGCAGGGGGCCCTCTTGACTGGGCTTCTCCTTAAATTATGCTTGAGAAGGAAAGAGTACGTAGAGATGTGAAAAAATCCACACTAATACATAGTTAATGAGCAGTGAGATCTGTGCAGCTACACTCAACACAGTATCACACGCTCTTACTAAACAATACGCAGTGCATTTGACTTCGGCAAACAATAAATAACCACCTGTAATTCCAATCACCTTCACGGAGCTGCCAAGAGGTGCAGACATTTCCTGATGTTAGGTTCAATGAGAGGTTCTAATGCTGCTTATGGCAAACCAGCATGATTTCTGTTCTGCTATATTTCTTTTACACAGGGGTGTTATTTCAATTTTACTGTTAAAAGACATATAGAAAAGTCTTACTTCAAGATTTTTCTGTAGGAACTTCCATAGCAAAAAAATTTCAACAGAGTAAGCTTTACAGAGAAAGAACAAATAAGGCTACTGGGAAGCAATTTAATTTGGTCAACAAACATAGTTACTATAAAAACTTGTTTGTTGATGGAATCACTAAAAATGCCGCCAGTCAGAAGTCGAAGGTATTCCCTAAACGACAAGAGACTGCAGGAAGGTGAGATTAGTTAGAGCACTGGAGAGCCTGCAACCTGGGGAAAAAGCTTGAGCCTAGGGCCTGGAGGAATAGCTGTCTACAAACAACTACAATTGCTTCCCCAAAAGAGAGAACTGATGGGGAGTCTGATTCCAAAACAAGTACTAATCTTTTACTCCTTGACTTACGGTGCATTTCTCTCCTACTGCCAACACATAATCCAAGAGTGTTTATAGGATCCTCAACTGGAAGTGTTGGCTTAGAAGATTCTCCTAAACATAAAATGCAACTGAGCTGGAAAAATAATGGAAAGCTCTTTGCCAGAATGTAAATTGTGGCTATTTCTATGTGATGGGATTCTAAATTACTTTAATTTTTACACTGGCACTTCTCTGCATTTTCTGAAATTTCCAAAGAATTTCTATTCATCAGAAAAAGCAAACAGACATACTTAAACATATGTGTATGTATACATACATATATACGTAATTTTAAATATTTTTAAATGAGCAGTGATCATTCAAAACTCTTTCACTTTAACATAATTTAGGAAATATGAATGAATTTGAAATTGACAATCTCATTATTAGCTTTTAAAAAAATACTTTAGTCTATAGCCATACCACCCTGAACACACCCGATCCCATCTAAAAAATGCTTCAAAAAATTCTACATGTCAGCTACAATATTTGATTATTAGAGACTAAAATTTTGAAATCTGGTTTAAACATATTTTACATAATCTTAAAAAGCACACGAAGTGACAGAATTTATGTAAGCTTTCAGAAGAAAAGTGTCTGTTCTCAAAGTTATGGCATTCTAACCTCTCAGCACAGGACAAAGGCGATAAAATAACTCAAACTACTGATCAGGATAGAGAGAATCCTCTGAGAAAGAGAAAGGTTTGCCTAGTTTACATTCAATTAAATAAAAAAGAAACAAGTCAGTCACAGAAAGACAAATAGCATGTGATTTCACTTTTATGTGGAATCTAAAGAACAAAATAAATGAACAAACAAAACAGAAACAGACTCAGATACAAAGAACAGGCTGATGGTTGCCAGAGGGGAGGGGAACTGGGGGGCTGGGTGAAAAAAGTGAAGCAACTGAAAAGTACACATTGGTAGTTATAAAATAGTTATGGGGATGTAAAGTCAGTCAATAACATTGTAATAACTATGTGTGGTGGCAGGTAGGTACGTGAGACATCAAGGGTTCACTTTGTAAACTATATGACTGTCCAACCTCTATGCTGTACACCTGAAATTAACACAAAATAACACTGAATGTAAACTGTAATTGAAAAATAATTTTTAAAGGTTAAAATAAATGTGTAATTTTTTCCACTGAAGAGACAATATACCCATCAACACAAATCCAAAGTCAAAGTGGTCATAATTAATATGTTTCAAAAACATTAATTAATTAATTAATTAAACATTAATTAATATGTTTCAAAAAACACAGTCCTGGCCGGTGTGGCTCAGTGGATTGAGCGCGGGCCTACAAACCAGAGTATCGTGGTTCGATTCCCAGTCGGGGCACATGCCTGGGTGGCGGGCCAGTTCCCAGCGGGGGACACATGAGAGGCAACCATACGTTGGTGTTTCTCTCCCTCTCTCCTTCCCTTCCCCTCTGAAGATAAATAAATTTTAAAAAAAAAACACAAAAGAGTCTGATCTAAACAATATAACAAATCCAAGTCCTAGCTGCTGAATTCCTTTAAAAAACCAACTCCCTTAAAAAACCAACAGTGTCTATCCAAAGATATAACATTTCCTCAAAAAGTTCAAAAGCAAGAGGCAGAGTTTATTAACTTGAGGAATATACCTAGACAGCCAAGGACCACTCTCCCCTGGAAATAAATGAACACTGCTTTTAAACTCCATGAGATTCTCCACGTTTCAGAAACTAATCATTTTAACCTAACTCTTTCAAGGAGCATTTAAATGTATTCCATTTTGCTTCATGCTTGAGGTAACACAACTTCTACGCACCGATACCCAGAATTAGGGTGAGTTCTAAAATATCTCAATTTTAAAATATGCTCATATTCATCAAGCTCAATGAAAGTTACAACTGCAGGCTAGGCTTGGTAATTTTAGAGGTCATCGCTTCTTTATTCCAGTTGTAAAAACCAGTAAAGCACTTCCTATATGATTTTTAGTAACAATTTTCCTGCTCTTCATTTCCTTTCACACATTCCCTAGCATTCAAGAGCATTTGAACCTAGCCCGCAAACAAAAACCTTTCCTTGAAGGACTTTTCCTTTCAAAGTAGTAAATTAAAGCTCATAAACCTGAACATTTCAACAAGGAAGAACTTTTGCCACTGATTTGCTACTAAAAAAAGAAACTTAGAATTCTTAAGGTTTAGGGATAAATCTTAAAAAGTGAATCATGCAGTTGAGAAAAATAACTAGTGGATTTTTAATTTATTAATTTCGGAAAAAAACTACATTTAAAATATTTCAAAACTGAAAGCAGACTTTTTAAAGCCAATTTTTAAAATGCTATTAGGAAAACATTTAACTTCTTTTAGTGACCAATACCATTTAAATAGTGGAGTCGGGGGAGGGAGATATTTAAAAATCCTTCCCAAGAATCTTCGTTAGTTGTTCAAGTACAGATCACTCTCTTCCAGTTACTTTATCTCATAAAATTCTATGCTGAAAATGAAATCTAGGTCCTAAACCTCTTTTCCAAAAGTTTTCTGCACCTCTCTTATCCCACCTCTGGAAGGCAAAAGGTACGAAAAAAAGCTTGAGCAAGAACAAATAAGAGTCAACCAAGTAAAAACTGAGTATTTAAAAAAGACAAAGAATGAGTGCATAAAGGTGGGAAGAAGTAATGACAGCAACCCAAAGTCTCACCCCTAAGCAAAATCTACAATGCCTTCGCTGTACAGTTATGTTGCACAAAAACTGCAATGACAAGAAATACAGCATCTTAAAGTAGTAGCACTTTCTTTCAAGTTCAAAACCAGTACACGACGTAATTTTTGTTAGGTAGATACACATCCACAGGACTCACAGGGCTTGTATGATTTAGTTAAATAAAAGAAATTCTTTCACTCAAACTCTTGGCCAATAGTAAAATAAATCTATTCATCACAATAACAAAATAGGGTTAAACCTTTACATGAAATGTACCACGCAGAAATACATTGCATTACAGGTCCTTTGCACATCAACATGCAAACCTAATGCACAACTCAAAGACCCTAAGGGCTGAGTGAGCAGCATCCAATCTAAGTCAAGTCAGTCTGTATTTCACTCATGAACACTCCTCAGCGGTCAGTACTGCCAATGGGAATCCAACTCATTACTGCTTATAAGTTTTGTGAGTCTAGGAAAGTTGAAAATCACATTTTCTGAAGACAAATGATCAAACATTTAAATAGGAATTTTTCTCTCTCGTGATTAATGGCATGTGCAGCTCACAAAGGCAGACAACCGACAAATCACATTATGCTCTGGAAGAGACTCAGGGACCTTATGAGGACTTATTAGATATGGTGTGGTTTTTTCACACCTTTACTCATTTCGAATCCTCTTCATCAGAAATAAAACTGTCCCCATGGTTCTTAAAAATTACAACCCAGTCAATACTACTGTTGGCAAACTCAGCAGAAGTTGTGCTATCAAGTATCAGCCTCCTCCCATTCTCATATGTAAGAAAGGAAGAAGTTAATCCAAGGAAAAGAGAAACATGAGAAGAGAAGATGGAAAGATGGGGACAAAACAAAAGAGAGAGATGGGTAAAGTATTTAAAACTTATAAGCAGACTTCCAGTCAAGGTGGCAGCTCCCTGCACTATCACATTAAAATTACAACTAACATACAGAATAACCATCACTTAAAATGGTCGGAAATCAAGTTGAATGAAAGTCTAACAATGAAATTAGAGAAACTACATTCATTCAAACTGGTAGGAGCGTGCAGACACAGAACAGGCTGGTCCCATATCCATGTGTGGTGGATAAAATATCAGAGGGAAAACTCCCAGCCCCACACTAGGCCCCCCAGCCCAGGGTTCCAGTACCAGGAAGATAAGTCCCCACAGCTTCTGGCTGCAAAAATCAGTGGGGATTGAGCCTGTGAAAGAAACTTCTAGAGTACCAAGCAGTTCCTCTTAAAACCTGCACTCAGCCCTGGGTGGTATAGCTCAGTGGACTAAGCACAGGCCTGTGAAGCAAAGGGTCACTGGTTCGATTCCCAGTCAGGGCACATGCCTGAGTTGCAGGCCAGGTCCCCAGTAGGGGACACATGAGAGGCAACTACACACTGGTGTTTCTCTCTCACTCTTTCTCCTTCCCTTCCCCTCTCTCTAAAAATAAATAAACATAAAAAAAAAAAAAACCCTGCACTCAGACTCACTCCCTCTGAGCTCCAGCACCTGGGTAGCAGCTTGAAAAGCACCAATGGCCTTCAGACACCAACTGAAGTGTCTATCATAAAGGTGAGTAGAGGCCATTGTCCCTTTTCTGAATCCAACCCCCTACAGAGCCACAGAGCCACAGAGCCACAGAGCTGGTAGGCTGGTGCAATATCTGAGTCCCCATCAACCTGGCTAACACTGTTTGCCCTGCCCTGGAGATCCCCATTCAACTTACGGGCTCAGCCAAGCTGCTTTTCCATATGAATGGCTGGTCCTGGCTCACGATTCACAACTTCCTAAATCCTCTAAAACAAGCAACAGCCAAGCTCAGTGATGTCCTCAGCCCCATACAGCTTGCTAAGGGGTTCCAGGCCAGCAGTAGCAGCAGCTGGCCTAGATTCACAGCTTAGCCTTGCTGGGAAATCTCCAAGTCCAGTACAAGTAGCAGCCATCTCAGATTGCTTCACAGCTCAGACATGGTTGCCCCTGGCAAAACACAGGTGGGGGCTGACCTGTGTTCTTGGCCTGCACCTCCAGGAAACCCCAGAGATTGTGCACCTAGTAGGTAACTCCAACTATGTTGGAGCACCACCACCCTGCTCCCACATAGTTGATTCTCCACAGAGGGTGGAGGTTGGTGGTCAGTGGTCATTGCCTATCCTTGCAGCTAACTAGCCTGGGTATATACTTCCTATTGACCTGCCAACAGCAACCAAGACTCAAGTACAAGAGTAGAGTGTACTCCACATGAAAGGTGTACCTTGAGTACCCAACTTGGGTTATAGGAGAGGCTGTGTCACTGGATTTTACAGGACACTTACTATATTAGGCCACACTACTAAGACATGGAGTTAAAGCTGTATCTAACACATAGAAACAAACACTGGGAAGGTGACAAAATGAAGAGACAAAGAAACATGGTCCAAATAAAAGAAAAGATCAAAACTCCAGAAAAAATTAACAAAATGGAAATAGACAATCTATCAGGTGCAGAGTTCAAAATACTGGTTATAAGGATGCTCAAGGAAATTAGTGAGGACCTCAACAGCATAAAAAAGATCCAGTCAGAAACAAAGGATACACACTAATAGAAATAAAGAGCAACTTTTAGGGAAATAGCAGTAGAGTGGATGTAGCCAAGAATCAAATCAATGATCTGAAACATAAGGAAGAAAAAAAAAGAACAACAACAACAAAAGAATCCAAAAAAAATGAGGATAGCATAAGCAGCCTCTGGGACAAAATTCAAGTGTTCCAACATTCACATCATAGGGATGCCAAAAGGAAAAAAGAGAAGGAAATTGAAAATCTTTTTGAAAAAATAATGAAAGAAAACTTCCCTAATTTAGTGAAGGAAATAGACATGCAAGCCCAGGAAGCACAGACAGTCCCAAACAAGATGGATGCAAAGAGGACCACACCAAGACCCATCATAATTAAAGAGACAAAGGTTAAAAATAAAGAGAATCTTAAAAGCAGCAAGAGAAAAGAAGTTAGTTACCTACAGTGGAATTGTCATAAGACTGTCAGCTGATTTATCAAAAGAAACTTTGCAGGCTAGAAGGGATTGGCAAGAAACATTCAAAGTCGTGAAAAGCAGGAACCTACAGCCAAGACTGCTCTACCCAGCAAAGATATCATTTAGAATCAAAGAGTAGTTAAAGAGCTTCCCAGACAAGAGAAAACTAAAGGAGTTCATCATCGCCACACCATGAAACGTTAAATGGACTTACTTAAAGAAAAGAAGAGGATCAAAACTATGAACAATGAAATGGCAACAGATATGTATCTATCAACAATTGAATCTGAAAAACAAACTAATCAAACAAGAAGAAAAGAGACAAAGTCACAGACATGGAGAGTGTTTTTGATGATTTCCAGACAGGACGGGCAGCATGGGGAAATGGGCGAAGAAGTAAATGGATTAAGAAGTACAAGTAGATAAGTTACAGAACAACCAGAGGGATATGAAGTACAGTATATGAAATGGAGCAGCCAAAGAACCTATACACAGGACCCATCGACATGAACAATGGTGTGGGGACTGCCTAAGAAAGGGAGGAATGCTGAGTGAAAGGAAGAAAAGGTGGAAAAATTAGGACAACCATAACAGTATATCACTAAAAAAAAATTAATTTCAAAATAAAAGACTTTACAGCAAAAGACAAAAAAATAAAATAAAATAAAACTTACAAGCTGAACTCAGATCTCATTTTATCAGTGAAAGAGTGGCATAATTTTGCTAGAATCTGAATGTAATGTGCCCATTGCTGACAGAACAATCAATCAGCAGCTCCAGAGAATTCTAAATTAAAAAAGATCAATTACTGTACTCAAGAAATATAATAAAGCCCTTTGATAGATTAGAAGAATAAATGTCCAAAGAGCAATGCGGGCAATGTCTAGTCACACCAAGGTGCTAGCAACGAAAGATCTCAAAGTCAGGATGGACCGCAAGTTTAATCAATCATCATTTAAAAACTATTTAAAAGAAATTTCATGTGAAATATAGCTTGACAGTGGTACAGGACAAATGTATTAAAATCAGCATTATAATGTTGATTAAACATAGGAAGAGATTCCCATGACAGGTTGTGAAATTCTCTTCCTTAGAAATTTTTTAAAAATACAATGCAATAGTTTAAGCACAGGCCTCTCTGTGGGCATGAGACATACAAAGGGCCCCTATCACCACTCAGATTCCCTGGCAACACCTTTACCATTTAGTACAGATGCACATTTTACAGTGACAGTCACTGAGCAACTCTCACCATCAGCAACATGAGGACCAGAAGTTGCACGTCAAAGAACAACCTTGCCCTTCCTCTATCGTATCTAATTGCAAAGACAATTACAGAACAAATTAACATGCAGATAAAACACTGTTACGTAGTGATAACTCTCCTATACCGAGGCATAGTAAAGGGAAGGGAAAGGAAAACTCATTTTGTGGGAGTTATATTAATGGAATGCTCCAGAAAAGTACAAGAGTAGAAAACCTAGAAGTTATTATGATTCTTTGAGTATTAGTCACCACAGATCTACTAAAAAATACTGAATTTGGGGAGACACTTGAAGCTAAATTAAAAAGACTTATGGGGTCTGAAAATTTTAACAGGAAATCGGGAGTGGCCACTGTCTTCAAGTGAAGAAAAATGAGCAGGCAGATGGCCTCAGTGTGGCAATAAGGAAGAAGGCAACCCTGAGAAGCCTGAGGCAAAGTTTAGCCAGGCAAGTCAGAGCAGCTCCTCAAGCGTTAGAACAAAGGGATCCATAAAGCCTTCAGTCCTTTCAATAGGATTTTTAGAAGCAGAGGTCTCTATCTTAGAAGCGTGTATTTGCAAAGGTTGCCTTTTCTTGTCTCCAAAGTTCTTTTGAAATTATCTGGCTTGTCTTGACAGGGTTAGCTCAGTGTAAATACAGTGTAGGCTTAAAGGGGAAAGAGTAATCTGAGGAAGCCAGTCCCAGGCCAGCAAAGCCAGAAAGAGGTAAGAACAGTCACAGAAGTGAGACCTCCTGTCTCCTGAATGTTCTTCCTCCACAGTCCCTATTCAAACCTCAGCAAATTCTGGAACATCGGCAGCAACTGGCTCACTCTCAACGGTTTTCATCCCCTGCACAGTCTAGCTTCTTACCGAAAGTGTAGAAAAAGTCAGAGAACTCAGTGATTTGTACTTCAAATCATTTCGTTCCCCATATTTGGTTCTCAAATTTCGGTGTGTGTAAGAATCAAGAGGTGGGCAGGGTGAGGATCTGGACTCAGCCAGGCTCCAGAGGATCCTAAGGATCCGGATGCAGTCAGGGCAGGGCAGAGACCAGGAACCTGACAGGTTAAAAACTCCTCCACACTTTCAGAAACTCAAGCTGGTGGAGAAAAATATTTAAATGGCAGAAGGTAAGCAACAGAAAGAAAAAAGTTAAATCAAGGGATTGAAAGAAACATTTGCCTCAATTTATCACTCAGCAATTAAAACTGATTGTACTACATGGATAACTTCCATTTTACTTCAGAAATGAAGCTTCGTAGCTGGCTCTCAACTCTGATTCTTCATATGAATAACATCACTAGACAGTTACTGCAAGTACAGAAACAGCCCAGGTTACAGGGCAAATTCTTGTGATTTTTTTTTTTTTTTTTACCTTCATCCAAGCACAATGCTTTCAATTACAGAGGCTGCCACCTTTTGACTGGAAGAGCTTCAATAAAATACTATAAAAGTAAGGCATTCTAATAACAACATAAATTAAGCATTCACAATATACAAGGCACTGTACTAACCCAACATTTATATGCATTAACCTAACAACCCTATGAGGTATGTCTTATTGTTGTCACCGTTTAACAGATAAGAAGACTATAGGGCATAACTTATTGGGATGATCACTTCATAATCACTATGTTGTATACCTGAAAATAATGTCATTTTGGATGTCAACTATAACTAAAAAGTAAATTTTTTAAAAAAGAAAACTAGGGCACAGAGAAGTTAGGATACTTGCCCACACAACTATTAAGTGAAGAAAGCGGAATTCAGAACCACGTCTGTCTAGATGTATCATAATAGATTCCCTCAGGGTTTAGGGAAAATATTAAAAATTGGTTTTCATATCATAAAACATAAATGAGATAACTTGCTATATAGACTGTGAGGCAACAAAATAAAATATGAAAATAAATAGTTCTAAACACCTGCTTTGAGTGTCCTGTATAATTTAACTGTTAACTCCTTAAAAGATACTGGTTTGTCACCCTTATTCAACCACTTAGCGGCTGTTTAAGGCTGTGTGTGACTGCTCGTTAAGGCGCAGCTCATTCCTGCGCCACGCCGAGGACAAACTGCCTATCGAAGGATTGCCAATGCTGCCAACACACGCGCCCTGCTCCCTTCTGTGCAGAACGATAGCCTGATTTTTTTTTAACCAGGAACAAGCTCTAATCTTTTAAAATCATTTTTAAAAAATAAAATTCTTTCATTTGTTTTATCTTTTATCTAAGATCTATGCACATTTTTTCATGCTATCATTTAGCTCTGGGGTCAGCATTCTGGCAGTAAATATTATAGGCT
Source organism: Sturnira hondurensis (assembly GCF_014824575.4). Taxonomy (NCBI): domain Eukaryota; kingdom Metazoa; phylum Chordata; class Mammalia; order Chiroptera; family Phyllostomidae; genus Sturnira; species Sturnira hondurensis. The sequence goes on from NW_028081539.1 coordinate 3,256,091, forward strand.
TTGAAGACCACAGAGTCTCTGTCACAACTATTCAATTCTGCCACCAAAGCCAAAGACCATACGTAATGAATGGGCATGCCTGTGTTCCAATAAAACTTTATTTACAAAAATAGGCAGCTGGCTATATTTGGTCTGGTGGACCCTCAAGGTGCCAACTCCTCATTTAGCAGGCACTACTAATGGTAGAATTTAGAAAAGGCTGTGCTGCTTGTTTTGTTAATTAAAATTCCTAACTACCCCTGGCAAATGTCTCTGTTTAAGTTATAGTGTAGGGTGGAACATCCTCTGGGCATTCTGCTAACATTGCTGAGCCACAGCAAAATTTAGTTTTTAAATCAGGTAAACAAATATTCAACTGCCTAGTATTTCAATGACAAAGGACTAACTACTCAGTTCCTCAAAATTCTGTAGCAATTTAAAGGAGCTTAACATCTTGTGAAGCATGTAATAATATAAGGCTCTTTTTATTATTCCTTTGTTTGTTTAGCTTTTTTTAACTTTAATTGTTGTTCAGGTAGTTTTCTGCCCTTTACTCCCATCCTAGCCCACCCCCCAGCCCTCCCCTCCTCCGTCCCATCTTATAAGTTATAAGACTCTTAAAAATACTGAAAATACTGTTCTGTGTGTCTGTGAATTATAGAAATTCTTTTCAAATTATTGTTAACTATTAGTCTTAAAAATAAAATAGAAAAATTAAATTTTTACTTTAATGATACTATACCTCTATTTGTGGAATTTTTTAAATGCAAATATTTTACTTGCTAGTTGGCTATAATTCAGGCAAAATTTAGATAAATTTTTCTTTTTCAAAATTTTTAAAATATTTTATTCCTTTTCTTTTCTTTCTTTCTTTTTTTTTTTTTAGAGAGAGGGGAAGGGAAGGAGAAAGAGAGGAAGAGAAACATCAATGTGTGGTTGCCTCTCACACGACCCCCACTGGGGACCTGGTCAGCAACCCAGGCATGTGCCCTGACTGGGAACTGAACCACGACCCTTTGGTTCACAGCCCGTGCTCAATCCACTGAGCTACACCAGCCAGGGCTTCTTTTTTCATTCTCTAAAAAGCTATTCAGTGTCCACTGTTCAGCTTCAACAATCCTCATCACAGAATAAGTAGAACAAAAGTCAGGCGCTTCCCAATACCTTTTGTTCCTCCTACCGCACAAAAATGTATCATCAATACCATTCTTGGTATTTTAACATATCAAGCCTAAATTTCAAAAATTTTCTGCTTTACCATTTTCACTAGAAACTAAGCAAATTCCTTTCATGAAAGGAATTGTATATTCTACCAAAAGAAAAAAAGTTACACTTTTTCATTTCTCATATTTCCAAATTCATTTATTCCAAGAGTTGGCAAATTTAATAATCTAATTTCTTCTCCTTTTCATAAAAACTCATCCCATTCATCTTACTTTTACAAAGGCTAAGCTTGTGATAACATATTAGTTGGAACAGACTATATCTATATTAAGAAAGAAGATGTTTTAATATCTTACAGTTCCTGTGATAAACCAGATGCTATTGTAGACCCAAATCTAAAAAGTCTGCTTCCATCTTGATGAACTGCACCCACAACTACTCATGCAGTTCTATGATTTTAGGTTCAAAGCACAGAGAAATAAAACTTAACACACACACACATATTTTAGAAAAATAAGGCAATGTTATGTTTGGAAGTGGAAGAGAGATAAGATAAGCACAATAAAGTTATCAAAGTTATATCTGGGCCACAACAGGGTGGTATTGAAATGAAAATACCATTTAGGCCCATGTGATTAAATACCTAGGTTTACCTTTCAAAAATGAACTGCTCAAATTTTCTTTAAAAGTACATTAAGACAGTCTAGTCACTGAAGAATGAAACAGGCAAATTTGACCTGATCTTTGGGAAGCCCATTTACAGAACTGAGGTAGCTCACAGTTGTTAAGTAACAAGTGGGGAAAGGAGATTTGGTTATATGACCACCTGAGAAAAATCACTGTTTCTCGGAGTGGGTTCTCGAGTGGGCCAGAGAGGACACAGACCTAAGAACATTAATTTACTAGTTTCTATATGGACACATTAAAAGAGGAGATAGAAAAGATGAGGACAATGGACAATGGGGAGAAAGGGAAACAAAAAGGACTGGAGGAATACCGCCTGTGTGTGTGTGTGCACCCACGCGCATTCATCCTTAAAACTGTCTTCTACACAATCCACAACACGGATGCATACTATGCGAGAAAGTGGTCTGAATTAAAATAATACATCTTCAAAACACGCAAAAGGTTTGGTTTTGTTTTTCTGCAATCAGTTCCATTAAAACTAGGATAAGGTTATTTGAAGAAAATGCCTGAAGTCAACAGAGAATACATTAAAAATTATTCAGTATCCAAATAATCTTCAAACCCTACATTAAGGAATTTAATTATATGTATTATGTATAGTAATCTAGTTTGCTTTTCTCAGTAGCAGCTTTTCAAGATTTGAGAAACTCAAATTAAAAGCTAACATTTTTGTATAAAATTGCTTTCTGCGTTCCATTACTTATTTATAAACTCAACCTTTAGTCCCATGTCTTCAGGATTCTGGTTTTTACTAGCTACTTGCTAACCCATATAGTACTATGAGCAAATCTGTAAAGAGGTAGAAACCAGTTCACCTATTACCCTTCATGAGTAGCATTCATGCATTTTAACTGTCTCTAGCAAAATAGACTTGTAATTCAAGCACTGATTTTTCTTAACACAATATTACAAAGGACAAAGCCCAATTGCAGAATTCAATTCAATGGACAATTTTCATTGTGGCTGAGCTAACAATTCACCAGCTCTTAAAGTATCCCACTTTCAGTAATGCCAAATGTCCTTTACATCTATCCTCAATTTCAACTTCCTGGCCTTGACTCTAGGTTTGCAATCGATGCTCTGCATATCTGAACTACAGTAAGAAACAATTATGACGCAAGGATGGCAAATAAGTAAATGAAAAGATGTTAAACCTCTTTAGCCACTAGGGAAATACGCCAGTTACAATGGCAATAAAAAAAAATACCGACAACACCACGTGCTGGTAAAAACGCAGAACAAATGGAACTCACGCACTGCCAGTGGAAACGTAGGATGGTTCTGCTGGCCTGGAAACCAGCTGGGCAGTTTCTTCCCACGTTAAACATGCAGTTTCCACAGCACCCAGCACTTATTCCTGGGCAATTATCCTAAGGAAATACACACATGTTCACAGAGAAACTTGTACATGAATGCTCACAGCAGCTTTATTCAGCATGACTCCACACTAGAAACAATCCAAATGCCCTCTAATGAGTGAATGAATCAACAAGCTGTGGGACGTCCACTAGTGAAATGCCACTCAGCAATTTAAGGAACTACCGGTAGGTACATTATTGGATGGAGAAAAATTATGGTGAATTTTTTTTTCAGATAAAAGCCAAGACTTTTATTTATAAGCAAGTCAGGGCAGAGCTGTGAGGGCATGCAACGGGCCACAAACACGGCTCATTCGCACAGCGGAGAACATCACCCTGTAAAAGACAGCAAATAACTTAATCTAAGCTAAGCTCATGCCCTCATCTTTGCCCTTCTTGTCCTTCCCGTTGCCCTCCCGCTCTGATCTGGCACTGCTCTGCATCTCTTTGGCAAACGATTCCACATCACCCTTGTTGGCAGCCCGCACAGCCTCCACGGACTGACCAAACCGGAACATGAGGGAAGCCGGCTGCCCAGAGGCCAAGGCGGCGCTTAACACGCCCAGGGCCTGCAGGAAATGGGGAGAGGTCAGCGTGTCCTGGATCTCCTCTGCGGCCTGGGGCAGCGACTCCCCAGAGGGCAGGTAGGGCAGCAGGCGCTCCTGGACATCCGCGTTGGCAAGGATATGCACCATGATCTCAGGCATCAGGACACTGGCCGGGTCCACCTGCTGGGCCCCTCCTGGCCCAGGCGGCACGTTCACAGTGACTAGCATGCTCTGGAGATCACTAGGCTGGATGGGTTGGGTTGGACTAGCTGCCGTTCTGGTTCCAATGCCTGAGCGCGGGGCTCTGGGAGCTGCTGGAGGAGAGGGAGATGGGATGGTGCGGGCGGAAGAGGTGGAGGACAAAATAACCGCTGCCGACTGGCTCCAGGAGCCGACTGGAGAGCGGCTCCTCGACTGGAGAGCGGCTCCTCACTGGAGGCCCTCCGCTCCCCAGTAGGGTGGTCAGGCCTGGCCAGCGCCCCCCCCCCACCCGCCCCCACCCCCCCACCCCCGGTCCTCCGAGGCCAGCAGGTCTGATGCATGAGCTGGCTGTGGCTCGTGTTCCCCAAAAGGCTCTTCCTAAAGTTCTCCTCGTTCTGGTCCATCTTGGGTTCCTGCATCCAGCAGAAGGGTCTCCTGCCTTGACCTTGAGCATGTAGAGCCTCCCGCTGGGGCACTGCAGGAAGCACCTGAACTCAGAATGGTCAGGGAAGATCAAATCTTATTCCAAGTTCCCAGGCGTCCTGTACTTCCAGAAGAAGTGAGTGAGGGAAGTAGTCTGTCCCTCTGCTGGATGTACACGAGCACTTTCCTTTTATCAGGGGTGATAGTAGTTCCTTTAAATGACATTTCTTCTGCCCAAAACCCCACCAAATACTTGTTGGAGGCACCCATGGGAGCCCGGCACCAGGCAGGGAAACAAAGCCTGAAGTCATCATCCTGGCTGGAGTGGAGACTCAGCTGAGATGTGCCCTCTTGGTTCACTATTTCTCGCATTTTTTAATGATAAAAGGTGACAGACTGTCTATGTATTAGTTTGCTAGGGTTGCCATTAACAAAATACAGTCTGCGTGGCTCAAACCACAAAAATTAATTTTCTCACAGTTCTAGAGGCTAAAAGTTCAAGACCAAGCTGTTAGCGGGGCTGATTCCTTCTGAGGCCTCTCTGGCTTGCAGATGGCCTCCTCCCTCTATGTCCTCACGTGGTCTTTTCTCTGCATACTTGCACCTCTGGGGTCCCTTTGTGTGCCTCAATTTTCTCTCCCTTTAAGGACACTAGTCACATCAGTTCAGGGCCCATTCAAACAGCCTCATTTTAACTCTATCACCTCTTTAAAGGCCCTATCTTCATTTACGGTCATCCTCCAAGGTACTGAGAGCTAGGATTTCAACACAGGAGTTTTGAGGAGACACATAGCAGTACGGTTCCATATATACAACATCGCTAATGTGACAAAATTATAGTCAGCAACAACAGATCAGTGGTTGCCAGGGCTGGAGGGAAGAAGGGGTTGCTATAAAGGGGTAACACTGAGAATATTTTTAGGCATGGTAGAAGGGTCCTGTATGCAGACTGTGGTGGCTACAAATATCAATGCATGTGGCAAAATTTTATAAAATTACAGCGTGCATGTAAAAACTGGTGAAAATTGAAAAAGCCCAGTATTTAGTTGATAATAGTACTACAATTATGTAAAATGTTATCTTGGAGAAAGCTAAGTGAGAAGTATAGTGAATGCTACTATTTTTTATGTCTTTCATTGTCTCTTCTGATTTTTTTTTATTGGTTACACCATTACAGATGTCCCCCATTTTCCCCTCCTTGCCCACCTCCACCCAGCCTCCAGTCCCCTTCCCAGGCCCTCACCACACTGTGTCTGTGTCNGGTAGCACTGAGAATATTTTTAGGCATGGTAGAAGGGCCCTGTATGCAGATTGTGGTGGCTACAAATATCAATGCATGTGGCAAAATTTTATAAAATTACAGCGTACATGTAAAAACTGGTGAAAATTGAAAAAGCCCAGTATTTAGTTGATAATAGTACTACAATTATGTAAAATGTTATCTTGGAGAAAGCTAAGTGAGAAGTATAATGAATGCTACTATTTTTTTATGTCTTTCATTGTCTCTTCTGATTTTTTTTATTGGTTACACCATTACAGATGTCCCCCATTTTCCCCTCCTTGCCCACCTCCACCCAGCCTCCAGTCCCCTTCCCAGGCCCTCACCACACTGTGTCTGTGTCCCTGGGCCATGCATACATGTTCTTCTTGTATCCAAACCCTCCCCTACAATATCTGTCGTTTGATGGAACTCTACTATTTTTGCAACTTCTGAGTGAGTCTATAGTCATTCCCACATAAAAAGTTAAAATATGTACATATAGTCATCCCTCACAGAACCTCTGGTGAAGTCGCGGGAACCACTGTTGGTGGCTGTGCTGCCCGCTGCAAAGCCCTGCCTTCACACACCCGCAAAAGAAACAGTTCCGGTCTCCGTGCGCTCCCCGTAACACTCCACTCCCACCACAGCATTATGCGCATGCTGTCAAGAGGCTCAGAAAACCGGAATCGGAAGTCCTAGTGGAAAATATCTGAGAATCAATGTTTTAGGCAGATTCTCAATGGCTTTATTATTTCTTTCTTCGAAATATCTTTATATGAGGATTTGAACACTTTACCTTGAAACAGGCGGGCCTAGATTTCAAGAGCAATTTCTGTTTACTCATTTTATTCTCCCTTGAATTTAATTTTGGAAACAATGAAGATGGAGAGGAAAGATAAACAACTTTACAGTTGGTACTATTGGTTCATTTTCAATTAATGAAGAATTGCCTCAAAAATGATTACATTTCAGCCCTGACCGGTGTGGCTCAGTAGGTTGGGCATCATCTTGCAAAGAGAAAGGTTGCCAGTTCAATTCCTGGTCAGGGCACATGTATGGGTTGCAGGGTCGGTCCCCAATAGGGGCCCATTCAAGAGGTAATCAATCAATGTTTCTCTCTCTCACATCGATATTTCTCCCCCCCCTTTCTCCCTCCTTTCCCCCCTCTCTAAAAATAAGTAAATAAAATCTTTTTAAAAATGATTACATTTCAACAAAAACACAATGACAGGTATAACACATTTCTTGTGTGTATAATTAAAAAAAAAAACCTTTCCAGGGTATAAATAAAACTTGTCTTAAAAAATATTATCAGTGTTAATTGCCTAAAATGGAGCTACATACTTATTAAATCCTTTCTTCTTTTAGTTCATTTTTAATCTAACTTCCCTCCTGTCTAAATGTAGCCACAGGATTCCTACATCTTAGGAAACAGATGTCCTCTTAGGAAACAGTCACTATTGGAGTTTTCCATATAAATTTAAATTCATTTGAAACAGCTTGAAATTTGAAGTTAATCTGTGCAGTTTCACTTGTAAGAGTAAGGTTCACATTTACAGTATTTGTATTTCACACACAAAAAAGCATGATTACAAAACCACACGTAAAGGATTCCAGAATTGTGATTCTGATCTTACAATTTTCTACCATCTCACTTAGTATCCCTGATAAGGCTCTTAATTCATCATCCTTCATGAAGTCAAACATTACAGCTTTCATTTGTAAATAAATCCCAAATCCCCCCCAAAAGACTACGACTACAATAAAGACAACACTGATATGAATTCACTATTCACTGAAGCTGAGAATTGAATCACACCATTAAAATACAATTCCAGGAAAATTTCTGATTCAAAAGGCAACCTAACTAACAAACAATTCTTGATACAACCATTCCCAAATTCTCATTTAATACCTACGAAACGTGGAAAATAAAAAAAACTTATAACAAAAAGTATTACTGAAAGATTCTGAGAGGAATCAGAACAATCAAAACAAACCACTTTATTGTTTAAAGTCCAATTGTGCCAGGGTGATAGTCCACCTCATTTTCTAGATAATTCAGTTCTGACCCAGAAGGAACTTTCTGTAGAGAACTATTTTCATACAGGTAGAACATGGCTGGGCAACACTTTGCATCATACTCTACTAGCTTTTCCTAGGTCACATACACAGTGCAGAAATAAAATATGTACATATATTCACCACTGCTTTTTTTCCCTTTTATCCTCACCCAAGGATATGTTTATTGATATTAAAGCAAGGGAGCTTGCTTTAATATTAATACATGAGAGCAAGTGAGGGGGGGGAGACAGAGAGAGAGAAACATTGATCAGCTGCCTCCGAATGGGGATCGAATCTGCAACCTAGGTCTGTGCAGTAAATAAGGATGGAGCCCGCAACCTTTTTGTGTACAGGATGACACTCTAACCAACCGAACCACCCAGCCAGGGCAGAAATCCACTGCTTTTTTTAATGTGTTAGGAATAAAATGAAATCGAATTCTATTGTGATTTTTGGTTTAACAAAGACCTGGCTATTTTTTCAATACTCTTTCTGAAAAAGAGTCTTGAAATTTCTGGAAATTTTACTTTTTTTTAAGTTAGCCAAGGACAAACGTCAGGTACAAGAACAAAATAAAATCTATATAAGAATGTATTTCACTCAATGGTGGACATCTGGTTTATTTCTAGTTTGGAGCTATTATGTGCAAAACTGCTGTGAATATTCATGAACAGTTCTAGGTGTAGATATGTTTTGCTTTCTTTTGTGTAATATCTATGAGTGAGATTGCTGCATCACATTATGAGTGTATGTTTAAGTTTATAAACTGCCAAGTTATTTTGCAAAGTGGAGACACCATTCCGCCAATCCCAATGAATACATGAGAATACAATCTGGTCACCAGTACTCAGTATTACCAGTTTTTAATTGTAAGCATTCTAGAAGGTTGTGCGGTTGTATCTCTCTTTGACTTTAATTTGCATTTCCTTAGACAACAGATGACGCTGAGCATCTTTTTCACATACTCTTAGGCCATTAATATATATACCTTTGAAAAATGTCTGTTCAAATCCTTTCCATATTTTGGGATATTCACACAATGGAAGGTTACTTAGCACTAAAAAGGACTTAACCACAACAAATGATGAACCATACAGGCATCTTTCTGAACAAAAGAAACCAAACACAAAAGAGTACACACTGTATGACTGCACTTAAGTAAAATTCTAAAACAGGCAAAATTAATGTATAACATTCAAAATCACTCTGGTCACCGAGGGCAGAGAGTTGGAGAAGACTGACTATGAAAGACCACAAGGGTACTTTCTGGGGAGATGGGAATGTTCTGTGCTGTGTTTGGGATGGTGACTACATAAAAGTATACTTCTGCAAAAGTTAGAGGCCCATATATTTAAAATGTATAAAGTTCATTATATGTAAAATAGATCTAAGTAAACACTATGAGATACTTCACATACCTTCACACGTCTTATCTGAATTATAATGGTTCTCTGTGCAGTGAAAGGAAGTGTTTAGTCATTAGCTGTTCGCATAGACTTAATAGGAGACTGACACCTGACTCTGTGATGTAGGTTCAGGGTCCCTTCTAGGCACTAACAAGTTTATATTTGACTAAAAGACCCTGTCAGTCAGGATTTCTGTCTATTTTACAACACTTCAACTGATCCCTGGGGAGAAGGGGAATAAGCAGCGTGATTTACTGTTGTCTCTGCCACTGTCATTCACCCTTGGCCTTCTGAAAGTACCTTGGAGTTGAATTCTTAAATGACCCTCATCATCACTCAGACTGCTAATGGCTTCTAGCTTCTGAGAATTATGTGTCTGGTCTTTAAAGAGACCGTTAAACTGATGTTGACCAAATGTTTCCCATGCTCAAAGGAGATTTTTAATCTTTCACTAACATTTCAAACATCTAATGTTATAAATTAGACTACACTCTGAATAAATTAAAATAAGCCCATGGAAAACAACGGGCTTAGAACCCAAGTCAAATGGAATATTATTTGCTCTGAAAGAAAATAATAAAATAGAATTAAATATATAATCACACAAAAACTAGATACGGTACATATTTTATGTGAGAAAAGCATGAAAAGTCAAAGCTATTCTCTAATTATAACTTTGTAATTACCTACTTAACAAAGAAAAAAATGTTTTATGTGCATGTATGTTTATTCACTCATTCACTTATTCATTCACTGTTCCTCTACCTTATACTTGAGAGAACACTGTCAAGGTTTTTATTTTAGTTATTTTATTTGCATGTGTAAAAAAATCTAAAGCAATCCTTGTTAGTTTAATAATTAACATTTCAGTTATCTCAATTTATGCTTGGTGCATCAAAATTAATAATAACCTTTTTATTGTATAAAATTGCGGATCAAAAAAGGTATTTCCAGCAGCCTGTGCAAAATCTGAAGTCAGAAATGCACATCCTAATTAATTTCTTCCATCTGAATTATCCAACTTGATGTCTTTTTAAGGTATTATTAGACGTAAGGTTCCCTTAAATTATAGACCAGTGTTATTATTTAAGCATTTTTTGATTTAAAGGTAATTTAATCTCCTTAATATAAGAATTTCCCAAATTTGATAGTCTTTTAATGAAGTCATTGCAATGAAGCTGTATCTTTTCTTGATATGCTATTTACCAATTACTTCACAAGCTTAAATACCTTTATTTTAGCACTTACTCATGTCATCCTCTAGAGACAGGCACTTGCTCATATCTTTTGCATCTGTTTGCACATAATTAACTAAATATTTAAAATCTGGTGGGGTTTCCCCCCCAGACTTCCAATTTTGTTTACTCTCTCCCTTGATGCAACTTAAAGAACTTTTTCTTATATTCTCTACTTTAGCTAAAATTCTGCTATCTTTACGTTAATAAAATACATTTCTTCAAGCACTGTAAGCTGTGGATGTAACACACAATAGTTTAATTCACCTTGGTCTTTTAGTTAAATCCCAGAGAACCAGTGAGCCATGAGTAAATATGCAAAGAAAGAATATTTACTTTCCAGGAGCATCTGATTTTTATATGAAATCTTATAATTTATTGAAATAAATGCACTTTTCCACAATCCCTGCTGGTGAAAATAAACCCATTTCTACCTCTATATCCATCTGCTCACCTCTAGCCTTATAGACAAAAATTTCTGGTCAGCCCCAGGTCACACAGTAAGAATGCCACTCCTAAGAAATAAGATATTGAAAAGACAAGCTTTGGAATGTATCTTGAACTAATACTGACTGGGCTTCAATGAAGCTGAAATCTTGTGGGATACACATGCAGGCACATGTGCACGCACACACATGCACCCCTCTACCATGTACATCTACAGGCACACATACCACTCACGCAGGCAGGCACCCATAAGAAGGAGCTCCAACAGAGTCAAAAGGTGTAACTCCACCTTCAGACATGGACCTTTAAAGCTCCTGCATTGACTAGATGATTTCACAGGCTCATGGGGATCAGCTACAGAACTAACATGTGCCCTTAATCATAGTAAGTGCTTCTCTAAGGGATGTACCTGAGACAGGGGATGTGTAGAACAGCTGCAATCAATAAAAGCTACAGGAGCTGTCCAGAAAAAAGACCCCTCCCACTGGATTCGGGGTTTAAAGCTGGCAGAGACCAGCTCAATCCAACATGGTGATTAATTTCATCTACCGGTAATCCCTAGCCTCATTACACACTCATTGTTCTACATCAGCATGCCAAACGACACACCCAAGCCATCATGACCAGAAGTGAAAAGACCATGTAAGGACACAAAACAGCCAAGGACACTCCTCTGAGAAATCTCCACACCTTGCAGGGGAAGACCGTGGATATTCCTCCCCTTCACTGAATACCCTACCCCTCAATTAAATGAACCTCAATAAGGGAAACAAATTCTGCTGAGGGGGGATGCTCTCTCTGTGGGATAGCTTCACTAAAAATCTCTCTTTCACTTTAAATTCTGTGCTTGCTAATGTTTGAAATCTTTCCTGTGCAGAGCAAGAACCCACAGTGGGTCACAGACCCCCCAGAATTCTTGCATCATACCCACCAGACAGCCCTGGATCCTTAAGCGTTAAATGGTCAGGGGTATTTATCAAGGCAATATATACCTTCCTTTGGTTTTGCACAAGCAACCTTAGTTTGCTACTTCGTCACAATTATCTCAAGAGGACTTGTGACCACATCTTAGGCCATGAATCTTTTACTTAAATCCTGCGGCCTAGTATCCACTGATATCCTACCAGACCCTAATTCTGCTGCCTCCACACTTCCTGACAGCCACAGCCTCATCCACCACACTGAGCATCACTCCCACTGTCGAGGTTCCCACCCCAAACCCATTCAGGGGAACAGAATCAAATGTGAAGTGTGTGTCATCTTCTATTTTGATGTGGGGGCCTTCTAGATTTCGTTTGTGTTAACCATCAACTGATTGATACTGATTAATTTTATAAATTGTCAACTGCAGCATTTCTCAGTTCACTGGCCTAAAATGAAGTTTACTTATAAGCTTATCTGAATAATGATAGAAAATTATCATTATGTGAAAGTCTACTAAAATGTCCCTAAACCTAGAACTTCTCCGACTATAAAAACAGGGGTGCCAACAAATTATCAGTAAAATTCCACGGTATTATACTAGTGAAGAAATGAAAATAGGCTTTCTAATAGGCTAACAACTCAACTTTGAAGTGAAAAAGACAAAAGACACCAGGCTTTTTTGTGTTGCTAAATTCCCTTACTATACTAACCTTCTGTGTACATACTATAAAAATCATCTACTTGTGCTACAAGGAATTACTTCGGGCTAGCACGGGAAACATGGTACCTGAAGCAAATTCCAAGTGACAAGCTCCTCATTAATCATCATTTTGAAATATTCATGCTTCAACATGGTCTTTTAGCTCATTATTTAACATTTCAAGTAAACACAGCACCCCAAAGATTCACCGGAAAAAAACTACATTTTTCCAAACCTTCTTAGCTCTTAGCATCTGACATGCTTGCCAATTTATTCTGAAAGGTCACAGTGTAAACAGAGTTCTGCTGTATCTAGAGGGAAAAACCTGTTTAGCATAAAACACTATCATTTGTACATCAGCAGTACGCTATAGAAGGGAAAATGCCATCAAGAAAAAATGTAAATGCTATTATTGTCATTGAAATTTTGACATTTTAGTTCAAATAAAGTTATTAAAAATTTTTTTGTATAGCAACTTAGTCCCTAAGTAAAATTCTAAATTTCAGTAGTCAGCACAGCCTATTGCTATGGGCAAAAAAAAAAGAAAAGAAAAAATTTTAGTTTTTAGACTATGACTTATAAACAACTCTGTCAAAATAGTTTATTAAAACAAAGTAAATATCAGGCTAGAAATTCAAAATCCACAGTATACATCACTCTACCCCAGACACCAACCAGGTGCAAGCCAGCCTTGCACGGCTTGGTTTCCTCCATCTTGGGGGTGGGGCAGGAGTGCCTCTCTGTGACTAGCACCAAATAAGGTCATACTTCCCGTGCATGCTGCCTGGAATTATGGCATAGATAAAGCCAATAACTAAAAGGTACTTTAAACTGTCATTTACATAAAGGAATAATTTAGAGAGGGGTTTAGATTCTGAACTAGATGACCCCTGAAGAATCCTTAATTTAAATTTCTGTAATAGGTAATAATATTCAGATCATCATCTTCCATAAACTGAAAGCGAAATGCAATCAATTTTAAAACACTCTGCCCCAAAATGACAGAACGTATAAATAAATCTTTATTTAAGAAACACTGTTTGAATATAATGTCTTCTATTTGACTGCAGATATTATGGCAAATAAATTAAAATTCCATAAATTTAAACTGTATGTTTGATGAAATACCATAGCTCAAATCACAATGCAAGATACATCTCTAAGACTGGTACAAGTCAAGATCCATTCCGGTGATAATAAACCCCTGTAAATTCAGACTGGCATCTTTGAATCTCTCATCTGGCTTTAGTATCTGATATCTATTCTAGATTATTTTGCAGCCACAATTTAAGGCCTTTGGACCTTCATTTTGAGCAGATAAATTCTATCAGAATATCAAACATAAAGAGACAGCTCTTTTAAATAGAAAAATGAAAACATAAAAAGACAACACTTCAGCATACAGAAAAAATGAAAATCTTGAGTACCAGAGGCTCTAACCAACACAAGTAGTCAAGCTTCTTCAGTAATAATGAAGTCACTGTCAATGAGCAGGAGGGGAGAAAAAGCTGGAATAAAGGAAAGAAAAGACGGGCTGCAGATCGGGCAAAAATGTAAAGCGAGGTCAAACCATTCATTAACAGTGATCATTGTAATACTTACAAAAGGAAACTTTCCACATTCACAATCAAAACACAGATGTCACAAACATTTAAATTCTCTAACATTTGTTTACAGCTTACATAATAATGCTTAATGAGCACTAAAATTGTAAGCAAAATATTTTCCCAAGTTTTTCACACTACAGAGCTGTTGCCTCATTAAAACAAAAGAATGTGATCTATCAATGCAGTTAGACAGACAAACTTAACAACTAGCCTGATAAAAATCGGGTAAGGAAAAAGATATGGGCTGCTCTCTGGTTTCAGAATCTATTTTATGATCTGGATTCCAAGTCTGTGTAACAAAATTTGACAAGAATCTCCCATCAACCTCTTTCATTGCAGGTAGCACCTCCGCCCTTCACTCTGCTACTGTCGGGGGCTGTTCCTTTTCCCTTGACTTTCTCCAAAGTCACAAACATCCAACCCTTCTGAGTCTTGACTCTCCTCTCTAGGGTTTGATACTACCGACTTAAAGACTATCTTCTCCTTGCAATTCCACCCTCTTTGAGCTTCTCAAATAGTATACCCTGAGTTCTCTTCCATCCATCCAGAACACTCACATTCAGGCTTCTTCTTTTTCCCTTCCCCCATCTTCCCTATAACTATGGACATTCCCAAAAAGTCTGTCCTCAACCCTCCTCTCTCCACATTCCATGTTGCTGCCCTTGGTGCTCCAGTGTTCCTGCACTCTCACCCGATTTCAACAGCCAGATATCTCCGTAAGTGAGTATTTCCACTGGTATCTCACACTAAACATGTCCAAAACTAACACTGTTCCACACTCCCGACATGCAAACAGACCAACTGCCACCACAGTTACTCCCCACGTCTCTTCCAGCTGCAGGCGTTCCGAACAGGCCCCACCAAGGTGTGCCATCTTGGCATGTGAATCATTTCTAACCGACGCAACTGAGAGCCTGCAGGCTCACAAGAAACTTTTACCTCTCTCTTAAAAATTTAAATCTAGGGCCTTGTCCATAGTAAGTGTTAGCCCCAGAATTAACTTTTCATGACTTTTCCACAGGGCAGAGTACATGCCCAATTATTGAACATCTGCTCTCCTTACCATCCTGCAAATGACCTCCCCGCCCCCTACCCTGAAGCCACAAGGTACCTTCCCTCCTGCTTAGCTCAGAATGCCTCATTGTAACTTTCCGCTTTGAACCTCTTGAGTATGCGGGGGTTCCCATACATATGTAATTAAATGTGCTTATTTTCTATTGTTGATCTATCTCAAACAGATTTAAGTATTAGATCAGCTAAAAGAGCCTAGAAGGGCTAAAGATTTCTTCTTCTCACACACGATTTACCCCAAAATACAATCTGAAACAAGTCCCCATTTATGGGGTCTATCCCCAGCCACCGCCACTCCTACAGCAGCAGGAGCTGACTTGGCTGACACCCACAGGCTCAGCTGCAACCAGTCACTAGGTGGAATCCGATGAAGCCTAGCAGGCATCAAAAGCTTTGTCTTTATCTGCTGCCTCATCTCCTAAAGTACCTAGGGTTCTCAGTTGAATACAAAACAGGCTAACTCAGGCTGATCAGCAGAAAAGGAGTTTCTTAAGAGATCTTTGGGTATCTCACAAAACTGTTGGAAAGGTGAAGAATGATGCTCAAAGTTAACTTTTCAGGAACAATGTCGAATCATGCCACAAAACAGGACTGACTAGAAAATGGCCACCAGTGCTGCTGTCCCACAGAGAACTAAAGAAACCCCACCACGCCCACCATTTCTGGAAGTCCACTGGGCAACCACTGGGAAGCCACTGCCGCCACCAGCAAAAGTGGAAGCTCTGAGCGAAGTCTGTTCCCTCAATTCCAGACGAAGTGTTATGCGAGGTGAGTCTCACTGGTGAAGTCTAAATCACATGCCCCGATCTGATTACAAAACCAAGTGCAACTTCGAGTAATGCCTTCTATGTTGGCACGACTGACTCCTACATATCATTAGCAAGGCTAAACTTACATTAGGAAAATTTTACCAAATATAAAAAAGACCATTTAAAAGGTAAGGTTAAATATGAATGCAACTACTACATACCACTCTTCCTCCTGCCCCTGCCTCCTAGCCTGCAACAGAGCTATCCAAAATCCTGTCAGAATTTGGTGAGCATACTTCAACATACTTGCTGGTCCTGGACATACCCTGTGGCCCAGGTCACTTGACTAGACTCCAAATTCCCTGCCTGAGTACTGCCCATCCCCTCCACCTAAGGCCAGCACCCCCTCCCCAAGCCGTACCTAGGTCCTCCCCCACACAAAGGCAGCCACCCAAAACCCACATTAATGTCATCACAAACTTTAAGTGTCAGCAGTAACAAGGCACTCTTGTTGCTGTGTTCCAGACACCACAGTGAGTCTTCTTGGATACCAAAACCAATCAAGAGTAAGACTGATTTCTACACAGCCTTTGAAAACCAGGACTTGATGGACTACTTCCCAGGTTCCCCTCCCCCCATCCTCGGGGCTAGCCATTCCCCATCAACAACTGGCCACCGAGATCTCAGGGCACATCTCTCACAGGCATCCCTCTCCTTCTATCCCCACTGTCACCATTCCAGCCTGAGTTCTTGTCACTGCTTATCTGAATATTGCAATGGTGTCCTAACAAATTCCCCAGTGGCAACATTCACCTGGTACTGCCTCCACCATCACACACATACACACACACAGAATTCATGTCAAATATTTAATTCTTTGGAAAGCTGAATATCTCAGAAAAGTAAGCTGTTTATAAATACAACAGCATGTGCTCCAAAAGTACATTCCTAGAAGTTAGGAGAACTGGTTCTTCATCATCCTCATCACTTTTATACATGAATATGAATAGAGACAGGAAAGAAAACCAGGTTTGGCAAGCAAATAACTAACCTCTTTCCTGACTGACTTGGCAGCACTAAAATACGAAAAATGCTTCCTAAGTTCCTCTTTATAGACTACGAACGGAGGAGGCACACATGAATTATTTAATGAATGAATGGGAATATAAAAGCATAGGGAACATAATGCTATTCCATTACTATCTCTAAATTGAGTCCTTATCCAGACTCTAAATTCTTCCATTAACTTTTTAATTTAGCCCTAGACTTCTTTTCTAAAAAACCCTTTTGACTAATAGACACTTTTCCTATTTGAGTTTCCTCCCTAAAATTTCCCCTACATTGGTCTAATGCAAATGTAGTCTCTGCCTAGTTATTTTCTCCATTCAATCGTATTATTATGGCACTTGTATATGGCCATTTTTAAGCCTTCTTATTAATAAATACCTCCGTTTCTCCTTTGTTTGGTGCAGAATTTTTTAGCATTTATTTTACACTATAATTTTCCTCAGAGCTGCCTTATAGCAACCTTGTAGCCATAAATATTCACATATTTGCAATGAAGCTAAATTCCTGTTAAAATAATAATTTATAGTATTTGTGCTCTAACAGATTAGCAAGGATCTAGACAGCTACATGGAACCTTGTCAAAGGCAAGGGAATGCATAGCTCCTTTTCTTTCTTAACCAGTAAAACGTGACTGGGTAAGTTCACGAAATGCATCTTCCTTCTACAGACTAATCAGCATGGCTTTCACAACCTTTATCAAGTCGGACATCTCTCCCTTCTCCTCACTCAACAGGCACAGCTACTGAGTAATGGTTTTACTGTGCCATACTCACTGTCACCTGTTTCTTTGTTCACATCAACTGGAATTGTATAGAAGCCACTCAGAGCAAGAAGCCTGTCCTTTAGTGCTTCTGTTCCACATCTCCCACACAGACAGCCCTTGTGAAACATTACTTCACATATTCCAGGAATACCGTGTTGGATACTACGCTGGGTGCCAGAAATAACCAAATATTTAACAGTCCAGTATGTAGACTGGTAATAAAAAAGGTAATCAAAGAACTCTGTTCATTAAGAAGCAATGCTTCACCAGCTACTGCTTTCAGACAACCAAAATCTGTGCTTTCGCTATCAGATTAGTGACCAACATCTCCGTATATGAGATTGTTTTGTAAGTATATACAAGTTCCTTTAAATTAGTATTGTTTCACTTAAATATAGAAGGTAAACTAGAGTCTAACAAAAAGAATACTGACAAGTTATCACCAAAACTATTTTAGAAAAATAAACAACTCTACTCACCCAGTCTCTTCTTTAAAACTCTTTCAAATGTTTCTTGTCATTTAATTAGTATTTTATTTCTCTTATCAATTGTTATAGAACACCTCTCTCCCATTTTTCTTTTTAGTCATTCATTCAATAAACATTTATTAATACTAGGAGAAAACTTCAGAAACAGAACTAAATAAAATGGAGGCAAGAAATCTACCAGATACAGAATTCTAAACACTGGTTATAAGGATGCTCAATAAAGTCAGAGGAAGAACAGATAAACTTGGTAAGAACTTCAACAAGGAGATAATAAGCACACAAAAAAGGACATAGAAACAATAAAAAACAAAAACCAGTCAGAAATGAAGAAAATTGAAATGAATAATATGCTACAAGAAATCAATAGATTAGATGAGTCAGAGGATCAAATCAGCAATTTGGAAAACAAGGAAGCAGGAAACACCCAGTTGGAACAGCAAACAGACAAAAAAAGAATATTTATTAATCCTTTACATTATGCCAACTAGTATGGTAAGCATTGAGAACTCAAAGATGAAAAACAACAATCTATTCTTTTCAGATCTGCTTCTCAACTGGCATAAAAATGCTCACATTCTTCAAATGAGTATCATTTATGATCTATCTTTCGTGACCATCCTTTGCAGAGAATATGAAAAGCGGCCTCATATTCTCCACTCTGATGTTATTTGCACCCTGAACCGAATCTAAAACACAAACACCAGCTGGACCTCACCTTTGTCACAGTGTTTCTCCTACAGAACGTCTTCCCAGCCCACAACTTATTTTCCACTTAATCAGATGTTGCAGGACCCAGATCAAGTAATTTGCATAGTTCACACATCGACATAAGTACCTTAGACATCTTAGACCTTATGTTGAATTATTATTTTTTTTAAAGATTTTATTTATTTATCTTAGAGGGGAAGGGAAGGAGAAACATCAATGTATGGTTGCCTCTCATGCGTCCCCTGCCGGGAACCGGGAAGTGGCCTGCAACCCAGGCATGTGCCCTGACTGGGAATCAAACCGCGATCATGTGGTTCACAGGCCCGCGCTCAATCCATTGAGCTACACCAGCCAGGGCGATTTTCTAAATGTTTCCTGTTGTTCATTTGCCTTCCTGCCCAGAACTTAAGCTTTCATGATATAGAGACTATGTTAAGTGGATCTCTATCCTTCCGAAGCCCTGACAACATGCTGAGTGTATGTATAGTAGCTTCTCAGTGAACATTACATAAATAGGACAAAAACATAAATACCAAGATATAAATGAGGTCTGTCCAGAAAGTATCCAGCCATGTACTCTGGAAAATAGAGACATTTATTGAAGAAGATACAGGAAGCATTGTGCATAGGACAATGACACCTCAGTCCCCTTCAAAGTAGGTCCCTTGGGACCTCACACAGTTCTCCCAGTCACCACTGGCTGCCCCATCATATTTTCCCAAATCTCATCAATAGTCTGTAATATCTTACCTTTCAAAGGTGATTTTAGTTTTGGAAAAAGCCAGAGTTGCAGGGCACCAAATCGGGGCTGTAGGGGGGCTGTTGGGGGGCTTCTCAGTCATCCAAATAGTTTTCAAGGACGAATGTTCAAACTTAATGCAGATCCATTGCTCTACTCACTCAGTCACTCTGAATGCGACAGGCCACACAGTACACATGCTCACTCAACAGTGTCTACCGCCCCCACTAGTACAGTGACTAGCACAGTGAAGTGGCTAATGTTCATGCGTGCGCATTCCAGTCCACTCTCCCTGGCTGCCAGGTTACAACAATGTCACAAAAACCATTCTCATTATATTAGCAATAGCTGGACTTTTTCTGGACAGACCTGGTAAATAACAGTTCAGATCACATCTACTATAAAGTTTAACAGAAGTCTCAAATATAGTAGAAGATTTGAGCATTTTGATGACTTACTGTTTTTAAATTAAATCATATGCCTTCTTCCATCGGTAAAAATTTTTGCTTAGTTGGCACAGCATAGGCCTTAAGTCTTAGATTCCAGAAACTGGTACATTCCCTCTTTCCTATGTAAACAATTAGTTTCCTATTTGCCTGTATTCCCAGGAGATGTATAACCTAATATTAAGTACAAAAACAACATCCATGTTGACACTTAAGAGTTACAATTTTGCATTAGTGCTAATTTTCTTTTTCTTTTTATCTTAATACTTCAATCAATGTGTTTCATTGTAAGCTGCCTCAGATGTTTCGTGGAAAAAAACAGGTCATAAACAAATTTACCTATTATAAAAAAGATATACACCAAATTGCTATTCAAAAGTTCACATTTTCTTTTATCCATTAAAACATACTTCAATTCAAACTCACTCCCCTCCATGTCTCCTTCTCCTCTAAGTTTTTGCTAGTCACCCATGTTCTTAAACTGTATTGCCTATCACATTTACTACAAAGACAAAATTTTCTACCTATGGCTTCACACACTTTGCAAATTTCACTGCTATTTCCTTTCACTTCTTTCAAATTACTAATTTTGAGTGGCTCATTATTATAGTTGAGGCTGAACAAGCTCTCTCTGTGCTCTAGACACTTCTAGGTAACAGGTAGCAAAAACTTTCATCAATGATATAAGCCATAAAAAGCAAATTTATAAGTATTGAGATTCACTAAGTTTATAAAGTGTTAGCATAGTTTGAAGAAATCGGAATAGGCGAATCACAGTTCTTGCATCACTCTATTCATTTCCTATTAAACTATGAGACTTTTCCATATAATCTAAAATCCCTTTCCCTTTCCCGAGGATATATAAATTCTAGCAGGGGCATCCAACCTGAACCTGCAGGCCACAGGCAGCCCAACACAAAATCGTAAACTTACTTAAAACCTTTTTTTGCTCATGAGTTTTCATTAGTGTTTGCGTATTTAACTTGTGGCCCAAGACAACTCCTCTTCTTCCAGTGTAGCGCAGAGACGCCAAAAGGCTGGACACCCCTGTATAGCTTTACACTTTTGTTTTTCTATTTCTATTCATTTTACTTCAGAAACTTGTTTTCCATAGATTTCCCCTTCAATACTTCTGTTGTATAACTCTTCAGAATGAGCAGTCTAAAATCATTCAAGAGAGTTTTTAAAATATTTCCCAAGTAATTAAAGAAATGGAACTAAGAGCAATAAGACTACTTCTTACCTATCGTATTAGCCAAGACCATTAATTGTAAAATCCTATACTGTTGAAGAGCTGAAATATTCTTGTACGCTGCTTGAGACAGTAGATACTGAAGTAATATATAGAAAAACAGTTCCATAAACGCACCAAGGCATCAAGAACTTTAAAATATTTAGACTTTTTGACCCAAGAATTGAATTTCTAACTATCTAAAGATTTCAGAAATAAAAATAGAGGCTTACACAAAAATTTAAATTACATAAGAAAATCAGAAGTGGTAAAATTCCAATATCAAAGATACAGAAAAGCAAATTATTGTACCCCACAAGATAGAGTACATAGCCATAAAAACCCTATTAATATAAATTACATTTTCAGAAAATGCTTGTGAAATGTTAAGACAACAGAATCCAAATGTTAAATACCATGTCACCAGTAATACACTATATAAATTTTTGTCTCCACACATTCATGCACTTTCCAAATTTTCCCAAATATTCTATGAAAAATCCTACTGCCCTAAAATAATTAGCATACCTATTTTTAAATCAGTTTTTGACTTATGTTTTAAAAAATCTTAATACTTAAAATATTCACTTTTAATTATAAAGTATTAAACCAGCTTATAATACAAACTTAGTTAAGATCTATTTTAATGAAAAATAAGAGAAAATTGAGGGCAACTTACATTATTCCATATATAATTAAATTGTATGTTTTACACTACACGACTATATAAACTGCATATTAATTAAATTGTATGTTTTCACTACACTACTAAACTGCATATGGAAGAGGAAACAATTTTCCAACTCCTTTTATAAAACCAGCATTAACCTGACATCAAAATCAGACAGATATTATAGTTAAATAATATCTGTCTAAAGTTCTAAACCAATATTCCTCATGAGCAATGAAGCAAAAATTCAGCAATTTATGAAAGGAAGGAAGGAAGGAAGGAAGGAAGGAAGAAAGAAAATATACTTTGACATAGTAGGTTTACCCCAGGAATGCAAAATTGAGTTAGTATTTTAAAAAATAATCAAGTGCAGAGGATTACGGTTCGATGCCCAGTCAGGGCACATGCCTGGATTGCAGGTGGGTTCCCTGCAGGCCAACTCCCAGCAGGGGACACACAAAAGGCAACCATACATTGATGTTTCTCTCCCTCTCCTTCCCCTCTAAAGATAAATAAATAAATAAAATCTTTAAAAAATAAAAAATAATCAAGTGAAATAAGCCAGGCAGTGAAAGACAAATATCATATGATCTCACCTATAAATGGAACCTAATCAAAAAAAACCAAACAAGTGAGCAAAACAGAACCAGAGACATGGAAATAAAGAACAAACTGACAGTGACCAGTGGGAGGGGAGAGCGTGATAATGGGGAGAAGAAGGGGAAGGGTCATCAAGGAATATCTATAAAGGACCCCAAAATAAACAAACAAGCAATAAAAATAAATAATCAACTACATTAGGAGAGTAAACAAATTATTTCTAAACAAAATGGTCATCTCAATAAGTGAATAAATGCTCAAATCATTAGATAAAATTCAATATCTACTCATAACAACCCCTTGCAATAAAAAAATAAGGAAACTGAGAACAACAAAAAAAAGCTTCCTTAACCTGATCAATGGACATCTATGAAAAATCCACAGCTAATATCAAACTTAATAGTTGAAGACTAAACACATCCCCAGATTGGCTGCCAGGCAGGTCGTCCCACTCTGACCGCTTCTGTTTGACTTGTATGAGGACTGCTAGCTAGTGCAATAGACGAGAAAAACCAAAGGCACCCAGATCAGAAGGAAAAAGTAAAACTTTTACTCACAGAACACATGGGCATCTATGTAGAAAATACTAAAGAATCTACCAGAAGACTACTAAAATGAATGAGTGAAGTTAGCAAGATACAAAGGAAATATTTTAAAAATCTATCTGTATCTACTAGCAACGAAAATCCTGACAGTGAAAAAAATTAATGCTACTTCTTAAAGCATCCAAAATATAAAATACTTAGAAATAAATGAAACAAAATATAAAATACTCTACAATGAAAGCTACAAAACAGTACTGAAAGTTTAAAAGATCTCAATAAGTTTGATATATTCCACCTTTGTAGATTAAATGACTCAATATTGTTAAGACAGCAACTGACTCCAAATTGATCTACATATTCAATTCAATCCCAATCAAAATTCTGGCAGACTTCTCTGTACAAATTAACCAGCTGATTCTGAAATGTACATGGAAATACAAAGACATAGAGAGCCAAAACAATTTTAGAAAAAGATAAAAATTAAAACATGCTCCCTGATTTCAAAACTTATTAAAAAGATACAGTAATCTTGACCTGACTGGTGTAGCTCAGTGGATTGAGCATGGGCCTGCGAACCAGACGATCGCGGTTCGATTCTCAGTCAGGGCACATGCCTGGGTTGCAGGCCAGTTCCCAGCAGGGGACACATGAGAGGCAACCATACATTGATATTTCTCTACTTCTCTCCTTTCTTTCCCCTCTAAAGATAAATAAATAAAATCTTTTAAAAAAAA
This sequence comes from Sturnira hondurensis, assembly GCF_014824575.4. Classification (NCBI taxonomy): domain Eukaryota; kingdom Metazoa; phylum Chordata; class Mammalia; order Chiroptera; family Phyllostomidae; genus Sturnira; species Sturnira hondurensis. The sequence continues at coordinate 3,279,907 of NW_028081539.1, forward strand.
GATACAGTAATCAAAAGGCAACAGTTATAAGGACAGACATGTGCATCGATAGAACAACATAGCAGAGAAACACACCCACGCTCACATGAGAAAATCATTTTCAACAATGTGCCAAGGTAATCCAATGGGGAAAGAACAATCTTTCTACTGGTGGTGCTAAAACAACTTAAAATCAATATGGAAATAAAAGAATAAATATTGACCTTTAAGATATTACCTGAAGCAATATCTTAAAATTACTTCAGAATGGATCATAGAGCTAAGAAAGAGCTAAATCCATAATATAAGAGAAATTCTTTGTGCTCTTGGGTTAGGTAAATATTTCTTAGATAGAAAATAAACCATTCAAAAACTCATAAAATGGCATGAATCAAAACTTAAAACTTTTGCTCTTCAAAAGATGATATCACTAAAGCAATAAAAGAGCAAGTCCAGACTGGGAGAGAATATTCAAAATGTACACACACATAAACACACATTCGTGTATATGTATGTTTTATGAGTTCTATTACATTCTTCAGAAAAGTTCTTATATGGATGGTGTGTGTGTGTGTATGTATAAACACATGCAAACACATAAATACATAACTTATCTGAAGAATATATATAGGACTCATAAAACCCAGTAATAAGAACACAAACAACCCAGATTTTTTAAATTGCAAAAGAATATGAACAGACACTTTAACAATGAAAATATATGAAACACAAATAAGGACTAAAAAGATGTTCAACACCATTAGTCATTCAGCAAGTGGAAATTAAATGAGACAGCATCATACACACATGAAAATGCTTAGAATTTAAAATTCTAAAGTCAATCTTAAAAGTTCAGAATATTAAAAAAATTGTAACTGTGTGGTGAAGGATGTTAACCAGACTTACTCTGTTATTGTTTACAATATATACAAATACTGAATCATTATGTTATACATCTAAAGTTATTATGTTATATGTCACTTTTATCTCAAGTTTTAAAAAATAAAAATCAATAAAACTGACAATACCAACTTCTGGAAAGGATGTAGAGTAACTGTAACCTGTATACTACCACTGAGAAGGCAAAAGGGTCTTTCCACTTTCAAAACAGTTTGGAAGTTTCTCATAAAATTAAAATACTTTGCACACATGCACCATACAACCCAGCAACCCCACATGTGTTTATCCAAGTGTTCAGGGCAGCATTATTCACAGTAGCCCAAAACCAGAAACTATCTAAAGGGCCATCAAGTGGGGACTGGGTAAATTCTGGTGCATTCATACAATTAAACACTACATAGCAATAAAAAACAATGAACTACCAATATGTGGAGTGACACAAATACTGAAAATATCATGCAGATTTTTTTCAAGCCAAACACAGAGGAATAAATACTATTCGATTCAATTTATATGAAATTATAAAACAGATAAAATTTTCATGATAATGAGTGTTCCAGGGTTGGGAAGAGGGAATGAACTACTAAAAAGCACAAGAGAATTTTGGGGGGTGAGGGTGAAGAAAATATTACATCTCTGGCTTCTGGTGACGGTCACATGGCCATACACGTGTCAAAACTCCCCCAACTGTACACTTAAAACTGGTGAATTTCATGTATTAATTTATACCTCAATAAAACTATTTTAAAAATTCAAACCTGATACTAATAAAAAGCATAGTCCCAATCATATTATAAGAAAATAAAAACAATATTAAAAAGAAAACCACTGACCTCATAAACATTAAAAATAGTCTGGATATATTACTAATCAAAGTACAGTGCATAATAGGTGATTCTAATCTTCACTGTACTTAGTCTTCTAAGAATGTGCTGCCATTCTTTAACACAGGACAAAAACCCATACTCCTGCTTCAAATAGTTTCTATTCTGCTTGATGGCTTTTCTTGAATAGTCATGGGAAAAGTATCTCTGATCCTTAAGATTGTGAAATCAGGATAAGGGATACTTAAATGAATTGAAGCCCAGATGCTGAATTAAAAGCCCTATTGTGAAGCATTTCGTAACAAAATGTCAGTTTCAATGCCTCAGATGCCAAGGGTGGTCATAAAGAGAAACACTAAACACAGTTAAAGCAAACATATTAATAACAGCAAAGAAGATAACCGACACTGTTCCTTTAAGGGAACACACACGCACACACGCACACCTCTGGGGATGGGGTTTGAACAATTTCCAGAGGATGACCTAGAAAAGAGAATAGCCTGCAGTGCATATAAAGGACAAAACAGTTTTTCATTAACAAAGCTTACAGGACCTTGAGGGTATTATGCTAAGTGAAATAAGTCTGACAGAGAAAGATAAACACCATATGACTTCACACATGTGGAATCTAAAAAAAAATAAATTAAGGGGAAAAACAAAACTCATAGAAACAGAGAATAGATCAGTGGTTGTCAGAAAGGAGGGCGCTTGGGGAGGGCAAGATGGGTGAAGGGGGCAAAGAGGTACAGACCTCCAGTTAGAGAATAAATACGTCATGGTGATGTGCTGCATGACACAGTGACTATAGTTAATAATACTACATTACAGGGCCCTGGCTGGCGTAGCTCAGTGGATTGAGCACGGGCCTGCGAACCAGACGATCGAGGTTCGATTCCCAGTCAGGGCACATGCCTGGGTTGCAAACCGGTTCCTTGCAGGCTAACTCCCAGCAGGGGATGCACAAAAGGCAACCATACATTGATGTTTCTCTCCCTCTCTCCTTCCCCTCTATAAATAAATAAATAAATAAAATCTTAAAAAAAAAAATACTACATTACATATGAAAGTTGCTAAAAGAGTAAATCGTAAAAGTTCTCATTAACAAGAAAAAAATTGTAACTCTGTATGGTGACTAGGCTTCCTGTGGTGATCATTTCCCGGTACCTACAAATATTGAATCACTGTGTTGTATGCCTGAAACTAGTATAATGATATATCTGAAGTCTACCTCATTTTTTTAAAAAACAGAACCTCTTAAGGTTAAAAAGAAGCTTACAGTAGAAATAGCAAAGATATAATAATTCCTCCTAATTCTTAAAGTGCTCTCTACCAAAAGTATGATATAATCAACATTTGGATATTTCTTTGGTGAAGAATTAGAAATTTATATAAAAACAGACACTATCTAAACTGAAGATAAAACTTGGCCATTATGACTAAGATACTTTAAAATTAAACTACCTATTATTTCTAGATGCATCTTCCCAGAAGCCGCTAATCTTTCTTACCATAATATTGTGATAAACTAGCAGAGTCATAATGAAAAAATTTTTTAAATAAAATTGGAGAATATATGCAAATATGAGTATGCATTTACACAATGAACCATGGATTCATGTCCAAACATACTGAATTATGAATTAAGCCTAAAATGTGTTGAAATATTCTAGAAACATAATAAACAATAAAACAAGAGTATAACTGAGAAGTTTTTGATACTATAATATGAAATCTTAAAAGTTCCACAACCTGGGAAAGGGGAACCCTAGTTCACTGTTGGTGGGATTGCAGACTGGTACAACTACTATGGAAAACAGTATGGAACTTTCTAAGAAAACTAAAAATGAACGTGCCTTTTGACCCAGCAATTCCACTATTAAGAGTATATCCTAGGAACCCTGAAACACCAATCCAAAAGAACCTATGCACCCCAATGTTCATAGCAGCACAATTCACAATAGCCAAGAGTTGGAAGCAACCTAGATGACCATCGGTCAATGACTAGATCAAAAAGCTATGGTCCATTTACACAAGGGAATTCTATGCTGCAGAAAGGAAGAAGGAGCTCCTACCCTTCGCAACATCATGGATGGAACTGGAAAGCATTATGCTGAGCGAAATAAGCCAGGAGGTGAAAGACAAATACCATATGATCTCACCGTTAACAGGATTCTAAATGACAAAACAAACAAGCAAGCAAAATATGACCAATGACACTCAAATACGGAACAGGCTGACAGGGTCCAGAGGGGAGAGGGGAGAGAATCATAGGGGAAAAGGGGAAGGACTCACATGAACAAGTATAAAGGACACATGGACAATAACTGAGGTGGGGGGTGGAGATGGGAGGGAGGTGGGGAGCACTGGGCGGGGGGGGGGGCAGGGCTGGGAATACAAGAAAGAAAACTGTACTTGAACAAGAGTTAAATAAAAATTTTAAAAAGTTCCACAACCTGATTTTTAAAAGATAACTTACAATATTCTATCTAACAATAAGTTTTATTTTGAAATAAAAGAGTAGGCTCAAATATATGATACTCTCAGAAGTTAAGAACTTACTGAAGCAAAATAAATGTCAAATTGTTGGCTAGTCAAATATCAAGTATCACTCATAGATTTTTTTTGATTCATTCATGAATTATGTACTTTTAGCAAGGGTACATGCAAAAATTACAAGTAACTAGAGGAATCATAAATTATATTTGACCACAAAAACATGATAAAAATTGCTGTGACCCAGCACTAAAAACTACAACTGTAGATCATCACCAGAAGCAGAGAAAGGTCCGACGAAGGTTTCCACAGATGCAAGACAGTGCACAGGGCTCCCTCACAGGACACTCACCCCCCCATGAAAATCAGAACCACGTATAGTTTCCCCACATGTGAAACTGCAGTGTTTTCAAAAGTCAATTAATTACATCTTCAATACTTTAAAATATGTTGTAGATTAATTTCTTCTCCCTTTACACTTCTAAAAACACAATAAAATCTGATTTGTCAATTTACTCCATATCCTCAATTTACTTTCCCAAAGTATTTATTATGCAACAGTGTCTGCAGAGGCACATTTTGTTTACCTCCTTAACTAAATTGTGTACCCTACTGGGCCAGATTTGAACTCCAAAGACATAGTGGCCAGGCTTCCCCTAGGGCAGCTCTTACTATATTTATATTTATTTAAAAAACATTAATAATGTATTTATTAAGATCTTGTTATATGATTAATGATATACTTATTTGATATGTCATAATATTTAACATAGGGGTAAAAATGGTAGTTTACAGTTGTATGTGAAAGTTTATTCCTGTATTATTATCTATTAATTATCATATTATTTATCTGTATAACTGTAAACCTGCTCTGCCCACCCCTGTATATTATGTGATAATACATTATCACATAATATATTAATTCCTAATTTATTATAATATTATATATATTTATATTTCTTTCAAGGCAATTTCAAAAAATAGCTGAGGAAAACTGGAAGATGAATGGTCAGCTCCACACTTTCTAAGCACTTCCTGTATGCCAAATACTAATGCAACACAAAATATAGTAATATAACAGGCTACAAAGCCCAACACAACTCCTTAAACTTATACACTGAACAATTTGTTCTGTATTTCTCACATTATGTTTATGAAGGTAGATTAACACAAGCACCTCATTTTACTCCACTCAAACCAGTGTTACTTACTAATAAGTTCCACCCCACCTCACCCTCCCAGCTCTTCACACCTAGCCTTGCTTTATCACTAAGAGAAATTTTAACAAAACACAAGAAAAAGAGAAGAAACACACAACTAGAAATATAGCTGAAGAGTTAAGAGGGACCAAAAGAGAAAAGTGCACTTCCAAAGAATATATTAGACTCATACTGAAGGAAGAGAATTTAGTTTTATTTTATAAAGAGCACAGGTGGTCTGAGTACTATTTATTCAAAGACACTGCAATGCAAATGAAGTAAACTATCTCAAAGGGATATGCATGTTCCTTAGCCAAGACATGGAATCAACCTAAATGTCCACTGACAAATAAATGGATAAAAATATATATGTATAAACACATACACACAAACAAACACACGGGAATATTATTCAGCCTTTAAGAAAAAAGGTGAATCCTGCCACTTACAACAACATGGACACACCTTGACAGTTTTCTGCTAAGTGAAAAAAGCCAGACAAATTATGCATGGTCTTACATGTGCTCTTCAAAAAAAACGTAGAAGAAAGAACAAATTCATAGTAACAGAGATTGGAATGGTGCTTATCAAAGAATGAGGGCTGGAGAAAAGGAAAGATGAAAAGGAACAAAGTAGAATGGTGGTTGCCAAGAGCTGAGACGGGAAACATGGGGAGTTATTTTTTAATAGGACAGTTTCCGTTTTGCAAGATGAAGAGAGCTCTGGAGAGGGGAGGTGGCGGTGGCTGCATGACAATATGAGCTGCTTAGTACCACTGCACTATACACTGAAAAATGGTTAAGACAGTAAGTTTTGTTACATGTGTTTTACCACAATAATAAAATCAGAAAAAAATATGGAGAAGAGAAACTAAGACACAAGGCTCTGAGCTGAAAGATCATGGCGTATATTAGTGATAAGAAGAAGATGAGTATATGAAACATTAAGACACGGGGTGGGTAGGCTGTAGGGTTAGTAGAAAAAGTGGGAGTGAGGATACAAAGAGTTTAACTGAGACAGAGGGTTTGAACAATAAAAATATCCACGTGTCTGCAGCCAAGGTTAAGCTCATATAAAAGACATCACAATTTGTCACACACACGAAAACACAAAGACAGCACAAGTCCCTGTTCTAAAACAACAATGAATTAAGGGACCTCAGTCAATGGAGCAACCTAACATGACAGAATCATGGAAAAGGGAACTTATTTTTCAAGTGAAGATATTCTTATTAGATAACATACAGCTAAGGGCTACTTTGTCACCTGCCAGGCACCTAGGCCCCACAAAGTGAATGACAATAATAACTTTTCATTTGTTCCGACATCTTCCACTGTCTGCAGACTTTTCCTTTACACAGTATACAAACTCAGAGGGCTGTAAGTCATACCAAAGGCTGTTTTCCCACCTCCCACGGCTACTTTCTCCAGCCACAGTTAGTGACTTGGGACAGGAGAGCAGGAAGAATCAGAGACAACCCATTCCCAAGAGCATCTGGACAGTGACAGCCCCCACCCCACTGCTCGTGAGTCATCAGTCTGGACTTGGTGAGCCAAGTGATAAAGATAACACCAATCTAATCATTTCAAAACCCCTGCTATAAACAAAACAAAACAAAACAAAACACAGGCTAGTAACTTATTACTTAGCCCTTACTACATACAAGTCTCACATGGATTCAGCACATTCTTGATTTCACATTTTCTGTCTCTCAACACAGTTTCTCTCAAAAATAAATCGCACACTCCTTTCCCCCAAAGCCTCTCCTCTCTTCACCACTTGCAATCACCAGCCCATTTAGCTGGAGATAAAGGTATGTTCCATTAACTCAGCAACTATATTGTCACCTCCTAGTACTATCATCCACTATGGAATACAACTCATGCCCACCAGGTACACATTAAGAAAGCCCTCCTCTAAATCCATCTACAGGTAAGTACATTTCATCTCACCTAAATTCAGGAGAGCTCACCAATCTTGTCGCAAACCTGCAGCTTTGCTCCTCAATCACCTAATCCCCTGCCTACCTCTACCAAAGTGGCTGAAGAAATGAAATATTTGTCTACACTCTCCCAAACAAAGGCGGCGATGAGGCACAGGTTTCAGCCAAACAAAAAATACAGAGCACTTTGCTAGGAAAGAGGAATAAGGGATGGAAATTCTGAGAAAGCATTTGCTCCCCAATGAAGAGGAGCGGAAGCAGGTGACCATTCTAAAGAAGGCAGGAGATGGAAGCTAAGCAGCCAGGCACCCTGCAACCCAGTGAGTGGCACAGCCAGGAGGGAAGGAACAAGGAGATTTAAGAGACATACCCTGACATTGCTGAGCCACTGCAGTATGAGGAGCAAGCCCCTGTCTCAGGCTGCATCAGGAAAATAACTCCTACTTCAGTTAAATATCTTAAATGACTTGTTCAAGACATTTCTAAGTGACAAAATCCCCAATTCTACCATGGCTATGGAGTAAGGGGTTGATTAACACATTTATGTTCATCGACACTGATCCAAAAATGAAAAAGGAATCATGTTTGTGCCACTTCTCATAAAGAGGCAAACATCAGGAAAGATGATGAGCAGAGAAACAAACCATGGATGCAATACAACGGCCTAGAATTCTGGCTCAGCCACAAGTACCATGACCTTAGATCAGCTACTTTACCTTTCGAAGCCTCGCTTTCCTCATCTGCAAAACCCATGTTACTAACCATCTCATAATGTTACAGACAGTATTAAATTGGCAATGCACATTGAAATTTAATAGTGGCTGGCTTACAGTAAGTGCTGACTAGAAACCTGCTTCCATCACCATGACCAGCAGGCCAGTTCTTCAGCTAAACTGGCCAAGTTCAGAGCTTCTTGACCTAAGAAGAACGATTCAGCGCCACATGAAACTGAAAAGGAAAATACAGTTTCAAATTTGGTGTGTGTGTGTGTGTTTGTGCACAAGTGCACAGCCCCTCAGGCCTAACCCACAGTATGCAATTGATATATACTTACTGAAGGAAAAATTCCTTGATCAAAGAGTTAAGAAATGAGAGGAGAAACACACAAAACACTGCAGTCATCAAGGTAAAAAGTAATTTCTATAACTTTCAATACATCACCTTTTTCAGCCATCCTCAAAAAGTAGAGATGATTTCCTTCTTAATATTTTAAACAAAACTGAAAGGTACTCCAAAGGATTAACGAAAATGTACTTAAAGATTTAAGCTACTTGGGAGAAAAAACTATAAATGCAATTTGTTACTCTATCTACTCTTAGGGATTATAACTGCCGTGACAAAATCCAAAGCCATGAGTTTGTTTGTTCCTCAAAGATTGAACATTATTTCATCTTCTCTCCATTATTTCATCTTCTCTCCATTATTTCAGCTTTAATCATCATTGCCATAACTGGAATTTTCGATGGCATGGTTAGAGAAGATAACGCTCTGGTTACCAATCTTGCTTGCTACTCTGTTTTCAAATTTAGGAGAAAGAAATCTGTCTTCTATATCTTCTTCCAGCTTCAGTTCTCTATTTTCTAGATCATTACCCCATTCACACCTCCTTTTAGTAAGCTCATTGACATTGTTCACTTAACTGTTTTGCAACTCAACAAATATAATTTGTACATGGACAAAATCATAGTTTCACAAAGGACAACTGTGATATTTTTAAGACCAGAGCTTAAGTGCTTTCCATATTACTAAAGTCTCATAACTCTATGATAGGTTTCTGATTAAAAATACAGGCATGAAAACACAAATTCAGAGTCCTGGCTGGTGTAGCTCAGTGGATTGAGCACGAGCCTGCAAACCACACGATCACGGTTCAATTCCCAGTCAGGGCACATGCCTGGGTTGCAGGCCAGTTCCCGGCAGGGGACACACCAGAGGCAACCATACATTGATATTTCTCTCCCTCTCTCCTTCCCTTCCCCTCCAAAGATAAATAAATACAATTTTAAGAAAAATACAAATTCATCCACTGTCATGTTTTTAAGTGTACCCTAAAACAATAAATTATAAAAAACAGAAAGAATTTTAAACAAATAGCAAGAGCCTCATAAAACATTCACTTCTAACCGTAGTGGCTTTTTATATTTTTAGGGGAAATCAAACCTATACATTTACTTATTCTCAATTCTACCATTCCTTGATTATTTCTAGTATCAACTATTATTGCTATCAATTTTGGGACAATTCTCAGTTGTTATTTTTATTTTTGTTTTGAACGCACACGTTACTCTCCCAGAACATGACAGAAGCCACTTTCTGCGCCGCTCCAGTGTTAGATTATCTGCTGCCTACTTGAGTCCACAGGGTTCTCTCTGTGCCACTTGATCAAGACATAAAGTCTTAATAAGAGTTTTATTCTGAGACACAAGATTTTCCAATGCATGTAAGTCAGAAGATGGATTCTGCATTCCCTGACAAGTTCCTCAAATATATATGTGCAATTAAACAGACAAGCAGTGGAATTTGAAGGCACAGAACTCGCCTGCCTGAACGGAGCAGGCAGGAAGAGAAATGTCAGGTCTCATTATCAGCCAAGGGTGTGGACGAGGAAGAAACGCAGAGAACTTGGTACGAATGAAGAAAAATCACAGTGGTCCCATTCTCCATCCCTTACCCCAAAATGACAAGAGCAAGGAATTATTCACATCGAAGATAGAGCCCTGCAAAACCAAGCTCAGAGCTGACATTTTCTTTTATCCTCACCCATGGACATTTTTTTTCATCGCCTTTAGAGACAGAAGAAGAAAGAGAGGAAGGTAGAGAGAGAAACGTCCATGAGAGCATCAGTTGGTTGCCTAGCACACATGCTGGAATTCCATGTGCCCAGACAGGAGGCAGTAGGAACTGGGGATCAAACCCGCAGCCTAGGTATGTGCCCTGACCAGGAATAAAACCTGCAACATTTTTGGTGAGGGGATGCCACTCCAGCCAACCAAGTGATACGAGCCAGGGCGAAGTGTACATCTTTGAAGCTCTAAGATCCCCAGACTAAGTTCATCACTCTCTTCTCTGCCCCATCTCTGTCCAGTGCACACTTCTCTTTTACCGGCCTCACTGTATGATGACAGCTTACATCTCTCCCCGCTACTGTCCCCTCGCACATTCTGAGCACCCTGAAAGCTTAACCAAAGGCTGGTGACCCAGTGTTTTTGCCTGGCACATACCGAATACACAAAAACAGTTACTCAATTGAACCTGAACAAACATCTTTCTTCTAAATGACAATCAGCTAGAAGGAAAACTGTAAGTGATTACTACCAAACACTTCATTTTAACATTCACTCTTTCTCTGGCAGGTAATGACTAAGTATTGTAGGCAAAAGAGCAGACGCAGGTGACTCAATACTGAATGTGGACAAAGTTGGTTTAATTCACACAAATTTCACTTTGGTTTAAATTTCTCTGTGTTGTGTGTGTGTGTCTTGTTCTTGCTCTTTTTCTCATTAACAATAAATCAGAAAACTTTCAGAAAAGAAACTCAAAGGCATATATATAATCATTACTGTTCACTGTCCAGTCACTGTTAAAAATCACACCTTCAACAGGATCGATCCTGCAACATTATCCGTACTCCTGGGCCCCCTTGTGCAAAATTTCTAAATTGAAAAACTAACAAGTGATGCATCTTTCTTTGTTGTGATTGAATAAATTTTTGCTGTATGAGAGTAGAACTGTCAAAGAGTTGAATTTACAAGAACCAAAAAAAAATTTTTTTCAGTATTCAGGTGTTTCTTAGCAACTGCACCTGCTGATATTTTCTCATCACAAGTAATAGGAATAAAAATCAGTGTTTCAGTGCACTCTGGTGTCAATGAAGGCAGTGCAGCTCAGTGGGAAAAAAACCTATAAATAATGTGTAAAATTACTAAGCATTTTCTAGTCAATCTAGGCTGAGACTTCTGAAACAAGCAATCATAATTTTTACATATGATAAATGATCTGAGGAATGGGTGTGTTTTACACTGCAGTGCGGATGAATCTTTTCTTTTCTGTCAATGGGGTCAGGGGTGCTGAGGACACAAAGGTGACCACAAAAGTTGTAACCTAAGAACTACTCTGGAGAGTCAGTTCAACCATGAAGAATGAGGCTGCTATTTCAAAGTACACGTAGCTAGAGTTTAAACCTGGTTTAAATCTGGTTTACGCAGCATCATAAATTTTTAACAAAGTATCAAACTCACATCTCACATACCCCAGAGAAAAGCTGTCAAAGAGTAATAATTCAAACCACTGCAGCTAACTGTAGTAATTCTTCACAAGTATTTTGAGACCATCAACATTTGCAACTGAGATGTCAGAAATATTCTGCATTTACAGCACTTCACACACATTATCAGGTACCTCAGTTCTTTACAAATAGTACACCGAAGTGCAACCCCCTTTAACTTTAGTTTTCTCAGCTAATAAGGAGAATACCAACCTGCCACTCTTACAAGGTAATTCATCAGATTCCGAGCACCTACTCTTCCCGAGGCACCGTGCTAGCACCAGGGATAGCAAAGATGAATGTGGCACAACCCTACCCTGGAGAACCGTACATTAAACATGTAATGGAAACACCACTACAGGGAGGTTGAATCAGAGAAAAGTAGTAGAAAGGTCGAGGTATTTGGGCCAGAGGAGAGGTCACAAACTTCTGTAGTAAAAAGGGCACTGAAAACTCAAGGAGCTATGCAAGCCCCAGGTCCTTCACCTAGTAGCCATGTGAGTTTTGGTAAGCCTTCTGGGGTTGCACTTTCAAGGGCAAATGAAGAGGCCTGACGGGTAAGTTTTACTGAGAATCCCATATAAAAGAAGGCTAATAAACCCTACCATACATAATAGGACAAGCAAGCACGTCCACTGATATACAAACCTAGAGTCTGCATTCTAGTTGGCAAGCAAGAGGGCAAGGTAACACACAGATGATACCCAACTCTAAGATCCTTCCCTTAAAAATTCTCTAGGTGCCAACATTTGCTAGCAGCTGAAAAGCCAAGAACTTGACAGAAGTTATTCATTAAAATTCTTGCCACCAATATTTTCCATAAACACAAAATGCAGAACTGTACTGAGCACTAAAGGAAGAAATAAAAGGGAAAAATCAAATCCTCTTAAAATATTCTCATGAACTAGCCCCTTCAAATGAACACCTAAGAAATATATAGAATTATGGCATTTTAAAGCACTTTCATATGCATTATTGATTTGTTTCAATGAATGAAACTTGTTCTACCAAAAAACTAGAATATTTCCCTAAATTAGAAAAATAACTGTTATTCAATCCTATTCTGTGATTTGTGCCCAAAGCCTCACGTTCTAAAATAAAATACATAAGGTGAAAGATGCCAAGACTCACGTATCATCACCTGTTTATTTGTGGTATTCAGCTCACTGCGTCCACCTGATCCCCACATCCAACCTTGAAACATTCAATTTGGTATTTGGTCTTCTTCTCTTTTTATTCTTTACTTAACCTTGGAAATTGCATCTACTAGTTTGGCTGCAATTTTCAGAACCATGTGGTGAGTCCAAAATCTGTCTCTAAATATCTAAGAGATTAATCACTCTTCTGAGTTTCAACCCAAGTTTACCAGGATGCCCGATTAATCCAGTAAACTCAACAGGCCCAATACCAAAGCCATTCTCTCTCCCAAACAGCGCTCACAGCCCTGTTGCTGAAATGCAGCTCCAAGGGCCCCTGCTTTCCGCACCCAGCCATTTAGCTCTACTGCTCTCTGCAAACTCTTCGTCTCCCTATCACCAAATCATTTACTTTTTTAAACATAAACCACTTTAATGCAGTGAAATTTTTTATATATGTCCAAAGTTGGACAAATAATAAGGATACAGTTTGATGAATTTTCACAGTGGATACATCCATGTAACCTCCAAATAAATAAAAAACCTGAATATTGACATTTAGAGTAATATCTATAATTTGGCTAAAATTGATATTATATATTGTGTGACACTGGGGTTAAGATAATGTATATAGTCTTGTAGACACCACTACGGTCATGGCATAAAATATTTCTGATACAGTAGGCAGTCAGACATCAGGAGCAGAGTAGGAACAATAAGCCAGGAACAGAGGTCACCAAGGTGAAAGGCCCAGGTGCCTAGCAATGGGCAAACTATAGGGTGGGATTTCACCTCCGGGTGGCCTTTCCTCCCCTGGCTTATCACTGGTCATATGGTTTAGACCCCCTTAGAGGAGGAACAAGAGGGCTCATGTATCTCCTCAGGGCCAAGGTCTCCACTGAATGGTTGGCACCAGGGCAGGGGGTCATTAGCCCTCGTAGCTGGCCCTGATGTCAGCCCCAGTGTCACCTGCCCAGCCGTGCTACTCTCCTGGGCCCGGAGCTGAAATATAACTGAGGCCTAGATGTTATCTCCAGTTTGACCAAAACTCTGTCTCTGTGGCCAACAGACCTGAGGCTTTATTCCTAAGATTATTTGATTTGGGTCAGAACCTCCTTGTCTTGAGGGCTTAATGCTTAAGGGAGTAGTTGTGTAAGAGTTTATATGGGAGTTAAATCATTTGAGGTTAGCCAAATCATTTAAAGCAAATGTCAACTCTATTGCTAGAAGTTCCCTGAACTCAGATGACATAACTCTCAGGACACACCCACTTTCTCCCTCATCACTGAGTCCTTTGTGTACATCTTAGCTCTCCCTACTAGACATCCCATCTCACAAATCTCCCATTTCCCATAGGCACTGTGCAGTAAACATGATATATGTCCAAGAAATGTGTGTTGAATGGACAACAAATTACAAACTGTACATTATAAAGCGCTTAACAAACCAGTACCTCACAAGCAGAGCAATGATCAAGTCAACAAACATCTCAAAGTGGAAACAAGCGTGTATGTTTCTCCCCCAAAATGAGTGATTTCTTCCTGTTGAGTTCATGCTTTCAAATGCAATGTTTCCTACAGATTGGTATGATGGGAAAATAAACAAGCTGGAGCCTGGTAGCAAAGGTGGGGAGAAGATGTGATATCCACAATCTTCATATTGATGGGTTACCTGTAGCCCTAACTAGTTCATTGCAACCACTTTAAAATAGCATTTAAAAAACCAGGAAGCAGTATTAGAAAAGACGTATCAGTCAATCTAAACCCCATGAAAATCAACTAGACACAAATAGAGCAAATAAAATTCCTATATGATTCCAAAGTAAGTCAACTATTCGACAAAATAATTATATTTAACCACAGCTTAAGGAACCAATCTGAACACTGCTTTTAAAAAGAGAATAACAGGTTTAAGAGGGGTCCAAGTTCTTTATATGTAAAAATTACTTGATTGAAAAAAAAACATTTTCCAGAGCGACAAACAGTTGGTGAACCATAGACTCAACTAGGATTCCAAAAATGTGAAAAAGGAAATCCTTTTTTAAAAAAAGAAAATCCTTATGTTTCTCTGTGACTCCAAGAGCTGCTTACTTGCCTGTCAATCATTTCCTTGAGAACTCAAACTACTTCCTTCTATATCTAAATTAAAATGTATAGATAAATGTTCTGAAAGTCTGGTTTTTAAAGTTTTACCAAAGCCTCTTAAGAATGAGTCTCACAAACAAAGTAGAATTTGTCATACTATGTGAGCAAAAAAGAGGATTTGCCTTAAAGAAACAGCTACAATTTAAGAAACTGTCCATTTTCTCAAACAGAGCCTTTCTGCCGCTTAATGACAGAATGGAGTGTGCGGAAGCTCCAGCTCAGTGCGGGCCCTCCCTTTCCTCCGCGGACACGCCACACCCTTCCCGTGTGCCCTCAGAGTCCCACAGCTGCACACTCTCCTTCCCAGAAACCCAAACTTCCAAATCGAACTGCGTACTTGCTGTCTCCATCTGGATGGCCAATAAGCATCTCCCACTTAACATGGTCAAAACACAACTCCTGACTTTATTTTAAATATTTCTCTCTCAGTCTTCAGCATCTTGGTAAAAAGGCATCACCCTCTAATCCGTAATTCAGGCCAAAATCTAGGGCGTGGTAATAGAGTGTTCTGGAACACAGACTCATAAACCAGACTGCACGAGTTCATGTCCTGCCTCCGCTTTCACTCCCTGTGCAAAGATACTATAAGCCTCAGAAGATAATAACGTTACGCACCAGACGGGGTTACTGTGAAGATTAAATGTACTAATTCACGTCAAATATTTAGAACAGCACCTGGCAAGTATTAAATTTTCATTGAGTTTAAGGTCCCATTATTATTACTCTCCTGATTCCTCTTTGTCTCTCACACTCAGTCTATCATTTCAACAATACTTCAACAACACGACTGAAACCCATTTGCTTCTCTCATGTGTTTCCACCCTATTACAAGCCACCATCCAGATTAATGTGATAAACTCCCAAACTAGTTTTTCTTTTTCTCCTCCTCACCGAGGGCATGCTTATTGATTTTAGAGAGAAGGGAAGAGGGGGAGAGAGGAGGAGGATGGGAAACACTGATCAGCTGTCTCTCACGCACACCCAACTGAGGACTGAAGCCACAACCTAGGGCATGTGCTCTGACCAGGAATCGAACCTGCCACACCTTCTGGTCTGTGGAATGATGTTCCAACCAATTATGCCACTGTATACCCACCAAAGTGGTTTTCAAGCAGCAGCTGCAGCCATCTATTTAAAATATAAGTCAGAGCTCATCACTCCCTTACTCAAAACCATCTAATGATTTTCAACTACACTAAGCTGAAATCCAAACTCTTTACCCTGGTTTCTATAAAGGTCTACACCTAGGCTTTCTAGTCTCAGCTTTCACTACTCTGTGCTATCTCACGACACTTCAGCTACACCGGCCTTTTTAATTCTGCAAGAATGCCAAGACTCCCTCCTTGGGGCCTTTGCATTAGTGACTTTTCCTGCCCGTAATGCACTTTCCTCTATATTTGTTCAGCTGGCTCCTTCAAATCATAAACAATATTGCTATTGTTTATTTATTTAGTAATTGTCTATCTCCCAATAGAATATAAGCTTTATTAAAAAAAGAAATTTCATCTGTCCTGTTAAATACTGTGTCCCTGGTACCCAATACATGGGTGAACAAATAAAAAGTTATTGAAAAAATAAACTATTAACTGAAAGCACTGTCTAAAGCTTCTACAACTGTTACGTGAAGCAAAGAATATATCCTTCCCTCATTCTTTCCATAACTGATCATCAATGTATTGCATCTCAGCTCCAAATTCACCTTTTTTGCCTGCTCTGTAACTGGACCCTAATATAATTTCCTCCCAATATTTTCTCAGAGTGTGAAGATCTAAATTTCCTAATAATACAGCTCCTTACAAAGAAACAGTTACCATCAAAAGATCTTCAGAATTACAATTAGAAAACCTGATATTCAATTATGGCCTCAGCAAAAACCTTGGATAAATTACTTAGCCTCTCAGAGCTGCCTTTTCCTCATCTGTGTAATGCACATTAAACCTCTGTCTATCTCAGAGGCTCATGGAAGGAACAAATGCATAAATAGCAAACTATGGACTAGTAGAAGTTATTATCATTCAGTACCTATCAGTCCAACAAAATTCTACTGAGCACTGCTCCTACGGGCTAGATGCTACACTAGATAGGAAATTTTCATTAAGGCAGCTCTTTACTCTCAAAAAGCTTATATTTTAGTTGAGGGGAGAAACACACAATTGGAAAAATTTCACCATAGTTAGGTCGGGTGATGAGTGTTACGGGAGCACAAAGGAGAGATACTTAATGCAATCTCGAGGCTTAGAGAAGGCGTGCTGGAGAAAGTGAGGCCACAGCTGAGTCTCAAAAGAACAGTACGATGAGAAAATTGTTCTCATCAAATGTGAAGGTAATGGCCACCTTTTACCACTCCCAGAGCCAAACACTCCCATGTTCAAAAGCCAGATTGATTACATTATCATCAAAAGCCCATGGTCACAGGTTAAGAGCAAACTTGAAGATAACACCTGGAATAAAGCCTTCACCAACTCAGACTTCCCCAGTCCCATTTATTCCATCCTCTACCACTATTAAAATACATTTTTTTCATACTTAGGGCAATTTTTCTCATCATACAAGAATATCTCCATTCATAAGGCTGAAATTTTTCAATTACATACTCCAAGGCGAAAATCTTCCTTGTGGGAAAGGACAGTATTAAGAGACCATAGCAGTTGATTTAGATTTTTCCTTCACCATAGCCCTAAAGGAAATAACTCCCTTCCTTCCAGCTCCTTCCCACAGCTGTCAGGACAGGTTCCCAGGCAACAGACTCCACATGCTCTCCTGCAGGATAAAGCAAAGGGTTCTCTAGACAACCTCTCCACCAGACTTGGCCTTGACCTATCCAGGTCAAAGCCAAGCAGTGCCTGAAGCAGCAAGTCACAGTCCCTCTTCTACCAAGTCTAATGACACCGAGGCCAGAGCTGCCCACAACCCTTGGCAAAAAGGACAAGTTCAGCAAGTCTGAATCCACTGAAGCAGAACTTGAACTACCCTATACTCGACAATTACAATCCTCCACATAGAGTCAACAGAAATGTGTTTTCCACAGATGTCCTAGAATGTTCAGAGCAGCAGTATAAGAACCAAAGAAAGAAAACAAAACTCAAATGTACATCTTAACAAGAGAATAGGTAAATAAACTGCTAAATAAAGTCCATCAAAACTGGGATGAATCAAAATCAAGTGTCTCCTGATAGTATGCAATGAAAATACACCCTCACTTCTGTGATGTTCCTGCTTAAGATGTATAACATGCGTCTAAACATGCAAAAACATCAGACAAACCCAAATTAAGAGGTATTCTATAAAGCAACTAGCCTATAATCTTCAAAACTAACAAAGTTGTGAAAGTCGAGAAAAAAACTAAAAACCTGTTCCAGGCTGAAGGAGAGTAAAAAGACTACACCTGTGGTTTAGGACAAACACAGGACGCGACTAAGAGAACCGGTGAAACCTGGAAGGGTGTGGGGATTCGTGGTAGTCATGTAGGGATGCTCCTCTCCTTATTTTGATAGCTGACCTGTGGTTATGGGGGAGGACGTCTCTATTTGCTGGTATTACACTCTAGAGCAGCCTTCCCCAACTTTGTGCCACCAGGGACTGGTTTCCTGGAAGGTGGGGGGTTGTGGATGGGGAGACAGTAGGCAGAGTCTGGAGCTGGAGGGAAGAGGGAGACACAAAGTGGAGTTCAGGCCAGCTTCACTCACTGCTGGGTTCCTAACAGGCCGCCAATTGCAGGTGGGGAGGTGAGGTTTGGGACCCCTGCACTAAAGTATTGGGAGTGATGAGACATAAGGTTGGGAACTTATTCACAAGTGATTTACGGAAAACAGTATTGTTTATAACTTGCAACTTTTCTGAAACTTTGTGATTATTTCAAAGTTCTAAAAGACTTTTAAAATTTCCTATAGTATGTTGGAAGGAGGAAAGAATGAGCAGGAGGGAGGTACAAAGCTTAAGTGTAATTTGCTGGAAAAAATAAATGTATTACTACCTTACAAACTCATAGAGTTTTAGCTTTAGTCTTCATACATTTAGATCCCCCATCTTCTGCCCAAAAATAGAGGAGAAAAAATTTTGCAAAGATCTGCCACATATCCTTCTTTGCACATTAGATTGTTAGGAAAATAAGTGGCAGAGCAAATACACCTGTGCCCATGTATTAGCAAGGAAAGCTTTTTTCAGAAGCCCCCAAACAACTTCTCATATTTTCAGCCAGAAGGCATTGTATCACGTGCATAACCCCCACAATCTGGAACGGAGGAAGAAACCACTGGGATCAGCCCCAGAATGATACCAACACCCCAGAAGTTTTCTGCAACACCTGCTGATACTTCTGGTTGTAATGGGAACTGGGAGGCACTATTGGCATTTGGAGGATTAGAGCTAGGGATACCCAGTATTCTGGAAAGTATACGGCCATTTCACATATGTCAAAAAACAAAATGAGGGAACAAACCAATAATAATAAAACAAGGAGAATGGCCAACCAGTGGGCAGATATGTGTCTGTTACGGAGATTGACAGTAGTGATAGGTACTATCTTTACCTGTAAACAGATTACGGCACAGGGCAAATCATAAGACAAGGAAAAAAACTGCAAAAACAGCACTACTCAGGATTAAAAACAATAAGATTAGCAAGGGAGGAAGAATATTAACAGTTATTAAACACCTATTGTGCTAGGCATTTTCATAAACTACTCTATTTAATAAAACCAGAGTTAACATTTTGGTCTTCCCAAATGCTAATATAGCTGAATTACACATGCTTAATTAACCCAGGAGAGTCAATAATAAAAATGAACTAGACCGGAAACTATTACAATTTTTAACTCAAAAGGAAAAGTTACTTATGATGTAATCAGTGTAGCTTAAAAAGAACCATATCACATAAATTTGCAGTTCTCTTCTGCATTAAGTACCAAAAATATAAAAAGAACTAGACTTGGATTAGAGCATAATACTGCAAAATATATATATAAGATGTTACACTTAAGTATAACACCTTCAACAAAATCTCTTACAAAACAGTGATGGCGCTATTTATTGGACACGCTACCACCAATTTCACCCAGCAGTAGGCTGTTCACTGCAGCACTATCATATCACTGTTGTTAGTACTTAATGTACAGACTCTCTTCTACATTGTCCTCTACTGACACAAAATACCAATTTAGAACAAAATTTCAGGGTTACATCCACCACAGACCTTTCTAATTGTGAAGGGTCTTATAAGAAATCCATCTCCAAGCAAAGAGACATGACCTAGAAAAAACCCAGAGGCCACCCACAAATTAATCAGCTCTCCGTTAGTATTACTAAGACAAAGAAAAAAATAGGAAAACTAACTATGGGCAGGAACAAATAAAAACCTGGCATTCTAGAATTACCAATACAACATTATAAGCAATTTGAATATCATTATGAAAATTAAATTATTCCTTAAGAAGTAAAGAACAAAACTAACAAGGGTGTCTCATTAAAAATGTGACTGTGGAAATAAAGTGAATATGGAAATATGGTAATAAAGTGAATATACTTACTGCCAAAGCCTTGGACAGTTTGGTTCTAAATTCATTCAGAATGATTGCCACGATGTCCTTAAGTGGTACGTAAGCAAAGCCACCTTCCAAATAGACTTTCCTTCCTCGGAACAAGTCCAGAGCATCAGCAAAAGGGATCTGAACTCAGAGTGAAACAGGAAAAACAAGCAATATCTGTTATTTTGAAATCCTCCCAAGTCTTCATATGTACCAAGTCCAAATAAAATTTTTCCTATGAGAAAGTCATTAATCCAAGCCAACCAGAGAGAAAAAAATTTACACATCTTAATCAATTTAAAAGTAAACAATTAGCATTACGAAGAGGTGGCAGTCTAAAACCATGCTTGTTTCAGGTAGATGTTTTGAAAAAAAATAAATCAAGCTACAATGCTTTCTTTTTACTCACCACATGAATGCACAAATTACAGTCCCCAGGATTTCAAAGCCCCACCCCCAGCCCTCTGCACACACTGTACTCCTCTCGTGTGACATACTCCACGTTTTATTCGGCAACAAGCAACATCCTAATCTGTACACAATACATTCGGTGCTGAAAATTACTAATGAGTGGACACAAATTCCTTCACCTATGTTCCACTCTTTCTCTAGAGAAATAGCCTTCAAAAGCTAATCTCAATAATAAGAAATAATAATAAGCAGTTTTTCTATTAAATATTTGCCAGTATTTTTTAAAAAACCAATACTAGTCTGCATACATTTTAAAGCCCTATAACCTATACTAAAATTTTAAGCTATCATCACAATATATTAGTATTCTCCAATAGTTTTTCTCCTTCATAAAAATAAGGTAAAAAATTATGTTAAAAAATGATCCCCAAATTGCCTATTCACCCAAGTTTTAGGGAAATGCTAAATCTTCACGCCCATCATGCTTCAATATATCCAATGACATCACACAATGAATAGATCATGTGATTCTGACAGTTAATTACTTTACAGACTTCTAGGACAGTGACACGGCCCTTGTCCTGGAGCAGGTCCATCACTGCGTTGAGAAGACAAGACGGACACACCGGGGAAGTCAAACAGCTCTCCTGGGTACCTGCGTGTGCTCTGCCCCAAACAGGGAAGTTACACAGGACATATCAGAGGGGCGGTAAGAGGCTTTACTTCAATAATCCAGGCAGGAAAAGGAGACAGTGCTTGGAGACGTGAGCCTTTCACCCAAGCTCTGTGACTTACTAGACTATGATCTCAGTACACTTAATGAGTGCTTCTAAACCCCAGTGGGCAAACCTACAAAACCAGGAGAGGGCAGGAAGAGAGAGTCTAAACCAGGGGTGTCCAACCCCTCCATGTCTCAGGCCCACACTGGAAGAAGAGGAGTTGTATTAGGCAACAAGTTAAATATACAAACACTATCAAAAACTGATGAGCCAAAAAAGGTGATAAGGGAATTTACGAGTTTGTGTTGGGCCGCATTCATTCAGTCATCCTATGCCGCATGGGGCACAGAAGCCACTGGTTGGACACCCCTGGTGCTAATTCTCCTGGGTTTCTGAGCTCTAAAATCCATGATCCTAGCTTACTAGGGTGTTCACAATGGACATAAAATGCCTAAGCAGAAGCAAAAAATGATTATCAATAAAGAATAATGGGAAATGTGTGATGTGGGAGGGATAGATACACATTCCTAAACTCCAAGTTTGGAAGGCTGACGGAACGACGGCCTAACTGGTATAGACAGGGAGGTCTGAACGGGAGCTACTGCGGAGGCAGGGTTTTAAACTAGAGACAGGGAGGTCTGCACGGGAGCTACTGGGGAGGCAGGGTTTTAAACTACTGGCACTCGACAGCAAGAAAGAGTATATTCTTATCAAAGGGAATTGGGGGCAGGGGGGTTGCAGCTATCAAATTTTAAAATGGATTTCAGCTTTCCCCTCTTCCCCTTCTGGAACTATTTAGTCCAAAAAACATTTAATGGATTCAAGTAAAGCAGGCATCTGCGCTAAGGAACAGCAGAGGCAACAGCAGAGAACAGCAGAGGCAACCCGTGCATGATGCTGGGACCTGGATGGGGCAAAGAAGGTCTGGCCACAGGAGAACACGTGTAACAGCCCAAGCAGAACGCAACCACATTCACACAGGAAGACCGGCCAAGCGTGGTGTCAGAGCCCAACAATAGCCAAGAGGGCTTCTGTGCGGAGCAGTCATCCAGAACAGGCAGGGACAGGAGTGTCCTTGCGGGGGCGGGGGCAGCGCAGCATGCGGTATAAAAGCCTGAGCACTGCAAGAAGAGAATTCCCTTTAGAGAATGGCTCGCAGCAGGGAGTCAGAGCCCAGGCAGGACACGGCGGTGTCTGTGGGGGCCAAACGCCTCACACAGAATGCTGGCTCACTTCCACGTGGGTGAAGAAGAAATGTGCATGGCAAAGGGGAAGGGAGGCTACACACACACACACACACACACACACACACACACGGGTCCATTAAATACAAAGTGTACAAAGCTCACTGTGACACATTGAACAGCCCAGACAGTATTTTAAAACTTTACATACCTTATAAACTAACTCCGGCACAATCCCACCTAAACTGGGTGAGGAAGCAACAATATCCTTTTGTCGGAGTGCCTTCTCTTCATCACTTATCTAAAACAAAACATATTTTATATCACTCAAGAAAGTGAGTCTTCACTCAGTTTCTATACAATACTTTCCTGTTCTGGTGAAGATTTTATATTTTTATAAAATTTGTTAAACCCAGATATTCCAAATCATTCCTAATATAAGATTACCAAATCATTATTGTCATTAATGAAGGCAAATATAAAAGAAAATTTAAATTCAATATACTTTCAGATTTCTACTCTGCCAATTTCTGATGACATAAACCAAAAGAATAATAGCAGAAAAACAGAGAGTATTATGATATTTAAAAAATTATAGTAAAAACTCGGGGTAATATAGTCTGAAAATGAGCATTATCCCAATTCAAGAGTTATGCTAATTAAAATACCTATTTGCAGTCAAGAATGATTTAACTATTTCTCAATTTTCTACACATAAAACAACTCCAAACTTAAAATACTAGTTTTTCTAAAAACAACTGTAATTCTATTATCTCAGACTAATTGTGGTTTTAAAGAGTGATATATCTGCCCTGGCTGGTGAAGCTCAGTGGATTGAGCATGGGCCTGCGAACCAGATGATCCCGGTTCGATTCCCAGTCAGGGCACATGCCTGGGCTGCAGGCCAGTTCCCTGCAGGCCAACTCCCAGCAGGGGACGCACGAAAGGCAACCATACATTGATGTTTCTCTCCCTCTCTCCTTCCCTTCTCCTGTAAAGATAAATAAATAAAATCTTTATATATATATATATATATATATATATATATATATATATATAAACTTCTATGCAGAAAAATAAAAGATTTGCAACTTAAGACCAAATATAAAAGACAAACCGCAGGAAGTATTTTCATCACTGGATATCTGAGTTACTCTCAACAAGCCCTTTAGAAGTCAGGCATAAATACTCGTAATTCAAAAGTAAACTACAGCCACTATTCATGTAAGTGAAAATAATAAAAGTAAGTTAAAATAAAAATGTCATGTTGTTTTCTACCTGTCAAACGGCAAAAGTTAGAAAATTCAGGGTACACAGCGTTGGGACAAACTCTGTGAAAGGCACTTCGACAAAACGTATCAGGAAGCGGTAAAACATGCAGACCGGAACAGTTTACTTCTAGGATGTTAATCTTAAGTAAACAACAGGACAAGCACACAAACAGGAGCAATCTTTCTACATCACAATACTGTTTATAATATTAAGAAAATACAAATGCTCAACAACAGGTATTTGGTTTAAAAATTTGCAGTAGATCCTATTTCAGTAGAGCAGGCTACATTATGCAGATCAATGTCTCACAGAAATCAAAGCAAAAACACTGAAGAAATTTTTTAAAGCATTTTCTTTACAGTACAGAAGACTAATATACAAAGTCAGGCCCAGAGGAAGGATGGTATCTAACTTCATTCTAGCTCCATGGAGACCCTCCTGCTCAAATGCCATGGTCATTAGAAAAAACCCCAAGCCCTGAACTGGTTTTAAGATGGTCCCTGATTCATGCCCCGACGCCTGGCAGAGGCAAACCCAAATCTTCTGTGGAGCAAAGTACATTCACGGCATGCCTTAAATGATTCCTACAAATATATTTTCAAACACAGTGTCAACTATATTGCATTTTATATAACAAGGCACACAATAAAACATCAGTTCATGAGCAAAAACAAAAAAATAGACTCAAAGCACACAGGTGTGTAAAGAAATAAAAGACAAGTGTAATGACAGCTATATGAATAGGACACTATAAAAACTTATTTGAGAAAGAAAGGAAAGAAAGGAAAGGAAAGGAAACAAAGAACTAATAGAAACACAAAACAACCCAGGAACCAGGATTAAATATTCAATGGAGCCATAAACACCTTAAGTTTCAGATAATGTGGATGAAGTAATTTAGACCAAACCATGTGCATCACAGTTCTCACAGGTCACTTAGCAACTGCCAGGCTAACAGTCAAGGCCTGTCATTTAAAGCCCACTTTTATATGTGCTCATTCTGGGGAAGCAGCTTCAAAGAAACTCTGTCCAAAGTGGATCAACTATCCCCTACTCTAGGGCCCCTGAAGGATTTAGGTGGGGGCAAACCAGAAGTTCATCAGCCATCACATGGATCAGTCCAATTCCCAAGTATCTAGCAGGCCAGGGACCTCGGATTAGGGATTGAATTGAAGTTGGCCTGGACTGCCAGTGCCCCCAGACCCATGAGAGAAACAAGTGAAAACTCTTACGGAGAAAGCTATAACCCTCTGAGGCCCCGGTGTAGCTCTCCAAATAACGTTCCAAACCCCATCCCCAGTACTCAAAGATAAAGCTCACAGGGATCAAGACTCCACGAACAATCACCAGATCGGGAAGACCAAATATGAGCATAAGGATTGGAAAAGAAACAAAACTGTCATCCTTCACAGATTATAAGGCTAATATCCTTAGAAAAGTCAGAAGAATCCACAGATAAATTATTATACCTGTTGACCTCATTAGTCAATGTTTCCGGATATAAGGTCGAATGTAGAAAAACCAATCATATATCTGTACACCAGCAGCCAAGTACAATAATGGAATTTTTTTAAGGTACCACTTACAACAAAATTAAAACTATCAAGCACCGAGGAATAAATCTAACAAATGATAAGGAAGGCCTCTACAAAGATACTATAACTTTACTGAAGGAAACAGGAGAAAACCTAAATAACAGATAACCCATAAACATGCACCAGAAAACTTAATATTATAAATGTGCCAATTCTCCTCAAATTGATCTATATAGTCAGTACACTCTCAAACAAAATCACAATGGCTTTTGTGTATGTCTGTGTCTGTTTGTAAACATTTACAAGTTGGTTCTAAAATGTATATAAATATGCAAGAGGCCAAGAATAGCCAAGACAAAAATAAGAGACAATCAATCCAAGAAAAATAAGAAAAAGATACAAATAGGCACTTTACAAAATGATAAAATACAAAAAATCAGTAAGTCTACGAAAAGATGCTCAATCACCTTAGTCATTAGGTAAGTGCAAACTAAAACTGTAGAGGAAAGCCAATTACATGACACTACACAGACATGAGAATGGTTAACATTAAAAATGGGGGAAAAACGTTCGTGAGGGTGTAGAAGAACTGCAACACCCATTATTGGTGGGAATATAAACAGTTCGCCCACTTGGGAAAAAAGACCTGGCAGTTGCTTTGAAGATTAAAAAGACCTGTCCCTATGACCTACCAATCCCAGTCCTAGGCATTTACCCAAGAAAAATGAAAGCACATAAGCATAAAAAGCCTTCTATGATTCCATTTATATGAAGCTTTAGATCAGGCAAAAGTGAATAGTAGAAAAAGACCAGAGTAGCAGTTATATCTGTGAGAGCCAAGACAGATTTATTGAGGTGGAGCATGAGGAAACTTTCAGACAGTAAAGCTCTGAGTCTTCCTCTGAGTTTAAGTTGTACTAGTTTATGCATTTGTCAGAATTCATGAATTTGGTATACTTAAGATTTGGGCATTTCATTGTATTGGGTTAGGGATCAAGTTCATTTGTTTTTTTCCAGAAGACGGCTCTAGTAGCACTTACTTGTCTTTAACTTCATTTGAAACAATTTTGTTAGATTGTATTGTGACAGCTGTCATATCAGCGTGCATTTAAGAAAAATAAAAATTGGTTAATGTGCAGCCATTTTAATAGTGTAAATGGAAGAAAATAAGCAACATTTTTGGCATAGTATGCTTTACTATTTTAAGAAAGGTAAAAATACAACTGAAACACACACAAAAAAAGATCCGTACCCTGGCTGGTATGGCTCAGTGTATTGAACGCTGGCCTGTGAACCAAAGGGTTGCTGGTTTGATTCCCAGTCAGGGCACATGCCTGGGTTGCGGGCCAAGTCCCCAGTAGGGAGCACAAGAGAGGCAACCACACATTGATGTTTCTCTCTCTCTCTCCCTCTCTCTAAAAAATAAACAACATTTTTAAAAAAGATCTGTGCAGTGTATGGTGAGGGTGCTGTGACTGATCAAACGTGTCATGTGGTTTGCAAAGTTGGAAAAAAAAGAAATTTGGAAAATACAGGCAAGAACCTAGAGCAATGGGAACTCTCTTAACCTATTGACAAGAGCATATTTGGTATAACTTCTTTAGAAAATGGGGTATTATCTCAGGAGTTGAAAGTAAATATACCCTATAACCTGGCAATTTTAGTCCTAAGTATATACATCAAAACACATAAGCAAACTTTTGTCTAGACAAGGCCAAACAGTTAATATGTTAGGCTTTGCAAGCCATAAGATCTCTGTCACAAGTCCACAGTTTTCTGTTGCAGCAGAAAAACAGTGGAAAATAGCTATATGTAAGTAAATGGACACAGCTGTGTTACAATAAAACTTTATTTATAGGCTCTGAAATTTATATTTCATATAATTTTCCTGTGCCAAAAAATGTTATTTTCCTTTTAAGGTTTTCATCTATTTAAAAAGGAAAGGGAGGAATAAAAATAAAATAAATAACAAAAAATATATAAAAACCAGCCTTAGTTTGCAGGCCATGCAAAAACAGGCAGCAGCCAGGATTTGGCCCAGGTCCACATTTTGCTGACCCTTTCCCTAGAGCAATGGATTCCAAACTATAATATTCACAAGAATCACCTGGAAGGCTTAATAAAACACAAATTACTTGGCACCAGCCCTACAGCTTCTGATTCATAAATATGTAGTGGGTCCCAAGAATTGGCATTTCTAACAAGTTTCCAAGTGGTAGGAATGTTCCAGTTCTCAGACCATTGCCATAAAGCAACATACAAACAAGTAAACGTGAACAAGCATTATTCATGTAACCATAAGGTAACATTATTCACAATGGACAAACATTGGAAACTCAAAGATCTATCAAAAGCAGAATTAATAACTGTGGCTATATTCAGTATAAAATAAAGCATAACAACAAAAACAATACAACTTCGCACAATGTGCATAATCTGAAATATATATTAAGCAAAATAATGAACAAAATAAACATGAACAAAATAAAATATACCTGATTGTTCCACTTATATAATGGTTTATTTATTTTTATTTTTAAAGAGTTTTATTTATTTATCTTTAGAGAGGAAGGAAAGGAGAGAGCGGGGAGAGAAACATCAATGTATGGTTGACTCTCATGCGTCCCCTGCTGGGAACTGGCCTGCAACCCAGGCATGGTCCCTGACTGGGAATCAAACCGCCATTCTTTTGGTTCACAGGCCCGCGCTCAATCCACTGAGCTACGCCAGCCAGGGCCTAATGGTTTGTTTTAATACAAAAAATTATGTGGTTTAGGAATGAATACTCGGGTCAACTAAAGAAAAAATGTAAGGAAGTGTTTACCATCATGTCAGATTAGCAGTTTCCTCTAGAAGAGAACAGAAGACGGGCTCAAAGGGGCAGAGGGAGGCATCTCAAGGCAACAGCAGTGCTTCTTCCCCCACCTGAACGACAGCTAGACTGACGTTCACTTAGTGGTCAACTCCTAAGTTCTGTATTTTTGCACTATACTCTTTTCTGGATATGTTTATACTTCTTACCACTTAAAAGGTTAAAAAAAATCAATAGTATTATAATAAAATATGTATTCAGTAAAATTCATAAATTATGGAAATTTACAATTATTGTCATAATGCTGTTGGGTGAAAGTACATTAATACGGTTAGGTGTAGGAAGTAAAAAAATCTTTTAAGAGATTCCAAGTATGTGTTTGTGTGTAACTTTATGCCTGGAAAAAGTCTACATTGTCTAACTTTGGATAAAGGGACCATACATAATTTATATTTTCTTCTTTATAGATACACTTATTTGATTACATTTATCCCTTAGATATTTCATGTTCTGGATTTTATTATAAATTACTATTTCCCTATTTCAATTTCTAATTGTTCACTGCTTTCTTGCATATCATTTTAATGTTCATTTATTAAAAAATTAAAGAGCCCTGGCTGGTGTGGCTCAGTTGGTTGGAGCATCATCCCATAGCCCAAGGGTTGCAGGTTCAATTCCTGATTAGGGCTCATGCCTGAGTTGTGGGCTTAACCCGCAGTCCAAACACATGTAAGTACAGGCATGTGCAAGTGCGGGCGTGTGCAGTCCCCGTTCTAGGCATGTACAAGGGGCAATCGATGCTTTTCTCTCACATCAATGTTTCTCTCCCTCCCTTCTTCTCACCCTTTTATCCCTTCCTCTTTCTCTACAAGTAATAAAAAAAAAGTCCTCAAGTAAGGATAAAAATTTTTTTAATAAAATTAAAGATAATGTTGACTAGCTTAAGTCCAAAAGTATTACAGTGACACTGTAGAATCTCCACTTTTGGCATACCCAGTGATTTCCACATTTACCCAAATCTACTGAGTCAAAGACTTCTGTTTCTTACTAGTAGTATTAGTTAAGCATGTCTTTCTCTGTTTTCCATGGAAGGTAGAAATACAATAGAAAATGAGAAATACAACAGATTTTCAAATGCATTTTCAGAACAAAAATCCTTCTTCAAGAAAATCTTGCTTGAAAACATACTGTGTTGCAAAAACTAGAAAAGGAAAATACTCTGGTTGAAGCCGGGCTAGGCCCAAAGCACTGCCTATTCGCCCCACCAGCACTCCGCCCCGGCCCTTCTGTGGCCCGTTTCTAAAGGGGACCTTCAGTAAAACCCCAACAAGATACTTAAGCAATTGCACAAACAATACCATAAAGATGATGAGAGAAGTAAACTAGGGTAGATTAGTAAAGAATGTAATAAGCTTTTCTTTCACTGAAATGTACCCCCAAAACAAAAAATAATAATATCTAGCCTTGATTAGATTAGAAATAATGGGTAAAATTCTAAGGAATTCAATGTGGTTCCAAACCATTCATCCAAAATAACCAGGTGCACTCCCAAATCGCATGACAGCGATCTAAATTACATTTAGTCACTTCCTGCATTCCAGCCTTTCAGTAAATACTTTGTTTTCCCTTGGTGCATTAAAAAGTTCACCCATTTGTCACATATATTCTAAATTTTCATTCATCTATTTAGTTAGAGCCAAGATTTAAATTTCCAAAGAGAATACTCACTGAAAAGATTGTCTCAAACTTTACTAATTAGTGTAAACTGCTACTGACTTCATTATTTCAAAAGTTTAAATAATCTGGAGTACTCCCTTCTGCTTTCTAGCTAAAAACCACTGAGAAAAATATAAAAATACTTCCTCAGACTCCCTTAACGAGGTCACCTACTGCTTGCCTCAAAAAGACTCATTGTCTCAAAGAGCAAGACAAAATTAAATGGCTTCCTGCTTCTACTAACAAAGCGTCTCCTGTAAGAGTAAAACAGCTACGGTGGAACGATTATAAAAGCCAGCAACAGAGTGGAAAAGACATGATTTTTGTAACTGCAGAAACCTAAGTTCAAATCTTAAACAAATTAATTAACCCCTTCATACCTCTTTTTCTCCAGTAAAATGAAGTACCTACTACATGTAGCTTTTAATAAAATAAAATATAGGGAGAGTCTAGAATAGTCATCACAAATAGTCTGCCCTTAATAAATGGTACACATTTATTATTATTATCAGCAATGTACATTTTGATTATCTTCTGTTTTCCAGGCTTTTCCCCCAGAAATAAAGTGAAAAGTTTCCTGCATCTAAACTGGTTTCAATAAACTTTTATTAGTTAAAACTACTAACTGTATTAAACCAACATGTAACTGGTGTTTAGAGGGTGTTCAAAATACTTAATAAAGCAAGCTAGGTTATCACTGCAACATCTCACAATCAAGACACAGTAAGTTCCCACTTACTATCGTCAAAAGGTTCTGTGACTTTAAGCGAAATAACATATAATGAAAATTTTACTATAGGTTAAATGGTAAGCTCTGACAGCATCTCATCAACATTACAACAAATGATGTTGAATGAAATGATGTTATTCAAGGACCTATTATATATCATGCTTCATAAAATAAACATCTTCCTAAAGAGAAGTATATAAACAAACTGCTTTATATGGAATCACATTTCCTAAGTGACTTAATTACTATTCCAGAAATGCTCAACCTTCACTCTGACTAATTTTCAATCGGCAAAAACCCTGATCATTTGAGCTTTGAAGTCCTTCTCTTCCCAACCCATTCATAATTCCCCACACCTCAATCCCTACCATCTATACCCACCCACTCAATGGTCAATCCCGACTGCTTCAAATGGCAAACAGTATAATGGTAGAATCTTCTTGTCAAGCACAAATCACTCTAAGCATTAATAGTTTGTGTAAAGTTTTATTTCTATATTTTATAATTGCATTAGTTTACATGCTACCTTACTAAAAGAGTTAAGGATTTGGGTTGGGTTTTGTTTCGTTTTTTAAATAATACATTCTCCATCAAACCAAGAACAGCAAGAGCAGTCTCATTCTTGCCGGCAATCCTGAATGGAGGTCAGGAGCAAGCTCTGGAGAGGCAAAATGGTCCTACATAGTAAACACATAGGTAGAGGCTGTCTGTGTAGAGGCTTGCATTACTACTCACCCTATACAGAATCCCTTATGTATCCCCTAACTGCTGGACTCCCACATGGCCTTATAAGTTGTTGTGGCCAGTGAAATCTAAGCAGAAGTGGCAGGTGTCACTCCCAAGCAAAAGCCTCATAAGCACATGGTTTACCTACTTCCTCCCTCCCTCTGCCACAGCAAATGGTGAGGTCCAGATAAAGACTGCTCAATCCACGGAGCTGTGCGTCAGTACCACACAGAGCAGGGCTGCAGATGATGGCCCACAGGAGACACAGGGCATGAACAAAAAATAAACCTTCTCAGTGGTCCGGAGGCTTGGGGATTACTTTTCACCACGGCATGAGCTGCCCTGACGGCAGAGTCATCTCTCTCTTCTTTGGATCACATGATTTTATCAACAAAAATATTCTGAGCACATACTTCCAGTATATGTATACTGTTATAAATTACATACACATACTATTGTACATTATGTATGTAAAATAGGCCTGCCCTAAAATGTTTAAAAATTAGGTTGAAAATATACCTTGTATTATTTATTTCCTTCCCACATTCCCAAATGATCATCTCAGGCACACCACTTGGACGTCTGTAAACTGTCACCCTACCCTCTACAGTGAAGATATAAATAAGGCTTCCCAGAGATTTATTCTATAAGCCTCCAATCAACAACATTCAATCACGTTTATAAATAATGTGAAGTTTTCTACCTGAATGCACATAGCGCACGCTTGCTCTCTCTTGCTCTCTCTTTCTCTCTCTCTCTCAGGCCCTGGTGCTTAAGCAAGAATGTGCATCAGGTTTGCAGTGGAGCTTTTCAAACTTATACATTCCTGGTGCCACCCACACCTGCAGACTGAAACCAGGTGAACATTTTTTTAAGTCCACTAGTGATTCTGATACACATCACCTGTCTAGAGAGTCATCCCAAGGAAAGAATCATCTTTTCTAAAATAAATTTATCATGTCCTGAAAATACCAACATTACTGCTAAAATTTTATTTTCTATGTAGAATTCATTCATTCCTTCTAAAACACTGAGGACCTACTATGTGCCAAGCACTATTTCCAACAGATGAGATCCAACTATAAACAAAGAGAAAAAAACTGTCCTCATGAAGCTCACCTTTTATGAGGTGAGAAAGAAAATAAACAATAAATAATAAATAAATAATCAGGTAGCAAGCACGACAAAAGACAAAAAAAGAAGTGCTATGGATTGGCGGACTATACTTTCAGATGTACGGCCAAAGCCTCTCTGAAGATGCTACATTTAAATGGAGACATGAATGAAAGGAGTCAGCCATGTAAACCCATGGCAACACCATCCCAACCAGGGGTAACATCCCAACCAGAGGTCCTTTTAGGACCTTTGCCCTAAAGGTCCTAAAAGGTCTCTTTTTCCTCAAGAGGAAAAAGGCTGGAGAGCTGAAGGAACAGGAAGAAGACAGCACAGTGGCAGGCAGGGGGTGGTGCCAGAGATGAAGAGAGAGCTGGGTGAAGCCCTCAGACTCGGGTAAGATAGACGTTTATACTAAGAACTGTGCATTAAACAGAGGGAAGTTAAGAATGAGTTCCCCTGCGCAGGCCAAGAGGCTATTTTGGTAGTTTAGGAAAAAGATGATAGTGGACTGAACTGGAGGAGCACTGGTGGAGAAAACACAAGTGGACAGAGCTGGAGTGGATTTTGGAGGTAGCAGAGATGGACAGACTGCAAATGAAGGGGAAAAAACTTAAACTGGTGCCTTAGTCACTGGGCAAATGGTGATGCCATTTGCTTAATGTCTTTCTTGATCCTCATTATGCTCTTTATTTTTTAAAAATATATTTTATTGATTATACCATTACAGTTGTTCTATTCCCCCCTTCATTCTCCTCCACCCGCACACTCCCTCCCCCACCATTCCCCCCCCTTAGTTTATAACCACGTGTCTCAACTTCTTTAGATTCTATATTTCCCCCACTATTCTTGCCCTCCCCCCTATCTATTTTCTACCTACTGTCTATGCTATTTTCTGCGCCTTCTCCCCCCTTCTCCTCCTCCCACCCCCCTGTTTCTAACCCTCCATGTGTTCTTCATTTCTATGGTTCCACTCCTGATCTAGCTGTCCTCTTGGTTTGCTTTTGTTTTAGGTGTGGTTGTTAATAACTGTGAGTTTGCTCCCCTTTCACTGTTCATATTTTTCATCTTCTTTTTCTTACATAAGTCCCTTTAGCATTTCATATAATAAGGGCTTGGTGATGATGAACTCCTTGAACTTGACCTTATCTGAGAAGCACTTTATCTGTCCTTCCATTCTAAATGAAAGTTTTGCTGGATAAAGCAATCTTGGCTGTAGGTCTTTGGATTTCATGACTTGGAATACTTCTTTCCAGCCCCTTCTTGCCTGTAAGGTCTCTTTTGAGAAATCCGCTGACAGTCTGATGGGTACTCCTTTGTAGGTGACTGTCCCCTTATCCCTTGCTGCTTCTAGGATTCTCTCCTTCATTTTGGTCTTGGCTAATGTAATTATGATGTGCTTTGGTGTGTTCCTTCTTGAGTCCAACTTCTTTGGGGCTCTCTGAGCTTCCTGGATTTCCTGGAAGTCTATTTCCTTCACCAGACTGGGGAAGTTCTCCTTTATTATTTGTTCAAATACATTTTCCACTTGTGGCTGTTTCTTTCCCCCTTCTGGTACCCTTATAATCCGGATGTTGGAATGTTTAAAGATGTCCTGGAGGTTCCTAAGCCTCTCCTCATTTTTTTGAATTCTCATTTCTTCATTCCTTTCTGGTGGGATGTTTTGTTCTTCCTTCTGGTCTATTCCATTGATTTGAGTCCCAGTTTCCTTTCCATCACTATTGGTTTCCTGTGCATCTCCCTTCATTTCAATTAGTTTAGCCTTCATATCTTCCTCTAATTTGTGACTATAATCAACCAGTTCTGTGAGCATCCTGATAAATAGTGTCTTGAATTGTGCTTCTGGGAGGCTGGCAATTTCTCGGTCGCTTAGAGTTATTGGCTCTGGGACTTTGAGTTCCTCGTGCGCCATCTTTTGGGCTGTTCATGCCTGTTACGTATCGGGATCAGAGCCCTAGGTGTTCACCAGGACGGGGCAACTAAGTCGCTGGGTTGTGACGCGTCCCGGTTGAACAGGTTCATTGTTGTCGGACTTCTGTATAATTCAATTTTCTGTTCTTTGGCTGTGTCTTTGTTCTCCAAACCTTTCTTGTAGTCAAACTTGGTTGTGGGAGAAGGCACAGTGTTTCCATCTATGCCTCCATCTTGGCGGAAGTCCCTCATTATGCTCTTTATGTTGTACTTCTATACAAATTTGTCACATGTGTCTTGTTGCAAGTCACCTCAAATCCTTTGTGGAAAGGGGCATGGCATCAATAAATGCAAATATTAATAAATGATTTAAGTATCAGTTTTTCTGAAAATGGAACACATTTGTACTAGCAGGTAAAAATACCTGTTAACAATTCCAACAATATTAAAACAACAATTAAAATGAATAATGAAAACAGTATTTAAAACATCCAATGTCTAATGAAACCATTAAGAATCATTTATTTTGTAATGAAATCAAAAATTTATAATGAAGCAAATACTGAAAACAAATGATCATTTTTAATAGTAGTGCTATTTCTAATAAATACAGGTTTTGAATTGGTAGTAAGTATTGTGACCTATAATGGGCGCCTTGTTTTCCCAAATGCATGCACTGTGACCTAATCATTCATCGTCCTGTGAAGATTAAACTGGCTGCAAAGTCTTTGAAACTGAGAGCCGAGATGTACCTGCCCTCCTTTTTTCCATGCTGCCCTATGACTGCTCAGACAAACAACATGGAAGGAGCGATGCCCTGCCAGTCTCAGGCCTGGTCTTCGAGGGGAATGCGAGCACACTGTCCTCTCGGAGTCCTGGGTCACTCCCTTCCTTATTGGTGGGGGTTGGTGGGATCAGAGAGAGGATCCCAGCAGGGTCTGGCCTTCTCGAACTCTTCCCCTTGGCAGTAGGCATGGGGGGAGAGCCGTTTTGTACATCCCAGGCCGGAATGGCAGCCAACGAGTAACCCCCGGGACTCCATATGGAGCAGAATTGCCCTATTAAGCCCAGTTTGAATCCCAACCCTCAAAATGGAGAGATATGATCAAATGGTCATTGTCTGAAATTTCAGGGTTTGCTCTTAATTTTTGATGTTGGATTTTAGAACTATTTTTAAATATTTTATTTATTTGTTTTTAGAGAGAGGAAGGAGAAAGAGAAACATCAATGAGGGTTACCACTTGCGTGCACCCCCTACTGTGGACCTGGCCCATATGCCAGGCCTGTGTCCTGACTGGGAATCCACCTGCAACCTGGTTCGCAGGCCAGCACTCAATCCACTGAGCCACACCGGCTAGGGCTAAGGTTTTAGAATCCTTGCTTTAGTTTGAGAGTAGTTGCTACACAGCAATTAATAACCAG
Organism: Sturnira hondurensis; assembly: GCF_014824575.4. Lineage (NCBI taxonomy): Eukaryota > Metazoa > Chordata > Mammalia > Chiroptera > Phyllostomidae > Sturnira > Sturnira hondurensis. Next base: position 3,315,860 of record NW_028081539.1, read on the forward strand.
AACACATTTGACCTAAATTTAAAGTTAGCTGAAAATAGTTTTCTATTTACAACCCAGTACAACACACTGTCTTCATTTAAATGTACAAAAGAGAGCCAAATACACAAGAAAAAATATTTCAGTTAAATTGTTAACAACTGGTAAATCTTTATGAAAGAGTGAAAAATGGGAAATGAAAAAAGAAATAATGTCCACTGTGTGACTGTGTTAATTAACCAAAATTGACAGGATGGTATGTTATTTCACTTACAAATTCTTTTATAATTGTCCAAAACACTAAAAGTTAGAAAACAAACAGTAATTTAATATTCTGACATTCTAATTAGTTATGTTGATGTCTCAGTAACTCTGCCAGGCTGATCAATGTAAAAAAAAAATCAGTTGTCTGATTACTTTATAACTGTTTTTTTAATAGCTCTGACACATTTGAAAACTAAAAATTACACTAAAAGGAAAGATTAATTATACTCAAGCATGTTTCTTCTCTTCTACAAGAAAACAAATCCCTTTTTAAAACATGTTTAATTTATACAAGAGTTCTTAAAAGTCTTCCAAATAAATCACATCAGCAGCGATCCCCGCGCTGGGCATGACAGGCCAGATACACGTTTAGATACAGCACAACCTGACAGCACACATCAGACACACGTCCCGCTCTGTGCCGCCCCGCTCAACAGGCACTTCTTCAGCGCCTTCTACAAGCCAGCTACAGCACCAGCAGACCACACAAACAAAAGGTAAGATGCTAATCTATAAATTAACTACATTATTCAACCACAGCACAAGTTTATAAGAGAAGACAAGTTGACTCTACTCACAAGAGGAAAAAGCCTGATTCCAGCAAGCTGCTGAATGACAGCAAGAGCTCTGGGAGAGCCCGAATGCCCAGCAGGCCTGGTGCTCAGCCTTGCTTTTGAGTTACGATGAGCAGAATGAAGGGAAACACACTCATTACAGGGAAAGAGAGGCAGCGAGATGATCCTGCCCAGGAACGTAACTTCAGAGCCTACCTCAGAGACGGCTCAAACAGTTCTATATAAACTCAGCTGAAAGTAACCCAATGGAGCAGCTGTGGCAGTGACTTTTGCTGAGGCTTACAGAAGAACGGTGATACACAGGGTACCAGGCAGCATTTAGAGCATTAAACATTAAGATTTACTGAGAACAGCATGATGCCTCTCCAGAGACCAGAAACCTCGGATGCCATGTGGGGCACAAAAGAGGGAAGTGAGACACTTCCAATCAATCAGTCTCTGCCTTCTTCTCCCGCTCTCCTCCTCCTCCTCTGCCTCCCTCCCTTTCCTCTCAGTCAGAACTGAATACAACTTTATACCAAAATTTTCAATGAATCTTTTGGTCAGTTATTTCTGTCTCTCATCCTTGCCCTCAGTGTCCAAAATACAGATTACTCTAGAGACCCAGCACTGCTCCTTAGTCTTATCTAATTCAACCCATCCACCCACCTAAGTCATTTGTATTTTCTCTGCTGAACTCAAGACAAACATTTTCCATTTTGTCCTCTACCAACCAATCCCCACCTCCCGCACGCTCAGCCTCTCTTTAAAGGAGCCTCTCAGGCTCCTCTACTGGCCTGAGAACACCATTCCAGCACAAATTAGCAACAACACATTCCCTCCTGTCTCCCTCCGCTCTGGCCAGCCCTCTCCCCCTTGATTTCTCTCCACCTTTCAAAGCTTAAGATTCATCCTGCCCTCCTGGCACCTCACTAGGGTGACCAAACATCCCAGTTTTCCAAGGACAGAGGTTTCTCAGAACAGGGACTTCAGTGCAAAAACTGGGACAGACATTGTCTAAATCCAAACCCTGTCAACATCTCGTGACACTCACCTTCTTGCCACTGTCCTAAGTGATTGTTACATCCACAAGGATGACCCGGGGATGCCCCACAGACCCAGGCACACCCGCCCCCTCCCACTGTCAGGGCTCGGTTCACAACCACCAGCCCCACCCCAGACACTCACTCTCCCCAACTGCACCCCACCTAATTCTCTACCCCCACTATACAAGTTCTCTGGGTCTGTCCAAGTCCCTTTATACCGAGGCCTTTCAACTCTTTCCGGTTTTCAATTTTCATCCCCAAAAGACTTCACCCGTCAATCAATTATACCAACCTACCTGTACATCCTATAGCACACCATGACTTTTATCTCCATGACATTACACACACTTCCCATACCTGAAATGTCCCTCCACGCCATGTTTCTCCTGGAAATGTCTGTCACTTTTACATTACCTCTGCAAAGCTTGCCCAGATATCCTCAATAATAGTTATTCCCTTTTCTCCGTCTGAACATGCAGTATTATAGCATTTATGTACGATACCCTAAGCATTTATATGCCCATCTCCCTCACTATAACAGGGAACTATGCACACATTAATGTGCTATATGTATTCTTATATTCCCAGCTCTCATCACAATACCTGATAAAATGTTTAAAAACAGGAATATACAAACTTTGAAAGGTGACAATTTTTAAACTGAAGAAATAAAAATACAAAAAGAAAAATATACTGTATGATGAAACTCCAAAAGACTAAAAATCTACAATGAGAGTATATAATAAAATATTTCACCAAATGATAGAAACAGATAATTCACAAGAGGTCATAAAAAGTCATAGCTGCAAAAGAACATTCAATTCTGGTAGTAACTAAAGACCAGTAATGAAGTATTTAAGAGGTTACAAAGTATGTAAAAATAACCCTAGAATTAGGATACTGTGATAGAAATGGAAGAAAAAGAAAAGCAATTAAGAAAGAAAGGAAACACCAAGAAATTAAAGATGACGGGCTCGTGCCTGAGTGAATAAGGACAGCAGTACCTTTAAAAAAAAATGGTTTTTCTCTAACACAGTTCCTCCAGCCAAGCACGTGAACACTTAGGCAAATTAAAGTAATATTACCCTCAAGACCCACCCTGCCTCCAGCCCAGCCTCTACAGGTGCTGCACGGAACCCGCTGGCCGAGGGGTGGGTTTACAACAGCATTCCCGACAGCACTGCAGCAGGTTCAGGCTCTTAGGCTCCAGCCCTGGGCCAGCGGGCAGTTTTTGATTTCTTAAGCTACTGAGATCTACTTCCCACTGAAAACAATGAAAACCACTGGATAAACTATAAATATATATATATTTATATATATTATATATATAATATATGCATATGTATGTGCATATACACACACATATATATATATTAATTTAAGAACACCAAAAAAATAGACAAGGGGCATTGCGAGGACAAATTTTGAGTAAAACCTCAGCTCAGGAGAACCAAACCCACTTTGGCCCTGAGGCATCAGCCAACGCCATCCGCTTGCATTTCAGATTTTCATCCTCACGAGGAAAGGTGGCAAAAGACAAGGGTTAACTCCTGCCAAACATGGGATTCTTAAGAAATTCTCCATCCGTTCAACTGGGACCCAAAAGGATAACATCTCCAGGAAAAGAATGAACTAGAATTGACCCACCATCTCTCACTCAACCACATGAGAATGAAGAGCAGTTTCTCTCGGCGCTGGACAAAGCAGGCAAATAAGAAGGAGGAAAAACAAAGTCTTTGAGATGTGGCCACCCCAGGCACACAGCCATAGTGAAACAGAGAGTGAAAATTCTAAAAATGATTTAAAAGGAATCCCTGACCAGTAATACCCCAGAAGTGTGGCAGAAGCAACCCAGTATCTCTCGGAGGAGAGCACATTCGTCCTGCGAACCCCATAAACAACCATGCGAGGGCAATAATCAGAGATAACCAGACACAAGAAAATAAGGCAGCAAAAAGCCCTGGCTGGTGTAGCTCAGTGGATTGAGCACAGGCCTGCAAACCAGAGGATCACGGTTCGATTCCCAGTCAGGGCACATGCCTGGGTTGCAGACTGGTTCCCTGCAGGCCAACTCCCAGCAGGGGATGCACGAAAGGCAACCATACATTGATGTTTCTCTCCTTCTCCTTCCTCTCTAAAGATAAATAAATAAATAAAATCTTTAAAAAAAATAAATAAGGCAGCACAAATGAGAAGCAAGAGTAATAGCAAAGATAGACTACACAGATATTAAATCTTAGAATTATTAGACAGATTAAAAAGCAACCTGCAATATTTAGACAAAAGAACAACAAATTTTAAAATATCGGCAAGGTACAAAAAATCCATAAAAAATAACATAACATTATGTTATGTTAATAACATAGATCTTTAAAAAAAAACTTCCAGAAATTATAAGAGCCAAAATGTAAAACCCAACAGCAAAATAGATACAACAGAATAAAAAATAAACTGGGAAATAGTTCAAGAGACATACGTCATTCAGCAGAGAAAACATAAAAAAGGAAAATGCAGAATGTGGACACCTGACTGAGAGGATTTAAAATGCATTTGACTAGAATTCCAGACAGAAAGGAGAAAGAGTGGGTAGGGGAAAGTATAAAATCAATAATGGCTGAGAATTTTTCAGAATTAGTACAAGACAGACACCAGTCTACAGTTCCAAGAAGCCTAGTTATATCCAAGCACAAATAAATAAAAAGAATTGCACTCCTAGATAAACTGAGAATGTTTAAATCAAAGAGTCTTGAAAGGAGACAGACAACCAGAGGGGTGGACTATCTTACCCTCGTAAGAGCTATGGTTAGACTCTCAGCTGACTTCTCAGCAAAGGGTCAAGCCAGAAGACAAGAGAATTGTGCACCTCCAGTGTGCTCAAAGAAAGCATCTGCCAACCTAGAATTTGACATCCAGCGCAAATATCTTTCAATAAAGAATGTAATCTACTTTTTTTTGTCTGTGTGAAAGTATTTTTAAACAAACAAAAGTAGTAGTACAGTAATAAAAACTATAACCTGTATTTTACCTCAAACTAACACAACATGAGAACAGCTGGACATTGACAGGAAGACAACCATTTCATGGTTTCATCCACATCTCCTTTACACGTACAATCACATGTTTTCCTTCATTCTTCATTGGTTACTCCTCTAATTGCACTGTGGTTCTTCAACAGACAGGAAGGAAGGGTCGGGCAGCATGCACTGAACAGGCTTCAGTGGCCTGCCTCGGACACCCACTCAGAGCCGCACGGTGCCCTGTTGGAAACACGTACTGGCTGCTGAGACTTTCAACTGTTCAAGGCTGAATCCCCATGATCATAGTTCATTTTCACCAAAATATACTTGTAATTTGATTTCAGTGGTTTAACATAAAATATTAGAGTAACAATCCCTCTGATTTTACATAATTAAATTTTATAATCAGTAAATACTTTGAAGCAAAACTTGAGTGAACAGCAAGTATGCTTCACAACTAAGTCATACGAAACCTGTCTCCCTCTTCTCAGTCTCTCTAGGAACTAAATGACCGATTCTTAACAGGTGTGCCACAAGAAGTTTTAAAATATGCAATATCTGACTACTTAGTCAGGGCACTGGCCTCCTTTCCCTTAGATTGTCAAATTGAAAAATGACAACAACCAACACAATAGCCATCCAGTGTGAATGAATCAAAATTATACCTCTTTCTGTCAGATTAGCAAAAAAATATATATTTTGGTGTGCCACAGAATTTGAGCCATTAGTTTATATGTGCCATGAGAAGGAAAAAGTTGAAAATCGCTGAACTAAGTGAATCAAGTCTTTGAAATTTACAACTGTTTCTTTAATTCTGAACTATTTATTTCAAGCACCCAGTTAATTGGCTGAATGCCTATTTCTTCACAAGGCTGTCGATTACTGAGCTCCGAATTTTCTTTTTTATGACATCCCCCTTATGTTATCTTCTGCAATAACCTTTTGGTGCACAATTAAAGGCCTCCCGAACTCAATCTTTCTGGAGGCTCCAACTGGCAAATGTCTTACAAAAAAACAAAAGAAAAGTCATTTGCCCTTCCCAATTTACAACATAGCCCAGAAGAAAATTGTTCAACTTTACTTAGTTCTCAGTTTTTAAGCTATGTGGCATTTTGGACATTTTCAATACCATTAAAAGAGAGGCAGCCAAACTGATTCATGAAATATCTGATGAAGCCTGAAGCTTTCCAAGTTAAGCAGCTAACAGTAGTATATCACAGAAATAAGGCCTTACTTAGCCGTGAAGGGAAGGCCAGAACTTGCTTAGAGTCTATATGGACCAATGGTAAAGCCATGTTTATTGAAGCAAGTGGAAAAAATTTAATTTGTTATATTTTCTCTTATTAGGCCATGGGAAATCAAATATTTGGATATTAAGTTTTTTATTGTCAGGTGTTATTAAATCTATATTTGTATCACATTTTTCAAATTCAAGCAGCTAATAGAATCCAAGCTATTTTTTGTGTCTGCAGTGAAGGGAAAGAAAGTGTTGATTCTAAGAGATTCTGGAATACATATATTTACAACTAAAAATATTAGAAATCAGTTTTATGGCTTTGACAAACGTGTCATTTGTTGACCCAATTCAACATTTTTAGTTCCTTAAAAATACTCAGACATTTGAAGTTGCAGCTGGCATGATATCTCTCACATGATCTCTCTCTGCTACCTTTCTGCCTAACCTTTTAAGATTCAGTCCAAATAATACTGTTAGCTCAAAGACACCTCCCTAGAAGAATCGAGCCCACAGCCCTTTTGTTTAACTCTTATTGAGTGTATCAAACTTTCTGGCATGTGATTATTTTACTTGTTCTCTGTTTAATGAAAACAGTTTCTGTTCTCCTAAATTATAAGCATATTACATTAATATAAACATATTAATGTAAAACCTCCACAGTATACAACATAATGCTGAATATACGTAAAGCATTTCTTAAACATTGGCTATAAAGTATTATCAAGGACAACACTGACTCCAGAACTTCTACATAGGAAGGGGTCAGACGCAGAATCTGGTAACTAAGGACTTATCTTAAATGTACATTTGTCTAGAAAGCATACTTTTTATAAACTGAGTTCATCTGGGGTGCCTTGGAAGGCAAAGGGCTGGTAGATTCAAGTCCCTCCAAGCCACTTTGTGATGCTAACAGGGACTGAGAGAAGCAACACCCCCCCCCCTCCCCGCCATCTCATACACGTGGGAACCAACAGTGGAGAGGATGAAGCTGGGAATCAAATCACTGATTTGGAACATAAGGAAGAAATGAGCATTCAACCAGAACAGCAAGAAAAAACAAGAATTCAAAAAAACAAGGATAGAATAAGGAGACCCTGGGATGCTCCAAACATAACAAATCTGAATCACAGGAGTGCCAGAAAAAGAAGATGAAGAGCAAGAAACTAAAAACTTATTTGAAGAAATAAAGAAAGAAAGCATCCCTAATTTGGAAAAGGAAATAGACATACAAATCCAGGAAGCAGAGTCGCAAACAAGTTGGACCCAAAGAGGTCTGCGCCAAAACACATCATAATTAAAATGCCAAAGATTAAAGATAAAGAGGGAATCTTAACAGCAGCAAGAGAAAAGCAGAGATTTACGTACAAAGGAGTTGCTATAAGGCTGTCAGATTATTTCTCAAAAGAGACTGCAGGATAGACGGGCCTGGCAAGAAGTATTCAAAGTGATGAAAAGGACCACAACCTAGATTATTCTATCCAGCAAAGGTATCATTTAGAATAGAAGGGCAGATAAAGTGCTTCCCAGATAAGGTCAAGTTAAAGAAGTTCATCGTCACCAAGCCCTTATTATATGAAATATTAAAGGGACTTATCTAAGTAAAAGAAGGAAATCAAAACTATGAACATTAAAATGGCAGCAAATTCACAACTATCAAAAACTGAATCTAAAAAAACAAAAACAAACAAAGCAAACAACCAGAACAGGAACGGAATCACAGATATGGAGAACATTTGGGAGGTTATCAGCCGGGAAGGAGGAGAGGGAGAATGGGAGAAAAGGTACAGGGATTAAGAAGCATAATTGGTACATACAAAACGGACAGGGGGAGATTAAGAATAGTATAGAAAATGGAGAAGCTGAGGAACTGACATGCACAAGCCATGAACATGAACTAAGGTGGGAGGATTGTCGGAGGGAATGGGAGCACCAGGTGGAGGGAGGCAAAGGGGGAAAACTGAGACAACTGTAATAACATAATCAATAAAATACATTTTTCAATAAAGAGCTCATTTCAGCGTTGAGGAACCTATAGCGTCAATATGAGCTTCCCTATAAAAGCGATNCAAAACGGACAGGGGGAGGTTAAGAATAGTATAGAAAATGGAGAAGCTGAGGAACTGACATGCACAAGCCATGAACATGAACTAAGGTGGGAGGGTTGTCGGAGGGAATGGGAGCACCAGGTGGAGGGAGGCAAAGGGGGAAAACTGAGACAACTGTAATAACATAATCAATAAAATACATTTTTCAATAAAGAGCTCATTTCAGCATTGAGGAACCTATAGTGTCAATATGAGCTTCCCTATAAAAGCGATCATATTCTTATAATTTTATAATCATGTATCTGATCCACATTGCAGTATCACAATGTCTCCTGATCCAACACCTGAACTCCTACCATACCTCCATATGGCTATTTTAATTCTCCTTCCCCAAATTTGAAAAAAGACAGAAAATGTTGAACTCATATATTCTAGATCCGTTATGTTGTTTTCTGTAATGACCCTGACATTGATCTCTTATTCAAAATATCAGTCACTTGATATTTTTATATAAAAATATAAAAATATCTTTATATTTTCCTTCCTACTGTTTCACGTTACAAAAAAAGAGGCAGATTTATTATTTCTGTTTTGTAGAAATAATTAAGAGCAGCCTTGGGAAATTTATAAAAAAAACTGTACGCTGCATCTTGTTCCCTTTGTTTCTGCCTCTGGTAAGACCAAAAGTGATACAGCTGAAGAAATCCAGAAAGCTGAGCAGTAAATTCAAACAGCTGTTTTGTGTGTTTGCATTCATCCAGGATTCGCCTGTTCCTTAAGCACAGTGTTATAATCGCGGCAAATGTGTCTGCCAACACAAAAGGGTGTATTAGGCTTCATCTGTCCTGTATCTCCGGACTTATGAAACAGATTTTTGATCTATGTACGTATTTTCAGTCTTCAATGAGAAACAATTTCAATAGACTTTCCATATGAATTAAAATCTCACCTAAGCCTAAATTCCGCATCTTGAGAGCCAACATAAAGCATCAAATGTTGAAAATAAAAGAAAGTAAAAATCAGCAAGTATTTCAAAAGGGCACATAAAAATCAAGGAACATATATGCTTTGGTGTCTAGGGCAACTTATGTTGCTTTTGCTCATTGATTTATGCCCCTTTCCGTTTAAGAAGGTGCCTTTAAACCCCCCAGAGCAACCACACTGTGCCCTGAACATCTCTCTTAATTCATCATCTTTTACTAGAATTGAATTCAGCGAACAATAGAACTAGATACAATCTATGCTCTGAAAAACTCATTAATTCAGGCTACTTTAAATTTTGGCAAACTCTGAGGTGGGTAAGAGCCCTGTATAAGAACATCGACTACTTTATACCTTCTAACCTCACTTCCCAGGATCCTGAAACATAAAAAGGTCTCATTGGATATAAAGGCGACCGAAAGGATCCACAGACTATGAGCGGATCTCAGACACGCAGCAGCCTCTCCAAAATTAAAAAGCCATAAACTGTTCAACCAACTCTTTTTAAGCAGCTTCACCAAATTTATGAAAGGTAGATAGCATTCACCAACAATTTTCCCCTTCCTGTTTTGAGTGATCTGAGTTCCCTCAGAGTTAGCTTCTCTATTCACGTAACTCCCAGAATTTCATTTTCCATACCATTAACCATAGTTTTCTTTACATTTCATAAATGCTTTTCAAATCATGGTAGGATTGTTTGAGGGCATTTGGGGCACACTGTTTTTTAGCGTTTTCAGCTCAAATTGAAGAAGCCAGAAGCTCTAGCTTAGCTATTGCTTCCGATTATCTATCACTGAATAACAAAACGTAGCAGCTTAAAACAACAGCCACTTTATTCTGTCTCCTATTGTGTTAGTTGGAAATTCAGAAAGGATACAGCAGACAACCTCTCTGCTCCGTGTGGTCACTAGAGGCACTGAGCTGTTTCAGAGCACATCTCTCCAGCAAGTCTCAGCAAGGCCAGTCACACTTCTCTCGTGGCATTTTAGGACTCCCAGAGTAAGTGTGCCAGGTGCGGGAAGGGGCAGCTGCCAGTTTCTTGAGGCCTGCACCCAGACGTCCAGAATCTGCTAGTGTTCCCTCCACCACATTCTATTAGTCAGAGTGGTTACAAAGTCCACAGCACCCTGCTTCCCTTCTTCCTATTACACAGTAACTTGTTTTTAATCTTCTGGGAGCTACAAATAACTGTATTGTAAAGTAACTTCCCCTTTTATCGTTTGACTTAAAGTGCAAAAAGCGCTCATAACCAGAATAGACCAGTTGTTAGTCTAGCACTTACCTACACTATCCTTGAACCCTCACACTGCATAAAAAGAAGGAAGATTTGAACTAAAATCTGTGCCTATTCACTTTAATGTAACACTACTATTTCAAATTCTATCAGCTTATCTTATACAAATGAAGTTCTTATAATTTTTTACTGTACATGTATTTACAGCCATCATTTTTAAATGACTCAAAGGGGTATTGGGGAAAGAATCTAATGTCCACCATACACACACAATATTTTGCAAATTTCATGCAAAAGTTAAAATGGCAGCAGATAATAATAATAATGTTAATATTCATTGAGTGTTACTATCTGCCAAGCACTGTTCTGTGTACTTTACACGTATTAACTCATTAAAGTAATCTTGTGAGGTAGTACTATTACATTTTCTATTTTGCAAGTAAGGAAACCAGAGGGAAAAAATATCTAGTACCGGGCTGGACGGTACTCAACCCTAGACAGTACCACACCAGAGCCTGTACTCGTCTCCCCGCAGCCACGTGACCTATGGATCATCCCCACGGAGAATGCAGCCACCTCACCCCACACTGCCCCGATCTTGGTGCCGGCCGAAGCAGGATCCACATGTCTGTACCCTGGGTCCCCTATCCTAACATCCGAGGTCTCCAATGCAAAACCCCAAACATTTTCTGCCACTGGGCCTTTTATGCCTGATTCAGGTTAGCAGTTGTAGTTTCCGACTTTCTTTCTCTAGTCCTAACCCTAAATCAGATGCTTGTAACTAAATAGTTAGTTTTCTGTCTTTGTTCTCCCTGAAAAATAAAAAACAAGCTTGGAAGAATACAAAGGCTGGGAACACGGATCCAAATTCTTGCTCAGTTACCAAACTGAGGATCCTGAAACATAAAAAGGTCTCCCCCTACTTCCTGGCATTAACACTGACCTATACCTGTTGACTGTTTCCTGCCACACGTCAGACTTGTTAAGATGAAGACTTGGTAACTGAAGAGAACCTGGCACACCAGTCTCTGATACACCTGCCTGTTTCTGTGCCTGGTGTGAATGCACACCTCGGCTCCCTTGTGCTCTCTGATTCACAGCAGAAGGAAAAAGGAGCCAGGAAAAGAAAATCAGAGACCCAAAGGACCAACAAGAGTACAACTAGAGAATCTAATGAGCTCAGGAAAATGACAAAGCTCAACTCTTAACCTTTGGGAATACTGGAATTCATAATGACACTGCACACGCCGAGCCTCTGGTGTACACAGCATTTGGGTTATTCTCCCCAGTGTTACACCAGAAGTCTACAGATAACTACTGGTATTTGTTACTCCTTAAGTTTATGTCTTAATTAGTTTGACAAGTTGATTTTAAATAATGAAAGCCACCTCTGAAAGGTCCATTTAGACTTGTGCAGATAATCAGCATCTGCCTCTAATCAAACTGAAATGATTAGCAAATTAAACCCTTTAATTAGCATTTTGCATAATTTAGGCAAATTGTGCTTCTTCTGTTTAAGAAGGTGAAACAGGGTTAATTTATCAGTTAGACATTCCTTTAAATCTTTATTAATTATCTAATTTTACCACATATACAGAAACATAAAGAAATACAAATTAAGTTCAGTTCAGTTTGCTAAAACCTAGTCCTTCACATTTAGGCTAATTCTGTCATTTGGGACAAATTAACATAATACTCAGAAAAGAGAAAGAACGTTTTATTTCAATTTTCTCCGTTAACTCTCCCAGAGGTCAGCTTTACCCAAATTCAATTCAAATAGCCTTTTTTACCAAGGAAGAAAGGAAGAGAAAAAAAACTTCTTTCCACTCTTATCATTCAGCACTGCAGAAGCCAAGGCTAATTTCAGGCATTCAATCACACAGTTTTAAAGAAAAACATTCAAAAGGTAAGTAACCTGTCAATTTTCTTTGTTAGACAAAGAGAAATCAGAAGACAATGAAGTAGCAAAGCTGCCGTCACAACAAACCAAGCTACCACGTTATTTTTACCTACAGGAATGACCACATTCTCTAACACACTCCAGGATGCTGGCATTTTTTTTTAAGGATTTCCTCTCTTGACTGACCCAAAATATCCCATTTGCTAACAAAAGTAAGCAACTTTGAGATTTAGTAAACAAAGTCAGGTAATAGATGGCAAGAGATTAAGGGATGGTGCAGGAAGAATACAGCTATCACTCCTAACATACACTGAACCCCCTACTTCTCGTGAACACATGGTCTTGGAGATAGCCCCTATGTTCTAGAATTAATCCTCTTATTTAAAAAAGAGGAAGCAAAATTCAAAAGTAGACTTTTCTCATGACTACAGATAGCATACTAAAAACTTCAAATAAATCATATCTTTATCCTGCCATAAATTCTACCCAAAATATAGCTCTTTTTTATGTGTGTGTGTCAGAGGAAGTGGTAAATAAAAAGAGAAAAAAATCATGCCAAGGTTTAAAAGGGATCTAAAACGAATGTAATCCATTTTAAAGAGTATACAACAAACTAAATGAAAACTGAGACAAAAAAAGGAAGAAGCTATCCTTTGCGAATGCAAATCCAACCTATTTGCATGCACAGCCCATTGCATCCCTGAACAACCTGTATCTAGAAAACCAAACAATAGCTCTGATGCACACTAATCAAGCAAACAGTACCAAAACTGTTTCTTTAAGGACTCACTCAAGTGGCAATATTTTTAATATAATTTACAGTGATTTGCATCCACAGGCACTAACAAAGTATTAGTCAGTTCATTGACCGGAAAAATCAAGCCTACATTCCAAAGGCTGCTTTTATCAGGCATTTCATAGTGGGTCTCAATTAGACAAGGAGTCAACGGTCTAACCTGAAACAACTACAGCTCTGAAGATGACACATACCCAACTGAAAAGACTAATTTTGACTCTGGTCAAGATGGCGGCATAAGCAGACATGGCTCACCTCTTTGCAAAACCACAACAAAATTATAACTAAAATATAGAACAACCATAACTCAGAACCAACAGAAATAAAGTTGAATCTAAGCCTGAAAACTATGGAATTAAAGAAACCACATCCATCCAGACTGGTAGGAGAGGCACAGACACAGAACAGGCTAGTCCCACATCCATGTGTGGTAGATAAAAATTGGGGATGGATACATTGGAAGTGAGAAGTCCCAGCCCCACACCAGGCCCCCCAGCCCAGGATTCCAATGCCAGGAAGATGAGTCTCCACAACTTCTGGCTGTAAAAACCAGCAGGGATTGAGTCAGTGGAAGAAAATTCTGTAGCCCCAAGCAGTTCCTCTTAAAGAACCCACATACAGACGCACCTACTCAGACTCACTCCCTCTCGGTTCTGGCACTGTGGTGGAAGTTTGAGGGACACCAGTGGCATGCAGGGGGAGGCTGAGGTATCTGCATCAAGGGGAACAGAGGCCACCGTCCCTTTTATGGGCCCTCTCCCCACAGAGCCAGCAGGCTGGTGCCTAAGATTCCATCAACCTGGACAACTGGCCTTTGAGATTCCCAGAGACTCCACACCACCCAACTTATAGGCCAGCCCAAACTTCTGTTTTGCTGTTGCATTTGAATGGCTAGTCTTGGCTCTTGCTCCACAACTTCCTAAATCCTCTCAAACAAAAAGTACCTGGCCTCAGTGAGCCCCAGGCTTGGAACTAGCAGCCTAGATTCCCAGCTTGGCTTCACCTGGCTCCAAGCCCAGCACAAGTAGCAGCCATCTAGGATTGCTTTACAGCTCAGGCAGANAACCTGGTTGACTGGCCTTTGAGATTCCCAGAGACTCCACACCACCCAACTTACAGGCCGGCCCAAACTTCTGTTTTGCTGTTGCATTTGAATGGCTAGTCTTGGCTCTTGCTCCACAACTTCCTAAATCCTCTCAAACAAAAAGTACCTGGCCTCAGTGAGCCCCAGGCTTGGAACTAGCAGCCTAGATTCCCAGCTTGGCTTCACCTGGCTCCAAGCCCAGCACAAGTAGCAGCCATCTAGGATTGCTTTACAGCTCAGGCAGAGTGCCTTGGGCAAAACACAGATGAGAGCTGACCTTGGCCTTCATCACCTGGGAAACCCCAGGGCCAGGACACCCACAGACCACGTCAGAGCACCAACACCCCGCCCTTGCACAGCTGATCCTCCACAGAAGATGGAGGTTAGTTATCAGTGGTCACAGCCAATCCTTGCAACTGACTGGCCTGGGTAAATCCCTCCCATTGATCTGCCAATAGCAACCAAGGCTCAGCTACAAGAGGAGGGCGTACTCAGCTCACACAAAGGGCAAACCTCGAGTACCCAGCTTGGTAATAGGGGAGGCTGTGCCACTGGACCCTACAGGAACCCTACTACATTAGGGCATACTACCAAGACACGAAGTCAAAGTAGCTCTACATAATACACAGAAACAGACATAGGAAGGCTGCCAAAATGAAGAGACAAGGAAAAATGGCCCAAATGAAAGAACAGATCAAAACTCCAGAAAAAGAGGTAAACCAAATGGAAATAAGCAACCTATCAGATGTAGAGTTCAAAACACTGGTTATAAGGATGCTAAAAGAACTTAGTGAGGACCTCAACAGCACAAAAAAGACCCAGTCAGAAATAAAGGATACACTAATTGAAATAAAAAATAATTTACAGGGAAACAATAGTAGAGTGAATGAAATGGAGAATCAATCAATGATTTGGAACATAAGGAAGCAAAAACAAGCAACAGCACAAGAAGAAAAAGAATCCAGAAAAACTAGGATAGTGTAAGCAGCCTATGGGACAACTTCAAGAGGTAAAAAATTCACTTCCTAGGGTTATCAGGAGAAGACAGAAAATTGGAAATCTATTGGAATATATAATGAAAGAAAGCTTCCTTAAATTGGTGAGGGAAATAGACATGCATGTCCAGGAAGCGCAAAGTCCCAAACAAGATGGACGCAAAGAAGCCCACCCCAAGACATATCATAATTAAAATGCCAAAGGCTAAAGATAAAGAGATAGAGGGTGGGTGGGGGAGAATGGGTGAGAGGTGAGGGGATTAAGAAGTACAATAGGTAGATACAGAGATGGTAGTTATAGATGGAAGTACAATAGGTAGTTATAGGTAGCCACAGGGATGTAAAGTACAGTCAAAGAATTTACATGCATGACTAATGTAGACGAACAAGGGCAGGGGGAATTGCCTAATGGAATGCAGGGTGCTAGGTGGAGTGGGGCAAAGGAGGAAAAATCAGGACAACTATGATAGCATAATCAAAAAATATAATTAAAAAAATAAAAAATTACAATAATTACAAAAAGAGAAAATACTAGTTTCTCTTAACCCTTAAAATATCACCAGGACAATTAAAATGCAAATATAAAAAGTTGCAGCACTCAGTTAACAAGCACCTAACATCTAGTTTTATTCACTTAGTATTTAATAAACCCCCCTAACCATTTACTATTAAAGCAGAAGAAAAAACAAAAACAACTGCCAAGCATGCACTTTCACTCATTTCACTATTTTTTCCCTTCTCCACCGAATGGCAGCTTGTCGGCTAAAGCACAGTGCTTTGGCTCCCCCACGTGGCACTTCCAGAGGGTAATGATCCTGTCACAGAGAGAAGAAAATTCATGCCAAATATGACCAGGCTCCTCGTGGCCCATCTTCATTGGAAGAAATCTGTCAAGTATCATTCAGTTTTACTGTCATCATCCTTCATTGACCCCACGCTCTACCTAATGAAAGAAAAATATCATGTATTCAACCAAGAGTTTATCTCTAAATCCTCAAAGGTGAAGAAATTATATAATTAAGAAACAGATGAGAAAAGTGACCGTGAATCTACTGTACCCAAGTTTGCATTATACAGGAATTAGCAGTCAAGAAAAATGTGAGCTTTCTATTAAAGTACCTGAAAGTAAATTAAATAATTATCACAAAAATTAGTTCCAAGACTACAACTAACCAGACCTTCAAAAACCAAAAGTTCTAATTTCAGAAATAAAGATATCACTGCTAATAAGGTCACTTCTTAATTTCAAACATTCAATACAACTTCTAAAGTTAGAAGTATAATTCAGTTGTTTTTATCAGCATAACCAAAGTGCTTAATAAATAAGATAGCTTACCTTTAGTGTTCACCATGTGCCAAGCATTATGCAATTTACATAGTTAATTTCATTCCGTTCCAAAACAATCCTAGGAGAAATATACTACGCTGTTCTCCATTTTATGGTAGAAGAAAACGAGGCATTCGTTGTGAGGGTAAGTAGTTTGCAGAGGGTCATAAGAAACCCACTATAAAATTAATTCTCCCTGGTCTTCTCACTTACATTCTCTCCCTTAGCAAATTTCTTTCCCACAATTTCAAATACTACTGTTATTCTGATTATATCATTTCAACCATGACCTCTTGAATACAAAGTAATGTTTTGAATTATCCACTGCTTATCTTCATCAATACTTTCATAACCAAATGTACTATCCTATCCCCAAAACATTGTTCCTATTTCTATATTCCCAACGTTCACTAACATTACACTATCCTTGTACTCCATAGAGCAAATAGCTTGGAGTCATCCTCACTTCACATTCCATCATCTTCAGATTACTTCCGTAATATCTACCATTTCGAAAGGCTTCTTTCCACTGTCACAGCCACTGCTATTGTTCAGACTCCCATCAGTCCCGTCATTTGGTCAGTCAACAAACTCCCTTTATATGACATTAACACAAAAATTGGCAATATCCTAACAGAACTCTGTTATAAGTCTCATTACTTGACAACCCTTTTTTTAAAACTTTTAACTATAAAATAGTTAAGAGACTCACAAGAAATTTCAAAAATAGTAGAGAGAGGTCCCAAGTACCCTCCTCCAGTGTCCTTCAATGGTTACAACTTACATAACTACACTATAATACCTAAACCAGAGCACTGGTACAATGTGTATATAGTTCCATGCCATTTTATCACATCTGTAGATTTGTGAAACAACCACAACTGACAGTAATTATTTTTATCCTGAGGGTCTTAATGCTAATTACTTAATCTCATTAAGCTTTTACTAGACTCAGTCCTGGTTCAGTTAGTAGGCAGGTCCACTAGAAGACACGTGAAGTGGTATCAACTCTCTGTTCCCTTGCTCACTCAGATACTGCAGGCACCTTCATCATACTAAATTGTAACACGTCAGTCCACGCCTCAAACACCTTCAACAATTCCTCCTGCCCTCATTTTCCTCTCTTACCCTAGTAATCCTCTGCCCTAGTAACCCTCACTTACTAGCCTCATTTTCCACTCAGCCCCATAATTTAATGACAAACCATCTTGTCATAATAATGTACAACCAAAACCAAGATCACTGTGCGAAATAGTACATGAGTGTATTTCCTTGAAATGACAAAGGGAAAGAAATCATTGAAATAATATTAAATGAATAGAGTATATGACATCTAGGAGATGTCCAGAGGGGTAGGAGTTATGCTACGGTTAGAAAAAACGAGACAATGGAACTGTCCATGCTCAAGCTGGAAACAAGGAGAAAGAACCACACCACATAAAGGAAAAGCAAGCTGCTATTACTTGAGGGTGGGCAGGGGCAGGGGAGGCTGCCCTCTCCCACCAACCCAGCCTTGGACCAGAGCCCCAGCAGGCACTTTGGTTTCCAACAAAGGAGCAAAAGAAAGACATCACCCTAACCCACCCATCCCATCCCTCAGGTTTTATCTTCAGGAACTGCAGGCTGACAAATTAAATTTCAGAGGTCCCTAAGTCCAAAGACAAAGTTCTCCCAATGGTTTATAAAGCTTGGGATTCCTCTTTGGCAATATTTACACATCATAATCATGAATTAAAGTGCAAATAAGTAAACTTTGATAAAATCAGAATTATTTTTATGATTAATATTCCTCAAGACCAGCTATTTTAAGCCATAATCACAAGTATTTACTCTCTAGGGATTATTTCTATACAAAGGTGGTCCTCACTGATACAGACAGCACACTCCAGGAGAGAAGGGACCTTCACTATGCTCTATGTTCTATGTTCTATGACAGAGATTTTCAACCGGTGTCCCACAAGAATTTTTAAAACATACAGTAGCTGACTATAACAGCCAATATTACAATAACCATCCAGTGAGAATGAATCAAAATTATACATATTTTTCTTGTGAGACTGGCAAAAAATATAGATTTTCTGGTGTGCCACAGAATTTTAGGGATTAGTTTATGTGTGCCATGAGATGAAAAAGGTTGAAAATTGTTGGGAGCCATCCCGCCTGGTTCCAGAGACAGTACCTCATTAACTGACAAAAGAGTCCCACAGCTCGGGCTGGGTGAAAAGGGCTTGGGGCCACGCGCCACTAAGGAGACAGAACCTATCCTCCTGGCAGGAGTGCAGCCCCTGCCTCCCTCCTATACCCCTGCTTGGCCTGGGTGGATGACTGGTTGGCCAATGACAGGTAAGACTCCTCAAGGAAGGGGCAACCTAAGACAGGCAGAGTCACAATGGGCCATCAGGGAAGGACTTAGAGTCTACAGAGAAGGGGCAGAAAGACCCTCACCCCTCAGCTTTATCATAGCCTGAGTCTTCATTCTTTCTGTAAAAGTCTAGTAATCTCTTGGCTGCTTTGCTCTCCCAGCCTGACTCAGCCTGAATACAATGCCAGAGGCAGCTGCAGACTTGTACTGAACAGACAGTTCCCAGGACTGAATCGGGCCAGAGAAAGAATATGCATTGTTTCCTTGGAGGCTTGCTCTGCACTGTTAGTATGAAACACACTTGAACTAAGGCCAACCCTGACCAGAGACAATCCCTGTGTTTCTTCAATTATTATCTGTAAATGATGTCAGTTTTTCATGACTATAGCTTTTGGGACATTGGTTGATGAGCTTTACGTACATACTATGTATCTCTGCGTGAGCTGAACTCAATAAAGATGCAGGGCAGGATATGTCCAGGACCCTTCTCCTCTGAGAGGTTGATTACCTCTCCTCCCCAAGCAGATCATGTCTTCGTAGATCTATTCTCATCCACAACGGCAGGGGAGCTCTGCGGGTGAAGCCCCCTCACATAGAATCACTATTCTACAAAGACAGCCCCGAGAGGAACAGAAATAATTGGGTGTCCTACTCCAGGCCCACTGAGGGATCTGTGAGCAGACAGCCAGTCTTATTCTCTGCATCTCAGAAGTTTGCCTTCCCTCTTCCACCAGGGCACCGGGAAGCTCTGCATTCACAAGGCATGAAGTGCTTTGAACTCTGCTCATTAAAGGAACTACAAAGAAGTATTATTATGATACCGCTTTTGGCCATTTCCTTCATCTAACATGCTGACAAGTTGTTGTGGATACTGGAAGTATGTGACATGCAGGGTTTATTTAAGAAGGTTCTTTTTTTTTAGATTTTACTTATTTATCTTTAGAGGGGAAGGGAAGGATAGAGGAAGAGAAATATCAACGTATGGTTGCCTCTAGTATGTCCCCTACTGGGAACTGGCCTGCAACCCAGGCATGTGCACTGACTGGGAATCAAACTGCTATTCTTTGGTTCACAGGCCCACGCTCAATCCACTGAGCTACACCAGCCGGGGCAGAAGGTTCTTTTTTACAAAGAAAAAATAAAAAGGCATCTGGCTATAACTTGTGCCTCAGATGACAGGTACATAAGTATCAATGAGGTAAACAATATGTTTTTTAAAGGGTGCAATTCCATACATAAAATTTAATTTAAATTTAAAAAGTGAAGTAATTTAAAACAAAATAATACACAAATGATCAGGCACAGTGCATGCAATGACATGATCAAGCTCCCAGACACCATAACCACTCCTAGGAACACTGCGACTGCAACACCTTCCCGTGCAGACCTGCACTGTGCGTGTCGGCACCCCCATAGCACATCAGTGACGTGCCTTCCCAAAGAGGTGAGCCACTCGCAGAAACATTCGGAACAAAACGCAGTGTAATATTTCACCAATAACAGAACAGTTGCATTTTGCATTCTAGGAACAATCAAGGCACATAAAACCATGAGGGGGAAAACACTTTGTGTCTATTTCTATAACTGTTTGGTTCTAGATTTAGATCATTAGAAACAGAGTTTGTTTTGTTTATTTGGTTCACATAAATATACAAAGAACATAAAAAATCACATAGCACATGGGAAAAGTCACTTTTGCACAGAACCATCTATTCAGTGCACTGGCAGCACGCCAGCACCCCTGTCTCCTGTCTATGAAATGCCTGTAGCCCCCATTAATCACTGTGCAACCACTAGAAGTACCACAAAGGTGTCCAGAACACCCAGTAGGGGAGCACAGCCCCTTTAGTCTGGAGCCGCTAAACTGAACCAAGAAGCTATCCTCTTAAAAGACACAGTCTGACCCTGGCTGGTATGGTTCAGTGAACTGAGCACAGGCCTACAGACCAAAAAATTACCAGTTCAGTTCCCGGTCAGGGTTGCATGCCTGGGTTGTAGGCCAGGTCTCCAGCTGCGGGCCTGTGAGAGGCAAACGATTATTTCACACATCATCTCATATACCAATGTTTAGCTCCCTTTCTCCTTTCTCTTTCCCCTCTCTCTAATAATATATATATATATGTATATATTTTTTAAATGCCCCAGTCTGAAACAACTTGTGCACCTCCATAACTTTTCTTTTCCTAACCTGTTAAATTATTCCTGGCTCAACCATAAATCTGCTCTTGGACTTTGGTTTACACTAATCCTAGAATATTACATGAGTTATTGTTGAATATGAACTAAAACATACAATGTGATCAAACATACAATGTGTTAAAACAAACAAACAAGAAAAAGGTACCAAAGAAAAGCTACAAAGGGCACAGAAAAGCTACAAAGGGCAAAGGGCATGGGCTAGATAATGAGCCCCTCACCAACGGAGCTGTGTGAACAAAATGTTTTCCCTAGAAGCAGCACACATTACATTGGGAAACTACTCACATTATACTCACATTATATTCATATATTGTATTGGGTTTCCATTTCTGCCAAGAACTGTTACCTAACATAATACATCTTAGTAAAACTGCACTTAATGCTTTAATTTCCTATGTTAATGTAAATCCCTCACCTTGTATGTGAGCATCTATTCCACTAGTTAAGGTCTAGCCGAGAAGAAATCTGCCCATATATTTCATAATACACTCTGGAATTTACAGATTTCAAAAAACCTAGAGGTCTGATTTTTGGATTCCAGTTGTACCACTTAACTCTGGGGAGATTACTTAACCAGTCTTGTGTTTCAGTTTCATCCTGAAGCTGTTGTGAGAATTCCATTATGTAATCCAGGTAAATCACTTAGCTAAGTGGGTGGCACTCCGTAACCAGATAACAAACGTTAGCTACTGGTGGCTAACTTCTCTCTCCTCTTACTCTTTACAGCACTGGGCAGACAAAAACCTTAGTAAGTCCACTGCGCATTGAATATTCAACAAGCATTCCTTCCTTCATGAGTAAGAACCCCATGCAAGTTCCAAAACAGTCCTCCAGATATTCTAACATTCACGCAGATATTGCTCCTGGGTCAACCAAAAGGAGCTGGAAAATATCTGACTATTAGGCTCCAGTATAGATGACAGAAGGATTCTCTTGCCCAAAAGCATCATGGGACACTGGAATTGAGAGGGCACATTTTAACCAGAACTAATAGGGGGGCAGGGGAAGGGCAGGGAGCCAGACAATTGTCAGGTATCGATAGCTAGAGTATGGCACCAGAAATCAAAAAACTCAGAGATCAGCAATCAATGGCAGGTAGCGTGTAAATGGACGCAGAGTTCAGAATAAGAATTTTGACTGTTCTGTCTACATGCCTTCAGGGGTGGGGAGCAGCAGGATGGTAACGCTGACAGGGCCTGGGCTGACTGGTAACTGTTGTTACTGCGACTACTTCCTCTGGACTTTGTACTCAGGTTTAGCCTCTTTTTCTGCAACTCTACATCCCTGGTTCTTATTCGCATCCAAAGTCCTAAGAAAAGGCAGTCTGACCTGGGTCTAAACTAGTCCATGACATCCAACTAAAAAGGATTAAATGTTCAAGGATCTTGGGAGGAACAGGAAAAGGTTAGAAAGATTACAGAATAAAAAAAAATAATGTAGACGTTAAAAAACTCAGTACCTTATTTTGGAACACCTTCAGAAAATATAACACTTCACAGTGTAAATGTTTAACCACAGAGAATATTAAAACACTGATGAGGATATTTAGTAAAATTTATTTCACTATCATAGGATCTAAATAGCAACATATATAACATTATAAGACAATTAGGGCACAGCTGTACCTGTGGGAAACTTCACCTAATTTAGTCATACACTTTTTTCAAGGGCAAAGTCATAGACATGGAGTCATCAACAATGAGAATACAAGGAATTCCAAATTCAAAAGCAGTATGATAACTTTAAAAATGAGAAACGACTTTGCGAGTTATTTTGAAAATTTTTGCATATGTTAATTTTAGCCTTCAAGGGTAATTCAGCTTGAAGTTTCACATTTAGCTAGGTTTAAACTATCTTATAATGAGCAGAATCTAATTTTGTAGCTTGATAAGGAAAATCCAGATTCTGTGAACCTCTAAAATATTGCCACTAAAGACCATCTGCCATGGTGTATTTTTACAACTATATGCATAAATGGTTAGGCCTCAATTAACTAGCAAATTCAGTGAAACTTTTCCTCATTCTCCAAATATAATACTATAGCTACCCAACAAACACATATAAAATAATACAAGGTTGGCTTCCATAATTATGTCCTTTGAAAAAAAATGTCAAAGTATTATAGTACTTTGTGGAGTCTGCTTACAGAATGGAAGCCCTGTGTTAATTGTTAATGCCTTCATTTAAATAATTTGGAAAGTTCTAGTTAGTTATTGTAACAAAAACACATAAAGAACTGTCTAAATCATAAATTCCCCTATATAAAATACAAAACAAATGGAAATTTGCTAACAAGTATAATCCTTCAAATTTACTTCAACAGAAAAAGTTCATTTCATATATAACATATATTTCACCTAATATTTAACTCTAAAAAGGGTAAGTATTCCATGTCCCTGTACTCATCGTAAAGATTACTTAGTGCTCCTAAAACAAAGCAGAGGCAAATCTTTTGAACTAACAACTATTTTTTCTAGAAATTAATTCAAACATTTACTCAACATTCAGAGATCACCGTGCTTAGAATCATTAAGAAATCCAACTCAAACCTGACTACTTCTCATTCTCAGAACATAAAATGATTTACATCCCCACTTCAGAAATGAACTTGACCCTTCATCTGATTATTACTTCTTTCCCCCTCAGTTCCTTTTAGATCTGAAATTTCCACCAAAAGTGTTAAGAGCGTGTGTCTTACCATCCCACTTCACTCTGCTGCAAACGCCCTTTCCACTCCTGTCAGGGTCACTGGCTTGTCGGAAGTCCTATGAAAGCATCCAGGCTTAACAAATACATTTGTTCTCTAGTGTGTTCCACTTTTACATCTGCGTGTCCTGTCTCAACTATATCAGACTCCCTATCGCCTGAAATGTATTGTGTCAAAAGGAGAGATTAAAAGTATGCATACATATTTCATTTTGCAGGCACCACATTAAAATCACCTGCAACTTATTAATAGGCTTATAATTTATAAATATATTCCAGAGGGTAGGTAGAAAGAGTCAAGTATATCAAGCGAATGGCATTTTCACTTTTTAAATAGTAGAAATGGAGTTGACCACAATGACGAATGTACATTGCAGAGGGGCTACAACCCAAACTAGATCAACTAACCCTGAACAACACAGGGTGGGGCAAAAGGAGGTTTACAGTTATCAGTACGCAAAATGCACAGCTTATTCTTGAATTATTATTTACTAATTATTGTATTATTTTCCATGCAAACAACCATAAACCTACTTTTGCCCTACCCTGTAAAGAAAGGGCCAAAATGATCAGAAAAGCATGGCTATTTTAAGGTCAACTTGCAAATATCTAAGAAACAATGATACACAAGAAAACACCAAAAACTATTTTAAAAGTCTACACATGTGAAACTATTAAATCAATGTAAAATCAATGTTCCAACGTTAACTGGAGAAAGGCATCCAAAGTTCCTAATAAATTCACATAACTGGCATTTTCGATTACAAACTAAAAACTTTAATTCATGTTCTCTGAAAAGCAGTCATCGTCCAAAACTGACATGAAATAATTTCTAAGATAAAAGAAATTAAGATTTCAAATTACAAGGGCTAAGAAGCAAATTTTAACCGTCAGGTTCAGGATAAAGAAAAACTATTTCAAAATAAGCAAAAACAAGCAATTACAAGTTTTGCATGCACTTATTTTCAGTGAGCAGGGCAGTAAGGTTACCAGCCACACTTGCTTTCACTCAAAGTCTTAACTCCAGAACATACTTGGCAACCGAACAGCACTAGTTCCATTTAACAAGCAATGGAGTCTTCGTTGGTGACACACAGGATCCTCTCCCCATCCTTTAGGACGCTCACCTTCACGGCCCCTGCCATTCTGCACTACCTAATAAAAAACCCTGCCACTAACTCCGCTGGCATTTCAAATCAATTAAAAAATATTTTTTGACTGTCCTGAGGTTGGAAAACACTGAGGTAGATTATAAGCTGCTGTCAAGTGTCTGAGCGCAACAGCACAGAGACCCTTGTCTGTGAGGCTGACAGCTGTCAAAGCCTGACCTTTCCCTAACTGGTCAACTGAAGAAGCGTGAATAGAATCCGTTTAACCTTACCCACTCACCTTTAATGTGACACCAGGGTAAGTCAATCAACTCGGCAGTGGGAGGTCCAAAATGGTCCCCACAGACAGCAAGCCTGATTTATTCATTTCTAATCCTTCCTAGAAAAATCTAAGCTATTTACACTCAAGTCCAAAAATTAAAAAAAAAACACTGGTTTTCCTTTTTGAATACTTCATATTATGGCTTTCTGTTGTGTGTCATAAAGATTCAAAATCTACTAGCCAATGGAAATCTACCTACAGACTACAGGAGCCAGAGTATCAGAGCAAGGCCACAGCCAGAGACAGAACCCAAGAACCCCGAGATCCAATAACCAGCCCCATTTGCCTCCTCCAATTTTTATCAAATAAAAGTACATCAGCCATGGCAAACTGAACAAAAGCAAAATTTAAGGAGAAAAAACTATGCAAAGAAATTAATTATCTATTTTTCTGTATGTCTCCATTACAGCAAACTGTAATTTAGTCGTGACACTGCATTTCCTCATAACATAAAAACATTTATTTTATAGAAGGGGATCATCATAAAAGTTATTGCCATTTTAATGAAGCCAAAAAGATAGAGAAAGGCACACAAACAAAGCACACACACACACTTGATTTCCGGTACACTCTAAGATGTGTGTGCCAGAAGTCCAGCCTCTGTGACACAGAAACCCCCCACTCTCCACTCCCACTGTGTCCTTCAGCCTCGACTGAGGCAACAGAGCAGAAGCAACACCACATACCAGCGGGTGTGACAAATGCTAGGAACATTTCCCTAACCCTTGTTTTGTCCTGAGTCTAAAGCATGGGCCCTGAATCTAAAAGCATCACCAACATCTGTTTTAGTAAAATAGTTTTCAAATGCAAACCAAACATTCTAATCAAAATGAGGAAAATGTGTGTGTTTCTATATATTAATGAAATGGTAAAAGTTGGGAAATAAGAAGAGCTATGGGACCTAACTAATCAACAGCACCCGAATTCAAGCCCTCAGTCACCTGCATCAGAGGCCCTGGGACAGTACCAGAAAAAGAGGGAACAGGGCTCTGCCCAGAGAGTGACCATAATCTAGCACAGCAGTGATTTTTACGCCAGGCCTCCTGGAATGCTTTCTTACTCCATGAATCCCCACTGGCTACAAATATTTGATCATGTTTTACATTCTACAGTGTTTATTGCAAAAACAAAAGGCATAATGTTTTTCACACTGTACACACTTTGGCCCCAAGTTCTGACAAAGCTCCGAGGAGGACTACCTGTATTCTGTGCCCCAACTGAGAACCTCTGAACTATAAAAACCAAAACAGTCAAACAAGAAGCCAAAATTACTGTTCATTCTAGAAACTGTACTGGACACTCTCCCCTCTGCTGACATACAAATGTGGATATTACTTTTCTCTTCAGTAAATCTTTCCATTTTATCCATATTTCTACATCTTAGTGTGTTTATTATAATGCCCCTCAAATGACCTGCAGAATGAAATACAATAGAAAGAAGAAAGAAAAAATTATAGCAAACAGACTAGCAACCAGAGTAATAAGAAAAACCAATTGTGACAATAAACACTAGTTAAAAGTACAGTAGATACACCAGGCAAGGTAGCTCAGTTGGTCAGAGCATCGTCCTATTCACCAAGGTAGCAATCCTTGGGAAGGTCACATACAAGAAGCCACCAATGGCCCTGACCAATGTAGCTCAGTAGGTTGGGTGCGGTTCTGTGAAGCGAAAGATCACCAATTCGATTCCCAGTCAAGGAGCATGCTTGGGTTGTAGGCTAGGTCCCCTGTCGAGGGCGTACGAGAAGCAGTTGATCTATGTTTCTCTTGCAACAATCAATGAATGTATAAATAAAAGGAACAACAAATCAGTGTTTCTCTCTCTCCCTTCCCCTCTAAAAAATCAATACTTTTTTTACGTTTTTTTTTAAAGTACAGTAGTCTGCACTTATGCACAGTTTTAGTTACCCATGGTTAATTGCGGTCCACATACGGGTCCGGCAGAAGTAAGGCCTGCTTGGGTGTGGTTGGTAGAGTAATAATATGGGTATAATAATTTACAGTTTTAATTTGAACATTTCACCTAAAATGTTACATGGTGTGCTTGAATGTAATATTATTATGTTACAGAATTATATGCTTATGATTTTGTAATAAAAAAGGGGCATTATTGGTGCTGGGCCCTGAGTATTAAATGAAAAACTCCAGAAACAAACAATTCCTAAGTTTTAAATTGTGTGCCATTCTGTGTAGTATGATGAATGTTGCACCACCCTGCTCCATCTCACCCAGGATGCGAAACATCACTCTGCCAGTATATCCATGCTATATACACTACCCACCCATTAGATGCTTAGTAGCCATCTTGGTTATCCAATCAACTGTCATAGTATCACAGTGCTTGTGTTCAAGTAACCCTTATTTTACTTAATAATGGCCCCAAAGCGTAAGGGTAGTGATGCTGCCATTCAGATATGCCAATGAGAATAAGGCCCACTAGTAATGCCTCATACACTTGCATGTGCACATAAAATCCAATCTTGCAATTCACTTTTCAGTCTCTCAATCTTAAACAAATAACAGCCCTGACTGGTGAGGCTCAGTTGGTTGAGCATCATCCCACAAAGCCTAAGGTGTCTGGTTCGATTCCCAGTCAGGACACATGCCTGGGTTGTGGGCTAGTCCTAGTTGGGGCGTGTGAAAGAGGCAACCAATCAATGTTTCTTTCCCTCTCTTTCTTTCCCTTCCCCTCTCTCTAAAAGTAAATAAATAAAATCTTTTAAAAAATAGCAAAGGGTCATTATGCATTCAAGGAAAACATTCAACATGATATGGTGTCTAAAACAGATGTACTAAATAAATAAACAAGAAGCAGACAATGAAAGGAATAGAAAAAATCTTCAAAAAAGATATTACATTTATAAAATAAAAGCAGAAAGCTATAAAAAGAGAAAAAAACAGAAAGATATTGAAACTGAAAAAATTCAATAGAAAAAAATTTTTTTTTAATTATTTATTTATCTTTAGAGGGAAAGGGAAGGAGAGAGGGAGAGAAACATCAATGTATGGTTGCCTTTCATGCGTCCCCTGCTGGGAGTTGGCCCGCAGGGAACTGGCCTGCAACCCAGGCATGTGCCCTGACTGGGAATCGAACCACGATCGTCTGGTTCGCAGGTCCCAATAGAAAATTTAAAGTTGAAGAACTGTCAGGTTTAAACAAATCTTTCCCATAAAATAAAATAAAAAGAAAAGAATGGATGTCAGGACAAAAAAAGGAAACATAAAGACCAAATTCTAAGTAACAGGAAATTACAAAGAGAAAACAAAGGAGGAAATTTTCAAAGAAGTAACAAAAAGAAATTTACTAAACATCAGAACCCAAGTCTTCAGATTAAAAAGGCCGACCAAGTTCCCATCCCAATTAATGAAAAAAGATTGAGATATCAAAGTAAAATTTGACAATACCAAGATAGGAGATGGGAGGGCCAAAGTATACAAAGTGAGTTGCAAATTATCAGAAATCAAGATGCAATCGAAAGAGGAACTCAGGAAGCTAAAAGGTATGCAGCAATACAAAATCCTATGAGAAATTATCCCTATTTGAGCTGTAAACCAAAGCAAACTTCACTCAAGTGTGACAGTATATAATAAAGACATTTTCGCAATTTCCAGACCTCAAAAAATGTACCAGTGGTAACATATAAAGATACCATTTGTTTGACAATAACAGCACAGCAGTAGGGGGAGGGAAAAGAGCAGTGTGAGAGCAAGTTATTGTACACTACTACAGTTAAGTGTTAATCCAATCTAGATTGTTTTAAAATAAAAATGTTAATTGTAATTCCCAGGGAAATTACTGAGAAAAAAAATCTAAGAAAATAAACAAATGATAAGGGAATTAAAAGGGCACCCAAGAAAATACCTACTTAACAAAAAAAAAGTCAGTAATGGAGAAACAGAAGAACAAAAGAATCCTAAGATATATACAAAACAGTGACAGAGCAAATGGAAAATACTAGCTTATCAGTAATTATATTAAATATAAATGGCAAAACACTGCAATCAAAAGGCACAGACTAGCAGACTGGATTTTAAAAAACAGGATCCAACTACATGCTATCTACTAGAGACACATTTTAAATTTGGATACAAATAAGTTGAAAGTAAAATAATGAAAAAAGATACATCATGCAAACAAACAAAGTATTTGGAATGGATATCCTATTATCAAACAAAATAGATTTTAAAACAAAAAAATGTCACTAGAGATAAAAGGGATATCATTTCACAATAATAAAAGGGTCAATCCATCAAAAAGATACATTTAGCCCTGGCTGGTGTAGCTCAGTGATCGTGGGCCTGTGAACCAAAGGATTGCGGTTCAATTCCCAGTCAGGGCACATGCCTGAGTTGCAGGCCAGTTCCCAGCAGGGGACGCACAAGAGGCAACCATACGTTGATATTTCTCTCCCTCTCTCCTTCCTTTCCCCTCTAAAGATAAATAAATAAAATCTTTTTTAAAAAGATATATTTATAATTACAGACACATATGCACCTAGAAACAGAGCCCCAAAGTATACGAAGCAAAACTGACAGAATTGAAGATAGAAACAGACAATCTAACAATAATGGTCAAAAACTTCAATACCCCACTTTCAGTAATGGATACAAAAAAAGGCTAAAGATCAACAAGGAAATAGACTTGAAAAACACTAGACTAATTACACCTGCCATACTGGATCAAGAGAACACTCCAACCAAAAGCAGCAAATGAACAAACACAACATTCTCCAGGACAGACCATATGGCAGGCCATAAAATAAGACTTCATTTTAAAAGGATTAAAGTCATACAAAATATATTCTCACACTAAAATGCAACTAATTTTTTAATATTACTAATAGGAGGAAGTTAGTAGGAAACGACATAATACTAATGGCCAATATGTCAAAAAAGAAAAAAGGAAATACTCTTGAAATGAGTGAAAATGAAGCACAGCATACTAAAACTCGTGGAATGCACATAAAAGAATGCTTGGAAAAAAACTTATAGCTCTAAAGGCCTACATGTAAAAACAAAAATACACTTCACGCCCAGGACTGTGCGGCTCAGTTGGTTGGGCATCATGTCATAAACCAAGAGGTCCCCAGTTTGATTACCGATCGGGGTGCATGCCTGGGTTGCGGGTTCAGTCCCCAGTTGGGGCACATAGGAGAGGCAATTGATTCGTGTCACCCTCACATTGATATTTCTCTCCCTCTTTTTCTCTCACTCTTCCCATCTCTCTAAAAATAATAAATAAATAAAATCTTTATTTCTAAAAAATATCCCACAAAGGTAAGCCTAGGATAAAGTCACTATAAATTCCACCAAACATTTAAAGAATTAACACTAAACCTGTACAGTGTTTTCAAAAATCACAAAAGGAGGATTCTGTGAGGCCAAATATTATCCTGATACCAAAACTAGAAAAACATCACAAGGAAAGTACTAATATCCTTTCGTGATAAACACAGACATCCTCCACAAAATCCTAACAAATCAAATCTAGCAACATACAAAAAGCATCATACAGCATGACCAAGGGGACTTGATTCCAAGAATATCACAGGAAGGTCATTTTAACACCCAAAAACCAGTTAATCAGCTAGTGTAACGTTACCATATTCACAAAATAAAAGACACAACCATATGATCACTCAATAGGTGCAGAAGAAGCATTTGGAAAAAACTTAACACTCTCGATGGAAATGCTCGACTAAATTTATTTTTATTTTTTAGAATGGACAAGTAAAACATATTGATATTGCTCAATTAAATTTTAAAGGAAATTTCCTCAATCTATTTAAGGACATCTACAAAAAAAATACACAGCGAACACCACATGTCTCCCAAAAATCAGAACCAAGCCAATTTTGCCCACTATCGCCACCTCTATTCCTAGGGTACTAGAGAGCCAACTAGGGAAGCTGGGCAAAAATAAAGAAATCAAAAGCATCCAGATTGGAAAGGAGTGAGGTTATCTATGGGTAAGAGAAATAATCTCCTAAGGAATCCGCTAAAAATTATTAGAACCAATAAACAACTTCCAAGCTCAATATATAAAAATCAATCGGATTTCTGTACAGAAGCAATGAACACACCAAAAAATGAACTGTAAAAAAACTATTACAATGACATTAAAAAATAAAATACTTAGGTATCAATTTAACAAAAGAAGTGCAGTATTTTGTTTGAGAAAAATGTTTTAAATCTTAAGAAAAAGAATAATATCGCATCTTCATGGATCAGAAGACTTAACCTGAAGATGGACATATTCCCCAAACTGATATACACAGTCTCTGCAAACCCAATCTGGTTCCTGGCTGGCTCGCTTGTAGAAACTGACAAGTTTATCCTAACACAAGAAACAGCAAGGTACCCAGAGCAGTCAGAATAATCTCCAAAAAAGAATAGTTAGAGGACTCCCACTCCTCAATTTCAAATCTTCCTGCAAAGACAGAAAGTACATTAGTGGCTGCCAAGGAAGGAGAGTGAGGAACGAAGAGCGACTACTAACAGGCACAAGTTTCCCTTTTAGCAGAATGAAATGTTCTAAAATGAGGTCAAGGTCATGGTTGCACAGTCCTGTGATTATACTAAAAATGAACAAAGTGTACATTTTAAAATGATGAATTTCAAGACAGGTGAACTCTATCTCAATAAAGCTATTATTTAAAAAATCGTACTTGTGATCTCATATGTTGAATCTAAAAAAGCCGAATCACGGAAGCAGAGAGTAGAATGCTAGTCGCCAGGGGCTGGGGGTGGAGAAAATGAGATTTTAGTCAAAGGACAGAAACTTCTAAGTACACGAAGAGTAAGTTCCAGGGATCTAATGCACAGCATGGTGATTACAGTTAATAGTGCTGCACTGGATACTAACGAGAAAACTGCTCTGACAGTGGATTTTAAATGTTCTCACTATAAAAACAAAATGGTCACTATGTTAGGTGAAGGATGTGTTAACTAACCTTATTGGGGTAAATATCAATCACACCCCAATAAAACTGGGGGTGGGAGATAGACCACATGATACTTTTTATGTAAGGTCAAAAACAGACAATTTATGAAATTAAAAGTAAGGACAGTGGTTACTTTTAGGGGGAGGCAGGAGGCTGTGAATGGGAGGAAGCACAAGAAAGCACAGGGTTACAGCAATGTTTTTTTCTTAACCTTGATAATGCTTACTTTGTGATAGTTCAGAGCTGTACACTTAATGGTCTGTGCAATTTTCTGTATATGTTATACATTAGTTTTAAAAGTTTTTTTTAAAAAAGAGACACAGTTTTCACTTCAAAAAATTATACTTGCTGACATTTAAGGTACTCTAGAATAAATCTCAGGACACTTTTTCTCTATGGCATAATAAAATCAATAAAGGTAAAAATGGCAAAAATATAAATTATTTTGAGTATGAAAGGATAAGTTGACTGTCATTGATATTGGCAATACTGAACTTCACAAAGGATCAAAGTTAAAAGTGGAGAAAGTATGGGGTCTGGGTGAGAAGGTCCTGAACTTGACACCATTCTAGGCCTGGGCAGATTATTAGAAACCTCCCAGGACTCTTCTGAGAAGTGAGAGAAGCTGTGGCAAGCGCCTCCCAAGCACATAATAGACTCTAAATGTCTACAAATGTTTCTTTACTTCCCTCCATGCAATCTCTTTCTTTCCAACTCAGTAACCCACACTGATAATTACATCTTCCACTTCTCAGATAGGAAGGATGTCTTTCATCTACTCCAAATTTTATTTTATTTTGGCCTCAAGTTACCCATTCTAACACCCAAGTAGAGTCCCAATCGGTCCTACTACCATCTGACTGCTCAAGTCTTTCCAGGCAGAGCCACTCAGCCTTCCTACCACAGCACAGAGCCACCTAAGGACACGAATTCTATTTCCTCCCACAACGCTTATCCCTGCTAACCACGCTCCAGACACTTCTTCTTAATATAATTACTACATGTAAATCATGCAGGTTTGTCTGCAAAGTTATTTTCAAAACTATTCAGAGATTTTACTGAAAACTGACTTTTAAAATAAAGTAGGAACCCCTCTGAACTTCATTATTGGAAATAAGTGCTACCACTTCTACTATCTTTTAAACGTTATTAGCTTTAAATTTTTGGCCTAGAAGATTCTGCTTAAAGATGAACTTTTATGAAGTCAATCTCTTTGAATTAATCATGTAGTTAAGAAAGCAACTAAACGTGAGGCCTTGGTACTAAGGAGCCCCTTTCCTTCCAGTGGAGGAAAGGAAAGCTTCATTGTCATGCGAGACTGAAATCCATTCTCTGAGACAGACACTTGGGGAGAAGTTAAAAGAACAAACTCCACACACCAATACTAGCACTTAGGGAGGGATGAATAGTGAACGCAATTGGAAATGACTACAAAAAATACACTTACAGCCTCGAACTGCAAATGACTGTCCTTCAAAAAATCTTGAATTTTGTCCTTGGGTAAAATACTGAATCGAAATCGAAGGAGATCCATTTCCTGTTGAATGAACCAGCGTCTCAGATCTTCACTGAAATGGAGACAGGAAAATTATAAGTATAAATAATATGTTCAATGAGTACTTTAAAAGTCCACTGATTGTTAAATCCAAGAAGTTTCTATGAAACAATATTCAAACGACCACGACACCAATGGACGAAGTGAAATGGGCTCTACTGCAACACAGAGGGTACGGACACCGAACACCGCAATCTTCCAGGATGGAATGTGGGGAGAGCAGTGCAATGAACAGGATAGTAAAAGAATTAAATGCAGTACACTTCAAGCCTAGCTTCATTATTATCAAATAATGTAAAATAGTTCACTGTACTTAATGTAACTGCAAAACAGTCAATTACATTAGAATGTAGGGTATTACTTGTGCCTAAGGTGGTTTCATCAATGCCAAATAAATCCAAATTTTATACAGGTAACTTTATCTTCGAACAGATTATGATCAGATAACTTCTCAATGTACCCTTTGCTTACAGCTTATAGCTTACAGCTATAATTTCACTAAATTTAAGATACACAGCATACCTCAATTTTTTAAAAGCCAACACACAAACGTTGTATATTAATTTACAAGACAGATCCATATTCAGCATAATTGTTGTTATAATAATTATGCTACCAGCTGTAAAATACGATTTAGTTTTTTCCAAAGTGATTTCACATTGTCAGCAATTCACTCACTGCCTTAAATGCATAAACTACATATTCTTTTTTACAAAAGAAAATCTCTAGGACCAAAGCTGGTCAATAATTTCTCAGTTACTGTCTTGGGGTAGTAAACAATTCAACATTCTCATTTGATAAACCTATTAGTAAAAAGAAACAGAAAAAAACTTACAGGTATGTTATTTTGCCAAAATTAATACAGGGAAAACAAGTTTAAAATAAAAGGCAACTCACTGCTTTCCCTCTGGGTGGCGCTATAGACTTATAATAAACCAGCTACTGAAGGACAGTATCTTAATGGTCAGTAACCCATACACCTCAACTTCTAAATGCCAATATCAAAATCAAGAGTGTATTTGATTCATTATTTCTCATACATATTAGCACTTCCTTCTGGAAAAAAAAATCCTCTTCTTACTGAAGTCCCCTCCAATTTTAAATCACAAATGAAGAGACTCTTCCATAAAGGTAAAGTTTTCAATAAAAATTTTGAAACAGGATTTTTTGGGGGGATACTATATAGTAAACAACTTGTTTCAAACAATTCACTGATATATGAACCACTGGTTTCTGGTGCTCTTCTCACGTTTCCTATGTTCAATGCATGTTAACTTTTTATGCATGGTTCATAACCGAAGACATCAGATTTGATAGGGAGAGTATAAATGTGTACTCACGACTGGCAATACGCGAGGCGCAGGATAAAGTGAGAAATGTGATCTCGTCTTCGTGCTTCATATTCATTTTCTAAGTTTTCCTTAAAAATAATGATATATGAATAAAATAAATACATTAGAGGAGTTAAGAGATATAAAGAAGTTCTGAGTCAGCATAAGCTGATGTAAAATAACAATTTCAAAGGCACAAATTTTACAATATGCTTTTCAGGATAATTACCATTTTACTTAAGTCAGCAACAGGGTGAAACCGAGAACTGAATTAATAGCAAAACTTCCCGGGTTTGAATCCCCACTATTTTCTTCCTATCGACTCCTTTTCTCTTACCTTTTTTAAAAAAATTTTAACCCTCACACAAGGATATATTCATTGATTTTAGACACAAAGGAAGGAGTGGGGGGTGGAGAATGAGAGAGAAACATACATTGATGTGAAAGAGAAATAGCAATCAGTTGCCTTCATCCACAGCCATACACACCTGAGCAGGAAATCGAACCCACAACCTTTTGGTATACAAGACAACACTCCAACCAAATGTACCACCCAGCCAGGGCTTAACTTTCTTTTTTATCCAGCATATACCCAAGGTATTCAGTGTTTCAATAACTTCTTACATCAACCCTGAACTTCTTGCCTTTCAACCTTCTGGCAAAACCTAGATTCTAAATTAATCTAGAGCTATACTCTGCAATCCTATTCCAAAATTCTGAGAACCTCTGCAGAAAAAATACACAACTTTGGGAATTTGGAGTATTAAAAAAATCACATCATCTATCCTCAGCTGGACCTTTACCAACACTAAGGAAACCTTATCAAGCCCAAAATAGTAAGGGCAAACGTCTTGCGCACTTACGAGGTACCAGGCACTATAAAGCATTTTTAATCAATTAACCCATTTAATCCTAAAAAAAAAAGCCCTATGAGGTAGACTCTGCTGTGTATCCCTATTTTAAAGAGGAGGGACGTGAGGCACAGGGCAGGTGTGTGACTTGTCCAGGGTCACAAAATGTTTAAGCAGCAGAGCTGGGATTTGACACATAATCATCTATGTTCTCATTTCTTAGAAAAGCTGTTTCCCTCTTCACTGTTGGCCCAAATTCGTATCACATCACCTTCCCCTTCTCTCTCGGCTAATGACTTCACCTATTTCACAGAAAATAAATGCCACCAGGCTGACTTCTTCAGCTCCAAGTTTCCGCATCCACACGCTCTGTTGCCTTCCCTGCCCTTCCCTCCCCTCCCCATGGACAAAGTGTCTCTCCATCCCCCTACAAAAAGCTAATTGCTACACCTAAGCCCTGCAACCTACCTGTTCCTGCCTAAGGACTGTGATCTACAATGTTCTCTCAAAGTATCTTCAAGCTCCTCTCCTCTTCTTTCTCTTTTAGCTCTTCCTGCTCAGCTTATAAATGTTTAACTATGTCCTGTCATGTGTGTGTATATATATATATATATATATATATANTTAGAAAAGCTGTTTCCCTCTTCACTGTTGGCCCAAATTCGTATCACATCACCTTCTCCTTCTCTCTCGGCTAATGACTTCACCTATTTCACAGAAAATAAATGCCACCAGGCTGACTTCTTCAGCTCCAAGTTTCCGCATCCACACGCTCTGTTGCCTTCCCTGCCCTTCCCTCCCCTCCCCATGGACAAAGTGTCTCCCCATCCCCCTACAAAAAGCTAATTCCTACACCTAAGCCCTGCAACCTACCTGTTCCTGCCTAAGGACTGTGATCTATCAATGTTCTCTCAAAGTATCTTCAAGCTCCTCTCCTCTTCTTTCTCTTTTAGCTCTTCCTGCTCAGCTTATAAATGTTTAACTATGTCCTGTCATGTGTGTATATATATATATATATGTATATATATATGTATACACACACACACACATACGAGTGTCTTCACTTTCCCCTACAACTTCCTCCATATTCAGCTCTATTTCTCCCCATCCTTCCAGCTAAACATCTTAAAAGAACACACATTCCACCTCCACCCCCAGCCTCCCCCTCCAACCCCTGTCATCTCTGAGGGTTCTACTATACAGAGTCCACCCCGTTGATAAATCAATGGATCCCGTATAACTCATCTTACATGATCTATCCAAAGCTTCTGAAACTGTTGGAATCTTGGCTCCACCATTAACTATCTCCTGAGCCTGGGCAAGTCATTTCGCCTCTCTGTAACCCAGGAGTCTCCCATGTGACAGGGACGACAACAGCACCACCTGATAAGACTGATGTCTGGGTCATATGGGTTAATATAAGCAATGCACTTAGGACAAACTCTGAAGCAGAGTACGCATGACAGAAATGTTTGCTGTTGTCACTCCTATAATATCCCTATTAGTATCATTTATTGATTTGTATCTTAGGACTTTTTTTCAAATTAATTGACATAGTTCTTCAGATCTTGATATCAGCTTTTTTGAAAAATATTTATGGTGAACATTTCCTACAGTTTGATGACTGCAAAGATTTCTAAAATGTTTTTTTAAACGCACAACTTTACATTTTTAGAGTCAAATCTTTAGACTTTTTTTCTTTGTAATTTATTATGTTTAGTTTCTTCTCCTATCGAGAGATCAGATATCCATGTAAATGTCCCTATGGTCTGTGCTCTAGGTTTTTTCAGGCAGTTCTCAGGCTTTCAGGTGTCTTTTGGGGGCCAGGCAGCTCCTTCCTGAACTCCTCCCTTCTACTTCAGCCTAAACATGGGTATTACTCACATCCTGTCCTCTGTCACCTTGTCTTCTCATTCCATTATGTCCCTATAGTACTCTCACCTACTCCTGATAACTCCATCATTCCTCTCAATTCTATACTCCTACTCCAGATGTTCTGTAAGTGCAGACCTCTATGTCCACCAAACATCTTCCCAGGCACCTGAAGCTCATATCTAGAACTAAACTCAACATCCTCCCCCTAAGTCTTGCTTCTCCTCCTATGTATCACATCTCAAATATCACCGCCATCCACCTTATCGTCCTAACTAGAAACCAGGGTGCCATTCATAACCCTTCTCTTTCTTCTTCCTGCAACCAGTCACTAAAATCCTTTGATTCTACCTCCTTACTATCTCTTCAATCAGTCTTCTTCTCTCCCTTCAACTCACTGTCATTTCCAAGCTCCTACCTGGTTTTCCTCCTACCAGACATGTGCCTATCGACATCTTCCCAAAATGAAAATTGAATTGCTTCCATCGAGATACAATCCCAGCACCATATCCTCTGGGAACCCCGCCCAAACCACCCCAAAACACCCCCATCTGAACTGGGTGGTTATCCGTGCCCCTGGAGTTCCTCAAGCACCTCCAGTGACAGCACTCATCACCCTGTGTTTCACAGCATACACACTGTAGTGTCTAGAAACACCCAGTGGACAGAAACCAGGAATGCTACTGAGCATCCTACAATGCACAGAACAGACCCTGCAACAAGGGGTTAGCATTCCCAAAATGTCCACAGTCCCAAAGGTGAAAAACCCCACCGTGTGACAATCATCTCACTACATGTCAATCACCCCTAGGAGACTGTACAGACCTCCAGACAAAGTCAATGCTATATTAATCATTGTGAAAGCCCTGTGCCTAATGCAAGTGCCTTCCCATAACTGATACTCAGTACATCAATATACAGAAACTGAAGGAACACTTTTTCTTTCACTTACTCTGAAAGAAAACTTGACCTTTCGAATCTCAGCCTCCAGCTTACTCTGGTATTGCTCACTTCCTTTCACGTGGCTCACACCAAGATGTTCAACTGCTTTTAACACTAAAAAAGATAATCATTTTAATAAAAGAAAAACATATAAATACAAGATAATCATTAAAAACTAAATTCAAGACATAAAATCTATGAATAGCAATTCCACAATTGTTTATAAAAGATGACAAGTTGTAACAGTTATGCAAGTACAATATATATGAGGCCTGTCCAGAAAGTATTCAGCCATGTATACTGTGAAAAATAAAGATTTACTGAAGATAATACAATATATAAAAAACATTGTACACAGAAAAATGATGACTCAGTCCCCTTCAAAGTGGGCACCTTAGGACCTCACACAGTTCTCCCAATAGCCATCAGCTATCCCTTCATAATTTTCTGAATCTCATCCATGGTCTAAAATCTTTTCCCTTTCAAGATGACTTTAGTTTTGAGAAAAGCCAGAAGTAATAGGGCACCAAATTTGGGCAGTAGTGGGGGCTGAGTAACCTGGATGATCTGATGTCGCGCTGAAGAACTCTGCATGAGACGCTTGTTGTGATGAAGCTGCCAATCACCAGTTGCCCATAGCTGTGGCAGATTCATTGCTCTACAGACTCAGTCACAGAGCAATGGCCACACAGTACACATGCCCACTCAAGGGAGTGCTCACTGGGGCAGTGACTGGAACAGTAAAGTCATCATTGTTCACACATGCACAGTCCAGTCCACTCTCCCTGGCTGTCAGGTTACATCAATGTCGTGCAAACCATTCTCATTATATTAACAATGGCTGGATTTTCTCAGACAGACGTCGTGAATTATATATTTATAAGAAAATAACCTCCTTTCATGTGGAGGTTATGGACAAAAAAATATGGACATCCCACAGCACAATCTAATACCAAAGATTATCAACCAGGGGGAAGGGAGAAATGGTGATAATCACGGCTATACTGAGCCACTGTGGCTGAAGAACAGAAAAGGAGAAAAAAAAATTAAGCACCCCCTGTTTGCATCCCTCATGTAGAGCTGCCTTTTGGCAGTCTGCTTCATGTACTCAGCACAGACTCATCAGAAAGATAGCCCTTGTTTTCTGATAAAGCAGAGAAAAAGACACAATAGTGAAGAAGCAGAGCCCTCCAAACATCCAATGAACCACTCTGAATCTTGTTTAAAAATTCCTAAAGCCCCTTGTCAATCCTTCTTCAGATGAATTTTTCTTCCCTTGATACAAACAGAGAGGTATTCTGGAATTCAAGAATTAAAAACTGCTCAGATAAATCCTGAACATAAACCCATGCCCTACCAAAGCAAACTAATCATCTTCCTCCAAGTCCTGCTCCTTCTCTGGCTAACACCATCTCCACTAGCTTTAGTCACCACCACAACTACAGTCTTTAAAATACTAAATTATGATTTTTATTTTGGATGCCTGTCACCATGTACTAGAATACAACTTCGTCAAAGATGAGAATTACATTATTCATCTCAAAACCCCTACCACCTACAGTCCAGTGGACTCAATAAATTTGAACTATACAGAAGTAAATGAATAGCAAACTCTCAATAAATACTTTTTGAATGGATTGCTTAATAATGGAAATAAATTACCATACTCATTCTCACAAAGTGTTTAAGTGAGGTGTTCATGAATATATAAGTTCTAATTCAATTATCACTCACATTTAACTCTGTCAATAGCCAAGTTTTCAAACTCTATCAAAGATATGTTTTCAGTGGGCGGCTGCAAGTAAAACTGAAGGCTGTGAGGGTAGCAAGCATTCCTCTGATCACCTCCCAACTTCAGTTTCTTCCTCTTTCCTTTAGAAAACTCCATTGTTACCTTATAAGAAAGCACATGAAAAGGTTGAAATGATGGAAACTGGAGTTGAATAGAAAGCAACCAAAAACATAAACAAAAAACAGTAACTCTACACAAACTAGAAAAAAAAACTGAAGTTCAAGGGCATATTCCTGGGCATGTCCTTCTGTATTTTCCAGATCTTCTACAATTCACCTGTAAGAACTTTGTAATTAGTTGCATGGGGGGGGGGGGGCGGTTAGAGAAGACGTGCAGGTGGTCATCCTAATCTTCCATCAACATGAGAGCCAGGTGATGTTGCCTGCTCACTCTAAGTCTATGTACCACGGTCCTTAGACTCCGACGTCCCAGGAATTAAGATGAAGTTCATACCGGCTGCAATCCTGTACTCGTGGGAAAGAGCGGTAGGTTCTACATAATAAGAAACTTACTGGACCGGGTCCAGATACTTCCTATCTTAATGACCCGTGGAAACAAAACTGTCTTGAATCCAGTCTTTCGGAACTCCTTTAAGGGAGCATCCACAAGTTCCTTATAAAAATCCCCAACCCCATCCTTCCCAGACCCCCTCCCGTGAAGTTGTCTCTACCGAACCAATTCAC
Source organism: Sturnira hondurensis (assembly GCF_014824575.4). Lineage (NCBI taxonomy): Eukaryota > Metazoa > Chordata > Mammalia > Chiroptera > Phyllostomidae > Sturnira > Sturnira hondurensis. Next base: position 3,356,984 of record NW_028081539.1, read on the forward strand.
AGGCATCTGAGTCTCTGGCCCAAGCAACCAACCCAATACCCAATACCGGAGCCAGATCGATCCTTCTGCTCCCACTGCCCGCTAAGGGCTTTCCCTTCTTTCTCGACTTGCGAGCGTCAACGCCAGCATTGCTATCCCTCCTAAATCCACGGGAACGTCTCTTACCTGCAACCACAGCAAAAGTGCAGAGACGCAAACGCCCACCGCCGGCTTTCCCGGGTGGCGGGAGATTTCCACTTAAACTGGAAGCGGAAATGACTGACAGAAGCCCCGCCCCCGAACGTCCCGCCCCCGCAGCGCGGGCCGGAGGCGGCTAAGGGCGCGCGCTGGAGAGCCAGCCGGGTGGGAGGTAGGTAGTAGCTTTTAAAGGTGGACAGTGCGCTGCTGGAATGCTGATAACAAAAATTTCCACAGCCGAAGAGTCTAATGCCAATAACTCTGTTTGGGAGACCAGAATCGATTCCAGAAGTTGACAATGTGACGCTTTAACCCACAGAACTGGCACTCATCACTTTCGATCTGGGGGAAATTGGAGAAAGAATAGGCACTTACTAAGCTACTTTATTGCACCTGGCTCATTCTTAGGACCTCGTAGTTGTATTTTTTAAGTACTTTATATTTTATTTTTCAATTACCGTTTACATTCAGTATTGTATTACTTTCGAGTGTACAGCATAGTGGTTTAACAGTCATATATTTTCCAAAGTGTCTCCCGACCCCATAGAAGCTCTGATTTGTCTAGTTTAATATTTCAGCGATCCTGTCAGGTAAGTGGCATTACCCCATTTTACAGATTAGAAAACAAGAGCTAAAAGATCATCGTTAGTGTGCCCATCTATGTACAATGCTTATTTTGTTTTTTCTTTTGGACGGCAACCTCATCAAGACACACAGTTTTTTATACTGGAAAGCGACCCCATCAAGTTCAGCTCACTACCGGCACGCCCCAACCGGCCCCAACCCTTCCCACAAAGTGAGCGCCCAGAAAAAATATCTGGAACTAACTAGAATGAGTGAATGAATGCACACACAGAAAGAAGTCGCTCCGGGATCTACGGAAATTAGTAAAAATCAGGCTCAGAGGGGGAAAAAAGGAGGGACAGAATAAGAAGGGAAAGCGCTGGGAAGAAAGCGGATCTCGGACTGGAGACTCTCGGAAGAGGCGGGTCAAAGCTGTCAAAACCCTGCTGTCAGTAGGGTTTTCTAGAGCTGGAAATAAAGCACTCTTGTGGCCTCTAGGAGGCGTGTCTCACTTACAGAAGTGGCCGAGCAAGGCTCTAGTGAAAGTAATCACTAGAAACGAAGATCACATTGAAATGTTCAAGTTTTGGAAATGCAAAGTATATTGAAACAGCACCAAGCATCAGAGCCCCTACCCAGCACTGGCCAAACTGGGTGGCACTGACTTTGTATCAGGATGTGTTGTTCTAAGTGATTTACATGCCAACTCATTTTATTTGCAGTACCACCTAAGGTAGATTCTATTATCAACCCATTTTACAGATGAGGAAACTGTAGAATGAAGAAGTTAAGTGACTTCAAAGATCTCAACAGCCAGCTTCCAAGTCAGAGAAACTGTCTCCAAGCACCACAATGCTAACCATCACACTGTACCCATTCCACTATTAGGATAGCTGTACCTCTCCGTAATTCCTCCCTGTACCAGACAAATAACTGATATCATCTGGCCCAAAAAAGATACTTGAAAGCATGAGAACTGCCTGAAAAAATCTAGAGCACAGACCATAGGAACATTTACATGAATATCTGATCTCTTGATAGGAAGGAAACTAAATATAACAAGTTACATTTGTAACAAGGGAAAAATCTAAAGATTTGATGTTAAAATTATAAAATTTGCACCTAAAAATTATGAAAAATTTTTGGCCATCAAACTGTAGGAGATGTTCACCATAAATATGTATCAAAAAAGCTAATACTATCAAGATGTGAGGTATTTCAATTAATTTGAAAAAATCCTAAGATACAAATTGGAAAAGGAGAAAAGAACAACAGATAACTCAGACAAAATAAATAATGATAAAATGTGAAAAAGTGTTTATCACTAACAGCAAAGAAATTACTTCCTACAAAATTGGCCCCCAAAATTACAGTGAATACTCAGTGTTGGGAAAAGTACAGTACAATAGGCTCACATAGGAGTTGATTGTGGTATAATTCTGGGGTACAGTATAGTAAGGTGTATTATAATCCCTAAAAGAATTTATACACTTTAACCAGATAATTTCATTTATATAAATCTGTACAGAAATGGACACCCAAATTTGCGTTCAAGGAACTTCATTGCCCCATTGTAGGAGTGAAAACCCAGAAAAAAGAATAAATAAATTATGGTATATTCATGCCATGGAACATTACACAGCCATTCAAAAAATATTATGTTTTGAAGAATATCAAACCACAAAAATGCTCAGGATACTTTAACAGAATACATAAAATCACATATGCCATATGATCCCAATCTTATAAAAAATTACTCAACAACATTAATTTTTAAATTATTTTTTCTAGTAAATAAAGGTACCATATGTCTATTGTGAACATTAATATCAAAAAGAAAATCCAGCTACTGTGTTGCTATCCACTGATGGCTTCACCCAGTGCCACTGTTAACACTTTGCTTCAAGCAGCAAAGCCTCATGGTTGATGAGAACTAATGGAAGTTCCCATTATTTACATTTTTCTGTGATGCTTCTGACTACCATGAGGAGGCTGCCCTCTGCCACTCCTCCTGTCCAAACATTCACTAATCCCTGTCCTCCCCTTATTTTACAGTCTCAGCAGATGTTATTCATTACAATCAGAATTTTAGGTGCAAGACAGCTCCTCTGGTCTACACTGATTTTTATTTAATTTTTCTTGGCTTTATCTTCAGTCTGGTCTTTAACTGTTCCACCTTTATTGCAAATGCCAATGCCCCTTTTTCTACAATAGTTAATGTCTGTTGAATATTTCTTTGGACAGTTAAAAATAGCCTACCACAAACAAAAATGCTTACATTAGTGGCAACTAAGACACTGGCAGTAGAGTAGAATATATGAGCATTTGATGATATTTTTAAAGTTCTATTTTAATCATTCAGCAAACATCTGAAGGCTTCCCACCACATGGTACCCAGGTTCGGTGACTTTATTGCCCACTCGTGCCCTCCAGCTTGACAACCAGCTCTTCCCCAAAGAAGGCCTTGCACTTCCCTGCCTTCTGTGTCTCTTGACAGTGGTCTCTCCACGTCAAGAGATTTACCCCTCTCTACAGTGAGACTCCCACCTATCCATCAGTAGTCACATACTGCCTTCATCCTATTGAAACTTTGCCATGTCACTGGGTTGCTCCTTATTTACACCCCATGTTCTTTGTGATTTCTGTACAGTACAGTTTTTCTCTCCTGATATTTCTTTATTACATTGGTTCTTAATCTTTTGGGACCATGGACCACTGGGTGATCTGACATACACACCCCTCAGAAAAGTACACCTGCACACCAAGTTGGTACACTACTTCAAAAGGTTCGTGAACACATATGCAGCGAGTTAAGAATCCTAGCACTACTAGCTTTTAAGCTTTTTTCCACCAATCCTTTTGTTTACCTTTGTGATCCCTAAAGTGCCTGCCATACAAAGTATCTTCCAAACTAAAAGATGAGGTAATGTCATTTTATGACCAACTCAGAGACAACTGGAAAAAAATGCTCGTGATTAACATTACCAATATCTTACTAAACATGTCTCATAGTAGTTGCCTTTCATCATTTAAAAAATCTATTTTAAACCTCAGAGAACAAAGTAGTCTCTGTGCATAAGCTATTCCAGCATCTTTAATGTTTTCTAAATGCCGGTTTAGTTCCCTACCTGTGAGGAGGGTTTTCTGTACCTACAGGCAATTGCGGTATGAATCTACAAACTATAGTACCAATTATGCACAATGTTATATGTTTCGGTAGCCATGTTTGGTAAATCACCGCAAGCTCTTTAGTGTATTTCATTTTAGTGAACCAACAAAAGTGGGTTCACACGATGCTCACCCCTGGCAACCAAGATACACATAAGTTACAAACTCTGACCTCACAAATGGGGTCGAAAAATACATATAAACTAACTGTTACTTCCACTAAGCCATAAGAAGCATCCCCCAAACAGGAACCACTGTATTGTTTATCTTTGTAACCCCAGTGTCTGGCACTCCATGGGCCCCCAACAAATATGTATTATACTAACCTGACGTGAAATGTGAGAGATGTATGAGAGAAGTGATGGGTTCAGCCTGACAATTCAACAGATGGTTTTAATCAAATGTGACTCCAACCTATAAAACTTCAAGTCCTCATCTGAAAATTTCATACACATTCCTTCCAGAATGACTTGGCTCCTTGGTTTATCCTTTAATAAAGTACAGAGTACCTTCTCTGACAGAATTTCCATGAATCATCACTGTTCAATTCAGGTCTGCCCTGGGCATTACTCAGCTGCAGACAGTCTGTCTCACAGAGCAGGCACCTCAAGATGACTCCACAGTTCCAGGAGTCCTGTCCTGTAGCGTGTCACACTTACAGGTGGGGTTTTAGTTGCCATGCTTGGTAAATCAAAGTGAGTTTCCATTCTCCCCCTGGGCAGAGTGTGTCACCCTAAAAACCGAAGGCATGGTATGTTTTTTTACCCGGTGAGGACACTGGAAACTCTAGATCCCGCCCACTCTGCTTGCCGTGGAAAGCAGGACAGGGGCCATTTCTAGCACAGTAGCATACCCATAAAAGCTAATGTACAGCTAACCAACCACTGGCCCCTCCACCCTTTCTATCCCACTACCCAGCTCTGGGACATGGCTAGGGAAGAAACCTTAAAGAATGCATCATTCTTTCTTCCTTTGCTTCAGAGTCTTTTTATTAATCTAACATCAAGGAGCAAGAAAACTAGAGAAGAATCCTATTCTTAAAGGGAAGGACAGAGAGGAAGGGTGATCTTCCCATATATCAACATTATGTAATTTTTTAAGTTTTTTTTTTAAGATTTTATTTATCTTTAGAGGAGAAGGGAAGGAGAGAAGGAGAGACGTATCAATGCATGGTTGCCTCTTGTGAGTCCCCTGCTGGGAACTGGCTTGCAACCCAGGCATGTACCATCACTGGGAATCGAACCACGATCGTGTGGTTCGCAGGCTCGCGCTCAATCCACTGAGCTACACCAGCCAGGGCTCAACATTATATAATTTGTTCCAGAAATACTAATTGAGCACCTTCTAAGTGCCATGCAGTGTTTTCTGTGCTGAGGATACAAGAATGATGAAATAGCCCCAAATCCCTGAACTTATAAACCTAATGTTCTAGTAGGAAAGAGAGACAATAAACAAGAGAAGTATATACATTACTATATTAAATAATGATTTTCTTATTTGTGGATATTTTTCTAGAGAGAGAGAGAGAGAACCTTGATTTGTTGTCAATTTATTTACGCATTCATTGGTTGATTCTTCTATGCGCCCTGACTGGGGATTGAACCCACAACCTTGGTATGTCAGAACAACACCCTAACCAACCGAGCTACCCAAACAGGGCTGTTAAATAATAATTTTGAAGAAGAAAAAAGATTAAGCAGAGAAGGAGGATATAAAATGTTTGGAACAGATATTGATATTTTAGAAAGAGTGGCCAGGAAAAGCTGACTAAGGATATGACCATGAAGAAGAGACCAGAAGAAAATTAGCAATTTAGTAGTGTATATATTTAGGAGAATAGCATTTCCAGTAGATGAAAGGCTTATCATAATTCCATAGTATTTAAGACAATGTGATGTTGGCACAAGAACAGGCAAATAAGCAATGAAACAGAAGAGAACACAGAAATGGACTCACACCTGTGAAGAAGCGTGGTATATGGCAGATCCAGTGTACAAATCAAGGGAGAAAAAATGGACATTTCTAAACAGTGCCAGGACAATTGGCTATCTATATGGGGGTGAAATGTGTTTCCTACCTCCCGCTATACACAAAAACCAATTTCAGATGATTTAATGACTTATGTATGAAGGCAAAACTTTAAGAATTTAGAATAAATATATAGATGGTCTTGGTATAGCAAAGAATTTCTTAAACAAAACATTAAGAAAAAGTACAAGCAGTTCTGGAGATGATAGTGGCGGTAGTTGCACAACAATGTGAATATACTTAAGGCCACCGAACTGTGCACCTGAAATGATTAAAATAAGTTTTGTGTAAATTACATCAATTTTTCTTAAAAATCACTTAAACATACATCTTTATAAAATTTTATTTATTTATTTTTAGAGAGGGGAAGGGAGGGAGAAAAGGAGGGAGAGAAACAGCAATGTGTGGTTGCCTCTCAAGCACCCCCTACTGAGGACCTGGCCCACAACCCAGGCATGTGCTCTGACTGGGAATCAAACTGGTGACCCTTTGGTTTGCAGGTCGGCACTCAATCCACTGAGCCAAACCAGTCAGGCACATACATCTTTTAATGGGCCACAAATTGGGAAAAGAAAGTTGTCAGCTAAATTAACACAGGAGTAATATCAAAATATATTCAAATGAAAAAAGATAAAAACATAATAGAAAAGAGGGAGAAGCCGGAATAGATATTTCACAACAGAGGAAACATAATGGCCAAAAAATATATGAAAGTATGTTCAACCAGATTAGTAATTGAGAAAATGCAAATAAAACCACAATAATAGCCCTGGCTGGTGTGGCTCAGTGGATTGAGTGTCAGCCTATAAACCAGAGGGTCACTGGTTTGAGTCCCAGTCAGGGCACATGCCTGGGTTGCAAGCCAGGTCCCCAGTAATGGGCATGTGAGAGGCAACCACTCACTGATGTTTCTCTCTCCCTCTTTCTCCCTCCTTCCCCTTTTCTTTGAAAAATGGGTAAATGAAATCTTTCTAAAAACCACAGTAACATAATACCCTGCATCCACTAGGTGGACAAAAGTTTTTAAGTCTGAAAATATCACATATTGACAGGAACTCATGTACTCAGGTAGAAAAGTATTAATTGATGCAACTACTTTTGACACCAAGTTGGCATCATCTGATAAATTTGACCCTTTGTCTCAGTGCAGTAATTCTACTCTGAGTATATTCTCTAAAGGAGTTCTTGTACATAAGGATCAAAAACCATGCATAAGAATGATTATAATAACATCAAAATAGTAAAACATTGGAAACTACTCATCATCAAGAAAATGGGTAAATGAATTGCAGTCAATTCACAGAGGAATATGAAAAGAATAGTGAAAATGAATGAACTATAATTAAGGTTAACATAACATGGATAAACCTCAAAACATGTTAACTGAAAAAACAAACCACAGAAAAGAACATCTATGTGCTAGATATCTTCCATTCTACCCTTCAGCTTACATGCCCATCCTCTCCCCTGCTCTCTGCTCCTGACTTGTATGAACCATACAAGGTTTGTTCAGAAAAAGTCCAACCATTGTTAATATAACAAGAATGTTTTGCTCAACATTAGTGTAACTTGGCATCCAAGGAGAGTGGACTGGAATGAGTATGGGCAAACAATGATGACTTCACTGTACTTGTCAGTGGGGGCAGTAGTTGCCATTGAGTGAGAATGTGTACTACGTGGCCATCACATTCAAAATGACTGAGTAAAGCAACAAATCTGCATCAAATTTTGTGTTAAGCTTGAACATTCCACTATGGAAACTATTTGCATAATTCAGAAGGCCACAGCCATGGGCAACTGGTGATTGGCAGCTTCATCACAACAACGTACCGACTCATGCATCATGTCTTGTGCAGAGTTTTTTGGTGAAACATCAAATCACCCAGGTGACTCAGCCCTGCCACAGCCAAGATTTGGCACCCTGTGACTTCTCACTTTTCCAAAACTAAAATCCCCTTTGAAAGGGAAGAAATTTCAGACTGTCAATTAGATTCAGGAAAATATGACAGGGCATATGCCAATAGCAATTGGGAGAACTGTGTGAGGTCCCAAGGTGCCCACTTTAAAAGGGACTGAGGCCTTGTTGTCCTATGTACAATGTTTCTTGTATCTTCTTCAATAAATGTCTCTGTTTTTTATATTCCAGGCTGGACACTTTCTGCACAGACCCCAATATGTCTTCCTGTGCCATCTGCTTCCAGGATTCCTAAAAGTTACCTAGGGACCCCAACAGGAAATGGGAAGGAAGGAAGGAAGGAAGGAAGGAAGGGAGGGAGGGAGATGAATGTATTTATTCCCCTAGTTGCCTCTCCACAACTGTCATTGCTCCTCTAATGGGGACTGACTCGAAAGGAGTCCCTCACTCTGAGTCTGCTAACAGCTCCCTTCATTCTGCCTTTTAGGTCTCAACACAATGTAGACTTCAATAAAATCCTAGTTGATTTAACTACTAATCCTTATGGTTCCTGACTTCTACACCTTTACAGATAATTTCTCCAAAAAAAAATCCACCTTTGAATTAATCTACATTGAGTGTGCCATCTGTCTTTTCTTAGATCTTGATGAGTACATTCAGCATTCATATAAAATCTTTTTTTAAAAGGTGAAATAATATATGGTTCAGGGATACATACTACAGGTAGGAAATTATTTAAAAAAAATCAAGACAGTTAACGCTGAGGAAGGAAAAGGATGCACTGTTGTGAGCACACGAAGCCTTGAAGATTCTGGTGATGTTCCAGTGCCAGGAGGGATCCTTTTATTCTTCTTTAAGTGGTACATAATGCCTAGTGGGAATTTTAGAAGGAAAAGAATAAACACAGTGTGACAACCTAAGAAACAGAAAAGTTCACTTATTCTTCCTCCCCATAGTATCCCATTGGGGAGTGTTCGAAATAGTTTTCACCCTTATTCCCTTCCCCTTCCTCCCTCCAACTCATCTCCACTTCTAATCCCCCCAAAGCCCTCAATCCTCGCCTTTCTCTCCCTATAAGACCCAAGACAGATCTGGTGTATGATAGGGACTCAGACTTTTTCAGAGCATGGACTGCTGACAGCTCAGTGTGGAGGTTTCCTGCAGACAAACACACACATGAGGACCCCTGCCACTCCCACCCTTGGCCCTGGGACCAGGAGCTCACCCTGACAACACAGGTCCTCTTCCTTGTCTGTCTCCCTTATCTCTGAACCGCTAAGTGACAAGATCTAGAAATCCTTTTTTACCTACGGCTACCATCCAAGCCTAAATTCTCACCCTCACCTGCCAGGGCAGTTCTCCCTTTACTCTAATGACCTGGTAGGGGGAATCGCCTGAACCCCCATGCAGCTTGTCCTGCCTGAAGCTCCTCAGCACCCTGCACACATCTGGGGGGACATGGTGTGGTAGATGTGCTAGTTTGGCCTTCTCACTTCGGGTAGCCTGGTGTGGAGCTGAGCACAGAATCCTGACTCTGGGCGGGCCCAGGAAAAGACGTGAGACAGGAACTCTGTGAAGTTTAATTTGATACCTTTGCTTCAAGTTTCTCCATGCATTGTGTGAGTAGGAGGGGGGCGTGTGAAGTGAATCTCACAATGAACATACTATCGAGTAAAACTGTTTGTTCTTGGTATATATATCACATATATGCATACATAAGAAGCACATAAAAAATTGACCTTGGGTTAGCCATGTGGAAATAACCTTACCTGTATTTATGAGCGCCACTTATCATTGATGTATAATTACCCTATGTACCACAATTTTAGATATTTCATTATTCTGTTAAATTAATTTTTGCCAAATTAATTTTATTATAGTGCTAATTACATATGCTAGCTCAGAACTTCCAAAGACTGTAAGAAATATCTATTTTTAGGTAAGTACACAACTCAATTTGGTGCATAACAATTTAGTAGAATGTCCCTTACTGTTTTTTTACCCTATTTAAGCTGACTGGAATCCACTGTGCTAGACCCGCCTACTTAGAACCACCTTGCTGATGTTAAAAGGAATTTATTTGAAGAAAGAGAGCATGAGAAGAGAATCTAAGCAATTAAGGAACTGCCTTCTAATACACTTTTAATTTTTTTTCTCTTCAATTAATGACATTTTTAATATACTGCCTATATAACATGATAAATGAGAACTCCTAAAGTGAATTGGTTATTTTACATGAATTCAACCAGATCTTGGCAACATCCATCGTCCAATGGGCCGGAACTACTCTGAATACTTGAGTTTTTAATAGGGGATTGGTTATTAGACCATGTTCTCCTAGAGACCAAGCTACTACCTCACTTGTTTTCACACTCCTGCCTCCACCACAGCTCCTGGCACAGGACGGTGTTCCATAGCTGTCTGCTGAACTGGATCGAACTCCTCTTGGATTGACAGCCCACTCCAGATGGGCTCTCATACGCTTCATGATGTAATCCTTCACAGAAGATATGTTTTCACTTTAGGTTTTGGCTTTCCCACTGAAATTCCTGATCAAAATATTTTCTTTCAGTTGGCTGATTTTTAGAAACTGAAGTAGGTGTAAATATGATCCTGTGAGGGGGCCAAGATTTAGTGCTACCCTGACTGACAATCATGTCCAAAATTTAGGATTCTTAGAAAATCATTTTAACATTTTAGAGAATGGAAATTAAAAAACAGAAGTAAATCTACCTTGCTCTGACTAATCTAAACATTTCAGAATCCATGTTCAAGGTTATCCTAAGCAGAGAGGAAAAAGGGAACTTCCTAACACATGTGGAGTAATCACCTTATCTGCACATTCTTCTCCTTGAACAACAAAACGATCTGTCAGCCATGGGCCCATGTGCTAAAAAAACTTCATCCCCCTAGAAGGAACATGGTTTTTTCCTATGAGGTTAAATATTTTCGGGTCAGCGCCCCAGAAGCAATGTAGCAGGTACTTGGGACTTCACTCTAAATAGGCTTCTCACCTACTGCTCTCTCCCCAGACCTCTCTGTCCCTTGGGGGATAAAGCCACAAGCCCCAAAATCAACTGCTACAACCTCTCTCACAGAGACAGGCTCCTTTTCCTTCCCACTCAATACTACCTTCCCTTCACCCAAACACACACACGCTCAGGCTACACAGGCAACTCTTCGCACCAAGCTCGGTCTTCCCCAGAGTACATTTATGAAGGAATTAGGTAGTTTTGTGCTCTTTCCAGTGGATTGATAGGAGCAGATGTTTTCCTGGAAACTCTGTTTAATGATCTCCACTGTGGGAATATTTTGTCTGCTATGTAGAGTTAATCCAATCGTTTTTATATTAACTCCAGACTTTTCTAATTATCTTTGTTTCCTAATAATAATGGTATTGGCATTTGTGGAGCATGTTATAGTTTTCAAAGCAATTTCATTTACATGCTCTAACCAAGGATTTCTCAAATCAGTTGAATCTCCAGGCTCTTTAATATACTCCTTATTCAACTATAATTTCCATTTTTCCTCTCATTTTTATGGTAAGCTTTAAAAGTTTAATACAAAGCATATCCTGGGTCATTTGTGAGACTCTGCTATTTCCAAATAGTGCTACACAACTTCAGGGATCGCCTTTGCACGTGACACCAATCTCACTGGTGTCTTATAATCATCTGAACACACACAGGGTAGCTTGTCTGTATCGGTAAGATGCCCTCAGATTACCAGCAGGGTCTAAAGGCAAAGTGTCAGTAATCACCCTGTCTCACCAGTGTTCTTAATTGGATTTTTTAAGTTATAAAGACAAAACCAGCTTTTATCTTGCAGTCATAATTTGCCATTGCAAAACATTCTATTCTCATGAATAAGCCTTTTGTTTCTTAAGACATTAGATAAGTTGAGGTTTGGTTTGCTATTGTGAAAACAAACCAGCATAGAAAGATAAAGTACTACTGAAAAGGTGAACTGAAACATGAAAATGATTCCTTAAAACCAAATAAGGTAAATAATACTTCAGTTCACTGAACAAACCGATGGCACAGTAGTTGAATAGATATTTGTGGTAGAATGCCTGGGTTTTCACCAGGTCTATAACTTAGTGATGCCAAAGAACCCGCGGAGCCCCTCCAACCAGTACTCATGGTACTGCAAAGTGGAAGGATGCCTCCCATTCTGCCTTTGTAAATACGGACTTGCAACAGCGCGCCATCCGTGTAAAACTTCTGTTTGCATTTTACAGGGAACAATTAAATTGACTGACCCTCTGATCCATTATAGTGTTTAGAAACAAATTCATTTTTTAAATAGAAAAATAAATAAGCAACCATGGTAAAGACAATGATACAAATAATGAGTTACCGTGGTCGAATAAAAAAAAATCAAGTAAAAAAGTGACTAAATCTTTCTATAATTAACCTCAACATCATATGCTCTTTAATTTTAGCAAACATCGTCCAGAAAACTGAATTAATACTGTTAATTGGAATTGTATTGATTTTACAATTTTGTGTTTAACATATAAATGTATTTAGATTTTGTGTGAGTGCCTTTAGTATACACATATAAAAACTATCATAATAGCAATGACATCAAAATGAAATACATAAACTCTGGATATTCTCAATTATTTTCTTTCTCTTAAGGGCTTATTTACATTACTCAAGTTCGAGAAATTCTAATCTAATCATAAATAAATTAACAGTAAATATTTTGATTTATAGTGTTTCTCAGTTTAAGTGCTACCCACAGTAACTTAAAATGGTTTTTGACAAACTTAGAAATTTAAAATCAATTTACATGTTAGAAATTAAAAAATTAATCAGTTCTTACTTCAATAATTTCTCCTTCAATAATTATTTCACTTGAATTACAGAGCACGGACTTTTATCACTGAGTTGTTTCCAGAATGCATTGGCTTGAGAATAAAAGTACTAGGGTTCTGAAGTGTTTAGTTTGTGGGAGACAATGTTGTTTTTTAAAAACACTCTTCCAAATGACTCAGAGTTGTTTAGAACATCCACTAACCCTAACGGAGTTACAAAATATTAAAGAAAAATGTGTTTTACTAAGCGTATCTTTTGAGAGCTAGAGAAAAAACATTTTATATATTTATTCTTTAGTTGTATATGGATAACCAAGTAACAATATTCATATCTCTGTTGGGCATATAAGTTTTAATGTACTGTTTAAAATTCTACAGCTACCTTGAAGTCAATGAAGCATATGGAAAAGTGCTGGGAAAAATGGAAACATCAAAAATGTTTGCTAATGATTCAAATATGTACTTAAGAACTCAAGAGTTAAATAACCTAGAAGGTATATTTATATATATTCAAATGTAAGTAACTCTGCTAAAAAAAACTAAACTAAATAATAACTAAATTATGTGGCAGATACTTATATTTAAAGTAGGTATTTTCCTAAATAATTTTATATTATAAAATGCCCAGATGAGGCAATATGTCATAGTTAGTGGTTTAAATTTGGAAGTAAAATTAATTCAAATTTGGAAGCAAGAGTGTTCTGACTCCCCACCTCCCTCCCCCCACCAAGGGTAGAGACTGAAAGTTCGGTCTGAGCTTTTGACCTCCCAGCCAGTACCTGGGGAAAGTCCTCTGAAGTGTCTATCTCGATGGGTGTGGGGGAGAAGGCAAAGGAAAGTAGAACCAGAGTTGCTCTAGGGGTCAGTCTTAACTCATTCTTAACTTCAACACTCATGTAATCAATAATTCATAAAAGTCTTTTTATGTAAACTCTTGTTAGTGCACACATGCAGGAAATCAGAGTCTGGCTGGCAAACTTTCCCACTTTGCTCTTAAGACTAATCATTTCAAGGTATCAAGTATAAAGCTTCTAGGTCTATTTCTCTCATTCTTGACCACCAAGACTGACAATGATTTGAGCTCTGGGCCACCATAGTTTTAGCTCGGGCAATAGTCTTTTAAAGGAGAGGTAGGAAGGATAATAAAACACAGAAGAAAAGGGTTCTTGTCCACACTAGGTACTGAAATGATTGCTACCCTGTGCTTAGGGTAGTCAGATATTACTTCTATCCTTGCCCCCCCCAAAAAAAAGACCTTTAAGAAAAAAAAAAAGACCTTAAACATCATGTGCTTGAAATCAACTACTTATTTCTCCAAAATCGACTTCTCTCATACCATTAATAGTAGGGTGGAAAAGATAAACCTTCCCTACCCCCATAAGAAGGAAACCCTTCAAACCAGAATACTTTTGTAAAGAGCCGTGTCTTGCACAAGCAGAGACAGAGAGCATTAAAGGTTCTCTGTGTTGCTGCTGCTTCCCTTGGGTCAAAATCGGAAAGAAGTCGGACTTGGCATCTCAGCATGACGATTAGGACTATTGTTTCTGAAGCTAGAACCACAGCAATGCTAGCAGGGAAAATAGCGATGCAGGTGTAAACTGAGATTCATCCAGAAAAATTAACGTCTGTCTTTAAGAAATATACTAATTTATTGTCAACAAATCAAGAAGCCAACAGCCTTATTACTCTTACTGAAGGAAGACTGAACTTCAACTGGAAGACACACATTAAATGACATTCAAGGGACTGGAGCCCATTCACTTCCCAGGGCCCAGACCTAACACACACACACTCACACACACACATTACAGTTTTGCACAGCAACTATATTCATACTTACCCAGCTCGCAGGGTATGAGATACATGAGATACATGTAGCTGGAGGTGCTTGTGAGGATGGAAGGAGTACAGGGTGCAGTTGCAAATGTAAGAGCCGAGAAGCCAAGTCCAAAGTGGAAGAAGCATGACTCAGCTCCTGATGCAAGAGAAAGTCCAAGCAGGCTAAAAATTTAACAGTCCTCCCTCATATATTGTAAAGGCCTTTTGAAATTACCCTCACCCTTCAGTAAAGGACTTCATATATAGATATACATGGTTAGCTGATAAAAAGTGTGTGTGCACATGTCAAGGTATCTACTCTACCTCACTCCCTCCTGGGCTTTAGTAGAGAAAGGACATCAACACTTTGTGGATTTGCCAACCGGTGCTTTGCAGAGAAAAGACACCCACACACTGTACCACTACCTTCACTGCCTGCCAAATGAACAAAACCAGTGCAGACCTGAGGACCATCTCCCCAGCAAGGTTCTGCTACTTTAACGACATATCTCTGGCTTAGGTAAGGTAACTGAACAGCACATCAGAGAATATGGGAGCAGAGAAGTGGAAAATAGATTCTCAGATCTCTTCTCTATACCAAAATTTAAGAGCATCCTGGCTTATCTTTGGCCTCCAATAGCTCCTCCCTTTAATTAAATGCAAAGGAACAAGGCTCATTTCTTCACTGGACTCAAGACACATATATCTATCCATTCATTTATTGGTTCATTTCACAAAAGTTTGTAGGATGCCAAGCATGGGTGCACTGGGAAAGAAGGCGAGATGGGATACAAGGAGCTCAGGAAGTTATCACTTTGGATAGTTTGGTCCAGCACATTGATTTGCAGATGCTGGTCCTGGAACCACTGATGGTTTGGGGCCAGTCTGCAGCCAGATGAAAAAAATGAGGATGAGGTAATTTAGAAATGTAAGTCAGCACAAGGTTGGGAGGGATTGTTTTTCATGCTAAGAGTATGTCCTTCCAGCACTTTTCTGTTGAAATGTCCTGCCTGTCGTGAAATGGTGTAGTGAGGAAGATGTATCTCTTTATTTTATCAAGTGGAAAATTCTGTCAGTTAATCAATTGTTTTAGTTTCATAAAATCATAAAATTGGGGAACTGCTCATCAAGATAATAAATAGTAAAGCCCTGAATAAAACCCAGCGTTTGTATAGCACCTTACATTTTACAAAGGGCTCTCATGTGCGTGATTTCAGTGAAACTTACCCACTCTCCTCCCAAAATACACACGTGCAGACACAGAGGAACTAGTGGGCGCAGAAGAAAACGTTCAGTCATAGGACTAGTAAGCACAAAGTGAGGATGAGAACCCAGGCCTTCTGATGCCAATCCTAGTGGGAAAAATAGTGTGAGGATGGAATTGACAGGGCCTAGTGCAAACGGGACACGGGAGAACAGAGTACGAGAGGCAGGGAGGAGAATGCAGATGAGAGTGACTCCGATTTTTTGTCTTGTTTTTGGTTTTCTACTATTCTCAAGTGTGAAGTAAAAAAAACATAACTTTTAACTTCTGTGGCAATGCACAAGTTTGGACACCTTGACAGTCATCTTATACAAATGGAAAATGACTGAATAAAATGACTATTTTTACTGTTTAAAGGAAGCCAATGCCTCTCATAATTTGGAGGGGGAGGAGAATAAGGGAAATACAGTGCTTTGCCTGAAGGCCCAATTCTGCAGCTGTTAAAACTGTGCTCTCCTTGGTGACATTTAAGTCCTCTCCCATCTGCCCCCATCCCTGCTGTCGAGGGTCATCCCCCCGGTGCCCTGCGGGTGCCCAGCATCCCAGCCTGGGATGCACTTCCACTCCTCATCCCCGTGGTCTTGTCATACTGTCAGCACAGACAGCCAGTATGCCAACTGACATTCTTTTTCTTAACTGATGTTTAACATTTTAAATTTTTCACTTTGAAATAATGCAGGCTTATAAACAAAGTATAAAATGACACCAAAAATTACCTGTCAACCTTTATCAGCTGACCCCAAAGACATTGTCCCACTGATGTCTTTTTTCCTCGTCCAGGATCCCACATCACACTTTGCTGTCATGTCTCCTGCCTCCTTTATAAAAGCCACATCCTGAGACCTTTTTGTCCTTCATGTCCTCGCTGCTTTTAAAGAGTATTAACCAGTTATTGCGTACATGGCCCTTGTTTCCCCATGACTAAATTCGAGCTGTACAGTCCTGGCAGGAGTGTGTCCTCCCAGGAAAAGATGATGAGCCCATTCACCCACTCCCTCCACACAAATTCACATGTTATTTCAATCTGGGTGTTGTGGGTTTGCTCTTAGGTATGTCAAGAAACCAAGGGACAGATGGCAGATACGTGGGAAGGAGATAATATCTTCAATTTTGCAAATGAGGGGTTAAGGTGCTTGCCTGTGGTCCTACTCACACACGATGAACATCAGGGTTTTGGCAATTAAGATTTACCCCTCAGAAGAGGTTTAGAACAAAAAGAGAAACAGTCCTTCCTTTAGGTTCCTGGCAAATTTGTATTTTCTTCAATCCCTTCCATATGTTTTCTTTTTATTTTCCTGAACCAGTCATTCATTAAGAACAAAGCTCAAGATTATAATTCTATTTCATTAAACTATGATATGTTATCCACTAGGCACATAAGTGGCCTTTTTTCATGCCAAATATTTCCTTTGGCAAAAGAAAGAAGACTATTTTTTATTGAATTTGTGTAGACTAATTCATTTCAAAACAAAATAGTAGTTGGCTACTCATTAAATATCTAGGCACTAGATCAGATATTCTACAGCTAAACTGCTATTAATATAAACCCCAACTCTTACTGACAAAAAAATCATTATGTAACTGTAAAGTAACAGTAACTGGAATGTAACTGTATTTGTTATGTAGGTGTAATTATTGGCACCAAAAATGTTTGCAGCATTTCCTCACCCCAGCTTGGGGGAAGGAAACAAATAACTCTTAAATAGATGACATATAAGTAAAGTTTGAAAACTGGAATTCTCCTAATTTAAAAAAAAAACATTTCTTTTTTCTGATTATAAAAGTAATATANCTGGTTAAATATCTAGGCACTAGATCAGATATTGTACAGCTAAACTGCTATTAATATAAACCCCAACTCTTACTGACAAAAAAATCATTATGTAACTGTAAAGTAACGGTAACTGGAATGTAACTGTATTTGTTATGTAGGTGTAATTATTGGCACCAAAAATGTTTGCAGCATTTCCTCACCCCAGCTTGGGGGAAGGAAACAAATAACTCTTAAATAGATGACATATAAGTAAAGTTTGAAAACTGGAATTCTCCTAATTTAAAAAAAAAACATTTCTTTTTTCTGATTATAAAAGTAATATATCTTTACTGTAAAAATTAAATTGGTAGAGAAAATATGACAGAGTAAAAAATTCTAAGACTCTACCATTTAAAAATAACTATTCTTAACTTTTTAAAAATTTCTCTTCATGTATTTTATTGGATACACATAAATAGTAAAAGTTATTATATATGTGTATATGTTGTTATATTTATATGTATAACGTGCATATAGAAACATATGTGAATGTGATTATACTTTAAAACTGAGCCCAATTTTGTTCATTTAATGACATGGTGTGGACCTCTTTCCATATCAATAAAACTAGTGCTAATACTGTTATCTTTAATGACTTCATATTACTCTATTGTATGACAGTACCATATATATTTAACCAATTTTCTACTAATAACACATTACATCATCTCTAGATTTTCATGACTATAAACTACATTGCAATGAATATCCTTGTGTATACATCTTTGCATGATTACTTATTTCTTTGAACTGAAATTGCTGAGTCAAAAAATATGCATTTGATATTTTGTTTTTGCCAAATTGTTTTTCTGAAAGATTGGACTAACTCATTAAGATTATAATTTGTTGCATTTATAGAATGTTTTAATATTTATAATTTATTTGTACTCTTTATTTTATGATTTTTTTTAATTTAAACAACAAATGTAAATTGGCTTACATATGAAAAAGTGAGATTGGATGGATAAGAGGTGATGGAGAGAGAGACATTTTTACTCTCTTTAATCCAATATCATTCTAACTAGACACAACAAAACTATACACATGTATAACTTGGGTAATTAAAAACAAACACTCTTTAAAATCATAATATAGACTACATCTTTAACTTTTGACAACACACATTTTAATGGTATGATTAATAGCTTTTCAAGCTGTCTGGCATCCAAGTGTATCTGCCAAAAGTTAAACTCAAAGACTAAACTTGGCAATGTTGTGGTGAAGTACAGCTGGTTTATCTTATCCAGCATACAACTATTTAAGGAAAATAAATTTACCCACAGGCTTGATGATGTCCATTAGCAGAAATATTTTCCCAAATAAAACTTTTCCTTTTGGATTCAACTCTTTTTGTCCTCAGACTTTTCTTTCTTCAGAGAAAGTTTGCCTTGTGTCCCTTATATTTTCATGAAACAAAGTACCATGGTTCTGTTTAAGCAGGGTCACTCATGGGGAGGGGGACCAAATATATTTTATTGTCCAAATAAGCAGACTTCTGAGAGGGAGAGAGGGACTATAATAATTGTGTTGAAATAACAAGAGTAAACCAGAACCATCTCATGCAAAGTAGATTGAATAATCACCCTACTGATAAGTACTTCTAACTACTTTGATTTTAGGGGTTAGCTTTTTAATTTTTTTCAAAATTCGATAAACAAAACCCAGGTGCTATAGGAGTCAGAAGTAATATATGACCCAAGATCTGGTCTTCCAGGGAAGTTACCAGGCACTTAGGAATACAGGACCAGTGGCAATAAAAGACATCATGGCAAATGTAAAGAGGGTTGCTTCCACCAAATAACACCAAATGCTGCTTCCTTAGTGCCTTACCAACCTTTCAGATATTAATCTACTTTTCTTCATAATACACAAGTGAAGTTAAATATTATTACCTTCACTTTAGAGTTGAGGCTGAAAAAAGGCACGCCTCTCCCAAAGACACAAAGGTAGTATAGATGGGGACTAAACCCAAAACTCTAACATGACCCAACATTAATCTCCACGACCGGCTACCTGTATATATGGTATACTATACGGAGAAGCACCTCTTTGATTGTAGGGCTTACAGTGTTGATTATGTATTTCAAACTATAGCTGATGTAGGAACAGAGCAGAGAGACAGGTTAGGAGGTTGGAACTAAGGAAGTCAAAGATATAGACCAAAGTCAGAAATATAGGTCAGATGAGAAGTTAACAAAAAGGCATGTAGTTATACATCTAGATCCACAAATCACTAATTAGGTCTTAGGAAAGAGAAGCAAGGACACTCCCTACAAAGGCAACAGTATGGGCAAAGAAGTGCTCGAACTGTCAATCATTTAGTATGATTTGCACTCAGAGTTCATATGGGAGAGTATCATGAAAGATAAATCAGATACTGAGGTCTGTGTAGAAAGAGAATTGTGTTCAGCCTTTTAAATCAGAATCAAAATTGAGGTAGACTAGCCTTAGCTGGTGTGGCTCAATGGGTTGAGCATTGACCTCCAAACCTAAGGGTCACTGATTTGACTCCTAGTCAGGGCCCATACCTGGGTTGTGGGCCAGGTCTCTAACTCTGGGCATGCAAGAGGCAACCCATTGATGTTTCTCTCTCACATCAATGCTTCTCTTTCTCTCTGTCTCCTTTCCTTCCCCTCTCTCTAAAAATAAAATAAATAAAATATTCTAAAAAATAAAAAGACCTTATTTTATTTTTAGAGAGAGGGAAAGGGAGGGAGAAAGAGAGGGAAACATCAATGTGTGATTGCCTCTCATGCACCCCCCTATTGGAGACCTGGCCTACAACTCAAGCATGTGCCCTGACTGGGAATCAAACCTGCAACCCTTTGCTTCACAGGCCAGCACTCACTCCACTGAGCCACACCAGCCAGAGCTAAATAAAATCTTTTTTAAAAAAATTTTTTAAATTGAGGTACACTAGAATAATAGCAGTGCTGATAAAGGAATGAAAGGAAACAAAAATATTTAGTGATAAAAGGAGTTGAGAGTATTGAAAAAAGACCTCCAAACATTTACGGATACAAGATTCTGGAGAACGCTGGTAAGTGACAAAAATGTAGAGAGAGAATGCTGGTAAGTGACAAAAATGTAGAAGATCACTGGTAAAGCCAGCCATCCCCTCTGTGGTACTTCGATGTGACTGGGCTACCATAATGGTACTGCAGCCTGGATGGCTTTCGCTTTCTTGCTGTTCTGCAGACTAGAAGTCCAAGATCAAGGTGTAGGCTGAGTTGGTTTCTTCTGAAGCCTCTCTCCTTGGCTTGTAGATGGCCACTTCTCTCTGTTTCTTCACGTTGTCTTCCCTCCATTCCTCTCAGTGCCCTAATTCCTTCACAAAGACAACCGGTCATAGTAAATTAGGGTCCACCCATGTGGCTTCATTTTGCCTTAATCGCCTCTAAATACAGTCACACTCTGAAGTCCATGGGGACTTCAACATTAGAATTTGGGGGACACAATTTAGCCCATCACAATAAGAGACTAAGAGGANCCCTCTGTGGTACTTCGATGTGACTGGGCTACCATAATGGTACTGCAGCCTGGGTGGCTTTCGCTTTCTTGCTGTTCTGCAGACCTGAAGTCCAAGATCAAGGTGTAGGCTGAGTTGGTTTCTTCTAAAGCCTCTCTCCTTGGCTTGTAGATGGCCACTTCTCTCTGTGTCTTCACGTTGTCTTCCCTCCATTCCTCTCAGTGTCCTAATTCCCTCACAAAGACAACCGGTCATAGTAAATTAGGGTCCACCCATGTGGCTTCATTTTGCCTTAATCGCCTCTAAATACAGTCACACTCTGAAGTCCATGGGGACTTCAACATTAGAATCTGGGGGACACAATTTAGCCCATCACAATAAGAGAGTAAGAGGAAGGATGACTTTAATATTAGCCTTCTGGAATTTGCAATGAAGTTATGTTACTGAAATAGAACCATGTAAGAAGCATTTTGAGATGCCCAACAGAATTTACGTACTGAAAGGTATTACTTGAAACTCTGAGACTCCATGATTTTTACAAGGGAAAGGGCTCATGGACACGGACCGCAGCGTGGTGATTTTAGCGTAGAGGGGATGTAAGGGGCATAAATAGTCACAGAAAAAATACAATAGAAAGTAAACTTAAATGATTAAATAAATTTTCAAGTAAAAAAAGAAAAATTAATAAGTTTTAATTTTAAAAAGATTTATTTCGCATGTAATAAGTAGCAAGGCATGGTACTGAGACTGTGCAGTACTTTAAAAATGAAGACGATACAGGAAATACACAGTATAATAGGAAATAAACACAGTTCACGCACACGTGAAAGGCATAGTACAAAAATGGCCCTAAGGGAAGACAGATAAGTGTTAAGGATGTTTTAAAAAGAAAGAAACCGTATCAGATGGTAAGAAGGAACAAGCAGAGGATCGAGGACCGAGGCTCGGGGATCGTTTGTTTCTATCATTAGTGATTACTTTTGCCAGCATTTGATGTTTTCCTTGGATGATCCGTGAGGACCAAGTGACCAGCCCAGTACTTTAGAACTGATCATAAATCACTCAGTACTGGCTTTAAGCAATGCCAGTAAATGCTGGATCACACTCGGGGTTTAAACTAGTCAAGATAAGTCGTTTTCATTACTTTTCTTGAATATAAAAAGAAACATCTGCAGATCACTTATCGCTATCTTAGTGAGTTAGGATTCATCTGGAAGGAGGACTCACAGCGGCTCCCACGTGCAGGCTAAGCTGGAGGGTCCTGAAAGTCCCTGCCCAGAACACGGCTTTTGCCTGGAATTTCCACTCTTCCAGGTTAATGTACTGTGACCCCCAAGCACAGTCGTGTTTCAGGCTGAGGAAGTCCATTGGCTCAAGGACTATGGCCGGTTTTCCAATTTAGTCAGTAGTCACTTTGGAAACCTCAGTGGAAATATAATAGAGGTAAGTACATTTTCACAGAGAGGTGAGGAGATAGGAAATAAAATGTGAAATAAACATTAGAGAGCTGGGTGAAGGACACGCAGAAACACTTGCACTCTCTTTGGAAAACTTCTGTAAATCTCCAATGATTTCAAAATTAGAAATTTATAAGTAAAAATAATATAAAGTAAGGAAATGTCCAGGAAATACTGTTAATGTAAAAAACAAACTATAGTATTATATATAAAATGATCACAAACTTGCAAATAGGTATATACCAAACATGCCAAAATATTAGCAATGGTTGTCTCTGTGTGACAGAATTAAAGTTGATCTTCTGTTTTCTGTTTTTACCTTTCTATAAAGCCTCTAAATTTTCTTTAATGAGAACTTTTAAATTTTGTAAGTGAAGACAATAAAGATTATAGAAACAAATTTTTTTAAAAAAAAAACTCTTTTAAATGCTCACAGCCTTAGTTGACCCCTCAGTGTCTCTGTGGAATATTGAGGAGGCCGTTCAAACTTCCCAGTGTGGTGAAGGAGGGCCTCTACTTCAGCCTATCTCTTGCATTCTTCCCTTACCATCCTGAACCACTTACAGGCAGGCCCCCAACCTACCTCGTGCATGTGGAATGTCCTCAGTGTGGAAAGCTCTTCCCCAAATCCTCTCCTACTTAAGGACTGCACCCTCAGGATTCATCCCAGGACTCCCCTGAGATCTACTCAGCCCACAGTACCATAGTACCGCACTTGGACTGATTTTAGCACTTCCCACACGTTGATCTGTCTCACCCGATTGTCTGTGAGCTCCTTGAACACAGGGCTCTGTGTTATTTTCCCCCTTGGAGCATAACAGTGCTGACACCTACTAGGGCCACAAATATTTTTAAGGATGATAATTTTATTCACTACATTCTTTATTTCCCCTCTAGCCTTCTCCGGCCCACCTTCCTAAGTCCCTATACGCAAAGAGAAACTTCCCTCAGTCTAGTCATACAGTTCTCCAAAAAGGAGGTGCCTGACTCCCACCCCAGGGGAGATTGATCCAACATCTTGAATTTCTGGAAATTCTCCCAAGGGCACTGCAGTTACTGGCTCACAAAAGGTTACTGTGTTCAAAATGCTGAGCGAATTTTTGTCCCGTAGTTCCCTAGGCTATTTCCCTATAGCTTAAAAGCAAACTAACCCACCTGGGAATTGAAAACAGAAAAAGCAGGGACTTCCTTTTCCTGCCAGACCTAGCAAATGTAGTCTCCAGAAGTTAATATATTTTTTAAATTTTTTAGATGAAAGGAGACCAGTAAAGTAAGCAGTCAAATCTTCCATCTCTAATGTGCAGTTTCCCTTACATAAAACCTTAACAAGCACAAGTCCTTCTTAAGACTGGATGTGGAAGCAGGATTTTAAACCATTTTGAAAGCCAAACCTCAAGTACCATGCCTTCAGTGAGTTGGGTTTAGGGTTTCACAGAGCACAGCTTCCCTCCTTGTGGTTGCAGAACACACACTCTCAGCACTCACAGCCCACAGGCTGCAGGCCATGCCCTGGCACCTCCCACAGCGCCTGGTGCATGGTGGGCAAGCAGTAGGCACAAAAATTCATCACCGAATGAATAATAGTCTCTTTTTTTCTTATTTGTTTCATTGTAACACTATAATTATCTCTTGGAGAGTGGGGAATATTCCACAAAGTTCCAGAGCAGCCTTGATGGAAGAGGTCTCAGTTGGTACCCTGGTTCATTTCTACACCCCCTATTCTCTCCCCAACTGCTGGACACCCTTCCCCACCTCCTTCACGGATCCCTTCCTGAAGCAGTTCCCTCATCTACAGCTCCTCTTTTCCCTGTGGTGCTCTTCAAATCTTAGAAGACTTGAAGATGCAAAAAGAAAAGAAGAAGAAAGACCATGGGCACATCATGTCCAATTTTGTGTTGTGTTGTGTCTCTCAGAATATCACAGCTCTTTATGTGTTACTACCAACAAAACATTTTGGGACATAGCTCTTGTCAAAATATTAAAGTTACAACTTAGATTATGAAGAATTCATTTATAAAGTATCTTCGAAAACAATAGTATATTATTCAAAATAATAAAAATGTGTTGAGGCAATGGAGTGAATTTCTCACAATGACAGACTGATGCGAGGAGAGCAGATCGGGGGTAAGGGGAGACAGTTTTGGGTAACAGGCCCTTTCGGAGCCCTACAGTAGTCATCTCACCTGAGGCATTTGCTCCCCAGGCAGAATCTTGCACCCGTGCTCACGAACTGGGGCTGACTCTGGATTCCCATCACGGCCCTCAAAGGTCATCAACTCCATGGCCAGGCGAAGCGGAATCCCAACACTCCCCACCACTTCCTCTGTGTTCCAAAGGTAACTTGTGCCTTCCTCAAAGCGCAGAACCGCAAGTATAGGTGTGGCTCTCCTCACTGAATTATGTGCTCTTCAAAAGCAAGGATTTAAGCCATATCCCCAGCATCTAGCAGTGTTTGCCATCTATGAAATGTTCCACACATATTTGTAGAATGCACCAATCTCTCTCCTTCCCCAGGTGCCCAGCTGGGAAGTTCACACAAACAGATTAAACTCTGGAAGAATTTACCTGCCAAACATCTCAGCTCCATAATGGCAGATATTTTGGCTGTTTTGTCCACTGCTGAATCCTGGACCAGTGCAAAGCACATATAGAGAACAAATACATTTTGAACCAATGAATCTGCTCCATTTCTATCCTTCTGCTTCATCTGATTTTCCTGGCACTCACACACGGACCTGATGCATCCCCTCGGGGTTCCTTCCTTTTGCACTGAGTCTCCATGGCTTTGGCCCCTTGCTAAAACCACACACCCCTAGAGCTCACTGGCCTGCTGCTTCCCATTCCTGCCCCCTCCCACGTGGTCTTCACCCTCTTCCTTTCCTCTCCTCTTCTCCCTTCCTTCTGTCCTCATCCTCTGCTCTCCTCCTTCTTCTTCTCCCCTATTCTCCTTTCAATTACTTGAGACATGCCAAAAATACATATATCTCTTTTTTCTTTTTTATTTAATCTTTATTGTATTTTCCCATTACCATTTAGCCCCCTTATCTCCCCCCAGCAATCACCACGTTGTCGTCCATGAATCCGTTTACCTTTTTGCTCAGTCCCTGCACCATAAATTACATCTCAATGAACATGTCTCCACCCACCATTCAGCTCACAAATTAAGATATTACAGTAATAATTGAAGTCTCTATAGTTTTTCTCTTCCTAAAAGTAGCCACCATCTTTTTAAAATATATGTATAGTATTGTTTCACAGTTTTTAACTTACTATTATATACACAATGATTAAATGCGTACTTGTTTACATGTGGCAACATGGAGCTATAGCTCCTTCTTCCTCAGTGCTGTATAATATTTCATTATACAAATATACAACAGCCAATTAATTTATATTGCTACTACTTGATGTGTAGGTGGTTTTTACTTTCTGCTCTTAGGGACACTATTGCCATGGACGTTTTTGTTCCCCTTTAGGTGGGAGCAAAGTGGCCCTTGGGGAGAGAGTCCAGTTGGCTTTTTCGTGAGGACTCTGACAGAGCCAGCACCCTCCAGCCACCTCGACTCAGGACCTCGGAGGCTCAGGAGAGGGTCTAACAGGGACAGTGAGGAGGAATGCACCCAAGTTGCCATCTTTTCAGAACCTGCACCATCTACACAAAGCCTTGACTTTATAATAGCGCCAAACCGTTATGAGATGTTTCCTTGGCAGCCTGGCAGTTCGAGTACATGACTGGAGAAAACAAACTTTGGCATTGATCCAGGACTGGGGTTGAAAGAAAAATTTTTTTTCAAAATTGTGCCTCAGACAGTTTAAAACCCTCCAGTAGTGACAGCATCTACTTTAAAGTGTAGTGTTGCTTTCTTGCCTCAGTGATTAGTATTTCATTCTGCTTGCCTTTTATTTCCCTTTCCCCCAAATCACTGCTTTTGACAGAATTATCAATCCATATCTTAAATACTTTGGAGAAAACATTGAAGGATGAAGTATAAATGTGGAGAAACAACTTTTTAACAGTGTTGGTAACCAAAAGATATAATAATATAAATAAAAATACTCATAAATGACCCCAAATCTAGTACATTAGAATTCTTCTTAAGCTTAATAGAAAAAATGTGGACAGACATTTTGCTATCACAGGATATTTTAAAAACCATTGATAGTCCTCTCAACATATGAAATCTTTATGTGTTCAGGCTAAAATAGTTTAATATATTCTGCTTTTTGGTTCTAAGAGTGCATATCCTTATATCCTACTGGAAGTCATGGAATTCTATACAGTAATTTGAGCACCACCTAGTGGTCACTCCGACTACATTTTTGACCTGAAGGAAATTAATAATGTGCTTTAAGGTATGTGAGCCTAAGGAATGTGAGTAGCAAGATGCCTCCCCTCCCTACTGCAGGAGACTGAAGTAAAAATTTACATAATGCTATCTATCCACCCCCAACACTTTAATAATAATCATAGGCTCTTCTAAATCCATCTTACTGAAAATGCAAAGCCAGAAACGAAAGCCATTATTCTTTTAAGGCCCAAACAATGCTGGATGAACTAAAAAAAATGTGCTTCTGCTCCCAAATGCTCCACTCCTACAGTTCAGCAACCTGTTTTTACAACAGGCTTCATCTTGTGTCTCTCAGATCTTTTCTGGGACACAGTTCAGCACAATCTGCCCTGCATTTTCGGTGTCTGGACTTCATTATTGTTTCCATTTCTAGCCTTTAATAATTTACAACATGTCTTGCTTGATTTTGATTTCTTAAATTACCTCTGGCTCATTGAACTCGTATTGATTCCAACAGCATATTCCAATATAATTAAAGAGAAATGCTAATAATGAATGCTTTGAACAATTATTAGTATCAATCAAAGATATTTCAAAAACACTTAATGGCCATTAAAATAAACAAGAACTTAAATTCTTAATTTAAGAAATAAACAATTATTAAATTAAAGGCGGCACTGAGGGTTTAGCAGATGACGCTTACCTCACAGTATTATGGAACCCCTGACAGCAGAAAGCTGGGAAGTCATGAATTTTCGATTAAACAACCAATCTCTGCTTGAACACTTCCTGGGGGAGAGAATAATTAGGTTTGAAACAAAGGAAAGAGAATGGGTTCCAACATCAAACACAATCAAGTCCCGATCTTTGCTCTTGGCAGTCCGAGCTTTGCAGCCTTGCGTGACTAGCAAAACCTCTGAAATGTCCCTTTTATGTTCTATAAAATAGTTCGGTTGGTAGTTGAGGGAAAAAGTCAAGATCCCCATTCACACGATTATTATAAGAATTAAATGAGATAATATGCTATGTGCTGCTCCTTGCAAGCGGTCTCTTTTGCTTTGAGGCAGCTCTGATAAAGACTTCTATTTCTTTCCCTGCGTTTTTCACCTATTCATTCTGGTCTTACTGGATTTCCATTTTCTGGACAGTTTTTCAGTATACAACGACTCTAAACTCCAACTTCTGACCTCATAGCCTCTGACCACACTGCCTAACTTACACTTTCCTTTCTCCATGTTAGGTCTGTACTTTTCTCTCAAAGATTCTTTATCGCAGTGCTTCCCCAACTTTTCATGTGGTAACACTCTTCAAAAAGTGATAAGATGTGTACCATACTCAGCCACATGGGTGAGGTTGCTCAAAGTCAACAGGTTTCTGCTATCTCTCAGGGGGGCCCCAGCGGGATGGAGATCACCAGCCCACTATGGCGGTGGCCTTCTTATCAGGGTACCTTTAATGGCACTCTGCTCTTGCCACTCTGACTCTCCTGTTCCTGGCCACGCTTGCTGGGATCACTTCCCAAATAAACCACTTGCACCCAAATTCCCAACTCATCATCAGAGATAATGAGTGCCTCCCCCTAAAAATGACAATAAAAATAATTTCCAAGCAAAGAGAACCTTTGTGCATCAAGCTCTGATAAAAAAAAAAGTATTTATCAATCAGTAAGGTAAACAAAGTCTTGAGTGACTAATGAAGGTAACTGTTTAAATCCTATGCTTCACTTTATGTGTAGAAGCACTATATTCATTTTAAGTACCTTTTCAGACTTATGTCAAGATAATTGTCTTTCATAACTAAGGAACTAGGCTACAAAATTTTAATGACTTTTAAGTGTACACCTTTAATAGTAAAACTAAGAGAGTTAAGATTTATTGAACATTTACTATTTGCCAGGCCCTGTGTGAAGTGCTTTGTACCATTCCACTAATTATTGCAGCAACCTAATATTATTTTAGAGGTGTTATTTTACCTACTCCACACATGCAGAAATTGAGACTTAAAGAGATGGTCCAAAGTGGCACCAATCAAAAATTAAAGAAAAAGTTTTAAACTGGTAAATGGAGAGACGTGGCATGATAAACTATTTTCAACGTACAAAATGTTATTCTAATAAAGTCTGCATGAACATTCAGAAGTGAGGTGGAAGACTGAGGTAAGTAACTAGGTAATGCAAGAGCAACAAATTATTTCTTTCCTTGACAACTTAGGAAGAATATTTTGGGACTAAACCATCCATGTGGTTGAATCAGATCTGTACTACATATTATATGTTTAACTAACTCTGGACTTTGTCTTCAACAAATAGTCACTTTTGTCAATTCCATAAGCAACTATGGCTACAAAAATTGTCAAGATGATTATTTTATTAGATGGATCTGAAAATTCTGATATTGTAGAGCTGACATTATTGACACTTCAGTAAAATGAGCTTTTCATTGTTGAAGGCTTTCTGGGTTTATTTTCTCGAGAGAGAGAATTTGTATCAAAAATCTAAATATAGAGAAATAGGCCTGAGCATATGGCCAAGTTTTCATGCTAAGTTGCCTAAATACTTGTGTGCTCACATGAAACTTCTGTTGTCTTCCATAAAGCCTTAGTTTCTCGATTTATTTACACTGCCTCCCATTATAACCACTTGATATCGAAAGTGAAATGGAAATTCTGCTGCATTCTACTCAAAACCATGCAAGTTGCAGCCTTTCCTTTCATTTCTGGGTATTTCATTTATTTAAGTGTCTGATAATAATAGTCCTGAGCCTGGAAATTAGATTTCTAAGTGTTCTAGGTTTTTTTTTCTTTAATTTACAAATTAAATCATCATACTTCATTCTACTTTTGTAAGTGGGCAGAAAGCCTGTTTCCTGTTAGAGATGAGCTAACCATGTTCGGGCAGCACTTTGAAGAAGACTTGGACAACCTGCTGGCAAGAGAGTCAACTGGGGAAAAAAGTATATTTGTATTTGGAAAATGAGTCAGTGCTAGAAACCAACTGCATTCGACACAAAAACATTTGCTAAAAATGAGAAAATTGAAAAGGATTCAAAGGAACCACTAGAACTGATAAATTAATTCAGCAAAGAAGCAGGATACAAAATTAATGTCCAGAAATCAGTTGCATTTTTATATGCCAATAATGAACTACCAGAAAGGGAAACTAGGAAAACAATCCCATTCACAAGTGCTACAAAAAGAGTAAAATACCTAGGAATAAGTCTAACGAAGGAAGTAAAAGACCTGTACTCAAAAAACCATGACACCGAAGAAAGAAATAGAAAAAGATCCAAATAGCGGGAAGCACACACTGTGTTCATGGATAGGAAGAATTAACATTAAAATGTCCATAGTACCCAAAGGAATCTATAGATTCAACACAATTCTTATCAAGATTCTAATGATGTATTTCACAAAACTTCACTAGAATATTTTTAAAATTTATATGGAACCACAAGAGACCCTGCATAGCAACAGTTATCCTGAAAAAGAAGAACAAAGTTGGAGGAATCATGCACTTAATATCAAACTCTACTATAAAGCCATAGTAATCAAAACAGCATGGTACTGGCATGTAAACAGACATGGAGAACAATGGAACAGAATAGAGAGCCCAGAAATAAACCCACACCTTTATAGCCAATTAATATTCAACACAGGAAGCAAGCTCATACAATGGGCTAAAACCGGTCTATTCAATAAATGGTGTTAGGAAAATTGAACAGATATGTGCAGAAAAATGAAACTAGACCACCTTTTTGCACCACACACAAGAATAAATTCAAAATGGACCGAAGACTTAAATATTAGACCTGAAACCATAAAAATAATAGAAGAAAACATAGGCAGCAAAATCTCAGACATTGCTTGTAGCAAGGTTTTATTGGATATATCTTCCCAGGCAAGGGAAACTAATGTAAAAATAAAGAAATGGGACTACATCAAACTAAAAAGTTTTTATACAGCAAAGGAAAATATCAACAAAATAAAATGACAACCCAAAGAATGGGAGAACATATTCACCAATACACCTAGTAAGGGATTAATATCCAAAATTTATAAATAACTTACAAAACTCAACTCCCCAAAAAACAAACAATCCAATGGAAAAATGGGCATGGCTGGTGTGGCTCAGTGGACTGAGTGCCAGCCTGTGAACCAAAGGGTCACTGGTTCCATTCCCAGTCAGAGCCTGGGTTGCGGGCCAGGTCCCCAGTTGGGGGCATGCAAGAGGCAAACACACAATGATGTTTCTTTCATTCCCTTCCCCCTCCCTTTCCCCCTCTCTAAAAATAAACAAGTACAATCTTTTTTTTTCAATGGGCAAAAGACCTGAATAGAGACTTCACCAAAGAGGACATGCAGATGGCCAGCAGACATATAAAAAGATGTTCAACATCACTAATCATCAGAGAAATGCAAATTAAAACCACAATGAGATGCCATCTCACACTTGTCAGAATGGCTATTATCAATAAATCATCAAACAACAAGTGCAGGTGAGGATGTGGAGAAAAGGGAACCCTTTACATTGTAGGTGGGAATGCAGATTGGTGCAGTCTCTGTGGAAAGCAGTATGGACCTCAAAAATTAAAAATGGACCTACCTTTTGATCCAGCAATCCCACTTCTTGGACTATGTCTGAAGAAACCCAGAATATTAATTTGAAAGAACATAGCACTCCTATGTTCATTGCAGCATTATTTGCAATCACCAAGATATGGAAGCAGCCCAAGTGTCCATCAGTAGATGAGTGGATAAAACAACTATGGGGCATTTATACAATGGAATATTCCTCAGCCATAAAAATGAGAAAGTTTTACCCTTTGTGGCAGTATGGACCTGGAGAACATTATGATAAGTGAAATAAGCCAGTCAGAGAAAGACAAATATTACATGATTTCACTCATATGTGGGATTTAATGAACAAACTGAACAAACAAGGAAAATGGGGACAGACTCATAGATGGAGACCAGGATGATGGCTAAGGGAGTAGGGAGGTGGGGGGTGGAGGGGTTGAGCAAAAAGGAAAAAGGACTCATGGACATGGACAACCGTGTGGTGATTGCTGGGGGAGAGGGTATAAGGGAACTAAGTGTTACTGGAAAAAATACAATAAAGATTAAAAAATAGTAAAAAAGAAAAGAAAATGCTTCAACAACCAATGTCACCCCAATAAATTCAATAAAAAGAAAAAAAGAAAAGAAAATGCTTCAAGAGAAACTGTGTAATAAGTATATCTAGAGTTGTCAGGCAGAAAATTCTTTATTAAGAATTCTGTTTAATTACAATGACATCAATTTTTAGAGCAACTCCAGAATAAATTAACAGATTTGTAAAACTAAAATACATACATGAAATCACTGAGTGTATTCAGAACTTTGCCCTAGAATTTTCAAAGTCTGAACATTTAAGTGAGTTTTAGTAAGAGACCGAGTGTCTGCCCTAAACCAAAGTCCATAAAAAATTTTTTGAAGGAACAAAATTATAGTAGCATATGCCAATATGCCACAAAAGCAATAGATTTATCAGAGGGACTTTATTTCATTTTAATTTTTTAAAATTAATTCATTGTTGTTCTATTTTTGATTTTTTGAGGTATCTCCATACTGCTTTCCAGAGCGGTTACACCAGCATGCATTCCTACCAACAGTGCACAAGGGTTCCCTTTTCTCCACATCTCCACCAGTACTTGTTTATTATTGGTGATGGTCATTCTGACACATGTGAGGTTATATCTCATTGTTTCACCAGAGATTGTTTCTTCCCAGGGTCACCCAGGTCAAAGACATGTAGGTCAAAGGCAGAGCCAAGACTGTTAAGATTCTAGTTGTTGTGACTTCCAGCCAAGATGGAGGCATAGATGGAAATACTGTGCCTCCCTGCACAAACAAATTTAAGAAAAACAAAGATTTAGAAACAAAAACACAATCAGAACAGACAGAAAATTGAACTGTACTGAAGTCCAACAATGAACTATTCATCCAGACTGGTAAGAGGGGCAGAGTCACCAGCCAGTAGAGAGGAGTCGCAGCAAAAAAAGGGGTGGTTGGTAGACCCAGGTGCGGGGAGGAAACAAGCAAACCCAGTATGGCATGCAAGGTGCTTGGCTGACCGCGGACACACATTCCCACGCAAACCAGGCAAAAAATGGGCAATGAGAAAGACCGTGCAACCCAGGGCCCCAGCGATGGAAAATAAAGCCTAAAAGCACTGATTAAAAATCTTGCGGGTTTGAGGTGCTGGGAGAGACTCCCAGCCTCACAGGAGAGTTCATTGGAGAGACCCACAGGGTCCTAGAATGTACACAAGCCCACCCATCAGGGAACCAGCACCGGAAGGGCCCAGTTTGCTTGTGGAGAGTGGCAGAGGAGACCAAAATCTGAGCAGAGCAAGCGCCATTGCTCCCTCTCTGACCCCACCCCCACATGCAGCATCACAACCCAGATACTGGGTTGACCTGCCCTGGTGAACACCTAAGGCTCCACCCCTCATACACAACAGGTGCAAACAGACCAAAACATTATGGTTCAAACAGAAGAACAAATCAAAGCCCCAGCACCAGTACTTTTAAGTGACCAAGAGATAGCCAACCTATCAGATGCACAGTTCAAAATACTGGTGATCAGGATGCTCACAGAACTGGTTGATTTTGGTCACAAATTAAATGAAAAAATGAAGGCTACCCTACATAAAATTAAGGAAAATGCGCAGGGAACCAATAGTGTTGGAAAGAAAACTGGGACTCAAGTCAATGGAGTGGACCAGAAGGAAGAAAGAAATAACCAAACAGAAAAGAATGAAGAAACAAGAATTCAAAAAAATGAGGAGAGGCTTAGGAGCCTTCAGGACATCTTTAAACATTCCAACATCTGAATTATAGGGGTACCAGAAGGGGAAGAGGAACAGCCACAAGTGGAAAACTTATTTCAACAAATAATAAAGGAGAACTTCCCCAATCTGGAAAAGGAAACAGACTTCCAGGAAATCCAGGAAGCTCAGAGAGTCCCAAAGAAGGTAGATCCAAAGAGGAACACACCAAGGCACATCATAATTACATTAGCCAAGATTAAAATGAAGGAGAGAATTTTAGAAGCAGCAAGAGGTAAGGGGACAGTCACCTACAAAGGAGTTCCCATCAGACTGTCAGCTGATTCCTCAAAAGAGACCTTACAGGCAAGAAGGGGCTAGAAAGAAGTATTCCAAGTCATGAAAGGCAAGGACCTACATCCAAGATTGCTTTATCCAGCAAAGCTCTCATTTAGAATGGAAGGGCAGATAAAGTGCTTCTCAGATAAGGTCAAGTTCAAGGAGTTCATCATCACCAAGCCCTTATTGTATGAAATGTTAAAGGGACTTATCTAAGAAAAAGAAGATAAAAAATGAAGAGTGAAAGGACAGCAAACTCACAGTTATTAACAACCACGCCTAAAACAAAAGCAAACTAAGCAGACAGCTAGATCAGGAGTGGAGCCACAGAAATGAAGATCACATGGAGGGTTAGCAACAGGGGAGTGGGAGGAGGAGAGAGGGGGAAAAGGTACAGAGAATAAGTACCATAGATGGTGGGGAGAAAATAAACAGAGGGAGGGCAAGAGTAGTGTGGGAAATGTAGAAGCTAAAGAACTTACTGACACATGGACATGAACTAAAGGGAGGGAATGTGGGGGGAGGTATATGCAGGGTGGAGGGGCATGAAGGGGGAATGGAACAACTGTAATGGCATAATCAATAAAATATATTTTTTAAAAGATTCTAGTTGTTATGATTCACAATGACATTTGTGAGCATTTATGGCACCGTATAGCTTATAAACTGCTTTTCCATGCATTAATCACATGGCCTTTATCACAATCCTGTCAAGTAGGTAGCACAGGTATTACTATTACTATTTCCATGGTACAGAAGCAAAGGAATCTAAGTCTCCCAACAGCACAGTTTTCTCTAATCCCATTACTCAGTCTCAATTCTGAAATGGTACATCCTTAAAAGATTGCAAGAGCCCCAACAAGCCCAAATCACCCATCATCACATTGATACCGAAGGATGGCACCCACTTACTGAATTACTCGGTGACAGGATGGGGCTGGCCCTGCCATTATATTCTGTGAAATCATGGCTTGATCATTTAAGAAGGTGATGAGCACTCCAGAACCAATGAAAAGGGAAAAATAAACCAGTGTGACAAATGAGGCAACCAAAATAAATGCATATCACCCCCCTGATGACAACCGATTACTAAGCCATAAAACTAGCAAATGCAACCCACAACTTGAGCATCATCATAAATCTGCCTAAAGCAGGCTCCAGGCATCACCCCACGCAGCACTGCAGGGAACTCTACAGTACTTCCATGGCAACTGTAGCTAAGGACATCATCAGGATGCTGAAAATTTAAAAAAGAAGAAGAAAGAAGACAAAGTTTTCTTTGTCGCCAAAAACTGGAGACAAACAAGATCGTTTCCCTGGTAGAGTGAAGTCTGCTGTTCACTCCCAGAAAATATAAATATTTAACTACCTGAGTCAGGCAGCAGCCAGATATTTCAGCCAGGCAAACCCACCCTCCTAATCTACATTCTTTCAAGAAAGAAAAATGAACCAAGGAGCTGAAAACAGAAGGAACTCAGAAATGCATATACCAATCCGGCGGCAGCATGCTCCAGTCTAATGGATTGGTTGTGAGTCAGGAAAGAAACCCAGTCATTTATTAACCGAAGCTAGATGGCCAGGCAGGTATTGTCAGGGCAAAGAGAAAATCAGAAGTAGATTCTGCCCTAGGGGTTTTGTAAGGAGACATAAAAGATAAATTACTTTAAAAGAAGCTAAAATGTGATGGATGGCAAAAGAGAACTAGGTCGTTGCTATTAGATTTTAGATGATTGAAGGGTATTATGAGTTCAGTTATGTACCTCAAAAAGATATTATAAAGTCCTAATCCCCAGGGCCTCAGAATGTGACCTGATTTAGAACTAGGGTCCTTGCAAACATAATCAAGCTGAAATGAGGCCCTTAGCCTTATAGACCTACTCTGACTGGTGTTCTTATGAGAGAGGAGAACACCATGTGAAGATGAAGGCAAACAGGGAGAAGATATCCACAAGGCAACACGGATAGTTTGGGGTGATGCAGCTACAAAGCAAGGAACACCAAGGACTGCAGAGGACCACGAGAAGCCAGGAAGAGGCAAAGAAGCATTCTTCCCAGAGCAGGCGAGAGAAGATGGTTGTGCCAACACACTGATTTCAGACTTGTAGCCTCCAGAACTGTGAGGGCGCACATTTCTGTTGTTTTCGGCTGCCCAGTGTCTGGTCCTCTCTCCCTGCAGCCCTAGGAAACTGACACAGAGGGAGAGATCACTCTCTACTAAAGAGTTTGCAGCCAGGCTTCTTGTAAGAACTGACATCTAAATAGAACCTTGGAGCACTTGTAGCATCTGCATGCTAAGAAATGAGATTCCTTATTTACATGATAATGCCATCTACCATTTATTGAGAATATACCATTTCCAAGTATTGTTCCAGGAATCATTCGTGTGTAACTGGAGTGATGCCCTCTGACTCATACACAGAGGACATCTGGAGCTCTCTCCTTTCTCGGTGAGCCTCCCCGTTCCATCCCACAATGGGCGAGGTATGTAGAAGCTTCAGTATGGAAAATGGAAGAAGCAGCAGGGTGTGGGGGTTCGGGAGACCTGTGGAGGGGAAGAGGAGAAAATGGAGCAGATGGCAAATTCCTATCTGTTCCCATTCTAAGCCCTGGCCATGACCACCCTTTAGAAGAGAAGGTGGAAGCAAATTCCAGAACCTCTGTGAGTTGTTTCATTTTCATGTGGAACTAGGTGAGGAAGAAGTTAGGGTGACTCTCAGAGGCTCTGCATGTTTGGGACTGAGATGGCTTAGAGCCATCCCCCCTCCTCTCCACAGAAACAGGCCACATGGAGGCTTCCCAAGGACCAGGCTCTTTGGGAGCAGTAAGAGTCAACACCCTTGGCATGGGCTGTGTTCTCCTATGGACAGTGACCCTGGATAAACTTCAGCCTTGGCGAAGCTCAGCAAGTGGCCTTGCAAGCAGATGCTGGCCACGTGGGAGTTGGGGCAAAAAAATAATAACAACAACAACAGGACAGAAGCCCATGGCAACTGCAAAAAAAAAACCAAACAAAAAAAACCCCCCAAGTTAGCAAGGGAATTTGTGGGAAGGGAATCAATTTCCTGAAGTCAAGTATGATGGAAATTCATACCATAAAAATTGAAATACAAAAAGAATGTGAGACCTTGTTTTGTGATAACAGGCTGATGATGAGGCCAGATTTTCCCATTTAACCCAACTAAAATCCATTATTATCCCCACTTGGAAGGCAAGAAAACCAAGGCTCAGGAGGTTAAATCATTTGCCCAGCCAGTTGCCTAGTCATTAAGTGATTCAATCAGAAATAAAGCTGTGTCTGTCTTTCACAAAGGCCAGGGCTCTTTCTGCTGTTCTGTGCGCACTGCAGACCTAGGAAAAGGAAAGTCACCATGTTTGCAAGGAGTTCAGGAAAGAGTGCAATAAGGTGAGGGAGTCAGCCTGGGTCCTGGCAGGAAACAGAATGCAACCCATTGTTCAAATGAAGAGACTTCAATAAAGATACTACTGACATAGCTGTGGGCATAATTAAGAATACCAACAAGGGCTATTAAGACACCCTGAGATCAGCAATAAAAAAAAAAAAAAAAAGCTATTATGCTCCTAGTGAGTCCTACTGGGACCTGGAGCTGTGATAGGCCGCCAGCAGGATCTACAGTCATGGAGTGACAACACCCCTTCCAGAGATGTGGCTCCAAAGCAGAGAGAGAGTGGGAAAATTGGACCTTTGCTCTCACCTTACAGTCTCCTTCTGGTGCCACCTACCAGCTGTGTCCAGCTGCAAACCAGCTGTGACGAGAACTGGTGCGAGGATCAGAGACTGATAGAGATGGAAGAGAAGGAAGATATTTCCAAGGAGAGGAAGGTAGTTAGGGCCGCGTGCTGGCCTTGACCTGTTTTTGCTCTCACATCCATCCCCTGCCCTACTCTGCCCTGCTCTGTATCAAAGAGAATTACTTTTCTCAGCTTCCTTTGCCCTCTGTTTCCAGCATCAATTCAGCCAATGACAGGGGGTGGGGGGCGACAGGGCAGGTATTGAAGGAGAACATCAGGGCAAAAAGGGAGAAGCCGGCTGTTTCTGCCCCTCTCTTTCTGCTCAGGCGTTGTCTGTGGCAGAGGCTGTCTCTTCCAGGGACCCAGTGTTGCCACAAGAACTGCTGTTACCCCAGCTTCTGCTTGGTGGCCCTGGATCCTTTCTTCCCTTAAGCTTTAGGCTGTGGTTTCAGCTTCTGCTCTTAATCTCAAGGATTTCACACTCTCCCACTTTAGGCTTCTTAGCCCTCTTGTCTCCTGTATAACCAATCTCTTGAACTAAATTTTCTCTGTGTAAAACATCGAGAATATTTCCAGGACCCTGAGTGATAGAGTAAACATATCAGAGAGCCCAACTTTCCCAGGAAAGTAGAATGACAATGAATATAAACAAGACTTGCATCTCACACTATTGTGAGCTTGTTCCTTCCTGACACTGGGGCCTCCAGGCCCCCAGCCACCAGGGTTCTGACTGACTTTCTGGCCCAGGTCGCCATTCTCACTCCTGGAGCTCATGAAGAGCATGGAGGCAATCTTCAACTGCAGTCCTTAATTTTCTTGCTGACTTATTCTTCTGTAGGTGTCTTGTGAATACCCATCCCTGACTAGGACAACGTATCTATTTTCTCTCTTCTTGCATGTTTAGTGTAGAACTACTGCTTGGCCCAAAGTTTTGTTTCCTGGGCTGTTTGTCTGTTCTATTCATTATGTGCATAGTACCCATTTCCAACAATCCCACACCCAGATCTTTCCAGAATCTCTTGAATCTGCTAAGGTTCATACTGGTTTGAAATTAACGCAAAAGAAGTCCACTAAGAATCAGAGCCCCAAAATAAATTTATGACAACATGCTATAATTCACACTTGAAGTTGTAAAAACCTGAAATGCCTTTATAAAAACAAAATAAAATGCTGATATATGAAACCTGACATAGGAAAATCAATGTGTTTACAGTAATTACCTACAAAATAAATTCACTGCATTTTTTACTTTAGAATATCAAACTCCTACCAACATTTGGAATTTAATTCAATTTACAAAATTGCCATTTGCTCACAACTCTTCAGGATGACCTGCCTTTACACCTGAGTTTCATCTCAAATACATGACACTGATTTAAATACATATAAGAACATTTCAGACAAAGACTCAGTGTTTTCTCCAATTCAGATTTTTTGTTCCAAACTGGGATGCAGTTTAGCCTAGTTGTTAACTGCAAAGTTGTGGTAAATTGCATTATTGGGTGTGATTCTTTCCTATACTCTATCCAGTCCTCGGCTGTTGTCTTTGGAATCCTCCCATGTGGAAGGTTGGATTTGCAGGTGGTAATTATTGAGGTGTGCTCTTAGGAACACAAGATTAGGCAGAGAGAAAAATCCAATCTGTTGAGGGCCTGAATATAAATAGAACAAAAGCCAGAAGAAGAAGAAGAAATTCATCCTTTTTTCCTGCGTCTCTGCTTGACCTGGGACATTTCATTTTACCCTCCTGCCCTTGGACTGGAATTTACATCATCTCCTCTGGTTCACAGGCCTTTGGCCTTGGCCTGAATTACACCGCTGGCTTTCCTGGGTCTCCAGCTTACAGATGGCAGATATCTCCTTATGGGACTTCTCAGCCTCCATAAATGTGTGGCTCAATTCCTCATAATAAATATCCATCTCCTGTTGGTTCTGTTTCTCTGGAAAACCCTGACTAATACAATGACTTACCTGTGACCTTAAATAATTTGCCCAGCTTTTTTTTCTAAGCCTCAAGTTCACCTTTGATACAGAAATAATAATGTCTGCCCTATGTTTGTGAGTTTAGTACATAGCAGCTCAAAGGCACTCAGTTACTTTGAGTTATGGTCAATATTTGTATGCTTTTATCTCTAGTTGCAAAAACCACAAACCTAGAAAATATTGGTTGGTGAAGTGGGGAAACGAAGGCAGGATGAGTTCCCAATGATCTCCAGTTTCTCGGGCTGCTCCTGTCCTGACCTTGGCCCTCCGAACGTTTATGTTCTGGCGGTGGAGGTAATGGCAGAGTTGGGTCCAGCAATGTGATGGTAACTGGAGTGTCTGGCCTCTGATTCCTGGACCACTGAGCCAAGGATAATATCAGATGAAGGAGGCAAGGAAGAACAGGGGACATTAAAAACATTAATGTCCCCTCCAGTCCTACACTAGCGCTTTCCTGTGCCTTCCAGGCACTGGAACTTTCTCACCTTTATATAATATGATGCTCTGATGCAGCAAGAACAGTGTGTGGGGCCCTCATTGTGCAGCTACTTCAAACATTGCTGTAGGTGGGAAATTTTTGTTCACTGAAACTCTTCGGCCAGGTTTCGGCAGAGTGGCAGGGTGCTTTGCTTTTTTCTCTTCCTTTTAAAGCTGAGAAGGAAAACAAAGTGCAGAAGTAATGTTAACCAAATAAAGAGACGTTATGCTTTCTTTAAAACCTCACTGGCATCAGAAAATGTATTCCCAGATGAGCCATAACCAGAGGGATGAGGCTACACATATCCCAAGTCTTACGAGAGAAAGTTTTAATTACAGACTTTATATTTTATGAAGAGTGGATCCAAGTTTCGTTTCTGAGGAGAACTGAGACCTTCAAATCCTTCACTATACCTCTGAAATCCTAACTATAGCACTCTATGTCCACTTATTAGGTTATTTTATTTTAAACATGAATGAAACCGAGAGTCATTCCTCTTCACTTTCTAAATTCCTAAAACAGCTACTCTCTGTTTTTAATGGTGCTGTGAAAAAAAAGAAAAGAGAAAAGAAAACAGTGCATTCCTGAAACATTACGAAAGACCCACAGAAGAGAGGCAAGTGCAGCATATTGGAGAGGATCCCGGGGAAGAGCTTCTCAAATGTTTTATGCCAAGACACCTTAACAAAAGAGGAGAGAAAAAAACTGCCCCTGGGACATCAGGAAGTATAACTATAAGTGCAAATAGATAACATTCGTGGGAGCTCACTGTGTACCCGCCACTGTCCCAACACTTAACATAGATTTGTAATTTATGCTCATAACCCTATAAAGGAGATGAAATTATTATTTCCAGTTTACAACTAAGGAGACTGAGGAACCAAGACCCGAAGAGATTAAGCCACTTGCCCAAGGACACACAGTTAAAAAAGAGGAGAGCTAGAATCCTGAGTCTTGCTCAAAAGGTTGGCTTCAATCACAAGTTGCCTCCATGGTCTACTACCCGCTCCAAATTTCGCTGAGCTTTACCTTGAAGATACAAATGGAGATCTCATTCAATTCCATAATAGTTTCACAGTTAATTTAACATACAATACTCTTTAAGAAGATTTTACTCTCTATTTTCAATGTCCTACTTCTTCAAGTAAATCCTCAAGGAAAAGCGATGAACGCTCCAAGATAGAGTGATTATCTGAGATGGCGTGCTCAGTTGGCCCAGGGGAGCTGAACTGCCCAAGAAAAATGAAGACGCCTTTATTGTTTCAGTCATGATTAATTTATCTAGTTAGCCAAATATTTAAGACTGAAGGTTAGTTTCTTCCTCAGTGTAAAGGCAACTTATTCTAAAGGGTTGTGGATAACATGGAATTGAACAGAACACATGAACTCAGGAAATCAGCAGGAAAAAGGAGACTAACACGTTAGTTAGACAGATGAGGCTTACCAACTCAAAATAAGCATAAGACTTGACATGAGCTAGACCATCTTATTAGCAGGATATTTTTAGTTTGTGCTGAGATGAAGTGCATGTGTGAGAGAGAGAGAGAATGAGAGAAAATGTGTGTGTGTGCATGTGTAAGAGGGAAAGAAGGAAAATTTGGAGAAGGAGCAAAAAGTCTGGTCTGCTTTTGTAATAAAAGATGATGCATTTTGAAGGGGGAAAAGTACAGGATTTATAGCTAATTCAACCACGAATGAGAACATTATATGTAATATTTAATAATAGTGCAATTTATCTTATTTTATCAAATTCATTCAAATTTCAAAGATTTAAAATGTCTTTTAATTTCATCTTAGAATTGATGAAGTGCAGTAATTCTCTGAATTCCACTCCCAAAATGAAGATAATTCAGCCCGACGGAATGATGGTGAGGGTGAGTGAGGTAACACAGGCCTAACATGGTACAGGTCCTCAGGAAACATAAGAAGTATTATTATTTCCAACCCTTTTTGCCAAAAGCAAGTTAATAGCATGCTTCCCCAAACTAATATTTTATTTTTTACTGCAAAAGTTTAAATTACAAAAGGGAGCAGTAACCTCATCACAAATGAAAACAATATGCCAATGGATAAAGCAAGACAATATTTCTCCTTGATACAGGGTGCAGCCAAGGGGGGGGGCGGCAAAAAAAGATTTGGAATGGTGTCCAGAACTCAAAGTGTATAGGAATAGTGGAGGAAATATTAAGATGTCCTCACCTGCCCCAGGTGTCAGTTGGGGGAAGGGACAAATGGAGCAGGACCATTGAGAGTTGCTTTGCATAGCAACAATTTTGCAGCTAACCCCTGGAATGGTCATTTAACGTATCTATAACCTTTAACTGGTTTCATAGATATGTTAAATAGGTGTGGCCATGCTCTGAGCCAGGGAGAAGGGAGTGGCTTCTACCCAGAATGTAACTGGGGGCTGAGGCTCTGAGAGACTGCCTGCGTGAGAGCCATGTGGCTTTAGCAGACTGAGGAACCCCTCTTGCCCAGGTGAAGGGGAGAGCCATGCGGTTTCAACAGAGTTAAGACCTCCTCTTGCCCAGGTGAAAGGGAAAACCACGCAGCTTTGCCAGAATGGAGATCCCTGCGGCCAGGTGAAGAAGAAAGACACGCGCTTTTGGTGGAGTGCAGACCCCTGTAGCTTTGGTAGAAGAGGCCCATGCGGCTTTGGGGTGCTCCCTTTGGCTGAGTGGCCTGGAAAGCAGGAGAGACTTTGACTAGAACTTGGCACAAAGAACTCTTGCCAGTGGAAGGTGCCACATGACTTTGGATTAATTGGAGATGCTACTTGAACAGGCAACACAGCTCACAGTGCCAGTGACC
Organism: Sturnira hondurensis; assembly: GCF_014824575.4. Classification (NCBI taxonomy): domain Eukaryota; kingdom Metazoa; phylum Chordata; class Mammalia; order Chiroptera; family Phyllostomidae; genus Sturnira; species Sturnira hondurensis. The sequence continues at coordinate 3,399,934 of NW_028081539.1, forward strand.
TGAAAAACGGACGTGTGCTCTTTTCCTGATTTACGGTTCCTGGAGTTGGGACAGTGGGGGAAGGGAGCGCTGTGTGTGTGTGTGTGTGTGTGTGTGTGTGTGTATGTGTGTGTATAGGTGTATACCCTTGAAGATTTTGATATTTTAAGGAAGGCATTAGGACTGAATAGCATTAAATAAACATTTTGTTTCCTTTTCACAAATCTCTGGCATTGAGAGATGTCTTTCCAATTGGCGGCGGCAGACAGAAGAGCCCAGTAGATTTTAGTATACCGTCCTTCAGAGGGTCCCCTGTTTTCTGTAACAGTTTTTTGGCATCCCTGGGTGGGTCACGTATTGCCCCCCCTTGGACCTATTGTTCGGTAACATCCTCCCCTGTGTTTCCTGTGCTTTCAGAACAAATACCTGTGCATGAATATCCACACAAACATAGAAAGTGATACATCTCTTTAAAATATACTTTTGATGTATTTATTTGAGCACCCACAGAGTTTTTCACAGTGCATAATAAATAAAGAAGCACATTAGAAGAGACATGATTTATTAATTCTCTTTTTTAAAAGTATTAGGAACTATTAGTGAAATGAATATACATTACACCATACCTACACTTAAAGAGCTCTAGAGGCTAGTAATGTTTTATTCATATTTGTATCTCCCATAATAGACTTGAAAGTTTTTCTTTTTCTTTTTAAAAAATATTTTATTTATTTATTTTTAGATAGAGGGGAAAGGAGGGAGAAAGAGAAACATCAATCGGGGTTGGCTCTTACACGCCCCCCACTGGGGGCCTGGCCTGAAATCCAAGCATGTGCCCTGACTGGGAATCGAACCAGCGACCCTTTGTGTCACACGCCAGCACTCAATCCACCAAGCCACACCAGCCAGGGCAAAATTTTTTCTGATCATCCTAATTAGATGTAGCCTTTCTCAGCTTTACGAGTTCAAGAATTTCTATATTATGCTTATCATTTTTATCAGAAACTACTGCTTACTGTGGTGCCAGACCAGTGGTATTAGCATCACCTATGAACTTGCTGGGAATGCAGATTCTAGGCTTCACTCCAGATCTACTGAGTCAGAAACTGAGGGTAGGGCTCAGAAATTGGCATTTCAATAAACCCTCCAAATGATGCTGGTGCTTGCTGAGGTTTGACAACCACTTGTTTAGAAGTTGCCGTGGAAAAAACTGAACAAGTCAGCACCCATACATTTTCCATTACAACCGTATTTCAGTCTACTTTGAGATTTAGATTTCAATTGATACCAAGAACTGGAGGAAGCATTACAGAGAAAGGCTGGTGGATAGAGGAGATTGTTTACAATGGAACAAGAGTTCCAGAATCAGGTCTGGATGTTGACTTCCGGCCATCCTCTCCTAAGCCTTCATGTGACTCACTATCCTAAGACTTTGTGTGGGCTCGGACTTTCTTTTTTTGAGAGAGAGAGAAAGGGAGGGAGACAAACATTGATGTGAGAGAGGAACATCAATTGGCTGCCTCCCATAGACGCCCCACCCCAGGACCAAACCCAAAACCCAGGTCCTGACCAGGAATCCAATCGTGACCTCTGGGTTTACAGGACAGTACTCAAATGAGACCCACTGCTCATGGCACTCAGCCATCCTTTTACTCTATTTTTATTTTTTAATTTTAGAGAGAGGGGAAGGGAAGGAGAAAGAGAGGATGAGAAACATTGATCTGAGAGAGAAACACCCATTGGGTGCCTTCCTTCTGCAACTCAAGAAACCAAATCTGCAACCCTGGCATGTGCCCTGACTGGGAATTGAACTGGCGACCATTAGGTTCACAGGACAATTCCCAAACAACTGAACCACACCAGCCAGGGCTTAGCCATTCTTGATAGAAACTAGTGACTGATGTATACAAGGGGGATATCTGGATTAATAACTATAATATCAATATTTTATAATAATAACTATATATTTAATAACTATTAATCCAGGTTCAATGCTAAAAACCAGCAAAAGGACAAGCTCCATGGTCTCCTAGTTCTAATGGATAGAGCATCTGTTTGCACGAGTCTAATATCAGATGGAACAGATACGGCCAGATAGACTAACAATTATTTAGTTTATCCTCAGACTAAGCAAATCGTAGGATATTAAGCCCACAATACCTAAGAAGCACTTAAGTTCACAGAGGATTTTATTTACTCATACGGGGAAGGGGGAGATAAACATTGATTTGTGAGAGATATAAATTTGTTGCCTCTTGCAGACCTTTGTGGCCCCAGCTGGGAACCTGGCCTGCAACCCAGGCAAGTGCCTTGACCAAGAATCAAACCAGAGACCTTTTGGTCCCATAGGCCAGCACTCAATCCACTGAGCCATACCAGCCAGAGAGACACTTTTTGATTTATACCCCATGCTTGTACTCCTGGTGTTTCCTTTGCTGTGATGCAAACCCCTCCCAATCTACCACCAAGATCGTTCTCCAAATGGAGCCAACTATTCCACTGGTGGCTTCAGCCCTAATTATACAGGTTACTCCACACTTACTACTATTTACATCATTTGTATTTCGTTTTTTCCTAAGAAATTGATGAGGGGATCCTGACACCCAGACAGCTGCTCTGTTATAGTTGGGCCCTCTCCTCCTGGCTAAGCTTCAGCTTTGTTCTTGGCTCTCAGTGCTCTCGAGTCCCAGGAATGTAAACACTGGGAAAACTTATCCTCTTTATCTTGTCTCTTACTTCCTATGCTCCCTGAATTTACTGACCTAACATATTTTATTTATAATAACTACTAAACCAAATACATTTCCTCCCTTCAATAAAATAGATCTCCTTTTTGATCAAAACAACCCACAGTGGACAAGGCAAGAAGGTGGGCCCAGGCATGCATGATGAAAAGGGTGAGGACTGGGAAAGTAAAGAGCTGCGATGGGAATGCAGGCTTAGCCGACGTCTGAATGTGTGTCAGTACAGAACTGCGGCTGACGCAAGAGCTTGGAAACTTAGACAGACATGGATTCCAGAATTAGATAAGCCAGTTTTCACTGTGTAATCTGGGAAATAATAATAGTAGGCTCATAGGCTTGTTGCAAAGATTAAATGACAGTAAGTGCACAGCAGAGTTTCCAGTACAGCGTGAACCTCAGAAAATAGTAACTTGGAATTTCCATTTCTTATGAATAAACTACACCACTCCTTAGACCAGTTAAAAGATAATGCACAATACAGATTTAAGTGATAAATTGAGTTTTTATTGGTTTCTACAAACATAAAAATATTCCTGAGGCCCTGGCTGGCGTAGCTCAGTGGATTGAGCGCGGGCCTGCAAACCACACGATCGCGGTTTGATTCCCAGTCAGGGCACATGCCTGGGTTGCAGGCCAGTTCCCAGCAGGGGACACATGAGAGGCAACCATACATTGATACTTCTCTCCTTCCCTTCCCCTCTAAAGATAAATAAATTAAATTTAAAAAATAAAAATAAATAAAATATTTAAAAAAAATATTCCTGAGGAGGGAAGTATTATTAAGTCTTTGGATAAGATTCAGGAAAGAATTAGCACTATGCTGTAATGAATTTACAGGGAGAAGACATGATCTCCAACCTCAATGAGGCAAGACATGGAATTCTTTAAAGACTATTTTTAAAAGGAATTTTAGGTTTACAATAAAATTGAGAGGTATATATGAGTTACAGAGATTTCTGATACACTCCCTGCTTCCCCTCATGCATAAACTTCCCCTTTTCAACATCACTCACTAGAATGGGTTGTTTGTTTGTTTGTTTGTTTTTGGCCAAGGATGAACCTATCCTGATACATCACAATTATCCAATCTCTGTAGTTTACCATGCAATTCTTTCTTGGTGTTGTACATTCTCTGGATTTTGACTAAAGTATAATGACATACATCCATCATTAAAATATTTAGAATATTTTCACTCCCTTAAAAATTCTTTATGCTCTGCCTTCCACCCCTGGCAAACTTTGACCTTTTATTTTCTCCAGAGCTGTGCCTTTTCCAGAATTTCCTATAGTTAGAATTATATAGTATGTAGCATTTTCAGATTGGCTTCTTTCACTTAGTAATGCACATTTAAGGTTTGTCCGTGTCTTTTCATGATTTGATAGCTCATTTCTTTTTAGCACTGGGTAATATTTCCATATTCTGGATGTACTGCAGTTTATTTATCCATTAATTTACTGAAGGATGTCTAGTTTGCTTCTGAAACTTTGGAGTTTTGGCAGTTATGACTAAGGCATTTATACATCCATGTGCATGTTTTTGTGTAGAGAAAAGTTTTCAACTTTGGGGGGCAAACACCAAGGAGTGAGACTTTGCTGGATGGTATGATAATAATATAGTTAGTTTTGTAAGATATCGCCTATCTTCCAAAGTGGCTGTACCATTTAGCATTTCTACCAGCAGTGTATGAGAGTTCCTGCTGCTCTTCATCCTCACCAGCATTTGGTGTTATCAGTGTGTTGGATTTTGGTCATTCTAATAGATGTATAGTGGAATCTCATTGTTGTCTTTTTTTAAAGATTGTATACAGTTATTTTTAGAGAGAGGGGAAGAAAGGGAGAGAGGGAGAGAAACATCAATGTGTGGTTGCCTCTCAAGCACCCCCTACTGGGGACCTAGTCTGCAACCTAAATATGTACCCTGACTGGGAATCGAACCAGTGCCCTTTGGTTGACAGGCCAGTGCTCAATCCACTGAACCACATCAGCCAGGGCTCATTGTTGTCTTAATTTGCATTTCCCTGATGTATACAATGAAGACCATCTCTTCCTATGCTTATTTGTCATCTGTATACCTTCCTTGGTGGAGTGTCTGTTAAGGTCATTGGTCCAAAATTTTTAAAGATTTTATTTATTTACTCTTAGGGAGAGGGAAAGAGAGCAAGAAAGAAAGGGAGAGAAACATCAGTATGTAAGAGATACATCAACTGGTTGCCTCTCACACGTCCCCAACTGGGGACCTTGCCCACAACCCAGGCATGTACCCTGACTAGGAATCAAACCAGCAAACTTTTGTTTTGCAGGCCGGCTCTCAATCCGCTGAGTTACACCAGTCAGGACACTGGCCCAGTTTTTAATTGAGTTGTTTTCTTATTGTTGAGTTTTGAGTTCTTTGTATGTTTTTGGTTAATATTTAGCAGATGTGCCTTTTACAAGTATTTTTTTCCAGTGGTTTGTCTTCTACTTCCTTTGATGCTGTCTTCCACAGAGCAGAAAAAAATTTTTATTTTAATGAAGTTAACTTTGTCATTTATTTCTTTCATAGTTTGTTTCTTCAGTGTCATATCTAAAAAAACATCACCACACCTAAGGTCATCTAGGTTTTCACCTGTGTTAGCTTCTAAGAGTTTTAGACTGTTGCATTTTACATTTAGATCTATAATCCATTTTTAGTTAATTTTTATGAAGGATGTAAGGTAAGACTTGGAATTTCAAAAGGTAATATGAATAGTGAAAGGACAGCAAACTCATAGTTATTAACAACCACACCTAAAACAAAAGCAAACTAAGCAGACAGCTAGATCGGGAGCGGAACCATAGAAATGGTGATCACATGGAGGGTTAGCAACAGGGGAGTAGGAGGAGGAGAAGGGGGGAGAAGGTACAAAGAATAAGTAGCATAGACAGTAGGTAGAAAATAGACAGGGGGAGGGCAAGAATAGTATGGGAAATATAGAATCTAAAGAACTTGTAACACATGGACATGAATGAAAGGAGGGTATGGTGGGGGAGGGGGTGTGCAGGGTGGAGGGGAATGAAGTGGGGGGAAATGGGACAACTGTAATGGCATAATCAATAAAATATATTAAAAAGAAAAAAGATTAGTTCATTACAACCGTACAAGCAAGGTTAAGGGTTACTTGGTTAGTGAATAAAGCCATGCAGGAACTGAGAAGTAGTAAATAATTAGTAAGGACTGGAGTTAATTAAGAATGTCTTCCTAGAGGAGGTGAAGTTTAAAGGAAGACATAATTAAAATTTTAGGAGAGAAGTTGGTGAACTGGTATAAATAACCCATATTGTTCAGACTCTAGAAAGCATACAGTGTTCACTCTGATTTTAAAAAATGAAGCTGGTGGGAAAGAAGAGGATGGTTTTCTGCAAATATATAAACATCTATCTTATGAAGTAAAAATGGCTGCCTCAGTAGCACCTAGTCTGATGGTACCTGCCCAGTTCATTTCCCCTTCTGTATAAATGGTTCCAACCCACAAAAATGACCACTGCACCCCTTAAGTAGTTAACTGCCCCACCATGGCCCCAGGCGATTGAACAAAGATAGCATCTCATCCAAGTTAGGCATTCAGATCCTTTTCTAGAAATTTGGGATGGGTCCGGGGATAATGGAGCCACTAGTTGAGAGTGTCCTAAACCACTAAATGAATGAATGGAGCAGAGCACTGTCCTGACAAACTGCATTAGACTATGACCCAGTGAGAAATGAACGTTTATCATATTACACCACCAAGACTCGGGGAGTGATTGCAACAGTGGTTCACCTACCTGAACTAAGAAAGTAATTTGACTATATCACCTTTAAATAGCTGTTCAGGCCCTGGCTGGTATAGCTCAGTGGATTGAGCACAGGCCTGTGAACCAAAAGATCGAGGTTCAATTCCCAGTCAGGGCACGTGCCTGGGTTGCAGGCCAGTTCCCAGCAGGGACCAGTTCCCAGCAGGGCACGCATGAGAAGCAACCATACATTGATATTTCTCTCCCTCTCTCCTTTCCTTCTCTTCCCTTCTAAAGATAAATAAATAAAATTTTAAAAAAATAAATAGCTGTTCAGACTCTTAGATTTCTTAACAAAGTAAGACTTTTTAAAAAATCTAATCTATAGATGACCAGAAAGATGGATCAAAGGGAAAGAGAAAATGGAAGTAGATCAGGTAAAAATCTCATACAAAAATTTAGCATGCACATGTTAGGGACCTAAATCTAGGACTAGCGCAGAAACACAAAAATAAAATAGAGCTGAGAAGATTACTAGAGAGAAGTCAATAACAACTAATTGTATAATCATGCCTTTTTATTTCCTGTATTTTGAATGATTTGACATTTGGGGTCTCACTGACCCAAGGACAATGATGCTCCCAGGAATATCCAATTCCTAGGGGTACTTGCCTATGAGCTCGACTCTACATGCAAACTAACCAACCCAGATCTTACATCCCAACTACCTCTTTTATAGGGCTCTCGCTCACAGGGCTCTCATGCTGACCCATTACCCACTTGCCCTAATCACCAAAGGGCCAGATAGTAAACAACTAGAGACAGCCCCTGTGCCCCAGAGCCTGTTGAAATTATTCAAACTAATAAAAGCTAAGGCTGCCCACTCGCTTCATTCATTTCTTCCCTTGAAAACCACAGTAGAGACTTATCCACATTTTCCCCTCACTCCCACATCCTCCTGACCAGCCCTGTGCTTCCCTATATGGCCTGGCTTGGCATGGCATGCCCTTCCTTTCGCAACTGTGAGTAACAACCTAACTTTTCTACAGCAGTCAGGTCCTGGTTTGTTGGCCTTAACATGCCTGAACAGTAATAACGCCCACATTTAAAACCACTCATTGGGTCAGATGGGCAAGAAAGAAAGGGTAAAACTCTGCCTCATCTCGTACCGCTCTCCACCTGCCCACTGTACTTCAGTGGTTTTTTAGTACCTTGAACACACTAAACTGTTTTCCAGGTCAGCGTGTCAACCTTCCTTCTGGCGAGAATCTCTGTCCTTTCTCTTTATGTGGCTAACTCTCTGCCGGCTATTTGCAGGTCTTTATTCAAACGTGACTTTCGTGAGAGGCTTTTCTTGATTCCTCAACCTAAATTATGTCCCCCCACATTATTGTCTTTCACATGCCCCTGAATTTTTTCTTTCATAGTATTATTTTTTCATAGTATTATTTTTTTTCATTGTATTATTTTTTCTTTCAAATTATTATTTAATTTCTAATCAAATAGTAATATAATTATTTAATTACACACATATAATGTATATATACATAATATGTTTATCTGTAAGTGCTTATTTAAAGTCAGTCTGTCCCCCTGAATCATGAGGACAGTCGTCATGTCTCTTGTATTTCGATATTTATACCCAGTTCCCAATATAGTACCTGATACTAGAGTAATAAAAGCCAAATAAATATTTGATGTGTGAGTGAATGAATAAATTCCCAGATTTCCAATCTGGAACATTGGAGAAGCGATACACATCATCTGAGTCAGTATTCCCATATTAAAGAAGAGCAGTATTTGTAGAATCAAATAATTAAAGACTTAGAGAATAAAAACAAATCAGGGAATATCACTGTCTGGCTCAGTATCTGATCAATCAACAAACAGTAGTTTTGTCCCTTTATCTCGTAGGATTTATACCCAAAATCACCAGATGAATCATCTGCTACAATGGAACTTGCACTGAAACAGAAAAGACAGGGACCAGCAGAAGTCAGGCCTGCTTCAGTGTGGTTAGAAGAGTAGTCATATGGGTGTAATAATTTATAGTTTTAATTTGAATATTTCTCCTAAAATGTCATATGGTGTGCTTGAGTGTGATAATGTTATATTACACAATTACATGCTTATGGTTTTGTAATTAAAAATTTTGTAATAAAAAAGGAGCATTGTTTGTTCCAGACCCCTGTATAGACTTTTAGATACTGGTCTTCTGAATACCAGAAAGGGCAATAAATACTTCAAGCAGGATGTAACAACTTCAGAAGCATCAGGCCCGTAAGAGTCACAGTCCACCTTGTCAATAATCAATATTCCATTTAATGCCTTCCCATGCATCTCAGTTCTCATACTCATTGTGCCACCTCTAATCTCTGCCCAACCTTTTGGCTCTAAGCCTTCAACCAGCACATTAACCTGAGCATTCTTATCTCTACTTAGATAACATATACTCATCTTGGCAAACTTCTCCCTACTCTGGCCAAGCAGACTTGTGCTATTCTTACTTCCATCTTTAAGAGATCCTAGCTTTTAAACAAGTTATTCACCTAGAGAAAGACCTCTTTCTTCCACAGCTGACCCATTTTTTATAACAAACAAAACTTACCGAGCACATTGGAGACAATAAATTTTCTACTTGAGAACTACTTTGTTTTACTGGAATTAAAAAAACCATTTTATATGTTTGTTTTTATACAAAGAAAATCATATTTATAGGTGCCTTCTTTTTCAACTACATTTCATTGATTATGCTATTACAGTTATCCCATTTTTCTCACATTTTTCTCACATTTCCCCCTCCTCCAGCCAGCACCCCCTCCATACCTCTGTTCATGTCCATTAGTCCTACATTTAAGTTCTTTGGCTACTCCATTTCGTATTCAGTACTTTACATCCCCATGACTATTCAGGAACTACCTATTTGTACTTCTTAATCCTCTTACCTCTTCACCCCCACACCCTCACAGCCCCCTCCCATCTGGCAACCACCAAAACGCTCTCCATACCCATAATTCTCTCTCTGTTCTTGTTTTCTTAGTTCATTTTTTAGATTCAATGATAGATTGCTGATAGATTTGTATTTATTCCTGTTTTATTGTTCATAGTTTTGATCTTTTTCTATAAGTCTGTTTAACATTTCATATAATAATGGTTTGGTGATGATGAAGCCCTTTAGTTTTTTTCTTATCTGGGAAGCTCTTTATCTGTCCTTCAATTCTAAATTATGGCTTTGCTGGATAGAGCCATCTTGGCTGTAAATTCTTGCTTTTTATGACTAAATATTTCTTGCCAGTCCCTTCAAATGTGAAAAGTTTCTTTTCAGAAATCAACTGAGAGTCTTATGGGAAGTTACCTGTAGGTAACTAACTGCTTTTCTCTTGCTGCTTTTAAGATTCTCTCTTGGCCCTGGCTGGTGTGGCTCAGTGGATTGAGTGCGGGCTTGTGGACCACACGATTGCGGTTCGATTCCCAGTCAGGGCACATGCCTGGGTTGCACGCCAGTTCCCGGCAGGGGACTCACGAGAGGCAACCATACATTGATATTTCTCTCCTTCTCTCCTTCCTTTCCACTCTAAAGATAAATAAATAAAATCTTTAAAATAAAAATTTAAAATTTAAAATTTTAATTTTAATTTTTAAAATTAAAAAAAAAGATTCTCTCTTTATCATTCACCTTTAGCATTCTAATTATGATGTGTGTTGGAGTGGGCCTCTTTGCATTCATCTTGTTTTGGATTCTCTGTGCTTCCTGAACTTGCATGTCTATTTCCCTCATCAAGTTAGGGAACTTTTCTTTCATTATTTATTCAAATAAATTTCCAATTTCTTGCTCTTTTTCTTCTCCTTCTGGCACTCCTATGATATGAATGTTGTAATGCTTGAAGTTGTCCCACAGGCTGCTTATACCATCCTCATTTTGGGGGGGGATTCTTTTTTCTTCTTGTGTTCTGATTGGTTGCTTTTTGCTTCCTTTTGTTCCAAATAATTGATTTGATTCTTGGCTTCATCCACTCTACTATTGCTTCCCTATAAATTGGTCTTTATTTCAATTAGTGTATGCTTTGTTTCTGACTGGATCTTTTTTATGCTGTGGAGGTCCGCACTATGTTCCTTGAGCATCCTTATGACCAATATTTTGAACTCTGCATCTGATAGATTTGCTTATCTCCTTTTTGTTTAGTTCTTTTTCTGGAGTTTTTATCTGTTCTCTCATTTGGGCCATGTTTCTTTGTCTCCTCATTTTGGGAGCCTCTCTGTCTTTGTCTTGATTTATTAGGTAGAGCTGCTCTGACTTCCTGTCCTGGTAGCATGGTCTAATATAGTAGGTGTCCTGTAGGGTCCAGTGGCACAGCCTACCCTGTCATCCAAGCTGAGTACTCATGGGTGCGCTCTTCATGTGGGTCAAGTACACCCTCCTCTTGTAGTTGAGCCTTGATTTCTACTGCAGTCAATGAGAGGGATTTACCCAGGCCAGTCATCTGCAAGGACTGGTTGTGACCACTGGTTGTGACCCTATCCTCTGTGAAAGATCAGCTATGAAGGGGCAGGGTGGTGGTGCTCTGGCATTGTCTGTAACTCTTCACTTTTTGCTCAGGCTCTGGAGTTTCTCAGATGATGCAGGCCACTGTTAGACACAACTTTTCACTCCAAAAATATTCCTCCTGAATTTTTATCCACCACTCTTGGGGATGGAATCCATCTGTTCTATATCTCTGCATCTCTGTATCTCCACCCCTCCTACCAGTCTGGATGGTTGTGGTTTCTTTAATGCTATAGCTGTGAGAGTTCCATTCTGCTTAATTTCTGATGATTCTGAGTGATGGTTGTACTATAGTTTAGTTGTAATTTTGATGTGGTATGAGGAGGCAAGCTCTGTTTACCTATACCTCTATCTTAACCAGAAGTCTACAGGTGGCTTCTTTTAAAACATATAAAGCAGAAATGTTTGTGAAATGTTACATTTTATTGTATTTGCAGAGAATTAGCTTTGAAATGGAATGAAGATAGCTGTTTGTAGTTTTAAAATGCCTTATTGGTATCAGTTAGAAATTTCTTCTATTTTTTGATATACTTAGAACTTTTTGAGTATAGGATTTTACAATGTTTACATGCAATTGTGTTTTATATGTGTTCTATGTGTGTACAATAGTATTTTCTACTGGAAAGTGTTGACTAGAATAAAGGCCTGGCCATTTTCTCATTCCTATAATTTTGCCTACACTACTAGATTATAGGTTAGCATTGCTTTGTATTATGAAGCTAAGAAATTCCATGCTTATGAATAAAATAATTGAAAAAGCAATTAACATTTATTGAACAAAAGAGAAAAATTGATCAGCAAACATGTGGTGGGAATATGCTCTTATTTAAGCAGAGCGAGAAAAGGAAATACTAGTTTAGATTTTCCTAGAACATTTCACTCCTTGCAAAATGTTCACTGAAATAGGCGTCTTATGCTCAAGCTTCAAACATTTTTGGAGGACATTTTTTTCATTAGTAGCATCATATTATACTCAGATTCACATGTTTCATAATTTTCCTTTAATTGTTGTTCAAAGCTAACTGAGTTTGTTCACCCAGAATATTAGGGTGGCTTCAAAAAAGGAAGGAGGGAGTGGCGGCCATCGGTTCTACAGAGACCAACATGCAGAGCAAAGGGACATCAGTGCTGTTCTGTGGATTCCGCCATTTTGAAGTAATAATTTAACGATATTAAACAGAAATCACCAGTTCACTGTAAGACATCTTTTAAATATAGTATTCCACCTCAAAGTCCGATTAAATGAAAGTTAAAGGAGTACAAGGCTGAATATCATATTGCTAGCTAAGGACAATTAGGTAAGGTAATAGCTAAAAATTATTTATCTTTCCCATGGATAGCAATAATGAATTTGAAGATTGCTTAGTAATATAGAGCTCTTGGCTCAGATTTAAACTGCTTCTATCATTGATTTCAATGTTAATTTGCTGAGTATCTGGGAGTACCCTTTTATGACCAACTCTCTGCAGCTACAATTTACCAGGGATACAAGGATTCAATATTCACAAAACAATTAAGTAATTTGTCACATCAACAATACCAAGGATAAAAATTATATGACCATCTCAATACATGCAGAAAAAGCATTTGATAAAATTCAATATCCATTTATGATTTTAAAAAAACTCTCAACAAAATGTGTACAGAAGGACCTTACCTCAACTTGATAATGGCTGTACATGACAAGCCCACAGCTAATATACTCAATGGTGAAAAGCTGGAAGATTTTCCTGTAAGATCAGGAACAAGAAAAGCATGCCCACTCTCCCCACTACTCTCCACTGTAGTATGAGAAGTCCTTGCCATGGGAAGGAACAAAAAATAGAAATAAGAGGCATCCAAATTGGAAAGAAAGAAGTGAAACCGTCACTATATATAGATATCATAAGATATATAGAAAATCCTAAAGAATCACCAAAAAATCTTAAAAGTTTTTAGTATTCAAAATAACATTCTAAGATAGAATTTTGAAACCCTTTCTCAGAAAGACCAACCATGTAAAGGACACATCCACTTTGTCCACAGCAGCTGTAAATGGGAATTTATACTGTTTCAGTGGTTTTTACTATTTTATTGGTTTCTTCAACATTTATCTGGTGCTCAAAATGTACCAAAAATAATGTTTCTCTGAATGAGCTTCAATTATAACTGTCATTTATTTCATAATATTTTTTCTTTCAAAGCTTATTCATGGATAATTATTATGCACTTTTCAGATTCCTAACAATGTATGTGGTATGAAACAGAGCCTTGAAATTTGACAAGCCCTAAAACTCATTGCCATCTATTCAGGCCAGAGAAGTGATGAATAATTTTATATAACTCAATCTATGCCACCCCCAGATGGGATAGCAATGAAAGAAGTCTAGTTTGAAAGGGTTAAGGCTAGTTCTCCAGCAAAGTGGAAGAGAGGATGGATGCCTTAGGTCTAGGCAATCAAGAAATCATGCACAGGAATGTGAAGTGGACAGGAAGGAGCACATGAGGACTATAAGCACAGAAGCAGAAACCAGCAGGTGAGAGAATCAGCAGGAACAGTTACCTTAGTATGCATCTGCCTGGCACTCCTTGCGAAGATAAGCTGTCTCTCCTTGCTCCAGTCTGGTGGTTTTGGCAAGGGCTACCTCTCCTATCACCATTCCTCATCTACCTGGGCACAGGTATGGATTTACTAACCAGGCTGAGTAAATCTCAGCACCAATGCATTAGGAGAAACTGTGCTCCCCTTTTCTGAGGTGGTGCAGCTCTATCTTACTTTTAATACCTGCTCCTCCCCATCACCAAAACCAAGTTATCAGAGTGGTGAGCAGAGATTGAAGAGGGGAAGTTGTTGGTAAGATTTCGACCAGAACAGGACTGAGTCAGGGTTTTTTTCCTTTTCTTTTCAGGTGAAGCATTTCTGCAGTCATATCTCATTAACATCTTAGGAAACCCAGAAACAAGCTTAGGTAGAATAGCAGTATCTCTAGTTTCAGAGCCATTTTCCCTTGGCCTGTAGGAGAAAGAAAATTAAGTAACTTTCTGTTGCTTTCCACTTGAAGATGTAAGAAGTTATACAGGAGCTCAAAGAGTGGATGCTTTTACAGCACACACCAAGAAAGCCTGTAATACCCTTTCACTCACACATGGCCTTTAGAACAAATAACAGCTTTTTATAACACAATTTAATATTTAAATTAGTTATGGAAAGAAGGAGAAAGTAATTTATTTATATGAAAATTAATTTTTACAATGTTTGAGACATGATACATAGGTAAATAGATACAGCTGTGACACAATAGGAGAGCAACCACTAAAATAATAGGACTCTGACACAAAACCAGAATTAGACTTATGTTTTCTATGACTAAAGTGACACTCCAAATAATCATCTCGTCTTTTGCAATAATTTGGAGATTGTAATTTTCATATAAAAATTCAATGTTCTGCATTTGGGGAATATCCATGTCCTACCATTTCTAAGCAAGGGCTCTAGGTGCACTTCTCCTGCCCCCGCCGCCACCTCCACCTCCACTCACTGGCACCCAGAGCTGTTCCATCTGCGGGGACTCAGGATCTGATCATTACGTTCTTGCTGAGCTGTTGTTTGATACCTCTGAACTCTGAAATCCCAGAAAATGTGCTGGACCAAGAACCTAGACTGGCCGGTGTCTCAGAGCTAGTGATGGGAAATCTACACTAAAAACCGACAAAACTGCAATGGGAGTGAGAAAAAGGAAAGGCCTAAGAGGATAAAAAATGGAGCCTTGTTGCAATTTCCTGAGCTTACTTGTTGATTTGGTAACCAGAGCCAAAGTTGCCCTGTGAGTTTACTGGCACACACCCAGAGATAAGAGATATCATTATTATATAAAGCATATTAAGAGGTAGGCAGGCTGGGCTTCATGGATGTGTGACCTGGGGTCAGGCTTTCAGAAAGGCTTACACTGTCTTGAAATTATAAATGATATTCCCCTGACCGATGTGGCTCAGCTGCTTGGGCATCATCCCACACAGCAAAGTTCACCAGTTTGATTTCCAGTCAGGGCACATACCTGGGTTGCAGGTTTGATCCCCAATCACGGTGCATACAAGAGGCAACTGATGTTTCTCTCTCACATTGATATTTCTTTCTCTCTCTTTCCCCTTCCCTTCCCCTCTTTCTAAAAGTAAATAGTCTTAAAAGAAGAATTTTTAATAACTGTATCTTTGAACTTGTTTTGTAAATAAGATAAGATGGGACAATGGCCACATACCCTCACAGCAGGGAGAATGGCAGCATACACCTTTGGACTTGGGCCCCCCAGCAAGACCTACAGCACATCCTGGTGACCTGACTAACCTGGTGTGCCCCTGCATGCATTGGAGTAGTCCAGGGTGCAAAGGGACACCAAGGTGATGAAGGATTGACTGTGGCAAAGGTGGTGGCAGAAATAGCAGAAGAGAGAGGAAGGGCTCCATGAGGAGCTGTGCTGAGACCCACAGTGGAGCAGCTAACACCGCCCATCCCCAGAGCCTGTCCATCCCCATAGAGGGTTCCTGGGAAGTGTGCGCACAAATATTAATTCCTCAACCTTTGCATTGGGACAGGAAGCACTGGCCCTCAGGAGGTAAACTCTGTAAACTTTGTCTCTAATAATTACACAATAAAAGCATAGATCCTGGCCAGGTAGCAGTTGGTTAGAGCATCCTCCAGATATGCCAAGGTTGAAGGTTCGATCCTCGTCAGAGCACATGAAAGAAGCAGCCAATGAGTGCATAAATGGGACACCAGCTTGATGTTTCTCTCTCTCAAATCAATAAATAAAAACTTCAAAAAAGAAATGAGCTGTTATGAAAAAATAAAAATAAAAAGCATATTCATGGATATTGCAATAAAGCATTTTCAGGAAGTTATTACTATTCAAGGAGTTTAGGAACTTTGGTTTTGAAAACTCTCACAACTTTGCAAAGCAAATACCCTCAGGCTAAGAAATAAAAATTAAGTGCAAAGATTGTCATTTTCAATGGGGAAAAAAGCTATTTTTATATGAAGCTTTGGATGAAACAATTATTAATAAATTAACATTAGATTTAAAATTAGTTTTTTGTTGTAACGGAAGATACAGCAATACAATGCATAAATGGGCCTAATGAATTATATGCCAATCATGAAGCCATTTGTGGGTCTCTGTACAACCTCCACAAGTTTAAGGAAATGTCAGAAGAAACATTAAAATGCTATCATATAAATTTCACTGAAATTCAAATTCGTACGCAGACTTATACAAAACAGATTTGTCTAAATATTTCTAGAAAAATTGTTCCAGGAGAATCATCAGCTTCAGATATACTAAAACATATTTCAAAAGAACTGATCATAAATTTATCTTAATGTTGTCATATCAGAATATTAATTCATATTAATTTTTAAATCATGCGTGAACTTGAATTTGCTAAGTGAGACTGACATTACTTTGTTATATCAGCTGAAAGTGAAGTTTCTTAGGCCAAATTTTGATGACCTAATAAGTTAATTTGCAAAATCTGATCCAGAAAAATCTCATAATCAATCAAGATATAATATTAATCAAGTATAATTATTTATTGTATTACTGAAGTTATGACATAAAAATATTACATATTTTTCCATTTGTAATTTATGTTTTTACTCAGGTATCACTACTATCCCAATTACCTTTTACAGTTAACAAAAGCATTTTTAAATGAAAAATTTTTATATTTTAGTTCTTTTAAATGATACATTTTCTCTGCTTTTTTAACAAGAGGCTCCTCAGTTTTATTTTGACTGAGCCCTGCCAATAATGTAGCTATCCTGGAGGTAAGAGTAAACCAAAGAATTGGACTTCTCACAATTCAATTATAATTTCCACATGATTCCAGAGCTATGGGAGTAATTTTTCTTTTAAAAAGAGGTGGAGGAGACAAGGCATTACAGAGTGTCAAAAGTTACATTTCAAAAGTGACTCAACACCCACTTGGCTTATAAATAATTCTGTACCTGGTGATCTTATTTGTATCTATGGCTTAAAAAAAACACAAATTAAAATTTCAGATATGGAACAAGAATAATCATGACAATTGTACTTTGGTTTTGCAGATATTATCACATTTAATTAATTAATTCAACAAAATATTTAATCAGAAAACTTCGAATCAAGATGGAAATGTAGGTAAATATGGCTTGCCTCCTCACACAACCAATCAAAATTACAACTAAACTACAGAACAATCATCACTCAGAATCATCAGAAATTGAGTTGAATGGAAATCAGATAATTATGGAATTAAAGACACCACATCCATCCAGGCTGGTAGGAGGGGTGGAGACACAAAACAGGCTGGTCCCATATCCACATGTGATGGATAAAAATTTGGGAGGTATATCTCAGGAGTAAGGGATCCCAGCCCAACACCAGGTCCCCCAGCCCAGAGGTCCAG
Organism: Sturnira hondurensis; assembly: GCF_014824575.4. NCBI lineage: Eukaryota > Metazoa > Chordata > Mammalia > Chiroptera > Phyllostomidae > Sturnira > Sturnira hondurensis. The sequence continues at coordinate 3,417,349 of NW_028081539.1, forward strand.
GTCCAGAAAGATAAGTCCCCTCAAGTTCTGGCTGCAAAAACAAGTGGGGAGTAAGTCAATAGAAGAAATTTCTGAAGTTCCAAGCAGTTCCTCTTGAAGAACCTACATATAAGCTTACTCTGACTCACTCCCTCTGAGCTCCAGCCCAAGGGTAACATTACAAAGACCCCAGTGGCATACAGGGAGGAACTGAAGTTTCTAGCACCAAGGCAAGAGCTAGGGGACAACTTCCTCCGAGATCGAGGGGCAGACAGTGTCCATTGACCCTTTTCTGAATGCTTCCTTCACACAGCCATAGAGCTGGCAGGCAGGTGCCAAATCTGAGTCTCACAACCTGGCTAACACTGTTTGCCCTGCCCTGGAGATGTCCAAGGCTCTGCCCCACCCAATCTATGGTTATCCAGTTATCCCCACCAAAACTGTTATCAGTGGCTTTTCCATTTGAATAGCAGGTCTTGGTTCATGATTGACAACACCCTAAATATTTGCAAACAAGCAATGCCAGCCTCAGTGAGCCTCCAGCCTACATACCTCTTGCTAAGTGGCCCCAGGCCCAGCACTAGCAGCAGCCAGCCTAAAATCATAGCTTGACTTTACCTGGGAACCTCTAAGTGCAGAACAAGTAGCAGATGTCTGCTTTGTAGCTCATGAAGGGTAGCCCTGGGCACAACACAGGTTACAGCTGACCTTAGCCTGCATCATCTGGGAAACTCCAGAGCTTGAGCAACAAGTGGATAACTACAGACCATGTTGGAGCACCACTGCCCTGTCCCTTCACAGCTGACCCTCCACAGAGGGCAGATGTTGATGGTTAGTGGTTACAGCTAGTCCTTGTAGCTGACTGGCCTGGGTAAATCACTGCCATTGACCTGCCAATAGCAATCAAGGCTCAACTACAAGAGGAGGGTGTACTGGACCCACATGAAGAGCGCACCATGAGTACCATAAGTAAAATGCTAAAGGTTAATGATAAAGAGAGGATTTTAAAAGCAGCAAGAGAAAAGCAGTTAGTTACCTACAGGGGAATTCCCATAAGACTATCAGCTGATTCCTGAAAAGAAACTTTGTAGGCTAGAAGGGATGGGAAAGAAATATTTAAAATCATGAAAATCAGGAACTTACAGCCAAGAGTGCTCTACCCAACAAAGCTATCATTTAGCATTGAAGGACAGATAAAGAGCTTCCCAGACAAGAAAAAACTAAAGGAGTTCATCATCACCAAACCATTATTATATGAAATGTTAAAAAGACCTATTTAAGAAAAAGCTCAAGACTATGAACAATAAAATGGCAATAAATACATATCTATCAGCAATTGAATCTAAAAAACAAACTAAGGAAACAAGAAGAACAGAGACAGAATCACGGATATAGTGTTTTGGTGGTTGCTAGAAGGGAAGGGGCTGTAGGGGTGTAGGGGTGAAGAGGTGAGGGGATTAAGAAGTACAAATAGGTAGTTCCAGAATAGTCATAGGAATGTAAAGTACTGAATAGGAAATGGAGTAGCCAGAGAACTTAAGGGTAGGACTAATGGACACGAACAGAGGTGTGTGGGGTGCTGGGAGGAAGGGGGGGCAAAGGGGAAAATTAGTATAACCATAATATCATAATCAAAAAATATAATTAAAAAATGTTTACTCAGTGTCCCTATATCAAAGGTGTGTGAAATACAGGGAAGTTTAAGAACACTTGAAAGGACACAGAGGTCACGATGTAGGATGTCAGAATGTAGGGCTTGGTTAAATATGAGGAACCACACGGAGCTTCCTTCCACTTTAGCTTTTCTAACTTTCATGTACCAGTAAATAAAGTAATAAGACACCCTGAGGAACAATTATTCAGTGTCAATTATATGTTGTTACCACAAATTTGAAACTAATTATCTACTGTAACACCCCAAAAGGGTCAGTAATTGTTCTTTTTCTCTTGTTATGTTGTATCCTAGAAATCTCAGGGCTTAATTTAAACCTTCATCACAGTAACCAAATTAGTTTGATACACTTACTGGTCGCTATCTGTTTTTAATATTTCCATTTTCATTTTAATGATATTAATCTGTATGTGGCATGAAGCTTTGATCCACATAGAAGAACTAATTTGTTCATCATCTGATCACAGTGGTTGGACAAGGTGAACCAAACTAGGCCTGTCAAATGCTCTCTATGGTGAATATGAATCCTGAGAGATTTGAAAGAATCTGAAGATCAGACCTGGGACAAGGCATTATTCCATGTGGTTATTCACAAAAACAAATAGAGAAGTGCTGTGCTAAACAAGGATGGATTTTCTCTACAAAGAGTATCTTTTTAAAAAGAAGGTCATGCCCTAGCTGGTCTGGCTCAGTGGACTGAGTGTGGGCCTGCAAACCAATAGATTGTTGGTTCGATTCCCAGTCAGGGCACATGCCTGGATTTTGAATTAGGTTCCCAGTTAGGGGAGTGGGAGAGGCAACCAATAGCTGTATCTCTCCATGTTGCAACTGTTCAAGCCTGGACAGATTCACTGAGGACTTGGGCAGAAGAAAGAAAATGCTTAGAGCTGTAGGGATGCCTGACACACCTTTATTCAAGGGTGGGCAGTCAACACATGCTGCAAACCTTGTGTGCCCCCCAGCAGGAAGCCCCTAATTCCCTTATATACTAACTGCACACAAAGCCAGCAGGGAATCAGCATTTTATATAAAACAGCATGATTCTCTGCACGTGAGCTGATTCAATGTTATGGGAACCATTTATCGGACCCAATCTCAAGGCTATGAGAGTACTGCTTTTCTTGGTTCCTCAGACATCTGGGTGAGGGAGCCAGACTGACTTTGTTTATCCTACACTCTCGCACATGGACATTTCTTTCCCTCTCTTTCTTCCTGCCTTCCCCCTCTTCCTGCCTTCCCCCTCTCTAAAATAAATAAGATCTAAAAAAGAAAGTCATGAAAGAGCTAGCAGTAAGATACAATAATAATCTATGCTATTGTCTGTCTTTCTCTTTAAGGGAGATTATGATGTGGTCTAGCCACCAGATGGGCAACCATACACTGATTGGTTAGATTTGGCAGTCTCAACAATAAACTGTGAGTAATATTCTGAAAATATTCAATAACAGATCAAGCATTTGTTATTAACAGTGGACAACTAGCCTCAAACTGCTGTTATTGCAACCCAAACAATATGGGAGTATTTAGGGGATCTCTCTTTCACATGCTGAGTACTCTCCCATTTGGAAAAGAGCAGTTCATTATTTGTTGCTTACATTTTTCTCCCCACAATCAAAAGAAATTTATATCAATAAGAGACACTGCATTTACCCAAATGAAATATGAGAGAAAATTAATACTGTGGAAAAAATGCCTTGTATTAACCTTGTTTTTTTATTTTCTGTATTTTAATGGTTTGAAATCAACCAGTCCAGAGCCCATGCTCCCAGTCACTTTCTCACTGGGCCTCCGCAGTCAGGGCAGCTCTTCTCCTGCCCTAATCACCCCAGGGCTAACTGCCAGACAACGAACTAGGGACAGCCCCTGTGCCCCAGCACCCACTGAAATTATTCAAGCTAGATACCCTAAACCTGTTTACCCCGTTTCATCTGTTTCTTTTTTGCATAAACAACAGTAGCCCTGGCTGGTGTAGCTCAGTGGACTGAGTGCGGGCCTGCGAACCATGCGATCGAGGTTCGATTCCCAGTCAGGGCACATGCCTAGGTTGCAGGCCAGGTTCCAGCGTGGGGCGTATGAGAGGCAACCATACATTGATATTTCTCTCCTTCTCTCCTTCCATTCCCCTCTAAAGATAAATAAATAAAATCTTTTAAAAATATTTTTAAAAAACAACAACAGTAAATGCTCTCGCCCACATTTCCCCCTATTCCCTCTACCTCCCGACCGGCCCACATGGCGGAGCATGCCCTTTCCTCGTGGGATCTGCGAATATAACAAGCTCCTTCACAGCAGTCATTTCCTGATGTATTGTCCTTTCCATACCCAAATAACAATGAAAACTGTATTTTAAAACATTCCTGGAAACTTCAACCATGATTTTTCTTTTCCTAATACTAATTTATTGCAGTTGAGAGACACTATGCAAATAATGTATTTCAACCCATGCCATGATGAATTTAAGGGCTCTGGGGATCCCTCTAGCAAACTATATTCATGTCCTGTCAGCTTCCCTGCTGAATGCAGGGGTGACCCCAGGGCCCTCTGGCAGGAGCACTCCAGGAAGCTTCTATCAGTCAGAGATTTGGCTTAAAGATGAAATATATTTACCGTGCATGGATTAGCCCAGCAGCGTCCTAACCGGGCCCAGGTTTTCCAACCCCCGTTTCGGTGCCCTTCAGGGTACCCCATCATCTTCCTTCTCCTCTCTCACAGAGAAGAGGTGGTGGGGAAGAGAAACTTAGTGAAGAAAAATAGCCTTCACTGTTATTTCCCTTTAGATCTGATAATATGTGAGACTTAAATTTATTAACATCTAAGTTCATAATTATGTACAATGAGCATACATTAATTTAAAATTAGAAAAAAGGGAAATCAAATAAAACAAAAAATCTGTTATAATAATAGCATGAAGACTTCATAATTGCCTGGTCTCATGTCCTAACTACTAAGAAGCAACAGATATAAAGCTTGAAAATCTTTCTCAGTTCAGCAAGAATTTATTAAATGTCTACAAAGTGCAAAGCATTTATATAGGTCTGGTGAGGGACTTGCCTAAAACTCTCCAAACTTTATGGCTATGGTTTCCAATAGCTTAGAGAAAATGTAATAGCTGACAAACACAAATTCAATTTCCAAGCATTTATGAAACTTAGCTACTACAATCTTGTTTGTCCTTTTTGTCTTTATTTCTGTTTTCTGTATATTTTTTCAAGATTTTGGCTTACTCCTTTTATTCCCATTTTAGCTAATCCAGATTTTTTATTATTTATATTTTAACCTTCATGTATTTCAGGACTACTTCTAATTCTTTGTGAGACAAGTAAGGAAATGACCAAGTAAAAGAATAAATCCTGTAAATCATGAAACTTAAAAAGGATTCTTTATGCAAACTTACTTTTCACTTTATGTGTGCTACATATTAATTTTCCATTGTTTTTTTATTCTCGGAGGGTGTGTATTACCTCCAGCCTCTGCAGGATTTTATTTTAAAAGTTGATTGTTATTTCAAATAACTTCAGTGAAAATGCCTCTATCCTATAAAGGGAGATAGATAAATTTTGAACCACTAACCAACACAAAAACTTTGAAGAACTCTCCTTGTCAGCTAAATGTTTACCCAATAGGTGGGCCATTCATAGTGACAAAAATGCTAAAAATGTAGATTTTGCTGGTTTATTAGTTATATTAATTTTAATTATTAATTTAATTAATTCTGTCCCCTTTTTCCCCATATTATAAATATGGTTCCTTTGGCCAATATATCAATGGTTGTTTTCTACAAAATAAAACAAGAGAGAAAGCTTTACTATCTTTTCTAAGTAAACAAGAAAAAAAATCCAGGGGAAACCAAAAAAACCCCTGGAATTTATTTATTTAAAAAATGTGTATTTACTCTTCCATGTTCAAACTCCAGCCACCTCCACAGTACTCTCCATTTGATGCAATATATTTATCAAGACTATTTCACTGCTCAAAACAGTTTTGAACTCATTAATTTTGATGCCTTTTAGTGCTTCTGCCATTTTTTATTTCACCTCTTCCAGATCAGCAAAATGTTTCGCTTTGAGGACTTTTCTCATCTAGGTGAGAAGCAAAAAAAAAAAAAAAAAGTCACCTGGGGTGAGATCAGATGAATAGGGATGGTGGGGCATGGGGTTCTGCTGGGTTTTGGTCAAAATTGATGAACACAGCATGGCGTGGGCAGGTGCTCTCATAGATCACCTATCATAAAATGGGCAAATGCATTGAGTCTTAAAAGAAATTCATTTAAGCCAAACACAGCCTCTAACAACAACGCCAGCTGCTACACTGAAACAGATGTGTTCCTAAGACACTCACCTAGCGGGGTAAGCCTATACCACAAGGGGCCCACCCTCCAAAAGATGATTCCAGATTTTTGGGGGTCCCTCCCATGTATAGTGTGTCATTTTCCCCTCAGACTCCTGCAATGCTACTCAATGATCATTCCTTAGTGCTACCCTCCTGGCAAGAAAAACACACTCTTAAGGAAATGCTTTGTGTCACTGGGCATTTCATTAAGGTAAATAGAATTTACCTTTGTGTTGCAAGATAAAAAGAAAAGTGTTGCACAGAGTAGCATCTGCCCCTGCTCCAATTCATCAAAATGTCTCTGGGGCATTCTCTGTGTGTGGGCATCTGCAGTAAAAATAAGGTGGGGACCACAGCTACCCTAGCTTTTGACTCCATTCTACACTGCCTTCTCTATCTATTCACTCTCCTCGGGTGATCTTCCCCAGTCCCATGATGTTACATAGCATCTACACAATGATAACTCATATTTCCTACCCCCAGCTCTTCCCAGTGCTACAGGCCCACACATCCAGCTGCCTGTTCAATGACTCACTTGAATTTCCAACATGCTTCTCAGTCCCAACATGTCCACTGTACACATTCTGCTCATTCTCCTGTTTCAGTAGTCCCCTCCGGTTATAAGGCAGAGCCACTTTCCACTACAGAAGCTAAGAGTGCAGGGGGAGGTTAAGACTGGTATAGGAAATGGAGAGGACAACGCCTTATTTGTACAACCCATGGACATGAACTAAGGGGAGGAGGGGGAATGCTGCAGGGAGGAGGGTGCAAGGCAGAGGAAGATAAAAGGGAGAGAAAAAATGGTACAACTATAAGAGCATAATCAATAATATATACTTAAAAAGTTGTCATGGGCAAAAAAAACTTTCTATATTATACTAAAAGTATGATTTAATAGCATTTTATTTACAAGCAGTTATTCATGAGTACAACTCTAGCCAAGAGCAAGGCAAACCTATACAGGTGCTATATCAATATGGGTGAGGACAGAATCTTGGCTGGTCATGGTGGGGGATTCAATGTGCCTTATAGTAAATTCTTTTTCTTAAAAAATATTTTATTTATTTATTTTCAGAAAGAGGGGAAGGAAAGGAGAGAGGGAGAGAAATATCAATGTGTGGTTGCCTCTCATGTGTCCCCCACTGGGAACTGGCCTGCAACCCAGGCATGTGCCCTGACTGGGAATCGAACCGTGATCTTTAGCTTCACAGGCCCGCGCTCAATCCACTGAGCTACACCAGCCAGGGCCTTATAGTAAATTCTTCAACAAAGATGCTAATAAATAGGTCAGAGTGGTCTAGGCCAGGTCATATTTTCAATAAGCTTATTCCACAATTGCTTTTGTGTGTGCTCAACCTTATTTCCCAAAGTATACGAGATCTGAACTGCATATGGTATTGGGAACCTGACTTGTTAACAGCTTGGTTCTCAGACTGACCCTAGCTCATCGTGTCCCCAGTATGGAAGGGCACTCTTGTGAGTACTCTGTAGGGTTCCAGGGGGCATAGCTACAGGATTCCTAGATGTGTGAAGTGTGAGGTCTGGCTCCAGTCTATCTTCCCTCGACCCCCACATCATTTCTATCTCCTGGCATTAACTGTACATTCCCTCCAGCCTCTGGTTCTATAGCCCCCTTACCAGCAAGCTGCCCTCTGGTGATGGGGAAGGGGTGGTGCAGGGGGCAGGGTACCAGCATGGTGGCTCCAGTCATCCTAAGCAGTGACCACTTACCTGCTGTAAACCTCCAGACCTGCAACGCCAAATCACGGGAGTGCAGGTCGCACCTCTGCCACTGCTTCTCTCCTCTCTAAACTCATGTCAACTTCCCTGTGTTCACTCAAGTAGGCACAGGGCCATCAGTAATCCCCTCTGTTGGGAACTACCCTGCCTGGTTTCAGAAGCTGTAACCCCCCATGGCCAAGGCTGAGTAAAGAACCTTGGGACCATAAACCACTAAGGAGACAAAGCTTATCTTCCTTGTAGGGGCACCACTTCTGCCCCCTTTACTTCACTCTGCTTGGCCTCAGGAGGATGACTGGTTAGCCAATGACAGATAAGATTCCTCAAAAGAGGGACAACCTAAGAGACAGGCATGGTCAAGAAGGGGCCCTCAGGGAAGGACTTGAGGGGCTATAGAAAATGGAGGTGATGGAACCTTGCCCCTCAGCTTTGACATAGCCTGAGTCCTCATTCTATCTGCCAGAAGTCTCCTAATCTCTTGGCTGCCTTACTTCCCCTGCCTGACTTAAGCATGAAACAATGCTGGAGGTGTGCACAGCCCTGTGTTGGAAAGGGTAGGTTTCCCGGGTGATAAGGCCTGAGAAAGAATGCATAAAATCCTGTGAAACCTGCTTTGCTCATACCCTCAATTTAAATGATGAAGATCCAAGCATAGAATGAGTTTGTTTCCCCAAAGTTTTATGGCCCTTTAGCTATCTGACCCTGACTCAGAATAAGCCCTCATAGTTCTTTGAATGTTATCTGTTGTTTGATCATTACTGCCTGACAATGATGGAGTTTTACATATAAGCCCTGTATTCCTTTGCAAATTAAACCCAATAAAAGCCCATTGAGGAACAGGCTCAAGGCCGTTCTCCTTTGAGAGACTGGCCACCTTTCCTCCCCAAGCAGATCATGTCTTGGTAGACTTATTCTTGTCCCATGACAGTGGTGGGTGGGGGCTCTGCAGGTGGAGCCCCTCCTCACCTCTCCCCTCCCTGCAGGCACCCTCAGTCTTTCTGAATTGTTTTGTTTGCAGTCTTCCCTCTTGGTTTGGGAGAGAGGGTAAGAGCATCTCCCTGCAATGGAAGGGGTGCCCCTCACTGTGGTCCTCATTCTCACCAGGCTGCCACCCCCAACCACAAGGCCCCTCTTCCTCTTCATCAACCTTCTGCTCACATGGGCTAGAGTGAAGAGGGGTGACTTTCCAGTTGTGGAAACTCTCTTCGGATGTGGGGTTCTTAACACCTTTGTCTTTGGCATTAGGCCTAGTACCACTCCTGGAGCAATACGAGAGCCCCCTTCATCAGTCTGTACACAATGATTTCACCAAAGTGCACCGGCCTCAAGTTGCCTCCACTCTGCTCTGCGGCAAACATTCCTTTTGACAAGAAAATCCAAAGTCATCACAAATGTATTTTTAGTGGTAGAATCCATTTCGTTAAAAAATTTTTTTTGTCCACACCAGTGACTTCTGTTGGATTGAGGTGACTTTTCCAGTTAAAATGTATTCTTACTGATTCATTCAAAAACTATTCATGGAGAATCTGGGATATAGTTGCTAGCCAAAAAAAGACAGGTGCTTTTCCTCAAGGGACTTCTAGTCTAGTGAGAACAAGATAAAAGAATCACACAATTATGTGTAAATTCAACTTCAAACAAACTATGGAAAGAAAAGAATATAATCCGGTGGATTAGGGAGGTCAGGAAAGGCCTTTCTAGGCAATTGAGGTATGTGTGTTTCCCCATTTTACTAGCTGGAGTCATACGCTCTATAGATAGGGACAGACTGTGAGCTTAAACAGAGTCAAGGCCTCATTTTGCATAGTCAGTTTTAAAACAAAATTTAACTTCTTCATTTGTGCTAATATTCCTATTCACATACCCTTGCAATCGTGGGACACCCTGTCCCATGGAGCTCTCCTGGCCACCACAGATGAGAATAAGTCATCCCCGACACAATCTATTGTTCTGGCAGAAAAGGGGGTGGCGATTCCCTCTAGTGGAGAATGCCCCAAGCCCTTCTCCAAAATGGCTTTTATTAGGATCGGTATGAGTAGGGGAATACAGCATACGTGCATAGCTTATCAATCAATGTGCTAAAGGCTACAGTCATTAAAAAACTGACATTATCTATAGATAACAATTGAAAAAACATGGAGATTGTTTCAGGTTAGGGTCTGAAAAACATGCTGATGCCAGATGGTTATAAAGGCGTATTTCCTGAAGCAAGGAGTTCACTCCTATGCTTTGAACTTAAACATCTGGTTTATACCAACAGGGCTATACCACAGCAAAGCAAGCCTCAGAGGATACAATGTATACTTCAGGCCTGATTTCCCACAGGAACCCTCGGTGCTAGTATCAGGTCTTGCCTGCCTCCTGCATTCCTGGCTTTCTAGTCAAGTCTTACAGGCCTCTTTCAAGGCCTGCTTGTATGGGGCTACAGTCTCCCAAACCACACAGAGTGGTCCCCAACACTTAATCTTTATCTTAGGAGACCAGCAACATTTCTTTCCACATCCTTCTTCCCCCTTCCCCATGAGCACACAATGTCCCATCCTTTACTCTGGCTCTCTGTGGCCACCCACCATCGCTTCACACACTCTTCTAATCTCTCATCTCTCCACTGCAGAGTCCTTCTTGTGATTCCAGTTATTAAGGGGAAAATATCGGATACTGAATGATCATCACCACTTGCATTTTTTCACCACTTGAATTTTAAAATGATCTATAATATTGACATACAAAAAGTGTACACATGTAAAATGATGAATTGTGGAACTGTAGATTTCAGATGATGTCAGACTGAACATAAGGAACCTTCTGAGAACCTCTTATATTTGAAATGTGGTTGGCCTTTGTAAATGGTATTAATAGTTGATATCAAATTGGGGAACATGGGTTTTGGGACAAATAATACCATACTGTTTGAGAATATCAAAGTTCACAGAAGACATTTTTTTCATAGTTGTTCAATTGCAGTTGGTTCCATTTTACTCCTATTACTCTCCCCTGCCCTATCCCCCCACTTCCCGCATTCAACCCTCACCCCATTGTCTTTGACCATGGTCCTTTTTACGTGTTCCTGACTTGATCCTTCCCCTTCCTTCCCCCATTACCCCCCTCCACCCTCCCCCATTGTTACTATCAATTTATTCTTTATTTCAGTGTTTCTGGTTCTATTTTGCTTGCTTGTTTGTCTTGTTGATTAGATTCCACTTACAGGTGAGATCACATGGTATTTGTCTTTCACTGCCTGGCTTATTTCCCTTAGCATATAATGTTCTCTGGTTCCATCCACACTGTCACGAAGGGTAGAAGTTCCTTCTTTCTTTCTTCTACGTAGTGTTCCATTGTGTCAATGTGCCACAGTTGTTTTTTTTTAATACATTCATTTACTGATGGGCACTAGGCTGCTTCCAGCACTTGGCTACTGTAAATTGTGCTGCTATGAACATTGGGGTGCATATGTTCTTTGGGATTGGTGTTTCAGGGTTCTTAGGTTATAATCCTAGCAGTGGAATCACCAGGTCAAAAGGCAGTTTCAGTTCTAGTTTCAACAAAACTCCATGCTGTTTTTCATGGTTGCCACACTAGTCTGCATTCCCACCAACAATGTAGAAGACATTTAAACAATAATTTCAAGAAAATTTTTCTTTTTTATGAGAATTCATTCCTAACAAAAATTCAAGGCTAACCTCATTGTGAAATTGCTTGTGATTACTTCAGACACAAATCCAGATCAGATTACATAATTGCTTAATTATAATGTAAGGAGCCTGGGCTTTTAAGAACTCTAAATAAAGTTGGGCAGCAACTTGGTTAAAAAAAAAAGGAGAGAACAACAAGCACATGATATGTTACTAATCTTCCTCTGAGAGTTAAGAAAATACACACCCTAAGATGTCATACAGTAAGAACTTTAAAATTGTTTATACCACATTAGGAAAAAAGCTTATGCTGTGATTAACTAACATGTTTTTCCTTTTGATTTGCTAACCATCATGTTGGTTTGGGGAAACATAAAACAATTTAAATCAATTGTAAGTTATCTGATTTCCATGTTGTAGTTACAGAGCTACAACTTTTTCCAGTATTAAATTATTATTCTTAAAAGTAACCTAATTTATGTTATAATAGTATTTGTTGGTAGACAAAAAAATCAAAACTTCTCAATTTTTTTGTTTGTTAACATAATGCAATATTATGTTTTAGTGGCAGAAAATGTTTAATACTTTACCAGAGACTTTGAATGTGTTTTGACATGAAGAAAGTTTTAGCTGCTTCTGTTTAGAGGTAGTAGGAGAAAGACGTCATTATTTATTGAGTATTTCCTATATGCCAAACAGTGTTCTGAACATTAATATCTAAACTCTCATTTAACTAGCATAAACATTGTACTAAATCAATAGTCATTCATAATATAGTCTTTATTTGTTACCTTACTATGTACAAAAAATTTTTAATGTAATTTTATTTTTATCAGCTTATATATTCATAGTTTAAAAAATTAGTTTCACAAAGTCGATGAATATCAGTAATACAATAGCTTCATATGCTTCCGTCCCAAGTGTAAATTTCAAAGGACTAATTTTTAATCCTTTTTTTCTGTTTCTTTTAGTATTTACAGCCATATTTCTACTCTTGTTCATATTGCTATTCTAAATTTTTTTCAGTTTTGTGTATCTACCAACTAACTTCCCATTATGGAAGATGGGAATATGGTTCTATAACACACTTACTGCCCCCCCACACCCCCACATATATACTCACAACGCTTCTTAAATAGTGGATTATTGTCTCAGCAGTTGATTAGATTAATAGTCAGTATTTACACTGTTATGACCATGAAACATTTTTCCTTGCTGAGCCATGTAGCATAGTATGATTATATTTCCTTTCTCATACAACTTTTTGTTTTCCTGGTATTTGTTTTGTCATTTGTTTAGTTTTCTATATGCCTTACATTAATTTACCCTAGAATCTCTTCTAGCAGTATAAAACTCTGAACACATTTTTCAAAGATATTAGGTACTCTATCGAATCTATCTCCACAGAGACAGCCATCCTGGAGCCTCTCCCTCGTCTACCAATCAGGACTCGTTTTTCCCTCTGCCCCACACAGCTGCTGGCCTGGGGCGTTCTACCTCTCACCTGTAGGGGGCCCCCCATCTCCTGGACTTCCTGTGGCTGGATCAGGAATCATTTACCTTCAGAAGTTTGAAGATCCTACTCCATTGTCACCTGGCTTCCTGTGTGACTGCTGACCAGCCTCAGGCTATTCTCATCCCTGATACTTCTTCTATGACAGTTTTTCTTTAAGATCTCCTTTTCCCAAGTGTTCTGAAATTTTATAATAATGTAGTTTGATTTAGGTGTTTTCTCATCTATTGTGCTGGGAAAGTGGTGGGTGCTTTCAATTTACAATGTCAGTCCTTCCATTCTGGAAATTTTTCTTGAGTTCTTTCTTTTATAATTTATGTCATTTTATATCTCTTTCCATTTGGATTTTACTTTCTGAGAGATTTCAACCCTTCTGTTGAGATTTTCATTTTCTATTACCATATTTTACATTTCCAAGAATTCTTTATTATTCTCATAATTTTTCTTTTCTTACTCATCTATTTTTGTTTCATGGATTTATTTTTTTCTTATCTCTCTGTAGATTAAAATGAACTGGGCTTTTTTTTAAATTTTTATTTTCCTCTTAGTTTCTGTTTTCTCTAAGTTCTAGCTTATACTTGGATGTTGTCTCTTATGTTAGAGGCTTTGCTAAAATTCATGGAGTATTCATGAAATACTCATTCATATTTGAGAGTAGAGCATTCAAATCTGACTCGAAGCTGCACACACAGGGATTGTAGATTGGTGAGATTTACTACAGAGTAATCTGGCTGAGGTTATTCTTGGGGACACCTGCAATCATCGGCACCTTTAGGCTTTTCTTTGGGGCTTCTTAGATTTCCAGAAAACAACAAGAACAACAAAAATGTGTCCAATGTTCTTCATGAAGCTCTAAGCCTGATGCTACAGATCTTGGAGCTGAATGAATCTAGAGTTTGTCCCTTCAACATGTGGACTTGCATTTGCTACTTTTGTTTTCCGTGTGGCGCCCTCACCCAACTCTGGTTCACTTTTACTCAGAAAGCAAACAAAGTCTTCTGCTGTAGTGGAGGAGAGCCCTGTATGGTGGTAGGCAAGGAGGGTGCGTGGTAGATAGCAAAGGAAATCTGGAGTATCTAACTGCTTCTTTTACAAACTTTCAAGAAATCCCCCCATCTTTCTGGTCTTTTTCAGGGATTCCTGGTGGTTTAGAATTCATTCTTTTATTATTATTCAGATCAGGAAGCAACTTCCACTGAAGATAGTTTGTCATGCACAGTTGCCAAGAGGAGGAGGCATACCACATGATGCAGAGCCACGGGAGAAGCACCAGGGGGTCAGAAGGCAGTGGAAGTGAGGGGAAAATACGGGCAAGAGCCTTCCTGTGGTTTTCACGAGAAGAATGGGAGAGGTGGGGTAAGCAGGCTAGGATTGGCTAGTTCAAACAATTTCAACAGGCTCTAGAACACATGGGCTGTCCCTAGGGGCCTGCTGCCTGGCGCTGGGATGATTAGAACAGACAATTGGCACAGAATGTGAGAGCCTGATAACAGAGGCAGGGGGGTGGTGTGGACTCTGGATTCGTTAGCTCGCACAGGAAAGACACAGTGAAGGGGAATTGGCTAACCCTAGGAGGTACATAAGGAAGGCCTCAGATGTCAAAACATCAGAATAAAAAGGTGTGCTTAATACACTTGGCACTGCCAACTTCTGAGCCTCTGGGACGTCTGTGGTGCAAGGTGCATGGCTCAGTCCTGGGGGTTCTTCACTGCCTGTCGACAATGGTTCTGCTTCCTTGGATATCATATGATTATGACAAGTGAGAACTTATCACCCATTCATCTTCTCTCTCTCTTCCCCCTCTCTCTCCCTGTCATGCAATTTGAAAGGGTGCATAAGGGCCCCACTAGCCCACCATGAGGTCTAGTGTGTAAGGAAGTGCCACGCTGTTTTGGATTAAGGGCCAGACAGCATGGCAACACGACTGGTGGTGCTGGGAACTTCGGAACCTGCCCAACCAAGCACAGATTACTGGGAGAAGCAGGAGATGCTGAACTGTGACTGGGGCGTGCTGAGCTGAGGACTTCCGCGTTTTTAAGAGAACATACCTCTGATGGCATATTATAAAGCTGGCCTGATTTGGCAAAGGGAGGTAGGACTGTGTGTTTGTGGGTGTTTTAGAGGGAGTGAGAGTTAACAGCAGAATTCCAGCATCATTCTAAATCTATATAACGTTTAAGTAAACAATCCTTTTCCTTCTCACCAAACTCTGGCATTGGCAGTCACGTTTCTTGGCGGCGGGTGATTGGACCCCTCACAACTGTTTCAGAACTGCATGGGCTGGGGGTCTGTAACAGTCTGACAATAAAATGTCAATGAAAAGTTATTCAGGACCCTTAAGCAGAAGATCTTACAATTTAATTTAGAAAAAGCATTCTGGCCAGCAGTGTGTGGGATGGATGAGAGGTGAGGTGGCCAGAGGTAGGGAGACCAGTTGGAAATGTCAATGGTAGAACAAAACACCAGGGCATGAACACAATTCAGCCAAGTTCTTTGCCACTTTAATACCAAGGATTGTCTTTTCTCCAGTTCCCAATAACAAGTTTCTCATTTCTGTCTGATACCTCACCAGAACGGCCCTTACAGTCAATGTTTCTACCAACATCCCGTGTGGAATTACTTAGAAGATAAAGGCTTTCTCTGCAGCTCTCGTCTTTTCTTTTTGAGCCCTCACCACAAATACCCTCAATGGTCCATTCGAAGCAATGTAGGCTTTTTCTAGCATTTACCTCAGAACTTTTCCTGCCTCTGTCCCTTATCCCATTCCAAAGCCACTTCTTCATTTGCTACAGCAGGCCCCCACTTCTCAGTGCTAATTTTCTCTCATAGGCTGTTTGAGCTGCTATAACAACATACCACAGACTGGGTGGCTTATAAACAACTCTATTTTCTCACCGCTCTGGAGGCTGGGAAGCCCAAGATCAATGTCCTAGCAAAAGATCAGTGTCTGGTGAGAGTCTGATTCTTGGTTCACGGATAGTCATCTTCTCACAATGTCTTCATGTCGCCGAGAGCCCACCAAGTGAGTTCTCCAAGGCCTCTTTCATAAGGGCACTAACCCTATACATAAGGGCCCTGTAAAAGGTCCCACCTCCTAATACCATCACATGGAGGTTAGAATTTAGATGTGATTTAGGGGTCGGGGGACACAAACATTCAGTCTATGGCACTTGGCACCTTTAATTCATCAAAGATAGAATCCATTTTATCTCTTGCCATGCAGTCTGTTTCCAGTTACTATTTATGGAATTATTCTTCATTACGAATCTACAGACTCCTCCAGTGGTACTGCTCCGATTCTATCCTACCCTTAGCTAATACTGCTTATGTCTTCATCCCCAGGGGCGTTATGATCTGGTTCCGGGTGACAGTAAACCAATGGTGCTCACTCAGTTCATATGTCAATAAATACACTCTGCATATTACTTTGTCACAGTTTAAAATTTCATGTTTTTAAACACCTAAACAAATAAAATACAGTTTGAGTGAAAGAAAATATTTCCTCCAAAATATTAAGTATGATTGGTTTAAAAAACAATGTCACTATTTACAGTGCTTGATATATAGAAGGCACTCAATAACCTGATAAATGAACTTTTCAGGTCAGTAAAGCACAGTAAAATGCCCAAGGAGGCAAACTATGGGTATGTTCTAAAAATAGCAGTAGTGTAAATATCAATACATGAAAGCTCATAATGAGAAGGTGAGCAGGAGTGAAACTTTGGGGAGCTCTGATGGTTAAGCTGGGTCATTTGGATTTTATAGAGAGCCATTAAGATTGTTTATAATCAGATATCTGCTTACAAAAGACAATTCTGAAATTTTCTATTTCATAGGGGAAGTATTTTCATCCTTTCAAATGCCATTGGAATGTCAACACGGGAATGATTCTGTTTCTGGGACAGAAAAAGAAGGTGTAGGCCAGAGAAATTTCTATAAAACAAAGTACAAATAGGACCAGACTGGGGAAGACATTGAGCAGCCTGCAAGTCAGTAAATGAGAAAAGGAAACACCTGCTTGGGAAATAAGTAAATGGGGCCTAGCATAGAAGCAGCTCCCCACACTCTGAGTGAAGTAAGAAGGGCTGAGGGCTGTCAGCAGAAGGCCCTGTCCGCGCAGAGCAAGCGGGCCTGTGTGAAGTGGAGTAGAGAGGGGGCTGAGGCCGGGCACTTCTACAAGGGGGTTGGTGCCCGTGGCCAGTGGGAGTGTAGGAAGGTGGGGGAGGGGCATCACCAAGGACCAAACCACCTTGAGAAACAACCAAACTGGCACATCAGTGAATTTTGCTGAGAAGGCTTCCTCTCTACCTCCAACAAGCTATCACTATTTCAAATCTTGCAAAAATTACAACAGAAAATATAAACTTTCATCTCTTCTTCTTGGGGACCAAAAGATTTGCCCAAGGACCTAGTTCATCTCCAACACAACTCATCTCAAATCCCAATACTGGACCCACATAGACACTCTGTTATGATGAACAAACAGAAAAACAAATTTTGAAAAGTTTACATACACACACACCACAAAGACTTGAGTAAATAAAGTGACATTATGATGTTCCTGAATAGTGTTCTTATCAATATGATAAGGTGACAATTGGGCCCAAATTAATCACTAATGTTTATGCAATCCCAACCAAAATTCTAAGGGGTCAGTATGGAGAATTTCACCAGAATTTCCTCGACTTACTCTCCAAAGCCCAGCACTCCTTCCTTGGGAAAAGAATGAAGAGCAAAGCCTACATCTTTTTCTTCGATCTGGTTCCATGTGTATTGTTTGAGAGAAATTCCCTGAAATTTGTGGCTTGTAGATGGCAGTTTTCTTTATAGCCCAGGCAGTGCTAATGATAAGTTGTTTTAA
This sequence comes from Sturnira hondurensis, assembly GCF_014824575.4. NCBI lineage: Eukaryota > Metazoa > Chordata > Mammalia > Chiroptera > Phyllostomidae > Sturnira > Sturnira hondurensis. The sequence continues at coordinate 3,435,075 of NW_028081539.1, forward strand.
TTTTCAGTTGCTATATAAGATACGACCCCAGTATTTAATAACTTGAAACAATAATTTGTTTGCTTGTTCAATGGGGTTGAATGCGGCAGGTCATCTCTGCTCCCCATAACACTAAAGAGGTTGATTGGACCGAGGTTGGGTGACCTGTTTCCAAAGTGGCTGCAGGTTGCTTTGCCCCAGAGGTCTTTCCATTTGATTGCTTCCCTTTCCTCAGAGCATGGCTACTGGGATTCAGAGGGAGGAAGCAGAGGTTTGCTAATGCCTAGGCTCAGAGTCCCAGAATGTTACTTCTCTACATTCAATTGGACAAAGCAGTTACAAGCACAGATCAGGTTCAAGAGGAGAAACTCTAAGCTCTCCCTTCTGATGGAAAAAGCTGCATACATGTAGAGGGAGAGGCAAAATTATTTGGGGACCAGCTTTGGAGACTATTTATTACTCAGGTTGTTTCTTGATTTGTTATTCCGTTGGTTATTTTGGTCAGTTTCCATAAAGGATATGCAAATTATTTGTGTTTAAGCCATAATCCTTAATTAAATTACAACTCATATTACAAAAAATGGTGTTTCCCAGAAAAGAACACACATTATTTTTCTAATTTTGTAATGAGGTATAATTTGCATACAGTGAAATATATAGATTTTAAGTGTATAATTCAAATGAGTTTTGACAAATGTATGTTGCTGTGTAACACATACTCATCTCAAGATACAGAATATGTCCCTCACCTAAAAACATTCTCCATGCCTTTTCCCTGTCCATGCATGCTCCCAGACACAATCACTATTCCGATGTTTTTCATCTTGGATGAGATTTGCCTATTCCAAAACTTACATATAAATGAAATCATACAGTACCTTCTTTTTGTGGAATACTTCTTTTGTTCAGTATAAAGGTTTTAAGATTTATTCATGCTGTTTTCTATATTAATAATTTGTTCTGAGTTTTGGAGCTTCTGGCCAAGATGGAGGCATAGGTAGATATGCTTTACTTCCTCACACAATCAAAAGTAGGATGATGACCAATTTCAAAATAAAACAACCATAACTGCCAGAAAATCAAACTGTATGGAAATCTGATAACCAAGGAATTAAAGAAGAAAGATTCATTCAGACTGGTAGGAGGGGCAGAGATGGGCAGCCAGGGCAGAGCGGGTACTTGGCAAGGCAGCAGCTGGTGGACCAAGTGGTTCCACAGTCTCGTGTGGAGGAGGAACAACCGGGGAGAAAAACAGACCATGAGACCCAGAGTTCCAATGCAGGAAAATAAAGCCTCAAAACCTCTGGCTTTTAAAAATTTGTGGGGGTTGTGGTGGCGGGAGAAACTGCTGGTCTCATAGGAGAGGCCATGGGTGGGCCCATGGGGTCCTAGAATGTACACAGATCCACCTACCCAGGAATCAACACCAGGGCATCACCTGAAAGGACACAATTCACTTGTAAGAAGTGGGGGGAGTGCCAACAAGCAGCATTGTTCCCTCTCTGATCCCTCCTCCCACATACAATGCCACAACTGAAGAGAAGTGGATTGATCCGCCCTGGCAAATACCTGAGGCTCCCCCTCTTATTACACAACAGGTATGCCAAGGCAAAGAAATATAGCCCAAATGAAAAAACAGATCAAAACTGCAGGAAAAAAAACTAAGTGATGAGATAGCCAACCTATCAGATGCAGAGTTCAAAACACTGGTAATCAGATGCTCACAGAAATTATTGAGTACAGTCTCAAAATAAAGGAAGAAGTGAAGGCTATACAAAGTGAAATAAAGAAAAATATACAGGGAAACAACAGTGGAGGGAAGGAAGCTGAAATTCATATCAACAATTTGGAACAAACAGAAGAAATAAACATTCAACTGGAACAGAATGAAGAAACAAGAATTTTAAAAAATAAGGAGAAGCTTAGGAACTTCTGAGCCAACTTTAAACATTCCAAAATCTAAATCATAGGGGTGCCAGAAAAAGAAAAAGAAGAACAAGAAACTGAAAACTTATTTGAACAAATAATGAAGGAAAACTTCCCCATTCTGGCAAAGGCAATAGACATATAAGTCCAGGAGGCTCAGAGAGCCCCAAAGAAGTTGGACCCAAAGAAGAATATACCAAGACACATCATAATTAAATTGCTAAAGATTAAAGATAAGGAGAGAATCTTAAAGGCAGCAAGAGAATGACTGGATTAAAAAGCTATGGTACATTTACACAATGGAATTCTATGCTGCAGAAAGGAAGAAGGAGCTCCTACCTTTTGCAACATCATGGATGGAACTGGAGAACATTATGTTGAGCGAAATAAGCCAGGCGGTGAAAGACAAATACCATATGATCTCACCTTTAACAGGAATCTATACAACAAAACAAACAAGCAAGCAAAATATGACCAATGACACTCAAATACGGAACAGGCTGACAGGGTCCAGAGAGGAGAGGGGAGAGAATCATAGGGGAAAAGAGGAGGGACTCACATGAACAAGTATAAAGGACACATGGACAATAATTAAGGTGGGGGGCAGAAATGGGAGGGAGGTGGGGAACACTGCGGGGGGCAGGGCAGGGAATATAAAACAGAAAACTGTACTTGAATAAGAATTAAATTTAAAAAAAGCAACAAGAGAAAAGGAGACAGTTATGTACAAATGAGTTCTCATAAGACTATCAGCTGATTCCTCAAAAGAAACCTTACAGGCAAGAAGGGGCTGGAAAGAAGTATTTCAAGTCATGAAAGGCAGGGATCTACATCCAAGATGATTCTTTCCAGCAAAGCTATAATTTAGAATGGAAAAGCAGATAAAGTGCTTCCCAGATAAGATCAAGTTAAAGGAATTCATCATCACCAAACCCTTATTATATGAAATGTTATTAAAGGGACTTATCTAAGAAAAAGAAAGAGGTCAAAACTATGGACAGTAAAATGACTACAAACTCACAACTATCAACAACAGAACCTAAAAAGACAAAAACAAACTAAGCAAACAACTAGAACAGGAACCAAATTACAGAAAAGAAGATCACACGGAGAGTTATCAGCAGGGAGGAGGAGGGGGAGAATGGGGAAAAGGTACAGGAAATAAGAAGCACAATTGGTAGGTACAAAGTAGACAGGAGAAGGTTACAACAGTGTAGGAAATGGAGAAGCCAAAGAACTTACAAGTATGACCCATGGACATGAACTAAGGGAGGGGGAGGAAGGTTCAAGGAAATGGGGTACTGGGTGGAGAGGGATAAGGAGGAAAAATGGGACAGCTGTAATAGCATAATCAATAAAATATACTTTAAAATAATTTGTTCCTTTTAGTAATTTCATTTTATGATTATACTACAATAACTATGCATCTGTTGGTGAATATTTGGGTTGTTTCTGGTTTGGGGTTAGTTCAAATATTGAAAATTGAACCTCTGAACATTTTCATACAACTCTTTTTCATATGCTTAAGATTTTGTTTCTCTTGGGTAAATACCTAGAAGTGAATTAATTGCTGGGTCAAAGAGATAATATCTCTTTACCTTTACAAGTAATTGCCAAGAGTTCTCCGAAGTATTTGAATCAGAATTTCAGTTGCTCCTCACCCATGCACATACTTAGTGTTGTTAGTCATTAATTTTAGCCATGTGATGGTAACTCACATTTGCATGTCCCTGATCTCTAATGATGTTGAGCACTTTTTCATGTACTTATTGACCATTCATATACCTTTTCTTGTGAAGTGCCCATTAAATTATCTTGCTCATTTTACTTGGGTTGTTTCTTTTTTTATAAATGAGTTTTAGGTGGTTTTTTTAATGTCTTTTACCAGATATAAGTCTGGCAGATGTGATTATTATATTTTCTTCCAGCCTGGGTCCTGTGTATTCATTTCTTCAACCATGTCTTTGATGAGTAGAAGTTTTAATTTTTTATAATATCTTATTTATCAATATTTTCTTTTATAGTTGGTGCTTTCTGGGTCCTAAGAAAGATTTGCTTACCCTAAGGTTTATGAAGATAATCTCTTTTCCATTTTCTTCTAGAAGCTTTAGAGTTTTGGCTTTATAATTAAGTTAAAAATTCATAACATTACTTTTTGGGTATAGTGTGAGGTAAGGCTATATATATATATGTATATGTATATATATATGGCAGTTGGATAAAATATATTTTATATTTAATATAAAATTATTTATATTTATTATCTTTATATATAATATAACATGTTACATATTATGTATAAAATATATGTATGGCAGCTGGGTAAACTATACCAATGACAAATAAAATACATGGCCTAATCAAGAGAAAGAAAGGCAATCACCAGGAGCCTGGCAATTCAGGAAAATGCCACACCTGAGGTTTAAAACAGAGGTTTTAACGTCCCCAGGGGACTGAAGACTTTTGCTGGTCTAGATGAAAGACGGAGCTGAACATGAAACACTGACATAAAGACGAGACACAAGAAACGTTTCAACTTGGTGAAAAATTCTGTCCAGGGGAACAGAGAGGCACCAACAAAACTTGCTGTACTCTAGGGCAGCAATTTTCAGCCTTTTCCATCTCATGGCACACATGAACTAAGTACCAAAATGTTGTGTTACACCAAAAAATATATTACATTTTTAGCTGATCTGACAAAAAATAGGGATAATTTTGATTCATTCACATTTGACAGCTATTGTATTGACTGTTGTCATTTTTTTACTTTACAATCTAAGGGAAAAGAGTTGAGTGCCTCTGGCTAAATAGTCAAGACTTGCATGTTTTAAAATTTTTTGTGGCACCTAGGTTGAAAATCGCTGCCCTAAGGTTCTGACTGGAGGAAGAGTTTCCGGGAAGAATCAAACCTCAAACCTATACCACAGGTGGGTATGGTTTCTGAAGTCAAATTACCTATGTGATACAAGAATTATGAGGTGAGAATTTAACATAAATGCTGGTTCCAGATCCATTCTCAAGCCCTGGATTTGGAAAAGGCAAACATAAAAAGAAGATGCCAAACCACTGGGCTGAACATATGGGTGTCTCATAGAAAACATAGCCACAGTGAAGATGAATCCACATTCCTGAATTACAAATCCTACAAGGATATATGATGAGGGAGAGCCATCAAATGGAGCAAAGAGAGAGAATTAGAAATAATGGAACAATTCAAAAGGATCTATAATAATGGCATTCAAATTACTAAAACAATGCAAGAAAGAGTTAAAAAGCACAATGAATAAAATGATTTGACTACAGGCAAATGAAATAGAGACTTTTAACAAGACAGTAAACATCTGGAAATTTAAAAATATAGTTACTGTAATTATAAACTCAATGAGCAAATTTGAACTGTAGAATCTAAATAGCTGGAGAGGAAATTAGCAAACTGGAAGATGTCATCACACATAGTCAAGCCATAAAGATATGAAAAATATGAGAGGTTAAGGGCCTACTTCTTTTAATAGGAGTTACAGAAGAAGGAAATATTATAGAAAGAATAGGTTAGAGGCAACATCTGAAGAGATAATGACTGAAAACTTTCCAGAATTGAAGATGTGATTCAAGTGGCAAAGCAAACATTGTGGGTTAAATAAGTACAATCCACACTCAGACACTACAGAAAAGAAAAGAGAAGAAAAATACTTAAAAGCAACTAGAGAAAAAAATATATATCATAGGCAATGTCATTGGCATTTCTGGTGATGCATCCATTTGTAAAGATTTCTATTTTGCATTCCATTGTTATAGTGTCTTTCAAATTCTAATACTACTTCTATCTTTGACCCTTCCACACTGCATAAAGTAGCAGTGTAGCATTGTCATGTATATCTCGTTACTGAATCAACTCCTTTGTACTCTTCTACAACTCCTTACTCCCATTTTTGTCCCACATCTACTCAATTTTTAAAATTGCTTTAGGCATGAAACTCCAATCACTGAATAATGTGCAAAGGACTACATAATATTTGAGAAAAAAATTCTGTTGTGGGCATCAAGTATTGGATTGTTAGCATAACTAGAACATTTCCCCATCACTGTATGTGAGTTAATAATTGCAAGTCCAGGTAATGGACAACTGAATGAGTTTATATTTAAAATTAGCCATCAAGAGAATTGGATTCTTTCTTGTACCTAACTTAACCTGTAGGGCATGTGACCTTTATTTACTTTGTTTACATCTAAAACTACAGTTAATTGTACAATATATTAACCTACTTATTTATGAGAACACTGAGAGGAGTTTAAATTAAGGAGTGGCTGACAAAATGGGGATTGTGAATAAACTTTTGAAAATGCATTAAATGTTAGAAAACTGGTACATAAACAAATGTTCCAATAGATGTACAAGAAAGATATCACACAGATGCACTCTTATGTGCCATCAGTGAAGTTCTTAAAAATCAGAGTTGCACAAATAGACCAGATATTTGAAAAGCAAATGTATATATGGGGAAGAGTTGGACACTGAAGGAAAAAACAGAAAGATCATTATGGTCTAAGAAATTTCTTTATTGGTAAGTGTCCTAAATCCAGAAGTGTATATGATGGTATGGACTGGCCCATTTGAGACTAGAACAATCTGTGACAAAAAAAAAAAAAAAGGAATCTAGAATGAACTGAATATTTTCAGACTCACACTGCCTAGGATTTATACTAGTTCCATAGTGACCCTACCAGCAAGGTTGTGTGATATTGTGATATATATATTAATAAATACATATTTGGTCTTTGTTCCCAGTTCCTTTGTGANCTAAATCCAGAAGTGTATATGATGGTATGGACTGGCCCATCTGAGACTAGAACAATCTGTGACAAAAAAAAAAAAAGGAATCTAGAATGAACTGAATATTTTCAGACTCACACTGCCTAGGATTTATACTAGTTCCATAGTGACCCTACCAGCAAGGTTGTGTGATATTGTGATATATATATTAATAAATACATATTTGGTCTTTGTTCCCAGTTCCTTTGTGAAACAGTTCCTAAAACCCTTGGGATTACTTAAGTAATGAAAGCCAAGAAGATGTCTTTTGTTATGTCAGTGAGATGGCCTTTAAAAAAAAATTAATTATTGTTCAAGTACAGTTTTCTGTCTTTTACTCCCATCCCAGCCCACCCCCCCCCCGCAGTGCTCCCCACCTCCCTCCCATTTCCACCCCCCTTAGTTGTTGTCCATCTGTCTTTTATACTAGTTCCCCTAAATCCCTCCCCTATTTCCCCTGAAATTCCCTCCCCTCTGGTCACTGTCCCCCTGTTCTCTATTTCAGTGTCTTCGGTGATATTTTGCTTGCTTGCTTGCTTTGTTGTTTAGCTTCCTGTTAAAGGTGAGATCAAAAGGTATTTGTCTTTCAATGCCTGGCTTACTTCACTCAGCATCATGTTTTCCAGTTCCATCCATGCTGTTGCAAAGAGTAGGAGCTTCTTCTTTCTTTCTGCTGCATAGAATTCCATTGTGTATATGTACCGTAACTTTTTAAAATATATTTTATTGATTATACCATTACAGTTGTTGTTCTCTTCCCCCCTTCATTCTCCTCCACCCTGCACACCCACTCCCCCATCATTCCCCCCCTTTAGTTTATGATCACGTGTCTCAAGTTCATTATATTCTATATTTCCCCTACTATTCTTGTCCTCCCCCCTATCTATTTTCTACGTACAGTCTATGCTATTTTCTGTACCTTCTCTCCTCTTCTCCTCCTCCCACTCCCCTGTTGCTAACCCTCCATGTGTTCTTCATTTCTATGGTTCCACTCCTGATCTGTTGGATGTTTTGTTCTTCCTTCTGGTCCATTCCATTGATTTGAGTCCCAATTTCCTTTCCATCACTATTGGTTTCCTGTGCATTTCCCTTCATTTCAATTAGTTTAGCCTTCATATGTTCCTCTAATTTGTGACCAAAATCAACCAGTTCTGTGAGCATCCTGATCACCAGTATTTTGAACTGTGCATCTGAGAGCTTTGCTATTTCTTTTTCGCTTAGATTTATCGGCTCTGGGGCTTTGCATTCTTGAGCCATATTTTGGACTGTTTGAACCTGTTACATATGAGGAGTGGAGCCCTAGGTGTTCACCAGGACGGGGCAACTCAGTCGCTGGGTTGTGATGCTGTATGTGGGGGTGGGGGTCAAAGGAAAGAAATGGCGACCCCCTCTGCCTCCTCCCACTGCCAGGGCCATGTGGTCCATATCACTGCTCTCTCCTTTGCTGGCTTATCTGCATGCACGAATGTGCAACCATGCTCAGCCTACCCCGCACCCTCACTGGGTCCACGATGCTACCCTGGCTGCCTACGCGCCTGGGTCACCTGGGTTGCCTGGGTTGCCTGGGTCGCCTGGGTTGCCTGGGTTGCCTGGGTCACCTGGGTCGCCTGGGTCGCCTGGGTCGCCTGGGTCAGGGGATCCTTCCTGCCTGACCCTGTTCCACTGCTGGCTCCACCCCTCTTACCAGTCCCGGTTGAACAGTTTGTTGTTGTCGGACTTCCGTATAGTTCAGTTTTCTGTTCTTTGGCTGCATCTTTGATTACTAAACCTTTGTTGTATTCAAACTTCGTTGTGGGAGAAGGCACAGTGTTTCCACCTACACCTTCATCTTGGCGGAAGTCCATGTACCATAATTTTTTGATCCATTCATTTACTGACAGGCACCTAAGTTGCTTCCAGCTCTTGGCTATTGTAAATTGTGCTGCTATGAACATTGGGGTGCATAGGCTTTTTGGATTGGTGTTTTCGGGTTCTTAGGATATAATCCCAGCAGTGGAATTGCTGGGTCAAAAGGCAGGTCCATTTTCAGTTTTCTAAGAAAATCTCATACTGTTTTCCATAGTGGTTGTACTAGTCTGCAATCCCACCAATAATGAACTAGGGTCCCCTCTTCTCCACAACCTCTCCAACACTTGTTGTTTGTTGCTTTGTTTATGATGGCCACTCTCACCAGTGTGAAGTGGTATCTCATTGTGGTTTTAATTTGCATTTCTCTGATAGCTAGTGATATTGAGCATCTTTTCATGTATCTCTGGATCTTCTGTATGTCCTCCTTGGAGAAATGTCTGTTCAAGTCCTTTGCACATTTTTAAATTGGGTTGCTTATCTTCTTACAGTGGAGTCGTGTAAGTTCTTTGTATAATTTGGAGATTAAACCCTTGTCTGAGGTATCATTGGCAAATAAGTTTCCCCATACAGTTGGTTCTCTTTTTGTTTTAATACTCTTTTCTTTAGCCATGCAAAAGCTTTTAATTTTGATGAGATCCCATTTGTTTATTCTTTATGTCCCTTGCTTTAGGGGACATGTCAGTAAAAAAGTTGCTGTGTGAAATAGCTGAGATTTTCCTGCCAATGTTCTCCTCTAGGACTTTAATGATGTCATGGCTTATATTTAAGTCTTTTATCCACCTTGAATTTATTTTGGTGTATGGTGTAAGTTGGTGCTCGAGTTTCTTTTTTTTGCACATAGCTGTCCAGTTCTCCCAACACCATTTGTTGAAGAGGCTATTTTTAGTCCATTTTGTGTTGCTGCCCCCTAGTGAGATGGCTTTTGCAAAGCCCCTAAATCATCTAACGGTGGAGGTTGGTTACTAATGGGACCAACTACATGATTACATGGCCATCAGTTCCATTCCCTGACCTCAGAGCAGGGGAAAGGGGCTAGAGATTGAGTACAGTCACCAATGATTTAATGAGTCATGTCTATGTAATGAGGGCCCCTAAAAAACCTGAAGGACTGCCCTGGAGAGCTTCTGGGCAGCCTGCTCTCTGACAGCCTGCTGTCAGAAGTCAAAGAAAATCTGAGTCCTTTCCCCTTGTCCTATGCATCTCTTCCATCTGGCTGTTTCTGAGTTAAAGCCTTTTGTTCAAAACTGGTAAGCTAGAAAGTAAAACATTGTTGTGAGTTCTGTGAGCTGCTCTAGCAAATTAACTAAACCCAAGATGGGGTTCTGGGAACCTCCCACCTATAGCTGGTGGTCTGTCAGCAGCCCAGGTAATCCATTACCTGGACTTGAATCTGGCATTTGAATTCGGGTGACAGATGTGGGAGGGACAGTCCTATGGGACTGAACCCTTAACCTATAAAATCTGGTGCCATCTCCAGGTAGATAGTGTAAGACTTAAGTTGGTTGTAGGGCACCCAGCTGGCGCCCGAGAATTGCTCGGTGGTGTGCATGGGGAAATACACACGTCAGAACTGGGTGCCAGAATCTCAACTGGTCATTCAAGAAACTTGGGTGTCAAGTCCAATAGATTCTACTTTCAAAATTAAAAACAAATGCATCCACTCTTCTTTTTTTGTTAATTTGTTCTTTTTAACTTTATTATTATTGTTGACATCATTACAGATGTCCCCATTTCCTCTCTTTTTGTCCATCTCTAACTAGGCCCCACCCCCATTCCCTCTGGCCATAACCACACTGTTGTCTGTGTCTACGGGTCATGCATATATATTCTTAGGGGAATCCCTTCACCTTCTTCCATTCAGTACCAGCCTCCCCCACCACTGACTGCTGTCAGGCTGCTCCATGTACCCACACCTCTATTTCTATCCTGTTTGTTTATTTTGTTCATTAGATTTCACATAAAGTGAGATCATGGTATTTGTCTTCCTATGACTGGCTTATTTCATTTAGCACAATAATCTCCAGGGGTATCCATGCTATTGCAAAGGTAAGATTTTCTTATTTTTGTTTTACAAGTATGTAGTATTCCACTGTATACATGTACCACAGCTTTTTTTATCCACACATCTACTGGTGGGCACTTGCGCTGTTGTAAACAACACTGCTATGAATGTAGACATGCATATATTCTTTCAAATTGGTGTTTCTGGACACTTAGGATATATTCCCAGAAGTGAGATCACTGGGTCAAAAGGTCATTGCATTTTTAATTCTTTAAGAAAACTCCATGCTATCGTCCACAGCAGCTGCACCAAACTGCCTTCCCACCAAGAGTAAACGAGGGTTCCCTTTCCTCCACAGCCTCTCTGACACTTGCTTGTTTCGTTCACTTTTTATCACTTTCATTACCACCTCAGTTAAGCCTCCATCATCTCTCACCTGGACTAGACTTCCACTGGTCTCCCATTTTCCTCTATGCAGTACTTTTGCTACACAGCAACCAGAAACATCTTTGAAGTGGCTCTCCTTATTCCTGCACTAAAAATCCTTCAAAGCCTTTCTCCAATGTACTTGAGATATAAACCAAATTACTTACATGACCCACAAGGTCTTCCTGACCTGGCCCTGCCTCTGTCACTATTTCATTTTGTACCACTCGCCACCTCATTTCTGCACATTACCTCCCTTTCAATTCCTCGAACCCCCCAAATTATTTCCTGCCTCAGGCCATTGCACTTGTTGCTCCCTATTTACTATCTTTTTCTCCCTATACTTTCCCAGCTAATTCATTTATCCTTCAGATGATGGATTAAATGTCACTTTGTCAGAAAGACCTCTCTGGCTCTCCCATTGAAATTAGTGCTCCCCCTGAAACCTGTATAATTTTATTAACCAATATCACCCCAATAAATGTAATACAAAATTAGGGCCCCCTTTTATATATTTCAATTACATTTGTCATTTAACTTCATATAATTATAAATATCTATGTATGCATGTACATATGTATATTTTTTCTTAACAGACTGTAAGCTCCAAGGGGTCACTAATCATGTCCCTTTTGTCCATCACTGGATACCAGTGCCCAGCACAGCACTTGGCACAGTAAGTATTTTTTGAATGATCCTTTAAGGTGGATAATTCCATATTTTACATGAGGACACTAAGATCCAGAGTAAAACAACTTTTAAGAACTAAAAGAGTATTTTGATGTCTGATTAGAAAACATTGAAATAAGTTTTCCCACATGGTTGATTTGATTCTGCGGACTACTAGATTATTCACGACTTTGGAATAGAGTTGTTGGGGAGAGAGAAGCTCCACCCCAGACTGAATATGAACTGAAATCTCACCTCAGGTATTGTATCCTGTGTCTGGTTAAGTGTCCCACAGAAGGAGGAATCTCCATGCCAGCACCCCAGCCCTATACTGTTTACCTCTGAAATGGTACTAACCACACTTCTCAGGGTGCTTTGTTGTAGTCACACTTTTTGACTTTCAACGGGCAGGGCATACTGGGAAATTTAGTTTCCCAAACTGCCTTATCACCAGAGTGGCCATATGTGCCATTGTATGCCTTTTGTTCTTGAGTAATTAACAGCACCCTTTTTACTTTCAAAGTATCCCGGCTGGATGACAAATTGTACGATTACATTGCATATCAAAGTCTGCATTTAGTCTGTGTCAGGATCCAACCTGTTTTTCCCACCCTGACTTCAAGAGGAGCTATCCCTGGTTTAGTTGTCACGGTTACAAGGTAGTAGAGGTAAGAGAGTGTAACTCGGAAGTCAACTTTTACGATTTAGGAAAGCATTTTCCTCCTTCTTCTTTTTTTACTATTATTTATTTTTATTGTTTTTCAAGTACAGTTGTCTCCATTTTCCCCCATACCCTCCCTCCCTCCCTCCCACCCCACCTACCCCTACCTCCCACCCTCAATTCTATCCCCCTTTGGGTTTGTTCATGGGTCCTTTATACATGTTCATTGGTGACCCTTCCCTTTCTTAAGGCAATAGAGGGTTTATTTAACTTAGATCCTACTTGATAGGTTAAAGAAAGAATTTTAAAGTCTTTCACTTTGCTAAACAAATTGTCTAAAATTCAAATTACTCCCTCGATGAACTTTAATAATGGAAAAAGAATAAAAGGGCAGGTTTCTGTGCAGGCTTTTCTTATCACAGCATAAAAATCTCTGCTGTGTCCTTGGGTACAGCTTTGAGTCAAATAAAAAGCAAACTTAACTGCACTGAAAATGTACCATAATCCCCTGGAAATGGAAAAAGGGGTAAGGAATAGTCTTGGGGGCTTCTTCAAGACATTTCTCTCAAATTTGGATCCTCAGATTTATACTCTAAGTCATACTTGGATTTTTCTCTTTTTTACCCACTTAAAAAAACACTGTAAAATATGCTAACAGAAAATGTACCATTATGACCTCTTCTAAGTGTACCATTCAGGACCATTAAGTACATCTACATTGTTATGCAACCATCAGCGCCATCCAACCCCAGAACTTTCTTCATCTTGGAAAACTGAAACTCTGTACCCATTAAATCTGGAAGCTCATTTAATAGATAGTGCCATTTTTAGAAAGAGTTGGTCCGTTTTACATTCCAGTAGTTGGGTAGAAGAATTCATTTAGTTCACATCCTCCCTAACATTTGGTATTTTCCTTTTTTTTTTTACCCCACTATTCTATTTGGAAATATAAAAATAACTGAAGCAAAGTTTAGATTGCCTTTGGGAACCTTTTAATTTTTGGTTTGGTTCTCTGAATTATTAACCATCTCAGACTTCTATTTTGTCCAGCCACAACGTGCAGACTGTGAATGAGTTTTCAACTTTGCTCCACATTTTATGCTTACTTTGCCCCTTGGATGCCATTCGGTCAAGAAACTAAGGTGTGCGTCCAAGGCGTGGAAAGTCCTTTGAGGACTGGGAAAGTCTGAGCACTGGGTAGGCAAAACTTATGAAGACCTTTTTCCATTGGTTTATCTCTACTAGACTCCAATCCATTATCTAAGAGGTCCTGCCCACCTCCGGTCTCCCCAGTGCCTACCCGGGTCCCGGGAGGCACGGGGAACGAGAGAGCCCCGGATCTCCGAGACAAGCCAGAACCCGGGTGGAGCCGGCTCGGAACCTGGTTCCCCCGGAGCATGCGCAGACTAAGCCCGGCGCATGCTCCGCAACGCGGCGGGTCTACAGATGAGGGGAGTCGAGTCTCCCGCGCCCCACCATTCCCAGCGGACCTGCGGCTGAGTCGCTTGTTCTGCGCCCTGACTGCCAATAAAGTTTGTTAGAAAATCATAGTCATTCTTAAAAGAGCGAAAGAGGGCGCGAACCAGCTGGGCAGTCGCACCGAGGGAGCTGGCGCGCTAGGAGGAGAAGGTGAAGGCGGCGGCGGTTGCGCCGCGACCAAAAGGAGCCGGTCTCGCCGGGCTGCGGGTCCGCGGCGGCAGGGGGACGGTGAGTGGCGGCTCGCTCTCACACGGTAGCGGTCCTGCACTTGCTCATCCTCTCCAAGGGATAAGGACGGCTCTGTCTTCCCGGAGGAAGGACCCGCCTGTCTTCTTCGGGGTCCCGGAAAGTGCTTTTCTCGTGGGACGGGAGTGGGGTTTGGGGGTCAGGGGCCTCCAGGCCCGGACTCCCATCCCCCGGCCCAGGCCGCCGAGCGCCTGCTTGCCCGCCTCTGAGCGCAGGGTCTAAGTTCCAGCTGGGGGAGGTGGGCGAGAGGTGGGTGGCAGCGCCTGCCCGGCATCCCCTCCCAGTTCCCAGTGACCTGATCTTCCTGGGTGTGGGTGCCTGGAATTGCCCCTTGGGCGGGAATGCGCGAGGTGGAGCGGGGTGAGGCGCTGCGCCTCCAGCCTAGCAGAGCTCCTGCCTGCTTGCTGTACCCAGGTCCCCAGGTTGGGAAGGGGCGACCTCGGCAGGGTGGGACGCCAGCTAAGGGGCATTAAGTGCCCGGGTTACATTTGATGAGGAACAGCTGGTCCCTGCGGAGGGCCTCTTCCTAACCCACGGCCCCACCCTTTCCTAGTTTCTCGCTCAGACTGGTGGAATATGAATGAGCCACACTGCACTATTTCATTGACACTGGAAGCCACAGAATTACTTTACTCGAACCGAGGAGCCCTAGTTCCCAGGCGGAGGAACCTGAGGGTGTGTGAGGGAGTAGTAAACTTCACTGTCAAGTAGCGGTAGACTCAGAAAAGGGAGGTTTACTTCTCTAGCTTTTATGTAACGCCTAACATGTAGGTGTGAATGTAATCACACCTGTACTTAAGTACAGGCTGTGATGTGAAAAAACAAAAACAAAACCCTTTTGATCAGTGAGTTACTCTTCTAATTTATAAGACTGCATTGACAAAATCTTTTAAATTAAATTTGAAGTAAAAAGTAGGTAGTGTTACTGTCAAGCTTTTTAATTACTGTACTCAGAATTATGCCTATTTTTAAAGAACTTAATTGTTTTGATTTAGTATTTTGAGAGCAGTAGTGACAGTCACAAACGTTACACTGCCTGTGTTGAAATCGGAGTGCATTTTTTCTTCAAATTTTATTATTTTTAAATTATCATACAGTAAAATTGACTTTTTTTAGAGGTGTGTTCAGTGAATTTGAGATTCATATAACCACCAGGACACTTAAGATATAGAATAGTTCTATCACCTTCCCGTTAAAACTCATGCTATTTTTTAATATCCTTTCCCTAACTCAGCAATCACAGGTGCCCCCCCCCCCAGGTTAAGGTGGGGTTAAGACCTGATAAACCCCATTGTAATTTGAAAATAAGCTGAGGTCCTGGCAAGTAGCTCTGTTGGTTAGAGCATCAGCTCCATAAGCCAAGGTTGTGGGTTGGGTCTGGGTCAGGGCACATACAAGAATTGACCAGTGAATGAATGCATAAATAAGTGGAACAACTAATCGATGTTTCTCCCCCACCCTACTTTTTTTCCTCCTCTCTTCATCCTCCTTCCTTTCCTTCTCTCTAAAAATCCATTTAAAAAGAAAATAGATTGAAATGCATTTAATACCTGTTGTACTGTAGGGTATCAGTTGTTTATCCTCCTGAATTCCTGGCTGAGTGGGAGTTGCAGCCCTAGCTGCATCCCAGCATCACAAGAGTCTATCATACTGTATATTACTAGCCCTAGAAAATGTCAAAATTCAAAATTTGGATATGGTTTCTACTGAATTCCTATTGTTTTCACACAGTCATAAAATTGAAAATTGTAAGTCAAACCATGTAAGTCTGGGACCATCTGTAGTTCATCTTTCCTAGAATGTCATATACAGTAAATGGAATCATGTAACACATAATCTTATGATGCTGACTTCTTTCAGCATAATGCCTTTGAGATTCCTCTAAGTTGTTGCATGTACCCCATTGAAAGATGCTTGGATTGTTTCCAGTTTTTGGTGATTATGAATAGAGCTGCTATAAACATTTGTGTACAGGTGTTTTTTTTTTAAACATATACATTTAACTTTATCATTACAGTTTAAAGCTTGATTTTATAAAACACAAAAAAGACATTTTTAAGAATTCTGTATCACCAAAACTTAAATAGTAGAAATAGTGATAGCTTTGTAAGTGTAAATTATATACATTAAATCAAGTAATTGGAGACTTTTTTCAATATGGAAACTATGCAAATGAAATAAATGGCAAAAGGACCTAATAGCAATATTTTATTATTGTGGATTATCAGTTACTTTAGGGCCTAAAAAAATTCTGAACAGTCAGACTTCTTATGTTGTGTTTCATATTTACCTGTATTCTGAGTCAAGCTACTTGACTAAAAGGTCTGAAAACAAAGGCATTTAGCTTTATAGCAATAGTTTTCCCATCTGGTTTCCACCTTCAAAGGAAATGACAGGACAGTGCTAATGTCATCTGCTGGTTCCCCTCTGAACAGTATGCAAAAAATTACACCAGCTCTATGGAAAGCCAAAGAAGTACCCCAAAATGGAATAATTATGCACAGTTTAGTAAATAAAGCATAATGTTAAGTTTTCCCCATCTAAAAATTAATCAATGAAATACATCATGAATTATAGTTAACTTGGATTCAGGAAACACATTTGAAAATTATGTTTTTGTTCTTGGCTCATCTTCAGTAAGGGACATGAATTTTGTAGGCCACCATGCTGTTTACTCTGTGGACTATAGTAATGAAGGAATGCAGATGGACCTGCTCAGAGTTGATAATGAACTGTGTGTGGTCCTGACTCTACCCACTTTTCAGGTACAACCAAATCTTTGTATATAGATCAGCAGATCAAATGAACATGTCCAGTTGTTCCATTGAAAAGGCTGTCTTTTCTCCACTGAATTGTTTTTGCACTTTTGTCAAAAATCAATTTGCTCAATTCGCATGGGTCTAATTTTGGATTCTCTGTTCTGTTCCATTGATTTATGTATCTTTCCCTTTGCTAGTATCACACTGAAAAAAATATTTTATTTTATTTTTAGAGAGGGGGTAACAGGGAGAAAGAAAGGGAGAGAAACATCAGTGTGTGGTTGCCCCTTGAGTGCCCCTTACTGGGAACTGGCCTGCAACTCAGGCATGTGCACTGACTGGGAATCAAACCAGTGACCCTTTGATTCACAGGCCGGCACTCAGTCCACTGAGCCACACCCGGCAGGGCACTAGCATCACACGTTTTTGATTGACAAAGCTTTATAGTATATTAATATCAGGTAATAGGGTTTTCTCCAATTTTATTCTTTCTCAAAATTGTTTTAGCCATTCTAGTTCCTTTGCCTTTCCATATAAAATTTATAATCAGCTTGTTTCTAACTACAAAAAATCCTGCCGATACTTTGGAATTGCATTAAACCATAAATCGATTTGGGGAGAATTGCTGTTTTTACTTTACTTAGTCATCTCATCTATGAAGATGCTGTGTCTTCCTATTTATTTAGATCTTTGTTTCATTAGCATTTGTAACTTTCAGCATACTGATCTTGTACCTGTTTATTAGATTTATTCCACAGTAATATTTTTGAAACTCTAGTAAATATCATTTAAAAGTTTTTGATTTCAAATTGTACATTGTTAGCATATAGAAATACAATCGAGTGTTGTGTGTTGTTCTTTATCATGTGTCCTTACTAAACTCATTTATTAGCTCCAGGATTTTTTGTTTCTTTTGATTCCTCAGAGTTTTCTACATAGACAATCATATCATGTATGACTAGAGACAGTTTTATTTCTCTTTTCCCTTATCTAAGCACTTCATTTTTTCTTTATTACCCTAGCTAGAATTTCATGTATGATGAATGAGAGAAGTGAGAGTGAATTTTCCCAGAAGGGGGAAAACAATCAGTCTTTCAGAATTAATTATGATGTTAGCTGTAGGGTTTTAAAACAGATGCCCATTATCAGGTTGAAGAAATCCTCCTATTTCCAGTTTGCTGAGTTTTTCTCGTAAATGGATGTTGAATTTTGTCCTCTATCTTCTTTGCATTAATTGATACGGTGATGTGGCTTTTCTTTTTTACCTTGTTAATATGGTGGATGATATTGATTGACTTTTGAGTATTGAACTAGCCTTGCATTCCAGAATACAGTCCACTTGGTCCTGGTTATTCTTTTTATATGTTACTTGATTGGATTTACAAATATTTTGTTGAGGATTTTTGCATTTGTGTTCATTGGGGGATATTGTCTGTGTTTTTCTTTTAACACTGCCTCTGTGTGGTGTTGGTATTGAGATAATGCTGACTTTATAAAATAAATTGGAAAGCGTTTCCTCCTCTTATGTATTCTGGAAGAGATTGTATCATTGGTGTTAATTCTTGAAAAGTTTCATAAATTTTTGGTGAAATTACCTGAGCCTGGAAATTTTTTGTTTGTTTGTTTGTTTTTGAGAGAGAGAGGAAAGGAGAGAGAGAAACATCTATGTGTGAGAGAGAAACATTGATCGGTTGTCTCCCCCATGCACCTGGCCTGGGGACTGAACCCCGCAACCCAGATATGTGCCCTGACCAGGAATCAACCTTGTAACCTTTCAGTTACTGGGCAACGCTCCAACCAACTGAGCCACATTGGCCAGGGCTCTTTTTTGAGTTTTTGAAGTTACAAAGTCAATTTCCTTAATAGTTATGGGGCTATTCAAGTGATCTGTTTCATAGTGAGTGAGTAGTGGTAGTTAATTCTTTTCCAAGAATGGATCCCTTTCATCTCAGTTGTCAATTTTATGTGGGTAGAGTTGTTTGTTGTATTATCCTTTTGAGTCCGTAGAGTCTGTAGTGATATCCCTATTTTATTCCTGATACTGGTAATTTGTGGGGTGTTTTTCCTATTATCAATTTTATTGATCTTCCCCCAAACCAAGCTTTTTGTCTCATTTATTTTTCTGTTTTGAATGTCATTTATTTCTGCCCTTATCTTTATTATTTCCATCCTTTTGCTCACTTTGGGCTTATTTGCTCATCTACTTTCTTAAAGTGGTAGCTCAGATCATTAATTTGAGACTCTTTTCCTAAGGTAAGCATTCACTACTGCAAATTTCCCTCTCAGCACAACATTATCTATGTCTTATAAGTTTTGACATGTTATTTCTTCATTTTCATTCAGTTCAACTACCTTTTTAAAAATACATATATATTTATTTATTTACTTAGTTATTTTAGCAGGGGAGGGAGAGAGAAAAAGAGAGAAACATCAATGTGTGGTTGCCTCTCACACGCCCCTACTACTGGGGACCTGGCCTACAGCCCAGGCATGTGCCCTGACTGGGAATCGAACCAGTGACCCCTTGCTTCTCAGGTTAGCACTCAATCCACTGAGCCAAAGCAGCCAGAGCTCAGTTCAATTACTTTTTAAAATTTCTCCTGAGCCACGAATTGTTTAGAAGTCTGTGTTTTTTAGTTTCCAAATGTTTGTAGATTTTCCCATTGTCTTTTTGTTACTCATTTCCAGTTTGACTCCATTGTGATTCCATTAAGTTTCTTGAGGTTTGTTTTATGGCCTAGTGTGTGTTCTATCTTTGCATGTGTTCAGTGGGTGCTTGAAAGAAGTATATTCTGCTGTTGTCATGTGGACAGGTCTCTTCATGTTCATTTGATTATGATAGTTTTATTGTTTTTAGAATTTCCATTTATTTTATCTATAGTGTTTTCAAGTATATCTTATTGTAAAACCTCTTTAGTGCTTGCTTTGGATATTACGTTATATATATGTAATTTATCAGAACCTGTTGGTGCCAACGTTTTAGCAGTTTAACTGAAGTATAGAAACCTCACATCTTGTTATCCTCTTTATTTGTATTAATTGTCTTTAATATATTTTCTACATATATTGAAAACCACATTGGTTATAACTTTTGTTTCAGTTGTCAAACATAATGTAGAGCTCTTGAGAGGAGAAGTCTGTTTATTTATGCATATTTTTGTATCTACTGTGTTCTTTTGTTCCAATATTCTCTGTTTTTAGGTTTTTAAAATTACTTAATTTTTGTCTGAGGTGGAGACTAGAACTAATACTTTAGCAAGTGTTTCTAGGAAATTCTTTTGATCATGCAAGTTTGTGAGCACTGAGGATAATTACTGAAACCTTGTTAGGGACAAAGAAAGGGATGCTCGTCACATTGCAGACTTTGTGCAGTGGTTGTGTAGATGGATTTTCATTTAAGGTAATAGCAATATAATGGCTAAGTAGACAGGAACTTAACTAGTAATTTTAAGAAATAATATGAAGAAGCTGACTCTCTGTTCTTTTTAGTCTAAAATACAAACAGTACACTCTATTACTTTCATTATATGAGTAACAATAACTAATCTGAAACTAAATTCTAAAGAAAGAATGTGTGGCATAAGATTATTTGTGGAGGATTCATTGTCACCTGAACACTAAAGCACTGTAACCAAGAGCCTGCTGTGGTCATGCAGCTGTACATTGTTATACAAAACCTTTCTCTGGGGTGCTTTTATGGGGACATTATTATTACTTGTGAGGTTGAAAAGCAGTTTCTTTAGATTTTGTGTTTGTTGAAAATCTGGTGGTAACTGTGGAGAATATATTATGTTGTATGTACTTACCATTTTTTGCGTGCTTAACTTTCATTATGCGAGGTGCATTATAACTATCACTGATCAACAATTCTGTGAGGTAAATATGCTCAGAAAGCTGAAGCTTATACAGGTTAAACAATAACTTTACTAAAAGTACCGAACTAGTAAATGCAATTTAAATCAGGCCTCAACTCTAACTGTCAATAGTCTTAGTCTCTGTGAAAGGCAAAACTATGCAATCTAGGTATGTTACACATACCTGGATGTTATATGTTGTGCTGTTGATAAGGTTTCAAAAATTAATGAATGAATGAATGATATTATTGCCCCTCTTGTTAATGAACTTACATTAGCTAAACAGTGTGGTGAGGGGGCCTTCATCGTGGATACATTCTTGACATTTAATATGATTATTCCTTGATAAAACAATTATAGCTTATTTTATTTTGTATAGTTTTTGTGTCATGAAAAATAATTTTATTTTCATTTTAAACTGCAGATATAAGAAAGCTCTGATCACCTGGAGTTAAAGTTGGTACAGAAACCTTTTCAACTCCAGAAATGTTGGAGGAAGATATGGAAGTGGCCATCAAGATGGTGGTTGTCGGGAATGGAGCCGTTGGAAAATCAAGTATGATTCAGAGATATTGCAAAGGCATTTTTACAAAAGATTATAAGAAAACCATTGGAGTTGATTTTTTGGAGCGACAAATCCAGTATGTACTTGGCCATTTTATCCTCTTGGTTTTGAATTGCAAACTGTGCCCAAGACTTTACAGTCCAAGCTTGTGAGACAGTTGGTGGTGGTTTGAATTACTTATGTTCTGTGTATCTTTATCCTTCTGTCTCCTGCCCTGCCTTCATCTCTCTTCCCTTCCTCTCATATGTTTTTTTCTTTTTTCCTATTCTCCTTCCCCATCCTTTTTTAATTATATCTGTTTTATATTTGTTGGTGGTACTCTAGGCACTTCTTCAACACAAACTGATGCTTGACTAGTGAGATTTCCACCCACTATTTTATTTTGAAGGAAAGTTCCTTATCTATCAGAATAGTTCTCACCTCTTACATTATGGGATACTTTTGTTTAGAATGTCTCTTCTCTCTTTAAAACTGGACAAGGCTGTATAGAAATTAGAGAATTAAAATTTGTTTTTATTCTAAAGAAATAAGAGAAAGAAGATTTGGATTAAATACTCCTACAGAAAGGAAATCTTCATAAAATCCAAATGAATTTTAAAACACATCAAAATAACACTTTTTAAAAAATAACACTTTTTGTTATTCGTCTTGACAACTTTCTAGGATATCTTAAATTGTAAGAGACAAATTAAAGTGCATTACAAAAATAAGTGACACCAGACAAATCTGACTGAACTAGCTCAGGCATTAGCATCAAAGATAATTGTGCTCATTGTTTTAAAGATTCTTGAGTTTTTAATTTGTATTCTCTTTTTAAAAATATTTTTGTGTTTTCTTCCTTTAGGTATTTTAAGAAGATTCATTTAAATCTTGATGATATTTGTTTTTGTACTTGTTATCTGAATCAAATTAATTATTTTTTAAAAATCCTTATGTGAGGATACATTTATTGATTTTTAGAGAGAGAGGAAGGGAGATAGAGAAAAAAACATCGATGTGAGAAACATCAGTTGTTGCCTCCCGTATGCAGGCGTTGAAGCTGCAGCCTGTGTATGTGCACTGGCTGGGAATTGAACCTACAACCTTTTGGTGTGTGGGATGATGCTCCAACCACTGAGCCACTGACCAGGCTGAAACAAATTAATATTTTAAGTATACAGTTGTCATTATTTGTGGATTCTGCATTTTCAAATTCACTTACTTGCTAAAATTTATTTGTAACCCCACAATCAATACTCCCAGTGCTTTGTGGGTCATTCATGAACATGTGTAGAGCAGCAAAAAATTTGAGTCACCCTGCACACACATTTCCAACCTGGGTGGACTAAGGCAACCCTCCATTTCATCCCTCATACAGTAAACAAATGTTCTTCTAGTGTTCTGTTTTTGTGCCACATTTTTGTGCCTTTTGTTGGTGATTTCACTGTTTAAAATGCCCTGCAAGCATAGTGCTAAAATGCTGTCTAGTGATTCCAAGTACAAGAAAGCTGTGTGTGATGTGCATTACAGATAAAATATATGTTTTAGATGAGCTTCATTCAGGCATGAGTTAAAAGTCCTGTAGGCTGTAAGTTCAGTGTTAATGAATCAACAACATATATTAAATGACATGTCTTTAAAGAGAACCACATAAAAAACATGGTTATGTGTTGATCAGTTGATGAAAATGTAACCAGGGGCTTGCAGGAATCTAACCCTGTATTTCTCCCTAAGAGCAATAGTTCAGTATTTGCTGTTTCATTGTTTGCTGTGACTTTGTACAATGTAAGTTCAATGAGTAAGACAATGAACTATGTAACAAAATAGAGTAAATTTTTGAGTTAAAGGGCAACCAAGCAGGTAAACTACCGCTTTCCTTTCTTATTCTATTATTTGTGTGCCACAACTTGGTAGAATGTTGTGAAGAGGAGAGCAAGCCCAGACCTGAGGGGATACCTCTTTCCCTACTGCTGGTCTTAGCACCACCACTGTCTGTGGCTATCATCCAAGGACAAGATGTGCCAGTGAACCCAAATCCTGTGTCAGGTTATAGCTTTGGGGGAGTGTCTTTTACCCTTACTCTCACTGTTAGTAATTGTATCAGCATTTAAAAGTACTCAGGCATTTTCTGAGTGAAACCAACAATGTTGTTATAATACCTCCATAATTGAAAGATAAAAATATACACACAGCTATATTACTAAAGTCAGCTCCTTTACATACAAAACAAATTCATCTCTTGTTTCAGAGTTAATGATGAAGATGTCAGACTCATGTTATGGGATACAGCAGGTCAAGAGGAGTTCGATGCGATAACAAAGGCCTACTATCGAGGTAAATTATGGCATTTTTGTTTGGGCATGTTCTTTTAGCTAAACAGAGAATTTGGGTTTTTTTGTTTTCTGTAGAAAGGTTTATTTTTTTAAGAATACTTAAATTATTTTCAAAGTATTTTTTATAGGGCCAGGTCATTATTCTTCTGAAGATCCTTGAGTGGTGAATAATACTTTGTTCTATTGATAGGATACCTCTGCCTTTAGAATTATATGACTAGGTGTTCCAAGACGTAATCAGTGAGAAACTGTTAAGTTCCTACTCCTAACCCCAAGGAAGTGGCTACATAGTCAGAAGGTGGAGACTCTCACATGAAAAGGTGAAGTCCCTGCGATGACATTCAGTTATGATACGTGAGAGTTCATGGGGAAAGCCTTCTCGGTGCTGCAGAAGTTTAAAGTGTGAGGTGCGTGTGAAAGGAGAGAACTATCCCTCTAGGATTTACGAATCTGAAATGCAGGGTTAAACTCCTCAAGAAATGCTTAGATCCCAAAGTTTCCATTCCATTTTCCTATAAAATTTTGTCCTTTTGGAATTTAAAACAGTATTTTAGTGTTTCTCCAACTCACTGCCAAGGTGATTGCAGTGAGAGCAAAGTCACTGAAAACTTAACCTAGTACCATGTAGTGTATAGCCTATTGGTGCTTCCGAACTCGTGTATCTTGTTTTTTCCACTTTTGAAAATCTGGGATTTATTATAATGCAGCTGAGGTCTAATTACACTAACATATAAGCAACCAAAGGTTCTTTTCTAAATTGGTAACAAGGAAAATCGACTTTCACCACCTGCTCTAGGAAAACATTTGGTTCTTTGAGAAATAAGAGAGGTACACCTCCCAGGTGTCACCCTAATAATGCCACCACTCCTTACTGCTCATTCTATTTGCTGTGTCCTTCAAGGCTTCCCACCTGCAGCAGCTTTGAGTATGGCTGTCCTGTGGGCGCCAGTTTGGATCTTGAGCACTTGTGTCACGGTGTGAGGTGAAATTATGTTCTTACTCCCCAGCACTCTTAAAGTAGATAGTATTCTTAACAAATTATGAATTTCATGAGCATTTACACTGTTGATTATTGAGTCCTAAATGTACTGTTTATTCTTGAGTAAAGGTTATTTGTATTTTTTAAGTGGGGTTATTACCACTACAACTGCATAGGAAAAAAATAAATGAAAAACAAGGCGGAAACATTAACATATGATAGGAATGCATACAGTTGTCATTATTTTTTTACCAACCTACTAGCTTTTCTCTCTGTAAAGCATTGCTATGAAATATATGTTCTTTTGTGAGAAAAAAATAGGTTGGGCTATTTCTTTTTAAACTTTTGACAACATGATATGGTAGTATTTTAAAATGAGTATCTTATTTTTGGACACTGTATTTATTGTTAGGTATCTAATTTTAAAAGGCAAAACTGGGTGAATCTACAAGTATCAAAAAATAAAGTCTACCTTAAAAAAGGAAAAAGTGGTTAAATGTCAAAAATTATTTGATTTGTATATAAATAAAAAGAAGAAAATGTTGGAACCATATAGTTAAGTAGATCATTTGAGTCCCTGGTTTAAAAAACAAACAGCCCTGGCTGGTGTGGCTCAGTGGATTGAGGGTCAGCCTGTGAACCAAAGGGTCGCTGGTTCGATTCCCAGTCAGGGCACATGCCTGGGTTACAGTTTCAGACTAGTATAGATTCTTAGTCTGGGTGTGCGTGAGGGCAGCTGATCATGTTTCTCTCTCTCTCCCTCCCCCTCCTCTTCTCTCCCTCCTCTTCTCTCCCTTTCTTTCCCTCTATCCCTCCCTGCCCTTCTCTTTAAAATCAGTAAGCATGTCCTCAAGGGAGGATTTTTAAAAAAACAAACCTTTTCTTAAAATGTTAAAATGGCAAAGAAGGTGGACTGAGATAGGTTTTAAGAATAAATATTTGTTGCAGCTCAATTTGAATTAAGGACCAAGCAGCAGCAATTATACATAAATTTGAGAAGTGGCACATTGAACATCTTTTTAAGCTTTCCTTTGAGGTTCCATCAGGATACTTTCGGTTGCTGACAACAGAAAAGCAATTCCAAACTTACTTAAACTACTAAGATTTATTGACTTGTTTAATAGAAAAGTGGGAGTAGCGTAGCTTTCAGTTGTTCTGACTATAACCATTGGTTCTCCTGGCTGGCCTCCCTCCATGGGTGGGCTTCCTCCTTGCGCAGATTTTCCTCTTGGTTGCAAGGTTGCTACCATCAGCAATGGAAGCTACTAGTGGAGAGAGAGTTGCTCCCCACAACAGTGGATCAAAAGTCCTGAGTTTGTATCTGATTAGATCACCCTTGACTAGATTACAGTAAGTAGTCAGAGGCTTGTGGTTACCCTAATTGGCTTGGTGCATTTAGAGCCTCAACTCCCAGAGCAGAGGGTACATTTAGCCTGTCTAAACCATGGTTGAAGTACAGTGGGGAGAGGTGTTCTCAGGAAGGGAGGTGAGCTGGGGTGTCAGTTAGGCAACCAGGTAATATCTGCAACTAGTGTAGATTCAGATGATCATGTAATTGAAGAGGAATAAGGACTAGGAAAAGTAGGAAAGGGCTAGGAAGCATGAATTAAGATACGGATATAGTGGTGAAACACAATGCTTTTATGAAATTATGACTTTTACTGGTTTATGTCCTAGAAGTATATTATTCAGGAAGCATAAAAATGTTGTAAATTTTGTTTTTAAAAAAGAAAAATTTAACTATAATACATTTAAAAGACCTGTTATACCAAAAACCATTGCTCAAAGGCATTCTTATGTTTTTGGAATGCTGGCGTAATTGTTTAGTGAGACACGTTGAAACACAACCTCCTTGTAAATAGGTTAGAACAGAGCACAGATCATACTAGGAATCCTCTTGGGGTCCCAAATTATTTTTCTTAAGCTCTTAAAGAAGTCTAGCCTAGACAGTAGAAACCATACTTAGTACAGAAAGTTACATATAACATAAAAAAGGTTTTCATTATACTTTTTATTGTGATTAGTTGTGAGAAAAAGATGCTTCTTTTTAGCAACATGTAGAAATGAAGTTATAGACTTGAGACCTATTATCTAAGATCATGCACATAAATGGAAGGAAACCCTTGTTTTTTACAAAAGTGCGTTCACAAACAAATTAATATAAATTGTTGGAAATGAAATAGCTCTGGACAAGAAGCTATTTATAAAAGTGATAAGTGCGGCCCTGGCTGGTGTAGCTCAGTGGACTGAGCACAGGCCTGCGAACTACGTGATTGTG
This sequence comes from Sturnira hondurensis, assembly GCF_014824575.4. NCBI lineage: Eukaryota > Metazoa > Chordata > Mammalia > Chiroptera > Phyllostomidae > Sturnira > Sturnira hondurensis. The sequence continues at coordinate 3,461,868 of NW_028081539.1, forward strand.
GTTCGATTCCCAGTCAGCGCACATGCCTGGATTGCAGGCCAGTTCCCAGCAGGGGACTCATGAGAGGCAACCGTACATTGATATTTCTCTCCTTCTCTCCTTCCCTACCTCTCTAAAGATAAATAAATAAAATCTTAAAAGTGATAAGTGCGAGAATTAGGAACTACAGTTAGGCTGTGCAAGTCTCTCAGATTTGTTTTGAAATTTTATGAGCGTGGAATCTGATAGATCGGTTCAATGAATAATTTGTATGCTTTAGGTTAAAGTGTCTAAGAGAATAAAGGACAAGCGCTTTAAATCAAGAGTAATATCTATAAAAGTGTATAAAGCCTTGTGTTTCTGAATGGTCTTCGCCATTGTCAGATTTGATGCTGTGTTCCCTAGAGCAGTGTTTCTTAAATTTTAATGTGCAAGTGAATCCCTCAGGGAGCTTGTTAAAGTGCAGACTCTCATTCAGTAGCTCTCAGGGAGAGCTAGAGACCATCGGGTCTTTCAGTTATCCAAGAATAAAATTACTCTCTATACATTATATGTCTTTGGGAGTATTTTCTGAATTGCATTCAGAAATATTAACATTTTTAATGATCTTATCAATTAGAAATAAATATTTGCAATTGGCGATCTCATACTTGACACCAAAAATTTGTTTTGATCTTCTTTTCCTGATGCGTGGATAATGGGGTAGTTTGTTAACTATTAGAAGTGGTTCCTTTGTGGGTGGTTTACTGCTATTTATGATGGTGAAGTAACTTTTCCAACTGTGATTTTTAGGGAAGTATAGAAGGAAGATTGAATAGTAGGAAAATAAAAGTTTATATAAAATATATGAATAGAAAAACACCTGCTGTCTTTAAATATCAAAGGCATAAGATGTGTTTAAATGACTACAACTGAGAAATGAAAACATTGACTTTCCTAAAGGTAGCTGGTATCAGCATGGAACTGGAAGTCAAGGAAGAAAAAGAAAGGATAACAGTACAGGGTCATTTCTGAATTAGGAATATTTATAGTAGTTAGTATGTTGAACAGGACACAGCTTATGAAGTTACCAAAATGCAACTTCTTTTTTTGCCTCTCACCATCCCCTTATATTTCATTATGCAGTAGGAGGAAATGAATTCTTCTTGACCCTCAGTAATAACCCCTTCTGCTCATGTCTTTTCTGGTTATTCTCCAGTGATTTCTTTCACTTGCCTCATAGTTACTTCTAGTGATGAACATGATCTCAATTTGGTAATTGGAACAGCCAGGCATGTGTATTAATCAAAATTCCAATGTAATTTAGCGTTAAATCTCTTACCCTCTCTGGGATTTTAGCAGGCCAGTGCCTGTAGTTGGGAAGGTAGTGCTGGCAGCTCCCCCCGCCCCCGCCCCCCCCACTCTCCTTCCCGAGCTTGCTGGAGATGCTTCTTGTTGCTCCTGGCTCATCCCAGGGGAAGACCAAACTGGGAGACAAGAACACTGTGGTGCATGCTGCTCTCTGATGGTGGGGGCTTCTGCGTGGCAGATGTTTGAAGATGATTCTCTAGGAAATTGTGCTGGATTCCTCCAAGGCTCCCATTCTTGGGGATGTTTCCTCAGGGCAAATGTATACTTAATTCAGGCAATTGCTCTGCCTCTTTGTGGGACTCAGCCTTCCACCTCTTCCTTCCTTCATGCTCAGCTCTCATCCCCCGACAGATGGCCCTGTTGGACACGATTTAAAATTATCCCATGCCTGCTTACCTCTTAGATGTGGCTCCATACTTGTGGAAAATTTTTGTGCATTCTTTGTTTTGCTCTCAGTGGGAACACAGTTACTCCCAAATGCAGCTGTCTTCTTTTTAGTCCGTAGGTCTTGTCTTTTCACTCTTGCTCCTGGCAACTACGTCTTTCTCAGGCTTGAGTCAAGGCAGGATCAGTCCAGAGTACCCCTCAGTTGCTGGGAACACATACCAAGCTCCTTAAGTGGTCTGCTGAAATCCATTCCTGCTAGGTTGAGTTGGAGGAAGTAATGGTAATACTCCACTACCATCTGTTACTTAACAGAAAGTGGGGTTTGCTGCCCACTGCCACCAATAGGCAAATTCTGGAGGCAGAGGTTTGGTGAAAAAGGAAAGGGTTTTTTTATTCAAAAACTCCACAATTTGGAAGAATGGCAGGCTTCCGTCTCAGAGCCCTTCAACTCCAGGGCACCCAGGGAGTGCCCTCTGTCAGATCTCCCATTTAAAAATACCTCCCTTTGGGAAACCACAGGTGGCCAGCGGGCACAGTCATCAAGTAGCTCAGCTTCTTTTGCATCAACTGTCTGGCCTCAGGCTCCTTTCAGTAGTCTGTGTGCCTGGCCCGGCAGGCTGCCCCTGCCACTTCCTGCACTGGGGGTCCAGGACCACTGCTAAACGCTGGGGCTGGCTGTGCAGGGCCTCTGTAGGGCCTGCCACCTGGCTACACAGCTTCCAGGGCCCTCTAGTCTGCAAGCGCTTTGGCCCGAATGTCCATGCTGGAGATGGCGAAGGAAGAGATTCTCCCTTCCCTCCATTTAAATCTACCAGGGCACACTTCAGTGTGCTCAGGGAGGGTCCAGCTCCCCCAGCCAATCCTGTCTTTTTCCCAGGCTGTACTGGCCATTCTGCCCCTCCTGCTGCCACCTGGGTAACCTTTATGGTACGTGTGCCGCTATGACCTTTGTTTTTCCCTTCAGTCTGGTACTGGAAGGAGTAGGAGGGCCTTTCCCTTTGTCCGTGGCTATCTTGTGTACCTGGGGAATGCAGCCTCTTCCGCACCCACGAGATCCCTCCCCTCTGCTCCTGGCACTGTGTAGTATCTATCCCACCTTCTTGAGAGAGAGAACAGTTGGGGGTGGACAGTATTTTCTCTACAGAAACTCTTTAGAAATCTTTTTCTCTTCTCAATTCTTGGGGGGAAAAATCTTGTGGTTCTTGAGGGACTTCCAGAGTTGGGTAGGAGTTACAGCTATTTCCTTTGTAAATCCTGTAAATGATGATCTTCTTACACACAGTTTGGAATCTGTTATTTGTCACCTGTTTTATTGGTGCCTCGATCAAAGAAAGCTCTCTGTTAGATAGGGATTTTTTTTTTTTGTGGCTCTTTAGGGTTTTCCTACGTGTAAAAGAACCATAACGCATTGTAATTTGACAGGATATTTTTTTCTATGGATGGATGATTTCAGTTAGGGGTAATTAAAACAAGTAGTTGTCCAACATTTGTCAGAATTATTATAACTGCAAAAGTAATCCAGGTTGTCTGGTTTTGTTTTTTTGTTTCATTTTGGTAATATATTTAGGTTAAATAAGATGAGTTGGTTGCAGCAGTCAGTCTGAAGGCTTAGTATCAATCAAGTGAACCATCCTGCTCCAGAGATTTGTGTGCCATTTATTCTGAAGATTGTAATTATTCTTGCTCTAACTTATTTCTGTCATCTCATGCAGATTTTACATTTTTCTAGGGTTTTTTGCCTACCATCACCCCTCCCAGACACACACAAAGCAGTTCTTAGCACAACTAGGTGAGGGTAATTTACTGGGGAAGTGATCCAGGAAGTAGAAGTGAGAGACTGGGGGAAGGAGGAGAAAAGCTTGCAGAGGGTGTATTAGTGAGCTACCTAAAACTAGACCGCTGGGGACCAATCCCTGTGAAGAACCTAACAGGCAGACCTCAGGGTGGTCCTCCCAAAGTGAAGCTCAGGTATTGATCCCATCCCCCACAGACTGAAGCTTTCTTCAGAAGCATCAGTTCCCCCTAGAGGATTCAGTGAACCCTGGGTCACTTCTAAAACATCAGAAAAGGCCCTGAGTCAGGAAGGCAGAGGGCCAGCTGCAGCATATGCCCGGGTGGGACACTAGCAAAGGCAGGAAGTGTCTCCACAGCTGCAGCGACACCAGGGCTGAGGGGACAGTGGCAGGTCCTCCATCATCTATTATGTAGGCTGTTATTTGCCTCCCTGATTACTCATACATATCCATATTGTATCTTCCTCCTCTTCTGACAGGTACTTCCCACATTCCTTTGGTCTCTCCCTGCTCAGGACCCCACTAGATAATTTGGGGGTTATGGATATACTTTTTCTTTTATCCTTTGGTCCTTAATTTTGAAAACATTGTGTTTTTCTTAATTATTTTTGCTACCCATATTTCTGTCAGTATCTGCATAGTTTTTCTTTTTCTGTTTTTTAAAATTCTATACTTCCTCTAAGGGATTTTTGGTTTTTGGTTTTGAAGTGGGTACCTGAAAAATACCTTATTTAACCTTCCAAAATAAATGGCAATTGGTTACATGTAAAATCCTAGGTTTAACACTAACAAATAGTTTTATAATAAAACTTAGTTAAGTAGAAGTTAAAGTATGATCAAATAATGTTTTTGTTTGTAGTTTAAGTAAATATTAGAGTTCAAGTAAATATAAATTTATTTATCAATATACTAGTGACCTCATCAGTTTTATTCCTCTTTCAGTTTTGATAGTCTCAGGGTGTATCTGCCTGTGTGTCTTCCCCTTACACGTTTCGTATAATTAATTTAATCTTTGGTTTAAAACGTGTCCAGAGTAGGGAGGATTTTCACGGATGAAGCCCCTGCTGTTAGGGTAATACCGAACTGCTCATTTCTCTTTCATCATACCCTCTTTTGCTTTCTACAGTATTCCCTCTGGTGATAAACAAACCTCTTCTGGCTTTAAGAGTGTCTTAGGGTAGCCCAGGTGTGCCTGTCTGAGTCCCCTAGGAAACTCTCACACCTGACGGGTCTGGAAGGAAAGTGGAACAGCAAGAAAACACTCCTTCCTGCCAGGAAATTCTCTGGACCTCAGGGCAGTTTTTCTTGTCACCCACACATCTGCTTTTGTCACAGCTAATCATTTGTAAGAGAGCTTCTCCCAGATGGTTGCTGCTTATATTTTATTTTACATAATTATCAACCTAATGTGATAGTTGATAAGCAAAATATTGTCAATGAATATAGAATAGGAATTACACATTTCAACAGGGTAAAAACTAAATTAAACTTTTCCCTGTCTATTGTATATTGATTTTCTTTTGTCACTGGTTCTTAAATGATATTCATTATCATCATTGGTATTCTACTAAAGTAATACTTGTATAGTTTTTTAAAAAGTAAATAGAATGAGAAAATTATGACTTTTTTTCTCAGATTTTTCTTACATCTGTGCTGAAAGAAACTAAAAAGCAAATGACAAATACAGGGTCCAGCAGAAGCAAGGCCTGCTGAGTGTGGCTGCTGGAATAATAAGATGGGTGTAATAATTTATAGTTTTAATTTGAACATTTCACCTTAAATATCATATGTAAAATTGTTGTTACAGAATTACATGCTTATGATTTTGTAATGAAAGATTTTGTAGTTTAAAAGGGGGTGTTATTTGTGCTGGGCCCTGTATTAACAGAAGAAGGTGATGACAGCCTGTCACTCATCCGTAGTTCACCGTTCTCTCTGGCTCTTACACTGTAACTAAACATACCAGTATTTCATGGTGTCCCCCCAAAATGAGTAATTCCAAGGGTACTTTGAAATTTGTACAAGTTTGAGAACTAGTGTTCTTGGTAAAAGTTGGTTCTTTGAATTAGAAAATAGAGTTTATATGTTAAAAAAAAGCAGGGTGCTAAAAGATGAACTCAATATTTATTTACATAAAAATTATTGTGACAGGTAATAGTTATCCTCACCCTACATAGGATTGTTTCATTAATATAAATAACATTTTTATTTTGTGACCTTACAGGAGCCCAGGCTTGTGTGCTTGTATTTTCTACCACAGACAGGGAATCTTTTGAAGCAATTTCCAGTTGGAGAGAGAAAGTCGTAGCTGAAGTTGGAGATGTACCAACCGTACTTGTACAAAACAAGATTGATCTCTTGGATGATTCTTGTATAAAGAAGTAAGATGGCTGCTTTGGAGGGCGTGGTGATAACTCTATCAAGTTGAAAGTTATTTTAATTTTTGCATAGATTTACAAAATTTAAGGAAGTTTATATAAAGAGTTCTTTACACTTAAAATTTCTTTATGAGCTCTTCTTTATGATTGGCTTATTTAAAAAAGTTTATACTGAATCATAAGTAGAGAAAATTAAAGGAATAAAATGTGAAGGCTCTTTTAGAATTCTTGTCTCAGGTCTTTATACCAGAAGTCCAGTTTATTTTAAGTCAAATCCAGATATAGTAAAAATATTAAGAAAAACATTCTTATATATAGGAAGAATGTTAATAAAATGCTTTAATATAAAGTAGTATCCTATGTTGATGAATTTAAATAAGTAGTACAGATTCATATTGTTTTGTATATTCAGAACTATTATGCTCTAATTTGTGAACACAGTTTAGCATCCAGATAATTTTTATAAGTATTGCTTGCTGTATTATTAAAGTATTGCTAGCTTTGAAAATCTTTGCTTGGTTTTTACCTTATTGTTTTATGTTCTTATGTTATCTGTTGCTATATTAACAAATTAGCCTTAAACTTAGTGGCTTAAAACAATAGCAAACAGTTATTATTTCAGTTTCTGTAGGTCGGGAATTTGCGGTGTCTTAGGGGTGGTTCTAGTGCAGAGGTTTTCATGAAGTTTCAGTCAAGATGCCAGTTAGGCCTAAAGTCAGTCGCAGGAAGGCTTGACGGGGGCAGGAGGGCCCATCTGTGTCCAGGATGCTTCACTCACGTGGCTGTTGGCAGGGGCCTTAGTTCCTTGCCAGGTGGACTCTCTAGGGCTGCATGAGTGTCCTCACAGAATGGCGCTGGCCTTCCACAGCGGGCGATCCAAGAGAGGGCAAAGCAGAAACCACGTGTCTCCTGTAACCTCGTCTGAGAAGGCACATACTATCCCTTCTGTATATTATTGATCACATAAACCAGCCTTGATTACAGTGTGGGAGGAACCTCACAAGAGTGTGAAGACCCGGAGAGCAGGGGTGGGGGGATGCAATGGAACCATTTTGGAGCTTAGCCGCTACAGTCGTAATAAAACCAGGAGTCCACCGTCAGGAGTCACAATAAAGTAAATCGGGGGTTCACTCTTGTGTAGAGACAGCCGTTCCTGTGTGGACTTGGACTTGGGCAGCAAAGCAGTTTCATAACTAGTAAGTAAATAAGTAATGAAGTGTATGATTTTCAGAGTGTACATTCAAATGTTTTTAAAAACAGAAGAGAGAAAACTAAAGTACTCATAAAGAAAAGTGATATTTCCCTATTTTAAGGCTAGAGATCAGTGACTTTATAGAAAAATATCTGTTTATAGTTATAGTGTAATGTTTGGTGTTTATCCCCCCAAAGTAGTGAAAACTAAAAACCCTGTTCCAGCACTGAGGACACAGCTTTAACAAGTCTGGGGGTCTGACGCCCCCTTCCCCAGGCTGTGTCAGTAAATGTAATAAAAGTGTTCTTAAAAACCAGTTACCAGAAAGTACCTATATAAGCATTTTTTTAAATTGATGTATAGCGAGGAAGCTGAAGCACTGGCAAAAAAGCTAAAGCTGAGATTCTACAGAACATCGGTGAAGGAAGACCTTAATGTGAATGAAGGTAAACTGCCTTTTTAAAAAATTAACAGGAAATTTGTTTTATTTTTCTTACTACTTTACTGTTGTGTTGTTTAGAAAACATTTGTAATCAGAATAGAATTTTCTTGACACCTATCATGAAGAAAAATTTAAAGATACAATGCCTCTTTGAGTTAGTTTGTAATTATTTACTGACGTCTTGAAATACCTGTTGCTCTACAGCAAAACCCTGGTGTTTGTTTCGTTTTTTTATCTTTAAAAATATAACTGTGTGTGTGCGTGTATGCATGTGTATGCATGTATGTTTTTCACGCGTACCTCTTTACTGAGTTGCTTTAGAACTCCACAGTAGTGGGTATTCTATTAGGTAGTTACAGTGACCTTAATTTGTTCAGTAATATTTCCTATTTTAAGAAAGAGTAGAGAGAGATGATGATTATTTTTCTCACTCCAAAATTTCTACTTTTATTACATAACAACTAGATTGTTGGTCAGGTGTCTTCTGGGTAGTTTTTTTTTTCACTTAAAGAAATGAAACATCTTTTCAAAACTAAGTTGGTGGTGTTGAGCCAGTGATTACAAATATTATTTCATTTCTTTATTAATAAAAGGCCACTATCTATTTGTTAGTTTTACTATTCATTGTATTTAGGTATTACTCAAATAAATTTTAAAAGTTGAATTTTTTACTCAATTGTATACTTCTAATTATAATTTAAATTTGTTTAGTAAAAATAAATATTACAGTAAGTGATGTGAAATAACACATTTTACTTGCATAATTCATACTGACCTGTTAGGGTTTTTGTTCTTGTTTTTATTCTAGTTTTTAAATATTTGGCTGAAAAATATCTTCAAAAACTCAAACAACAAACAGCTGAGGATCCAGAATTAAGGCATTCAAGTAGTAACAAAATTGGTAAGTATACAGGATATTTTGTGATCATATTTACCTATAGTAAATTTATTTTCCATTCATTATGATCATGTTTACTATTTTTTAATACAGTGTGCTCATTTAAGAAATGTGATTACAAAGTATTAGATCAGTGATTATTCAGGAGCATCAGGTCTCTTACTAAAGGTACATCGATTCCCATTATGTAACACGTTAGATATAGGCTCTCTTCATTCCAATATTTAAAGACAGTTTTGCCCACTATTATACATGTACCCCTTTTACCTGTTCCACCATATGTCTTGCTCTTTCTTGAACATGCCCAGTGCTGTTCGCTTTTGCTCATTTTGGCTCTTCCATCAAGAAGGACCTCTCTGTCCTGACTGGTGTGGCTCAGTTGGTTGGGCATCGTCCTGCAAAGCAAAAGACTGTGGGTTCAATTCCTGGTCAGGGCACATGGCTGCGCTGTGGGCCCAGACCCTGGTTGGGGGCATGCAAGGGGCAACTCGTCGATGTTTCTCTCATATACCGATCTTCCTCTCCCTTTCTTTCTCCCTCCCTTTCTCTCTCTCTAAATATAATTAAATCTTAAAAAAAAAAAAAAAGAACAACCAGAATGGTCTCCCTTTCCCATCTTCTGTCAAAAAACTATTCATTCCTCATGACTTTGTAGAAAGCTCACTCAGCTGTATAGCTGGCCTCATTCTTCTGTCCTAAAAGAACAGAGATCTAAGTGCAGGACATTGCTGGTTGTCTAGTTCCATCTTCTCCACGTAATTCCTCCTTTCTTACAAATTAAATGTAATTGGTCCTTCCTTTGAACCATCTGTGGGATCTTGTGACTCTCTTATGGCACTTTACATATAATATCTTATAGCACTACTTCTTTGTATACTAATTCATCTCATTAATTAGATTGTAAACATCTTATGGGCAGGACCATTGGTCATGGTCATCTTTGAAATATTGATAGTGTCTGTGGCCCAGAGCTTTGTCTTTATCAATAGCTCATAAAGACCAGCACAGTTCCAAAGGGAAACTATGATGGTTAAAAGGCTTTTTTATTTTATTATTATTTTTTAATTTTTATTTAACTCTTGTTCAAGTACAGTTTTCTTTCTTGTATTCCCAGCCCTGCACCCCCCAGTGCCCCCCACCTCCCTCCCATCTCCCCCCCCACCTTAGTTATTGTCCATGCATCCTTTATACTTGTTCATGTGAGTCCTTCCCCTTTTCCCCTGTGATTCTCTCCCCTCTCCCCTGGACCCTGTCAGCACGTTCTATATTTCAGTGTCTTTGGTTACATTTTGCTTGCTGGTTTGTTTTGTTTAGAATCCTGTTAAAGGTGATATCATATGGTATTTGTCTTTCACTGCCTGGCTTATTTCGCTCAGCATAATGCTTTCCAGTTCCATCTAAAAGGCTTTTTTAAAATTCATCTCTTTTAGCTACTCATGACTTTAATTATCTGTAGACCATTTTGTTGTTATTATTTTAGTTTGGATAGGAAAATCCTACATTACTACCAGCCTTTAGGTGTGTAATACTTTTATTAACATAAAATTTCATGAACAGTATTGGTAATTACAAATCATGTCTACATATGCATGAAATATCTTTGGAAGAAGACATAGGAAAGTTGATAAAACATGCTTCATCAGGGGAGAAGAATGGGTGGGAGAGGGTTAGGATGGAAGGGAAAACTTTGAACCAGGTCTATTGGCTAACTAAAAATAAATGAAGTGAAGACAAAAACTTAGAATTGTAAATACTTGGAAATATTATTGATCCACTGAGAAGCTGGATGCAGTCTTCAGCAGGTGGCCCTGAGGCATATCAGTGTTGATCCCTGTGTCTCCTTCAATTTGTTGCAGGTGTCTTTAACACTCCTGGTGGGAGTCACTCGGGCCAGAATTCAAGTGCCCTCAATGGTGGAGATGTCATCAGCCTTAGACCCAACAAACAGAGGACCAAGAAAACCAGAAATCCTTTCAGCAGCTGCAGCATTCCCTAAAATGCTTTAGGCATAACAAATTGTGCAGTTCTGTAAGAACTACTCAGTGTGTCAAGCTGTCATGGTATATTAGGAGTGTTTTTTAGCAGACGTATGGCTCTCTGGATGTTGACAGACTTAAATATCGTTCTGCAGTGCTTTTCAGGATGGAGTAAGATCTTTGGTGGAAAAATTACTGTCCTATGGACTCATTTTTAGTTTTTTTACATTAGACGAAGCTTCTCCTGTTTTTGAGGGAATACCATGAGATGTCAAAAAAAAAAACAAAAACAGGTTTTGCTGACTTTTAAATGCTGAAAAACATAAATGAAATGTCTAAATATATTGGTATGGATTTTAATATTATGGGTCAAGGAAAAATAGCAAGCGTTCTTTTTCTGAAATTGGTCATCTAGCTTTTCTAGAAAATAGTATTGAATCCAGATACTTACAAAAATAACATTGAAGGTAAACCCTTAGTCTTGTCCAACTGCGATGTTACTTGTGCAATAGCTGTGGAATGTGGAGGTATGCATGCAGGTACCTGGTACTGGAGTAAACTGAAGGTGTGTGCAGTATTTAAGGAAACATGGACTGGTTCATTCATTCATAGAACCCCTTACACATTGTATGTGTGTTGAAAGGTTTTATTTTCAAATAAGAAATTCCAGACATATATTTTGCAAAAGAGAAGTGCTTTGTGCCAAAATATCATACCTAATTTTTACAGTGCTTTACTAGCAGAATTTATATTGTTTATGATACATTTTAAAAGCAGTTTTCCTCTCTGACAGGACAGGTAAAAGAGGAGGATAAAGGTTTTAGTGCTAGAGCATCTCCCAGGTGAGATACTTTGCGAAATCTTTCTCCTGTGTCCCTCCAGAAGGAGGTCCTTAAGCAGGCAGAGCGCACCTTCGGTCCCTCCTCTGGGCTGGGAAGTGCGATGGTGCTTAAGTGCACAAGAGGTGATCTGTCGTAATCCACATTATGGATTTTATAATGCCCTGTAACTGTAAAGCATCTTTTTGTTTACACATTTTTGTATGGTATTTTAAGATGATCACTTACACATTTCTATAACCTTTGATTTTTACAGCACTTTCTCGAGACCTCTGTCAGGACCAAATATAAAATAATTTCTTTTAATAAATAATTTTAGTATGTATCATGTGGCAGAGCATAAATGTGACTTGAGACATTAGCTTTCCAACTAAGATAATTGCATGAACTCTGTTAAAACTAATTATCATTCATCAATGATTTTGTTTTTGACCCCTTGCAATATACTTGGTTTTTACAGGATTTTGGAATATGTAAAATAACTTTCCTTGGAAAACGTGCTATAAAGTCCTTTTTCATTATTTGTACTAAATGCATAATATTTTATATGTTCCTTTTGTATGTTGTCTGTCTTTTTTGTCTAAGGCCTCCATCTGCACCACTCTCACCCCCTGTCCAGATTAATGCTGAGGACCTAGTAGGATTTTCTGGGGCATGTCTTTGTTAAGTCAGGAGTGGATGTTTGCTTCTCACAATATTGAAATGATCTGGCACTATACATTTCAAAGTAATATAACATGTTTATTTTTATGTCACCGGTTGTCACCACTCCCGTTGCTGGCAGCGGGGTAGGTCCTGGGCAAAACTCCTGACGATGGATGCCTGCTAGCGATTCATCTTGCCTTCCCTACTCTCTTCAAATGCAGTCTCTCTGATTTTTTGCACAAAATATATTTTGAGTTTTTTGGTTTTCAGTAGCAGAAAAATCACATTATGTAATATGTTGTAGTTGTATTTCATGTTAATTAAATGTGTGTTGGTAAAAGTTTGTTACTGTTCTATATAAAAAATGTAATCTTTGATGGTTGCAGTTCCCGATAGTTGTAATACAATTTTATGTACTTAGTTTTGTCATTTCTTGCAAGAACTGAAATTTTTGTAACACATTTGAATTTTTAATTTGCACTTCTGTTTTTTAAATCTAACCATAATTAATCATTTTAAATAATTAAGTAGGCCTGAAAATCAGCCACTGGTGATAATGTTAAATACATTGCAATTTAATTAATTCTAAAACCTTCTAAATTGACATTAGTTTCCCCCCCTGAGACCTTTAATTCTTTTAAATAATTTTACTATTAATTCCTAGTGAACCATGGTTGCTGAAGAAAACTTGTCGTAAGCTCCAGGGTGTTGTGAATTTGTGTTATGTATTTTTTTACATGATGGCTGATTTTCAGCAGACTGACATATAGCTCTGTAATAATTGCCATATATCAAAGTTCCTGAGGTTTCCTTTTCCTCTTTCAAGCTGCCTGTTAAATAAAATAGTATATTGAATAGCCCATGCAAAGCAACATAGTTAAATAAAACCAGGCTAAGTGGTTTTCATCTGCCCAAAGTTGATAGCATGCATGTAGTTTTTATAAATAAAGTAAAACTAACACTACCAAAAAGAGGATGGACACCTCCTCACCATGGAGTGAAGTCAGACGGCGGTTCAGAAGTTGGCAATGTGGTGCTTAGAGCACTCATCAGGGCACTCCTCTGAGCCGGGGGCTTCTAGGGGCTGGGGTCTTTTCAGAAAATCTGAGAATGGCCTCAGGACCTAACGTCCCAACTTAAAAAAAGTAAACTACTTTATTGTAAAAGGATAATTTAGTAGAATCCTTCTCAAAACCTTTGAAATAGTTAACTGGTAATTTGCTAAAGTGCTCCCATTACTGCGTATCTGTTTCTCTGAAAACAAAATGAACTGTAAAAATTTGTTCCACATTGCACAACATAATGAACAGGTAGATTTATTCAGTTTTAACTTTGTTACAATTATGAACATCACATGTGCTGTTCCCACTCTTTAGGTTTTCACCCTAAAACATGTCAGCCTATCATGTAGGTGAATTTATTTGCTAAGAGAAAATGCTTAAAACGACAGTGGACTCTGAAATGTCCAATTACCTAACTCCCAGGTGATTGAATGGTTTAGCTGTAATAACCTTTATTACTACTACTTCTCTTCTCTTTCTTGAAATATCTATATTAGGATGTTGGTAAATTGTCTCAAAAATAAAACTTTGTATTAAAAGGAAAGCTCAACTCCTATATTTTTGTTACTACTAAATAATGCTTTTGTAAATTTGGATGGAACACCACTTGTATGTATTGCTATTGGGTTGCAGTTATGCCCTTGAGCTTAATTTAAAATATACTACTTAATAAAAATTTCATGGAAGATGAATTCCAATAATAAAAAATAAATGCATTTCATAGTTTGAATTTTGTGTGATATGTATCACCAGTGTGGAACCAAACTATAAAAGGTATTAATGTGACTTCTTTAAAAATCAAAATAACTTAAAAATGTTTCACATTGCAGATGCTCACTGTGCCAATATTTAGTATACTTATTTTGTTGATAGTGGATAATCAGTTTAGTAGCACTGGTTTTTAAGTCATTTTGCCTTGGAAAGTAATTTTCATTTCTAATTTATCAGTTATCAGTCTGTTTTAAAAGTGGTTTCACCTTCTTTTGACCCTGTCAGCCTCACCCCCGCTCCAATAATACATTTACTTTGTCCTGTGGTACAAAATATAATTACAGTGGTACTTCAGTACTTGTTAATTCATTCTCGAACTTGTGTCGAGCACCAAACGAGCAATGAAGTATTTTCTCTCATGAGGTGATGTAGCTCATACAAGTTGTAGCAAGTGGGACTAGTCCCAAGCAAGTGAAGTGCCGAAACATTTTTTTCTTGTCAAAATGCGACCAGTATAGGGGTTTGAGGGGTTCTGAAACCGAGCAACAAGGTATGACTATTTAACAGGTGCTTTTTTTATTGGCCACTATACTAAATACCTTGCATGCTGTAGTGTATCTTATTTGAAGTAATTCACAGAAGCATTATCTTCCCCCATTTTACAGCTGGGCAGACAGGGATGTGCAGGGGGACCTCTGCTGGCAAAAGAAGGGGTTGCAAGCCTGTGCCGGGCTTCTGCAGCAGCTGATGGCCTGTGTGCGTGTTCTGTCTCAGGCCTTGTGCCATCTTCAGTCCTGAGGCATAACGATCACATTTGGAGATGTATGTATAATACTCCCTGAATCCAGATGCTGTATCAGTTTTCCAACTTCAAGTTTTTCAATCTTTTCTGACAACTGTCAAATTCCTGCACAAACTGTGTCCTATTTAAGCAATTCTGGTCACCCCTGATTAAATTGTGTTAAAGCTGGACTAGATACTGAAGTCAGCCCTCACCAATGGGAGTGAATACCAAAATGTCAAAGTGATCTGAATGCCCACTACATGCACAGAAGCATGTTTGCTATGATAGTTAATGATTTGTTGGTGGGTAATTAAAAGATTTGCGTGGTCCAGTTCCAGTTCTTCACCCTTAGCTTATGACTGAAGAATGTGGTCAGATTGTTACCGAATGGACCTGTGGCAAGGTCAGGAAACTGTTACCAAGTTTGGTGAAAAGAACTCTTCCAAAAGTTACATAGGTTCAGAGTAATAGCAGAATGTTGCTGTTAAAAATCCCCAAATTCCTTTAAAACACCCACAAATATTCACAGTCCTTCCTTACCCTCTTTGTCCAGTCAGGCCAGTCACAGGTACCATATCTCAGGCAAAAAGACAGTAGAAGTCTGTAACTTGTCTAGGCTCCCATTCTTCAGCCAAAACCACATCCTCATAGTGAGCCAAGGGATCCTTCTGCATCTCCCGAACTGCTTAGAGAGGGCTCTGCATGGCTGCTACACCTTGCTTTCCTCCTTCCTAGGCCGCATGGTCAAGGGAGCCCCCTCTCTGCTCCCCCAAACCGAGTGGTTAAGCTCCAGCATGGCTGCTGTGCCTGGATTAAAACCCCATTTCCGACTCCTCCCACAACTGGCTACACCTGCCAGCACTCCCAGGTTTTCTACCTTTCTTGGCTGCTATAGTTAGTAGTCCCGGCAGGTGTGACCCTGTGGTGTGGAGCAAACCATCTCCAAGCTCTCAGGCAGGCACTGGAAGGGGAGCTCCCTCCCAGTTACATCACAGGCCAAAGTCATGCCCATCTCCCTAGCTAGACTTGATGCGCAAAATAACTGTTTTTGCCTATCAGGTAAGAAGCTACCCTGCTGTTACTGGTATGCACAGTAACTCTCAATGGCCCTGCCCCATGGGTCCCATCTCCCAGCCAGATTGGTGTGGGGGAGGACATCCTATATTCTGGGACACCCCAAGTTCTAGACAAATTTCAAATCCCGTTACAACGTCTCTAAGCAGAAGGTCCATGTCATTTTGCTTGCTTGTGTGAACAGACACTAAAAGCAGCTCAAGCTTACTACTGACCTTGTCTTACCTTTTCCAAAACTCTTGGCTCTTTGACTTTCCATTTTTGTTGTGGAATAATTATAAAATCCAGCTTTCAAAAGTAGCATTATTATGTATATACACTCCAGAAATTAATGTTTATCACAGTAATGTGAAAGGGACAAATGCATGGATGTTCCCTGGTTAAAAGTCACTGCATGTAATTTTGCCAGGTCCTTCCTCTGCTTTTCAGTGGTGGTTATATTCTCTCATGTTTTCCAGTTTTAAAATGTTCTCTTCTTGATCACCCCTTCCGGGTGAAATCTGAGGGCTCCAATACAAAGGGTCGTGCCCACGCTCATTGTGTCCTGCATAATGCCTCACTTGGCTAATAATGTTTCATTAAATTAGAGGACGCCAATCACGTAGAATGCAGTGTGAATGCTGCCCCCTAGAGGATGGATTATGGTACTGGGAGGGAAGTACAGCTGGAAGCCAGCAGTTCACATTTAGGGATTTTTTTTCCCCCTCAATGTCCTGTATTAAAATAGCAGGATGGTCACTTCTACACCTGCCAGGTTTCTGACCAGGTAGCAGTGTCACTCTCAGCTAATGAACAGCACTGAGCGCTCTCATCAGCTCCTCTGCAGATGCTGCGTGCTTACCCAGGAAGAGCTGGGGTGGGGACAGAACCACCACAGGGAAGCAGTGCTCAGGAGGGATGGCAAAAATCATACACTGCGTGGGTGTCCCTATCCCAATCAGGGAATATATCAACATAGACGAAACATACACTCGGAATTCCCTTAGGATCCTTTATAAAAGGTGACAGTTTAAATGAAGGCAAAAAAGTGACATTTGGGAGTTTCTTTTGAAAATAAATCATACTTCCATCCTTAAAAATAAATAAGAAGCTACACATTGAGGTCCATGCCCCTGTAAATGGCTCAAGTTAGAGGTACGGAGGGCTGGAGGCCAGCAGACCAGGGACTAAAGCAGCTTGGTAGGAGACGGTAGGTCTGTGATAGGGAATAAACTCCACTGCAAAAAGTGAGCCAAAGACAATGCAAAGAATACACAGGTTGAGGAAGCAAAGCTGGAATATTTTGTGGTACCCTCCTGGGCTGACAAGGAGCCAGTGGGAAGGGGAAGAACTTCGCTGAACGGGAGGGATGTACAGATGCTGACAGTCCGTGAGAACTGGAGGCAAACCAGAGCATCAGTTGAATTTTCAAAAGGCCGATAAAGAAATAGATGGCACAAAAACATCTTTACTTGACAGGAAGCCTGATAACAGTGAATTAGAATCTGCTGAGAAATTGAGGGGTTCTGTCACAGTTATCAATGAGAATTAATATTTCCCATGAAATATAAAGATTTACAAGAGGCGGACTCGGGGCCGGCCACCAAAGCCACCATGAATGTCCTTAGACTATAACTGTTTAATGAAGAGAGGCTGACTGGTTATTTTTGTCCAGAAAACAAAGCTCAATCTTGTTTTCATTGTTATGTATATATAAATATACACTGATATAAATAAATAAATAGGTCTTAACTTTTTTAAAATTGATGTTTAAGTACAGTTGCTACATTTTACTCTCACCTCTCCCTGGGACCCCAAGATCTTAACTTCTTTTTCAGTGTGAAAGAATACTTGCGTTCTAATAAAAACCAAGTTTGAAATATTTGTTTTTTGCAGCTGTATTTGGGAAAGTTGAGGGCTTTGTGTATCAATAACACTAATAATAAATAAAAATATTCCACAGTTGCTTCATTTGTTACAAATAAAAGTATAACCAATATACTATGCAACCTTATTAGCAAACAAAATGCAAACTAAAGGTGTTTATCTCGTTAGAAAAAAATGCTTAATGCTGGAAATATTTCAGTGAAATGGCTACATTTTAATCATCGAAGACAGTATAAATTGATTTAATTACACACACACACAAAACTGGAAATACATTAGGCCACGAAAATGTATATACCCTTTGACCCAGCTTGGAATTTATAAAAGAAAATCGAAAACGAAAAAAGGAAAACGATCTATGTACACAAATATGTTGCAGTAACAGCAACAAATGGGAAACAACCTCAGTGTCTAGTAAGGAGGCCAGGTAAGTCAGAGGTTCAAAAGTGGACCATTAAAGCAGACTTAAGAGCAGCATTTAATTTTTTTAAAGGCAAGTTACAATATTGTACTTATATAATGATTAAAATTTTAGAGATGCATTTGGAAAAATGAAGTGGATATATAGTTGTTCACAGTGGTAAGATTAGATGTGAATTTTCTCACACTTGTCATATTTTCATGTATATCGGGAAATAAATTCAAATGAGATGCATAAATCTTTAAGCTCAAAATAATTTGACACATGTCTAAAAAAACTGCTGAATGAGAGAATGCTGGGAAAGGCTTTTACTGTGTGATCTCTCTTTCACCCCTGTGAGCACACTGCTTGGCTAACACTAGACGTGTGTAAGTGCGTGCTGCTGTGTAAAGAATTCCTAGTCAACAAATGCCCCACGTGTCCATGTGTCTCCACACCCAAAAAAGCCCAGGAAAGAATAGTGATTCGTCTGCCCCTAGCTGAGCACTCACCTCCCCCACACACAAAGTTCTCATCCACAGAATTATGAACCATTTAGATAGGGTGCTAGCTCCTAGTACAAGTATTCCACCTAACACTTACAGGGAGAGAATGAAAATATTTCTACTTTTAGATGTTATTCATGAAACTGATGCCACTGGAATACTTTCATTATCTGAAACAACTTTCAGTATCAAATGAGTGGTTATGCCTGGCATAAAGTACTAGTTATCACTTAAAATAGTATTGTATTACTTTTACACCGTAATTTGTAAGTGCTCTCCGGTTTGAAAATTAATTAAATCTGCTCTCAGCGTTCTGCTGCAGAGCTAGGGAGCTGGGTCCTTTAGAATGCTCCAACAGCTTGATGGCCTTGTCAGAGTTGTCGATATTTCTGAGCAGAGTCTCTAATCGTCTCTTAATTTTCTTCTGATCTTCAAGAGCACAGCCGATCACTATAGACTGAAACTTCTGGTCAACCGGCCCAGGTGGCACCTCAGATGTACACGCACTATACAGCGACATCAAATGACTCTTGGCATTTCCCAGATCATCCAAAAACTTACTGACCACCTCATCAATAATCCTGGTGGCGTGCTTTAGGGACTCTTGCTGCTGAGGGTTTCGAATTGTTTCTACCGAAACTTCAACAGTGAGGGTCCGTCCCATCAAACGGTTGGCAGTCAGATTTAATTCTTCTCTTTCTCCTAAACATAAAAAGTTCAAAATATCAATCTATAGGAGACATAAACTTAAATACGTTGAAGGGGTTCAGAACAGGCCTTCCCAAGATGTGCTACACTGGGCTGTGAATTATTTTAAGCTGAAGGCACTTGAAACCCTGAGGGCTCATGAGAAACTCTTAGTTCAACCCTGAGGAATTAAAATTAGGGGTCTTGCTCATAATAAGAGTTACTACCCGAGATAACTCTTACGGCCTATCCAAGGGCGCGGAACATCTGCTCTTCTTATTGCCCGCAACCCCCCTCCTCCCCTCTGAAGCCCCAGGCGCTCCACCTCATTCCTTAGCTCTCAGTCGCATACACTGTCTTTTACCTTTTGGTCTCCAAACCTCTCGTGTGTACGGGGTCTCTGACTCTCTTTGTACATGGGGTGTCCATATGTACGTATGTAGTTAAATGTGGTTATTTTTCTTTTGCAAATCTGGCTCGTGTCAATTTAATGATGATACCAGATGAAAGAATCCATAAAGACAGAACATTTCTTCCTCCCAACAATGCCAAGAGCATCAACAGTCATTTGTGCCTGCGTCTATTTTCAGTACCCGCCTCGGTGATGGACTTGCTCAGGGTCACAGTTAAAACTACAGCGTGTAAGTTTAACTGATGACGTGTGTTGGGTTATAGAGGGAGGCTGTAGAATATCTTTCTCTGAAAGTCTGTATATACGGAATACCAGATGACCTCTCGAGTTGTCATGTTTGCAAAGGTTTGGGCAGGTTTGTGTTTGTAACTGGGATGGAGATGAAGTCTTGACCCAGCGTGAACAGTGAGCATAACTAGGGCTTTAGGCTGGTCAGAGCTGCGAGGCTCAGGGGTCCTGGATGTCTCCATAAGGATGTACGTGTGGGGGAGAAAAAATAGCTCTCACTCTAGCTTTCTGAGTTCCTGTCTGAGGAGGATACCTGTGATAAAAGATTAACAAGAAAAAAATAAAAGTACATTTACATGTGTACCTCACACACACACAAGAAACTGAGTAACTGTCTGAGATGGCCCAAGCCACTGCCCTAACATACCAACTTCAGCTGAAGACGGAAGAAGACACTGGGGAGGGAAGGAAGCCAGTATGGGGGGGTTACCAGGAAGAGCACAGTAAACACGGCTGAGGTGTAACTACAGTAGGTACCTACTCCACTGATAAAGAGTTTCTTGCAATTTATAGTTCTCTTCCTGAACAGAGAGGGAGACATCCTCACAAATGGAAATTTAGATATGTAAATGTCTCTTACAAAAAAGAGTAACTTCTCTGTTTTCAGAGCTTCTGTGTCTGCATTTCACAAAAATTATCAGCTCAAAATCCCCTTATGCCAAAGAGGTATATTTTGGGTTGGCATATTCTTCATGTTTATTAGAAATAATGCCCCGATTTGGGCTGAGAAAACAGCCATGCAAGTGGAGAAAAGCTGGCCTCCAAGTTAGCCATCGACTTCACCCCCGAGAGACTAACTTAAGACAGCAGTGGTCCCAGTGCTGGCCGGCACAGAGAGGCAATGAAGGGGAGGGGGGCTCTGCCAACCTCTCATTACTTGTATGAAAAAGTCTGCAATCTCCCATTTGTCCTGTTCTGCAGCTTCCTTCCTAACTCACTGCTCTTTTGCCAGGATGGCGAGGAGACAGAATAGACCCTGGCCCCACCGTGCCCTCGGGATTAGACCGCACCCTTACCGCACCAGCTGCTGGGCCCTATGTTGTCCTGCAAAGCACCGAAGGAGCTGACTTAGGAAGTCCATTGCCAGTGAAAGAAAATCACCAGTGACCTGTTCCTCCACGGACGGCCATGCTTTCGCATGAAAAAGATAGCACTCTGTTACATTAATGGGGTTTTATTGGGTCTAGAATTTATTTTCTCCTCTTCTCCTCTCACCTTTTCCCTCTGCTTTTACATCTTCTACATTCCAGTAACTTGTATAGAACTGAAGTGAGAAAGGGAACCGGAGGTCAAATCCTCAGCCCTACTGTGTGGGGCCAGCTTTTCTGCCAGAGGAGCTGTGGGTGTTTTGCTCTCACTCCCCGCACGGCCCGGGCTGGGGAGCACAGAGCAAGGAGGACCTCTGGGTAAGCAGCTCTTGATAAACTGACAGCGGCAGCTGCTGCCCGCTGCTCACGGTGACTGCTGAAACCCAGTGCGCTCACACCACAGCTCAGGCAAACACCGACCCACGCTTATCACGAACCCCTTAAAGGGTGGAAAGACGAGCCCGCACGCGTGGAAAGAGCTCTCACCGTCGCTGATCTGCCTCATGTCCTGACTGTTTTGGATGCTGTGGATCATTTCCAGGAGGATTTCTTTCTCTTGCTCAATAGCAGTTGCTGCTTCTCTTAAAGCTTCCACCCTGTATAAATTGGGAAAACACAAAGTCACTGCATGGAAGATGAGTTTTCCTCATCTTTCTATCATTCAGCTCAGGTTTAAAGATCATGAGGAACACTTTTCAAGACGACCTTAAATGTTTTTATTTTTTACTCTCGTTTTTCTATTCTTTTTTATCCACTCACCCCACTCCCATTTTCTTCCCTGCTTATAGGGCAACCACTCTGCTTAGTAATTATCTATTTGTTCTTGCAAAACATGTACTTGTATATTCATATATTTTTCATTTCTGTCTCACTGTTTCTTTTTTCATTCGGCATCATTTTATTAAGAACCACCCAGGATCCTCTCTGTACATCAACTCAGAAGCCTGTAATTGCAGTTACCCAGGTGTATGTCCGCCCGACTCCGCCTCCATTCACACTCACCTCCCCCCGCAGCAAGTCCTCACTACAAACACCACTTCAGTGACTACCTGCCCCTTAGGATGCGCCCCAGGGCAGAACCGCTGAGACCGGTGCATGCTCCCGCAACTGGACTCAGCACCAGGACTGCCTTCTGGAATGGCAAGCCCCCCAGGCCACGTTCCTGGCGACAAGGCCCAGGCGTCCCTCTATTCCCACAGCTGTCCCAATACTCAGCATTTTCCAATGTTGTAACTACTCGGTGCATCTAGTAAGTATAGTGAAGCCTGATCACAGCCTTGCCCATTTTCTTTTTTTTTTTTAAAGATTTTATTTATCTTTAGAGGGGAAAGGAAGGAGAGAGGGAGAGAAATATCAGTGTATGGTTGCCTCTCGTGAGTCCCCTGCTGGGGAATTGGCCTGCAACCCAGGCATGTGCCCTGACTGGGAATCGAACCTCGATCATGTGGTTCACAGGCCCGAGCTCAATCCACTGAGCTACACCAGCCAGGGCTCTTTTTTTTTAAACAGGCGTTGCTGTTCTCTTGTTGATTTGCCTATTCACAGCACCAGCCCCTCGGTGGTATAGATCACAGTACTAACCACTCAGTGGCATCATCTCCTCCCATCCTAGCACACATGAACTTGGGGACACCCTTCACTGGACAGAGATCCTTACTTCAAAGTGATCAAATTCAGCTTTTCCTGCTTTTATTTTGCCTTATGGTGTATGCTTTTGGAATTTTGTTTCAGGTTCTTCCCCATCCCTAGGTCATAAGATGCTCACCTATATTTCCCTATATGAACTCTATTATTTTACCTTTATCATATTTACATGTTAATCCATCTAGAATCCACCCTTGCACGTAGTTAGATGTTGTTTTATTTTCCTCCCAATAGTGAACCATTTTCTCCAACATCATCTACCAAAAACCCATCTTTCCCCCAATGGTTTGTAGATGGTCAACCTCTGAAATCTCTATTCCATTTGACTGTTGTTACACAGACACCCATTTTAAGAAGTAGAACTGGTCTTAGAAAATGCCTTAGTAGTTGGCAGAAACAGCTCCCTAATCCTCTTTAAAGAAAACTTAGCTATTTAGACTTTTATTCCTCTGTATAAACTCTAGAGTGAGTATGTTGGGGTTTTCAAAAACTGGGGTAACGGACACCTCTGTAGCAATGTCTTCCATGCAGGAGCGTGCCAGGTCTCCATTTACTCAGACCTGCTGTATACTCTATCAAAGTGTGATGTATTCTTTTTTTTTTTTTAAAGATTTTATTTATTTATCTTTAGAGGGTAAGGGAAGGAGAGAGGGAGAGAAACATCAATGTATGGTTGCCTTTCGTGCATCCCCTGCTGGGAGCTGGCCTGCAGGGAACTGGCCTGCAACCCAGGCGTGTGCCCTGACTGAGAATCAAACCGCGATCGTCTGAGTCTCAGGCCCACGCTCAATCCACTGAGCTATACCAGCCAGGGCCCTTTTTTTTTTTTTTTTTAAATATTTTATTTTATTTATCTTTAGAGGGGAAGGGAAGGAGAGAGGAAGGAAACATCAATGTATGGTTGCTTCTCGTGCATCCCCTGCAGGGAACTGGCCCCTGCCAGAAACTGGCCTGCAACCCAAGCATGTGCCCTGACTGGGAATTGAACCCCGATCGTCTGGTTCGCAGGCCCGCGCTCAATCCACTGAGCTACACCAGCCAGGGCCAAAGTGTGATGTATTCTTAATGCTAGTACTGTGGGCGCATGCATGTTCTAGATACATGGTGGATATTGCTGCTACTGTGAATAATTTATTTTTAGTAATATTTTCTAGTTGGTTATTTTGGGTTAGAGACATGCTGTTTTCTAGGTTTATCTTGTAACCAGCAACCATGACTTACACCTAATTTTAATGGTTTGTCTTTTGATTCTATTGGTTCTTCTAGATGGATGATCATAAAATCATAGTTTTTATCTTCTCTTTTTCAATGCCATTAGCGCCTATTTTTCTTTATATAGTACTGACTAGAGACGGCCAGTACTGTATTAAATAGTGATGGCAAGGGAGGGCATGTTTGCCTTTTCCCAAATTTAAAGCAAATGCCTCTGTAAGTTCCTGGCACAGAGCCAGGATCGAACTACAGAAGCGCTACTTTCCCCAACCCCCCACCCACACACACTCACACACTCTGCCTACACACACACAGATACACCCAGTCACTGAAGAACTAGGCTGTGGAATCTTGACAGAAAGAAAAACAAATCCGGTATATTTAAAGCGCTCTGTTTCCAGGGTACTTTCTGGCTGTACATCACAGCTAAAGAAGTTGCCAGCTTTTCCAAAATAAACACTGGCAGACCCACCCCCAGTATTCAGGTGGCCTTAGAAACACAAGACCGTGGAAGATCTAATCCTGGGTGCTGCCTTAAGGGGGCACAGAAGGTACCATCTCCCCCGTATTTCAGCACCTGTCCACTCCATATAAAGGTCCCCAACCACACACATGCCTTTTCCCCAACAGTCGCCCACCTGTTATACCCTGAAATAGCACGCCTAAGCAGAAAAGTCACAGGGGCTCTTGATCCATCAAGATGCTAAATATATGTTGGACTTAGTGTTTGTAAGAGCTGGTCAANGGCTGTACATCACAGCTAAAGAAGTTGCCAGCTTTTCCAAAATAAACAGTGGCAGACCCACCCCCAGTATTCAGGTGGCCTTAGAAACACAAGACCGTGGAAGATCTAATCCTGGGTGCTGCCTTAAGGGGGCACAGAAGATACCATCTCCCCCGTATTTCAGCACCTGTCCACTCCATATAAAGGTCCCCAACCACACACATGCCTTTTCCCCAACAGTCGCCCACCTGTTATACCCTGAAATAGCACGCCTAAGCAGAAAAGTCACAGGGGCTCTTGATCCATCAAGATGCTAAATATATGTTGGACTTAGTGTTTGTAAGAGCTGGTCAAAGCAGAGTGGTAAGAAGCTTACTATGTAACAAATCTGGCTAAAAAATACAAGAAAACATAATAATCTATAACATAGAAAAATGCAGCACCAGGCTACTTCTAGCAGCACTGTACACATTTTACACTTGCAAACTCTCAGACAGATAACCTAGGGCCCGGTACACACGAAAGAGTGAGTCGGCACTATGGTGGAATATTTATGCTAAAAACACAAACCCCGACCCTAGTATTTAAATGACACAGATGGACCATGGACTGGTAAATGAGAAGATGCTGAAAGAAGAGATCAATTTTTGAACACTCGAGTTTGTTTTGAAATGTAAGATGATAGCCCTGGCTGGTGTAGCTCAGTGGACTGAGCACGGGCCTACAGACCACATGATGGCGGTTCGATTCCCAGTCAGGGCACATGCCTGGGTTGCAGGCCAGTTCCCAGCAGGGGATGCACGAGAGGCAACCATACATTGATGTTTCTCTCCTCTCTCCTTCCCTTCCCCTCTAAAGATAAATAAATAAGATTTAAAAAAAAAAAGAAATGTAAGATGATAAAGGATGGAAAGTTTCTAAAAGTGAGGCTTTATCTATAACAATTACAATAGTAACTTCATGGTGTTAATAAAAATGGTTTAAAAGGGGACACTCTAGAAAAAATATGATCTGTCATATGAAAAAGTATATTTCCTTATTAAATGCGATCAAATATATAGAAAACTAGATGGAAATTTCATGGTCCCCCCCCCCCACTGTAAAACTAGATATTGACAGGGCGTATTCCTAGTGAAAAACAGATTGCATCTTTTACAAAACGTACATTTGTTTTCATGTAATAGCAAAGATAAAATATCATTCTTTGGAACTGAGGGGTTTTGTTTTGTTTTGTTTCTGGCATCCTTGACCTTCCATTTGCTATTCTCTTGTCAGAAACATTCTTTTTTAAAAAAAAACTGTATTCATTTATTTTTAGAGAGAGGGGAAAGGAGGGAGAGAGGGAGAGAAACATCGACTGGTTGCCTCTCGCAGGCCCCCATCCGGGGACCTGGCCCACAACCCAGGCACGTACCCTGACTGGAATTGAACCGGTGACTTTTTTGGTTCACAGGCTGGTGCTCAAACCACTGAGTCATAGCAGCCAGGGCGTCTGCAACATTCTCTATCCTTGACCTTCGTCTACTGGTGATCCCTTGTCAAACCCAATCCTTTTGGCAGGAACTGTTCCCTTACCAACTTCCCCGCCTCTTCCTTGAGGCAATAAGTGCCTTCCTCCGCACCACTTGTCGAGTGTACATCTGCCTAGTGTATGGACCACATCGTGTTGTTAATCTTTTCTTTTCAAAGGCTGTACCCAGATCTCTACTTAGCTTGTTTAAGTAGTATTTGTACTGTTGATCAACTATTGGTATTCTTTTTCTTTTTAATCCTCACCTGAAAAATATGTTTTTTAATTGATTTTAGAGAGGAAGAGGGAGAGACAGAGAGAAAGGAAACATCCATTGATTGCCTCCTGTGCCCCTACCGGGGATTGAACCTGCAACCAAGGTATGCACCATGACTGGGGATCAAACCCATAACCTTCTGGTGTACAGAACAATGTTCCAGCTAACTGAGCTACCCAGCCAGGACTATTGGTATTCTTAAATCCAGCTCCTATAATCTGTTGGTCTACCTTTCCATCAGTTCTAGACAATTGTTAGCTGTTACACCTTCAAATATTTCCTGTCCTCCATGCCATTATTTTCTTTTGGAACTCTGATTAGACAAATATTAAATGAGGTTGGACCACCTCACTTAACCCTTCAAGTTTTTTTACCACATCACTGGGCAGCACTTCTCTTGGCGGCAGTTCTGTTTTTACTAACGGATCCTGGAAGCGGCTACAATTTGTGAAGGAACGTCTCCTCACATCAAGGCTGGCCTGGGCTGTGCTTCTAGGAAGCTCTCTGCATGAAACAACAACTAAGCAGGCTTTAACCAAAAGGAACTATAATTAGAATATTCCCAGGGGGGCAGAACTGAAGTACACTCATACTCAGCTAAGTGCTCTGGTCTCTGGTATCTCACAACCCTCTGCAGCCTGGGTATCAAAAGACAAATTATCAGGAGACTTAGGAGAGACCCAACAGTGATTTCACAGACTGTGGCTACTGCAGTGTCAGCTAGTCCAGGACACAGGGACCCTGCGGTGGCTTTTCAGTCTAGCTCTCCACCCCTTGAGTAGTTACGGAAACTCTCCTTGCCTCAGTTTTCCTCAGAGATGAGGAGGAAGAATTCAACACAGTGACAACACTGACAAGAGACCAAAGTGACTTAAAAAACATACATATGAGTTAATACATGTAATGGGCCCCACACTGGGGCCGGCACACATTAGCTTCATGATATTTATTATATACTAACCATTATGAACACACTTACAAATAACAGGAATTTGTGTCTTCATAAAAAGGAGTGAAAATGGAAAGTGCTCCTATCATGGATTTATTTCAAAGAAATAATTTCTAAAATAGGTTCTTAAAATCATAGTCCTGTCTCTTATTCAGTACTCTGGTGTTGAAAGAATACTACGATGGCCACTCAGATTTTCAGCAATGTAAGATTTGGAAGGGTTCTCCTGATCGTATGAAAACATTACAGTACACTCACTATGGAGACACTGGTATAAAGATGGGACTGGTGTTCAGTGCGAGGAGCTACTCATGGCAGCAGGGCCTTGGGCACGCCACTCAGACCCTCTGGACCTCGGGTCCCTCGTTTCGAAGAGAGATAGCATCTGCCCTCTAGTAAAAGGGCTGTGCAAGGTTCAAATGACAATGTTTATGAAAAGTGCTCTTTTAAATGACAGGCTTTTATAAAACATCACCCATGACACCACCTTCTTTTATGACTCTTGGGACCCTGGCACACCCAGAGGAACAGGAAGCGTTCAGTGGGACAAGTGATCTGCATCACCCGCCTTCATCCCGCCCCACTCCATCCCCCAAAGGCTCCATAAGCCCCTGCAAACAGCTGATAAGAGGGAGAAGGAGCCAGCCACAGGGTTATCAGTGTGAGAAAGTTTGTGAACAGCCAACCTCCCGTCCTGTCCCTTTCCCTGTGCCCTTCTCCATGACCCGTGGCCCATCTTCATTACCATCCAGAGCCTTCTAGGAACCACTCAATCCCTGGCACTGAGTGGGTGTTCAATAGTTACTGAATTCAACACCAATTTATATGGGCTTTACACATCTTTCAGTAAAGTCATATACTCATCCTATACTTCCCACATTTGAAAACACGACCTATTTAAGAAAACTAGAAATAAAGCATTAAGCTCTACAGCCAGTCTTCTGGGGTTCTAGCCATGTGACCTGGGGCAAGACATTTTACTTTTTAAGTTTCAATTTCCCATCAGAAGAATAGAGGTCACAACTTCCACAAAGGCATGGGACCTAGCACACGGTCAGTGCTCATCCGATGAATAAATGTTAGCATGCATTATTTATAATGAGGGCAACTTAAGCAAGGGGTTTTCAGCCACCAAGAATGCAAAGACCAGACACCCATGTAGAACTGGTGAGGAAACCAGGAGACGGACGGATCACCTCATTAGAAGGAATCAAAAAAGAAAAGCCAGTGACACAGTAAAATGTTAGACACAAATGGGGTTTCTTTACTGATTTGCAGAATGTGGCCAAATATCTGAAAGCAGTTTAAACATTACGTTCACCAACCAGTTCAACTACCAGGTCCTAGAATGTTTTGCATATTTCTGTTTTCAGCTTCATAAGAAAGAAGTTTCAACCACAATCTAAAAAATTACTACTGATGAGAAACTATAAATGCAAGCTTCTGTATGTAAACTCTACCTAAATCACTGCTTTATTAGTCATCTTTGATATAGAATTAAACTATTAGAGCAAAATTACACATATCATATTTTCTTTTAAAAATTCACCTTCCAGGCATGAGTCTAGTTTTTCACAGTGTAGTGCTCTGTGATTTTGCCCACGTGGTTTCAAATAAACTTTAATGGATGACATTGGCATTTTTCTCTTTTTACTTACTTCCTGAAACACTTCCCTACTGTTCAGTCAATGTGACTTTTTTTTAAAGAAAGAAACAAAACTTATAACAGTCTAAAATTATGAGAATCGTAAGTCCTTACAATGAACGATTCAATACAATCAATCTTTCCTCCTCAGCTCAAAGGTTAATTAAGAAAGTGATTAGTCATTTGTGCACAGCAATCAGAATTCATTTTACATGAATCAATATTAGAATATAATAATACTCAAACCAGAAGCTTTCTTTCAGAGATGAGTATTTGAATTTTGTACCTACCACAAATGAGGCATTTATTCAAGTTTGAGGACAATGACTTAGTTTGAAGAAGGAGAGGGAAGCCTTCATTCCTTTCAGGAAAAATTATTTCTTTCTAATTAGGGGAGAGAGACCTTTGAAATGGTTGAAAACACGCCCTCAAAGCTGTAAAGATTTGGGGAGGTGTGTAGTTACTTGTTATACTATAACGTAAAAAGAAATATTCTTCAGAGGGCGTTAAGTATCTGAGGCCACTGATCTCTAGTTTTGCTCCACTTTCTCTGGGGATTGATGTAAAAACATTAATGTTAAAAGTAATGGAGAAGCATTACTTTTTCTTGTTCTTGTTCTATTTTTTCTCATTCTCAGCAGAATCCCAGAAAGTGGTTTTGGCTCAGGTTTCTCTAACTGTTGCCATCCATGAGATCATCGTGGGTGGAGAATTCCTCTTTTCTGACTCCTTTCTTGGGGTTGTGATAATGAATGCCTCCTTCCCTAACACATACCGTGGTTATCAATGCAGTGCCTTGGAAAACAGACACCTTTTCTTGTTTTGCTGTATCAACCCGGGGAGGTTAATACAGTGCTTAAAATGTTTGGCTCACGTACTCCTTTGCTCACCCAGAACCTGGTGAAAACCACGGGGAAAAAATTCTGTGTAGGTCCAGGGGGCTGTGGGTGCCTTAATAAGATTGTCATTTAACTACACGTGCACACAACTTACACAACAACTTTAGCGACATAAACGTTTACAGGAAGTACAATACATAAAAGTTTTCATACACCGTTAAAGGAAGTGTTTCCAAAACTTAATATGACTTGCTTCGGAATTCTATACAAGCCTACCATCTCATTACTGAATAAAGCCATACTCCGTGAAGAGGGAAAAAAATGTGACTATCTTATCCTTTCCAGCTGGTAGCTAGCACTCTGAAGAAGGTGTCAGCACAGCACCTCCTTTGGAAGGAGGTGCACACCATCAATACCGAGTCTACACAGGGCTTAATACAGGATTAGGGGGAAATGGAAACTGCAGGGTCTTCATTCCACAAAGTACCAAGCTAGCGTTCACCCAGGGTTCTTCTCTAACCCTTGCTGTCGGATGGACGGCTGGATTTAAATTTTTTTTTGCTCTGAAGTGCTTCGGAGCAGAGAAACTGATCATTCCTATCAAGGACAGCTCAGCTGCTGCCTCTGTTCAAAATGTGCAATAGGTAATGAATAAGTTGAAAACATTTGGGAAGACCATACACTGGCACCCAGAAGGTTCCAGAAGTTCTGTAGACTGTGCGTGTCACCGTCCCTAATCTCAAATGACGTCCCTTTTTATCCTCTGATTTTTCTGCGCTCTCAAACGCTCAGGTCTGTTAAGGACCACGTGGCTGCCAGTAATGCGCTCATGGGTTCTGCTTAAATAGAACGCGTTTTCCCTCAGACCAGAGAGGAAAAGCCACCCAAACACCACTGCACCGAGTCCAAGGAAAACAAGTCTCCGGTGCGCAGTGCCCCTGGCCGCCGCCGCGCTCACCTGAGCTCCAGCTGGTCCAGGCTCTCCAGCAGGCGGCTGGAGCGGTCGGCCATGGAGGACGAGCGGCAGAAACGGCCCTCGTTGGCTTTCGCGTTGATCTTTGCTTGAGCCATGGGAGCCTCTGAGGCGGGACGGCCAGGAGGTCACGGCCTCTCCGGCGGCGGTGGCGAGTGGAGAGCTCCTGTGGCCGGCGGGCGGCGTCGTCACCGTGCGGGCTCCCGCCTCCTTCTGACGCCCGCGAGGGAGGGGGCAGCCCGGAGGCGCCCGTTCTGCCGCTGCCGCGTGGCCAAACAAGGGCAGGCGCGGCGCCCGCGGCCTCGGGGGGCTCCGGGCTGGCCGGGGGAGCGGCGCGTTGGTGACGGACACCTCCTGGACGGGCAGACGCAGAGGGGGAGGCCCTATGTGATCCGCGGAGCCATCTGCCCCTGGGAGTCCGATACAAATCAAAACGCTGCGGAGGCACGCGAACACTCCCCTCCCCAGGCCCCGAAGCTCCGCGCAGCCCCAAAGTCATTAACTCCCCACAAGCTAATGGTAGGCTGTGCCTGTGTCTGTGATGGCTTCGCTTAGTTCCTCCCAGCCCCCATAATTCACAGCAAAAACAAGAACGTCAAAGTCCAGGGATACATGAAGAAAAGGTCCCCTATGGGGAACAGAAGGCATTTAAGTTCAGCTGCTAGGCAGTTGCCACTTCCCTGAGATGAGACTGACACAAGGTAAGTACTAGGGGAAAATAAAAATCTACCCAACTTTCCAGTTGGATGGAGGAAACAAGGTGAACTGTCTTCAACACATTCTAGTGAAAGGATTTTTTAATGACTTTTTTTTTCTCTTAAAAAACCATTCTTTTTGGAATTTGAGTGAAATGACTGGCTTAATTAAAGCCATTTCACACCTAATTTATGTCAATGTGTCAAGAATGAAAAGATGCAGTAAGTCACTAAGTCAGTTACTATAAAGGTCGGTAAAGTGGAATAGGGCTGGGAATTTAAAGATTTATCTACTTAAAACTTGTGATTTGCTCTCATCTCATTATAGCTATATTCTTCATATTGCAAGGATGAGAATGTACAGGACACAGAAAATGGTAGGTAATAACAGCTTAAAGCTGAATCACAACCTTTAATCTGAGATCAAAGCCATTTAAATACTTGAACTTTAGAAATGAGGCCCTTAACACTGGTACCCGTTTCCCTCAGACCTCAATCCAAACACTAACTTTTGGCACAGGGGATTACTTGACATCATTAATATATTTTGTCATGCCATGACACAAACTTAGAATTCAAAGATATTCTGTGACTGGCTTAGGGTAGCCAATATTAAGTAATTCTGGAATCATCCTGGATGCTCTACTTTCAGAATATGTCCCAAGCAGTCTCCCCGGTTTCAGTGCCACCACCAATTCTCACCCGGATGATACTGGAGTACCCTCCCCTCTGGTCTTCCTGCTTCTACTCTGGCCTCTCATCTACGCTGTCATTGCAGTGCCTTCAGTAATCTTTCTACAAGAAATAAGGCAGATCACAGCTTATTCTCAGAAACCTTCAATGGCTCATTTGAGTACAAGCCAAGGTCCCCAGAAAGGCCTCAGGGACATCGTCTATTACTCTCCTTCCTCCCGATAGTCTTCTTGCTTGACCATGGATATATCAAGCTGACTTCCAGACCTTTCACCCTCCATGTGGCACTCTTTTCCTCATACTATTTGCATGGCTCACTCGATCAACTACTCCAGGGTTTTCTGCTCAAGTTCATCTTACCAGGATTCTTTCAGGCCACCCCATTAAAAATGACAATGCGCCCACCCAGCCCCTACCCTAGCTTTCCCTTCCTCATATTCTTTCACTGCTCTTGAATCACCATTGGATACACTTGCTTATTATATCTAACACTATCCGACCTCTCCTACAACGTGTGCACTCCACAGAATGTGTTTGGCTTTGATCACTGGTATATACTTCAAGTGCTTAGAACTGTCACTGGCACATGGAAAATATTCAATAAATATTTTGTGAGTGAATGAATAAATGAATGATAAAACAGAAAGATAAGCATCTTTATCAATGTTAGAAACATTTACTTTGGTAATTGAGTAATCCATATAATTTTCTGTAACATTATCCACTGATTACACCTTCCCCTTGTATCTAAATAAATTTCAAATTATAAAATAATTTTAAATGATTTTAATTATTTAACAAGTAGAAATACAATCAGTATTATAACCTCTTGTAACGTTACACATTAATCATATATCCCCCTTATGTCTAAATAAAATTCAAATTATAAAATAATTTTTAATGATTTTAATTGCTTAATAAGTAGAAATACAAACATTAAACAACTCAATTGCTTTTTAAGGGTTGTGATGAAAAGCTTCAGTTACTTTCTACCATATACACTCCAAAAACTTAAAAAACAATCTTCACTTGAGGATATGTTCATTGATTTAGAGAAAGAGAGACAAAGAGAAATATCGATGTGAAAAAGACATTGGTCGGTTGCCTCCTATATGAGCCCTGACTGGGGACTGAACTTGTAGCCCAGGTCTGTGAGGCAACCAGGAATCGAACCCACAGCCTTTTGGTGTACAGGACGCTGTTCCAACTGAGCCATCTGGCCAGGGCCAAAAGCTTCTTAATAGAACATCAAGGTACATCACACGTGTGCAGCACCTCTGGCACAGAGGTGTAGTTTCCTCTTCTCCTTATCTGTTTAACCTCGCTCCTTCCTCTGTGAGCTCACTATTGCGCAAGCTCCTGCAGATGTCTGTCAGGTCTGGCTCAGTGACTACCACCTTAAGGCCTTGACCACTTGAACATACACATCAAAAGCACATTGTGGTCATTTTGAGAAAATTACTGGTAAACTCTCAAGCTATAATGTCTAGTTAAAAAAAAATGCAAACAGGTAGAATAGAACTGACATCTTAAGAAATAGAAATCACACATTGATTTCCAACATGGACTGAAAAAACTATACTAATAAAAAAATACAGCAATGCTATTTCACACTAAAGTATGTAATTGCACAGGAAAAAAACAAAATTCTAGCCATGATTCTTTTCTTTAAAAAATTTATAGAAAATTTGCAGTTTAGTAAGCAGTTACTACTCAGAAATTTGGGAGATGATATTTCGGGGCAAATACCATGAAGCATATATACAAAGATAGTATGACCAGTCCTTCTTAGGCTAATTATGCAATATTTTTAATTATTCACAGTGGGGTCTCAACATTTAAAAATGAACCATGTATACCAAATGTTGGAAAACGAAAAAAAATTAATGATTAATTGAAATTAAGGTACTTTCATATGAAATAAAAATTTTAAAGGGTTAAGGAAGATTATTCCTGAGTAGACCTTGAACATTATTTTTTAAGAGTACGTTCACACAAAGATATAAAAAGGATTAATATTACTAAAAATAAGTTTAATGCTATGCAAATATTTTGACACCATTCCCTTTAAACAGTAGGTAATATAAGTCACACAAAAGTCTAAGCAGGTAAAAGGAATTGAAAAGGTTTCTTTTTAATTATTTCAGAGAAATTAGGGTGTTTTTATTCCAGAACTGTGCAGTTCTAATTAAAGCAAAAATACATCTTTGTGAAACACACAAGGAACAGTGCTGGTAAAATTTTTACCTGTTTCCATTTCTCTCTTCTAATAATCGTAAGTGAAGATCTCAAAAGTTATTATATACATGTATTAGTATACATGAGAAGTAGAATTTACAGAAAAACTAATCTATGACAGCTTTATTTATATTCATTTTCACTCCTAAAAAATATAAACTAGAATCATCTGTACAGTACAAATAAAGAAATAATGCTATTTGGGAAACAGATAAACAAGAGTCAAGAGCTTTTCTATTTTTTTAATTCTTTTAACCTAAATATATAAATTCCAAGTTAACTAGGGAACTGTTGATATAAAATTTTGAACATGAGAAAGCATAAAAGCAGGTTTTCAAATACATCTGTACTAGCAGACTGCTGGCCTCCTTTAGAAAACAAATTCAAGAATTCATTATCCTGAATATCTTCAAGGCTACTTGATGCTGTGTGGTAATATAGTTAATTACATTTCCTCAAGGCTTCTTCTAATAGCTTCTTCTAATTCCACATCTGCATTAAAAGAACAGAGAATTTTAATATTTAGGGCAAAAAACTAATAAACATGTGCTTTACATAGGTTCCATCTCAACTACACCTGTCTTTTCTTTTTAAATTTTTTTAGAAGATTTTATGTATTTATTTTTAGAGGGAAGGGGAGAGAGGGAGAAAGAGAAGGAAACATCAATACAAGGGAGCATCATTAATCGGTTGCCTCTCACGGAAGCCCCAACCGGGGACTGAGACTGCAACCCAGGTATGTGTCCTGACTGGGAATCGAACTGACCACCTTTCGCTTTGTAGGGCAACACCCAACCAAATAAGCCACAATAGTCAGGGCTACATCTATCTTTTCAAGAAGTAAACAAATCAAAATGGAGAAACTTGGGAGTCTCTCCAAAAATTCTGAACATTTCAAAATATGGGAATCTGGATATAACCTCAAACTGAATTATAACATATGTGAACCTAATGTGCTAAGAAACTTGAAAGTTATTTCCACTTTGGAATGTACAAGGTCAACAGACTTCTAGAATACTGATAGGTAATCACTAAATTTAATATTAAAACATCTATGCACTTAATTCCAAGAAGAGTTGAGGTAATACCAATAAGACAAAACAGAAGTAGGCAAAAACATGAAACAGTAAAATATCACAGGCTATTAAAATTTTACTTTTAAGCTTTCTAGCATCAAAGGCAGAGAGTCATGGCCATATATGTCTTCTGAGAAGCCTATATTACATACACATTTGCACACATTTAACAAATACTTATTAAGTGCCCACCATACTCCAGGCACAGAAATACAAAAGGGAACAAGAGACATTCTTGGGTCCAGAGGTGTCTGCATTTCCTCCCTCAGAACAACGCGAAAGCCCAGGGGTGGAATTAAGTGTTCATTTCTTGGCCTACACTAGCTTCTCACACCACATCTATCTCATCTCATCAAACCTACAGCTCTCAAAGTCTACTTGGCTCATGGGACGAATGATTCTTCAAGAATGCAGCCACAACTTCCTGAGCTGTCTGTCATTTAAAATACAAGGTGATGTATACCATGTGTTAATTTAAACCAGGGTTCTAGGTCAGTGAGTTGCCCTCAGGTGAATTCAGAGGGATGAAGAAGTACAAAGAAAAGCCAAGATGCTCTTAGCAAAAAAGAATTAAAATGACAAGATAAACGTAAAGATACGAAAACTCATTATGAAGTTACAGTAACTAAGAGAGAGGCTCTAGAGCACGACGAGATGAAGACACCAAAGGAACAGCACGGACGTCTCAGAAACAGTTCCCACGCATCCGTGGGAACTTGCACTACGACAAGGGTGGCACTGCAGAACGGTGGGAAAAGAGGGTCTTTTTTAATTTAGTACGTGGTGGTGGCTCAAAACCATGATGAAAATGGTGATTTGGAATGTATTAAAATCATGTTTATTCATTAGAACAGCATTAAATGAGGAAAAAGGCAAACCATAGAGTGGGAGAAAGTGTATACAATACATGGAATTTAAACCCAGAAATAACTGAAAGATTTTAAAACCAGGAAAATCAATAAAATGATAATCTCAAAGAAAATCGTCAAGAAATTTGAAGATACTGACGAAACACTGTGTCTAAATGGTCATTAAATATTATGCACCAGAAAAAATGTAAATTAAAACCACATAGAAATACTAGTACATAGCTAAAATAAAGACTAAACAATTTCAAAGCTTAGTGAAGATGTGGATCAACAGAAACTCATATACAATACTGTAATGGATGAAATTAGAACTCCTTTAGAAAAACAATTTAGGATTACATACTAGAATTGAACATAAGCAACTTCTAGGTATATATTCCCAGAAATGTGGACATATGTGCACCAAGAGGCATGTATGAGATGCTTATAAAAGTATTATTTGTAATATCCAAAAATACAAACCAAATGATTATAAATAATGAATTGTGATATATGCATAGATTATACAGATTTTGGAAATGAAGAAGTCAAAATTCTCTGCTAATATCCACATGCATATGTAAAACAATACTGAAAGTATCCAACACAAATGAATACAGACCATGCCTATTTAACAGACTGTACTATTTAATATAATGGGCACAGTCAACAGACCAGTCCCGAAGGTACTCAAGCTGTTAGAATTAGCAGGGAAGGGTTTTGCAAAGTTATGTTTTCAAAGACTTAAGGATGAATGGATAGGAAATCTCAACAGAGAAACAAAAAGTATACAAAAGACTCCACTAAATTCTAGAACTGAGAAATACAATATTTAAAATGAAAAACTCACTGGATGAGTTTGACATTGGAGGTAGCAGAAGGAGCGATAAATTTCAAGGTTGGTATTTTGCAAAATGAAGGAGAGAAAAAAGATTGGAGGAAAATGAACAAATGTGTATTTAAGCTGCCTCATACATGTACCACTGAAATTCCAAAAGAAAAGGAGACAGAAAGTGAGGCAAATATTAAGAAATAATGAGGACTTCTGGTCAAGATGGTAGCAGAGGTAAATACAGCTCACTTCCTCACACAACCACATCAAAATTACCACTATAAGGTAGAAAACCATCACTCAGAACCACCAAAAATCGAGTTGGATGGAAGTCTGACAACTGTGGAATTAAAGAAACCACATCCATGCAGACTGGAAAGAGGACAGAGACATGGGACCGGGTTACTCCCACATCCAGGTGTGATGGATAAAAATTTGGAAGGGTTACCTCAGGAGCGAGGGGCCTCAGCCCCACACCAGGGCCCCCAGCTCAGGGTTCCAGTGCCAGGAAGATAAGTCCTCACAACTTGTAGCCACAGAAATCAGCAGGGATTCATTCTATGGAAGAAACTGCTGGAGTACAGAGAAGATTCTCTTAACCCACACATGGACTCAGACTCACTCCCTCTGAGCTCCAGCACCAGGTAGGAGCTAGAAAGGCACCAGTGGTGTACAGAGAGTTACTGAGGTGTCTGGCATCGAGGCAAGAGCTGGGGGGCAGCTTCCCCCCCCACAGAAAGGGAGGCAGAGGCCATAGTGCCTTTTCTGAACCCTCCCCTCCACAGAGCCCTAGAGCTGGCAGGATGCTGACGTATTTGAGACTATCAACCTGGGTAACACTGTTTGCCCTGCCCTGGAGATCCCCAGAGACTTGATCCCACCCAGCTTCCACCCAACATGTTTGTCCATGTGAATGGCTGATCTTAGTTCAGCTTCATAACTTCCTAAATCCTCTCAAACAAGCAACAGTTAGCCTCAGTGAGCCCTCAGCCCCTGTGCCTCTTGCTAAGTAGCCCCAGGACTGGCACTAGCAGCAACCAGCCTAGATTCACATTCTGGTTTTGTCTGGGAATCTCCAAGCCCAGCACAAGTAGCAGCCATCTCAGACTGCTTTACAGCTCAGGCAGGGTGCCCTGGGCAAAAACAAATGGGGGCTGACCTTGGCCTGCATCACCTGGGAACCACCAGATTCCGCACACCCATTGGACAGCTTCAGACTATATCAGAGAACCACCACCCTGCTCCTGCACAGCTGATCCTCCACAGAAGGTGGAGGTTGGTGGTCTGTGGTCACAGCCAGTCCTTACAGCTGATGGCCTGAGTAAATCCCTCCCGCTGATCTGCCAACAGCAATAAAGGCTCAACTAAAAGAGGAGGGTGTACTCAGCCCACAAAAAGGGTGCACCTCTAGTACTCAGCTTGGGTGATAGGGCAGGCTCAGCCACTAGACCCCACAGGACACCTACTACATTAGGCCATGTTACCAAGACAAAGCAGCTCTACCTAAAACATAGAAATAAAAACAAGGAGGCTGCCAGATGAGGAGACAAAGAAACATGGCTAAATGAAAAAACAGATTAAAACTCCAGAAAAAGAGCTAAGTAAACAAAATGAAGATAATCAATGTATCAGATGCAGAATTCAAAACACTGGTTATAAGGATGCTCAAGGAACTCAGTGAGGAACTCAAGAGCATAAAAAAGATCTAGTCAGAAACAAAGGATACACTAATTGAAACAAAGACCAATTTATAGGAAAAGAACGAGATGAAGTGGATGAAGCCAAGAATTAAATCAATGATTTGGAACATAAGGAAGCAAAAAACAACCAATTGGAACAAGAAGAAAAAGAATCCAAAAAAAAAAAAAAAACAAGGATAGTGTAATCAGCCTCTGGGACAATCAACAGTTACATTCACCTCATAGGGGTGTCAGGAGGAAAAGAGAAAGAGCAAGAAATTGGAAATCTATTTTAAAAAACAAGGAAAGAAAAATTCCGTGATTTGGTGAAGGAAATAGACATGCAAATCCAGGAAACACAGAGAGACCCAGACAAGATGGATACAAAGAGGTCCATACGAAGACACATCATAATTAATATGCTAAAGGTTAAATGATAAAGAGAGAATCTTAGAAGAATCAAGAGAAAAGCAATTAGTTACCCACAGGAGAGTTCCCATAACACTGTAAGCCGCTTTCTCAAAAGTAAGTTTGCAGGCTAGAAGGGACTGGCAAGAAATATTCAAAGTCATGAAAAGCAGGGACCCAGAGCCAAGATTGCTCTACCCAGCAGAGCTATCATTTAGAATTGAAGGGCAGATAAAGAGCTTCCCAGACAAGAAAAAACTAAAGGAGTTCATCATCATCTAACCATTATTATATGAAATGTTAAAGGGACTTATTTAAGAAAAAGAAGATCAAAACTATGCACAATAAAATGGCAATAAACACAAATCTATCAACAATTGAATCTAAAAAATAAACTAAGCAAACAAGAACTGAGACAGAATCATGGATACGGAGTGTTCTGATGGGTGCCAGACAGGAGAGAGTTGTAGTAGAATGGGTAAAGAGCTGAGAGGATTAAGAAGTACAAATAGGCAACACAGAGTAGCCACGGGGATGTATGGGAAATGGAGTAGCCAAAGAACCTACACATGACCCATGGGCATGAACACTGCTGGGGGGACTACCTGAGGGAGTGGGAGGTGCTGGATGGAGGGGGGCAGAAATGAAAAAATTGGGCAACTGGAATAGTATAATCAATAAAATATAATTTAAGAAAAAGAGGCCCTGGCTGGTGTAGCTCAGTGGATTGAGCACGGACCTGCGAACCAGACGATCGCGGTTGAATTCCCAGTCAGGGCACATGCCTGGGTTGCAGGCCAGTTCCCTGCAGGCCAACTCCCAGCAGAGGACCCATGAAAGGCAACCATACATTGATGTTTCTCTCCCTCTCTCCTTCCCCTCTAAAGATATATAAATAAATAAAATCTTTAAAAAAAAAAGAAAAAGAAATAATGACTGGAAATTTCTATATGTGGGGAAAACCTAGATCTTAGATATACAAAGGAGCTAAGAAAACTCCAAGTAGGATAACTAGAAAGACAACTACATCTAGGGATACTACCAAAAACTGTTTAAAATCCCAGAACAAAGAGGAAATACCTAAAGCAGCTAAAGGAAAAACTGGCACAATACATACAGGGGAACAATAATGCAATTAGGCAAACAATGGAGGTCAGAAGATAATGGAATGAGATCTTTAAAGTGTTGAAGGGAAAAATATTAGTCAACCAGAACCTTAAGCCAGAGGAAATATCCTTTAAGATTAATGGAAAAATAAAGATGATTTCATACAAACAAAACCAGCATATTCATTACTAGCAAAACTGAGTTAAATAAAATGAAAAGAAATTCTTTAGGCTGAAGTAAAATAAAACCAGTTGAAATATCTAATCTACTGAAAAGAAGGAAGATCACTGGAAATTGTAACTATGTGAGTAAATATGAAAGACCATATATTTCTTCTTTTCTTCCTTTAAAATTTACAGCACTGATTAAAGCAAAAACAAACAAAAAACAGAACATTTCCCTGCAAAGTTTATAATAAATGTAGAGTACTACAATGAAAACTATAGCATGGAAATTTACGGGCAGAAGGTAACAGATCTATAGTATTGGAACATCTTTACATTTTAGATAAAATGGAGTATAATGTAAAAAGCAATGAATGTAATCTTTGAAATATTTTTTGTCCTTTTTTAAATTGATTCTAGAGAGAGGGGAAGGGAAGGAGAAAGAGAGGGAGAGAAACAGCAATGTGAGGGGGAAACATCAATCGTTGCCTCTTGCCTATGCCCCAACTTGGATAAGCCCTAATCGGGAACTGAACCAGTGACAATGCCCTACCAGAAGCCATGCTGGCCAGGATTATATTGCAATCTTTAGAGCAAACAAATATTAATGCAAGGGATCTAAAGGAATAAAAATATATAATAGTTATTATGAACAACTTTACATTGGTACATTTGACAAAGTAGGTAAAATGGGCTAAAATCTTGAAAAATTCAATTCTCCAAAACTGACACAAAATGAAACAAAATATGAATGTATATAAAAGAAAATGAATTTATTATCAAAAGAATTCCTAGAATGAGACTCCAGGCAAAGATAGTTGTACCAGTGAATTCTATGCAACATTTAAAGAAATAAAATCAGTCTTGGAGTAAATTCAGCAAAATGGTAGCTCCAAAACCCACAGAAACACTGAAACACAAACAGAAACCATTAGAACCAACTTTGTCAAAAGTCTGGAAAACACTCAAAGGTTCGCAACAATGAAGCAAATACTGAACCAGAAAAAAGACAATGTAAAAACAGTAGAAAAGCCTTGTGACAGTCTGACTTGCCCTTGCCCCTCCGCCCCCAACCCCCCCCCCCCCCGACTTGGCAGCAGTCCATGTTCCTAGTCTGGGACCCTAGTCCTTGGTTCCAGATGGAGCACAGCAGAATATACTCACAAGTTACTGTGTTTGTGTTCTTATCTTTCTTGGGGCTACCTGAAGGACTGACACCAGGCATTCATCTTCGTTCTGCCTCTTTGAGAACCCACTCAGGGCAGAAAAGGAGCAGGCATTGTAAGGTGAACAAAAGCCTACAGCCTGGAGCAAGAGACCATGGTTAAGACTGCCTAATACCTAGGAGGAAAAGCCATTTAGAAAATTTCTTCAAAAAAATGAGGGCATTCAAAAGCATTTATGTGTACTGTGGAATTTAGGAAGTCGGGGACATGCTCAAGATAGGACGCATGCTCAGAAACTACCTGAGCAGACTCCGAGCTTTCACCACGGATGATCTGTATGCTCAGTGTAAGCCTGCCTAAGTGCCCGAGGGCCCCAGCACAAAGCCAATCTGTAAACACTGAAGAAATTCTTTTTGTTGTTCCTGGTATAAGGAAATCTCTGTCAAAATACAGCTGAACACATGCGAAAGGAACAGAGGCTTTAGTGATGAAACATGACTAGGAATACTATTCTTGCAAAGAACAGTTGGGAAAAGTAACTAAAGAAATAAACAGCAACAACCTTGGTTAATCAAGAACAGCAAAGTCAGTAAGAGATAAATCTGACTTCCAGAAGTACTACATATAATTTTTGCATATCTAGTTTTCAACAACACACACACACAAAGAATACAAAGGAATGGGAAAGTATGGCTTATATGAAGAGGAAAATAATGGATTAAACTGTGCCTAAGGACACCTAGACATTGGACTTACTAGACAAAAACTTTAAACCCACTATCTTAAAAATGTTCTAAGCAGTAAGCCATGGACAAGAAAAACCAGAAAAACAAAATATAAACAAAATGAGAACATCAATAAAGAGAGAAATTGTGAAAGACTACCAAATAGAAATTTTGGAGCTAAAAAGTACAACTAAAATGAAAAATTTGTTACAAGAGTTTAACAAATTTAAGCAGGGGGAAAAAAAGAATCAGCAAACTTGAAGATAATTTACCTGGTTAGAAGAACAGAAAGGAAAGTAAGCAGAGCTGAAGGGACCTCTGAGGTGACACTGAAGGGCTGCAGATACACATTATCAGGGTCCCACACAGAGAAGACAGGGGCAGGAAAAATATTTGAAAAAGTAATGGCCATAAATATCCCAGATTTGATGAAAGATATAAACCTATACATCCAAGAAGCTCAACAAACTCCAACTCCAAGGAGGAGAAAATCAGAGACCCACACTGAGACACATTATAGTCAAATGGTCAAAAAGCTAAAAACAATAGAAGCAGCAAGAGAGAAAGCATTTTCTCACATATAAGACATCCTCAGTAAGATTAATTGCTATTTCTTTCTAATCAAAAACCATAGAGGACAGAAATCAGTGAGGTAACATTTAAAGTGCTGAAAGAAAAGAAAAATGTCTATATCCAGCAACACCAATCTTCAAGAGTGAGGAAACATAAAGACAATCCCAGATTAACAAATATCTAAGGGAGTTTGTTATTAGTAGACCTGCCCCAAAAGAAACACAAAGGTAATCCTTCAGGTTGAAACAACAAAATATTAGACAGTAACTCCAAGCTATATGAAGAAATAAAGAACACTCGTGGGAAGTATGTCTTTGTTTTTCT
Source organism: Sturnira hondurensis (assembly GCF_014824575.4). Classification (NCBI taxonomy): domain Eukaryota; kingdom Metazoa; phylum Chordata; class Mammalia; order Chiroptera; family Phyllostomidae; genus Sturnira; species Sturnira hondurensis. The sequence goes on from NW_028081539.1 coordinate 3,504,925, forward strand.
TTTCTGTGATTAAATCTATGTTTCTCTTACTCTCCATTGTCTCTACTTCATTTCATTCTCTTTGAAAGAGAAGTCATTATGGCAATGAGAAAGAATCCAGTAATAGGAGTTGGAAGACCTATTTACAAATCATGCCCCAATCATTTTGTGGCTGTGAATCTGAAAGCAAATTAATGAAATACTTAATGTTCAGAACAGTGATTTACAATTGGTGTGCTACAAGAATTGTTAAAACACACAACACCTGACTATTCACTCAGGGGCACCGACCTCTTTTCCCTTAGACTGTCAAATAAAAAAGAAATGACAATAGGCAACACAACAATCACCATTTGATGTGAATTAATCGAAATTACAACTACTTTTTTTGGTCAGATCAGCAAAAAATATAAATTTTGTGTACCACAGAATTTTAGTAATTACTTTCTGTACCCCATGAGATAAAAAAGGGTGAAATCACCAGTTTAGAGGACTAAGTTTTTGTGTAAAATGGAGAGAATATTCTGGCTTTTACAAGTTGTTAAGATTAAAAGCAGTTCATACACATTAACGGAATTAAAAAATTAACATACTAGTCTTTTATCCTTTCTTTGGTTTTTAAACTGGCCATGATATGGACTTTTACTGCTGCTACACTAATATTAATAATTATATTGATAACTGCTATTAACTGAAGGAACTCTAAGACAAATTGCTGACATTTACAGAAAGATGGTTTTGCACTGGCAACCATCCACAAAAAGCTGCCCTCTTTCTTTTTTAGAGATTTGAGTCAGAACACCTCTGTTTAGTAGGTGTATCTACACGGAGCAGACCTCACATGCAGGTAACAATGGGTAATGATGATCAAGAATTACAATAACTGCAGCAGCAACCAATACCTTGTGACAGGTTACTCTAGTACAATAGGTATACCAGTATTTCCATCTTTAAAATGAGAAAACTAACATACAGTGAATTAAGTGACTTTCCCAATATTATAAGACATAACTTATAAGTGGAAGAACTAAGTTCCAACCCAGGCAGTTCCAAACCCTAAGTCTTTACTCTAACACAACACTACTTGGCCTCTATTTCCCATCTTGTATGCAAAATAGCTTATGAAGGATCTTTATGATTGGCTTGGGTAGTCAGAGACTGATGGTCTTCAGACAGCAGCAAAGGATATGACAAATCATGGCGAGGGCAGATTGGGGGCAGGGAGATGGAGATGATAAGGGAATCTACCTTTCCTCAAGGCAAAAAGCCACGTGCAGATTTATCCTGACTTCTACCACCATTTGTCAGGCATTTATGGTGTTGTGTTGGGAAGGGTAGGAGGAGAAATGTAGGAAGTTATGTGAGCTTTTTTGAGTTTTGCTATCAGGTCTGGACTAGATACCACTTTGCTTTCATGGTACTGGGTCAACAAAATCACCAATCAAACGGCCTCTGTCTTAATTTCCCTAATCCAACTACAGAGATGGGTGTTGGTAGCTCTAACATGTTTTAAGTTTGTTACAGGCTTACTCATTCAATAATAACCAATCATTTACTGCCGAACTCTGTAAGATCCTGTTAAAGAAAATAAAACATGATCCTATCCTCTGAGGAGCTCATAATTCAACGGAGATGAGAAACACAGGCAGAAATTTTTTTCTGTACCATACCATTTGGTACCATTTGGTATGGTACAGAGGGAGCCTCAGAGGTAGGAATTAGCTCTCTGTAAGGATGGAAAATCTGGAAGAGACGAAATTGCCTATAGAAATGACAATTATGTATGATTCAAAATTGTCTACAGAAATGACAAATGTATGATTCAAACTAAAAGATGATCTTTAAGTTAGTTCTTGTTGGGTGAAAAGGAAAGGGGGAAAGAAAGGGTATTACAGAAAAATGCCAGATTCCTTAACTTACATAGAACACTGTGTGCTCTCACTTTCATTGTATACATTATCCAGAAATCAGGAAATGAAAGACAACACACACATAACAACACCCTTTGATTTTTCTTGGAGTTAAAGCATTATGCCCACCCCTTATATGACAACTACTTAAAAGTTTAAAGTACCTTCTCTTTCACCCTTTCACAATAACCCTTTTTCTGAACTAAAGAATCACAAAATACAAAACCTGTCCAAACCCCGAAACCATAAAATTCATTACATAAGATAATAAAATGCTAGAAACTCTTGATATACATTCAGTACATACATCTCAGATTTTTGTCCTAGCTAGGAGCCCACAAAACTGCGAAGCCTTCCAAAGTGTGGCTATTTAAAAGCTGTAATTTTGTCTGGCATTTTCTATAGGATTAGTCATGGGTGGCAACTAAAGGTTGCAAAGCCTGAACTACTTAGATGTCCCACTGGTGTTTATCTCTTAGTGGCCTTGGTAAACAACTTAGCTGGCAGGTTTTGTTTAAAATTAAACAAATGAACTTTATGAGTTTATTATTACATGACTGCTAAGCACTGAGCTAGACCTTGCCGGACCATGCTGGTGAAGACAACTGGTCAAAAAGCTTGCTCCCAGTCAGGCTGTAGATTTACTGCGACCTTTGTTTAACCAGTGAATTCTGGCTATGAGAGAGAGAGATGAGTGTTTCACCCCTTCACTGAGTGGATGAATCGACTCCACTGCCAGACTCAAATTCCCCAGCTCCTAATGATATAAGGTTCTAGCACGCTAGTAGCCAAACTAATTTTTTTTATGTGAGAGACCAAGCAAACACACCCGAAACAAACGAGCCAAACCATCTGTCTGTGCATGTTCGGCCACCTTTCCCTCCTCACTTTCTGTTCCCCACATTCTCACTCCTACTGTTGTCCTTTATGTCACAGAGGCCAATGCTAATGTTTCAACCTCTTCAGTGAAGCTTCAAGTGTTTTCTACAATCTGTTGCTTCATTTTTTCCCCATGGTTATTTAAAGGCAACATCTTTTGGAAAAACCAAAGTACAAAAATGGGACTATGACACAGCCAAATAGTGGTCTAGTCAGTAAATTATTTGCTGTAAAGTAACACAAAAGTTTCTCCTTAATCTGTGGAAGGAAATAAGTAGATTTTCTCTGAAGAAAGGGGAAAATTTTAATTTGTAGAAATAGCCCATTGATATTTGGATGTAAGTGCTTGCTTTCATATTTCTTCTGCATAACTTTTAACATTCTTATTTTAATACTCCTCAAAATTAAGTACAAATCAAAAACCTGAAATCTACTCCTAGCCCAGGGATTAGCAAAGTTTTTGTGCAAAGGGTCAGAAAATAATTATTTTAGGCTTGGAGGGGTTAATCATACAGTTTGTGTAACAGCTACTCAACCTTGCTCTTGTCATGTAAAACAACGAACGATACAGTGAATACTCAAACAAGAGTGAGTTCTAACAAAACCTATTTACAAAACCAGGTAGTGGCCTGGATTTGGTCCAAGGGCCATAACTGGCTGATTCTTGTTCTAGCCTCCTAATTTGTTATTATCACTAAATCACCTTACATGAGAAAATACAAACTATCCTTTGAACAAGTTAACAACTATTTTTACCTTGTAGGTAGGAGGAAGTACAGGAGATGAACAGGTGGGGGGGGGACACACGCAAGATCCAATCAAGTAGGGAAAGGATTAATTATTATATTAGGTTACCTTCTGTGGATCTGAATTCTTCTGCTGGAGCACTTTTTATGCCCAGGTTGTCATCACTGTCACATTCTGTGAGGCAGAAAAAATAAATGCAAATGTATTTATGAAGAAATTATGGTGCCATAACTTATGTATTCTCAAAGAACATCATCAATGACTTCTCCCGTACTGAAGATCAGTAATTACAACTCATCAGTAGTATATCACTTTCCCTTTAGGGTTGTATGTTTTCCGTTTTTAAAAACACTATCAAATTACATTACTTAAACCAAGGATAAATAAAGAATAAACAAAGGAGGCCATTTCAATTTTAGTTCTATATTCAAAAATATTATTTGAAAGTTCTTTTAACATAACTGTTGAGGAAATAGAAAATTCAAGTATTTAAGAAAACTAAATTTTAAAAAGTTAGTACATTTACTTGGATCTGGCAAATAAACTCCAAAGTTTCACTTGCATAAAACCATCTTAAAATTTTGGTGCTAGATAAAATTCTCCTGTATCTTGAATATCATATGCATTCATTTCTATAGACGGCAGGATTTCATGAACATTGCCTCTGCATGGCATTTATCTGATGCCTTCTTACATGCTTTCATAATGAGATCTAAGCCTTTAAAAAAATGACATGACTGACCAAGTATTGCAAAAGTCACTTAAAATCTGAACCATGGTCTATCAGTGACCTAATATTTGGCTTTCAGGCTTATTCCTTTATTTATTTTTTAAAAAGATTTAGGTACTATTTATTTTGAGAGAGGGGAAGGGAGGGAAAAAGAGAGGGAGAGAAACATTAAGTGTGGTTGCCTCTTGTGCGCCATCTACTGGGGACCTGCCCTGCAACTCAGGCATGTGCCCTGACCGGGAATCAGACTGGTGACCCTTTGGTTCTGAGGACAGTGCTCAGTCCCTGGAGCCACACCAGCCAGGGCTTGGCTTATTACTTTAATTACAATTATATTACACATACACACACAGCAGGGTAGGGCAAAAGTAGGCTTATAGTTATGAGTATGCAAAACAGAGTTTATTCTAATGTTATTATTTATTAACTACTGTATTATTTTCCATACAAACTGTAAACCTACTCCTGCCCCACCCTGTGTATACCTCAGAGTCACTGAACAAGGTTTAAGTAACAAAATACAAGCCAAATGGACACATTTGCTTCTCTGGAAATACATAAAAACATAAGATACATATTTAAAAATTAAAGATTTATAACGTTTATAAAAATCACTATATACCCCTCACATTGTTTTGCAGCAAAAATTTGTTCTTACAAGTTATTTTTTGCCATTCCAGCAAAAATACTATTGTTTTTTTCTGCACTCTGTTATATATATCTGCTACTTCAAGTATTTCAAGCAATGTTTTAGGAAAATAAAACATTACAGTTACAATTTGAAGAACAAATTAAGTCTTAAAACATCAGGTACAAAGATAAAATACCCAAGCTTTCTGTTATTCTAATTCAAGGTCAAGGCCAGTCAAAAGAAGCACGTCTTAACTGGCTTAAACAATTCATTACTGAGCCACTGCAGTACACTGAACTCCACAGAAACAGCATGCCAGGGCAAGGGTGAGCCAGACCCACACCGGGCAACTCTGTGTTCACTGAGGAAGACTGAGTAGATGCAGGCAAAGGAGATCCTATGAAACCGAGAGGCAAAAAATCATCACAGGCTCTCTCTGTGCACACTTGCTGAGAGAAGCACATGAAGAAGCACCCAGATGTTTAAGTCTGCTTCATAGTTTTCTATTAGATGCTCAGAGAAGTAGAAGACCATGTTTGCTAAAAAGAAAAGAAAAAATCTGAAGACATGGCAAAGCAGACAAGGTCCATTATGAAAGAGAAATGAAAGCTTATTATCCCTCCTAAAAGGGAAACCAAAAGGTTCAAGGATCCCAATGCACCCAAGAGGCCTCCTTCAGTCTTCTTCTTGTTTTGTTCTGAGCATTGTCCCCAAATCAAAGGAGGGCCCCTCAGCCTACGCATTGGGGATGCTGCAGAGAAGCTGGGAGAGATGTGGAGTCACACTGCTGCAGAGGACAGGCAGCCTGATGAAAAGAAGGTGGCTAAGCTAGAAGAGAAATATGGAATGGAGACCGAAGCACATTGAGCTATAGGGAAGCCTGATGCAGCAAGGAAGTAAAGCTGAAAAAAGCAAGAAAAAGGAGAGGTGGAAGAGGAAGGTGAAGAGTAGTAGAATGAAGATGCTGATGAAAAAGTTGGTTGTAGTACAGTTTTTTTCTTGTCTATAAAGCATTTCACCCTCCTTTATACAACTCACTCCATTTAAAGAAAAAAATGGAAATGTAACACTGTGTACAGTTTGTCTTTACACTGTACAGTGTCTTTTTTATAGTTAACATACTACCGAATGTGTCTTTAGAGAGGCCTGACCTGGTGGTATTTTCAATAGCCACTGCCTTTGCCTGGTACTGTCTGGGGGCTGTAAATGGGCAGGGACATTTAGAGACAGTTCTTGTTAGTGCAGGGCACAAATTAGTTATATATGAGGATGGCAGCTCTATCATCTTCAGCTGACGCAGTTTATATGAAATAATTGTTCTGTTAACAATACCACTCTGTAATTGTAAAAAAAAATTGCAGCTGTTTTATTGACATTATGAATGCTAAGTAAATACAATTTTTTATTAAAATATTCATCATTGCATACAATGCCTAAGGTAAAACTGTAGGTTTGAATTTTGAGGGTTAACTTGACACTAGGTTGCAAAAATGAAAAATGGTTTCCTTTGCCTCAATCAGCTCCACCAGTAGCACAGAATTATTTCATATTTTCAGTACTTTGCACAGAATTATAACACATGTTTTGGGGGTGGTGTCCAAAGCAACAAACTACAATTTTATTAACAGGCTGAGGAAACAACAGGGAGATAAACTTTTAGAATGAAGTTCAACATTATTTCATATGATGCCTATCCCACAGAGCTTTCTGCTGCTTCAGTCATCCGTACTTTCACAGCATGGGTGGACTTTTACATTCAGTTTTTAAGAAGGCTTTTAAAATCTGCCTAATTGTTATGATTCTATAGATGCTAACTATGCTTAATGCCTACCCCCCACACATTCCCAAAGACACAAACAAAATAGATACAAAAATGTTCTAGGCCTATAAACCAGATAGTCCAAAGAGAGTGTTCAGATTCAAAAAATTATCCTGAAGCATAGTAAAATGCATCAACTCAAATTCACTAATACATAACAGCTTAGGCTCAAGTTCATCCTTGTATTACCTAAGAAAAAGTATTCTAGATGAGTTAATACTTTGCATAAAACTGTGATGAGGATATTTAAGAACTATAAACTATTGAATATATAAAAATATCTTTAAAATCTTAGCTTCTGGTCAAGATGGCAATGCAGGCAAACATGGCTTGCCTATTTGCACAACCACATCAAAATTAAAACTAAAATGCAGAACAACCATCACTCGGGAATGTCAGAAATCGAGTTGAATGGAAGTCTGACAACTACGGAATTGAAGAACACACATCCCTCCACACTGGTAGAAGGGGCGTGGAGGTGGAACATGCTGGCCCACACCCATGTGGATAAACATTCTGGATGGATATCTCAGGAGCAAGGAATCTCAGACCCACACCAGGCCCCCCAGTACAGGATTCCAGTGCCAGGAAGATATGTCCCCACAGCTTCGGGCTGTGAAAACCAGTGGGCATTGAGTAAGTGGAGGAGGCTGCTGGAGTCCCAGAGAGTTACTCTTGGGGAACCCACACATGGACTCAGCTACTCAGACTCGCTCCCTCTGAGCTGCAGCACCAGGGTGGCAGCTTGAAGGGCACCAGTGGCATACAGGGAAAGACTAAAGTGTCAGGAATTGGGGAAAACAGAGGCCACTGTCCCTTTGCTGAGCCCTCCCCTAAACAGAGCTGGTAGGCTGATGCCGTATCTGAGACTCCATCAACCTGGCTAACACTGTGTCACTCACCTTGGAGATACAAAAAGGCTCTACCCCATCCAACCTTTTCCATAAGAATGACTCACTTGGCTCTTAAATCCTATCAAACAAGCAACAATTGGCTTCAGTGAGCCCTAGCAGCAGCTAGATTAGAGTCACAGCTTGGCTTTACCTGGAAATCTCCAAGCTCAGCACAAGTAGCAGCCATCTCAGATTGCTTTACAGCTCAGGCAGGGTGACCCAGGCAAAACACAGATGGAGGCTGACCTTGGCCTGTACCACCCAGGAAACCCCAGGGGCAATGGACCCAGAGGACAGCTACGGACCATGCTGAAGAACCATCACCCTCCAACCAGCCACCAGCACAGCTGATCCTCCGTGGAGGGTGGAGGGTGGTAATCACAACCAGTCCTTGAAGCTGACTGGCCTGGGTAAATCCCTCCCATTGATCTGCCAATAGCAACCAAGGCTCAACTACAAGAGGAGGGTGTATTCAGCCCACAAAAAGGATATACCTAGAGTACCCAGCTTGGGTGATAGGGGAGAGTGTGCCATCGGAATGACAGGACAGTTACTATATTAGACCATACTATGAAGACACTGAGTCAAAGCAGCTCTACATAATACATAGAAACAAACACAGAGAGGCTGCCAAAATGAGGAGACAAAGAAACATGACCCAAATGAAAGAACAGATCAAAACTCCAGGGAAAGAGCTCAACGACATGGAGATAAGCAATGGATCAGATGCAGAGTTCAAAACACTGCTTATAAGGAAGCTCAAGAAACACAGTGAGAACTCCGACAGCATAAAAAAGATCCAGTATGAAACAAAGGATACACTAACTGAAACAAAGAACAATTCACAGGGAAACAACAGTAGAATGGATGAAGCCGAGAATCAAATCAATGATTTGGAACATAAGGAACCAAAAAACAACTATGCATAGCAACAAGAAGAAAAAAGAATCCCCCAAAATGAGGACAGCATAAGCTAAGACAAGTGTAAAAGGTCCAACATTTACCTCAAAGGAGTGCCAGAAGAAGAGAAACAGCAAGAAATTGGAACTCTGTCTGAAAAAATTGTGAAAGAAAACTCCCTGGTTTGGTGGAGACAGACATGGAAATCCAGGAAGCACAGAGGGTCCCAGTTAAGATGGATGCAAAGAGGCCCTCTCCAAGACACATCGTAATTAAAATGCCAAAGGTTAAAGACAAAGGGAGACTCTTTAAAGCAAGAGAAAAGTTAGTTACCAGAAGGTTGCCAGAAAGGAGGGGGAATGGGGAAAATGAGTAAAGAAGTGAGGGGATTAAGAAGTACAAATGGGTAGTTCCAGAATAGCCACGGTGATGCACAGTACAGGAAATGGAGTAGCCAAAGAACTTATACACATGACCCATGGACATGAACAATGGTGTGGGGACTGCTTGAGGGAGTGGGGTTTGCTTTGTAGAGGGGGACAAAGGGGGGGACATCAGGAAAAGTGTAATAGCATAATCAATAAAATACAATTTTAAAAAAGGATAAATTAAAAAATAAAAGTAAGAAAATCTTGTTGATTACATTAATCAAGATAGTTTTTCAGCTAAGCTACAAGATATGGTCCAGTTCTATTATATAAAAAGCTCATTAAAAGCACACAAAATTTTTTTATGTAAGCAATAGTCATCACCAATGAAATAGTGAAAAACTGTAATTCAAATTCAATCAAGAAGTTTGGCTGAGGAAGATGCAATAATCCAACACTTTGGAAAGTAAAACAAACAAAAAAACCTTAGAATGTATGGTCAGTGTATTCTAAACAAGCGCAGTCATTTAATTTTATGGAGGATGTATTACAAGAAGGGTAGCAATATCATACAAAGTAAATGAAAAATGGTGCTTGCGTGGTTTCTATAACTCAGCATGTACTCATCACATGTAGGCTGAATTTCTACAGTCGCAAAAAAAGAAAATGGGGCTTAACCGTTTAATTATGAGACAAAAGATCCGAGGGATCTTATAATGCTGAACTTTCCTTGGCTATGTCTGACGAATAGGCAGATTCCTTTTTTAAGTACCAAAACCCACAATCAAATCTTTTTCTTTTGGGGGGGAAAATAAAAGATCCACATTTTCCTGAATGTTACTTTAAAAAATATCTCTCATATTTGATATCTTTACTGAACTGATTCTTCAAACGTTAAAATGCAGCAAAGCAACTCTCGTCTTCATTCTTTGAGGACATGTTGAAACAATTAATTCACCCTGGTTTCTCTCTACATCATAAAATCAGTTATTTGTATTAGTGATGCTGAGGAAGAGAAAAACACATGTGGTCGCACGTAGCTTATTTTTACCTTTCCTGGACCTCTGCTTCCTCACCTATGAAATGGGGTCACCTAACACACACTAACTCATAGGATCACAAAGAGGATTAAATAACATTGGAAGAAGTTCTTTAAACATCCCCAAATACTACAAATATAAAAAGCAGCTAGTCTGGTAGCTGGCACATAGTAAGTCCTGAATAAAGGTTAGTTCCCTTTCTTTGCTCTCAAACAACATTTGCCCTGGCCAGTGCGGCTCAGTTGGTTGGAGCGCCATCCTGTATACTGAAAAGTGCAGGTACAATTCCCCCTCAGGGCACCTGCCTAAGTTGCAGGTTTGGTCCGGCTGGGTCACATATGGGAGGCAACCAACTGAAGTTTCTCTTTCAGGTCAATGTTTCGCTCTCTGATGCTACCCCTCTCTAAAAGCAATGAAAAAATGTCCTCCACTGAGGATTAAAGATAAATAAAATAGAGCATTTATGTGAAAAGGTACATTTACATTTTTGAAACATGAGGCTTGGGATCAACATATTTGTGAATAAAATGTAAAAAGTCTATATGGCTGGCTTATTTCACTTAGCATAATATTCTCCAGTAAGCCAGCTGATGAAGCACAAATACCCTATGATCTCACCTGTAAGAGGCATCTAATGAACAAAATAAACTAATGAACAAAATGGAACCAGAGGCATGGAAACAAGGAACAGACTGATAATGACCAGAGGGGAGTTGGGAGGGGGATAATGGTGGAAAGAAGGAGAGGACTAGTTAAAGAGCATATACGAATGACCCACAGACATGGACAACAGTGGGGGGATTGACTGTGGGAGTGGAGGGTGGGCTGGCAGAGGAGGGCAAAGGGGAAAAAACTGGGACAGCTATAACAGAATAACAATGAAAAAATCCTTTAAAAAATTTCAAATCTCAAAAAAAAAAAAAGAGTGAAAGGTCTAGAAGAAGAGCATCTCCCTGGCTTCTCTGATTAAGATGACCATTTTTAAAGGATCCATGTGTCTTGGCAAGTTTTAAAGAAGTGAAGATAAGTGTGTTATAAAATAGAACTGATGTAGGATAAGGCGGCCAAGGGCATCAACTAAGAGGTAAATATCTCTAAATATTTGTAGAAAGATATAAATATCTTCCTATATTATAGCTCTAATAAAAAGTTTGGTGCAAAAACCCTGATGCTTAGGAGAGAATTTATAGGGCAAAAACCATGACACATTTAAATCTCAAAATCAGTATAAAGGCTCACCCTGCTACAAAGAATAATTGATCTACCTTAACTAACCAGGTCAGAGATCTAAAAAAGTGCCAGCATTAAAGCTGTTATTCTTACCTACCTGCCTGCTTCCTACCCAGCGAAGGAGTGGCACGTTATGGCCAAATGACTGAACAGCCAAATATGAAACAGCAACTCTGAATATCTCTATGTTTACTGAGATAATTACCTCCTGAAAAAAACTTTCAATTAGCTGAAAAATTAGCAAAAATTAAATTCTCAAAATATAAAATACTATAAGATCACTGATTCTCCTGACACTATTCAACAGATTCTGTTTCAACAGGAAGCTACAATCTAACAAAATAATCACATGCTGGTCCTAATGATGAAAATCTCAGAAAGTTAAAAAACAGTAATAAGAGATTCAAACTTATATCATTTATCTATGATGATTTTAAAAGCCTGAAAAAAGTTGCCAGATTCCTTATAAAATAATGATAAATATGGGAGAGCTTCTATTTTATGTTACTTATATTATGAACTTTTGACATATCCTAAAGATAAGAGTTGTACAGGTTGGTTGGTTGGTAACCAGGAGACTTGAGATCACAAATCTCCTGAAACTGTACCCGATATTGTGTCTACATATTCATTTTTAGGGAAAAAGGCAGAGAAAGCTTTGGCCAGATTCTCAAAAGGTCCACTGACTCCTCCCAGAAAACCACAGTGCTTTAAGAAACTGTCCAGTTGTCAAACCTTAAGGTAGGAACACTATGCTAAGAAGCTATCCTGGCATTCTTGTGGTAACTTAAATTACCCTAAAGGTCCAAGAACAATTATAGTATTTGTGGAGATTGAGAGATTTTCTAAGTCCCAATACATATTAAATACCATTTCTTAGCAGGAACTGTGACTCTACTATTTGCAAAGCCATTTGTTAGGAAATACATTAAAGTTATCCAAGAAAGTGACTGCTCTCTGACTTTCTTACTACAGTAGGACCCCCTTATCCATGGTTTCACTTCCTGTGGTTTCAGTTACACGTGGTCAAAAATAGTAAATGCAAAATCCCAGAAATAAACAATTCTTAGGTTTTAAATTGTACACTATTCTGAGTACCCTGGTGAAATCTCATGCCATCCAGTTCCACATCCACCCAGACAGGACACGAATCACACCTTTGTCCAGTATCTATGCTGCCTAGTTGACCTTTGAGCAATATTGGCTTGAACTGCACGGATCAACTTATAGGTGAATGCTTTGAGCTGACCTGCATAAATCAAACCCATACTGTTCAAGGGCCAACTCTATGGCTGGGAATCTAATACATTCAGAGAGCTGACTGAAGTTACACAGATTTTCAACTGTAGGAGGTAAGCACTCCTAAGCCTGTGTTATGCAAAAGCCAACTGCATGTGCTACCTGTCTGTCAGTCATTTAGTTATCAGATTAACTGTCATGGTATCTCACAGTGCTTGTGTTCAAGTACTCCTTATTTTAGTTAATAACGGGCCCAAAGCTCAAGAGTATGATGGTGGCAATTCAGATATGCCAGAGTAGTCATTAAGTGCTTCCTTTACATGAAAAGGTATGTATGCATATATAGAAAAAAACACAGTATATAGGGTTTCATACTTACTATCTGCAGTTTCAGGCATCCACTGGCAGTCTTTGAATGTAACACCCGCAGATGGGGGGGAACTATTGTACAGAGTTCACTACCAGAGTAGTTGATGCCTTTAAGTCGTCCATGAAGAAAAAAATTTTGTCTTCAATCAGATAACTGAATCTGAACATACTACAATTTAGCATAACTTGATTTTTTAAATTTTAGAATTACACAAGCATCTTTAAATCTAGATCGAAATAAAATACTATGACTTAAGGGCTCTCTACTTTTTCGGCTACTTTATAATTTTCATTATTTTTAAAATGTAGTGGCCACACCACATAAAAGATGCTCAGCATCACTAATCGTTAAGAAAATACAACTTAAAATTACAATGAGATACCACTTCACACCCCTTGGGATTACTACTATGAAACACAAACAAAAAACAGAAGATAACAAGTATCAGCAAGTCTGTGCAATGCTGGTGGGAATGTAAATAAAATAGTACCATCCCTGTGGCAACCAGTATGGCAGTTTCTAAAAAAATTGAAAATAGAATTACCATATAATACAGAAATTCCATGTCTAGGTGTATAATCAAAAGAGCTGAAAGCAGGTTCTTGAAGAGATATTTGTACACCAATGCTCACAGCAACCTTGCTCATTTCATAGTAGCTAAAATATGGACACGATTAAAGTACCCATAAGTTAATAAATGGGTAAGCAAATGGGGTATAGTCATCAAATAGAATATTATTCAGCCTTAAAAAGGAAGGAAGTTCTGACACATGCTATAACATGGACGAAACCTGAGGACATTATGCTAAGTGAAATAAGCCAGTCACGCACAGACAAGTGTTGTGTGACATCACTTACATGAAACACTAATAGTCAAAATCATAGATAGAAAAAGTACAGTGGTGGCTGCCAGGGGCTGGAGGGGGATTGGAGAGTTAAGGTGTAACGGGTACAGAGTCTGTTTTGCAAGATGAGACAAGTCTGAAGATGGATGGTGGTGATGGCCGTGCCACAATGCAAATGTAGTTAACACCACTATACTATACACTCCCATAATGGTTAAGAAGGTAAATCTCAAGTTATGTGTATTTTACTACAATAAAAAAATTGGAAGAAAAACAAAAAATCTAGTAGTTAGGAGTCACATTTTCTTTTTACAGTATTAATAAAAAGAGTTGCTATCTATCAAGCACATACAGCACTTTATACATATCACTAATTTTTACAACCTTATACGTAAGAAAAGTGAGACTCGGAAGAAGTTGCATAACTTGCCTGAAATCACACAGCTACGAAGCAGCAAAGTTAGCACTGAAACCAAAGCCCATGCCATTCTTTACGCATTGCACGATCTCTGCATTTCACAAAAATACAGAATAAAGTACACATGTGCCCCCAACGAACAGTAAGTTTGAAAGAGCACTCGTTATGAAATGATTTTTAAAAACCCCTACAGCCTAAGAGGCTTTCAGAAGGGCACAATCAGCATGTAACAACAACCCGTATCTTACCTCCAACCCCAATACACCCACGCAGACCTACTCTATCGCAACTCTCATTCCAAATAAAGTTGAAATAAGGGAAAATCCATAACAGGTTTCACATTCTAAACTGCAAAAGAAACACTCCCAAAAGCATCAGCAAAAGAGAAGAAAAAGGTGGTTGGCCCATGGTGTCAAAGGTAAAAATTTAAGTATTTTATAGGATATTAAATAAATACTAAGAGAAAGAGAATGGCAAAAGAGTGGAAGAAAGAGATTTTTTTTAAAGCCAAAGGTTTCAAAAAAACAAGCAGATGAAAACAAAAATTTAGACTAGAAAGACAGAAGTCACTACTGAGGCATGACATAAATATGTAAAACAGAGTTGATTTTTCTTTTAAAGCACACAATTGGGCTCCCATTAATGGCTCCTAATTTGTGGAAGTGAATTAATTCATTGTAATGAGTGATACAGTAAAATTTTTTGGAATAGGCTTTCAATCAAAATGTGGCTCCAAAAGTTGAAGGAGAAATAGCTACAAGGTGAGCAGAGTTGGAAAACTTAAAGGCATGCAATAAAAAATGCCAAAAAGTCATCCGTTTTCATTGAGGTCATTCACCAATACCTTTGAATGTTATTCATGGCTGCAAATTTTAGGATATTTAAAAAGTATTTTATTCTCTTCTACCCACATTTATTTCAGAAATTGTGAGAAAAAAGAATCTTTCTGAATCTCTAGAATTACGTTGATTTTTAAATACTGGTTAGTGAAATTGGACATTAGAACTGTTTCTCTGAACAAGCAGGCGTAGGACAGGAAGTACCTATCCCTTCCAAAAAACTAAAGATCTTTCAGGACTTCATTTTGTCACTGTCGACCTCTTAAGTGGCCTTTTTCTTGGGAGGGGGCAGGTATTGACATACTATTATTTATTGCTTTCTAGATTCACCTGTAAGAACTTTGTTTTCTGAAAAATTAAAGATAAATTTGGAATTTCAGAAACAAAGTGAAGATCTGGATTCTTCACTTTGCAAAATCATACTAACATTATTTCATACCATGAATACATTAAATACATTAATATAGATTTTTCTCTACTAAGTCAAAAAGGGTCCAGAAAATTATGAATTCATCCTATTCTAAAAAACTAAAGAATGGAAGTGAGATGAGGAAAAAATAAGTAAGACAGAAGTGTGAAAGCACATAGTTCAGTGAGTAGGCAACAGCTGACGAGCGGACAGCAGTTTATTGATTTCTCTCAGCAGTGAAGTCTCCTCCTCTTGGGCGGTTTGCACTGTGACTGCAGCGGCATACCTTTGGTCGTATCAGATATGCTATTTAACAAGGCACACATCATATCTCCCTCTAAGTGGTGAGGGTTTAGTATATGTGCTGGCCTCTGAGTCTTCTTAAATTGATTCTCTAGCTCCAGAAAACCTTGATCTCCTGAGAGGATGGTGAAAGGAATTTGCTTGGGTAGTTGTTCATCTAGACGGCCCGCCTAAGTTGGAACAAATAGCATATGTTGAGGAAAATCAGTATCTGAGTTTCAAATCAAGTTACATCTATTTCAGAATGAACACATGTAGGAAGGTATACTTAGCTTGCTTCCTAGTTTCCACCAAAGTAAAGATCATCATAAATGAAATATACCATATGTAATCAATTATAAAATACCATCAATTAAATATAAGCTATTTTATGTGTCGCTGAGAAAGAAACACAAAAAATAAAGCCAAAAGGAGTCCAAAAGGAGGCTCTCATCCTAAAGCTGATACACTATAAATCAATCACAGAGAAAAGGTAAGCAACGTAATGTGCACACTTAATCTTGGCACTGGATAGGTGAAAAAAGAAATCTCTTGTGATTGAAAAGATAAGCATCACTCAACAAGTTTTCAGAGTGCGTTCATGTTGTTAATTGTGACATATAAACCGTTCAGCAGATAATGTAATTTAAACTTGGTCTCAGGTTCATTGTTTCTCTAAGGTGACTAGCAGACAGAAGTAAAGGCAAATCCTGTCTGGCCAACAGGGACTGTTAAAGTGCCTCCCAATTTCAGAGATTTTAAAATGTGAAAGTGTCTTAGTACACCTCAAGTACAGTGTCATCTCTTGATCACGTATTCCGTAAACAGTTGAGTTTGCTATGATAGCTAAGAGTCTGCTAGAAGTTAGGGATAAAGCAGTAAATATTTAAGCTCTGGGTCCCTGCCCTCACAGTAGTCATAAAAGGAAACCGATGCAGAAGGTTTTATACAAAAACACAGTGCTGCAGAATGGTCTACAATGTCATTATGATTAAAGTGGGAAAAAATACAATGGGTCCTAGATTCACATTAGCTTTTGAATAAAACAATGACTCACATGCATACATATGGCAAAATCGGCAGCATCTTTTCTTTTACTACAACGAGGGTGAAGGAAGAAGCATCCAATCCTATTCAGGTAATTATAGATCTTACAGTTGAGTGGAGGCTTCCAATTGGTGTTTCCTCCTATTATTTTTGGAAAAGGCAAAAATGATAATCAAACAGGAGAAAAGAACAGAACGCTACATTCAACAAAAAATTTTACTGAGGAAAAACACTAGAAAATAATTCTTCTAGACAGGAAGTACAGGATTAGAATGCAGAAGAATGTAGTTCTAGTGTAGGTATCACCATCTTGTTGCTTTACAACCTTGGGAAAGTAGACCAACTTCCTTGAATCTGCCTCCTCATCTGAGAACTCACAGGGATGTTAAGATCTAAAGTAATGCGTGATAATTCTTTGACTTGTATATAAACGTAAGCATTAGTGGTTTTTTACAAATATGTCATGGCTGTTCAATGGAGAGCCATGACAATCAGCAAAGCTAGACTTACTAGAAGTTTGGACTGGCTAACTTATCCAGGTCAGTATATATCTATCTTAAAGTCCACTCCTCCTCTTTCGATGTAACTTCTTATCAAACATGAAGTATATTAGATGCTCATTACACTAGACTTCTATAAATTGAAGAAATCTTTCTCCAAGGTTTGGTCAATGCTTTGTAAACACATTTAAATAGTCACACAGTTGTGAGCAGTAACACAGTAACATAGTTGCCACAAGACCCAAGTTCAAAAGCTAACTCTGCTATTTATTAGTTTTATACTTTGGGAAAAATAAACTTCTCAGCCTACTTCTTCATATGTTTAAGTCAGTAAACACGTATTAACACCAAGTATAGTACCTGGCACACTGTAGGTATTAAACAAAGGCTTTTTCAATCTGTACCTATATATCCATGAACTCTGCATCAACAAATAGAGCTAATATTTTTTACAGGGATACGCAGAGAAAAATATTCTAGCAGAGTACCTATAATGCAAAGTGCCAACATTCCAATTACATTCCTATGTTCTATTCAGGAAGGTTCAAGAGGCATTCTTTAAAGTGAACCATATTTTAAGAAAAAAACAAAGAGTGGGGGGGTCTCGAATGCTTTCATTATTAACCATACCTTGAAAACCCCAAATAAATGTTCCTTGGTTAAGATGCCCTGGTAGATGACCAAAAAAGTTTGACCAGTTATCAAAATCTACAAAGACTATATGAGTCATGGTTCGCAGGTAATCCAAGTCTGGAAGCTCAACAACTTCATCTAAGAAGAGAGAAATATTAACATGGATTCAGTAAGAATTCGCTTAAAACATTTTATTATTTTTTTAAAGATTTTATTTATCTTTAGAGGGGAAGGGAAGGAGAGAGGGAGAGAATATCAATGGATGGTTGCCTCTTGTAAGTCCCCTGCTGGGAACTGGCCTGCAACCCAGGCATGTGCCCTGACTGGGAATCGAACTGCGATCCTCTGGTTCACAGTCCCGCACTCAATCCACTGAGCTATACCAGCCAGGGCAGCTTAAAACATTTTAATTTCTCAAGTTTAAAAGACATCAGAGAACTAATATGCAAAATATTAATCTTGTATATGTTATTCCTATCTAAACCTTCCTGTAAAGTCCAAACTATACATAATACTGTACATTTAAATCAGATAGAAATATTCTAAATATTTCAGAAATATGATTATATATCCTTTCTAAAAATACAGACAATTGTTCCTACACTTTTCAAAATATCACTTATAAAAGGAACTTTAAAAAATTAACATACTAGAAGAACAAATTTTTTTTTAAGGATTTTATTTACTTATCTTTAGAGGGGAAGGAGAGGGGGAGAGAAGAGGGGAAGGAGAGAGGGAGAGAAACATCAATGTATGGTTGCCTTTTGTGCGTCCCCTGCTGGGAGTTAGCCTGCAAGGAACCGGCCTGCAACCCAGGCATGTGCCCTGACTGGGAATCGAACCACGATCGTCTGGTTCGCAGGTCCGTGCTCAAACCACTGAGCTACGCCAGCCAGGGCGAAGAACAAATTTTTTTAATAACTTTTATAAAAGATTTTACTTATTTATTTTTAGAGAGAGGGGAATGGAAGGAGAAAGAAAGAACGGAAAGACCGATGTGTGGTTGCCTCTCACACACCCCCTACAGGGGACCTGGCCTGCAACCCAGGTATGTGTCCTGACTGGGAATTGAACCATCAACCTTTTGGTTTGCAGCCCCGTGCTCAATCCACTGACCTGAACCATTCAGGGTTAGAAGAACAAGTTTTAAGGTTAACCAAAACCTTGCACCATCATCCATCAAAATAAAATTTCAATGTTACTTGCTAAGAATGTTCTCCCCACCACAACTTTGTGTGCTTTTCTTAATCTGGAACAATTTATTAGTAGTCCTCTAGCTCTGTGATCAAACACCTTACAGAGCAGAAATGAGATAACCTATAACCCTGCTACCATAAAATGATACATAATAGGTACTGGTGGCACTTCAGTACCTTCACCACGAATACATCTTTCTTGGTTCTCTCAGGTTCTTTCATCTTTCACACGTCTCCAACTCTCATTCTTCCTCACCTTCCCTTCTTTCATACTTTTCTACCTTGACAAATTCTTGAAGTTTCTAGTGATAGCAATATAACCCTTGAAATGTGAAACCATTTTTAGAATAGCTTCTGCTCCACCTAATAGACTCCTTCAAATATGCGACTGCATCCCTTCCCACTTCCAAGCCCCCCATCATCTTATATATTTTCTTTAAATTCTCACTAATTGTAAATTTAGATAGTACAATCATTTCCTATTAAATATAGACCAACCCAAATTCCTAAAAAGTAATCAGGCTCCAGCAGTGTGGCTCAGTGGACTGAGCACCGGCCTGTGAACCAAAAGGTCACTGGTTCAATTCTCCATCAGGGCACATGCCTGGGTTGTGGGCCAGATCCCCAGTTGGTGGCTTGCAAGAGGCAACCAATCAATGATTGATGTTTCTCTCCCTCCTTTTCCCTCCTGTCTCCTCTCTGTAATAATAAATAAATAAATAAAATCTTTTTTTCTTAAGTAATCAGAAGAGCAATAAAAAAAAGCCCAAGAAAACAAAATGGGGTGACCCCTGACTCACTTTTTGGAGTAGAGTTACATAGGTCTGTAGTGGGTCAGTTAATGATTTCTTAAATAAAATATGCCATGATGAAAGGTGATGCTGAGATTTGTATGTGATAGAGAGCAAGCTTATAAAAATTCAGTATTTCATAAAAATATTTTATTAGTCAAAATTTCACCTATCCTCATTGTCTCCACTCTACGTGGTACAATTTACCAAAAGTTAGTATCTACAGTGAAGGGATTAAGCAAAGAAAAAACAAAACCTCATAGACAGAGAGAACAGTATGATGATTACCAGAGGGAAAGTGGGGCGGGGGATGGATGAGGGTAAAGGGGGAATAAATGGTGATGGAAGGAGACTTGACTTGGAGAGGTGAACATAGAACGCAATATACAGATAATGTGTTACAGAACTGTACACCTGAAACCTATATGATTGTATTAGCCAATGTCACCTCAATAAATTCAATAAAATTTTTAAAAAGGATATATACTTATGTTATACTCTAAACAAAACAAATCATACTTCCAAACAAAATAAAAACACTGCACCCTTATAGACTGACTTACTTAATCTTACCATATGGGAGAAGAAAATTCAGAGTAAGTACAAGTAAGGGGATCCTTAACTCATTTCTCTTCCTGGTTTCTTGCTACCACTTGTAATTTTACTTCTAATTCCTGTTTTAACTGTAAGTAAAAGCTTTGCTTCCAAGTAAATTGTAACAAAAGTATACAAATCCTAAAGTGACCTTTAAGATTTCTCATCCTTATAGAACAAGGCCAAAATAGAAACTAAAAAAAAAACTCTAGTTGATTCATCATCTTTTGAATGAACCAAAATCTAAATATATGTCTAGGATAACTTTCAAAACACTGTAAATTTCCTTCATCTCACAAAATTTCCATGCCTTTTATAAAAAAGAAAATGTTAGCCCTGGCTGGTGTAGCTCAGTGGATCGAGTGCGGGCCTGCAAACCAGAGGATCGCAGTTCGATTCCCAGTCAGGGCACATGCCTGGGTTGCAGGCCGGTTCCCTGCAGGCCAACTCCCAGCAGGGGACACACAAAAGGCAACCATACATTGATGTTTCTCTCCCTCTCTCCTTCCCCTCTAAAGATAAATAAATAAATAAAAACTTTAAAAAAAAAAGAAAATGTTATCTAAAATACATATTCTTTAAAGCTAACATATACACTTTGTCCCCTTACGTTTAGAAAATGGCTGGCTGAACGTAGCAGTAGGAATATAAATCCCTATAAAGCATATGCTACAGTAATTAACTAATATATCATTCTATCATATTTTTTTGCTTTAAATCTGCATCATTATTAGCTTTCACAAAAGCAATGGCTATAGTACATAGAAGTTTCCACGTTAAAATAGAAATCTGCGCAGATATTACAGTTGTAAAGCCATACCTATATTCTGGCAACTGAGGTCATTGTCAGCTCCTTTCTCCACGTCTGAATTTTTGGGATAGCTTACTGCTTGTTTCAGTTTTCTCTCTGTACGTGAGCCACTGGCAGTAAACTTGTACAGGTTTGTTTTTTCAAATCCAAAATGAGCCACACTGGGTTTCTGTAAAAAGCAGTGTTTTGTATGGAAGTGCTGCTGCGCACTCTCGGGATCATGAAAGGTTTTGGTGCAGGTGCCACACTTGATTACGTACTGCTGCTGCTCCTCCTCACTCTCTTCTTCGCCGCCGTGCACTTGATGGGTGTGAGTGTTCATGTCAGCCACGTTCTGTGCTGTTGCTGAGCACAAACTGCAGCGAAACCACAATTTACCTTTATCCAGCAAGATTTGGAGACATCTACTATAATCTTCCTTTCTGTTGACTTTACAGATGTAACTCTCACGGCAGCCACAGGTTAACAGGTTACTGGTCTCTAGTACTGGAAAATCATTCTCAGTTTTAATTGAAGCTTCAGTTTTTTCTGACACAAACACATAATCTATGCTGTGGTGCTCCTTATAATGACTCAGAAATGCTTCTTCCACATTAAAGGTGAGATCACAAAGCCCACAAAAGTACTTAATCTTTATCTCATTGTTATGCTCATCTTGGCAATGTCGGTATAGTGTTTCTACCTTGTGAAAAGTCTTTTTGCAATGGGCACAGCTATATCTATGAAACTGGTGACTTGCTAAAGACATGCAGTGCTGTTTTACACATTCTTGGGAGTCAAACATATCTTCACAGATTCGGCACTGCCATTTGCCCCTTGGAGGACTGTTTACTGGTGAATGATCAATAATAGTGATAGTTGAAGGAGGATTCTTAGCAGTCAAATTACTCCCCAGTGCTGTAGAGGATGATGGCGCAGTTTCACTTTCTACCTCGTCCATCTCATAAAAATATCTGTGACCACTGTGAAATTCAGTCACATGTGTCATGATACTCTCTTTCCTTGTTAACTCCTTTTTGCATGTTCGACACCAGAAGAGAAAGTTATTTAAATGTGCCCCTCCATGAATCCGGCTCATATGTAAACGGATGACCCCTGAATCTTCACACACCTTTCCACAGACCACACACTTATAACACATTGTATTTGCGGAGAAAACATGCTTTTCCACTAAATCTTCACTTGGGAATCGTTGATGGCATTCACAAAACCAGGTTTTAGCAACTGACTTTTCTTTCTGGACACAAAACGTACCATCATGGCTTTTATCTTCTAAATTCATCTTCTTCTTTGGAATGGTATTGCAATCTTGTGAGCCAGATTCTTGAAGAGACATAGTCCTCTTCAGTGATGAGAATTTTGATTGATCCAGCAATAGAGTCAAGTCAGAAGGAGGTTTGTTCCCTTCACTGGTGTAGCAATAAAGTAAGACTGACTCTTCCATTGAGTTAATAACTCGAACTTCGTGTCCTAAATTCTGCTTGTGATTTCGGGTACTGGTTTCATCCAGAAAGACTTGGTTGCAATTTGGACAGTAACCTCTTAATATGAATTTCTCTGCAACCTGGGCAATGCTTTTCTCAGCTACAGCTACAGGACCAGCATTCCGACAACGAACTCTAAAGTGGATGAGAAAATAAACTCTTTCATAAATATTTTCTAAATACAGCATCCGTGCTTTCATTGCAGAAATTATAACATAAACAATGTACACACATAAGCATTGTACACACATAAGCACTAAGAGATATTTTTCAATAAAGATGCAAGCTATATAATATTCTATCATCTCAAGATTCATTTTGTCTCTTTCTATCCTTTATACAAAAGCGTAAAACTAGAATCAAAAGATTAAAACAAAAATTTCAGAAAAACTTTAGAAAACTAAAAACAATATCAAATGCACTGATACAGGACCTTATCAGACAAGCAAATTACTAACTTCTCTATGATAATTAAACTGTGTGGAGGAATACTATGGTAAGATTCTCAATAACTTGTCACCTATTCCTTAAGAACTGATTTACTTTATGTGAGAATTACATCATGTGCATAGTTACTTTTATACTAAAAAATCAGCCTTAATTAAAAGACCACACACTATTCCAAAAATAAACTCAAAACAAATCAGCTTTTCTAGGGAAAGGAAAATGGAACTTGACTCCAACTGTCTTCCTTTCACTATTTAACTCCAAAGAGAACAGACCCCCGACCATTCCATCCATTTAACATACTTTAAAGTGGGAAATTATATAAAGTAGATCTTTAGTTATAGTGGAATTAAATCATAGATGCAAAATAATAGTAAAAAATCTCTATTTGGAAATTATATTCCTAAATCTTTAGAGATTAAATGACACATTTCTAGTAAACCTATGGGTCAGAGACAATATCAAAAGAGAAAAAGTAAAATATTTTTAACTCGATGAAAATAAAAACAAATTATAAAAATCTGAGGGATGCAGATTTTAACTTTAAATGTTTATTTGGAAAAAGAAGGTCCAAAGTCAATCTAAATTTCTACCTTAAGCTAGTAAAAGATAAGCAAATTACACCCAAAGTTTAAAGAACAGAAATCAACAAAGTGAAAAATGGGCAAACAACAGAGAATCAATCATCAGTGAAATCAAATGCTAGTTGCTTAAAGATCAACAAAAATTCTTTAAGAGACAGATTATAGGAATACATGTAAAAGCTTTTAAAAAGCTGAACTTTTAAAAACAGTGAAGTAAGTAAAAAGTATATTCCTGAAGCAAGAATAAACAAAGGTTTCTCAGACAGGACAGCAAAAGCAAAACCAAAAAGAAAATAAAATCAATAAATTATACTAATGAGATTAAAAACTTCTGCTCCTCAAAAGACACAATTAATAATATGAATATGCAACCAGAGGTTGGGAAAGAATACAATCACAGTACATATACCTGACAAAAGATGTAATAAATAAAGAACTACAACTCCAAATCACATTTTTAAAGTAGGCAAAAGACTCAGACACTTCACAAAGATAAATGAATGGCCCATAAGTACATGAAAAAATGCCTAACATCATTATTCAACAGGGAACTGCAGATTAAAACCATAATGGGACACTCAAAATAGCTAAAATGGAAAAGACTGGCAATACCAGACCTTGGCAAGGCTGTAGAGTTACTAAGCAATATGGATCAATCTCACAGATACTATAACAAACACAAAAGAGTACATGCAATACTATCTGATTCCATTTACATAAAAATCAAGAAGAGGAAAAACCAAATGTAAGGTATAAGAAATATTAGAACAAAGACTACCTGGGAATGAGAGGGTAGAAAAAAATGGGGAAGGAACACAACAGAATTTTCCACAGAGAAGTAACATATTATGATAAAAGTATGGGTTAAATAGATGTATCCATTTGTCAAAATCATAAAAGTTAACATTTGTACACTTCACAAATTTAAATTCTATCTCAAAAACAAAGAATTTTAAGATTTAAATAAAGTATAAATTTTATAAATAAATAAATATAAATAAAACAAGAGGTATAAAAACAACAAGAATGGCAGTACTGATTATTACTGTATCTGGGTGATGGGTAAATGAAGATTATTGTACTAGTCTACTGATTTCATACAGTTAAAAATTTCCGTAATAAGAAATTAATAGAAATATAAGCAGAGCCAGAATTTGAACTCATAAAATATAAGTCAGGAGCAAGACCTGTTAACCTCAGTAATTATACTGAGTATACACAGAGTAATTATACTGTGCAGTTTTACTGAGATATTTTACTTGAAGGGTTATGAAAACAATGTTCTGCTTAAACAAATTCAATTGTAGATAAACTTTTAATACATTTTAAAGGAATAAGAGAAAAAAGGAGACCTAAGAAACAAAGCATTTAAATGCAAAGAACAGACTATGTTTGAATCAGGGTTCCAAAAACTAAATGTAAAATATTTCAAGAGATAATCAGAAAAATTTGATAGTTAACTAGGTATTTGATGACAATTAAAAACTATTAATTTTTAAAGGTATGATAATGCTATTAATTTTTAAATGAAGAGTCCTAATCATTGACGTATATATATGGAAATATTTACAGATAAAATGATATGATGTGCTTCAAAAATAGGCAAAGGGTGAGAATATAAATAAAACACCACTGCCATGTGTTGAAAACTACTAAAGCTGTGTGAAAGGTATGTAGGGGGTTATTATACTCTTTTCGCTTTTTATACTGCTTGACAATTTCCATTGTAAAGACAAAAAAATCATATTGAATTCTTCTTCATTATTTGATAAATTTGGCCTTTCACTGAAATTTAATCTTTCACGTGTATATGATATGTTCCATTCTGGTTGACTTAAAGCCAAGGCTTTATTTTAACCCTCTCCTTCCCTACACAAACACTCACAGAACACACCGAGAAAAATTACATACAGAACTTAGAACTATTAGCTTGTTTTACATTCAAAGCAATATCCATATATCTACTTGTTCAACACCTCTAATTTCTCTCATTATGCTATTTGGTTAATTTACATCCAGGCAAATTCTCAGTTTAAAAGAAGAGAAACATGGAGTAGAACATCATTTGTTGAATCCCACCAGTGAAGAGCTTATTAGGCAGGATTCCCTTCCTGCCCAAGACTCGACCTGTACAAACCTGAAATGGGCCGTGAGCTCCATGTGGGAACGCAGTGCCTGGTGGCAGGCCACACACTTAACTTGAAATGGAACATCTTTGCACAGAGAAATCAAAAGTTTCTTTGCAAAAGATGGAAATGATATTGGATATGGTATTCCCTTGGCATCTGAAAGACAAAATAAACCGTAACTTGCGAAGACTGGAGAGTGATCAACATTCCCTCCCTTTGCCTTCCTCAACATCACTTGGACTAAGTAGAAGACAGTTATTCATGCAACCCAAATCTAAAGCCATTTCCTAGCCTTGGGCACAAATTACGCTGAAAAACTCTCAACTTCCCAAATATCATGGATACTTAAAAACATTATTCTGAATGAATGTTTTCTTCCCAGGTTTATCTTTATTCTTCAAAATAAGTAAGCCTTATTCTTAGGTACAGATAAATCCTATGAATCTTTTTTGAAAAACAATTTTAAATCTTTCGCTTTCTGATTTTCACACTAAAGTGAGGAATAAATAACCTCAAAAATTATCTCAGAAGTATGGTAAATCTGCAAAAATTAAAGCAGTTTAATACTTTCCAGATAACAGAGTGTGAACATACCACCTAGTTTAAAATGCTGATAGAAATGATTTTTTCCAGACATATGCTTCAAACACTCATCCTTGCTGCTAAAAAGAAGGAAGCAATTTGGACACGCAAAACACTGAATAATCTGAGGAAGAAGGTTGTTTTTATGTCCATCATCTGCAGCTTCCTAAAACATAAAGCAAAGCTGAATTATAGACAACTAAAATCAATCAGTATTCAACTTCTTAAAATCAACTTTTAAAATATTTATTATTTGGAATATTCTCTATCAGTTGGAGCTTTTTTTATCATAAAGGAGGTCCCATATGTAAAATATTTAATTTTTCCTTGAAAACAAATTATAACATCCTTCTGTGACAATAAATGTACAAAAGTATATTTGCTCTCTCTCTATATTTTACATACACATACATACACATACACATGCAATGTTATATAGATGTATAAATGTTTTCATATCAAGTACTTTTTCTAACGTTTGGCTTTGTTCACTTTACTATGCAATATAACCTATGTTTACAAATATGTATCTATCCATAAATTGCTCCATGCTTGCACATATATAAATAAACATACAAGGGGAATTCCTAACGTTTTATCAAATATTTTCAACTTACACACTTTTCTGCCTCTTAGTTTTCCAATTCTACAATACCTAATGGAAATCCCTAAAAATCAACTGGTATTGCTTTAATTCATTCTTCTTAATGGTTGCCAATTACTCCATGCTGTGGATCTGCTATGATTTAGTCAAGCATTCATTCATTTTGAGGACTTTTTTTTGCTGCTATAAACAACAATGTTGTAAACGTACTTGACTATATATCCTTATTTATAGGTGCTTTTCTCTCATTACCACGAATGGTCCTACTGGGTTAAAAGGTGCATTATTTGAGTATTAAAAGACCTTGTACGCTTACTTTTCAAAATGGCTCTATCAATTCACCCACCTCCTACCCTGGCAGCAGTAGCTATTATTTCTGCAGTGTGACAGATGTTGTGATATTCATTGCTACTTTAATTGCATTTCCTCTCTACTAGTGAGTGTGAGCAGTTATTCACACAATTCTGTGGAGATTGCTTATTCACCTTCTTCAGCCTCGTATTTCGCTGTTTTTATTTTTTCTCCTACTAATCAACTTTATTATCAAAACTCTTTTTAAAAAAGATTTTATATGTATTTATTTTTAGATAAGGGAAAGGAGGGAGAAAGAGAGGGACAGAAACATCAATGTGTGGTTGCCTCTCATGTGTCCCCCACCAGAGGACCTGGCCACAACCCAGGCATGTGCCCTGACTGGGAATCGAACTTATGACCCTTTGGTTCCCAGGCTGGTGATCAATCTACTGAGCCATACCAGCCAGGGCTATTATTGAAACTCTTTGTATTATCCTCTATTCTGCAAATATTTTCAAACATCTGTTTATTAATTTTATATATGCTCACTTTAATATTTTGATAAAGTGAAACAGGTATGTCTTTTCTAGAATCTAAGTTTCCAAACTTGGTAAGAGCCTCCTTTATCCCAAAACTGGAAATATTTTAAGTGGGTATTTGTGTGTGCGTGTGTGTGCATGTATATATATGCATATATATATATATACACAAGCACACATATATACATATATGCTTGTGTATAAATATAATTTCACTTCCTGTTAATAGTCTTTAGAATAATAATCTTAAATGTTGTACTGTGTCTTTTTAAATGTACTATCTTAAATTTACATTAGGGATAACACAATAGTTTGTGTAGTCTTATGAAATGCAACAAGAGGAGGAAGAGCAAATTTACATTTATATTGAGCAGATGTCAAGGACCACATTAGGATTCTAGATGTGTTTTTTCATTTAATCCTTATAATAACCCCATGAATTACTATTTCCATCATTTAGAAATAAGAAAACTGAAAATCAGATAAGTCAACAAAATTACCAGTCCCCACAACCAAGGTATAACCTTAGAAGAGACAGAGCTACCATTTAAAACACAGCTTTAAATCTTTGGTTATAAATGATTCCCCAACCTGTTTTAATTCGGTGGGTACCACTCAAAAGATCACACTGTGAAGATATTTTGCATCTCATTAGAAGTTTCTAAATTATAAGAGCACTAGAGGTATTTATTAAGCACAAATTTACAAAAATGTGTCATAATAAAGAACACTAAACTAAGAAAATAAGATAATTTTTAGTTCAACTAGGAGTTATAAATGTATTCAATGTAATGTTTATTTAAAGTTTGCTCAACAGAATAGAAATGCGGTTTTATGTAAAATTTTATTGTAATATACCTATTATATAAGTATAGCATATTTGCAAATACTGTCTACAAACTAGAAGAAAGAATGGGATATAGAATGTCTGATTAAAGTACTCATTTTTTCCTTTCCATTATGTTTCTGGTTACATTAAAATAAAAAACACCATACAATTGTGTGTATACACATAAAAAAAGTAGAACAACAGTAAGATACTACTTCATACCCATTAAGATGGCTATGTTAAAAGATAGATAATAAGAGTTGGCAAGGATGTGAAGAAATTCGAACTGCATACCTCGCTCGTGGGAAAATAAATGGTATAGTGTGTTGTATAATAATTTAGCAATTCTTCAAAAAATTAAACAATAATGTTTAAACAAAAATGACCCAATAATTTAACTCATCTGAGATATAAATATATATGCCCACACAAAGACCTGTATGCTTGTGTTCACCAACTAGATGAACTAATAAACAAAATGTGGCATATATCTGTACAATGAAACATTATTTGGCAACAAAAAGGAATGAGGTACTGATACATGCTAGAACATGGAGGAGGCTTAAAAATATGCTGAATCTTGTCACAAAAAGGCCATATATTCTATGATTCCACTTACATGAAATGTCCAGAAAAGGTAAAAGCATAAAGACAGAAAGCAGTTCACTAGTTTCCTAGGGCTAGGAAAACAGGCTATCAAGGGGGAAAATTACCTTTGATGATAGAATGAGAAACTATCTAGGAACAGAATGAGAAAGTGGTAGTACCTATTAACCCAAAGATGACTTTGAGGCACACTGAAACTTACAGTATGTCTACCACCATCACCACCACAACCAAAAAAGGAGAAAAATAGGAAGCTATCTAGTGATATATCCATTGGATAACTTTAATGTAAAAAAAAACCAAAACTAGACATTTGCTACTGAAAGTATGACCCATCAGCACTGACATCACTTAGAAGCCTGTTAGAAATCCTGAATCTAAGGCCCCACCTCAGATCTACTGAGTCAGAATCTGCATTTTAACAAGTGATTCATGTGCACATTAAAGTTTGACTCTCGAATAATTTATGAGCACATTAAAGTTTGAGAGTACTACTCTAAGATGGAAAAAATTGGACATAAAAAAAGAGGAGGGAAGCATAAACAATGCAAATTATGAGTAATTTCACTCTCATTGAAGAATGCCATCTTTACAAAATAGAATTCATTGGTACACAATCTTCTAGCAACCTCTTATGGCTGATTCAAGGCAGGCAATTATAAGCTAATACATACTAGTTTTTTTGTAGTGTCCTTATGACACATTCCAAAGAATAAGAAGCATTTATTAAGACTTCTGGCCAGGATGGAAGTGCAGGCGGATATATTTTGCCTCATTGCACAACCAAAAGGAAGACAACAAATTTAAAAACAAATGGTGGGGAGCATTGTGGGGGTGGGCTGGGACAGGAGTAAAAAACAGAGAACTGTACTTGAACAACAATTAAAATCTAAAAAAAAAAAAATTAAACAAAAAATAACCAGGATTGCCAGAAAGTCAAACTATATGGAAGTCCGACAACCAAGGATTAAAGAAGAAACATTCAACCAGATGGGCAGTCGGGGTAGAGAGGACACGCTGCAAGGTGGTGGCTGGTGGACCAGGCGGTCCCACATTTGCATGCAGATAAACTGGGAGGAACAACTGGGAAAGTGAGACAGACTGTGCAACCCAGGGTTCCAGAGCGGGAAATCAAGTATCAAAACCTCTGGCTGTAAAAACCTATGGGGGTTGCAGTGGTGAAAGAAACTCCCAACCTCACAGGAGAGTTTGTTAGAGAGATCCATGGGGTCCCGGAACATACACAAACCCTCCTGCCCTGGAATCAGCACCAGAAGGGCCCAATTTGATTTTGGGTAGTGGGGAAAATGACTGTAAGCCAGCCAAGAGCCAAGCTAGCACCAAAACTCAGAAAAAAGGTAAATACCTTTTCCCTCTCCCTGGCAAATACCTAAAGTTCGGCCCCTTACAATGTAACAGGCACTCCAAGACAAGAAAATATATATAGCCCAAATGAAAGAACAGATCAAAGCTCCAGAAACAGAACTAAATGATGAAGAGATAGCCAACCTATCAGATTCAGAGTTCAAAACACTGGTAATCAGGATGCTAACAGAAATGGTTGAGTATGGACACAAAATAGAGGAAAAAGTGAAGGCTATGGAAAGTGAAATAAAGAAAAATATACAGGGAACCAACAATAAAGGGAAGGAAGCTTGGAGTCGAATCAATGATTTGGACCAGAAGGAAGAAATAAACATTCAACCAGAATAGAATGAAGAAACAAGAATTCAAAAAAATGAAAAGAGGCTTAGGAACTTCCAGGACAACTTTAAACGTTCCAACATCCAAATCATAGGGGTGCCAGAATTAGAAGATGAAGAGCCAGGAATGGAAAACTTGTTTGGAAAAATAATAAAGGGGAACCCCCCAAATCTAGCAAAGGAAATAGACTTCTAGGAAGTCCAGAAAGCTCAGAGGGTCCCAAAGAAATTGGACCCAAGGAGGAACACACCAAGGCACACCATAATTAAATCACCCAAGATTAAAGATAAGGAGAGAATCTTAAAAGCAGCAAGAGACAGTTACCTACAAAGGAGTTCCCGTAAAACCATCAGCTGATTTCTCAAAAGAGACCTACAGGCAAGAAGGGACTGGAAAGAAGTATTCCAAGTCATGAAAGTTAGGGACCTACATCCAAGATTGCTCTATCCAGCAAAGCTTTCATTTAAAATGGAAGGGCAGATAAAGTGCTTCCCAGATAAGGTCAAGTTAAAGAAGTTCATCATCACCAAGTCCTTATTACATGAAATATTACAGGGACTTATCTAAGAAAAAGAAGATAGTCAAAAATATGAAAATGACAATGAACTCACAACTATCAACAACTAAACCTAAAATAAAAACAAAAACAAACTAAGCAAACAACTAGAACAGGAACAGAATTATAGAAATGGAGATCAATTGGATGGTAATCAGCAGGGACAGGGAGGGGGTAGAATGAGGAAAAAGGTACAGGGAATAAGAAGCATAATTGGTAAGTACAAAATAGACAGGGGGATGTTAAGAATAGTATAGCAAATGGAGAAGCCAAAGAACTTACATGTATGACCCATGGACATGAACTAAAGTGTAGGAATGCTGGCAAGAGGGGGTGCAGGGCAGAGGGGAATAAAGGGGATAGAAAAATGGGACAACTATAACAGCATAGTCAATATTTTTTTTAAAGAAGAAAAGAAAACAGAACTAGAAAAACCAAGGATAGTGTAACTAGCCCCTGGGACAACTTTAAGTATTCCGACATAGAGGTGCCTGAAGGAGAAGAGAAAGAGCAAGAAACTGAAAATCTATTTGAAAAAATAATGAAAGACAACTTCCCTAATTTGGTGAAGGAAATAGACATGCAAGTCCAGGAAGCACAGAGTCCCAAACAAGATGGATGCAAAGAGGCCCACTCCAAGACACATCATAATTAAAATGCCAAAGGTAAAGATAAAGAGAGAATCTTAAGAGCAACATGAAAAAAGGAGAGAGTTACCTACAAAGGAGTTCCCATAAGACTGTCAGCTGATTTCTCCAAAGAAACATTGAAGGCTAGAAACTTTGGCAAGAAGTATTCAAAGTGATGAAAAGTAAGGACCTACAACCTAGATTACTCTATCCAGCAAAGGTATCATTTAGAATTGAAGGACAGACAAAGTGCTTTCCAGACAAGGTAAAGTTAAAGGAGTTCATCATCTCCAAACCATTATTATATGAAATGTTAAAGGGACTTAAGAAAAAAAAAAACCAAAAGTATGAACATTAAAATGGCAATAAATACATAACTATCGCCCTGGCTGGCGTAGCTCGGTGGATTGAGTGCGGGCCTGTGAGCCACATGATCGCAGTTCGATTCCCAGTCAGGGCACATGCCTGGGTTGCAGGCCAGTTCCCGGCAGGGGACTCAGGGGAGGCAACCATGCATTAATGCTTCTCTCCTTCCCTTCCCCTCTAAAGATAAATAAATAAAATTAAAAAAAAAATAAAGCCTCTCTTCTAAAAAAAAATACATAACTATCAATAACTGAATCGAAAAACAAACTAAGCAAACAGGCAGTTCAGAAAGAGAATCATAGCTATGGAGATCATTGGGATGGTGGCCAGTGGGGAGGGGGTCTAAGGGAGACGGTGAGGAGATTAAGAAGTATAAATTGAGAGTTACAGACTAGGCAGGGGGATATTAAGAGCAATTATAGAAAATGGAGTTGCCAAAGAACTTCTATGCATGACCCATGGATATGAACAAAGGAGGGGGTCACCAGAGGGAGCTGGGGTGTGGGTAGAGGGGGGCAAAGGGGGAAAAATTGGGAGAACTGTAATAGCATAATCGATAAAAAATGTTTTTAAATGAATTTAAAAAGAAGCATTTATTGAAAGCTCTATCTAGTTTCCAATACGGTAAATACTTGTTACAGAGTTCTCCATTTCATGGATTTTCATATACTGGGAATCAACTCATGTTCCTTGAGATGTTATAACACTTAATGAAAGTTATATAATAATGCCTTTTAAGTACTAGATCTGTTTCTTAATGATAGCATTAATAAAAGAACTGTTATTCACCTCATGGCTCCAACATTTTAACAGGCAGTGAAAAGCAGTGGACTTGAGACTAACTCACGGGGCATCTTAAACAAGGTAAGGTAACTTCATAAAGCAAGTCCATAAAAGGCAGGGTTCTGTGATAACCTTTAGGACTGCTTTTCCACAATCAAGATCACCTGCCCACAAAATGTAATGTTCCAATTCATTTTACTCTTCACAGACAATCACAATTTTGATCCTATGTGTATCACTGGTGACTGCAATCTTAACAGTAGCAAGACATATAATACTTACTCCTAACAGGACATGGTCTTACCTTAGAAAAAAGATGCTCCCTATATTGTTGTTGAGTAAGAAAACTTTTATAACATACTACACAAGCAAAGGAATTGATGAAAGGTCCATGCAGTGTAATTGTCGGGTCACATGGAGAGTGATCAAACCTACGTGGCAAGAGAGAGGTGACATCAGAAAAGCCCACATTCTCGGGGCAGAACTATTTAGCTTCATTTGTTAAGCTAATCACACACACACACAGACACATTCAGAACTTTATACATTTTTACTGAAATATTAAATAATGTTCTTCTTATTTAGGAGATGTCAAGTGATTTGCATAAACCAACTAAGCCCCATCAGACAGTGACTTACAGCTTAAGATTTCATTAACGTTCTCAAGATCCCATAAAACATATTTAGGAGTGTCTTGCCTAACTGGTAAACTTCTAGTTTGAAAACTATACAGCCATCAGCTTTTCTTCTTGACTTGTTTACCATAAAGCTCACAAATAATTTAAAATGAACCACTGGAGACCATGAAAACTCAGGAGGAAAGGATTATTTGCTATGACCTTGGCTGAGTGCCAACAGAAGTTACACTTTCCTTGAGGAGATAAAGGCATCCACCAATGTTGCCTTTCTCCGAGGCAGGTCACAACTGTCAAATGTGAATAGGCAGTAATTCTCCTAATTTAACTTTTTCCTTTGGTGAGCTGTGAAGACTTAATTACTTAAGGACATCAAATCTCATGAAGTTTCACCAAAGGGCAACGGAGACTCAACTCTTAAGCAAAATGTTTATCAAGGAAAATAAAGCTGCCACTTTGCTTAAGAGTAAGTAAAATTTAAACTATCCATGTATGAAAAGTTCAGTATTGTACCAATAACATGTTTTTTAAAATAATGTATATACTTTAAATTAACTTTTTTAATGAAATGTATAATTGAAAATTAAAAAAATAAAAATAAAATAAAATGAACCACTGGAATAATAAGCTCATATCAAGATTTCTGGCACACACCTGTTTCCTAAAAATGGCTTTTAATCCTTCCAATGTCCATTTTAACCATATAAAAATTGGGTCATTTTAAACTGCCTCAAAGACTTTTTAAAGTAGTTAAGATACAGTACAGTACCCACTTATTTATAGAATGCTGAAGCTGCCTCTAGAAACCTCTCTTGGTAAAGTAAGGCGTAAGCAGGATGGCACACACAGAAAAGACAATGACTCAGAGCTCCTCTCAATCCCCATCTTTGAACTAGTCAATGTCAGAAGGGGATTGTGAAGATAAGATGTTTAATGACTTTAATATTGTCTTTCTTGATATTTACTTTCTCATGCTCTACTATTAAAAAGTCTAGTAAATCAATAATGAGTTTCATAAACAGAATATTTATTGTTAATTTTGCTACATTTGGCTTGCATTTAGCATTTATTTTGTAATGTATTAGCTTTTTTTAGGCTGAATGGCTGTAAGTGTTTCATGCCTCTTGAAATTTGCATTTATGGGGTGGATATCTCTAAAATTGATCCAACTGCACAACAATGAAAAAACCATTCAGAATTTTATGAGAAATTTTGGAATATTTACATATTTAAAAGCTACATGCCTTTAAAGACAAAATATAACCAGAAGACTCTGACTTCACTAAGCCTTCTAGGAAACCTAAGAAATGTAATTATAAATAATATATCATAACACCACAAAACAATCTGGGTTTGGAATATAAAGCTATAATCCCAGTGACAGAGGCACATCATGCTTTCATGTTATGAAGTCACTTTGTAACTCACTTGATCTTCAGTATCCACTATGCTGAATATCATGCTTACCTTTTTAAATGTCCTAAGAGAAGGTGCCCATTATCAAATTCCTTGTTACAGTGCATTATGGGACATGAAATTGGTTTCCCAGACATCTGCATTTGGCCTCCTCTTCGGAATGAACTTTTTGGTCCAGAATTAATTGTGCCTGTTTTGAGTCCTGCATCATTAGAATATAAAACCTTAAGTTCCTATTTCAGATATTGATACTTTGGAAAGGTGATCAAAATCATGACAAAACAATGAAAATCATGATATGGCATCAACCAGGTGTATCATAATTAAATGTTTATAAGCTTTCTTTTTATAAAAGAGATTAATAAACTAAAAGTAAATAGTTATTTGGGACAAGGAAAGCAGTCAACATCTTCAAACAGCCTTCTCTTGAGGAAAAAAATCTGTTTCCTTAAATTAAACATCCAAGAAATATCAAAGATAAAATGCATTAGAAAATCAGTTGCTCTACAGAAACCTCACCTCCCTTCTTTTCATTTATAAAAGTTTACAAGATCTCATTTATAAAAGATCTTTTCTTGTAATTCTTATTTTTCTCTTTTAACTATTTTAAATACATTATAGTGGCTATATAATAGAGGATCTGGGTTCTACAAAAATTACCTTCAACAATGTAACTGAGAGAGTAGGGAGAGGTAGAGAGAACAAGGAAGCTCTACCCTGGACACCAAGGAATGCAGCTGTCAACAATAACATTTACAGAACACAAAGCAAAGATTTACTTGTCGTTGTCTTCTTTGTATTTATCCTATTCTGTTCCTTCCCTTTTACTCCTTTCAAAACCAATTAGAAAATAGACGAAAGTCCATTTGTTTCTTCCATAAAATAAAAGATGCATTGTTTATTTTCACCAATAACTTTGCTGATTTGGATATTTTGAGTGTTGGCTATCTCCTGCTATTGGCTTCTAGTGGGTAGAGGCCAGCATGCTGCTAAACATCTTCCAATGCACAAGACAGCCCCACAAAATGTCAATAGTAGCAAGAAACTTCGCAAGCCACTTTTGCATGTCTGATCAGTCACAGCACCTTCTCCATACACTGCACAAATCTTTTTTGTGTGTGTTTCAGTTGTGTTATTACATTCCTTGAAATAATAAAGCATAATATGATGAAAATGTTGCAGATCTTCAATATTAAAATGGCTGCACAAAATTTCACCAATTTTTTTAATGCACGCTGTTATCACAGCTGTCACAATACAGTCTAACAAAATTGTTTTGAATGAAGCTAAAGATAACTAAGCACTACTAGAACCACTGTACAAAAAAAAACTAAACAAACTTTCTGGCCAACCCATCATTACCTTCTCTTAATTCCCTCTTATCCTGGTGCATTCTTCATCCCTTTTCTTTCTTTGTAATTTTGATCTTACAGTCACACAACTCTTGTGTACTAATACACTTGGACAAATATCATTTTCATGGAACTCCCAATACATAGCATAAGTGTAAAATTTAAAATTATGTTGTATAACTTAAGAATTATAAAACTGCCAGGAGGATTATAATACAAAGATAGTTTGATTTTTGACCCTCTTTCATTATTGTTTCTTGTGGATTATTTAAATTAAATGCCCTAAATACTTCATACAACAGAAAACTGGTTATTTATCTTTGCCAATTTCTTCAAAGCCCCTAAGCATTTAACTAGAGTAGAATATTATCTCTTTAGCCTGGCTGGTATAGCTCGGTGGACTGAACGTCGGCCTGCGAAGCAAAGGGTTGAATGTTCAATTCCCAGTCAGAGCACATGCCTGGGCTGCGGGCCAGGTCCCCAGTGGGAGGGCGCACAGGAGGTCACCACACATCAATGTTTCTTATCCTCTTTCTCCATCCCTTCCCCTCTCTCTAAAAATAAAATAAGCAAAATCTTTTTTAAAAAGTATTCCTTTAACATCATTAGTTTTAAGATCCCCAAATGGTTATATATGCTTAAGGTTTCAACTGCCTTGCTGCTGTTTTCATGCTTCTGGGGGGAATTCCACATTTAAAAGCTGCCAAAATGCTTATGAATGTGCTCTGCCAACAATGAACATTACCACATTACTCACACTTTAATCTTAAAGAGGCATTAAATGACAACACAATTTTTAAATGCAGTCAAAATTAGGGCAATTTTTAAAAAGATTTTATTTATTCACTTTTAGACAGAGGGGAAGAGAAAGACAAAGAGAGGAAGAGAAATATCAATGTGTGGTTACCTCTCAAGTGCCCCCTACTGGCAAGGGACCTGGCCCACAACCCAGGCATGTGCCCTGACTGGGAAGAGCACTGTCCACACTCTGGTTCACAGCCCATGCTCAATCCACTGAGCCACACCCGTCAGGGAGGGCAGTTTTTATTTATTGTCCATCCACATTCCAGATGTTGCCCATTAAAACCTTTATTTAGCTAAAGAGAAGCTCTGGCTAATAGAAAAAACAATTGAAAGAAAATAAGTTTTACCTACCTATGGAAAGGCAAAGTACAGAGAGATTTAAACAGATCTTTTCCTTAAATGGTATAGAGAGTACAGTTTTTAAGTTATTAAGTATTCAAATGAATGCAAACTGGCCTAACTGAAAAGACCTATAAAAGATATTGATAGATTTTTAAAGTTAGAGTTATTGTAAATAAGGTACTTAAATTACTTCTAAAAAATGGATTATAATAGCTGGATACTATGGAATAGATTGAATGAGTCCCTTAATGTTACTGAGAAGTAGAATCTCACTTTTTAAAATTAAAGAGTACATGGCTCATCTCTTTCCCCCCAGCTATACACTTGTTCAAAGATCTCATCACTCTAAAGCCCATTTATGAAAAATAAATACCCATACCAAATACAGGACAATGCTAAAGCAGCTGTCCTAGCAATCGATCCCAGACTTCAGTTTTACAGTGTTGCAGGGACCAAGCAAAAAGATGAAACAATCACATAAAAAGAGCATAACAAAAGACCTTAACTCCAGGCTCAAGCTCATCAGCCACTAATGAACGAGGTGTGACCTAAAGATAAATAAAATGCCAAGTCTCACCAAGCATCATAAAGACAACCAAATAACTCATTGTTCCCATCTGGCCTGCTCAGGCAAATACACAAACAGATGCTCATAAATTCAGTTTACAATGAATTAAAATATTCTGACAATCTGGAGGCCAGGGGTTAGACCTAAAAGAGCATATTATCTGCCCAATACCATTCCAGACAGGACAGGAAAGTGTTAGATTCACATGAGGGGGATGATTTTTAGAAGTGATCTCACAGGTGATAAAAGGCTTGTAGTTCCAGCCCATTTTCCTATCAAAGTCACCTAGGAATCTTCTCAAAACTACAGATGCCTTAATTATCTCTGGAGGTGAGGCCCAGGAAATATTGAAAAGCTCCCAGGTAATTCTCAGTCAGCTAAGGTGAACCCACAGAACTAGTCATTAACAACTACTGAAAAGTGAATGCATGGATATCAAGGAGGATTTTTTTATTATAAGCTATATCTGTAAAAGAACACTCCAGGAGGCAAAACCATTTACCATAATTTCTAAGTCTCTTCTGCTAAAGCACTGTAGTTATGGAATGCAAACAATTCCTTTATACAGCTGAATGAAGATTCGAACCCAAGTTCTAGGCTTGTTTTCTGTGTTCACACAGAAATGTTTATACAGACTCCTTTGATATAACAATATTCAACTAACATTTATTGAGCATCTCTATGCTGAGCATTCTTTTTAGGCACTGACACTAAACAGGATTAATAATCATCAGTCTCCCTCCCCACAGAGCACACATGTAATGTGGTGGACGAGACAGACAGGTAAACCTATCAATCCAATACAACAGGGTAAAATCTGTATTAGAAATGAATAAAGCACTGCGGGATCAAAGAAGGCTGAGCAACCAAACTTAAGCAGAAAAAATAAACCTAGCAACCTGCAGTGTTGAGTACTATCTGTGGGGCTAACCCCACAGGAGAGTAAGAAAAAAGAGGAAAAGGCATTTAAAATGGACATGGATGAAGAAGAAATTTGCCAGACACAAATAGATTAAGTGATAAAAGGGAAATAAAGTATCAGGGAATGGCCAAGTGTCAAAGTATCTACAAATTATTACAGTTATTTTATAAGTGGTAGTTTGACTCTATTTTTAAAAGCCCTCTGAAAACTAACTTCAGAAAAGATACCCATGTTCAAAGTTGAGAAGTGCATACATAGATATTTCTAGTGACTTTCTGCAGTTAAACGTCCTGCTGAATTAAATCCACATAAAAAGTTTCTATGGCTATCCCAAGCTTTTAAAAGCTTAGTGGATCTTCTACAAGACAGACTAGAAAACTTGCCATGGTGAGATAGTTCTTCTGGCTCTTAAACCGAATTATCTAGTAGGGGAAACTATGTCAGTGAAACTCTTCCAGGAATCTCAGATCTGCAAAATAAAGAAGAGGCTACCCCAGTGCTATAGCTGAGCCTCCCATGTGGATACTTACAGAATATCTACATAGGCTACCCTGACACATGAGTAAACTGTAATCCTTTAGATCTCAGCTTAAATTCCATTTCCTCAGAGAACCTTCCCTGACCTCAAATAACCTGTTATACACCCTCCAACAGATACATGTACTATTTCACATGATAACTGTAAAATCATAAATGAAAAAATAAGCAATACCTAATGAGCTCAAGGATGACCTTTGTTACTTACATTCATGTTACACTTTTGCCAAGCAGTAAGATAATTGGTAAAGTAGGCCATTATTAAGAATCACTAAAATTAAATTTCAATAGTTTATATGCTCATTAGCAATGAAATAAAATGAACATAATGTCTTAAATCTTAAAGCTTTAGAGAAGCTAGGTAACCTTAGCATTCCACTCTGAGCTCTAAAGAATACCTGGCATTTTTAGCCACTGGTCCACACACAGTCTTGCTGCTTCTGTATCAGAATGTCCTCGAATAAATTCCAATTCTTGTAACCCATGAGCATGCTGAAAATCTATTTTTTCCTAAAGATATTAAGGAAAAAATCAATTAACTACGATTACTAACCTGGTTTCCTTGAGAAAAGATTTTGACACATTGGTTATTAGAAAGTACTGGTTACCCTTTACCTCTGGAATTCCACATCTAGGTCCCAAAGAGGTAAGTCAAAAAACAAAGGTTCACGCTCTAAGATGTTGATCCCATTTTATCCGTTTCTGCACAAAGTTTGCTACAACCCAGATCTCTAACAATAAGACACTGTTCAAGTAAATTATGGTAAGTACATTTCAGTAAAGTCAGTAGAAACACTAACCAAACTTTTTCAAAGTTGGAGCACACTTTTGATATCAAGCAGGCCACCAAGTAGTAGTAAAAAAATAAGGCCAAATATAAACAAAGACTACTTTAAGTTATATGTAACTATATCTGCAGAGGGGGGGAAAGGTTGAAAATAAATGTATTAAATTCAATGGCTATCTCTAGGGATAAAGATATCAATGAGTAGTTTCATTTTTAAACTTTTCTATTTTCTGCCAATTTTCCATCTACAGGATGTGGCAAAAGTAGGTATACAGTTGTTTGTATGGAAAATAATATAATAATTAATAACGAGAATACACTGTTTCATGTACTCACAACTGCAATCTACCTTTGCCTTACTCTGTAAAGTCTGAACTCACAGCTTACTAAAAATTTGTCCAGTGACTAGTATTACTTTGAGCAGACACTTATTAGTACTCAGTATGTGCCAATACAAAGCATTTATTGACATTTAGAACAAAGGTTGGCAAATTTCCCCATAAAGGGCCAGATAGCAAATATTTTAGGCTTTGTTGCCCATACAGTCTCTGTTGTAACTACTCAACTCTACCAATGTTGTAGGAAAGCAGCACAGACAATATGTAAACAAATGAGCATAGCTACATTCAAATAAAGCTTTATTTATAAAAACAGGCTGCAGGCCAGTGCCAATCACTAAAATAGATGCTTCAGACTGCTGCAGTCTCTAAATCTTTCTAGTTATATTACTTAGAAATCTATTTGCACATTCTCTAATCATGCTGTATCTAACAACACTTATTAACCACTTACCATGTGATAGGAACAGTTCTAAAAGAATTTTAAATTCTCACACTAACTGTGCAATAAATACAATTGTTGTTCTCATTTCATAATGAGAAACAAGTACAGAAAGGTCAAACAAATTGCCCATGGATAAAGAACAATGCCAGGATTTAAACTCCTGCAATCTGATTCTAGGATCCATGCACTTGAACAGTATACCATACTGCATCTCAAAAAGCCTATGTTCTTAAGAAGAAATGACAAATTCACAAACATCAGATTTGCAAGACATGAGTCAGAATAATGAATGGCCTAGTTAGCAATCAAACAAGTTCTTCAGTAAGGAGAAGGGCAGGGACATTTAAAATTTTAATCTGAAAAAAAGTCTTACGACACTGTTCAAAGTATACACATAGAGGATGAATTCTCAAAAATGTTAGTGTGCATTTTATATATAAAAAACTCTCTGTAATAAACTTAACTAAGTATAGAAACAATGGTTTTAAAATTAGGTTTTAAAGGTTCATTTAGTGCAGGACTTCCAAGGCTTTAAAGCCTTAAAGTACTAACGTGCCTGCGATTTTTCCATCCAGAGAATAGACAGTATCTTAATAAATCACCTATTTTTTTTCAAATGTATCCTATAGGATCAGTGTTCTGAATAACATGCTATGAGAAACAAAGTTAGTTTATTCAAAGATAAAGATTTTTTTATTTATAAAATTAAACCATTTATCTATGTTCCTTACAAAAACCTATCACAATGAAAACCCTTAAATTAAATTACCATATGAGATGAAATATTACTAGTAGCCTACATATTTTAAACAATTACCAATAATTTAAGAAAAAACATGTTTTTAAAAAATGTTTTCCGGCACTTTTCACAATACAATTTTAACTCTATGGTGAAACACAGTCAATGCTCAAAAAAATTTGCTGGCTGAAACCATCTCCAAGTAAGCTGCCTTTTTTCTGTATCACAAAGCTACTTCCACAAACGTTAGGGTCACCTCACTTCTTGCAAGTCTTAACTCCAGAAACATCAATAAGCGAAGCTGGTAGATTGTTAACTAGTCAGCACAGCACAATATCCTGCTGTGATAAATATCCTGAAAGTGATTTCCTGCAAAGATTTTAATGATTTTCTTTTTTTTCTTTAAAATCACTCCATCATAAAAGATGGACAATCTACTTTAATAGTGAGACACCTACCATTCACAAATGCCTAGAATAGTTGAGACTTTTTCTGCTATTATCTATTTTTAGTTAGAGTTACCACTAAAATTCTTCAAAATTTTTTTTATTTTAGTTTCATTATCTTCCTTTTGGGTAGTTTTTGTTTTCTGTCATTCAGTTTTTTAAAAATAACTTACCCATAAAGGGAACCAAACAGGAACAACAAAAAAGTCATGAATGTTTAGCAAACAATGAGCTAAAGTACCTGTGAGTTTCCTAGAAAAAATAAATTTACTCTTTACAATTGGTTAAACAAGAATTTCAAAAACCTCTTCAATGCTCAGGTAAAATCTGATTCAACAAGTGAACATTTACATAGATGGAGGCTAAAACTACCTTTGAGAAAAACCTTAGTTGTCATAGTGACTATAAGATTCTGAACTCATCATGAAAAGTTTTATTCTCTGTGTGTCCATTAACACTGCCTGGGGGAAAAGCCAGCATTGCTCAGGAAATTCGCAGAAAGCGAGGGCAGCTTGCAAACCACTCCTCTCTCAAACACATCACACCCCTACGACCCATAAACAACACACTTAACATAGCTTTAGAAAGGAATCTTCCTTAAAAATGAATAGTGCTTCTACCAGAAAAAAATTCTGTTTTAAAATATCTTTATGTCTTGAGCATTTTAAACATACAACTAGAATACTATGCTGTAATTTAATTGGTACTGCATGATAAAGTTAAAGTCCCCAAACAAACCTAGTTCTAATGATTAGTTTATTTTTTATCAAATTAGATGACACTGTAACAGGCTATAAAAATATGTATATATATTCATTTA
Organism: Sturnira hondurensis; assembly: GCF_014824575.4. NCBI lineage: Eukaryota > Metazoa > Chordata > Mammalia > Chiroptera > Phyllostomidae > Sturnira > Sturnira hondurensis. The sequence continues at coordinate 3,548,312 of NW_028081539.1, forward strand.
TAATAACCAACAAATAAATAATCAAGGAATCAAACACTGATGTTAAAATGATATCTCAACCTGGGAAATCATCTCCAACTCCACTCCTTTACGGACTGAAGCTCGAAGTCTGCAAAAGCTAAGTGACCTGCTAAAATCCAAACAGCCGCTGCAAGAGTCAGGATTTCAATTTCCATTTTTAAAATCCTACTATGAAATTTTCTTTTACAAACTCATTAACATTCTGCTCCTACTAGACGTACTGGGGGAGTTATTTAAGTGATTTCATTTGGGACTTTCTAAAGCAAGTCAAGGAAAAAGCTGACGCCACATGAGTTTCTAAACCAGGCTTCATTTTCCACATAGCTCATCTATAACCCTTATTCTAGTTTCTTCCTTTCAGTAATCAATTTAATCTGAAAGGACAAGCTAAGTTTGAGAAAGTAATCTGGCTCTATTTAGTAGAAAGTAACTCTGCCACAGCTTATATTTACAAACCTAATAAGCAATCTTCACTCTTGCAATAAAGTAACTATAAACCCTTTAACTGCTCATTTGCTTTGAGTAACCCAATGATTTTTCCTTCCCAGAAATAAAGTCCACTCAAGTAATTCTATATTTCCTTTTTTTTCCTGTACATAACCCAATGGTTTTTAATTCCCAGAAATAAAGTCCACCCAAGTAATTCTATTTTTCCTTTTTTGCCTGTACACATATATGATCAGAATCCAACAAACTAAAAACAGAGATGTAAAAAGTTGTTATGAATTACTACCAAACTGATGCACTATCTCGAGTCCTTGCTGAACATGGATTCAATTATACATTTTTTTATTACAAAGCTCTCCTTACAACTTTATTTGTAAGCAATTCCATAATTTGGTAAAACACCAATTAAAATAGCTACCTACCCTAAATGCTCTATTCTTCTCTTCTTTCTGCTGTTTCTCCACTTCAACATGACGGGCTAGCCGAGCCAGAGTTAAAGCAACTTTATCCTTCTGATGGTCAATATGGTCTTTATGCTTAACATTACCCTATAATTGAAAAAAAAAAAACAATTTTCATTCCTTTTAACAAGGGAAATTAGTTTTAGGAGAACATATGACCATTTAACAAAGAGTTATTGTATTAAAGAACTATTTACTTTTAGCGTTATCAAATTTCTAAGAAACCATCTTGTGTATTTTATACCTATGCAGTGTCTTGCAGGTGGATAAGGTAATGCCATCAAGCCATTAATCCACAGTCTAAAAATACAGGTGGCAAACGCAAGGGCCGCAGACCGAATCCGGCCCTCCACCTTGTTTTATCTGGCATCTTGTTTCTACCCAGTGGCAGCGCCGAGCTCTCATTTAACTGTTAAGGAGTAGTTACATTTATAGAGTCCAAAAATTACATTCAGCCCTTTGAAGGCAACCACGAGGCTGACGTGGCCCCCGGTGAAAATGAGTTTGACACCCTAAAGTACAAACATCCTTAGCTTTGTTTTTTCAGCAACGGCAGGCCAGTATTTACTTATGAGAAACTACTGATTTTAACTTATACATTGCTGATCCAACATATAAGTGGCTTAGAAGTTGCCACTCCATCTTGACAATGAGCAAGAAGCTAAACAAACTGATAAATCAACACCTCTTCTTAGATTAATCAAAGTCAGGCCACAGTATAAACTGCTGTCCCCCAAAGAGACAGGGGGCAGATACAAAGAATCACATCTTAGTGGAGAGGAAACTCATGAGTAGAAACAATAGCAGGACGCAATACTGAGTAGGAAAACCTGAACCATAACTGAGGAATTGCCTGTCAGTATGGACAAGTCTAAGAGTTAAAAATTCCAGGGGAACCCAATGTCTGCATCAATTCACATTCCCACCAACAATGTATCAGGATTCCCTTTTCTCTACATCTTTAACACTTACTTCTTATCTTTTAGATAATACCCATTCTGACAGGTGCAAGGTGGAATCTTATTGTACTTTTGATTTGCATTTCCCTGACCTTATAGTGATACTGCACATCTTTCTGTGTGCCTCTGGCCACCTGTATGCCTTGTTGGGAAAAATGTCTATTTGTATCCTCTGTCTGCCCCTTTTTAATCAAATTGTCTTTTTGTTATTAAGTTCTTTATATATTTTGGATATTAACCCCTTATTGAATATATAATATGCAAATATTTTCCTCCCATTCAGTACACTGCCTTTTCATTTTGATGGTTTCTTTTACTGTGCAACTTTTTAGTTTGATATAATCCCATGTGTTTATTTTTGCTTTGGGTGCCTTTGCTTTTGTAGTCAGATCCAAAAATTCAATGCCAAGACTAAAGTGAAGGGGTTTACTGCTTATTTTCTTCTGGGAGTCTTATAGTGGCAAGTCTTACATTCAAGCCTTTAATCCATTTTGAGTTAATTTTTGTGTATGGTGTAAGACAGTGGTCTAGTTCCATTCTTTCAAATGTGGCTGTTACTACCACTTATTGACAAGGCTATCTTTTGTCACAGATTAATTGATCACATATGTGTGGGTTTACAAGTATTTCTGGACTCTCTGCTTGGTTCCACTGATGTATGTATCAATTGCTATGTCAAAACCACACTGTTTTGATTAATATAGCTTTGTGATAATATAGTTTGAAATCAGAGAGTGTGCTATCTCCAACTTTGTTCTTTCTCAAGATTTTTTTGGCTATTTAAGCTATTTTTTGTGGTTCCACACAAATTTTAGAATTTTTGTTCTAGTTCTGTGAAAAAAAGCAGTTTGAATTTTGATAGGCATTGCACTAAATCTGTAGATTGCTCTAGGTAGTAGGGACATTTGAACAATATTAATTCTTCCTATATATGAGCACAAATGATCTATCCATTTCTTTGTGCCTTCTTCAATTTCTACCACAATGTCTTAATAATTTTCAGTGTATAGGTCTTTCATCTCCTTGACTAAATTTATGCCTAGGTATTTTATTCCTTTTGATGCAATTATAAATGACATTTTCTTAATTTCTTTTTCTGATAATTATTAGTGTATAAAACTCCTGTATATTGACTTTTTATCGTGTGACTTAATCACTTCATTAGCCCTGGCTCATGTGGTTCAGTTGATTGAGTACCGGCCTGTGAACCAAATGGTCATTGGTTTGATTCCCAGTCAGGGCACATAACTGGGTTTCTGGCCAGGTCCGCCGTAGGGGGCACAAGAGGCAACCACATACTGACATTTCTCTCCCTCTCTTCCTCCCTCCCTTCCCCCTTCCTAAAAAATAAATAAAATCTTTAAAATACAATTCATTTATTAGTCGTAACAGGATTTTTTTTTGTTGGAATCTTTTGGGTTTTCTATATACAAATGTTCCTCGACTTATGACAGGGTTATGTCCAAATAAACTCATCTTAGGTTGATAATATTCTAAGTAAAAAATGCATTTAATAGCCTTGGCTGGTGTAGCTCAGTGGATTGTGTGGGCCTGCAAACCAAAGGGTCACTGGTTTGATTCCCAGTCAGGGCACATGCCTGGGTTGCAGGCCAGGTCCCTATTCGGGGGCACATGAGGGGCAACCACACGTTGATTGATGTTTCTCTCTCTCCTGCCCTTCCCCTCTCTCTAAAAAATAAGTAAAAAATGTTTTAAATGTATTTAATATACCTAACTTATGGAACATTATAGCTTCGCCTAGTCAGTTTCTATGGAATGCAAATCACGTTCACATCATTCTAAAGTCAAAAAATTGTAAGTCACATCCTAAGTTGAAGACCATCTATACAGATTATGTCATCTGCAAACAGTGCGTTTTACTTCCTTTCCAATCTGCAATTAGATGCCTTTTCCCCCCTGGCTTAGACTTCTAAAAACTACGTTGAATAAAAGTGGTAAGAGTGGACATCCTTGTCTTGTTCCTAATCTTAGAGGAAAATCTTTCAAACTTTTCATTGCTGATTATGTCACCTAGAGATTTGTCATATATGAATGTTGAAGTACATTCCCTCTATATCCCCTTTCTTCAGGGTTTTTTTTTCTTTCCATAAGTGGATGTCGAATTTTGTCAAAAGCCTTTTGTTTTTATTGTGATGACCATATGATTTTACCCTTCATCTAGTTAATGTGGTGTATCACGTGGACTGATTTGCAAGTACTGAGCCATCCTTGCATCCCTGGAATAAATCCCACTGGATCATAGGGCATGCTCTTTTCAATCTATTGTGGAATTTGGTTTGGTAACATTTTCATGAGAATTTCTGCATCCAAATTTTCTCAAATATTAAATACAGGCTTCTTTGACTTTACTTTTCACTCATCTGCTCACCCAAAAGTTGAGCCTCTAAGTCTCTTCTTACTGCCATAACTAGCTAAACCAGTTGTCTAGAAATATTTGCCAAGGTCAAGTCAAAGGGGACAGAGAATATATGCAGCAATCCTGCTTTTGTAAAGCAGTGTCTCAACACTCCGTACTGAAAAGTGGGACTTCACAAGAGAAATTATCATTTTACAAGAGCTTGTAGTAGTGTTTCATTTTGTGGTTTCACGCTAGACAAATTATTTGTATTTTAAAGTCATTATTACTAATCTCTAAAAAACACTTCAGTTTTTAACAAAAATGATTAAATTAAGCATTTTTTACAATATGACTTTTTTAATGAAAATATGAGTAGAGTCACTAAACTTCTCTGTGAAATAGAATAAATCTGCTCCAAGTACCACACAGGGTGATACAATCCATGAGAAAGCACTCTATAAAAATAGTCGTTACCCAGAGAAGTGATAACAACAATCCAGTTCCCTATCTGACTCACCAAGGCATTTTTTGGCTACTAAAAAAGTCAGTAATAAAACGAGATGAAATCTGGAGGAGGAAGGGTGTGGGTGAAGAAAAGGGAGAGGGAGTACGGATAGAACCATCCAAGGCGGAGTGTTATTTACTGTTGTTCTCTCTCTGAATGTGACCTGGCACTGAGTAAGAGGAACTCCAACTGGAAGACGATTACTCCCTCCTACCTCTTTATCTTCTATGTAAGGGATCCCAAGGTCAAAGAAGCTCAAAAGAGCAACCAACTGCAAAAGTGGCATAAATTAAGTTTGCAAATCGTATTACTTATCTGACTGCTGCAATTGGTTTGAACAGAATTCCTAAAACTGCATTACATCATACACAGTGAAGTTTCAAAGCCTGATTATTGCCCATCCTAAAGCTGTGGTCCATAGTAGGTCTGAAGTTTCCACCCCCAGAGGTGCTGTTTACCAGAAGCTTCTTCTACCCAACTTGTAACTCAAACCACATCCCAAACAACATTTTGGAAAGCAACAATTTTTCTCAATAACTCTATATTCAAATACAGATGGAACAGAAGAAATGAACACAGCAAAGCAGTACAATATTTATTTACCATCTCCAGCAGCAAAGCTTTGGAACCAGGAAACAACCCTTTTGTACAAAGCAATCTCCTTCCCACCCCCAACTGGTTACTGTTTACAAATACAAAGCACACAGTATAACTGCTTTATATGAGCAAATTTAAAAACATACATACAGATATACCCCATTCTGTAAAGTAATTTAGTTAAGAAGGCTACAGTACCATCGAGCCTGATAAATAAGATTCTTCTTGTATTGTCTTTTGGGTAAACTGCCAATACCTCTAAAAATTCCCCTCTTGAAAGAATGACTTTGATTATCCTTCAGTATAGGTTAAAAATAAATAAATAAATGTAACCTTGGATTTTCAAGGAACTTAAAAAATCTCTCAAAATAAAGAAAAACAAAGCAAAGCGGAGTCACAACTTTGTGACCCCAATGCCGCTGCTCTACCTCTGGCACAGGAAACAAAGGGATGAGTCATGCTGAGAGGAAAGGTGTCAGTGACAACAGCGGAGAGGAAAAGAAACTCAAACCAGAGAAAAACCGGGGGGCTGGCAAAATGTGCATTGGGTGCTGCTGGAGATACCACTGGCACAAAGTTCACAGGTCCTTCTTCAATACAACACCTCCAAAGTCCAATGAAGCAACATTTTTAGAAATATCTTTATTTTCTCCGAGTCCACCCACAATTCATCTGTAAGCCAACAGGGAAATCACCCACATTTACCTACAATGAGCACACACTGCCAATAGGTGGTCCTGAAATATGCAACCACATACCCATAAAGGTATGTCACATTTCACTTCAGTGACATTGTCCTGTTCATCTTCAAAGTTATTCTCTATCAGTGCCTCAGTTCTATTTGAATACTAGAGCGGTCCCTGGGGATAGAGGTGCAATGACTGAGAGCTCTCCTTTGGCTAAGTTCAGGTAAGAAAATAATTGCTTTAGATGTCTATAGTGGACTAGGGTGCCAACCAACTACTATAGGCAAGACTATGTCTATAACCTTACAGGTAAAGGCTACACAAACAGTACAGTTTGAATAGGTAGGAACCAATGTTTTCATGGGTAATGTACCTCTTCAGGCTAATCACCTCCAATTATGGCCTCATAAAGGCTGTTTCTTACGATTTTAAAACCAGAAACACAATGCTGCCCACGCCCTTGCACACAGATTCCTTCACCAAATGCCCGGCTCCCATTTCTCCACTAGTCCAACTAACTCTTATCTGGTCGTGCTCCATCAGCTCAATCAGGAATTTCACAAGAAAACCTTCCCTTCCCTGACTCCTCTACATAGACATCTCTTTTGTCCCAACTGCATCACAGGCATCCCTCTAAACAGGATAATTACTTATACTGGTATTTCTTTCTCTGAAGATAACTTACCATCTCTTAACTCCCAGTATCCCAAGAACTTCCTTAGTACCTGCCTACACATGGCAAGTATTGAAAAAGAGGTTTGACAAATGAAAAGATTGTTTCCAGCATTAATGCAAAAGGACAAAATACCATTCATCAAAAATTATATATACATACCTACATATCCTAGCTCTTTAGTCTACATTCTCTTTTATTTTTCTTATTGTTTATTATAAACATTTCTTAGCCAGCACTTGAGAAAAGAGACTATTTTACTTTAAATGTTTTTCAATGGTGTAGTCCACTGCTGGGCTTATGATATGGTTTAATGGTTCAGCCTTAAAAAAATACTGTAAACAAGGGGAACATGATCTGATGATGGGAAACAAACAATTGCATGCTATTAAATACATCTTAAAATGCATCTGTGTCTGTATCCAGTACCATCCCACAGTTACAAGAAACCTATGAATGCAGATAGAAACAGCGTAACTACTAAAGGAAGGAAATCAATATTGGGCTTCCGAGTACTTCTGGGCACTGCCTCATTTAAGAGTAGGAAAGCAGAGGCTCAGAAAATTAGTGACTTGCTAGTACGCAGAGCAAGGTGTTTATAATGCAAATACAATGTGCTCTGCATCATTCCACCTTCCTTCCAATAGGCCAATATCCTCACGTTATCCATAAAAAAAATGTCCAAGTATGTATCTCAAACAAAACGGGTGTAACAAAAAGGGTAGAAGAAAAAAAAAGACTAGCAATGACAACCATGACTACAACATTCAGGGCTGAAATCAAATGGAATGCAAGTAAGCAACATAGAAAAGAGCAGCCAATGACTACGCATCAAGAATCTTAGTCCAGCACTATAAAACCTCAATGGGAAAACTAAGATGTTAGAGTTTTTGATCCAATGAGTGAAATAACCAGAAATTAGTTAAAAGAAGACATCAAGTACTCAGGAATGAGAGTACAGACATAAATACAAGATTTAGTATATATCAAAGATTAGTATATATCACGGAAGACATAGATTAGTATATGGCAAATTAGTTTATCTGAGAGGTAAGACTTCCATGGGACCCTGAAAAACACATGTAGGCAGCCTAGTACAATGTTGAGTTGAGACTACAAAGGAGCAGAATCCATATTCAAAGCTCACTTCCCCCACTTGAGCATGCTGCTTATTGGTAAAGCTCATTTCCTCATCTGCAAAATAAAGGTGAATTTCTGCCTCAAGAGTGTCTTGCAATTAGTGCAGGGAGTAGTAAAAATAAGCTCTATAAAGGAAGGTTCTTCCTCTACTTCCCTGCCAGGCAAGAAGATGACATTTAGACCCAAGGCTATCAAGGTGCTTCCAAGATCTGTCAAAATACATGTTTGCCAAGAGTAAAAGAAATTAGGTGCTGTTACAAGCTATTAAACAAAGACCAGCATTCATGCAACTCTGTGCTAAGATTCTAAGTGAGACTAATTACAAATTAACTATCAACATACTCTACCTGAAATAGAAAAGAATGGGCTGCACACCTAACAGCAAGAAGCTTAATGTAAATAAATGTTAAAAAAAAAAAAGAACTGAAAACTTGAAGCTGGTGAATCAAAAAATGTTTTCCCCCATCATTTACATCATTGTTGCTTCAATAACTAAAAGTGGTATAGACAAAGAGACCGCACAAGTGGTAGTTATTTTAGCACATTACTGCACTATAATTCAAGGTAGTGTGAAACACAGCCATCATAGATATAAATGGGAGTTAACAAGAGATCTAATTGTAGCCCTTAAAATTGAACACTGGGACAGAACCACTCTTATGGGTTATGGAAAACCTGAAAGCATATATGATAGCTCCTGAGGAAAACACAGCGTATGAAAGTTAGTCTTATAAAGGGACAACTAACAGAACTCATAGTAACACTTGAAGTATTTAAAGTCAAAGGAGAACTCTAAAAATTATCACCAGGTATAAAACATTTATTTTCACCTTCTACCAAGGAATATACTCAGGTATATTTGAAAACTCAATATAACTCGAGAGAGCTCCAAAGTCCTAAAAGTACAGACAACCTGAGAACTCTTATGAATTCTTAACAAGGCATGAGAAAATCTAATAGAACGTTTGAAATATACAGTTACTCAACAAAACCAGTAAAGCCCTTACAACCCACGGAAAACTTGGCTAACTTTAAGATATAGTATATCTCAAGCTGTACTATAAATTCATGGTGAAGAGCCTAAAAATCTTTATACAGAGAAAAGATGCACTTGACCATAAACTTTATGTAATAATACATTTGTGTGAAGAATATGTAAAAATGAGAAAATAATACTATCATTAAACAAGAAAGCATTAAAAACTGATGAAAATTCAATAGCTGAATAGCTAGGGAATAGGTTGAGACTGGATTGGGTACTTTTTTTTTAAAGAACATTATAAGAGAAAACTAGAAAATCCCCTACAGTAATGCTGAAGGCATCATATTTAAATATACAAATATAAAGCCACATCAAAATTTTGGCTAGTTTATACTGGCAGAATGGAAAATTTAACCTACATCGAAGAGATTAAAGGAAGATCAGACATCCTTCTAGAAAGACGTGTTTTATAAAAAGAGAGAAAATAGCAATACAAAGAATGGACCAATGTGCTAACACCAAAAGGACACGTGGGACTGTGACTACTTCCAGATGTATCCAACTGGAAGCAAACATAATTTCCAGTAATAAGATACCTCAATGGTACCAAACACTACTATTAAAAAGTTCTCATTATATAAAGTCAAGCAAATGAAAAGACAAAGTTATACAAAAATATCATCCCACTAATCTATAAGAGAAAAACGATTTAATAAAACAATATTCTCATCACTCGCTAGGAAGGGAAATTCCATAAAAGGGTATTTTAATGGCTTACAAAACTTGGTCTATCTGAAAAAATAACTGAAAGATTTGCATTCAATGCCATGATCATCTTCAGTATACTGTTAGCTTCCACCTGTACATTTTCTTAAGTGAAAGATGAAAAACTAGTCGGTTTGTGTATCCACCAATGAAAAACTATGCAGAATGGATCTGGCCAACTGAATAATATACAAAAAATGTATACAGTTATGACAACTAACTGGACTAGCCACTAACATCAAGTAAAAAATAATAAATTTCAAAAGATGAGAAAACCTAAATAGTGCAAGTCACAGACAAAATATGCCTCACATTTTAAAAAATGTTTTGTTACCGTAATCTTTAAAACTCTTTCAACAAAGATCTAATCCATAACTTCTGGTGTCATTAGAACTAGTCAATTAATTGTATCTTCAAGAATACTAATGTGGCATTTAACTGAGTCCAATTTTATAGCCAGAAGCAATTCTGGATTGTGTCTGTTGCAACCTCCTTGTTTATAGTAATTAAAAGGTCATCCTGGATGTATTGGGACCTTAAGGACATTATCAATACGGCCGGGTATCATTCAGTAAATTACCTGTACAGTACTAATGTAATATACTAATTAGTATCCAAGTAGCCTGAAAGAGTTTATGCTCTCCTCAAATGTTGTTTTGAGGGCTAAGTAAATACTGGAATTATACTGATAAAGGAGCTATCACACAATTTTAAAAAGCTGAAGTGCAATTACAGTGATAAGGGAGTGGTTACACAGTCTTAAATAGGAAGATAAAGTGTCAGCAAATTTACTGCTTTTTCCTAATGTCCTTGTTTCTTCTTACCAACTAAGCACATCCACTTATCAAATATAACTTATGCTACTAAGGCTGCACATGAGACAAATGACTTGGTCAAAAGCCTAGAATCTACAGATAGAAATAAAAGCTGCCTCAGTGCCCCCAAAATTGAGCCAATCGCTATTATTACTAACATTTACTACTGTGAAGTTATTTAAATAAAGGAGGGATATACTCTCTAACCTTCTGAAATGCATTAACAGTGCTATAAAGAAAACAAACATTCAGAAGGAGAGTACATTTAGATAGTGCAATTAATTGTACAAATGAATAAACTACAAGATTAAAAATCACTGTACAAAATTCACATATCACCTGCAACATATGCAAAACATCAAAATGTTAACTTTTAAACAGAGTGTGAAATTTAAAAAGGCACTTCATGTAACAATTAATGGAAACAGTATTTCTCGGTACACATTAACTACAAGAAATCACAGTCTCCACATACATTTTATGTCTAGTCAAGAAGTAACATTCTTAAGAAAAAAAATTATTAGACACATCCCTTTTGAGAATACCAAATCATTAAACTTGCAATTATTGCAAGGCCTCCTAGAAAACCTGTATGTATTTAAACATACAAGGTTGGCCTAATGGAAAATTTTGTTACAGGCTCTGCACATAGCAGGCACAATATGAAAACTTATTATCTGACTAATTATGAATTCCATGCTATTGGGGTTGTCTCCCTAGACAAAGTCCTCATTTTTAGTTTTATAACACCATTATAATTCAAGTATATCAGAGAAAAACTTTAAAATAATAAAAACCAAACAGGTTAAGGATAATGTTTCTTCTGTCGTCAGGAGATTAATCTATAGCTAAAAACAGTCCCAACTCCATAGTATTTTGTCCCTATCCCCATTCAATTAACAAATGCCTTCAGATGTGAGCTGCTTGATCATCAATTCAGTACTTTCCCAATACCTCTTTACTTTTAGGAAAATTCTCTGGAGAGGGTTGGACATGTCAATTACAAACTGATAAAGCAATGTTTTCAATTTTGTTATTGAGCAATATAACACAGGGGGAAGAGAGTAGCAATGTTGTTTTAGAAATATTTAAGAAAGGAGGAGCTGCAAAACAATGTAAATATAGTTAACACTATTGAACTGTACACTTGAAAGTGGTTAAGATGGTAAATTTTATGTTGTCTTTTTCTAAGCCACAATAAAAAAACACAAAAATTACAAAGGAGGAGCATATTAAGCAGAAGTGCCAAAGCAGTTTCAGAGAATCATACCTTCAAGCATCATTTATTTTGGTTTGGTTTCTGGAAAATCAGAGTACCTCAAAGACCATCAAGTTTATGACCCAGTATTTAATTCAGGGAAGGAGAGAAATGGAAGAGCAGGAGCAGTTTGAAGTAGCCTCAGCTAATTTAATAAACATGTGCAGCCAAACAGAAAAGTTTCTAGGTCTCTCTCTCTCCAGTGACTAGTTCTTTTACAGAACGAACTATGGACAAATCATGCTCCTTGTTTCTTTACAGGAGGTTTAATCAATGCTCTTCTAGAGTTCAATTTGAAAGACAGTGCCTATAGCACCGGCATGGACCTAAAAAAGTAGAAGACTGTGGAAATATAGAAAAAACAAAGATAAATGTTAACTTTAGATATGACTTAACCTACTTTGCAACATGGTCTCTATCAAAGATTGTAGATTAGGCTTAATCTACAAACAGGACCAATACAGTATCCTCAACGTATCTAACAAAATAACTTATTCCAAGTAGGAATATTTGCCTCTTCAACCTCTACAGCACAAATATGTTTCTGAATATGGTTATGATGGAGAAGAAGAATGAGACTCCAATAAACGATTAATAAGTGGGGCACAAGGAAAACTGTCAATCATTACTGTGCAAAAACTGTACCAAGAAACAGAAACCACATGAATCCTACAACAGTGTTACATTCCATTAACAGTATACCCAAAGTACTTTGATCAAGCAGATAAAAAAATGTAGATGTTTGACAAACAAGTTACAAAATTATAAGTCTACTGATAAAAAAAATTTTGACTGCCAAGCAAATAATACTAGGCCATGTATCCGGATCCCACACACTTGACAAGTTTCTCCATTCCTGAAGTCATGCTACAAAGACAAGGTCTAAGGGCTGATATACAGTACAGCCACTGCCTTGAAATTAAAAAGATCACTGTGGGACATATAATTGAGGTATCTGCTGCTAGTTCCAGGATGGTAGAGAAATATTAATTGAACCAATTGAGAGCAAAAAAGTCAGTCATCTCTCATTGTAAGAGTCTGACTAGATTTAGGAACCAACAAACCAAGATATGTCTCTGAAGTCTTGATTTCGGATTTTAAGAAAGCGTTAATGGATATCATCATTTAAATAGATATCCAGAACCAGGACTGTGTGAGATATTCTCCTTACTGCATCCATAGTTACACTCTAAGTCTTAAGGATTTCTCAGTAACATCGATTGATGGCATCCCCCTTTATTATAGTAAGAGGACTGGATTGTCAGGCATGTTTGGAATTCTTGCTCTTTTAAGAGTTCAGATTTGCATGCCTGGATGGTATGAATAACATCCTTTATTTCCAGGGCACCAATGTACATTATCTTTTTTGTATTTATAGTGTATCTATCAAGCTCCAAAAAGTTAAATGTTCAGAAGGTGGATTTGTTTTAGAAGGTCATCTTGGTGAAAGGTCCAAATTATCCTGACAGAACACCATTACTGGGTCTCACAGTTTGTTGATATGAGAGCTTAACAGGTCAAAGGCTTATGAGTGATAACTGCAAAAAACTCCTTCATACGTAACTTGAAGTGGTGATGGCACTATAGCCATCAGTCTTGATGAAGATAGTTACTGTGAAATTTTCACAGAGACGTTACAGGTAGAAAAGTATTTTTCCAGCTGGTGCCCACGGTAGACCTGTGACGTCCAGTCATTCCACTAGAAGCTAACTGGATTTGGCAAAATTTCAATTCCAGTTCTAGATACACAGCTTCATGGTTGAGTTTGAAGTCTCATAGACCTTGAGAGTAGCATGGACACTTAGTGAATTGTTCATCCTGATATAGACAGATTATAACAGATTTGTCATTTTGTGAAGATCTGACAAGTGAAGCCTGAATAAGGAAGTACTGATGACCTAAAAACAAAGGATTTGCCTCTGTGTTAACAGAGATCTAGTAAGTAGTAAGTTATTTCCAGACCCAAAATCTGCTAGTCCTCAGTTTACCAGCAAGATTTTCCTGAGGAACAAATCTTTATATTTTTCTGTAATCACAAGAGGATTCAGATTCCTGAGTACCTTCCTCTGGGCTTACTCTGAACCAGAAGTAATGGGTAAATCTTCGTCCAACCTACTCAGATGAAAAGTCTCCGCTACTCATCTGGCCAATAAAAGATGATTATCTTTATTATATACTTCATTCCAAAGTCCAAAATTTAAACATCAGCCGTGGTAATTCTATACATTCACTCAGTTTTGGAGGTGACCTCCTACCTGTAAATCCTGTGTAAGTCAGGAAGAGCAATTAAATACTTAGGATGTTGGATGGCTATACTGCTGAAATTCAGGCTACTAATTCTTGTACCCATGGCGTTCTGGAGAGTCTCCCTTTTTTCTGTATCTATAGGGATGGCTTCGGGGTTTGTACCAATCCCCTTTGGAGTACCCTCTGTTGTGATAATGTACTTTCTGATCATGACTATAAAAATATCGATGTTGGCTATAGTATTTGCTGTGGTCTTTATAGTCATTTTCTTTTATACTGTTTTCTTCTGCAACAACAGCATTCACATCTTGTCCAAAGAGGGAAGTGCCATCAAAAGGCAAGTGTGAGATCTTCTCCTGGGTTTTCTTAGTGAGAGATGTAAGTCGGAGCCAGGCTTGCCTTCTATAGTCTACTGCCATGGCCATCACTCTGACTACAGAGTCCATTATGTCCCTAGTAGTACAAAGCTGCCAAAGGCCTGCATCCATACCATCAGATATTATACATCTTGCTTTTCCACGATCAAACTCTGGGTCATGGACCAGATCCTCCATGTCCTCCCAGAGTTTACGCTGATATTGAGTCATATAGGCCATGTAGCTAGCAGCTCGGGCTGCAATGGAAGCAGCATGGTAGAATCTACAACCCATGACCTCCATTTCTTTTGAGGTAGAATCTAGAGGAGATGCTGTGCTTCCTCTTTTGCTATGCTCTAAAGCTTCTACAATGGGGCCCTCAGCTGGAGGATTTGGTTGGAAAGGAGAGGTATCCTTGGCCACAGGATAAACCCTGTGTCCCATGAAAGAAGAAGGATGGCAATCAGCTGGGTCTTTAAAAACCTCAGTGGTGGCAATTCTTAGAAGAGGATGCAATGGAGGAACCAAACGTTTTTTAGAGGTCACATAATCAGGTTTCCCATCACATGATTCTCCTTCAGATTGTAACGTTACTCTCTTTATAACACCTCTCTGTTCCATTCTCTTCAAAAGACCTGTGAAACTAGTCTGACTGGGGTCAGCTGGCTGCCCTTTGTCATCAGCTGAAGGGGATTTGCAGTCAGCTTCTTCTTCAACTGTGGATAAGTTTTCTTCCTTGGAGGTGATGTCCCAAGGTACTGAGGAGTTCTCGCTTGGCCTAGAATGATGAAATCTGAAACAACTCCTAGACTGCAGGTCACGTATCACTCGGGACATCTCAGCCACTTGTGTCTGGAGATAGAGGATGGCATCCTGTCCATGCTGTGAAGACGATGACTCTGGAGATAAATCCTCCTTAACCTCGGAAGAGACCAAAGATTCTTGGGGGACCAGAAGTGGAGACGAAGGCAGAGTCTGATAATTTTGTGATGACTTAAGTGTCTCTGTCTCAGAGATCTTAACATCTGAATTATTTTGATCATTTTTCTGGTTCTCCAATGGGTTCTCAATAGAAGCAGGCTGAAACACTATCCTTTGCGGACTGCTGGTGCAGCTCCCAGAGGAGCTGCTCTCTCCAAGGGGAAGAGGAACACTGCGGCTAGAGCACCTTTCTGGGCGATGGTTCTCAGAGGATGGCACCTTAGACTCAGGCATTCTCTGGGTTATCCACATAAACAAGAAAACCAAGGAAGAAAAAAAAATGCTTTTAATATGTTAACTTTCAAGTGCAGAGATGCATGTCCAGTAAGTAGAATTCAATTTTTTAAATTATTATAATTAACAATGAAAGATGCAATCCACTATAGGTCAGCAAGGGGTTCCCAGAAATCAAATCCACAAGCTTCACTTCCCCAAAGACCCAATACCAATCACGGGAATTAACCTGGCACTCTTGTCTCTGAAAAAAGAGAGTACAAACGAACCCAGTGGTGCCATCCTAGCTCGCTGCTTGGTCCCATGCTAGGATAAGAAAAAGTGGTGAGACCATTGGTGATAATAATTTTTAATCCCATTGAACATATTTAAGTCAATAAGTAGGAGCTAATAACTGCAGAGAAAATGTGGGGAAAGTTTCACTGAGGAAAAAATAGTTTCTTCTAAAAGTCCTCCATTGTAAGAATCACTTTTAAACCCCTTTAGTAAGTCTCTCATTCACTCTCCACAAATAACAAAACTTTCCAATTGCACAGTCCTACTATGTAGTTTTCAAGGAGCTTACATTATGTTTTTGTTACCTCATTGCATCCTCACAACAACCCTGTGAGGTAGGTACTATTCCTATTGGATAAAGAAACTAAGGTTAAAAAGTTACTCAATTTATCCAAAGTGAGAGAATTAATAAGGAATAAAGCTGAGAATAAAAACTAGGTATCTTGATTCCAGGTCCAAGTCTTAATTCCCTACTATCACAAAACAAGAAGCTTCTGGTCACCCTGAACAAGAGCCAGGAATTCTCTAATCCATCAAGTAAATAGCCTATTAATAGCAATTTGGGCTACAAAGGAAAGACAAGACTGCTACAAAAGACTCAGCTAATTTGGTTCTCCAAGTAAGGAAAGTATTAGCTTAGGGATCAAACCCACATCCAAAAAAATCGCATGTAAAAGAGAAAACTTCAAATATATGGGGGATAGAAGAGGTTAAAAGATATGACAACTGAAGTAATTTATTACCTATAACCCTTCCCCACATGCCATTTTCTAAAGGATCTTCACATATCTTTTCTTCCAAGGTAAAACAAATTTTCTGTGGCCACATAATTACAGATGAAAAGGATCGAGTTATATAAGGCACCTGAAGAGAGATAGGAAAGGAGAAGGACACAGGAGCCAAAAAGCTTGCAGTTTTTATTCCATTTCCGTTTCATCAAATATCACCTCCAAGGCTTAGAACTTCTATGTGTCATGTCATCCTTTCACTTCCTCACTGAAAGTGGAGGAACAAAACTGAAAGTAGGAGATATTCTGGGCAAAGAACTCCTTGGACTACCTATCATGGCCCATTCTAACAGTAATGGGCTATTCTGTAAAGCACTAAACACAGTCACCCATGATTTGATAACTCTCTTTAGAGAATGCCTCTTAAATGACAGGAGTGAAGAAATGCAAATCAAATATAACGTACTTACATCACTATGAGAGGTGCTAGGCTCTTCATCATCACTGCTGACCAGATCAATGTATTCAAGAACAGGTCTCAATGGTCCTTCCTATGAAAGAATTGAGCAAATTAACAATTCATAAAGTTGTTCACATGAAGCTAGCATGTAAAAGAATCATCTTTGTTGGGATTGGCAAGAATTCCTCTGAAGAGGACACCTTCTGGCTGGCAGAAAATAATCAGAATCAGAATAAATGCAGGGAAAAATATTCAGAATATGTACTGGGTTAGCCAAAAAGTTTATTACACTTTTTCCGTAAAATAGAAGACTCACTTTTAATTTTCACCAGTAACTTCACTGATTTGGATACTGTGAGTATGCCAGCTATCTCCTGCTACTGATTTCTAGTGAGTAGGGGCCAGGGGTGCTGCTAAACATCTTCCAATGCATAAGGCCCCACAGCAAAGAATTATTTGGGCAAAATGTCAATAGTACCAAGAAACTTCGCGAAACACTTCTGACATATTTGGTGGGTCACAGCACCTTCTCCATACACTGCACAAATCTCTTTTGTGTGTTTCAGTTGCATTTTTACCTTTCTTGAAATAATTATGCATAATGCACTGAAAATGTTGAGTATCTTCTTCCGTCTTCAATATTAAAATGGCTGCACAAAAATTCACCAATTTTGATAAGTTTTTTTTAAATCCATGCTGATATGACAGCTATCACATACAATCTAACAAAATTTTTTCGATTGAAGTTAAAGACAACTGAGTACTACTAGAGCCATCATATGGAAAAAAACATAAGACTTTGGCCAACCCAATACATGAGTAAGAAATGATGACGAGACCTAGAAGGAAGAGGCTAATACCAGTAAGATTATTAGGACTGTGTCACTTTCTTGGGAAAAGGATGATTAATACAGAAACAAGCATATAAGGGCATAGATACTATGATCCAATGCTTTTCAAATGGAATGGGTATCAATGATTTGTTAGATACCCAAGTTTAAAATCCTGGAGTTCCCTGACCAATAGCTCCTTTTTATCTCCCACTTCTACAGATTCAAACACTAAAACTTCATTCTTCTCCATCTTTTCTTTCTATCCATACTGACTCTGTAACGAACCAGACTTGAATGCTAGGCTTAAAAGCCTCAATTTTATTCCACAAACAAAAGGGAATCAATAAATACTAAAATAGGAATAAGTCTTGACCTCTGTGGCTCAGCTGGTTAGACATCATTCCGCAAAACAAAAGGTCGTTGGTTTATTCTCAGTAAGGGCACATGCCTGGGTTGTGGGTTTGGTCCCTGGTAGGGGCATGTATGAGAGGCAACCAATCAATGTTTATCTCCCTCTCTTCCTCCCTTCCCCTCTCTCTAAAAATACATGTATAAAACCTTTTTAAATTAACATAAAATAAAGTGGTAGTGACATTGAGAGTACTGTTTTAAGAAGATTAATTACATAAAGAAGTATAAGGACTAGGGAAAGTAGAATAATTAGTCAGTACAGAGACAAAATAATGTAGAACTAAATAGTGATGGCAAGAATAGTGTTGTGGTGCATATACAAGAGAGTAGTCCATGGGTATAATGGGGGAAACAAAGATTGGCCTTACAAAATGAAACCCCAACAATAACCAGAAATCAAATTGGCACTCAAGTTTTCAAGCTTGGGTGACTAGAAGGATACTAATGTCACAAATATAAATTTGGAATACAAAAACACAAAGCTGATATTCTTTTGCATATAATGATTTGATATGCCAAAGGTACACAGAGGTATTTGGCAGAGACTCGGAAATGCAAGCCCGTAATCTGGATGTATGAACATAACTTGAGAATCGAGATTTGGGAGTGGCTCCCCTAAAAGACTATTAACTCTACTTTTAAACTGAAACTATGTTGTTGCTAAGGAATAAAGCAAAGAGCAGAAGAGATTCTAGAAGGCTCTCGAGGAAATGCTGGAATTTTGGATTCAAGGAAGAAGAGCTAAGTAGGAAATGAGAGACTGGAAAAGGATCAAAGAGTTTATAAACTCAAAGAAGCTAAAAACAGAGTAAACTTCAACAAAAAGTTATCAGTGTTAAATGAAGCCAAAAACACCCCCCACCAAAACAACCCCAAAAAGCCACTGAATCTGGCAATAGATTTTAAAATGCCTTTGAGAGAGCAACTGTCAAGAAAGTAGTGAGTATAGAAACCAGTCTAATAAAAAGTAGAAAAGAAGGCAGTAAAGAACATGAGTAAAGAGTATTTCTTAAAAAAAAAGAAAAACCTAGTATGTTGAGAACAAGAGAAAGGAACACAGAAGGAGAATATGGCTGAGGGAAAGATTTCTTAGGATACAGAAAACTAACTGTTGGCAAGCGAAGTGATTAATTCAGTGGAAAAACTAACAGAAAAAGACTAGAGTCTGGAGACAGAAGCTAAGATCCAGTTAAAGACCCTGAAAGAAGCATCCAGTGTCAAAGACAGCTTGTTTCTCTCCCGAGGCTACTGCTTCTGCAGGCAAATTGCTCACCTTGCAGGCAGTGATCCAGCCACTAAGATAAAACCAGAAAGCAAAACTTCTGCGCAGGAATCATGTAATAAAGTAACTGGGATTTTTGCCTAAGTTGCAAATATGCATGTTTAAAAAAGAGGCAAAGAAAACAGATATTCTCCAATGTGTGGTCAACAGAGATGTATCACCTACTTTAAGACCAAAACCTACCACTGGTATTAAGATTATCAAAATCATATGTTAATCTAAGAAGGAAGTAGAAGAGTTAAAAACAGCTTCTACTGTTCACATAATTACCTGAGTTTACTTACCCTCTTCAAGAAATGTGCACTGGATAATTTTATTACATATCCAAAGAAATAATGCACCAAGAAAGTCCCCGAGTTACTAGAAACACAGAGGTAGCGGTGGAACTTCCATGAACAGACAGTAGGTACCGAAATAAGGGGGATGAAAGTATATAACAGGGCACAAAGTGAAAAGTAGAATGGGCAGGAAAAAACAGAATTAGCAAACTGGCCACAAACAGGATTAAAAAGTAAATGTAGAAACAGTGTAAGGGGCAGGATTAGAAACAGATGAAAGAAGACTACCAGAAATGTACCACTGGAATGAACCTTTAAAATGATATGCACGGCTAAACAATGGCAACCTCGCATAATTCACACTAATTAAAAAGACAAAAAGAATCAAGGTAGGAGAAAGTAAATCAAGTAAATCAGCGGAAAATCAAGGTAGGAGATCTGAAAGTGAGAAAAGGCAGGAGTCAATTAGAATATTTATTATTCACTGAACAAATAATTATGAAGTTACAGTGACAGATGGTAGAAAGAGAAGACAAGGGTCTGAGACCTCCAAAAAGGCAAAGAGGCTGAATGGAAAAATAAGAGAAGTATCCTAAAGGAAAATATTATTTTATAAACAAATATTCTACATTTCAACTAATTTCCACAGTGGATATGGAAAAACTTAAAACTTCCACCAAAATAAGGGAGTCAAAACATTTTAGTATTGCATTTATTTTCCTATCAATCGATACCATTTGGCTTGTGTCCTGCACAGGGACTGTGCTAAACTATTCATGCACTTGATTTTATTTAATCTCCACAATTATCTGACAAGGTGAAATACTGAACTACTATTATCCCATTTAACAAATGTGGAAACTAAGTGAGGTATACCTGTTTCTCTAAACACATAATTGACTGTGTGGCCAAAGCAACTGAGATATTAAAAATATACATATATGTACTATTTTTACTTTTTAAAAATACTTTATTTATATATTTTTGAGAGAGAGGAGTGAAGATAGAGAGAGAGAGAGAGAGAGAGAAACATCAATGTATTGTTACCTCTGGCACCCTCTACCGGGGACCTGGCCTGCAACCCACGCATGGGCCCTGACTGGGAATTGAACCCGCAACCCTTTGGTTTACAGTTGAGCACTCAACCCACTGAGCAACACCAGCCAGGGATATATGTACTATTTTAAAATTCATGCTTATTACCTAAGTTTCTGAGATAAGACACTTGTCGAGAAAAATAGGACTACCTGCTATTATCCCCAACACAGAGTAACTCAGAACAGTAACAAAAAAAATAAATTAACTCCCCTAAAAAAGCAATGTTTATAATACAAACACCTAGAAGAAATAAGTTCTCATATTTATAATGACTGCTCATATCCTAAACAACTATAAATGCAGGTGGTCCTCCATTTACAAGGTATTTTATTTGAATTTGCTCCATTTATCAACTAGTAAACCATCATTTTCATCTCCTCTGTACCAATAACAAAACCAAAGAATTATACTTCCAAGTAGAATTTTTAGGGGCACATGATTTAGGGGCAGGAGTATAGACACAAGCAAAACAGATCAGGAACACAGCTGTATTAATTAGGTAAGTTTTTTTTTTTAGATTAAGTTTTTTTTAATTAAGTAAAAAAAAGGCTTCATTCCTATTATTAGAACACTGATTCTCATACCAAAACATCAACTATTTACTAATTAAAAAGTAATGTCAATATACTAAGATATAGGATACAAAAAAAATTACCCCAGCTAAAACAAATATGGATTTAAGACGATGCAAAAACCTAATCTAAAATCCTATATAATTCGTTTTTTCCCATATAGAGAAGTTAGGGACATACTTTACTTCTGCAGTCCTACGCAGTTCTACAATTTCAGTGGTTCCCAATTTCCCACTATAAGTTCATATTTAGTCCACAATTCAAGATCTATATATCTGGACCATCATCCTTTCCTCTCACATTAAAAAAAAAATTTTATTCACCAGAACTACACAAATCCTGCTTTTCCAATTTTGATGTCTTTCCTTGTTTCTTCTCAAAATGACATTTTAAATATATACAAATACTAAATGTTATTTATGCCAAAGTCATAAACTGAAGTCTTTTTTTTAAAGTACCATGTTCTCTTTATAAAAGAACTTTCCACTAGAACTATTTACATAGTTCTCATCTATTTCATCTCCCACACTGAAATACTGATACTTGTGGGTAGGATATATTTCCAATGAATATTTATAGCTCTACTGTACTTAATTCATGACTTTGTATATTATGAGCTCCAACATTATTTTTACTAAGTTCATTACAGTCCTAAGACACCCAAACAAAAGATAACCTAATTGTTTTTCGCCTATGACCCATGGTCATACTACAGGTAAAGTATTATTACTTGACCTATGTGCTCAAGTTACTTATGAAATTATACCTTAATTTCCTTTACTATTTTCACATGTTCAATGATTCCACAATAAACCAATAATCTTAGCTGAAATCTAAATCTCATGTGCTTGTCTCAAGATTATGATAGGCTGCCTCAGCAGTTTTTAACAGCTTTGTATCCAGAGTAGCACTGTGAAAAATCATGTCGTCAGCTAAAACAGTTTTGGGAGTCTATTAAAACATCTACTTTCAAAGAAAGACATAAAGTTGGTTGAATAAAGAGTCATATTACTAAACAGGAAATGAGAGAAAAAGATCTAAATGAAAAGTCCTTGTCATGGTAACATTCTATTTCTTGATTTGAGCACTGTTTGCACAGGTGTACTGGCTTTACAAAAATCAAACAGCACACTTATGAACTGCATTCTACTTTACATTTTAATAAAATAGTGGGTTGGCCAAAAAGTTCATTTAGTTTTTTCCGTAAGCTAAAAGACACATTTTTCATTTTCACCATAACTTCATTGATTTGGATATTTGAGCATGCCACCTGTCTCCTGGCATTGGCTTCAAGAGGCCAGGGATGCCTCTAAGCATCTTCCAATCCATAAGAGAGTCCCATAGCAAAGATTTGGCCAAAATGCCAATAGTACCAAGAAACTGTGCAAACCACTTGTGACACATTCAACTGGTCACAGTACCTTCTCCATACACTGCACAGATCTTTTTTCGCATTTCAGTTGCAGTTTTACCTATCTTGAAATAATAATGCATAAAACACCAAAAATGTGTCTTCTTCAATCATCAATATTAAAATGGCTGCACAAAAATTTACCAATTTTGATTTTTTTAAAAATGCACTGATATGACACCTGTGAAAATACAATCTAACAAAGTTGTTTCTAATGAAGTTAAAGACAACTAAGCACTATTACCAAAAAAAGTACCAAATTTTCAGACTGTAAGATGCGCCAGACCATAACACGCACCTAGGTTTTAGAGGAAAATAGGAAAAACAACTTTGAAGCCCAAAAATGTGGTAAAATATTTAAATAACACAGGCCACCACACCCACCCAACAATGAGCCAGGCAAGCGACATTCAGACTATAAGACACACACCCCTTTTCCTCCCAAATTTGGTGGGGTGGGGGAAGTGTATTTTATAGTCCAAAAAATCTAATAACTGACTTTTGGCCAATGTAATATAAACAAAAGGGTTATTTTGAACCTCCACATTTATATTTATCCTTTCTTTCAGCATGCTGTTCAGTTTCAGAGTTTGTATTTTGGAAACCACAGAAAGACCATGGCTGTGCACCATGTGGATGGAAGATGAGAAAATTTAATTAACAGCAAACTAAGAAATCCAAACCAAAGTAAATCAAGAAATGACATCATAATTGTCTTTTTATATCTGAATAAATCTTAAGCATTATCTTTACTGGATAAGCATTACCTGGAAGAGTTAAGTATAAGATTAGGTAGTTGACAATAAGGAATAGAAGGTTCCATCTCTAAGTGTATTTTAAAATAGAATTAACGTATCATTGTCATTTAAGTGTTATCACTAAAAAGACAGAGGGAATGTTTTTAATAGGTTTCTTCTAGGATTATAGTTGCACTATGATATAATTCATTTCTCCTCAGGGAACTATCACATCTTTGAACCTGTATTACAAAACTGGAATAAATATAAAACGTATCAGGCTCGATACACAAAACACTGATTGTTATTTTTTATTCTCGATGCATAGATTATTAACCAGTTCTCTACATTTAAAATAAAACTTCAAGAATATTTTTAAACTTCAACTTAATACAAGCTTATATTAGTTACAGGCTGTAATTTTTCATTCTAGAGCACAAAAAAATATATATTATTTCCCAAATCTTATTTTAGTAGATTCCATTTGTGACTTTCAAACTAAAACATGTGGCTCATAAAGAAGTGCTTCATTTTTACTTATATTTATGCAAAATATCAAGATACCCTCCATTCACAAATATATCAATATTCAGGAAGAACCTGAAATATTTGTCCTAAAGAGCCATGGAACCCTGTTACCAAACGTACTTCAGTCCACAGTGACTGAAGGGGCCTGATACAATTCTTCTAAGTACCCCTCCACCCCCAAACCTTCAAAGTTTAAAATGAAAAAGAGTGCCCTATACACTAACACTGGAGAACAAGGCATGAAATGATCTTGTGGAAAGACTCCTACACAAACCCATTAAAACTCAAAACAGTAATGGGTCACCAAAATGGCCCTAATGTTGGGATACTAGATGATATTCTTTAATAAGCAGTTTTACTAAGTTGCCCCAAAATGAATATAAATACACACCTTTAGTGTATTTGAAATAAAAATTACACACTTTAAATAGCCAACCTCAACTATAGTATTCAGAGTAGTTTAGAAAAAGGTATTCTCTGGATAAGATACTACTTTACCCATATTATTTTATACTTTGTTATACTTGGCAGTATAACAAAGCTATGCTTGAAAGCAGGGGAATGGAACTCATTTTCACTAGGGGCCACATCAGCCTCACAGTTGCATTCAAAGGGCCAAATGTAATTTCAACTACTTAACAGTTAAGGAGTAGTTACATTTACACAGTCCTAAAATTATTTCGGCCCTTTGAAGGAAACCACAAGGCTGATGTGGTCCCTAGTGAAAATTAGTTTGATACCCCTGCTTTAAAGTATACCTTGTTATACTTTAAAAGTTTTGGGTGAAAATCATCCTAAAATATGTCATACCCACTATTTCCCTAAATCAATGCTTTAGGGAAAGCACTGATTTGGTTCAGAGAGTGGTTCAGAGACTCTCGTCCGTCTTTGCACTTTTCCAAAACGAAGATTTAGGCCCACATTCAAATTCTGTAGGTACAGAGTGAGGCTTAAGAATCTACACGTACTAATGCTTGAAAACTCTCTCCAAGGAAATAAAGTCAGAAAATACTAAATAGTAAGTCCCTGGTAATGCAAGGACCGTCACTATGAACATCAACTGTTGTACTATGCTCTAACATCATGACCTCAGAGATTAGTGAGACCTTCAGGCTCTCTGCCTCCACATTCTGAAGCTGTGTAATCCTCAGGTTTCGAGTTCTTACAACAGCCCCGTTTTCTACAGACTTCCTCATCCTTAGCCGTCCCTTCTCCCTCACCTGTGTCTCATCTTAGAAGACACTGTTGCCCCATTTCAATACAATCTCGAGACCAGAACTTGGCGTCGACGACTGAGTGTAAAATGGCTCTGCAGGAAGGCATGAGAAGATTAAGCTTCGACATGTACTGAACCAACAGTCCTGGTGATGGCTGCGGCGGCTGCTCAGAGCCCTCTTTCAGTCCATTTGCTAACCCCGTGCCATGCTCCACAACGTCTAGCACCTTAGACGTGCAAACATATTTATTGGATGACGAACGACCAGGTGAGGAGGCGTAGTCTCCTAATCGCTTACCACGCAGGCTTTGACTCTGGGAAAAACCCGAATATCGTTGCTACTTACACAAACAAACTGAATGTCATCTTCATTTTCATCTGTTGTGGACTCAGTTGCCTCAGGCCCAGCTGGAGGGACGGATTCTATTATCTACAAAAATAAGCCAAAACATGCTTATCTGTACAGCCACAAATTTGCAGGTGGAGATTTTCCCAAAAAGGACGAGCTTTAAAGGAAACCTAACGGCACAATTCAACACAAACCCGACATAGAACAGAATTCGATGGAGTTGGATTATGCCTCTGCATACGTGGAGCTGTAAGGACCAGACAGCGAAAGCCTGTTACTGGCTTCCCCGGATTTCCCCGTCTGCCGAGAACGAGAGATGCAGGCTCACTGCTGAACTGAAAGCCTGTCGGCCAAACAGCGGCAACAAGAAACTCAGAGCTGGTGCTGGGGCTCGGGGGCGGCTGGGCGGCCATTGTTTCTGCTAGCTCCTGGCTCAGACGAGCACAGTCCCCAACGCCAAGCTCGGCCACAGACACTGAAGGTATCGCCCCTCCGCTGCAGCTGAGCACCAGGCCTCACACCCAACAAAAATACAAAACCCTTCGTGGTTCGCCTACTCACCTCTGACCCTGGGTCTCCCATTTCTCTGACGGCCTGACAGCACCGCTGCTCCTGCTGCCCCTGTGGCCGCCGCTGTCGCTGTTGTCCCCGCAGACGCTGCTACCGCCACGACCTCCCTTCCCGCCCAGCACCGCTTTGCGCTGCCGTGACCCGCCCCTGCGTGAGCGCTGACGCCGCCTGACGCCGCTAGCGGAAAAGAGGTGCAAAACCGCTTCAGAAGGAGGAGCGGTGAGCTCCGGCCGAAATCCTCCGGAGCCTCTTTCCCACAGTCCCCACCTTCCCCGAACCGCGTAGGACTCTGGGAGATGTAGTTCTCTTAGCACCGTGGACGCCCATGCGTTGGTGGAAAGGAGCGAGAAAGTACCCCGAGGCACATAGCATGCCTTTCGCCTTAGTGACGTCACAGCAATTCAGCTGAGCGGTGGGTGGGCTAGGTACTGTTTAATAGAGAAGGGCGGGGACAGGGAAGGTTTCCAGTTGGATTTTGTTTGGTTTGTGCGCTCAAAGGCAGTGTTGGGGACTACTCGGTTTTTTTTCTTGTCTTTTTTGTTTGCTTGTTTAACGGAGGCTCAGGAATGTAGAGGCTTAGCTGAACTGTAAGATCGGAAAAGAAATCTGTTGTGTCTTTACTCAGCTGCTCTCAAGCCTCAGTCTCCCAGACACAGCAGGTAATTAATACAACCTAAAGTAGAAAATTGAGGATCAGATCTCCAGTCTCCAGGTTAGCTTGAAGAAAACTGGCAAAGCTAGAGAGCCCAGGGCCCAATAGGACAGGAAACTGAGGCCTAGCTAACTTTATCACTGAGCCCTAGACCCGTGATACTAACATGTACTTTTAAAAGATGTTCTCAATTATTACCATCGTAAAATAAAATAGTTGACCTTTCTTTTTACAAGGTTCACACTCAGAAAGCAGTCTATAAAATAATTCACTCATGTTCAACTACATATGTGTTTTAAATTTTTTTTCACTTAACACCTTAACAAAAAAGCCTTTTTTTACACACCAACTGCCAAAGGTTTTGAAAAGACTTCAAATTGGAAAATTCTTTTAAATCTTAGATTCCTGTTTTTATCTGTATATATACAAACGTATACCACATGACCACCTTACCTATGCTTGCAGTAATTATTGCTTTACTATTTGATATTTTCTGCATTTCCTTCAAGTACTTTATGTCTTCAGTTGCTTTTCTCCCTAATCAGTTTGAGAAATTTAGGGGCAAACTGAAAGTGAGAAACCTCCTTATTGTGTTCCTCAAAAGCTATGTAAATGTCTAAAACTTTTAAATGTGTAGGTAAAACTTGTATTTAAGTTTCTCCTAATGTGCTGGTCAAAGTTTAGTGGAATATTTACTTGCCAGGTTACGGGTAGGAGAATTCACTGGTAAAACTCTTGGAAAGCAAGCGTTATGGGACTAGAGCCCCAAAATACTCACGTCCTTCAATTCAGGTGTTGTCATTGCAAGGATTCATCCTGAGGGCATAATTTAATCTGTAGGAAAGCTTCGTTTAAAATATTTATCACAGGTTTTTTCTGTAATAGCAAAAATGGGGAAAATCTAAATGGGGAAAGGAATGGTTCAACTTTGGCATGTACTCTAACCCATAAAACAGTATGAAGTATTTTTACCATTGTTGAAAATGTTTAGCAAAAATTTCTAGAAGCATATTTCTTAAAAACACAAGATATATATAATATGATGAGAATCAAGTAAAATTACCAAGCAAACCATGCCTGAAATAGGAAATGTACTTACATAGAAATAATTTTCTTTAGGTAGCTGGACTATAAATTTGTAACAGAATCCTTAGAAACCCTCTAACATATTTACCAGACATGCCTGTTGTTCCCACAAAACCAGGTTTATTTAGGTTCATGTAACAAAAGACAACAAACCATAGGCAAAGCCTGGGAGTCTATCAATCCTAGGACATTTAGAAAAGATTGGGCTGGATGATTTTAAAGGCAATTTTTAAAGTAGGGAACTGGTAAGGGAGAAGCAGAGTTGTTTGCCAATTGGTTCAGGATTCAAGATGGAGAATGAACTGTGAAGAATTTTTTTTTAATGTTTTACTTGAGATGCAGGTCCATTATTTTGCTTTATGAGATAAGATCCTTTCTCTCTTAGTATAGTTTTTTGATTATACTCTTACAATGGCCCCAGTATTAATACTGGTGTTAAAGACAAACAGCAAATGAAATATCTATTCAAGGAAATCTATGAAAATTCTGCAACAGAGGCAAGAGCATATGGTATTTGAACCAAGACAACTTCCTATCACCCCCCGCTCCTAGACTCCACTCCAGACTGCTGCAGACAAGATTCTAGGGCTCTCTTTCCACTCCCTTGCCCCCAACTCACAATCAGAGAATGAATAGGACATCAGCATTTTTAATCCTATCCCCAGATTTGGTGCTGAAGCTAAGTCATGGATAAGTGCAGTTGACAGGGGTACTCCTTTTCTGTGCAAGTGGCACTCATGGGCCAGAAATTCTCTTTGAACACAGTGCACTGAGAATACTGGGGCCTTTATTACCCTTGCCCTACCTGGTAAGGTGATGATTCTACGTCAAGAAAGATAAGACCAGAAGAGCTTAGGCTGATGCCTCTACTCCTCCACCAAGTGTTCAGCTCCTAAAATGAGATGTTATTAAAAGAGAAGTTTGCCATTGTCCTCACCCCCAGCTCCAGAGCCCTGGTTTTGAGTTTCTGCCTGGAAGGAAAAGTAGGCTGTAAAGCAGGTAGCTCTTAATCCCCTCACAGAGGAGCTGACTTCATTTGCAATAGATAGGGAAGGTCAACCCCATGAATGCTGTCGACAACAGAGGAAATTGTGGTGAAAAGCAATGGGGAGGACATTCAAGATACAAGATAAAACTGTGGCTGCCAAGCTTTCAGGAGAACCATGGGATAAGATAACTAAAAAGGAGTCCTCTTAAAGAAAAAAAAAAATGCCAAGTACTGATCTCAGAAAATATCCCTACCCTGGTCAGGTAGGTAAGTTGGCTAGAGCATCGTCCCCAAACATTAAGGTTGTGGGTTCAATGCCCAGTCAGGGCAGGGCAAATATCACAGCAAATCAATGTTTCTCTCTTCTTCTCTCACTTTAGAATCAATAGACATATTTTAAAGTTTTAAATATTAAAAAAAGTATTTCTTCAGAGACATAATTTGATTGGATCACTTTGTAGAATAATTTATCCCCACAGCATCGTTGATAACAATAGAGCAACCAGCGGGAATTAGTGCATTTTAACTCCTGCATATGCTTAGGAAAAGAGGAAGAGAGCTCTACCAAAACCAATGTCAGCGGGTGGTGACTGTGGGATACAGTACCTCCCTGAGAAGCAACATCAAGGCTTTTACACTGGGGAGTAGTGGGGAGTAGAAGTCACTAAAATAATCTAGCCAGTCACTAAACAAAGGAGCAAATAAGAATAACAACTCAGAGCTGCTACAATGTTATCTAAAATGTCCAGTTTCCAACAACAACAATAATAANGTCTTTTATACTTGTTCATGTGCATTGTTGATAACAATAGAGCAACCAGCGGGAATTAGTGCATTTTAACTCCTGCATATGCTTAGGAAAAGAGGAAGAGAGCTCTACCAAAACCAATGTCAGCCGGTGGTGACTGTGGGATACAGTACCTCCCTGAGAAGCAACATCAAGGCTTTTACACTGGGGAGTAGTGGGGAGTAGAAGTCACTAAAATAATCTAGCCAGTCACTAAACAAAGGAGCAAATAAGAATAACAACTCAGAGCTGCTACAATGTTATCTAAAATGTCCAGTTTCCAACAACAACAATAATAACAAAAGGCAAGCAAAGAAATAGAAAAGTATCACCCATACCCCTGAAAAAAAAACAGGCAACAGAAACTGACTGTGCAGATGGATTTGTAAGAAAAAGACTTCACATTAGCTATTGTACACATGCCCACATGTCCACAGATCTACAAAGAATTATGACTAAGGAGTAAAAGGGACTCGACTTCCAGTCAAAATGGTTGTGGAGGCGGACGTAGCTCACCTCTTCACGTAACCACATCAAAATCACAGCTAAAATACAGAACAGCTATCACTCAGGAACATCAGAAATTGAGCTGAATGGAAGTGTGACAACTACAGGATTAAAGAAAACATATCCATCCAGATTGATAGGAGGGATGCAGATGCGGAATGGGCTGGTCTTGGCGTCTTGGCTGGTCTTTTACCCATGTGGGTAAAAATTTGGGAGGGATATCTTGGGAACAAGGAGTCCCAGACCCATACCAGGCTCCCCAGCCCAGGATTCCAGTGCCAGGAAGGTAAGTCCCCACAACTTCTGGCTGCAAAAACTAGTAGGGGTTGAGTTGATGGAAGAAAATTCTAGATTCCCAAGCAATTCCTCTTAAAGAAGCCACACAGAGACTCACCAACTCAGACACACTCCTTCTGAGCTCCAGAATGGGGGTGGCAGCTTGGAAGGCAACAGTGGTATACAGGGAGAGACTCAAGTATCTGGCATCAAGATGAGCAAAGGCCACTGTCTCTTAGCTAAACCCTCTCCCCACAGAGCTGGCAAGATGGTGCCATATCTGAAACTCCATCAACCTAGGTAACACTGTTTGACCTGACTTGGAGTTCCCCAGAGACTCAATCCCACCCAACTGATGGGCCTACCCAAGCTTCTTTTCCATAAGAATGGCTGGTCTTGGCTTCTAAATTCTATCAAACAAGCAACAGCTGGTTACAGTGAGCCCCAGGCCTGGCACTAGCAGCAACCAGCCTAGATTCACAGTGCGGCTTTGCCTGGGAATCTCCAAGCCCAGCACAAGTAGCAGTCATCTCAGATTGCTTTACAGCTCAGGCAGAGTGCCCTGGGAAAAACACAGGTTGGGGCTGACTTTGGCCTGTACCACCAGGGAAAACCCAGGGCCAATGCATCTAGTAGACAGCTATAGACCGCATTGGAGTACCACCACCCTGCCCCTGTACTGATCCTTCACAGAGGGTAGAGAGTGGTAGTTAGTGGTCATAGACAGTCCTTGTAGCTGACTGACCTGGGTAAATCCCTCCCACTGATCTGCCAGCAGCAACCAAGAATCAACCAGAAGAGGAGGGTACACTCAGCCCACACAAAGGGTACACCTTGAGTACCCAGCTTGGGTGATAGGGGAGGCTGTGCCACTGGACCCTACAGGACACTAACCTACTATATCAGGCCATACTACTGAGACAGGGAGTCAAAACAGCTATACCTAATATACAGAAACACAGGGAGGCTGCCAAAATGAGGAGATGAAGAAACATGGCCCAAATAAAAAAAACAGATCAAAACTCCAGAAAAAGAGCTAAATAAAATGGAGATAAGCAATCTATCAGATTCAGAGTTCAAAACACTTTATAAGGATGCTCAAGGAACTTAGTGAGGAACTCAACAGTGTAAAAAAGACCCAGTCAGAAACAAAGGATACACTAATTGAAATAAAGAGTAATTTACAAGGAAACAATAATAGAGTAGATGAAGCCAAATCAATAATTTGGAACATAAGGAAGCAAAAAACAACCATGCAGAGCAACAAGAAGAAAAAGAGAATCCAAAAAAATGAGGATAGTATAAACAGCCTCTGGAACAACTTTAAGAGGTACAAAATTCCCATCATAGGGGTGCCAGAAGGAGAGGAGAAAGAGCAAAAAATTGGAAATCTGAAAAAATACTGAAAGAAAACTTCCCTAATTTGGTGAAGAAAATAGACATGGAAGCCCAGGAAACACAGAGTCCCAATTATGTTGGATGCAAAGGGGCCCACTCCAAGACACATCATAATTAAAATGCAGAAGGATAAGATAAAGAGAGAATCTTAAAAGGAACAAGAGCAAAGAAGTTAATTACCAGGTGGTATCCAGATGGGAGAGGGGAAGGGGAGAATGGGTGAAGAGGTGAGGGGATTAAGAAGTACAAATAGGTAGTTACAGAATGGCCATGGGGATGTAAAGTACAGTATAGGAAATGGAATAGTGGAAGAACCTATACACATGACCATGGACATGAACAATGGTGGGGGTATTGAGAGAGTGGGGTGCTGGGTGGGAGGAGGCGAAGAGGGAAAAAACCAGGACAACTGTAATAGCATAATCAGTGAAATGCAATTTTTGAAAAAAGTAAAAGAAGGGATCATGACAATGTCACATCATATGAATATAGAAATGTTAAAGAATTGGGCAAAGGATCAAAAGGGGGATATGGAGGAGGAAGAGGAGGTGCAGAGAGGGGGAGATCATCCAAATCTTGGGAAGATGGAGGAGGAAGGGAAAGAGCTGTAAATGAGAGCATGTGACAGGAGGTATGGAGATCAGGACGATGAGAGTTTGAAAAAGGCCTGAATGTAAGCAATGTCAGACCATTTCTTAAGATGGCAATAGCACAGGTCAAGTTGGAGGACAGTACTATAATTTAGAGATTTGTTCGTGGGCTAGACCTCCTAATCACCTGGTTTGTATTGGGGCCAGGCCGAATTGCAGTAGAAAATCAAGTGCTTGGGCTTGAGGCTGTGAGTCCCAGAGCCTTCAAGTTCTTAAGGAGATATCCTAGTGGGGAGTCTTTGGGCAGAGGCAATTGAGTGTTGCCCAGGGTGAGAACTATAAGAAAGAAAGGAGGACATCTCAGGGATGGAAACATGCAGAGGGAGGGAAAGGTCAGAGAGGCTGACTCTGATGACCTAGACAGATGTGACCCCAGGAATCAAACATCCAAGATCAGACCGAAAACACAGAGATCTGTCCCAGAGTCAGGTGTCCCTGAGTCATAGGACAAGGTCAAGAGTAGAAGGGAGGCAGTCAAGAGGCATCCCTCATGTCCGAATCTGGGAGGAAAGCAATAGGCTGGTGAACAGGGCATGACTAGAAAACTGCTGCCTTTGGTTATGTGAATGTTAGCGGCCTGAGATCCAAAGAGACTTAGTGATCACTGGCCATGAAGCTGGGTGAGGAGGGGGCTGTCTACAGAGTCCAGAGAGATGGAAAAGTATTTGAATCCTCTCTCCAATTTTGCTGGCCCTGAGGGGTTTGGGTTTTGAGCTTTTATTGGATTATAAAAAGTGAGACTCGGGGTTGTTGTTGTGTGGCTGCTGGGCTGTGAGGAGTGTTGCAACACAGGCGGTTTCCGCTGGGTTTGCTGCAGTTGGCTCAAATGTTATCTTTTGCTTGTGGCTGTGGGGAGTGGTTAGTGACAATCTGTTCTTGCTTTTCCAGTAATTTTCCAGTCCTGGGAGCATAAGCTCAGAAGAGTAAAATGGCAGTGACGTTTAACAAGGTCATAGGCCTCCTAGGCAACTGATGCCACAATAGCAAATGGCGCGAGCTTCGTTCTTTCATGTGACCCCTTTTCATCCACAGTCATCAGGTAAGTGCAAATCAAAACCACAATGAGATACCACTTCCTGCCCTTTCCACTTTGGAAAATAGGGTGACAGTTCCTCGAATGATTAAACAGAAGAGTTACCATATGACCCCTCAACCGCACTCCCAGAT
The DNA here is from genome assembly GCF_014824575.4 of Sturnira hondurensis. Classification (NCBI taxonomy): domain Eukaryota; kingdom Metazoa; phylum Chordata; class Mammalia; order Chiroptera; family Phyllostomidae; genus Sturnira; species Sturnira hondurensis. The sequence continues at coordinate 3,582,058 of NW_028081539.1, forward strand.
ACATACCCGGGAGAAGTGAAACCACATGCACACAAAAACGTGTCCAGGAATGTTTACAGCAGCATTGTTCACAATAGACAAGAGGTGGAAACAACCCAAATATATCCATCAACTGATGAATGTAAATAAAATGTAGAATATTTATATGCAATGGAATACAGTAGTCCTTCCCCTCCCTTTTCTATAGTTTTGCTTTCTCTGCAGTTTTCAATTGCCTATAGTCAACTGTGGCCCAAAAATATTAAATGAAAATTTTCAGAAATCAACAACTCGTAAGTTTTCAATTGTGCATCGTTCTGAGTGAAATCTTGGACTGTCCTGCTCCATCCATCCTGCCTGGGATGTGAATCATCCCTTTGTCCACATAACCATGTGCTATACACTAGCCACCCATTAGTCACTTAAGTAGGCTTCTTGGCTATCAGGGGGACTGTCACAGTATCACTGGGCTTGTGTTCATGTAACTCTTATTTTACTTAATGTCCCCATAGTGCCAGAGTAGCAGTGACACTGACAATTCAGAAATGCCAAAGACAGGCCATAAAATGCTTCCGCTAAGTGGAAAGGTATGCGTGTATAGGGAAAAGCACAGGTTACATGGCATTCCATACTGTCTTCAGTTTCAGACATCCTTTGAGGAGGTCTTAGAGTGCAGGGACTAATGTGTCATTCACACATAAAAAGAATAAAGTACTAATACTAGAACATGGACGAATCTTCAAAACATATGCTAAGTGAAAGAAGGAAGTCACAAAGTACCACATGTTATTCCATTGGTATTAAATGTCCTTAACAGTAGGTAAGTGTTTGGGGCTGGAGAGGGGATGTATGAACAAAGTTTTACAGTCTAGAAGAGATTGTAGAGTTAGTTGTACATATCTGTGACTATACTAAAAATATTGAACTGCACACTTTAAGCAAGTGACGCTTGCTTGGTATGTGTGTTGCCACCCTTCAAGGCCAGGCAGGTTCATGGGATTTGTGCAGACAGAAAAATATTCATGGAGCTGTTGGGATGTCCAGCCTACCTTTATTCTTGGGTCAAGATACGTGTCTATCTGCATGTCTCATGTTGTGGCCCTGGCTCCCCAGCATGGCACCCATCTCAGCACCTGTCTCCTTGTGTCTCTCTCATCATCATTGCCCCCAGCAGGGAGTCCCTACCTGTTTAAGTACTAGAGGGAAACAAAGCTGGAAAACTGCCAGAACATTATATAACATAACATAATTCTGTGCATGCGAGCCCACTTCATGTTATGGAAGCAGTTTATCAGACCCAATCTGAAGGCTGTGAGAACACTGGTTATCAGGCTCCTCCAAGGCTATGGGAACTCTGCTTCCCTTCGTTACCCAGACACCTGGGTGAGGAAGCCAGACTGCCTCCCCTTACCCTACAGTGTGTGAATTATATCTCAAAAAAGCTGTTTAAAATAAGAAGTAAATAGGATAGGTACTATGTGCACTTTTCCTAGTTTCCCTCAATGGTAACATCTCACAAAATTCTAGTATCACTAGTATTGATAGTGATTCAGGATATTCCTATTTCCACAAGGACTCTTCCTGCTGCCCTTTTGTGTCCATTCCATCTCCCCTTCCGGCTCCACCTCCTCCTTAACCCCTGGAGACCACTAATCTGTTCTTCATTTCTATAATGGCCATTTCGAGAATGTTGTATAAATGGAATTATTCAATATATAATTATTCAATATGTATTCAAAATATTTTGGGGTTGGCTTTCTTTGCACACAGAATAATTTGCTGGAGATTCTTTCAGGTTTTTTTGTGTATCAATACTTTGTTCTTTTCCATTACTGAGTAGTATTCCATGGTATGGATATGCGATATCCATTTATTTGTTGAAAGACATCATTGGGGTTGTTTCCAGCTTTTGGCTGTCACAAATAAAACTGCTATAAACACTTCTGTATAGATTTTTATGTGACCTACGTTTTCATTTCTCTGAGATAAATACCCAATAGTGCAATTCCTGAGACATATGGCTTAGCATATTTACTTAAAGAAATAGCCAGTGTTTTCCAGGCTGTTCCTATATCATTTACCTTCCCACCAACAATATATGTACCAAGTGTCTCCACATTCTTGGCAATATTTGGTGTCGTCACTATTTTTTATTTCAGCCATTGTGATAAGTGTGGTGATGTCATGTTGTAGGTTTAATTCTTATTTTCTTAATGAAAATGATATTGACCATCTTTTCATGTGCTTGCCATTTGTACATTTTGCATCGAAATGTCTGTTCATGTCTTGTCCATTTTCTAATTGGATTTTATTATTAAGTTTGAGAACTCTTTATGTATTATAGATATTAGTCTCCTATTGCACACGTGGTCTGTAACCATTTTCTCATAGTCTAACTTGTCTTTCATTTGTCAATAATGTATTTCACAAAGCAACAGTTAATTTTGACCAAGTCCAGTTTGTCCATTTTATTTTTCCATTTATGGATCATGCTTTTGGTATTAAGTCTAAGAACTTTGTGTAGTTTTGTTAGATCCCAAAGATTTTATCCTATGTATTTTCTAAAATATCTATAGTTTCACATTTTACATTTCAGTTCATGACCCATTTTGAGTTAATTTTTTATGAGGGAGGTTCATTTTGGTATGTGTGTGTCGGGGTGGGGGGGGCGGGAAATGCTCACTTGTGCCAACAGCATTTTTGAAAAAGCTCTTCCCTCCATTGTTTTTGTACCTTTTTCAAAATTAAGCTGGAGATATTTGTATATTCATTTGTGTACCTATTTCTAGGTTTTCTGTTTCATTGGTCTGTGGCTATCCGCCACCGGCCCCCACACCACCCAGTCTGGGTTATCGTAGCTGTGTAAGTCTCGAAATCTCATATGCTAGTTACCTACTTTGTTCTTTTTTTTCAAAATTGTTTTAGCTATCCAGTTTCTTTGCCTTTCCATACAAATTTTACAATGATCTTGTCTAAATATTAAAAAATCTTGTGACTTTGATTGGAATTGCACTGTAGCTGTATATCAATTTCATGAGAATTAACATTTATCCCATGTTTACTATACCAATTCATGAACACAGCATGTTTGTGATTTTTTTCATTAGCATTGTATAGTTTTCAGCATATAACCCTATATACATTTTGCTAGATTTGCATATAATCCAGTATATATTTTGTTAGATTTGTACTCAAGTGTTTTCCTGAAGTGGTGGTAAATGGTACTGTACTTTCAACCTGGGTGTCTGTGTGATCGTCACCGTCACTGTCATCCACACAAACAGCTGAGTTTCACACACTAATCACAGTGATCTTGTAACCCGGCTGAACTCACTACTCCTAGCTGTTTCTCTCTCTCTCTCTCTGTAGATTTCTTGAGATTACCTATATAGTCAACTATCTTCAAATAAGAACAGTTTTCCTTACCTCCATGTACTGGCTAGAATGTCCAGCACTATGTTAAGTAAGAGTGGTGAGAATGGAGATCCTCACCTTGTTCCTGATCTTAGAGAGAAAGCATTTTGCTCTTATACCATTAAATATTAAGTACTGGTATTTTATGAGTTTTTTGAAAATATTTTCATCACAAGTGAGTGCTGAATTTTGTCAAATGGTTTTTTGTGTGAATTCATGGTATAATTGCTGTTTACATGTCCAGCTTAATTACTAATGACAGAATAAAATAAGGCCAAACAGATTACTTTTAAAATCATGAGGTATAGTCTCCACACACTGTTCGTGTGATCCTAAAATGGAATTGTGTGGGAAGAAAATGACCCTGGAAGTGGTACCAGAATTGTGTGGTAGATAACTCCAAGATGCTAGATAGAGCCCTTCTCTCTCCCCTCCTTTTTGGCTCTGGGTCCTGCCATTCTCAGTAGAAAATTGTCCACTTTTCTTCTGAGAATATAGCTAGATTGTCTATCACAAGGGTCTCAGATATTAGAATCACAATAACTGTCTTCTTTTAGTTGGTATATATGTGAGATGTGTGTGTGCTTTCTTGTACATCCTTGTTTAACACAGCAAAGCCATAAGACAAATCAGCTTGATATTTGTTAAACAATGTCTTATCTCTAACCAAAAACAAGTAATTAAAACGTAAACCATACTGAAGACACTCCTGTTCAAGCAAGGGAAAAAATAAACATGTCTGTAACCACCACTCATATCTCTGGAAGTCATAAGCAATGCTATAAGAACAAGAAAGTAGCAAAGGTATTAGAAAAAGGAAGTGAAATGACCATATCTGAAGAAGGTGCATTTTTTTCCCCTGCCCAGGAAACCCATCAAAATAGTAAAACATATAAATATCACTACTTTTCTATATAGCAATGACCAAATGTAAAATTAAAAATAATGTTCCACTTAGAGTAGCAAAATGTAAAATACAAAAAATATAAAATACATGAGAATTACATTCATGATTGTGTAGGGCCACTAAGAAAAAATGCAAAAATTTATCGAGGAAAAGAAAAACTATAAGTTAAGCTGACCTTGTTTGTGAATTGGAAGAAGCAGTTTTGCAAAGACATAACTTCTTCCCAGATTTGAAAATTACTTAAGTGTAATTCCAATCAAAATTTCAAGGGTGAAATAATTTTTTCAAGGGGATTGGGGAAGACATGATCATAAAATTCATCTGGATTAAGAAATTTATGAAAATAGTCAAAATTTCTTTGAAAAATAAAGGATACTAAGTTATAATTAAATATTATGTTATAATTTATAAATCTCTACTAATTAAGACATCGAAATGGCAGAATTAAAGCATGAATTTATTTCACTTCTCCTAATTAAAAAAATACTTATTTTTTGGAGAGGAGAGAAACATCAATCAGTTGCCTCTCATATAGGCCCTGAGCAGGGATTGAACCTGCAACCAGGGCATGTGCCCTGACAAGGAATTGAAGTGGTGACCCCTCACTTTATGGGACAATGCCCAACCAACTGAGCCACACCAGTCAGGGCTTTCCTAATTTTTTTTTCTAAAATGATTATTAAAAACATTAATAAGTCCACAAAACAGCAATAGAGGAGATTTGGGGGACACTATCACTAGTGAATTAATGTGCCTACTAAGTCTGTCAGGGATTTTGAAAGGTTATATAACACAAATAACTATCATTTGTTGGATGATTACTAAATGCCATATGCTGTGTTATGCATATAACATACATAACTTCATTTGATCCATACAACTTTATAAGCTAGTATATCTATTAGACAATTGAGGAAACTCTGAGAAACAGAAAATAGATGTAGCTAATTTCACAGGGCATAAGAAGCAAATCAGCTTGCCCTAGAAAACCCAGGACTGACTCAGAACTGACACTGGGTACAATGAATGATGGGGTTAAGGTTCTACATAACAGAGGTCGACAGATTGCATGTAGTAACTGGAAATTCCTTGTCTTACATATCTCCACATACTACTCACAAGACATTCTCTGCATTAAATTAAAAGGAGATATCCAGGGCCTAGGACACCGGATTTTAGTTGTGGGCAGGAGTGAGAGCTACGAAGAGAATTCATGGTGTCTCTTTTTGGAACATTGTTACTTCCTGCCCCATTTTTCAGGAGAACCAACTGATCTTCTGGTGAGTAATCTGGCACCAACCAAAACTCAGTATCAGACTGATATGTAGGGCACCCCCCAAAAAACAGATGGCCTTCTACATACACAGTGACTCACAAGTGAAGCTCCCCAGGCAATAGATTAAACATAAGAGGCCATACAAGGATAAAATAGAAGGCCCTGGAGAGGAAAAGAAAATTCAAGATAATGAGAAAAAGGGATCTTGGTGAAACAAATAATGCCCAGAAAACAATATTTTTAAACATTTTTCTCCCAGAAGAAAAAGATAACTAAAATAACTACAAAATAACAGAAGTGCATCCAGAAGTAAGCATCGGATTTTAATGAAAAGAAACCATAAAAGAACAAGGAACAGATCCTGTAAGTTAGAATTTTGAATTGAAATTAAAATTTAATAGATGGCTGCAAGTTATATAACCAAAAAACCTCTCAAAAACAGAAAAAAGGAAAGAAGTCCAGAGACTTAAAAAAAAAAGGTAGAGAAGAGATAGGAGAAGTAGAGATTCGGCAGGTCATCACTGAATTCCCAGGATAACTGGAATTCCAGGAGATAAAATGAGGAGTGGGGAGAAGAATGTTAGATAGATATTATGGGAAAAGTAATAAAATAAATTTTCCCAGAATTGAAGGATGCAGTTATCCAGACTGAAAGGGTCCATCAAGTACCCAGAACAATGAATAAACAAGAAGATAAACAACCGACACAACAGATTTTATCCAATTCTAGTATATCAGAGAAAAGAAGATTAAAAGAGCCTCGGGGAGCATGGGGACTATGAATAAAAGAGTGAGGATCAGAGTTGCCTTAGGCTTCTGCTGGATGGAACTCCCTGGTATGAACAAACTGGTGACATTCTTTTCCTTCTAAGAAATCAAACAAAGCAACAAGAAAAAAAAAGAGAAACAAATACAGATCTAAAAAACATTGCCCCACTTTTTCAGCAAGTAGGTGACAGACAAAATCAGCAGAACCCAAAAGAATTAAATTAAAGTTAAACAGAAAATGCAGAGAATATTAAGGTGCCTACTGAGTGGCAGATCTCAGACAATACCGACAGAAATATACAGAAGATTAAAACTATGAACAATAAGCTGATGATAAATACATATCTATCAACAATTGAATCTAAAAAACAAACAAAGCAAACAAGAACAGAGACAAAATGGAGAGCTTTTTGACGGTTGCCAGGTGGGAGAGAGAGTGGGAGAAAGGGTAAAGAGGTGAGGGGATTAAGAAGTACAAATAGTAGTTACAGAATAGCCATGGGGATGTAAAATACAGTATAGGAATGGGAGTAGCCAAAGAATGTAAATGCATGACCCATGGACATGAACAGTGGTGTGGAGATTGCTTGAAGGAGTAGGACGTGCTGGGTAGAGGCAGGCAAAGGGGGAAAAATTGGGACAACTCTAACAGTATAATCAATCAAATATAATGTAAAAAAAGAAGTATAAACCTTTTTCTTTTCCTTGGAGTTTCAAATTTATATCATTCATATCATATTGAGGAGAAAACTACCATTTTTTCTTTATTATGTGTTTAGCTAGCCATTTCTGTTGTAGCAATAAAATCTTAAACTGATGTTACCAGCACGTACAGTAAGTTTTGCAGAACCCTTCCACAATTCAATGAACTAAGTACACATGACCAAATGCATTGTCTTAATTCTTTAACAGTCCTATAAGCTGATGTTTATGCATAGCATTTGCACTCATATGATGGACACTTAACAACTATACCATGACACCTGTCAAAAACTTTTCAGGAAACTTAGCATAAATATTTTTAAACTGTATCATATTTTCTTAGAACAAAAATAAGGGAAACATTAGGCTCACTTAAAATTTCCAATGAAATATGACTTTTGACCTAACTTTGCTGGGATGCCATTTATTGTGATAGAAATATTTTTTTCTCATCTTGCTGAAACTATTCTGACAAATGTAAAAGATTAAATAATCTTTGGTTATTTAAAGAATTGGATAAAGTTTGATTTTTTAAGGTCACGAATCAAAATTATTTCTTGCATAAATTTAAGTCCTATGACACAAAATGTATTCCAAGATTACTTGGGTTGTGTCTCTTATATTACATAACTCATCTAAATCTAAAGAAAAGTAGTTGCAATTCTTCAGATTTTAAATAAATTAATTTCTAACATTCTTAGGTCTTATATTCTATAAGCAACATTTGGTAACAACTAAAAACTTCACACTTTTTAAAAATAAAACATGTTGAGGCTTTAACTCATACTTTTCTAACAATTTCTGTAACTGAAATAATTTATTTTACTCTCTATCCATCTGAAACTTGTTCTTTCTCATGAAAGAATCCAAGCTGTTTTATATCTGGCTAAACTTATAGGCTTGATCCTTTTAAAATTTGTTAAAAATTTCTGTTAGACATTTAATTGTGATTTCAGGCAACTAAATTTCAATTCTTGTTTGACTTTTAATAGATAACCTCATTAAGCATTTACTGAAACTGCCTCAATATTGCCCACTTTGCAGTCTTTAATTGATTAAATGAGAGCTCATTCTTCTCTGCCACAGCAATCTGGAATTGTCATTCAGTATGAAGTATGCAACATACCTTCATAGAGTTATTTTGTTTACTGTTCCAGTTGTAGTACTAGTCCTGAAACCAGAAAAGACACCAGTGTTCTGCCTGCCTGTCACTACCAAACCCAATAAGCAATGACAGCGTTTGAATCTTTATGGGAGCTTTATTCAGATGGCTGGTGATCTGAGAAGCTGGTGGATTCATACCATAACAGACCATCTTGCCTTCTCTTTCCAGGCCACACTTTCTATACCAGAGAATAAACAAGGTGTGGTAAGGGCTTTTGAGATTCAGGGAGGATTAGGTGATAGAAGCTGCAACATTCCTGTCCTGGGCGGTAGTCATCTGTCTCTTCCTGGAACACAAAGGCCCAAATGCCTCCAGTTGTCCCCAGGCGGTGATCTTTAGCAGAGCCCTAGGAGGTCAGGAGTTTTCCCAGGAGCCAGTAGGGGCCTTGTCTGTAGTTTCTGAAACAAAAGCTTTAACATACACATTACTTGCTAGGCTTACAACTTTTTAGTTTAAACTAAAATTTTCCAAGTCTTGAGTCCCTATCAGTTCCTGTATCTCTAGTTGGTTATTTTTCAGTATGCTTTCATTTTAAACTTTAAAATTTGTTCAAATTCATATCTAATATAGAAAGATAATTTAATTTGGTTATTTCAATTACTAAGTGCAATCTGCATAATTATCACCATAATTCCTGTTATGTGTATAAAATATTTAGATAAACATCGTATGTTTACATTGCTTTATAGAAAAAACTAATTTGCAGTGAATTCATCTGTCTATACTAACTCAATCAGTAATGTTTTTCTGTAATATTAGACATGGCACACGAGTTTGACAGGCACACTACAGCTATCACATTTTTAAAAAGGTAATGAAGCGAAACATTTAAAAAAAACAAAAAATTTTGAGTCAAAACATTTCTTCCCCGCATTTATTTTTATTTCTTAATAAATAAATAATTTACTGCCTTAATTTTACTGAATTCAAGTACTTAGTAGCCACCTATAGCTCACGGTTACTGTGTTAGCGCAGATATGGAAATGAGAAAGACAAGAACCAAAAGGCTTACAGTTTTTATTTCATATCTGTTTCATTTGATATAACTTCCAGAACTTCGAACTCCTCTAGGTTGTGCTCTTCTCTCACATCCTGACTAAAAGTAAAACAAAGCAAAAGTGGAAATAGTTGGATTTTCGGTACAGAACTCCTTGGAATGTGTATTGTGGACCACTCTAGCAGATGTTGGCCAATCTCCAAAAACCTATAGCTCCTAAAAAATAATCATCATCAGCTTCATCTCTTTGGCAAATGCCTTTTAAACAGTATCATGCTGATAAAAGTTTAACATTTGGCTTTCAAAAATTTATATGAGAATGTATAGCATACAATTTACATATGATAAAGCATACAGTAGGTCCCATACAGGTAGCTAATTCTCATAGCAGGCTTTTGTTGATTTTTTGCCAAACACTTGTATCTGTAGCCCACCTGTGGTTGCAATTTGACCAGGATTTTACAAATGGAGTTGCATCCCAATCTGCTCTTCCCCCAACAAATTTATTGTCATTAAATCTGATATGTGACCTATTGTTAAACAATTTCTCACTCTTGTACAAATTATGTTCATTAAACTGAAACCGCTTTCAGCTTCAGCACTATTGATTGTAACAGTGCTATCTTTTTAGCTTTTTGTACAGTTGCAGGATTGAAACATTATTCAATTTTATATTATTATTTACAAATTCCTAGAAATCATTTAAATCAATTTTATATTTTAAAATTTCACATAAATGAAATAATTTTTTTCACTAGTAACACATGTTGAAGTTATTCATAAGGCCATGTAGAAGGTTCTAGCAAATCAAAATAATTTTAAAAACATTCATTATGGTTTCTGTCAGATAGAAGACATAAGTTCATGTGTTGAATTATATTTTTGAGTAACATATTCTTAGGAAAAGAATTACATTTATTGTTTTATTAAATGGAGTGTCTTTAAACTTATCTAAATCAAAGCTTCAATTTGAGACTCATGATTTCTAGTACCAATTGTTAAAGTTTCCAAAGCTTGTATGGTGTGTTTGATTAATTCTTATGCTTTCTGAAATGCTAATTAATCTTGACTGTGATTTAGTAGAAAGCAGTGAAAATTCTTCAAGAAGGTCAGTCATTATAGCAACAGCTTGCAAGAAATTAATGTTGGCTAATCTCTTTGCCAAACCAGAATAAGAATGATAAAAATTCATGTATAATACAGGATATGCACACCATACAGAAGTACCACCTTTTAAACTACATGTTGCCCATCTTGGTCCCATACCAGGCCAAGTTTAAAAATTTCAATTTCAAGGTCTTTGGCTACAGGTTCTAAAAGCTTGTTTTGATTTTTATTAGACTGATGATAAATGGAATAAATTTTATCAAGAAATATTTGAAATGATTAACTTGTTTTATTTTGGATATTGAATCATCAAGTGACAATTGCAATTGATAGTTTAAACAGTTCAGGAAACATTTCAAAAACTTTTCTAACATCTTTGTAGCTACTCCAGGTTTCCTTCCCAGCATTATGTTAGCAGGATCAGAACAAAATGCAATTAAGTTTGCTTTCACATATTTATTAATAAAGCCACAATAGTGGCTTATCACTTTAAATAGCACTTAAAGTATTCAATAGTGTATTGACAATGCACTTACTGTAGTTGACACCAATTCCTTTCAAGCAACAAATAACACAACTGGTGCAGAGGCTGACAGACATGTGCACTGGAGATAAGTCAATAGGATGCCTTTTTTCAAGATTGTAGATGCCTCGTCAATTACAATACAAATTTTGGCATTCTCTTCTATAATATTCTTAAATATCTTCACCTTCATTTCTTTTGAATCATGTTCTGTTATTCTTGTTGCACTGTAGCATGTATTTAAACAACTGACCTCTCCATTTCTTTTCTTGTACTTCTATTTGCCCCTCAGTATCAGACAAAGGCCTATTACATTTTACTAAACTGTATAGTACTGAAAACTTTAATCGTAGCATCAATATTTTTATTATTTTGTTTATGCACTATAGTAAAAAATGGGTCAGTAATGGATTCCTTTAACAAATCCTGTGGGGGAGCTTTGCCTGCAGAGGACCCCCCATCTGCCACAGATGAGGATAAGTCTACCAAGACTGGATCTGCTTGGGGAGGAAAAGTGTCCAATCTCTCCAAGTAGAAGCTATTTCTCAATCTGCTTTTATTAGGTTTAATTTGCACAGGAATACAGGTAAAGCTCATTAATCATTGTCAGGCAGTAAGGATCAAACAACAGATAACATTCAAAGAACTATGAGGGCTAATTCTGAGTCAGGGTCAGATAGCTAAAGGGCCATAAAACTTTGGGGAAACAAAGTTTTCCCCTCATTCTATGCTTGGACCCTTACCATTAAATTGAGGGCATTCTTAGCAAAGCAGGTTTCATAGGATTTTATGCATTCTTTCTTAGGCTTGATTGCCCTGGGAAACCTGCCCTTTCCAGCACAGGGCCGCACCCACCTCTGGCATTGTTTCAGGCTTAAATCAGGCAGGGGAAGTAAGGCAACAAAGAGATTAGGAGACTTCTAGTAGATAGAATGAGGACTCTGGCTAGTCAAAGCTGAGGGGTGAGGGTCCATCTTCCCCTTTTTTATACCTCCCCAAATCCTTCCCTGAGGGCCCATTTAAGACCATGCCTGTCTTAGGTCATCCCTCCCTTGAGGAATCTTACCTGTCATTGGCTAATCAGTCATCTGCCGGGGGGCCAGGAAGGGTGACCTGAAAAAGGGCAGAGGCGGTGCCCCTACCAGGAAGATAAGCTTTGTCTCTTTAAGTGGCTTATGGTCCCAAGGTCTTTTTACTCAGTCTTAGCCATGGGGGTTACAGCTTCCAAAACCAGGCAGGGTGGTTCCCAACAAAATCCTGAATTTTATTATAAGCTTTAGAAATATCATGTATGTTCTGTAATTTTTTTTTTCACAGAGGAGCTTGTCTAGGAATTTTATTACTGCCATTAAGCAGTTAGTAAATATGCAATCCATTCCTTGGATATACGAACATGCTTTTTGGCTTTTGGTCCCAAATATGGAACTGTTAAGCAATCCTTACATCTTAATTTACCTTCTTTTATTTCAAGCCATTTGTACTGTGCAGTAAATACAAGTGCTTGTTTTTCACTCCAACAATCTGGAAGCAAAACATTATCTATTTCTTCCTTTCTTCCATGTTCTTTTGATGAACATGATGGCTTTTCTTTAATGACTGGTTTTTGACATACAGAAAATTCTATTCCTTTGACAGGCAACCCACACTGATTTGTGATTCCATTATTACTTATTGTGTCTATTTTCACCTTCTTCACATTTAAAAAAACACAAAAACTCACCCTGGCATTCTGGAATTTTAGGGAACAGAATGTGCAAAATAATTTTACATATGTAAGCTAAATTCATGATAATACTTTCAGGGTTAATGTAAATAGTTTTGTTAGTGATTTCTGTGTATAATTATTGAAATAAATATTAATCTAAAATACTTGCCTTGATAAAAATCAGTTCATACTTATAACATTGGTACAACGTGCTACTTCTTGAAAAATCCACTATCAGTTTTTAAAATTCTAGAGCCAATAATTGTGCCACAAAATCTGTTTATCATCCAATTTAACAAGTAAGTTGCTCATATGATTTACAAATGAGTACAGTTCCAATGAAAAGAGTGGTTGATATTTTCATTTACATTAATGAATAAGATGAAAGTGAACTGGTAAACCCTTTGGTTCACAAGCTGGAGCTCAATCCTCTAAGCCACACCAGCCAGGACTATATTCTTTAATTTTTATTAATGGCTATGTTTAACAATCAGCTCATAAAATTCCTGAACACTTAATCAGTGCTTGCAGGCCAGTTCAAGCCACCTCCAGCACTAGTGACAGAACTAAAAAAACATAAATAAAATAGACTCACGTCAGTATGAAAGGTGCTAGGTTCTTCATCATCACCACAGGCCAGATCAATATATTCAAGAACAGGTCTTGAAAGTCCTTCCTAAAAAGGAAGTGAGCACATGTGCAAGTCATGAATACTCATTCAAACCAAACTTTCACTTACAACCAGTGGGGATTTTGTTGTTCTTGATGTTGGAATTAGCAAGATATCCTGAGAAGAAAGACTTGAACGCGGCACAGAATAATCAGAAACAAAAGCATCACAGAAAAAGATTCAGAATAGATGAGTATGTATTTAAAGCAGAACCCAAAAGAGTGTAAATCTACACAGAGGAATAAAGCCATGTGGATTCCTTTGGAAATGGGAACTAATATAGGGGTAGTGTTAAGACACATATGTCATGGAATAGAATTTTTTAGCTTGGATGGTTATCAATAATCTCTTAGATATCAAAGCTCAGAGTCATGGAATTCTTTTTTTTAAAAAATATTTTATTTATTTATCTTTAGAGGGGAAGGGAAGGAGAGAGGAAGAGACACATCAATGTATGGTTGCTTCTCATGAGTCCCCTGCTGGGAACTGGCCTGCAACCCAGGCATGTGCCCTGACTGGGAATCGAACCGTGATCGTCTGGTTCGCAGGCCCGAGCTCAATCCACCGAGCTACGCCAGCCAGGGCTGAGTCATGGAATTCTTTGATAGCTCTGCTTCAGTGTACACATTCTTACCCAATCAAACATCAAACCCTAAATCTTCTCAATCCTTTCACTACATGTGCCCCACCTTCAAATAGACCAGGCCATAACCACTCCAGTCAAAAACCTAGATTTTATTCAATAGGCAAAGGAATCAATAAGTAGTTTTGAGATGGGAACAATATTAGAGCTGTTTCAAGAACATTAGGAGAGTATGATGTGTAAGAACGCTAGTAACAAGATAACTAATCCCCCAAATATGATAATGAAGTACTAAAATAGAGCAAGGGCAAGGAGAACAGTGAAGAATTATATTCTTCTGTCTTTATAGGGTCCAGCAGAAGTAAGTTCTGCTTGAGTGTTGTTGGTAGGGTAATAATATGGGCATAATGATTTATGGCTTTAATTTGAACATTTCACCTAAAATGTCATATGGTGTGCTTGAGTGTGATATTATTATGTTACAGAATTACATACTGATGATTTTGTAATAAAAGGTTTTGCAATAAAAAAGGGGAGTTTCGTGCCAGGCCCAGTATAGGTCAATAAAACTTCAAGATAAGGGCTCTTTTTGTACTGCCAAATTTTTATCATTCCTTTCTTTTGGCACATTGTGTTTAGTTTGAGGTTATGTTTATGACAGAATGCAAAGAAGATGCTGTGCCGCAATGCAGGTTGAAGGCTGGTAAGTGAGATTTACATGAAAAGACTAAGGAATCCAAGCCAGAACACATTAAGTTGTAACATACTTCTTGATAAAAGGTGTAAAAGAACACATATGGCTGGTGTGGCTCAGTAGATTGAGCGTCTGCTGGCGAACCAAAGGGTCACTGGTTTGATTCCCAGTCAGAGCACATGCCTGGGTTGTGGGCCAGGTCCCCAGTAGAGGGTGCAGGAGAGGCAACCATACATTGATCTTTCTCCCTCCTTTCCCCTCTCTAAAAATAAATAAAACATTTCTTTTAAAAAAGAACACACACACACACACACACACACACAAATGTTCTTTTTGTATATGAAGAACCCTCAAGCAGGGAGCTGTACCCAGTGGCATTTCATCTTTATGAGATGGCAGTATTAATAAACACAGAGAAATACCCCTGGCTGGTGTGGCTCAGTGGATTAGGTGCCAAACTGAGAACCAAAGGGTTGCCGGTTTGATTCCCAGTCAGGGCACATGCCTGGGTTGCAGGCCTGGTCCCTGGTCCCCCAGGGGGGTGTGCTAGAGGCAACTACACATTGATGTTTCTCTCCCTCTCATTCTCTCTCCCTTCCACTCTTTCTAAAACTAAATGAATAAAATCTTTAAAACACACACACACACACACACACACACAGAAATAAGCATATTTTGGTGGATCCCAGCATAAGATAGTATAACGAAGAAAGTAAATTCTGTCTTAATGTATTTTAATGAAGAATTAAATAATCACTTTAAAAATATTGTATTTATTTATTTTTAGAGAGAGGGGAAGGGAGGGAGAAAGAGGGGGAGAGCTATGTCAATGTGTGGTAGCCTCTCACCTTGCCCTCATTAGGGACCTGGCCACAACCCAGGCATGTGCCCTGACTGGGAATCGAATCGGCAACCCTTTGGTTTGCAGCCTGCGCTCAATCCACGGAGCTGCACTAGCCAGGGTAAATAATCATTGTTTCATGTGGCACCGTTTAGAAGCAATAAGAGTATTTTTACTAGGTTCTTGCTGGGCCTGCAATTCCACATAGAGCACACAGGGTGGCTCAAAAGTAGGTTTGTAGTTCTGAGTACGCAAAACAGTATTTGTTCTTATAATTTCATGTGTTAATTATTGTATTCTTTTTCCACAGGAACAAGTATAAACCTACTTTTGCCCCATCCTGTGTAACTCACTTCTCCTTAAGGAGCTAACAAATCTTCCATCCTCTATTTGGAAACAAAACTAAATGTATAAAGCTGGACGTACAAAACGCTAGGTGCAAGGATGCAAAAGATTCTCTACACTTAAGATGAAATTTAAAGTAAGGCTTTTAATTCTCAGAGGAACATAAGCTGCTATATTAACTCAGTCAGAATTTACAATATAATTATTTAATCTTCCGAATATTAAACTTCCACTTAATTTATTTTTTTCACCCTTAATTTTGTAGATTCCTTCTGTGCTTCTCAAGGCACACGGAGCATAAACACGTGTCACTCCTAATCACAGTTCCTCAAAACCCTACAAAGACCAGAGTGTCCCACATTTCTGTCCATGTACCACACTCAAGGCACCAAAACTATTTTTCCTAAAGACTCACAGAATGCTCTTTTCTAATGTTTTTCAGAACAAAAGCAGACACCATTGCTCTTCGATTCCCGTAGCTGCACCCTTTACCCCTCACCACAAGAAGGTAGTCGGCAACAAACCCTCTCGGTGCCTCCAAATACATGTTTCAAGGGTCACGAAAAGAGTATCATATGCACTATTGACGGAGAAGAATGTCAAGGGAACGATCCTGTAGAGAATTTCTATACAACTGCAACTAGAACAACAAACAACATTTACAGCCCTGCAATGTTTAGGGAGGGAATTTTTTTTATTTAAAAAACAAGTGATTTATGAGGTTGCCCTAATCGTAAAGTGAATAAAAAGCATATACAAAATTAAACACGCACTCATTAAAAAATATTATACACCTTTAGCAGGAAACCTCAACTCATCAGAGAAATTGTCAAAAGAATTGTTTGGGGTAGAAGTGATTTTAGCTAGTTAAATGACCACTTTAAACAGGGACTTCGTAATAATTTATGTTTTGGGTGAATATTGTACCAAAATGTATCGTAACACCCTCTTAGGTTTTCTAAAGTAGTGCTATACGAAGTGTGCTCAGAGTTATATGCCCTCCTGTTTGTGCCAAAATACAGATTCCTAGGCCTCACCTTCAAATTCTGATTGGGCATGTTTGGAGCGGGGTCCAGGAACCTGCGTATTTGCATTTACGGAAGCTCCAGAACGACTGTCCTAAAGGGATCTTCACTATGAACATGAAGTGTACTACGCTGCGAGACCTTCAGGCTCTCTGCCTCCACATTCTGAAGCTGTGTAATCCTCAGGTTTCGAGTTCTTACAACAGCCCCGTTTTCTACAGACTTCCTCATCCTTAGCCGTCCCTTCTCCCTCACCTGCGTCTCATCTTAGAAGACACTGTTGCCCCATTTCAATACAATCTCGAGACCAGAACTTGGCGTCGACGACTGAGTGTAAAACGGCTCTGCAGGAAGGCATGAGAAGATTAAGCTTCGACATGTACTGAACCAACAGTCCTGGTGATGGCTGCGGCGGCTGCTCAGAGCCCTCTTTCGGTCCATCTGCTAACCCCGTGCCATGCTCCTCAACGTCTAGCACCTTAGACGTGCAAACGTATTTTTTGGATGACGAACGACCAGGTGAGGAGGCGTAGTCTCCTAATCGCTTACCACGCAGGCTTTGACTCTGGGAAAAACCCGAATATCGTTGCTACTTACACAAACAAACTGAATGTCATCTTCATTTTCATCTGTTGTGGATTCAGATGCCTCAGGCCCAGCTGGAGGGACGGATTCTATTATCTACAAAAATAAGCCAGAAGTCGCCAGAGAGCGCAAACCAGTTCCCGGCCGCTCGGGATTCCCGCAGCTGCTCCAGACGGAGGGGTGCAGGCTCAGCGCTGAAGAGCAGGCCTGTCTGTCGGTGACGCCTGGCGCACAAAGCCCTTCGGGGCTCACCGGCTCACCGCCGACCCAGTCTCCCGTTTCTCCCACGGCCCGACTGACAGCACCGCCACTCCTGCTGTCCCGGCGGCCGCCGCTGTCGCCGGCGTCCCCGCAGCTGAGAGCCACCACCACGAGCTCCGCTCCCGCCCAGTACCGCTTTGCTCCGGGGTGACCAGGCCCTGGGTGAGTGCCTAACCGACCGTGTCATGGGATGCAAAGCCACTTCATTGGGGGGGGGGGGGTGGCCAATTCTGCCCTGGGTCAATTCTGGGCTCTGGATCCTCGTTCTCAGGGCCCCGCACCTGCCCACCCACCTGCCCCACCACCTGCCCTGCGCAGGACTCCGGGACTCGTAGTTCTCTGTGCGGGGAGGTCGCTTGGGGTGTGTGTGAAGACCAGTCCAGCTGTGGCACTAGCGTTTCTCTAGGCTGTAATTCTACTAAAAAAGAATCGTAGAGGAGCTTTTTCCTTCAGCCTCTCTCTTATTTTTACAGTCAAATATTGGTATAGATCAGCGATTTTCAACTGGCACGCAGCAAGAATTTCTAAAACATGCAATGCCTGACAGGGGCACTGACCTTTTTTCCTTTAGATTGTCAAGTAAAAAAAATGGCAATAGCAAACATAACAATAGCCATTCAGTGTGAACGACTCAAAATTATATGTATTTTTATCAGGTTGGCAAGCATATATATGTGTGTGTGTGTGTGTGTGTGAGCTGCAGTGTTAGTAAATAGTTTGTGTGTGCCGCAGATGAAAAAGGTTGAAAATTGCTGGTCTAGATAGTAGATTAATGATGTTAAAATGTTTTTTCTTGGTTTGCTCAGATATTGCCTTACCAAAATAGTGGCCAGCCTTTTTTTTAAATATTCACAAACAATTGTGAAGAGATAAAATGGATGAAAGCAAATGTTAACTGAGCATTCTTTTAAAACTTTTTCTATTTGCCCTATCAGCCTAAGATCATTTGTAGTCTCACAAATCTGTAATCCCCACAAATCACCTTAATGATTTTGAGCCAAGCCTACGATGAGTGAGGTCATACAACAAAGGAATAGTTTTATTAGGAGATTTTAAGAAAGGGTAAAGGTAGGTGAAATTTAAGGGAAACAATGTTTGGGTCGGTTCAAAGCCAATTAAGGCTGCATGAGCTCAGATCAGGTTTGGGCTGCAGTGCAGACCTGGGGTCCTGTCAACTTGGAGGCTACAGAGTAACATGGATTCTAATAAGTGACTAGCCAAGGGAGAGATATTTCAATATTACTGATACATTTTTTAAATTTTTTTTCTTTTTAAGATTTTGTATTTGTTTATCTTTAGAGGGGAAGGTAAGGAGAGAGGGAGAGAAAAATCAATGTATGGTTGCCTCTCTTGTGTCCCATGCCGGGAACTGGCCTGCAACCCAGGCATGTGCCCTGACTAGGGATCGAACTCCTATCCTTTGATTCACAGGCCCGCACCCAGTCCACTGAGCTACACCAGCCAGGGTTACTGATATGTTTTTGAACAACAAAGTGTCTGATACTTTATGACTTCAGAGAACACAGTTTCATATTGAGTATGACAGCAGTAGTCCCCAAAGTCACCTTGACTCTATGGTATTTCTTTGGGAGTAATGTTGGCTTAATTTTTCAGCTGACTTTATTCCTATCTGTTGTTTGACCCCAGCAGATATTTACCTTTTCAGAGGCTGTTTTTTACTGGTCTAAATGAAAACGTGGCATGTGACTGACTACTTATGTTAAATGAAGATCCTTTATTAGTTTGAGGAAATTTCCTTTGAGTCTTAATTTTCTAAGCAGTGTGTGTGTGTGTGTGTGTTTATAGAACAATATGCATTAGGCTCTCTGGCTGACGCCTAAAGGGACAGGCAGTTGGAGTAGGGGTTGAAGTTCCAGACACACAACAAGTCTGGCACAGGGACACACAGCCCCTGCTTCTGGGGCTCACACGAAGCTCCAGGCAAAACCTCAGTTTGGAAATAGGTTTCCAGCAGCTGGCAAAGAAGCTTTACCCCAGCCCTTTAGCATTGAAGTGAAGCTAAGAATTCTGCTTATGGGCCTGAGTAGAAACAGAAAGTGGTCTATTCGGAAAGCTGTTTTTCACAAAACATCTCCCAACCAAACACTGTTCTCAGCACTATTAAGACATGCAGAGAATCGCGGTTCGATTCCCAGTCAGGGCACATGCCTGGGTTGCAGGCCAGTTCCTGGCAGGGGACACACCAGAGGCAATGGTACATTGATGTTTCTCTCCTTCTCTCCTTCCTTTCCCCTCTAAAAATAAATAAATAAAATCTTTTAAAAAAAAAGACATGCAGAGAAGATGTATCCAATTGCTCCTTTAGTTTTCAGGTTTGGGACTTGCCAGGACATAATGACTTTTTTGACTCTACATTTGACTATGACATGATATTCAGGGAAACAGGAACACTGATATGGTATTGAGTCCCAGGATGATTATTACATGGAAGGCCTGGCCAGCCTCTGCCTCACAGTGACCAGGGCTTACAAAGAGAACATTGACAGCAACCTAGAAGTGCGTATTCATGAAGTGAATTGTCTGTTTGATGACCACGGCATGGAAGCCCAAAGAGATAGTCAACAGAGAGCAAATGATGACCTTGCAGATGCTGAATTAGAAAAAAAAACCCTCCTTAGCTTTTACCTGACAAGAATGTATGATCATCCAATATTTGAAGCTTTTAGCAAATGGTTCAGATATTGATCACCCATTTCCCAACCTGGGAGAATTTGCCAAACTTCTTTCCGTTAAATTTTGGAATTGAAACGTTTATGTTTGTGGTCAGTAAAATTTATGTTGTAACTGATAGTGCCCCAGTAGACGCAAACCTACGAGCTCTGTTGACATCTCTTGTACTCATGGTCTCAGAGAAGGTGGAGCAGGAACCTGTAGGGGACCAGTTTGTTGTCTGACAAACGTGACTCAGCTCTGTATAGATAACCCACAGAAGCGAGGTGTGGGCAGAAGCCAGACCTTCAAACCGAGTTTTCCCGTGGGAATCAGGCCTAGAAAATGCATACAGACTGTTATGGCTTGCTCTTGCTAAAACTCCATCACCCTGGTCTAAAACAACAAATGTGTATTGTCTGACTTCAAGGTAATATCCAAAGCCTGTGTGAATTTTCCCACGGACAGAGCTAATCAACTCACCGCCATTCCCCTATGCATGTTATTTTCATTTCCTTGATTGTACCTAAAATGTAGACAATAATATTCTATGTAATAATAAATCCTTCTTTAATGTATGACCCCCCCCAAAACAATAAAAGGCTGTCTAGGCAAGGGT
This sequence comes from Sturnira hondurensis, assembly GCF_014824575.4. Classification (NCBI taxonomy): domain Eukaryota; kingdom Metazoa; phylum Chordata; class Mammalia; order Chiroptera; family Phyllostomidae; genus Sturnira; species Sturnira hondurensis. The sequence goes on from NW_028081539.1 coordinate 3,602,894, forward strand.
CCGGGCGCTCTCCTCTGGAGAGAGTAGCTGAGGCACTCAGAGGTGCTCTCCTCTTGAGGGAGTATCCATTCCGTTCCCTTTTCCTCCACAGGATTGCTTTCTCCTGTGCACTTATTCTTGTCTTCAGTCACAATGAGTGGATTCTGCTGGCTGGAGTCCACCACAGAAACCCCATACAAAGAATCAACAGCCATTATGAAGCAGAATATTACAACAGGCCTTTATGTAAAAGAAGTGACAGTGTTTCTTGCCCTGGCTGGTGTGGCTCAGTGAACTGAGGGTCTGCCTGAGAAATGAAAAGTCACTGGTTCACTTCCGGTCAGGGCACATGACTAGGTTGTGGGCCAGGTCTCCGACTAGGGCTGTGCAAGAGGCAACTGATCAATATTTCTCTCTCACACATTGATGTTTCTCTCCCTCTCTTCCTCCCTTTTTTCCCCTCTCTCTAAAAATAAATAAATATAAGGAGGGACCACCCCGCCAAATGGAATTCTTTTCTAGAGGGCAGGCCCCTTGTAGTACAGGCTTCCCTCACCAGGTGAGTGTTCTAGGAACCCTTCTGTATCAGTGCACCAGCTGGCATTGTTGTGAGAGGCTGCGTTTGGCTCCACTGCATTTTTTTTAAAAGACTCATTTCATGATGGGTGATTTACAAGTGCACCTGCCCACGCCATGCTGAGTGTTCAGCAGTTTTTGACCAAAAATGGCATGACCCCCATACCCCACCCTTCCCATTCACCCAATCTCCTGCTGAGCAGCTTCTTTTTGTTTGTTTCCCCAGTGAAAAAAGTCATCAAAGGATAACAGTTTGCTGATGTGGAAGTGGTGAAACAAAAAAAAGACAGAAACGCTAAAAGGCACCAAAATCAACTGTTTTGAGCAGTGGAAAAATGTTTTGATAGAGGTATTGAATCAAATGAAGAGAACTTTGAAGGTGCCTGAAGTTTTACCATGTAAGAATAAATACACAACTTTTGTAAATAAATTCTTTTTTGGCTCCCCTTTCACAAACTCTTGACAGAAATCTTAAAAAAATGAATAAAAATAAAAGAAGTGACAATATTTCTGACTCTTGTTTGTTTTGTCAGAAGAGAAAGTTTGGAAAGAAAAGGGCTTATTGATTATAATTTCCACTGCTTCTGGAAGACCAGCATGAAGTTCCGAGGTGAGAATGAAAGTGGTGAAATCTCCAAGAGAAACAGGAGCCACCTCCACCAGGACTGCTGCAGGCGAGGTCTGTGGCACATCTTTTGAAATCAGATCTTTTTTGATGAGGCTGGAGAGTTCTGCTGAAGAAAGAGGAGGAAGTACCTTAGGACCTTTTTTGACTCCTGTTTACTTAAACAATAATTATTGAGGAAAAGGTTTTGAAATCAGTTGTAATTGTGACTTTGTTTATTTCTCCTTATCTATGTCTATTGGTTTTTGTTTCAGGTGTCCTAAAAGCTCTGTTACTTGGTACTTAATCTTTAGGAGTGTCCTGTGGATGAATGATCCCTTTTACCATTATGAAATAGCCCTCTTTATCCCTGGTGATGTTTTTTGCTTTGAAATCTATCCTAAGCCCTGAGTTCAGTCTAAATATTTTAATTTGGTCTTAGGTATCAGGGGGAGCACCTGAGGGTAGCCAGGCCAAACAGTCCTGCTTGTCCACAGTACTGACTGATACTCTCACATACTGTGCACTACATTTTACACAGCATGTTCTAGGAGAAAAATGCAGTTTCGGCTCTGGCCAGTGTGGCTCAGTTGGTTGGAATGTCGTCTTGCAATTGAAAGGTTGTGGGTTTGATTTCCTGTAGCCTGCCTAGGTGGCTGGTTTGATCCAGGTAAGGGCCCAGGGGTGGGCAATGCCCCATCCGGACACGTATGGACCCAAGTCCAGGTGCATACTGTAGGCAACCCATCAGTGCTTCTCTCTCACTGAGGTTTCTCTCTCTCCTTTTCCTCTCTCCCTTCCTCTCCATCTAAAGAAGCAATGAAAAAAAATGTCCTTGGGTGAAGATAAACAATTTTTAAATATTTTAAAGATGCAGGAGTTTGGGCAATCTTCTGCTGTTTCATAGTTAGACAAGAATGGCAGTCTCAGTAGCCAGTTTAACATAAAGGTCTTGTAGTAAGTTTGGGAAAGCAGCATCTGGGCACTTCTCCTGGATTAATGTCCACATCTGTAAAATGGGGAAATACACCCCATGATCTCTTCTGTCTTTTAACAATGGAAGTTAACAAGGAAAGATATGAACAGATTTTTTAATAAGAGAAGTAATACAAATGCCCCATTAAACACCCATCAATAGGGAAGTGCAAACTAGTAAATAATGAGATAGCTACCAGTTGCCCCCCATTATATTAAGAGACCAAGAGAGGAATAAAATGAACTCGCCTACTACCGCTACTATTATTTAACTTGTTTTAGAAATTGTAAGCAATACAATGAAATAAGAGAAAGTAGCAAAAAAAATTTTAAGAGAGACAAAACTATTATTATTTGAAGAATTTCTTTTGGTTAGAAAAAATGAGAAAAAAAAAAGAAAAGAGTAAGGTAGATGCTTAAAATACATAGTAAGCTATTTACATGCTTAAAAAAGTCAAACGCTTTTTTTATGTAGCAATGATCAATTACATAGCAACAATAAAAATAAAATATCTAGGTATTAAAATGAAAATGTGCAGGAGCTATATAAAAAAGGTCATTGTGTACTGGGGAATGAAAAAACCATAATGAGACTCTGACCTTGTTGCTATAGCAGCAACAGTGGCTGCAACTTTCCAGTAAGAACATGCAGGTAGCCCTACTTATATTTTCCTTACCTAAAAATTGGATAAAGCAACAAGGAGAAATAAAACAACAACGCAATCCCCTACCCTGCTATTTTTAGCAAAATAAGCAACGGATAGAATCAGCAGAATCCAAAGACTTTCAAAAGTCGCTAAAAGAAGTTAAATTGGGAAGAAAACACAAGGAGAATTTCAAGGCGCCTCATGAGTGGCCAATATCAGACAGTACCAGCAGCAGTACACATCCCAAAATGGAAAAACTCGTCCAGAAGTGCAAAATCTATAACCTATAAATCTAGCAGCTGAGGAGGAGGCGAGCTTCAGCAGGAGTTGCAGGGTCGGGGTGCATCGAAAAGGGCTCCCAGCGGCAGAGGAAAGATCCTGCGAAATCAGGGTCCCTGCTGGCGAAGGACTCATCTGGAAGCGCGGGGACTCTATCCTCTGCTGCTGCAGCTGCTGCTGTGAATGACCTGGGAACGCAGGGCTGGTGACAGAAATCCTTCCAAACTTAACCTGGGTCAGAGAAAGGAGGTGGCAGGGCTACACTAAAAATTTCTCGGAGGACTCATGCCGGCCTGAACCAGTGGTCTCTATGACAGAAAAGAGAGGTCCTTGGAAAGGCTTGAAGCCGGAAAAGGAACTCTGGCCCGTCCCACCATCCAAGAACCCCTGTGCAAATAGCTGGACCAGGAAAAATTTGTGTCATTGAAAAAATGAGTTCCCCCAGGCACCATCGTGAAGCCCAGTCTGGGTGCCCACTCTCATTCACTGAGGTGGGACCCTGAGCCATCTGTGAACACATGATTGTTGCCCCAGTTTCTTTAAGATCTGTTCTTAGCATTAGGCTGGGCTGGAAAAGGACGAACCTGTCCAGAATTTCAGCAGGACAGGACAAGGAGGGAACGTTTCATCAAAGAAAGACTTCAGTGAAAATGAAGGAATGCCTGAAAATCGAGGAGAAATGGAAAACAAAGAACAGACTCAGAATGCTGGAAAGTCAGGAGTAGTGCATACTCCAGAAGATAAGGAAAAGTTAGAAAACAAGGGAAAGATAGAAAGCAAGAGAAAGACAGAAGCTGAGGAAGTACTAGAGGAGAGGAAAAAACAGAGAAGGAGGGAAAGTCAAAAGAAGAGGGACAGCCAGTGATAGAGGGGAAGTTGGAGAGTCAGGGAAAACCAGCGTGCCAGGGAAAAACCAAAAGAGGGAAAACCAGCTGTGGAACCCAGGGCTGCAGGAAAACACCCCGCTGGGGGTGATGTAGCAGGAAAGCCCAGTGCCTTTATGAACATTAAGAGGCCGTATACCACATGCATTTGGGCCATGAGGAGATGATAAGAGAATTTGAAGAGACGGCCAGGGCAGAGGATAAGATGGGGAAAACCAGAGAGAAATTGGAGGAGAGGGGGGTTATGTGGGTACAAAAAAGTTGACAGGACCCTTTCACCAGAGGGGCCCAAAGGAAATCAGGGGTGGCAGTGGGGCCTCACAAAAGGGCTTTGAAGACCTTTTGAGTAGTGCCCCCGGCAAGCATTTGCCAGCCCAGGGCTTCAGGAGACCACTTTGCTCCAGGTGTCACTCTCATTACCCAACTGCAGCCCTCTGTGTTTCAGTAGCAGGTTTTCATCTTTGCATGGGAAAATGTTTATGGTGCATTGCCAAGTGAAAAGAAAAACACAATTTGCAGAACCATTTTTAAAAATGTGTTCAAGAAAGGCTATGGTCCAGCATCTGTACAAGATTTTTATTTTTTAAAATGTGAGGAAAAGCTGCAAAATTAATGAATGCATGAAAAATGTTCACAAGAAAAATGGCATAGAACAAATGAAAATGCTGACCATACACTGGGGTGAAAAATCTTAACAAACTATGACATTGCATGTGTAGGAAGACCTCAGGATGGACATGCAGAACTCATACGTTAGTAAAATGTTCTTGTACACTTTGCTGTAGTTACTGTAGATTTAGATATGCTTTCCCATTCAGAGAATATAAATATAGTCCTTTCATCTTAGTCCCATTTTTACTTTTTATTAATCAGGAATTCTTCATGAAATACACTTTAAAGTAGAAATGTAATTTTCATTCACTGGTTATTTTTGTATCACTTACTGGATAAACATCCTTTTCCCCAGTTATTGAAGGTTCTACTTTAATCATATTCTAAATTCTTATATATGTGAATACATAATATGTACATTACACATATACCACTATCAATTGCTGTCTGGGTACTCTCTTCAGTTTCAATAGTTTTCTTACCTTGTAACTAATTTAGAACCAATATATAAAGCTGAATTAAAAATAAGACATACATTCTATGATCCATAAAAATATCAGCATATCTTAAAATACTTTCTAAAAATATTATTGACTGATATTAGAAAGGAAGGAAGAGAGAGAAACATCAATATTTTTGTTCCACTTATTGATACATTCATTAGCTGATTCTTGAATGTGCCCTCACTGGGGATCAAACCCATGACCTTGATGTACTGGGATAATGCTCTGACCAACTGAGCTATCTGGCCAGGGCTATCTGAAAACACTTTAAGGAAGAACCACAGATTTTTCATTTAAATAATACAGTTGTGTTTTGCAAAATAAATTTTATTTACATTGAGTAAACAAAACTTATATTACAACGTTTTTTAAAGGAAATAATGTACAGTATTAAGCACCCTGGACATAGCGCATATATCCTCCATAGAATGAACATTTACTATGGGTATTGTGTGTATATTCTACATAGCAGAGCTCTTTAGAGGACAAACAGGCCAGAGCCACACAGCCTTAATGTGTGGGTAAAGAAGCATCGGCGTAGAAAGGGACCCCCCACACCCGGACTCTATACATTAATAAAAACAAGCAAATACTTCTTATGCTTTCAATGGTATTTATTGATATTTAAGTAAAAGTAGCAAATGTTAACATAAGTTATTTCCTTAAGAATATTCATTTTGTACAACTACATTATCATCAAGCAACATTTATGGAATGTTCCCTGGGTCCACAGTACTGTACTTTCTGTTACATTTACAAGTTTATACCTAACTCTGTGCATTGCAGAAGCGTGGTGTGGCAATGCAGAGTTGTCATGTGTGACAACCTGACATCAAAGGGGAAGCTTCTTGACGAAGAATGTTTTAGCTTCATTCATTTACAAAACGGCATTTTTCTTTTTTTGTGTGATTATCAACTCCATGTGGTTTGTTTAATTATTTTTTCTTCTGAAGCCATGGAAACAAACCAGTTAAAACCAAGCAGTGTAGCAATATAACCAAATATAAAGAATATTATCTTTTATAAAGGATGTTCTAGATGATATTGATGTTTTACATTACATATCTGTAATTTTACTTTAAGCAATAAAAAGTGAGAAGCATGTAAACATAAATTTTTTTTCCTGAAAGTTGATGCCTTGTTTTAACAGTCATAAAAATTAAATTTGTGATTATTTTCTTTTTAGAATTACAGTGAAATAGTTTCGTATTAAAATAAAAGGTTTTGCTGCTCTCAGTTTTTACTTCTAGTTTATACATTTTAAGTAACGGAATTATCCTGAATTTTATTGCTAAAACCCTTTTGCTTGGTGAGATATGGCTGCCAGATTTCAGGGTGACTTTGCTGCTCTGCTGTTCGTGAACACTGCTTATTTCACCACACTGCTCCACACGTGTGCTCATGCGAAAGATCCAAGAACTGAAACGGAGAGTGACTGGAAATGATACATGTACAGCCATTGACTATCGTGTCCACTGAGCTGTACAGGAAGCAATTGGGAATAGAAAAATGCAAGAAATCATAACACATGCTTATTTGCTAAAAACTCTCTAGTCTGATGCATTGTGGGTATTTAGGGTGGAATCTCCATGCAGCTTCTTCAGCAGGCTTGCTGTCCTATCAGAAGAGTCCATCAGTGTCACAGATGCCTCGCAGCCTGTCCCCGCCGTGTTTCTGTGCTCACTGCGAGGCAGGTGGCAGGTTCTCCAACAAATCCAATGTGAAATTTAAAACTGGAGGTGTTTTATTTCAGATGCTGATAGTACCTATAAAATGCAAATTTCAAAAAACAAAGCAAATTCATTTTAGAATTCCTATAGTATGTTAACAGTGGTATGAATTATTTATTGTCATGTCCAGTACAAATTTCTGCTTAAAAATCCAAATGTTGATAAGAAATATGACTATTGAGGTGACTTACAAATTCTTTTAGGATGTATTCAGAGAATTTCAGTATAGATAACAGTTGAAATATTTAACATACATTTTGATTCAAAATGACTTTTAAGAAATTTTTAATAGGTAAAATTTCAAACACACAGAGTAAAATGAACCACTCCCACATACCCATCAACCATCTTAAAAATTTATCAACAATTCTTTTTTCATTTTTTGTAACATTTATTGATCCTAAAATATCAGGCAATATCCCCAATCTGCTTTACCTCTTTCAAAACTCAAGAAAACCAAAGGAGCTAAGCTGGTCAGAGGCAGAGTTACTCTGAAGCGAGTAACACTTACTTGCATTGGGACCTTGCAGGAAAGAGGCCCCATAATGTCCTCACATGTTTACGTGTTTTTGTTAAATCTGCCAAAATTAGGTATTTCAGCCGTGATCAGTTAAGACCATTGTCTCTCTCCATGGTAACTGCCCCTCGTTCACAGTTTATCCTCTAACTGTACCCACAGAGTGTCAGTGGGTGTTTCTGAGATTTGGTTAAGGACTGACTGGGATACGCATTTTGGCTTTGCAATCTCGTTCATGTACAGTTACATTATTGCTGGTCATTCCAGTTTGCAATGTCTTCTAGGAATGCTATGAACATGGTCAATCCAAAGAATATTTAAGAGCACTTACTCCACAGAAAACTTGAAATGCCCTGAAATCTTACAGCTCGGGTATCAAAGAAACTCAATAGAGGTTTCCTGAATTTGTCAACAATCCTAAAAATCACGTTTTTAATAGAGAGTTGAGAACTTAAAACAAACCTCTGTAAACTGTCAAAAAAGGGGGAGAAAAGCACTTTTCTGTCAAGTATGCTAGAGGATAGTCTAAATTATTTTTCTATTCTTGTTATGGAAAAGGCTTTACAAAATTGTTTCAAATGAAGAGGCAACTAACATGTATGTGATCCCCCCAAAATAGAGTAAAAGTGTTGTAGAGATATCAACAACAATATTATGTAATTTCCTCTACATAATGGGGTATTTGAGAAATTTGTTAACTTTTAACCATTATGTAGTTTTCATGATTTATTTATCCAAAATTAATATATACGGATCTAACAAATTATATATTCATAGTTTTTGTGTTTCTTTTCTTAAAGAGAATTTTCCACATTCTACATGCTGTAGGTTCCACAAACCCTGGATCCATTCCTGAGCGAGGGAAATCCAGAGAGGTCTAGTGCCTTTCCAAAGGCTGTGCATTTATCAAGAGGTGGAGCAGGCTTCAAAACCAGATGTTCTGGCCCTAAAACATTCCATTTTATGTGTCAGCTTGGCCAGGCTGTGGTACCGCTGTTCGATCAAACAGCAGTCTAGACGAACTACAAATGACTGCCTTTGGCCAGTCGTGGAGAGTTTGAGCCCCACTGCTCCGTGGCTGGTGCAAGAGCAGCTTGCCCTCTGGGAGCAGAAACACTCCCATGCTGCCTGGGAGCTGCTGGAGACCTAGCAGCCCTGCCAGGAACAGCTGGGGCTGATGACCACAGACTTCATGGGAACTCTGAAAGCCAAGGGCATGCTTGACCACCAGAATGCCAGATCCTGTCTGGGCCCTGGGAGCTCATTTATGTGCAAACCAAGAGCTGCTTCCCTTCCTGGAAGGAGGGCACTAGGGACAGGGCCTGGAAGGCTTCTGCCCCCACCTGGACCTCTGTTCCCAATTTGCGGCCAATGCAGAGAGGTCCTGGACCCCTGTGCAGGAGCAAATGTTTCTGGAAGTTTGTGCAGCTTCAGAAAAGCCACCCTGAGTTTGGAGGCCTCCAGCTCCAGGACTTGCTTGTTCTGGCTCTGCAGGGGCTCCAAGAGTATGAATGAGAATCTGGTTGTTGCTTTGGCAGAAAACTCAAGTCCCAACTTCCCTGAGCACTGGTAGCCCACGCGGGCTGTTTGGTTAAAAAGTGAGACTACCCAAGAAGCCCTCACCACTGGGCAGAAACAGAAGAATGACCAGCTCCTCCGGCATGTCTAGGCTCTGTTCAGTGGACGCCAGGCAAAGGGGCTGACCTCTGGCGTTGCTAGTTCCTACACCAGGGCTGGCTGGTGCAGGAACCAGTTGGTGGTGCCTCCCCGAGGGGATCCTCTCCCGAATGTCCTTCTTGTTCTCTGACTTGCTCCTCATGGCCAGTCCTCAACCTGTCTTCCATCTGCTGCAGAGTGGCACCTCTGCCTGCCAGGCCCTCTACCCCAAGGCCCAATGTCCACTCCAGAGTCTCTGGCCACACAGGAGGCACTCGTGGTGGACTGCTCAGCCTGTCCTTTTTCCAGGGGAGAAGCTAATGCTATGTCCACAAACCAGGAGGTGCTGTTGTGCTGGTAGCACAGTCTGACCTTGCTCATCAAAAGCCAGAAGAACTAGAAGAATGTTACAAATTCCTGAACCCAGGATACTTCAGGGATAGGTCAGGGTCAGGGTACAAAGGAATCTTCTTTAGTACTAAGCGAAACTCAGAGCCCTTCCTGATTTGAGAAGGGTCATTTTGTGTTTGCCTGGAACTAAGCTGCACTGAGTTATCTGGCCAGCTGTTAAGAGTCAGAAACCAAGTCTTACGCAATCGAACCTGTACTGCACTGGCCCCTCCAGCAGAGATGAAGAGATTTGGGACTGACAGATCCCATGCTGTGTCTATGGCCAGTTGTTTATCCAGGTTACTGCTTTGTAAATGTGGCCATTTTTATGTCGTATATGGTTTCTGTAAGTTATTTTCCCTGTAGATTTCAGTAAATTTCTTTTTGTGAAGTGCCCCCCCCCAAAAAAAAAGAAATATGAAAACTGTATGTTCATGTCGGCTCTCTGATAGTCACTAATTGTATGACCCCGTCAGTTCACTTTGCCACTTTAGGCTTTAGTTTCATTATCTTTAAAATAAGGAAAACATTTTAGACTAGGATTTTTCAACCTTGGCACAGTTGGTATTCTGGGTTGGGTAATTTGCCGTTCTTATACATTGGAGGATGTATCGCAGCATCCTGGCTTCGTCCACTAGGTGTCAGTAGTGTCACCCAGTTGGAACAACCGAAAATAACTTCAGCCATTTTCAAATGTCCCCCTGTTGGGAGGCAGCAGACAAAAGCCCTCCTACCCTGTTTTAGCACTGCTATAATAGATCATCTTTATCTTATAATATATACATATGTAATATCATGGTAGAGATTATATATACTGAGACAGCGTTGGATATTTCCGGAAAAGGCTCTTTGACCACTTAGTGGGATGTTATAGAGGAAGTATTCTAATATTGTTATTCTTATAAAGGCAATTTTCTTTAGCTCCTATAAGAGAGAAGCAAAAAAATGGAGAAAGGCCAGAAGGGTTGGCAACATCAAGCTCTTGGCAACGTGCAAGATGCTGGCAACTTAAAGGCATTGAAAAAAAGAATTTAAATGGAGCCACTTTAAATGGAGTCAGAGCTGCCATCCCCAAGCAATGACCTTTGCACGTCTTATTTCTCAAACTCTTGGAGCGCTAAACTAGGCAAAATAACCTTTGGCCTGGGCCTAAAGCAGCACTGTTTCCCAAACAGCTGTAAGTAAAGATAATAAGAAAGTAGGTGTTATGACTACCAGACTAAAAATTAAAACCATTCTTTAGAATTAGCATCACTGTGTTAGATTCTCTGAACAATAGGAATTCCTCCAGTTCATGTAATTCATTCCTTTCCCTTTCTCATAAATAATCCTTGCCTTCCCTTCTACTGAGAACACTATTTGGGTTTCTGCCTGAACCAATGCTTTCCTAACAGCTATTCTTTTGGATGGGTCAAATGTTTGTTGCCTCTCACTTTGGCCTCACAGCAGTCAGAGGAATGAGAAAGAATAGATGAAAAAGGAGAAAGGGTGAAATGCAGCACTGATCCTCAAAGAGGTGAGTCTTACTTGGGAAATGGTTGTCTTTTCAGATCTAAACTACCAGTGGCAACCTTGAGCTCAGTAATGGATGGCAGGCACAGTTACCACAGAGCCTGTCAGTGGGGGATGCTAGGCTTTTTGAATGAATAGGAATTTATGTAAGTACACATGATTTTGCAACATATCACCTGTTAATAGTAATGTAAGGAAAAAAAATTTTCCAAATAATATTTGGGGGGAGTGGGGGGAACAGGAGCTGAGTGGGAGGCTTGGTTTGCCTAAAAAAGTGTAGTCATTTTTGGGGTTCCAATGACCACTAGATGGTGCTATGTCCGACTACTACCTCAAGCATGGCTAAATTCTTAGGGTGTTTTCTGAGCTTCCTAGCTTATTTTCTCAGTCCTTTCTAAATAATTTTGCTTTTGCTATCTTCCAAATGAAAGGTGCCTGTCAATTAATAAAAACTTTTTCCCATTCAGAACATATTTACTTCCAACACCTTGTTAATCCCTACTTCGGATTCAAGCTACACCCATTTCTATCACAAGCAACTGGGGAACAAAGGCTCAGGCTCAGAAGGCACTGGGACATATTGTGTCCATAGCAAGGGATTTGTTCTTTTTGAGAATTTTAATTAAGGCCATATCCAGGTGATTTAGTAACACTACTATTGGCAAGTATAAGCAAAACTGATAAAAATCTTTTAAACTTCAGTTTCTTCAACACTGCTGACTGATCTTGTCAGAGATGAGTTTTGTGCATACCCTTGGCAGTCTGAGAGATTAAAAAGGGAGAAGTTAGACTACTGATGTGTTTTGAGAGGCTCTGAAATACAACACTGTGCTACAAAAGATAGCTCTATGACTCGTGTGTCTGATCACGTGGCAGTTAGAGAGGGAATGTGGCCATTATATACCAGAGTGACAGGGCAACCCCGTGTCAAAGTGTTATTTTCCAAGGGCTCATTTAAGCAAATTATCTACTAACTGAGAAGTTGTGAAATTCACAGTCTACTGAACTTTTTAATCACTTGAGGATTAGATGTCTTTCTCTTGTGTGAATCTTTAAGCCAGTCTACCCACTATAATGAGCCAAGGGAATGGACCCCTGAAGTTGTGACACGTGGTTCTGTTTGTTTCTAAGGGAGAAAGACAGTTGCTGCCCCTCATCAGTAGCCCCACTTGTACAGCAAAACAGTAAGAGACCCTCAAGGAGGACGGGGTGATGGTCAACAGCGGGTGCAGGGCGGGTGGGTGGAATTACCACAATCACTGCAGTTCCATGTTCCATTTAAAACCTTGTCAGAAGCAAAACAGAGATGGACTCATAGACAGAGAGCAGGCTGGCAGCTCTGGGTCAGGGATGGGGGTGGAAGGATAGAGCAAAATAGATTTAAAAAGAGAGAGAACTCATGGACACAGAAAAAAAAGACAAACCGGTCTTAGAGGTGGCTAGGGTTAGGTGGGGAACAGGTAGAGTAGAAGTTAAATGAACCAAAACCTGCCCTCATGTGTTTACTAAATACCTCTATTTATGAATTAAAATATTAATACACAATAATGCATATTTTCACATATTCCCTATCAAAATAATGGAGAGGAAAAGTGAGCACAAGTGAAACAGCCAGGACTTTGGGTTGTTAAAGCAAGTGTGAAATTCCATTTCACACTCTTATCTAGGGCAGGGCCCGAGTCTAAATGTATCTCCCTTAGAACTCACTAAAAAAAAATAATTTTTTTCTTAGCATAGTACAAACATCTTGGTAAAAATCTTTATCAAACCAACAAACCAAAACAACTGATTTAAAGATCTAAAGACAATGAGGAACATAATGGGGGATGGTGGAGGAAACCCCTTCATACTTCCAGCCAGGAGTTTGTGCACAGGTCAAATCACTGTTTTAGAGTTGGGAGATCAGTCCCATTGATGGCCCACAGATTTCCCCCAAGGGCATGCATTGCCTCTGTTCTGGAGAAACACTTCCTACACTGTCCCGTGTCTCTCCTTCGGCTTCTTGCTTCCACTACCCACAACTGAATGTGTTTTCTGTGGAGGAAAAAATGAAGTTCCTCAATAAAACCTGTTTGGACAATACTATATACTATATAGCCTCTTCTTAGAGATTCCTGGTGCACATGAGCATATGAAAGGGTATCAAAATATCTGAGAGGTTCTAGGGAAAGAAAATCTGTGTAACTGAATTTATTGTTCCCAAATCTAAATGCCCTTTCCTGTCCCCACCCTCACCCCCAGGAATACCAGCATTTCACAGACCACCGGTATTCTGTAGTAGAGTTTTGGGAACATGCTTCCCCAAGGATAAAAGTGTTACATTTTCTTGCTACATTACAAGGATTGTGAAGATTTAAAGTACTTACCGAAAGGATCTACTTAATATCCTGAGAGTTCATATTTTTGCTTAAATTTGGCTTCTTGGTGCAGTTGTTCAGCTTCTGCCCTATCATTCTTCTGATGGAGACGTCATCGGTGTTGGGAAACAACTGTTTGGTGACTCCTGTAAAGACCACAGTCACATGCAAACACTCTGATGAGGCCTTTGCATCTCACAGTATGAACTGAGATAAGACATACAGCAATCCACATTATAATCTTGCCTTCATTTTGTGAAAGCAGCCCAAACACCCATGAGACATTTAAATAGATGAATATACAGGAAGGTTTTACAAAGTAAAGCAAGACATAACAAAGGTCTATGTTATATATTCAGAACATATGTATTTGTCTTCCTATGGTACCACTTGGCTTTAACTTTGCTACTTGCTCCGAAAGCTGTCTCTTTGCTCCAAAATGTTAGGAATTTAATTTTATCCACCCCAACATCAGCTGAGACAACTGGAGTCCAACTGACCTTTTTCCAAAGGAGAAATTACATGCCATTAAAATACAGAGAGCTGGCATTCCACGACTCCCTAAATTCGTTGGACATTTGCAACAAATTTAGATGAAAATCTAAATTATTATATTGAAAGAAGTTTATTAACTTAAAAACCACAAATAAGAGTCAAATTAACCTCTATCTTTCTAGAATAAAAAATAAGAAATAGAACCAAGATAAAAAAGACAAAATAAGATATAAGCTGTTACCGAAATTTTGGTCGAAAGGATTTTAAAAATTAAATTTACTTTTCTAAAGCTATAAATTTTATGAAGCCAACCATTTCAGTGATATAAAATTGAGTTTTCGTTTAATATCTACTTTTAATGTAAAAATTTTCTACAAAGTGTTTCATATTGAATAGGGTTTAGACTATCCTGAGATTGCTTCTTTCATAGAAAAATAAATTTGAAGAAAAAGATCACAAAGGAGTAAGTTAACCTTGAAGGGTTAAATAATTTCAGATTTCTGTGACAATGCAATACAGTCATATTATCACCTATAATTTCTTGAACTTCATTCTGATTCATAGCCGGCTTGACAGCTTTCTCCCGTGAAGTGGAGGATTTTGCGCCCGTCAGGCTGTGTGTGGCCATGTACTCGTTTGTGTAAAGCACTTGCATTAAATCATTAATAAACTTCTGAGGCTTGCTCTTGTTACAGCGGGCAATCTGCCATTTTTCAATCTTGAACTAAAAAATAAAAAAGTGACAAACAACATTGGAAAAAGAAAAAGAAAGTGATAGCTGGAGAAAGATATTACTCATTATATCATACCAGAAAACAAAATCAACCTTCTTTAAGGTGATGTATNCAGCTTTCTCCCGTGACGTGGAGGATTTTGCGCCCGTCAGGCTGTGTGTGGCCATGTACTCGTTTGTGTAAAGTACTTGCATTAAATCATTAATAAACTTCTGAGGCTTGCTCTTGTTACAGCGGGCAATCTGCCATTTTTCAATCTTGAACTAAAAAATAAAAAAGTGACAAACAACATTGGAAAAAGAAAAAGAAAGTGATAGCTGGAGAAAGATATTACTCATTACATCATACCAGAAAACAAAATCAACCTTCTTTAAGGTGATGTATGATACTTTTAGGATACACTTTGTATTTCAGGGGCTTGGGCTAAATATTACCTTTGATATGATTCCGAATATGTATGAGGTGGTTGTTCCAGAGTATACACAAAACTTGTTATGGAATCTAGATTTGGTGCTTCAACTAAGTCTGGGGGGCAGAATAATGGCCCACTGAAGATATCCATACCCCATGCCCTGGAACCCGTGGATGTGTTACTTACGTGGGAAAAACAACTTTGTAGGTAGGGTTAAAGTTATGAGATTGGAAGATTATCCTGGATTGTCCAGGTGGGCCCCATCTCATTACAGGAGCCTTTGCATGCAGAAGAGGGAGGCCGAAGAACGGGTCAGGAGACAAGACACGAAGGAGGAGAGATTCAAAGAGTGGGAGGGATTTCGCTCGCCCTGGCTGGCTTTGAGGGCGGTGGAAGTGGGCCTCCAAGCAAGGAATGCGGTTGCCTCTAGAAGCAGGCATGGCGTTCAGCTCCCGGTCAGCAGGGAGACTGGGACCCAGTGTGTACAACCACAGAAACTGAATTCTGCCACCACCCAAATGAACAGGAAACAGATTCTCCCATCGAGCCCCAGAAAGGAGGGCACCTGCCAGCAGCTTGATGTCACCCCCCTTCTGACCTAAGAACTCTGAGACAGTACGTTTGTATTATTACAAATTACTAATTTTGTGGTAATCCGTTGTATGGAAAGAGAAATCTAATACACTAAGATTCAAATATCCTGAATATTAGATTTTTCATCTCTAATTATTGCTCCTGAAGTCATATTTTCTAACAATGATGCCTAATTCGAACAAAACTCTTGTCCTTTTAGCTTCTGTTTTTTTTATGAAAAGAGATTGAGAAAGTAGAAAAGGGATTTTTGTCCAGACAGCATGCAGAGGATGAAATTTACCCCCTCTCAATGACATAATTTCAAATGCAAAGCTTCTCTTCTGTCCCTGATTAAGAATCTTTTAGTTTAAAAACTTCATCACGGTCCACAGTTTGACTTTAGTTTTCTAAACTGGCTATTTGTTTCACAAATATTAGATTTAGCATAAAAAATTGTTTCATGTGATTGGAATGTTATGGTTATGACCTACAGTTTCCTAAAGGTATCTGATAAAACAATGGTTATTTTGTGCTCTTACATTAGTTTTTGTATTTAACTATATCCCAGAAAAAGACAGGGCGGGTATTTCAACTGACCTGCTTCTCATCAGTATGATGCTCTTCTTCAGCTCTCAAGGAGATTGGCGAACTGGAATTAGAATTAGAATTAGAATTACTGCACATTGAGGCAAACGAATCTGGCGAGGAGTTGTTTGTTGCTCTCCAGAGGGTGGACGCAGACGTGACCAGGGCTCCTCTACCCTTAAGCACGGCCTCCGCCATACCAACCAATTCTTCAAACTGGGTGACTGCTTGTGGTAACACTAAAATGGCAAGAAAAAGTAGCACTTTACAAAGACTTTTAATAACAGGGGCATATATACATTTCCTATTGTGTGTATATGCATAAAAATTTGCAGAACAAATTGTTAGCATTTGCTACCTTTGGAAAAGAAACACAGCAAGAAGAGTGTTTGGGACATATTTACTTTTTATTATTAATAATGTGATTGCTGCCCTGGCTGGTGTAGCTCAGTGGATTGAACACAGGCCTGCGAACCACACAATCGCAGTTCGATTCCCAGTCAGGGCATATGCCTGGGTTGCAGGCCAGTTCCCAGCAGGGGGCGCAGGAGAGGCAACCATACATTGATGTTTCTCTCCTCTCCTTCCTTTCCTCTCTAAAGATAAATAAATAAAATCTTAAAAAAATAATGTGATTGCTTAGTAATAAAAAATCATTTTTAAAACTTTTGGAGATCATATTTAAATGTTTGTGCATTGCATTGTAACTAAAATGAATGTTTTAATGAGTTCATTATTTTTCTAATTGCTGATAGTATTATTTGAAAGTGTTTAATCTCTTGTTTGGAGACATTACCAATTCTGTTATCAATCACCTACCAGATACATTTAGCCAACTTAAGGGATAAGATAAAACAAGCTGTTTCTCATCGATTAAAATAAATTTTACATGACCTTTTTGACTGGTTTGCCAGGGAGTCAAATTCCATCAAACTAATAAAAATTCATTGCCACAACTTAAATCTATTTTTTTCACATATCAAAGATGAATTCTGGTAATTAACTGAATTTATTCTTTGTTCTTTTTTTCAGTAGAAACTTACACATTCAAAAGTTTCATGTCTCCATGTAAAATGATCTTCTCTGTTGTTATATTTAGTTTGCTTCCTAAGAACAAATAACAATTTGTTGGAGTTGGAAGTCATCTTGAACCCTATTTAATTCAACTCGACACTTTATGGTTGAGGGACAAAAAGACTGAAATATTTTTCGTACTATTGAGCATATTATTGAGCATATCTTTACAATAATACAAGGTTTGACTTCTGGCTGAGATGAAGGTATAGGTAGACACACTGTGCCTCCTCGCACAACCAAAATTAAGGACAACAACAATTTAGAAACAAGAAAACAACCAGAACTGACAGAAAATTGAACTATACAGAAGTCCGACAACCATTCATCCAGACCAGTAAGAGGGTCAGAGCCGGCAGCCAGCGGAGAGGGCTCGCAGTAGGAAAAAGCGGTGGCTGGTGCACCTGGGCGCACAGGCGGCAGCCAGCAGACTCCGGGTGTGGGGTGGCAATGAGCAGACCCAGTGAGGCTGGCAAGGTGGCTGGCAGACCAGAGTCACACATTCGCACGCAGATAAACCAAACGAAATGGGAAGCGAGACAGATTGCTCAACCCAGGGCCCCACAGGAAATAAAGCCTAAAAGCACTGATTGAAAACACTTGTGGGGGTTGAGGTGCCAGGAGAGACTCCCAGCCTTACAGGAGAGTTCGTTGGAGAGACCTACAGGGTCCTAGAACGTACAGAAGCCCACCCACCCGGGAACCAGCACCAGAAGGACCCAATTTGCTTATGGGAAGCAGCAGAAGGGACTGAAATCCAAGAGAAAGTGGAGCAAGTGCCATTGTTCCCTCTTGGACCCCACCCCCACATGCAGCATCACAACCCAGCAACTAGGTTGCCCCACCCTGGTGAACACCTAAGGCTCTGCCCCTCATACATAACAGGTGCAGTCAGACTAAAAAAAAATGGCTCAAACAGAAGAACAGATCAATACTTCTAAACAACCAAGAGATAGCTAACCTATCAGATGCACAATTCAAAGCACTGGTGATCAGGATGCTCACAGAACTGATTGATTTTGGTTGCAAATTAGATGAAAAAATAAAGGCTATACTAAGGGAAATGAAACAAAATGCAGAGAGAACCAATAGTGATGGGAAGGAAACTGGGACTAAAATCAATGGAGTGGAACAGAAGGAAGAAACAACCAACCAAACAGAAAAGAGTACAGAAACAAGAATTCAAAAAAATGAGGGGAGGCTTAGGAAAATGGGACATCTTTAAATTTTCCAACATCTGAATTATAGGGGTATCAGAAGGGGAAGAGGAAGAGCAACAAGTGGAAGACTTATTTGAATAAGTAATAAAGGAGAACTTCCCCATTATGGCAAAAGAAATAGACTTCCAGGAAGTCCAGGATGCTCAAAGAGTCCCAAAGAAGTTGGACCCAAGGAGGAACACACCAAGGTACACCATAATTACATTAGCCAAGATTGAAATGAAGGAGAGAATCCTAGAAGCAGCAAGAGATAAGGGAACAGTCACCTACAAAGGAGTTCCCATCAGACTGTCAGCTGATTTCTCAAAAGAGACCTAACAGGCGAGAAGGGGCTGGAAAGAAATATTCCAACTCATGAAATCCAAAGACCTACATCCAAGATTGCTCTATCCAGCAAAGCTTTCATTTAGAATGGAAGAAAAGATAAAGTGCTTCTCAGATAAGGTCAACTTCAAGGAGTTCATCATCACCAAGCCCTTATTATATGAAATGTTAAAGGGACTTATGTAAGAAAAAGAAGATAAAAAATACAAACAGTAAAAAGACAGCAAACTCACAGTTATTAACTAAAACAAAAGCAAACAGCAAGAATAGGAACAGAACCACAGAAATGGAGATCACATGGAGGGTTAGCAACAGGGGAGTAGGAGGAGGAGAGAGGGGGAAAAGGTAGAGAGAATAAGTAGCATAGATGGTAGGTAGAAAATAGACAGGGGGAGGGCAAGAATAGTATGGGAAGTGTAGAAGCTAAAGAACTTACGACACATGGACATGAACTAAAGTGGGGAAATGTGGGTGGGAGGGGGTGTGCAAGGTGGAGGGGAATAAAGGGGGGAGAATGGGGCAACTGTAATGGCATAATCAATGAAATATGTTCAAAATAAGGTTTAAGAGCTGAAAATCAGGCATATTGATACATCTGGTATTATATTAAAAGAAAAATTGGAAAATCTACTAAAAATTATGAATTTTATATCCATTCAATTAATATTTACTAAGTACTTCTCCTTTGCACACTTATACAATCAGAAATTACTTATTGAGCATTTAATAATATTAAATTTTGACCTAGCCTCTACTCTGCAACACACACTATTCTGGGAACTTAACTCATGTTTATTTATTTAATCCTTATTGCAACTTTCTGAGATATGCATTATTATCCCCAATTTATAGATGAGGACAGTTAGGCAATGAGAGGTAAACAACCCATCCAGGGTGAACCAATTAGTGAAAAGAAGAACCAGGATTCAAATTCAGACTCTGCCAATTTCACACTGTAGACTACAGTTGACCCTTGAACAACAGTTTGAACTGCACAGGTCCATTTATACTCAGATTTTTTCCATAAATAATTTTGAAAAATGTCTGGAGATTTGTGACAATCTGAAAAAACTCACAAACTGCATAACCTAGAAAAATTAAGAAAAATTTAGGTATGGCATGAATGCATATAATACATACACAAAAACGTGTTAATCAGTTGCTCATGTTGTTGGTAAGGCTTTGCTTCAACAGAAGACTATTGAAGGTTAAGTTTCTGGAGAGTCAGCTATAAATGGATTTCCAACTGTGTGGTCAGCACTCCTAACCCCACATTGTTCAAGAGTAACTAGTTGTACTATATCATGCAGACTCTCAACATCTTCCAACCAATGAAACTGAAAGCAAACCCAGATGTGATTCCAGCTTTTTGGAAGTGACAGTGGGGTGGGGGATATCATTTACGTAACCATTCTGTGAAATAAGAATCTCCTCTGCTCAAAGAGGGGCCTACCTGGCAAGCCCCCCACAATTCCCCATAAGTTCCCAGGAGGCAATCCTAAATCCTTGGAAATTCCTCAGTAGGAGTGTCTTTGCTATTTATGGTGAGCCCCTCAGACCACACTTTATAGTTTGTGCTAAGGGGTTTCTCAGGGCAGGAATGATCTCACTCAGTAGCCAGAAAGATTTAGAGACTGAGTTCAGCTATGTAGTCAATCAATCAATCAATCAATCAGTCATGCCTATGTAATAAAAACTTTGGACACCTAAGCTCGGGGGAGCTTCCTGGATGGACAGCACCGCATGCACATTGTCACACATAAATGCTAGTGTAGCAGGCAGTTCTCTACGAGCGGAGTAGGAACAACAGGCCAGGTACTGAAGGTTACTAGGACAGAAAGCCCCGGGGTACCTACCGATGGGCAAAACTGGGGTTCAACCTCCTTCCCAGCCCCTGGGGTGGCCTTTTTTCTCCTGGCATATCACTGGTCATGCGGTTAGGACCCTCCCCTGACCTTCTCTCCCCTGGCATGTCACTAGTCCTGTGGTAGAAGCCCTTAGAGGAGGAACAAGGGAGCCAGAGAATAGCCACATGGACTTGCATACAAACCCTTACACAGCCACTTCCTTAAGCATTAAGCCCTCAGGCCAGTGAGGTTCTGACCCACCTCAAGTAACCCTAAGAACAAAGCCTCAGGTCTGTTGGCCACAGAGGCAGAGTTTTGGCCAAACTACAGATAACATCTAGGCCTCAGTTATGTTTCAGCTCCAGGCCCAGAAAAGCAGCCAGGCCAGGTGGGGCAAGACTGACATCAGGACTAGCTGTGATGACTGATGACTCCCCTGCCCTGGTGCTAACCAGTCAGTGGGGACCATTACCCTAAGGAGACACACCTGGAAAGCTGATGCTAGTCAGCTTTCCACCTAGTCAGTCTATTGAGATCTTCCGGTAAAGAGATCTCCCCTGAGATCTTCAGGTAAAAACCCTCAAGACAAAGGACTCCACCCATCTTCTCTCTCTCTCTCTCCCTCCCTCCCTCCCTCTCACAACCCACACCTAACCCGAACCCTTCTTTCCTGAGCATGTTCTTCTCTCTAGAGCACACCTGAACCTCCCCCCCGCTGCCTTTCTTCCCTCAAGTCTCGTACCTTTGCTTTCTTTCTCTTAAGCTCCAAGGGCCCTTTTTTTGTCTCTGTAACTTATTTCTTCTACCTCTCTTTCTGAAAAAACTTTCACTTGTATTTGAATTTCTTGGCTCTGAATTCTTTTCTTAGCTGAACTCAGGGACCGAGGTCTAACACCTGGTGCCAGGCTCTGCTAACACAGGAGGGTGATGCACGCTGTAAGGACAATATTCGGAAGCTACACACTTGGAAACTGTCCAGATTCTGCCCTATGTGTCTTTTCCAACAAGAACGTTTGCTGGTTCTAATTAGCATTCTTTCACTGTAATAAATGAAACCGCGAATACAATAGGTTCCACTTGAGTTGTGAGTTTCTCTAGCAAATTATTGACCCTGAGGGTGATTTTGGAAACCCCCCGAATTTGCAGTCGGTGTAAGAAGTCTTAAGCAGACTTGGCAGTTTAGAGGACAGTGCTCTTAAACTTGCAGTTTGGCTAACTCAAGGTACACCTAAAGAAATGAAAAATTACCATCATGAAGTATGTAAAAAATGATATAAATGAAGCCACTCTAAAATGGAGATAGCCGCCATTCTAGGGGAACTGCCTTTGCAAATCTTACTCCTCAAACGTGTGGAGTATTAAAACTGGCTGAACAGCCTTTGGACTGGACCCAAAGGAACACTGTAACCCAAGCAACTGTTTGAAAAGATAAGAAAGCAGATACTGTGGCTGCCAGACTGAAATTTAAAAACGTTCTTTAGAATTAGCATCACTATGTTAGCTTATCTGTATCTTTGGAAATTTCTTCCTTCTACTGATGTAATTATTCCCCTCCTCTTTCTCATAAACACCCAATTACCTTTACCTCCTAATCCAAACACTACTTGAGGTTCTGCCTGAATTCATGCTTCCCGAATAGCTACTCTTTCAGATCTCAGAAAAATGCTACTGCCTCTCAGTTTGGCCTTTTATCTTTAGGTTAACAAGTGCCATGGAAGAGAAGCATAAAATGTGCTTGACCCAGCTTGGGAAGGGAAGGGGAATAGGAAGCTTCCATGAGGTCAAGACTGACACGAGCGCTGAAGGCTGAATAGGAATTCAATAGCTAGAGGGAAGGAGGAGGGTGTCAGAGGCATAGAAAATGCAAGGTTTGTATTTGAGGAACTGCAGGAAGTCCAAAGTTAGTACATAAAGAGAAAAGGGAATTTTGTGTAAAGAGAAGTTTCAAGAATATTTACTGTGTTTTCTAATAATGAAGTTTGTGCCTGTTCATTGGAATGTCTTTGTCATTTCTGTGTGTCTCTCTCTATATTCACATATTTTCTTTTATATAATCAGGACCATACTGTATATGCAGATTTGTTCTGCATATATGTTCTGTTTTCTAATTAAGACTGTAAGTTGAATATTTTCCTATTTTATTAAATTTTCTTGGAAATATGAATTTTGAGGTCTGATTTACATGGACTCAAAGACAAGATCTTACATAAAGTCTGTGCAGACATTAAGTAGATAAAGGGAGACGAGTGTGACAAAAGGATCCACCTGGCTAATGCACACCCATCACAACGTAGAATATTTCCATCTTCTCAGAAAGTTGCTTCATGACTCTGCTAAGTCAATCCTTGGACTTGCCTTAGAGGCAACCACTCATTTGACATCTTGAGTCTTGGATAGTTTTACCTGTTCTAGAATTTCACGTAGATGAATTCAAACATTATATTCTCCTCTTTTTGTCTGACTTTTTCCCCCCTGTATAATGTTTTGGGATTCATTCATGCTATTTGGTCATTCATTGTTTTTGTTGTTACTAATACTCAACTACATGGATACTCCATGACTAATGTATCCATTTACCTGTCGATGGGTTATTTTCCATTTGAAAGTACAACTTTAATGGTTCCCTAAGATTCTAAGGTACTGATGTTCTATTATTTATTTAAATGTTCCTTTTTTTCCTTTTGGACTTTAGGTTGCTTCCGGTTTTTCTTTATTACAAACAAAAATCTGACAAACTGTTTAGCACATACATACATTTTCATATGCATCTATAACCATGTCAATGCTATAAATTCCTGAAAGCATAGTAATAAGGTCAAAGGTATAAATGATTTTAGACTCAATGAATATTGCTGAATTGCTCTCCAGAAAGATTCTGCCAGCTTAAGTGCCTACTAGCTATGTAAGAAGTCGGCCACTTCACTGCACCATCAATAACATGCATTGATCAGTAACAACAGCCTTCACTATTTTGGTTGGCTAAAATCTTAGCACTGTTTAAATTGTAGTTATTTGATTATTGTGAAATTAAATATATATTTGTTTAGGATTCTTTGAACTTTTTCTGTGAATTATGTGTTAGACCATGTAATATTAATACTTTTTCTATTTTATAAGAACATAAATGGTTTTTGTAAAGTGCTCATATGAGTGGCCAGTACACCATAAGCACAATATGTTAGCTATTCTTATGAACTCCCTTATGCATTGAGTATTTTAACCTTTTATTTCTCATAATAAATTGTAATTTTCTTAGAGTGTTTATCTTTTAATTTTGAGATTTTTTTGAAGCACACACACATTTTTAGTTTTTATTTTGGTTAAAGTAGCAGTAAACTGCTACTTTATTTATTTTTTGTATGTTACTTATTTTATGCTTTAAAAGTCAGTGATCATTCAGATCAGATAAATATTGCCCAAAAGTCTTCATAGCTTAAACATCTTTTTACAAGTAAGCTCTCCCCAAATATAATTTTCAGACTATCAATGGAAAAATCTAAACACAAAAATAGTAGACACCCACATACCCATCTTCTTGATGTAACTCACAGCCATCTTTTTTCAGCTATATGCCCATTCACCTTTTCTCCACCCTCAAAACTACCTGAAGCAAATCATAGGCTTTATCTCATAGTATCTGTAAATATTTCCATATGCATCTCTAGAACGTAAGAAATTTAAAATATATAACTATGACTCCATTGTCACAGCCAGGAATACTTAACAATAGGTATTTAATGTCATTTAAAAAAAACCTAGTAAATGTTCAAATTTCTCTGATTGTCTCATTTATTTTAAAGTTAGTTTGAATCAGGTATCAAATAAGGTCCATTTATTACAACTGGTCGTTGTCTCTTTCATCTAAACTATAAGCTTCCCCTCCCTAGTTTTCCTTGCAGTTTATTAGTTGAAGAAACTGGGTCATTTGTCCAGCAAAGCTTCCTGTAGTCTGGGATTACAACCCCAAAATGATGTTTAATGTATTTTTGTGTTCCTTGTATGAGTTACTAATTGCTCATATTTAAGCAGTCTTTTAGTTCCATCACATGGCATTTCATTCATGGTTACTTTTTTGGTGATATTTGTAGTCACTGATGACCACTCATCACTAGTTAGATCACTAGTTAGATTCACTAAGTCATAGGGGTTGCAAAATGTATTTGATTTTTTTCTTCTTTGTTTATTAGTTAGAATTCTACAAAGGGAAACTTTCTCTTTTCAACTATTTGTTCATGTGGAGGTTCATTTCACATAATAATGGTAGAATAAGCATTTGATTTTTTGGTCTGTATTTGCTAGCTCTCAAAATAATGTTGGTTCTTTCAGATGACCATCAAGTTTTTTCCCCTACGCAAACCATTAGGAATCATGCATTTAAACATATGTGATATGTTTCTGTCTATTGTGCTTCTCATTCTTACTGGTGCTCAAATTGCCCCACGTTTGACCAGTGGCAACCTCTCCTAGCTGACGTGTCCACATAGTCTTTGCTAACTTTCTTGCTTTCAGGTATGAAAAGATGTTCAAATATAGTAAGTATTTCCTGTTCAAGCCTCCTGACAAGGCTCATCTTGTACATCTCCTGTGCAAGACCCTGAATTAGCCATTTCTACAAAGAACCCTTACTCCTTTAAGTGGAAAACGGTGTTTGAAGATCATATCCAGGTGCTAGGAGGGCTTTTTGCTATTGGATTCTTGTTTGCAGGCCTACTTAATGAACAATATTGGAATATATTTATTATTAATTTTTAAAGATAAAATTCATCGTGTTTAAACAGGTACTTCCCCTTTAAATTCAGAACATGGAGATTTCATTTAAACTCTAGTTATGTGGTTAGTATGCCACATGGTGTTAAATGAGGACCTGACTGGAATCTGCCCCTTCCCCTACACACTGGGGTTGACTTGAATAATTTATCCTTTTCCTCATTGACTTGCAGGACTCACTACATAAATGACCAGGCCCAGTGCAAAAATGAAAATGCAGGACTCCTTGTTGAAAACTTCATAAGATTTTTAATATGGTATCACCAGAGCCTGTGACCACTGTGTGGGGCCTTTGTGAGAGCAGGGCCCTGTGTGACTGCACAGGTGACACACCAGGCAGCTGGCCCTGACGACCTGTGACAGTGAGCACCACAACAGCAAATACTTACAGGGCATCTGCTACAGCCTGACTCTGTTCTGAATGCTTACATGTCACCCAGGTAATTTCCTTTATTATTTCTATTTTTCAGATGAGGAAACTGAGGCACAGAGTGGTTAAACAGCTTGTACAAGGTTACACAGCTAGGAGGTGGCAGAGCCAGGGTTTGTATCCAGGGTTCTGGCGTCTCTAAAGCCATGCTCTTGACCTCGCTGCTGTAGTTCCTCAGGATCATTTCCCTATCATACACAGGAAGTTCTGTCTGGGAGACATCTTTCTGTCCATTAATCTGCTGACTCTTGCCCTGGAAAGTTGCTTTTAATTATTGTAACTTTATCTTGTTTAATGTTGAAAAGTTTTGTCCTCACATTCCTTTTCAGAATGTTCTTAATTGATTTTGCCTATTATTCTTTCAGGTTAACTTTAGAATGATTATTGTCGAATTACCAAAAGCCAACCAAAAAATTACTGGAATTTTGATGGAGATTCCATTCAATCTAGTAGTTATTTGAGATGAATGGGATCTTTCCCTCTCATGTTGGAATGAGACATATCTCTCCATTTAGTTGGGCTTGTATTATTTCTCCATTGAGTTTTGAATTTTTCTTCAGAGATCCCACACATTTCTTGTTAAAATAATTAGTAGATATTGTGTAATTGTTTCCAATTAATATGAAATTTTTCATTTTTGAAGGAAAATAACTGACCATTTTTGCTCTACATATAGGAAACAACTTACTGATTAAAAGAAATGGTGGCTACTGGATTTGGGCCATCTATTATATACTAGGTATTTGTTATTTTTTAAATAAAATAAGGCTTTTGATGAAAAACAGGAGGCCTCTGTCCTATCACTAGGACCCTGATTACCACTCCTAGAAGCCACTACCTCCAGCCCATTTAACTGTTTCTTCCAGTAGTTACCTTCACAGTCTTAAATAACACTATACACGTACAACTGTTTATTGATTTTCTCAGATTCACACAATTATTTATTGACGTGCAGCTATGTAATATAATAGTGCAGCTCCTTTCACCCAGCCATGTAGAAACACACACACGCACATATTACTCACTTGCAAACATATGCACAATCCTCACCTTTTCCATCATTCCAGTATAGTGGTTACACAATTGTTAGTTTAATCAATATTGTGCTTCCACTATTTTAGTGATATAAATATTACTCACAATTCCTTTCCTTTAAAACAAGATTTTTCCCTTAGAATTAATAATCTCATTTTTTAGCTTGCTTTAAAAAATTTTTTCTTATGTATCTCTACACCTCCTACCAAAGGTGTAAAATGCCTTTCAGTGTGTTTTGATACATTGTGGTATTTATCAATTTCATATTTGTCTTGAAGACATCTCTGCAGGGACCTTCCATACGTCTCCGTGGTCTGGACTAGATCCTTCTCGGCGACCTGTCATTCTGGAGCCTCCCTCACTATCATTCTGTGGCTCCTCCTGGCCGTTCTCCTGAATCCAACCACTCATTTTCTGGATGCTATGTCTTCCCCTGTTCACTCTCTCATTTTGGAGGAGACATCCTCATTAGCTTTTGAAAAAGAAAGCACGGGAAGCACATACTGAGAGGTCGTAGGTGTGAGAATATAGCTTTACCCTCACACTGGGTTGATAATAATGTCACTGGGTATTGAAATCTAGGTTTAAATCATTTCTCTTCAGAATTTCGAAGGCGTTGCTTAATTACCTTGGAGCTTCCGGTGTTGCAGGTGGGAAGTCCAATGCCATTCTGGCTCCAAATTCTCAGCACATGATATGCTGTCGTCTCTGAAAACTTTTCAATCTACCCTTTATTTCTGGTGTTCTGACATTTCACAATGTTATGCTTTGCGCAAGCCTTTTTGCTTTTTGTGGTATCTTTTAATTCAGAAATTTGTGTTCTTCAGTTCCAGAAATTTATTGTTCATTTTTAAAAATAGCATCTTCTTCTTCCCTTTTCTCTCTTTTAGGGCCTCTTGTCTTTGGAGTTTCTACCTTCTGGACTAATTCACTATAATAATAGTGAATTAGTCTATAATAACTAGTCTATAATAATAGAATGCAAGTCTTTTCTATTTTACTTTCCTTTGTCTTCTTGCTCCAATATCTACAGCATTTTTTTTTATTTAACTTCCAGACACTTTATGGAATTTCTAGGTCTCCCCTATCACTTTGTTCTTTAATTTTCTTTTCTTAAACTACCCTGTTCTTGCTTCATGAAAATTTCTTCTGCTCCCTGCATTTTGTTTTCTTTGACCTTATTTTTCTCTGTTTGTTCTTATCTTCACATTCCACGTTAGAGGATTTCATCATATAATTACACCCCTTCCCTCTGCTGTGCCCAGTTTCCTAAAGTCCATAGCTCTAGGTCAACCTCTCCTGAGAATGAAAGCCTGTCTTCCGCTATGGCAAAGAGGGGTAGTCGCGGGCTCCATCGGAAGAATATGTAACTCTGTGGTCCAAAGCGTCTTTACATAGGTTTTGCAAAGATTCCTCCCGTTTTCACACTTTGGCCCTCTAGTAATTCATTTCATAGCACAATTCCTTCCGCAGCTGTGTTGAGTGATTTGGCGTATTTCTTTTTAATTTCTTGGCCTCTATCTTCTCCCCACCCCCATCATGGACTTTGAGTTTTCAGATTTCTCCAGACTTAGTCAGTCACTGTTCATCAATCTGCTTTTCAGCTTCTAAAATTTGATTGGCCTCTTTTACCCACTGTGGTCTTCCCTGGAGTGTTCTTGTTGTGCTTTTATGTATTTTAAGTTTATTTTTGGTGGGGATTCAAGAAAAAAGGGAGATTCACACATTTTTTATTTGAGTGTTTTGTTATATTTAAACAACCTGGGGAAACATGTATTGATTTTTATTCCTTGTTTAGAAAAAGATTTTATTTATTAATTTTTAGAGAGAAGAGAGAGAGGGAGAAACAGACGGAGAGAGACATCGAGTGGCTGTCTGTCGACGGCCTCCCACTGGGGACCTGGCTGGATTTCAGTTTGTGTGGTGATGCCCAACCCACTGAGCCACACCAGCTAGGGTAGGTTTTTTATTCTTTACTGAAATCTCACTAGTTATAAAAGTTGAGTTTTTTGTCGATGCTTTGTTTTTCCTAGGTATACGTTCATTTTCTACAAATAATGACAATTTAAAACCCTTCTATAAATAGGTATGTAACTGTTTTCCTTTTATGTCTTATTCTGAGGATCAGTTGTGGCCCATAAGGTATGTTTCAAATGCTTAACACACACAGACTTGCCATTCTGAATCTCTAGACAAGCATATATATTCTGGTATTTTTTTTTTAGCTACTAGGCTTAGAAAAACTGAGAGACAGCCTGGTCCTTAGTTCAAAGAATTATCAGGAACGTTACTATGTAAGAGATGAATAACCACTCTCTGTACTCTTCTCTCAGATCCCTTTCTTATTGAATTATCCATGAAATTTCAACTTTCTGGTACCTTCCTCACTCTTGACTGTGGCTTCACAAGGAGGCCTACTAAGGCTATGTCATTTAAATTTGTAAAACACTCCCTTCTCTCTCAAATCCCAACTCTTCTTTCCTTCCTCTATTTTTTCGTAGCACTTATCACTAGCTAACATTTTATATAATTTACTTATTTAAAAAATATTTTTGAGTGTTCTACTCCACTAGAATGTAAGCTCAGTGACAGCAAGAATCTTGGTTTTGTTCACTGGATTCTCCTCGGTACTTAGAGCAGTGCCTGACGTATAGTGGGACTTCATACACATCTATAGAATGAATGAATGCATGCACAAATGCTGCAGCGGCAGCTGGCAGATACTAACTTTTCCTGTTGTCCAAAGTTCAGCCAATAGAAAGCTTTACTACTTAGTTTCTAGGGGTACATTGTAGTGTGTATGTATAAAGAGGGAAGGCAGTATTACATATGTATTCAATTAGACAGAGTTGTAAGTGCCAGAGAGGAAACAAAGCAGCGGATGGGCTACAAAACAGTGAAAGGAAAGAGGCTGAAATTTGAGATGGAGGGAGGAGGTCAGGGAAAAGGTGCATTTAGAGGGAAGATTTGAAGTAAATGAGAGTACAAACCATACGGATATCTGGGGGAACAACATTCCAGGCCAAGGGAACGGCCATTACAAGGACACTGAGGTCAGATTATGCCTCCTGTTTCCAAGGAAAAGTAAGTGAGGCTGGATTACTGAGAAAAGGGGAGGGAGTAGGAGACCACAGGGCCAAAGAGGTAAGTGGAAAGGAGGCGGCCAGATCATTCAAGGATTCAAAGATCTTAAAAATGACTCCTATTTCTACTCTGAGTGAGATGAAAATGCACTGAAGGGGTCTGAAGAGAGGAATGACATGAACTGAGTGATGTTTAGCAGGATCACTCTTGTTCCTGCATTGAGAACAGATGACGGAGGAGCAAAAGCAGAAGTAGAGACGCCAGCTAAGAAGTTGCCATCGTAATCTAGAGACAGTGGTGGCTTGGAGCAGAAGGGCAATAGTCACAGTGGTCGAAAGGATTGTATTCCAGAAATGTTTTGAATGTAAAGTCAGTAGGACCCACCAATGGACTGAGTGTAAGGTGTAAAAGAAATATAGAAATGCAAAACAGCATCGTAGTTTTTGGCTTGAGAAACTGGGATGATATCATAAGCACCAAACAAGATGAAGAATGAGAGACAAGTTGAGGGAGAAGGACAGGAAGGTGACTTGGGACTTGTAAGTGTGGGATGACGATGGTGAGTCATGTCAAGTGTGCAGTTGGACAACGAGCCTAAAGGTAAAGGGGGAAGTCTAGGCTGGAGACAGGAAGCCAAGAATCGTAGCTTATGGGTGGATTTTAACACCATATCATTGGACAGGATCACCTATAGAGTGAATGCAGAGAAAAAGGAGAAAAAGAAGCCCTGGGCTTCATCAAATATTTGGAGGGTAAGATAATAAAAGGAATCAGCCGAATAGACTGAAATGGAAAGTTCAGCAGTATAGAAAGAAAACCAATGAATGTGGTATTTTAGAAGCCAAAGAAAGAAACTTTTTCAAGAAAGGAGAGGTGGCCAAATGTATCAAATTCTGGTAACAGGGCACCTAGGATTACCACTGAGAAATGACCTTTGGGATTAGCAGTATGGAATGCGGTGGGTTAAGTTGTGTCCCACCCAAAAGATGGGTTGGAGTCCTAACCCAAGTACCTCAGATTGTGACCTAATTTGGAGATAGAGTCTCTACAGATGTAATCAAGTTAACATGAGGTCCTCAGAGTGGGTCCTAATCTGATAAAACCAGAGTCCTTATCAAAAGGGGTACGTGAGGCTGCGGAGAGACAAGCGCACAGGGACAACCCCATGAGAAGACCTGCATTATGTCGCCTCAACTCACAGGAAGACCAGGAGCTGGGACAGAGGCCCGAATAGATCCTTCTGCAGTGCCCTTTGAGGAAGCATAGCCCAGCTGGCATCTTGATTTCAAACTCTGTCCTCCAAAACTAAGGGAAAAATAAGGAAATTTCTATTGTTTAAGCTCAGAAGTTCTATTGTTTAAGCCCAGTGTGTAGCACTTTGTCACTGCAGCCATGGCAGACTAATACATGGCGATGCTTGGTGGTGATCATATGAAAAGAAATCACAATGGAATGGTAAGGACCCAACTGAAGTGGGACCCAGAGAGAGTAAAAGGGGAAAACGGAACACCATGTGTAGAATCAAGTCATTTAAGGAGTTTTCCTCTAAAGAGAAGGACAGAAATAGGGTGGAAGGCAGAGAATCAAGTGGCCTGAAAGAGGGGTTTTCTTTTTTATGGGAGAAATAATAGTACATCTGATGCCACTGAGGATTATTTATTACAGAAGGAACTTGATTGTGCAGGAGAGAGCAGGGAGAAACTCTGGAGCCATATCCTTGATTAGCTGAAAAAGGATGGAAATGGACACAGAGATGGAGGTGCTGCCTTTGCTGGACAAGAGAGTGGGTCATTCGTGAGTGACAGGAGAGAGAGGGGAGCTGCAGGCCCAAGTGCAGAGAGATGCTAGTCTCTTCACATGCTCCCCCTTCTCACTGAAGCAGGGAGCAAAGTCGTCAAGTGAGAGTAATAATAAGGGAGGAGATGTGGGAAGTGGGCAACTGCAGAGAAAATGAAATGGCAATCCGGGAGCGTAGGAGAGTGGAGAAACTGGTCATCCTAAGTGATTCTTTTCACACCGTAGAAACTGATTTGCTACTCTTTGATTTGAATTTTCTCATCTATACTTATTACAAAAGTTGGCCTATAATTTTTTGGATGGTGTTTATATATCGAGTTCTGGTGTCAGTTACCGAGCACCTATCATGCACCGTACACTGGGGATTTCTTTCAATTATCTCATTTTAACTCTCATAAAAACCCTCTATTTTACAGATGAGGAAATGGAAGCTGGGTCTGAGGGGATGCAAAGTGACATGGCCAAAGTTGTGTAGCTGGTAAGCAGAACTAGGGTTCAAAGCAAGGTCTATAACTCCACAATCAATACTTTTCACCAGCAATTTATATTAACTTTAGGTTTATAAAGCTTTTTTATCTTAATCTAAGTTTTGGAACAAATTAACAGGTTATATGAATATGAGCAGTGTCTATTGTTTTTAAATTTTTTATTCATTTATTTTTAAAAGATGGGATGGGAGAGAGAAAGAGAGAGAGAAACACTGCCTCTTACATGCTCCCAACTGAGGATCTGGCCTGCAACATAGACATATACCCTGACCAGGATTCAAACCAGCGACTTTTCACTTCTCAAGCTGGTGCTCAATTCACTGAGCCACACTAGTCAAAGATATTGCTGCTGTTGTTTTTTTTTAATCACAAAATCCTCACCAGGGAAAGCCATCTGTTATACAAATGCAATGTTTCAAGTTGAAAAAGTAAAGAAGAGATAATGGCTTGTTATAAACATCATATAACCATTCATCTGTGGCTGTTTCTACTTAAAACTATGAAGGCTTCATTTAATAAATATTCTGAGGAAAGCAGGTGATCATTACTCTATTACTCTCACTCATCACCATGTTCTGTCTCACCATTTCGGCCTCTACGAATATCGTAGAACTGTCCTGTTTATTCCCAGTGCCATCGCCCTCGGCTAGGCTGCCATTGTGTTAGTCTGGATGACTGCGACACAGTGCAAGTTCCTCCCCACCTTCTTTCTTCTGTCACTTGTACTCATTCTGTACACAGTAGCCAGAGAGCTTTATTTCAGATTGTTCTGTCTATTTACTGTTTACAACGCATGCTGCCCACCGTAGGATATAATTGCCAACTATTCAGCTGTATAATATAGTGCACGGTGCTAAACTACAAATGGAAAATGTAATATTTGAAGAATAGACACTTAAACACAACAGAGAATCCTACTGAAAGGCATTGTGCCAAGTGGTTTCTAATTTGCTTATGCTGATCTTTCTCCTTAATAAATCTCCAACTACGGGGATTATTTTCCGGAACCACTCCTCCCAACTCCAAAGCTGCCATTTAATATATGGCCGCTTTAATTCTAATAGTTCTATAATGTAGCAATTGTCAACCAATTGCAAATGGTACCCTGGTATGCCACAAGAATTTTTAAAACATGCAATGACTGACTATTTAGTCAGGGACACTGGCCTCTTTCCCCTTAGACTGTCAAGTAAAAAAAATGACAACAGCCAACACAATAGTGGTTGGTGTGAATGAACCAAAATTATACCTATTCTTGTCAGATAGGCAAAATACATATTTTTTTAGTGTGCTTCAGAAGTTTAGTGATTAGTTTATGTGTGCCATGGGCTGAAAAAGGTTGAAAATCACTGCTGTAGTGCGTGAAAGCAGGCCCCATTTTCTAGTGTTTTCCTCAGCACAGGGGATTGAGACAAGCACATCATGAACGCCTTAACATACTTGTTTTGTTTTACTAAATCTTTTCTCTCCGGGGCCTATCAGTAAGTTGTGTATATATTAAATGCTCAATAAATGTCTGTTGAACAGTGTTAAATAAACACAATATATGGTATTTTGTAGGAATAATTAAAAACGTTCTACACAATAAACTAGCAGCTTCAATAAGTGCTTCCATATTAAATTATGTAATCACAGATTTTCTTAAACTGTGAATGTTTCCCCTCGGAGGTCTTGATTTTTTTCCACTCTTGACAGCTTATGTGCAGTATTTTCCACTCATAATGTACTTTCCCTTTCATGCAGAGATGCCAATTTTCTCAAAGTTTACCTTGAAGCGTGACCAAAGACTGCCGAAGTCGACTGTTTTCTTTCCGGATGTTCGTTAGTTTTTGTTTCAGGCTTTTTATTTTCGTGCACAATTCCTCCTTTGACAATTCTTCTAAAGGCTCTTCGTCCTCACTGGAGCTCTCTCCAGGCAGAAAGGCGTTTCCCGAAAATGGGTCTCTCTAAAATACAAGGCAGGTATGGTAAAGGAAGCTTCGGAGTGACGTCAGTGACTCATCCTACATCCTGCATGCCGGAGGGACCTACACTTTCCTGCTCTCCCAGGCACTTCCTGCCCACGAGAGGAGCTGGGCTTTCACTAATGAGCTGGCCCTGGCTTCGTCGTCCGCTGCCCGGGGAACTCAGAAGAAGGGAAGAACGTCAACCTTTTATGTGCATGGGTCATGAAGATAAGAAATCAGGATTCTGACTTTCTGCCTACCTTCTGTGAGAACTATAAAGTAGGAAAATAGTGTAACAGAGTAGAATCAACAAGATTCTACCATTCAGATCTTTGTAACTCATCCCCATTCTTCATTTCTCCCCTACTTCTCATTCACACCCTCTCTGTTGCCATGAAGACAAATTTGGGTTTACTGCATCAGAAAAAGGTAAGACAAGATTCACTTAGAAAAAAGCATCCGTGTTTGCATTTGAGTTTTAAAATAGTTCTGAAGGTCAATAGCAAGATAATAGACTGAGCACACATGCACTTGAGTTGTAAAACCCCACTGTGTTGAGACAGAAAAGAATTTTCTCCAATTATTACCAAATTGTCATCTATATCTATATCTATATCATCTATATATACAAACCTGAAAAAGTGGAGCATAGAGTGGAACTAATAAAGATCTAAACCTAGATACTTGGAGTACAAGTTTTTTTAAAAAAATATGCTTTACACTGGATTGAGCGCGGGCCTGCGAACCAAACGATCGAGGTTCGATTCCCAGTCAGGGCACATGCCTGGGTTGCTGGCCAGTTCCCAGCAGGGGATTCACAAGAAGCAACCGTACATTGATATTTCTCTCCTTCTCTCCTTTCCTTCCCCTCTAAAGATAAATATATAAAATCTTTAAAAAACATGCTTTATAGTAGAAGAGGTAAAGGCACGAATAAGGAAAGTTCCTGCTGCACAGGAAGGAAAGAGACATCCTGGTGCTGGGGGTGGAGTCTAGGGAATCAGGAACTGGAGTGTCAGGATATCAGATTCAATTGTCCTTGATCTTCCTGCCATTTGGGAAGAAGAAAGACATATTAGAGGGGTAGGGACATATCATACAAACATCCAGATAAATACGGGGTAATTCTAGAGCAGCGGGTTGGCTCCTTGCTTCTCAGTCCATTATAAACTCCCTAAAGAGGTTCCATGTTCAGCATAACATCAGGGCAACAGGGCACCTCTCTGGGCTGTCGACGAGAAATGGCCAAAATGGGTGTCTGGACAAGCAGACCTGAGACAGCATCCAGATTTCCCAGAGCTCATGCAGAACAGCTAGAGAATCCAAATGGTCCCAGTGTCCTGGGCAGGAAATAGGTAAGTGCGGGGGAAACTGGTAAAACAGAGATAGTTTCGTATGTACACGGAGAGGCCACCGGGTGCCAGAACCTTATAGAACATGGCAGCAGGTGCCAGGATGGTCAATTTTGGTAGCAGGTGCCAATAGAACCCTTAAAGAACCTAGGAGGCCTGCCTGTAACTCAGCAGTGACAGTACTGGACATCTAGGAACCAGGCAGGAAAGTTAGAACCTTGAAGGAAAACCAGCTCCCCCTGCCCAGAGGCTGGGGTATGTAGATTTCTGAAGACTTGCTTGGATCACTTCCCAGGAGAAAAAAGTAGAAAGTAGGGAAGGCACAATCTAGAATCCATAGTGGCTTAAATCCAAAGTGACTGAAATTATATTAATGGTTCAAAGGAACTTTTAAAAACCAGAACATTCTGTCATTCACTGTGAATGGACAAGGTTAAGCCTTTCTTTCTTTCCTTCCTTATCAAGCAGAGAAGGAGAATTGAAAGCCAGATGAGACCAATTTTAGGAAATACATTTACATTTTTGTATGATTTATAATATATGCATTTACCCTCACTCCTTAATTTATAAATATGTAAGTGTATGTATATGTATATGTATTCGTTATTACATATACTTGTGTAGGTGACATATATTATACAAGGTCTGTCTGGAAAAAGTCCAGCTATTGTTAATATAATGCAAATGGTATACACAACAACTATGTAACCTGGCAGCCAAGGAGAATGGACTGAAATGTATATACGTGAACAAAGACAACTTCCCTGTACTGGTAAGTGGGGCAATAGATGCCATTAAGTGAAAATATGTACTTTGTGGCTGTTGCATTTAAATGACTGAGCAAGTTGAACAATGGATCTGCGTCCAATTTTGCATTAAGCTTGAACATTCCTCCACAGAAACTGTTCTGATGATTCAGAAGGCCACAGCTATGGGCAACTGGGGATTGGCAGGTTCATCATGACAACATGCCTGCTCATGCAAATGTCTCGTGCAGAGGTTTTTGGTGAAACATCAAATCACCCAGGTGACTCAGGTCCCCTACAGCTCAGATTTGATACCTAGTGACTGCTGGCTTTTCCCAAAACTAAAGTCACCTTTGAAAGGGAAGAGGTTTCAGACAATCGATGAGATTCAAGAAAGTAAGACGGGATGGGAGTAAAAGACAGAGAACTGTACTTGAACACCAATTAAAATAAATTTTTAAAAAAGAAAGTAAGACAGGGCAGCTGATGGTGATTGGGAGAACTGAGCAAGGTCCCAAGGTACCTACTTTGAAGGGGACTGAGGTGTCATTATTCTATGTACAATGTTTCTTGTATCTTGTATCTTCTTTAATAAATCTATTTTTCATGTCACATGGCTAGATATCTTCTGGACAGACCTCACTGTATATATAAAATGGTAATGAAAATTACTATTATCATATGTGGGCAAGTAACTAATGTACTAGCTCTAGATATATAAATCCTAAAGAAAAAAATAATGGATATGATTAAACAGAAATGAAGAATTTTTTAAAACTCAACTATGTCTATTGAGACCATAGTTCTAGGGTGAGTACAGTAAGTCCTCACTTAACACTGTCAATAGGTTCTGCAACTTTAAGTGAAATGACATACAACAGAACCAATTTTATCACAAGCTAATTGATAAAAATGAGAGTTAAGTTCCTACAGCATCTCATCAATGTTATAATGAAACAATACTGAAAGAAATACCGTTATTCAAGGACCTGCTGTAATTAAAATAATTAGAATGTACAGTCTAGTTCTTGCCACTTTTAGCAAGTACCTACAGGAAAGAATTAAAACTCAGGCAAAAGCCTACCCACTGGTAAGCAACAATGTAAGACATAAAGTTAACAGGCAAATTATCAGACTGGGAGAATATACTTGTGAAATCTAAAACCACAAAGTATTTACTAATTTCTATTATAGATATTTGTGCAAAAGAGTAAGAATAGAACAGGAACCCACTAGACTAGACTAAGAAATCTAACACAAAATAAGAACCCAACAGAAAAATGGACAGGGAAGAGACTGCTAGCTGTCTCCAGATATTACTCTCGGATTCTCCTTTAGTAATAGGTGTTTAGCTGGGCCAGTAGCTGTCAGCTAAAGACTACATTTCTCAGACTCCCATGCAGCTCAGTGCAGCTCAGTGCAGCTACAGGACTCAGTTTCTGTGATAAAATATGAGCAATGTGTACCACTACCGCATCATGACCTTAAAAGGAATGAGCAGGTCTTCTCCTGCCTCAGTCTCCCTGTTCTCCTGTTGGTAGAGAGAAAGCCATGACTGTGGGAGCTGCAGCAGTCCCTTTAGCCCCAGAGAGTGAGGCTGTGTGTTGAGAAAGGCAGATCAATAAGATTAGAGGGATCCTCAGCCTTGTGGCGCTGCTGTACCAAACTTGGGCTGCTCTTGCTGTTAGGTGAAAAGGAATAAACTTCCATCTTATATACACCACCGTTGTATTTGGGTCTTTGGTACAGCCTTTGCAACCTATGTAATAACTAGTCCAGACCTGGATACCTAGAAGCAGGTTAGCCCAAACCTGAGAGAGGTCATCTCATGGGCAAAAACACGTAAGTGTGACATACTGGAAAACTGTTGACTCTTGTTAGACCTT
Source organism: Sturnira hondurensis (assembly GCF_014824575.4). Lineage (NCBI taxonomy): Eukaryota > Metazoa > Chordata > Mammalia > Chiroptera > Phyllostomidae > Sturnira > Sturnira hondurensis. The sequence goes on from NW_028081539.1 coordinate 3,640,910, forward strand.
GGTGACATATTCGGTAAAACTCTCACCTGGAACACCTTGGAAGGCTTACTGAGTCTGGAAAAAAGAATGTTTATGTGTATCAGCAACTTCTTGTCAGTGCTGGTCAGTTTGCAGAGATGAAAGGTTTTCTCCTTCCATCTGTATTTAGAGTGTAGCCTGCCGTCTAAATCAACCGAGAGTCGACCAGTGTTAAATCTTCAAGGCTTGGGAAAAGCCAATTACCTCTACATTTAAATAGCTCGAGGTCAGACGGTGACCTCAGGCTTTTTAAAGACCTTCCCTTTAAGTTCTCTGCTAGACCCTGAGATCATTTCCAAAGGGAAGCATCGCATTCAGTGTGTGACCTTCAAGCCTTTTGTTTCTCATGCTCTTTAGGCAACTGGCGTGAGTCGGAGAGGAAAGGGGCTGAGCACAGACACCATAGTAAAAGAGGAGAGTGTCTGGGCTTACTTTGGACCAAATAGGATCTGTGGCTGTAGTTACTTGTGATTGATCCAAAGTGGAATAAATAGTTTGGAAAGCTATTCTGTTTTTTTTTTTTTAAGATTTTATTTATTATTTGTTTTAGAGAAAGGGGAAGGGAGGGAGAAAAAAAGGAAGGGAAACATCAATGTGTGAGAGAGAAACATCCATCAGTTGCCTTTCATATGTGCCGTGTCCAGGACTGAACCCACCACCCAGGCATGGGCCCTGACCTGGAATTGAACCAGTGACGCTTTGCAGGACAACGCCCAACCAACTGAGCCACACTGGTCAGTGCTATTAAGTTTTTGCGAGAAACAAATTGCTGAAGAAATCACAATACTAGCCAGTAAGAGCATGTGACAATTTTACCCCTCAAGGAACCATGGGTCCCCCAAACCTGCACCAGCACATTGAGACAAGATATAATTTTTCCCATGAACTGCCAAAAATATGAAAGACGGCTATAAATGCAGAGTATTGGTAGAGAAGTACAAATATAGAACCCCTCATGTGCTGCTGCTGTCATTGTAGACCGGTGTGGACACTTTGGAAAGCAACATTATGGTATCTAGTCAAATGAACTACAAATAAACATATAATTTATGAGCCACAAATGACCCTCCTATATATTTAATCCAGAGAAATTCTCATACTGTCTCTTAAAGAAACGTATAGGAGGATATTTATTTTGTCAGTGTTCACAGAAGCAAACTGCCGAAGGCTACCTAAGTGTTCATCGTTGGGGGAAAGTATAAGTAAATATGGTGCTATGGTTAGACATAGCAGATCAGATATATGGTATTAGTATAGACAGAGGCTAGAAACAGTGCCAATTGAAAAACCAGGAAGAGATCGAGATGCATAAAAACAATATACTACTAAATGATGTACCAAATGATGCATCCGTATGCAAATGATGCATGCATTCACTGTACAAACGATAAGATTGTACAGTGAAACGTGATTTGCAAGAAAAAAAGATTGGGAACAAACCATATCTATCATAGGGGACTAATTAAATAAAGAATGGTAAGGATGGTACCTACACACAGTGGAATAATATGGAGCTGTAAAAAGAGAAAGTTCTTTATGTACTAGTGGAAGGATCTTCCAAATATATTAAGTAACAAAAGCAAAGAACAAAGCAGCAGGTCTGGTAAGTGACCTTTTGCGCAAAAGAGGGGATAAGAAAGTCTATTTTCATGTGTGCTTTATTTGAACAAGAAACATCAAAAGGATAAAACAAGAAAGCAGTAAAGGTGGTTACCTGGTGTAGGGAGACTGGGAAGGGAGGGAGACTTTTCCCTGTTTACCTTAAAATATATATGTTATAGAAATCTTTTAATTTTTGTATGATAGCCATTCTGACCAGTGTAAAGTGATATCGCATTGTGGTTTTAATTTGTATCTCTCTGATACCTAGCGATATTGAGCATCTTTTAATGTGTCTCTGGATCCTCTGTATGTCCTCCTTGGAGAAGTGTCTGTTCAAGTCCTTTTCCCACTTAAAAAATTTTTTTTGATTTTATTTATTTATTTTTAGAGAGGAAGGGAAGGAGAGAAGGAGAGAAATATCAATGTATGGTTGCTCCTTGTGAGTCCTCTGCTGGGAACTGGCCTGCAACCCAGGCATGTGCCCTGACTGGAAATTGAACCGTGATAGTGTGGTTCGAAGGCCCACACTCAATCCACTGAGCTACACCAGCCAGGGCTCTTTTAATTTTTTTTATTACTCAGAATGCTTTATTTTTAATTTAGCTCTCTGATTCTGTGCTTCTGCCTTCAATCAGAAAAAGCCACTTGATCCTGCCACATGTGTGGACACACTTCTCACACACGGGCCTACAAGAGGCACTGCTGTCTCATTCTAGACAATCTACCGAGAACTTTAGGTCTCAGGGCATACTCTTTCCTTCCAATTTGCCTGGGCACACTCCAGGGGTGCATTTTGGTGCTTCCCAGCCTTCTTGGTATAAAGGTAATAATTCTATTTTCCCAGACAGCCTAGTTTTGTTAGAGGTTGTATTACAGGATACAGCCTAATACAGTGTGTCAAATGCTGGAGCATTCTGAATGCCTCTAGACCCATCCATGAAAGACTAAAAATATTTTAATTCATGAGAATGTATAGTATATAATTTAAAAATTAAGCATACATGCACATAAAACACCATATGTGTTACAGAGACATACGCAAATATGTCTCTGTAGACAAACTAAAAGACAAACAAAAAGATACAGAATAAATACATTGATAGGTTGTTCAGGACCATAGGAGAATGGGAGTGAGACTTCAGCTCACAAAGGAATCAATGAATAAATAAAAGTAGGAAAGATACCCTGACCAAACCAGTGATGAAGATGGGCTATAAAATAGAGTAAAAAAAAAAGACAGAAAAATAAAAGAAAAAGAAAACAATAAATTTTAAAGAAGAGGTATTTCAATTTCTCTAGTGTATTTTAAAAGGAAAAAATATTTCTGATCTTTAATTTTACACAATATCAAGGAAAGTTTAAACAATGGCATAGTTGGCCATTCTTAAACGGAAGCAGGTAAAATGTCTTTTGAATATGTTTCTAATTCAACTTGTTCAACATTAAAAAGAGAACATGCAATTTTATTCCCTGGTTGAATAAAAAAATGAAAAGAAAGAATAAAGTAATAGAACAAAGGAGTGTACTAGTAAGTTATGAGAGGAATTATGGGATTGTTGTAGAGCTAGACAATAAAATTCTATCAAAGTAGCAGAACACTGACCTGTCCCTTGTCCATGTCACTGTTCGCATTCTCCGAATCCATGGTCTCTGTCCTTTTCCTCTTTCCTTTTCTAAGAGCCTGGGTATCGGTAACTTCATCTCTTTGCAAGATCGTCTGCATTTTATCAATTAGTTACCAAAAGTTTTCCGAAATTATAGGAGGGAATGCCCATGTAGATGCTGCTATTCCAGATGTAACCCGAAGGTTAATGTTCTTCCTTAAAAACAAAAACAAAGAGAATGATACATAATATACTTACAACTGTATGTTTCATAACAGCACTAGCCCCTCAAGTTAGTAACTACTAATACTAGATGTTTCTGGTCATTCTTTTTCCCACTGATCAATTTAGTACACATTTTCATTTGATTCAAATCTTTCAAATTCATTATCACCACAACATCATGTTTCCATGTGATATGAAGTGAGTTGTGACTAATAAAATCAAATATTTAAAATTTTTTTCATATTTACAAGTTTTTTCTTGGTAGTCAGTTATGAGGAGGCTAAAAAACAAAGTAGAGATGTTATACATTGATGCAAAAATATTACAGAGGAGTGACATTATAAATCTTTAGGAAAAAGACATTAATAATAGCAGATCTCATTAGGACCAAAATATTCCAAGGTAGATAATAAATTACTCAGGAGTTTGTTTGTTTTTCCCCCTGAAAACTTGAAAGTTTTGAGATGGAAAGTTTTCCTTTGCATAAAATTAAGAATTGCACCATAAACAATTGGGTGGAACTATCTTAAAGACAACACATTTCATAAAAAATTTAAGGGATAATCATTTTTCAAAACCTGATAAAGAAGGTGATAGCTCTTAGGTAGCATTAGGTTGAAATGACTAAATTTTACTTTTGCTACAGTTGATGTAGCACATTTGGTCTTAGCATCCTTATTATTTACATATATTGGTTTCTTTTCATGATAATATATTTAATTATAAATATAAAACATTACAGAAGGGACTGAACTTAAGGGGACCTCGAGAAATATGAGGACTGTTGAGCAGAAGGTAAGCTATGTTCCTTACCAAATTACACTATGTAACTATATTGGAAAATATGGTCTTTTCCCTATTTTAAGAGAAATTCATTATTTTCTACCCCCAGCATAAAACAATACTTAAGGTGGTTTTCCAGAATTGTTTATTATGACTCTGAAAAGTAACTTTAGGTTTTCAAATACATAAAAGCTCACATATAGGACTGATTCACAAATATCAGAGATCTTACCTAGTATCAAGCTTTTGTAGTAATTTCAGAGACAACCAAAAGGCGAGGTCTAGGATTCCCACGGGACCGTGCTGGCTTGTAGGTCCTTCCTTCTCACACCACAGAGGTACTGTGGTCTAGAGTAACAGGTGAGGTCTCTAAATGAGGTTTGGGGGTCACCTCACACCATGGGGAGTGTTTAAGTTGTGACACATCACCATTTTACACCTTAGAGTCTAGGAATTTATAAATCCACAGGTTCTAGGTAATTTTCTCCAAACAATCCTAAATCAGGAATAAATAATTAAGAGCATTCCATACATAAATGGAAATTCTGCTTTTAGTAAATATCATTAGTGTATTTACCGAAGACAAGGTCAACAAATATTTTCTGTAAAGGGTCAGATAGTAAATATTTTAGGGTTTGTGAGCCAAGAGGCAAAATTAAGGATATTAGGTAGGTACATAGCAAGAAAGAACAAATTTTCACACATTTTTTAATTTATAAAACTGAATATATACTAATAATAATTGAGTAAAATTTGTTTTGTAACACAAGTATACTAATGAGAAAAAATAACATCTTGCTTAATTGGGGTTCAAAGTGGTTTTCTACCATCAATATCAACAATATCTACCAACAATGAGCAACTGCAAACGCTCATCATTAATGCGGACCTGTAATGAGATTTTTCTGTATTTCTTCTTTGGAAATGTCTTGCACACTGATCGGTACTGCCATACACTTTGAATCCATGGGCTTATAATTTTCCTATTGAGATACAATTTGCATAACATAAAATTCACCATTTTAGCTATTTCAAGTATATGCCTAGTGGTTTTTCACTATATTCACAATACTGTACAACCATCACCAGGAAAGTCCATACCTCTCAATATGAGCCTATAATTTTTATTGAACATATCCATCCCACAGAACTCTATTAAATTCTTTTGATATTTTCTGGTTAGTGTGCCATTACATTACAAAACCTCCGATTAAAAGCTTAACGGAATCTCCTTGATTGCACAGCGAATGTGCGGCACACCTCCACAGTACAGCAGGTGCAGTCCCAGACCACCACAGCCTACTGGATACACAGTGAGTCACACAAAGTTTTTTGGTTTTCTGTTGCATATAATAGTTATGTTTATACTATACTGCAGTATATTAAGTGCACAATAGCATATGTCTAAATAACAGTGTACATATATTAAAGTTAATGTAATGCTAAAAAAAAAAGGCTAACCATCATCTGAACCTTCAGTGATTCATACTCTTTTTTTTGCTGGTCTTGCCCCAGTGCCCACGGCTGCTGACTGATCAGGGTGGTGGCTGCTGAAGGCTGGGATGGCTGTGGCAATTCCTTAAGACAAGACGCCAAGGACGTTTGCTGCACTGTCTGATTCTTCCTTTCACAAACAACTTCTCTGTAGCATATGATGCTGTTTGATAGCATTTTATCCACAATAGAACTTCTTTCAAAATCGGAGTCAGTCCTCTCAAACCCTGTTGCTGCTCTGTCAGCTAAGTTTACACAACTTTCTAAATCCTTTGTTTTTATTTTGGTACTCTTCACAGCACCTTCACCAGAAGTAGATTTCACTTTCTTCGCTAATCCACAAGAAGCAAGTCTTCATGGGGTAAAGTTTTGTTATGAGATTGTAGCAATTCGGTCCCATCTCCAGGCTCCACTTCTAATTCTAGCTCTCCCCACTGCACCACACCTGCAGTTACTTCCTCCACTGAAGTCTTGAACCCGTCAAAGTCATGTTGCTATTTTGACCTCTTTCTATGAATCATGAATGTTCTTAATGGCATCTAGAATGAGAAATCCTTCCCAGAAGGTTTTCAATGTACTTTGCCCAGATCCATCAGAGGAATCACTACCTGTGTCAGAGGAATCACTAGCCTTATGGGATGTATTTTTTAAAATAATAAGACTTGATGGGAGACTGGGCAAACAAAGGTGAAGTGAGTGAGAGGTACAGATTGGGAGTTACAGAACAGTCATGGGGATGCAAAGTACAGAATAGGGAATATAGTCAGTGATATTGCAATAAATACGCATGGGGTCAGGTGGAAGGGGAAATATGAGGGGAACACTTTGCAAGGTATAGGATTGTCTAACCACAATGCTGTACACCTGAAACTAATAAAATAATGTTGAATGTAAACTGTGATTTAAAAAAAAATCCTTGAAAGTCGAAATCACTCCTTCGCGTGTGGGCTGCAGAAGGGATGTTGTGCGAGCAGGCGTGGACACCACATCGGACTCTCTGTACCTCTCCATCAGAGCTCTCAGGTGGCCAGGTGCATCATCAATGAGCGGTGATACTTTGAAGGGAAGGGGATCTTTTTTTTTTCTTTTTTCTGAGCAGTAACTAGGTCTCAACAATGGGCTTAAAATATTCAGTAAAACAAGATATAAACAGATGTGCTGTCGTCCAGGCTTTGTTGTTCCACTGACGGAGCACCAGCAAGGTAGATTTAGCCTCATCCTTAAGTGCACGGAGGAATTGAGAACGGTGAATGAGCCTCGGCTTCAAGGCTCCGAGTCAACAGCTGAGTTAGGCCTTAATGAGAGTTAGGCAGTCCGATAAGTTTTGATGCGAGGCATTGACTTCTTTCTAGCTATGAGAGTCCTAGATGTCATCTTTTCCCAATATGAGGCTGTTTTATCTACACTGAAAATAGGTTCCATGTAGTCGCCTTCTTTGATCGTCTTAGCTAGATCATCTGGAGAACTTGCTGCAGCCTCTACATCAGCACTTGCTTCCCCTTGCACTTTTATGTTACGGAGACCGGCTTCTTTCCCGAACCTCAGGAACCAACCTCTGCTGGCTTCAAATTTTCTTTGGCAGCTTCCTCACCCCTCTCAGATTTCACAGAATTGAAGACAGGGGTTTGTTCCGAATTAGGCTTTGGCTTAAGGCCATGCTGGGGCTGGTTTGGATCTTCTAGGCAGACATTCAAACTTTCTCCATATCAGTGATGAAGTTGTTTAACTTTCCTATGACTTGTGTGTTCACTTGAGTAGCACTTTTAATTTCCTTCAAAAACTTCCCCTTTGCATTCACAACTTGGCTAATTGTTTGGTGCAAGAGACTTAGTTTTCAACATATGTTGGCTTTGGACATGTCTTCCTCACTAAACTTAAACATTTCTTACTATTTATTTATTTATTTATTTATAATTTTTTATTTTTACATTCTTCTTCTCCTCTTTTTAAAAAAAGATTTTATTTATTCATCTTTAGAGGGAAGGGAAGGAGAGAGGGAGAGAAACATCAATGTACAGTTGCCTCTTGTGCGTCCCCTACTGGGAACTGGCCTGCAACCCAGGCATGTGCCCTGACTGGGAATTGAACCGTGATCCTCTGGTTCACAGGCCTATGCTCAATCTACTGAGTCACACCAGCGAGGGCTATTTCTTACTTTTTATTTAAAGTGAGAAGTGTGCGACTCTTTCTACAATGGCCTCTTTACATGAACACTTAGAGGTCGTTGTATGGTTATTAACTGGCCTAATTTCAATATTGTGTCTCAGGGAACAGGCCCAAAGAGAGGAAAAGAAATAGGGAAACTGCTGGTTAGTGGAGCAGGAAGAACACACACAACTTTTATAAATTAAGTCCACAGTCTAACATAGGCATGGTTCATGGTGGCTCCAAACAATTATGATAATAGCATCAAATGATCACAAATCACAAAAATAAATTATAATAGTAGAAATTTGGAACATCGCGTGCAAGAATTACCAAAAAATGACACAGGAACAGGAAATTAGCAAATGCTGATGGAAAAATGATGCCAATAGACTTGGTTGATGCAGGGTTGCCACAGACATTCAATTTGCAAAAAAACATAATGTCTGTGAAGCACAGTAAAATGAAGTGCAATAAAACAAGGCATGCCTATATTTTGAAATATGGAAATTTCCTTTGCATGTGTGTTAAGTCTGAAACACAATGCTGGAACTGTGATTTGAACTTGGCAAATACGTAAAAATATGTGCCGTGTAAATTTGAGTCGGGGTGAACATCTCACTTGTCATTTCAACCGTTGACAGCAGGGGAACTCTGTTGCTATTGACTGAGTGCGCAAGCTCTGGGGTATCCTGGGTAGTGCAGGCTAAGGTCAGTCACCGCCTGTGTTCTGCCCTGGGGGCCATTCTGCATGAACTGTAGAGCATCTGAGAGGGCTCCTTCTTGTGCTGGGCTTGGAGATTCCCAGGTGAAGCCAAGCTGTAGATCTAGGCTGCTGTTCCTAGTGCTCAACCTAGGGCCACTTAGCAGAGATACAGGGCTGGGGACTCACTGAGCCTGGCGCCTGGCTGTTGCTTGTTTGAGAGGATTTAGGAAGTTGTAAAACCCAAACCACCCATTCATATGGGAAAGTCTCTGTTAACAGTTTAGGTGGGCCCATAAATTGGGTGGGATGGAGTATCAGGGGATCTCCAGGGTGGGGCAACCTGTGGTAGCCAGGTTGATGGAGTCTTAGATATGGTACTGGCTATGCACCTCCATTTGGGGAGGGCTTAGAAAAGGGACATCGGCCTCTGCTCACCTTTCTGTCTGAGAGAAAGCTCTCCCTCAGCTCCTGCCTTGATGCCAGACACTTCAGTTCCTCCCTGTGTGCCACTGGTCCTTTCATGGTGCTACCCCAGTGCTGGAGCTCAGAGGGAGTGAGTCTGAGTAAGTCCTCAAGTGGAGTTTTTAAGGGGAATGCTTGGGACTCCAGAAATTTCCACTGACTCATTCCTGCTGGGTTTTACAGCCAGAAGTTGTGGAGATTTATCTTCCTAGCACTGGAACCCTGGGCTGAAGTACCTAGTGTGAGGCTGGGACTCCTCACTCCTGAGATATCCTTCCTGAATTTTTTTAAAAAGATTTTATTTATTTATCTTTAGAGGGGAAGGGAAGGAGAGAGGGAGAGACATATCAATGTATGGTTGCCTCTTGTGCATCCCCTGCTGGGAACTGGCCTGCAACCCAGGCATGTGCCCTGACTGGGAATTGAACCATGATCATTTGGTTCACAGGCCCATGCTCAATCCACTGAGCTATACCAGCCAGGGCTCCTTCATGAATTTTATTCACCATACGTGGATGTGGAATCAACCTGTTCCATGTCTCTGCCCCTCTTACCAGACTAGATGGATGTGGTTTCTCTAATTTCATAGTTGTCAGACTTCCATTTAACTTAGTTTCTGACAGTTCTGAGTGATGTTTGTTCTAAATCTTAGTTGTAATTTTGATGTGATCTTGTGAGGAGGTGAGCCCTGGTTACCTATGCCACCATCTTGACTGGAGGTAGAGATGAGTTATATTTAAAAGAAGTGTAAACCGTGTCACTCCTTTCTCTTCTGTTATATTCATTTCCTTTCCTTGAGAGTAGGCCAGCTGCTTTAACTTTTTACTCCCTTATTTCATGGCACATCATTACTCCCAAATTAAGAACAGTACTAGAAAGATACAATAGATAGCCTGTAAGATTCTAAAGCAAGTCTTGTGTTTTGTTTGTTTGTTTGTTTATTTTGTTTTTTGTTTTGATAAAACTGAAACTTGCCAGATTTAACTGATAGGGACCTGTTAAATATTACTTAGTGATGGTGACAGATTCCAGGTTTCTGGTTCTCTGGGACTGAGGACAACCCCAGGGTTGGGGAAAGAGTGGGTAGTTATTGTTCAATGGGTATAGAGCTTCAGTTTTGCAAGATGAAGAGAGCTCTGGAGATAGTTGGGGGTAAAGATTGCATAACAGTGTGAATGTACTTTATGCCCCTGAACTGAACACTTAAAAATGGTTAAGATGCTAAATTTTATGTCAGGTGTTTTTACAACAATAAAAAAATTAGAAAAAGATCTGTTTGCAAAAACAGTTTTTATAGTATCCCTAATGTACTAATATTCTCTCTTGCTGCTGCCATTTAGTTAAAGAGCAAACCCTCAAGTTTCTTCATAAATAACTCATTCAAGACCAAACAGAACGGATATATTGGACCTCTTTTAGAATGACTCCTTTTGAGTAGATCTCAGGCCAGCGTTTTGTTATAACATCCATAAACAGAAACACATAATTCAGTGTTTATATTACCTGCCAATTAGCAAATTCAAAAGGAATGCTAATAATATGCTATTTATTAAACACTACTAGTTTCTGATAGTAAAAAATTCACTAGGTAGTAATAGGCCCTCCCTGCCTTTTTTTTTTCCCAATAGAAAGCATTTCATTAACTTCCTAGCTAGGTGCTGGGGTGAGGTTAAACATAACCACATCCATGAGTACATCTAACATATGTGGTTGGATGAATAACATAAGCCAATAGTTTGGAATCTCTTTTTGAGCACAGCTCATAGTAAACAATAATTTTACATTTTGATTCAAAGCATACATGTCCACACACACACAATAAACCTAAAACAAAATTTTAGGAAACATACTCACCCTTACTATACATGATGTACTTTCTCAGTTCCTAATGTATCTACTGTATTTTACTTCATTTTTAAAAGTGCTGCTCAAAGCACATTAAATTGATTTCCCAACGTGCTAATGGTTTATAGCCCATTGTTTAAAAATAATGCTCTAAGCAACATTCAAATTTTAAAAACCAATATCTAAGAAGAGAAAGGGAAGTTAGTAACTAACAAAAGCAAATTAAGTTAATAAAAATATAAATTCTTAATGTACATGGTTTACTTTAATAAATTAAAGTAATTTAATTTAAAGTAATTAATTATTTAATTAATTGAAGTAATTAATGCAGGAATTCAAAAATGCCAAAGCCACCTCTAAAATTCTACAAAACAAAAGTCACCAAACTTCAGGAAACCAAATGAATATAAATATATACTTCAGTTGTCTCTGCTGTCTTTGCATTTAAATATAAATTCTCTATTATAAATTAAATACAATTGTAAGTCAAGTATAGCACTACAATAAAACTTAAGTACCCTTTCAAAATTTTCAAGTGCTTTGGATTGCTCTCTATCCGTGCCAGTTTTGGAATGTATAGATGTAGAAGGTCTCCTGCAATACTCAGCTCAGAATATGAACTGGGGACTCTCCTCTAACTGGGCTCCAAAGTGTCAGGAAAAGAGTATCGATGTCATTCTCAGTATTCAGTGGCTGTTTTAATGTTCTCTGTGAAATGGTCTACTAGTTTCAGGCCAGCTCTAGCTGGGGAACATGGGGAAGGAGTGTATCCCTATTATTATTTTTAATATATGTATATTTGAGGATGAGAAGTCAAGATCGGAATGGCTCTGAATGACTGGGAGCCTTCGACAGGACTGACAGCGCCCTGAAACAAGTGCTTGGGTGGCTTTCTTTTCAAAGTGTTCTCGACTACTGGACAGAAGTTACTAGGTTTTACTGATGTCCATTCAACTCACTGTTTTTATTCCCTTCATTTCCAAATGATGTCAAACGCATTTTTAATTTCCAAGTTGTTCCACCAATATCCTGTTTAAAAAGATGGTCGATATACTTTAGGATGGTTCAACAAGGCTGCCAAACTATGACTGCATTACTTAGATTGGATGGGATACGATGCAAGAGCCTAAGCAATGTTAAATGTGTTTGAGGGACTATCGACCTGAATAATTTTCAACTTTCCATGATTGGAAGGAAAAGAAAAAAACATTCTTCTCTAGCCAGAGTTTGTGGATGTACCTTTTCTGGAGCTAATTTAACTAATAAGCAGTGATATCAGGCATTGTCATGTATGTAACCATTATCTAGGGAAGAAATTTATTTAGTATAGTCCTTATACCACCCTATGCAACAGCCTTGGATCCTTCCAATCCTGACTTCTTTACTTAAGGAGAATAAAAATATAGCTAATTTTTACTGAGTGCTTACTATGTGTAAGGTACTGTTCTAAGCATTTAACCTGTAGTAACTTGTTTAATTCTCATAGGAAGAAATTATTATTCACAATTTAAAATAAGGGAAAGGGAACTGGGGTTCCTAGCGGACCTAAGCAACCACTCCTAGTTCACCCATAAACATGCTAAAGAAAGACTCTAGAGCCATAACTCAGAAACTAATCATCAGGTCAGCTTTGCAACAGATTCTATCAATTCCAGTACCTAGGTTTTTGCTTTCTCCGCTTGACCAAGTGCCCAACAAGGCTCTCCTTGCCTAAGTCCCTTTCCCTTATAGTCCCTTTCCATACAGACAGAGGTCTTGACTTGCTCACCAAGTTCTTATAAATTATAGTGCTGCTCAGACATGAGTGCTGGAGATTCTCTCTTTGCCCCTCTCGATTCCTTCTCCAGTCATCTCTATTCTGCTCCCTAACCTGGGAGGTCGACCTGTCTGGGTTCCTTTGCCCATTTTCCAGCTTGGTTAAGCAGTGGAGTGTCCAGGCAGGAGATCAGAAGGAGGGAGGACAGGGAGTTAGGGGAATGTACCCTCCTGGCTCCCTTTCCCTTTCCCTTTTGGTCTAGGGACACTTCCACCCTGAGGTAGGCACTACTCTTCATGGTGTCCCTATACCCAGCTGCAATGGTCTGAATGTGTCTTCCCGCACCACACCCCCGACCCCAACCGCCCACCCCGACTCATGGGTTGAAATTCCAACTCTCAAAGGTGGTCGTATTTAGGTGATGGGCCCTTTGGGAGGTGATTAAGCTCATGATGGGAAAAACCTCATGAATGGGATTTGTGCTGAGGCTCCAGAATCCTTCCACCCTTCTACCATTTGAGGGCAGCAGCCTGCAGCCTGCAAGAGGGCCTTCCCTAGAAGCTGAAACCCTGAACATGGATTTCCAGCCTCCAGAACGGGGAGCAATAAATTTCTACTTACAAGCTACCCCATCTCTGGCATTTTGTTATAGTATCCCAAACATACCGAGACACTAGCCACACATGTTAGCTTCATCATCCACTTCAGAGTCTTTCCGTTGCTCCTGACCTGGCAAGAGCACCAGACACTAAGTGACCCAGACTCTGTCCTGCCTGTAACTAGACAGTGTGACTGGCCTAATTTCTTTATTATGTGTCCAGAAAAAAGACTTCCAGGGCAGAGAGGTAATAGCACAGAAATCAGGGGCTGGGAAACATGGGAAACAATTCTCACATGCTTCCTGATGCCAGCTATCCCAGTAATTGTCCGGGATAATTAAAAAGCCTGTAGCCATGTGTGGGACTGCCCGAAAATTTGCACAAGAAAGTGTATGCAACACTCTGGGCAAGGTTTCCTACAGTTCTAGAGCCTCCAAAATCTTTTTTAAGAAACACCAGTTTTTGTGAGTATTTTCTCCTTGTTACTACTTTCCCCCCTGCCCCCTGATGTTTACATGGTACATATTAAAAGATATTCACACCTTTTCCCCATTTATCAAAAACACAAATACAAGCCCTGGCTGGTGTAGCTCAGTGGATTGAGCACAGGCCTGCGAACCAAAAGATCGCAGTTCGATTCCCAGTCAGGGCACATGCCTGGGTTGCAGGCCAGTTCCCAGCAGGGTACTCATGAGAGGCAACCATACATTGATATTTCTCTCCCTGTCCCCTTCCCTTCCCCTCTAAAAGATAAATAAATAAAATCTTAAAAAAACCCCACAAATACAGAGTTAACCCTAAACAATAGTAAGAATTGATTAAAAGTTCTATTTTAGGAAAACTGTAAGACATGCAAATATCTTCTACTTCACATTTTTTTTGATTAATGCAGAAATTCTATTCATATTAAAAGCTGAGAGCAAGATGAGATCATCGTGCTTTTTGCTTTAACTAATCATATTCTAAACCATTAGTGTTTCAGACCAATTTAAAAAATTCACAAAATGTAATAGTTTTGATGTGACAATCAATCCCTATGCATAAAAATCAGGATTGGTCTAACTTTCAGACATTAATTTATTTTACAATTAAACATGAAAGGACAAGCTAATTTCTCTTTGAAATATTTACCCCATTATACCTTATATTAATATCATATATTAATGAAATAATTTGTTGCCATTTACCAATGTCCCTATTAATTTTGTACTTTTATAGCTTCAAAAGACTAAGTCTAAATATAATTAATGTGCTGAGACTCACACTTCAGATAATTTACTTAATAAATCATCTTAACTGGTTTTCCCCCTCACACACTACTAATAATTTTCTTGCTCTGATATTCTTTTGTACCACATTAAGGCAACATTTAAAAAATCAGCTACATCTCACATTTTTAGCATTTCTCTACCTCCTATGTATCGGTCATTAGAAACATACGTACGTATAGCCCTGACTCGTGTGCCCCGGCTAGTTAAAGTATTGTCCCATACACAGAAGATTCTTGGGTTCAATTCCTGGTCAGGGCACATGCCTAAGTTATGGGTTCTGTTCCTTGTTGGGCGAGTTGAGAGGCAACTAACTGAGTGATGTTTCTCTCCCACATTGATGTTTCTCTCTCTCTCTCTCTCCCTTTTCCTTTCTCTAAAATCAATAAGCATGTCCTCAGATGAGGATAAAAATTAAAAAAAAATATAAGTATATGTTTATGAGTGATGGTATTTTTCTATTAATAAACTCACAGAATAATAAAATGGAAGGGAATGTAAGAGGCCATTTTCTCTCTGTTACCGGAATTGCCAAGCCTGGGTATAGGCAGCTATAGGGCAAGTTAAAACTAGGAAGCTAGTTAAGGGTGGAGAATGCAAGTATTAATCAAAGCTGGAAGCCCAAAGAGATGGATTGGATCTCCTTAACATTGCCGAGACCCAGAAAGTTACATAAAAGCAAGGAAGAGGGTCACTGGTTCGATTCCCAGTCAGGGCAGTTGCCTGGGTTTCAGACCAGGTCCCCAGTTGGGGGAGCATGAGAGGCAACCACACATTGATGTTTCTCTCCCTCTCTCACCCTCTCTCTTAAAATAAATAAAGTCTAAAACAATCAAGGAAGGATACTTTGGGCTCACTGCTTGGAAGCCAACCTCAAGGTTCAGGAGTGTCAGAGACTGAAAGGAACAGGGGACTCAACATCAGTGGCATTTGGGACAATGTTGTGACCCCATATCCTACAGTAGAGAAGTTGCTCAGCCAGGGAGAAACAGAACTTCAGGCAAGTGTACATCCTGTTCACGAAGACGGGAAGCAGGCCTTCTACCAAAGGATAGAAAGCTCATTGAAATGCGCTTTTTTTTGGTAGAGGTCAAGTCTTCCTACATAGATAGTTCAAGATAGTCTTTCAGTCTGAGTCTCTACAAAATGTATTAGATGATGAATTGGGGTCATGTAAGTGGTGACGAACATGGGCTCTAGAATCCAAGTGTCTAGATCCATAACCCTAGAACCAATACTGACTACCTATTTCTTTTTTATTTTCTGTGCAACATTTCTGTGGCTGTTTCCCCCACTGTGACATGGTGGTAATAGCAGTCCCCATTATGAGTTGACATGTACCCAGGTGTTTATAAACTGCTGTGGAGAGAGGAGGAGTCAAGAAGCATAGATAATTAACCTGGATGCCTATAATGCTATAATAGACAATCTCACCTATAAGAGGTGCCTAATGAACAAAACAAACAAATGAGCAAAATAGAACTAGAGGCATAGAATGATGGAACAGACTGACAGTAGCCAGAGGAGAGGAGAGAGGAAGATAAGGGAGGAAAGAAGGGGGAAAGAAGGGGAAGGGTCTAGTCAAGGAACAGGTATAAACGACCCATAGACATGGATAACAGGGGGGACTGACTGTGGGAGCAGAGGTTGGGTAGGGCAGGGGAGAGCATAGGGGGAAAATTGGGATAACTGAAATTGAACAATAAAAATATATATGTATACAAATAATTATTAGAGCTAGCCATTTTATGAAGGATAGCCAGGTGGTCTTCAATAGAGGCCTTTTCCCCAAAGTAGGCATCTGTCTGCCCTCCCAAGCTTGTTTAGCTTTTTGAAGGTGCTGGGTCAAATTCACCCAAGTGATAGTGATGGGGACACACCAGTGAAATGGTAAGAACGGGTCTATAATTTTTTTAATGAAAGGAGTCTTGTTAGACTGAGGTATTAGAGGAGGTGGTCTGAGCACATTCCTCACGGACTAAAGGAGAGGATCAGAACTTGTTGCTAGGAGACAGCTGATAACTGCTGGAGTGTCCATCAGCTAGCCCTCCCTCACTGGGTAGGAGTGGCCCAAGGACAGTCAAGAGAAAAGAAAAGTAGCTGCCCAGCGAACTCTAACTGGGAAGAATTCCTTTAGAGGAGGGGATGCAGTGCAAATGAAAATACATGACAGAAACTGCGAAGTTTTTGAAGTGCCTTATACTACTTTTTGGCTGTATGATCTTGGGGGAATGTCTAATACTTGGGCCCCAGGTCCTCACCTATAAAATAGGGATAAGACTAGTAGTTATCCATGGCTGCTGTGAGGACTAAATGAGAGATGTATGACAAGCATGTTGCAGAAGCTTAGCAGAAAGTGGATACTCAATAAGTGCTTGCTACTACTAAAAACACAACTTGGTTGTCCACACCAGGGTAGCCACTCAGTAGTGAGGAAGCCCAGGATATGTTGTCTGACACCCTGTGAGAGAGGGGGAGAGGTGAATAATTATTATGCCAACCAATTCCCAGGGTGCTGGTGGTGCCCTTAATGCAGGCGGTGAGACCCAGGGGGTGGCAGCAGATGGCAGGGGATCAGGTGCACTAAGTACAGTCCTACAATGTCCCTTCAAGGTGGATTCCTGCATCATTACAAATGGCCACAGCATAACATTGTGCAAATGGTGTTCGCTAGACCCAGAGGGGTCTGAGGCACTTAGGGAATGGCATTGGTTCAAAGCCTGTCTCTGCATAGAATGCATGAATACGGTGTCACTAAACCCTGTACAGCCTGGAGGGTCAGAAGGGACCTTGGCAAAAATAAAACCGGGCAGACTGAGCGATCAGGAACCCCTGGAAACTGTACCTGCCCATTGGAGTGAAAGTCACATGAGGAAATAACCAGCTGCATGATGTGACAGAATGTGATCACAGCAATGGGACATTGGGACCTAGCGTCCTGAGAACATGTTGGTGGTGAGAGAGTCAAGTTTCCCAAGTATTGCAAGTATGGGAAGCCAGAGAAAATGGGTAGTTGGAGCTGAGCACTTGGTATGTGAAATTATCCTGGTTGGATTGAGGGCTCCAGTTACCAGGTCTCTGTAGAAGGCTGCATGTTGAAAAGCCTCAGAAGCTATGGCTTGGGGCAAGGTTTAGGAAGAGGAGGTGCTACATCACCAGGATGCCTAGGAGTAATTTCCAGGAGTCTGATATTAAGCCCTTCTACCTCTCTTTTAAGCTGTAAGACCATGGAGATCCTTATAGACTGAACTCAAGACTACATTTTAGAACTAGTGTTTTGGCTCAGAATGTGCTTATGCATTCAGACTTCTAGATATACATTGGAATGCTTAACTGACCCAAAGGCAGGTTGGGAATTGAGCTAGTCCTCCTTCTGGTGACCAAAGTCTGTGGAAGTGGTCTTAGATAGTTAACACAGTTTTCCCCTAGCAGGGAAAGGACCGTCATCCCAGTGAAAGTTACCCTAAGGAACTCACTTGTCTCTCTCCCAATCTGTTTAAAGGTGCAAGAGGACTAAGTCATAGCACACTGTCTCTAGTTAGTCTTAGGATGGGCAATATTCCTGTGCATTTGGGAGATGTCCTTGAACTTCTACAGGTTGAAAGTCCGCAGTTTCCTCTGCTCATCCTTGACTGACAGGACTCAAGACACTTCTCCCAGTCTTAGAAGAGATGCTTAGTGATGTTAATGTTGCTGGGCTGAGAGAATGATTTGATATTGCAGAAGCCTTGGAGTCTGTGTAGATTTGTATGGTTTTGATGTATGTTTCTCTCTCTCTCTCCCACTTAAGAATCTGATGAAAACTATGGATAACGTCCCTCCAAAAGAGATGCATGTTTTAATATAATTTCAGGTCCCTGGAAGGCTGTCCCTGGATTCCAGGTTAAGAACTCTTACAACAGAAATAGGACCAGCAAGAACAGGGTTTAGGTTTTTTTGGCTTTCTCCTTTGAAATATAAACTTTACTATATTTGAATTTAGTGTTTGCCTGATTTACTTCAAAAAGTATTNAGTCCGCAGTTTCCTCTGCTCATCCTTGACTGACAGGGCTCAAGACACTTCTCCCAGTCTTAGAGGAGATGCTTGGTGATGTTAATGTTGGTGGGCTGAGAGAATGATTTGATATTGCAGAAGCCTTGGAGTTTGTGTAGATTTGTATGGTTTTGATGTATGTTTCTCTCTCTCTCTCCCACTTAAGAATCTGATGAAAACTATGGATAATGTCCCTCCAAAAGAGATGCATGTTTTAATATAATTTCAGGTCCCTGGAAGGCTGTCCCTGGATTCCAGGTTAAGAACTCTTACAACAGAAATAGGACCAGCAAGAACAGGGTTTAGGTTTTTTGGCTTTCTCCTTTGAAATATAAACTTTACTATATTTGAATTTAGTGTTTGCCTGATTTACTTCAAAAAGTATTTTGGGACTACTTTTTAAGATATACTTTTTTTTCTGTTCCTAGATCCACAGGATGTTATTACATTTGGGTAATTTCAATAACCTCTGGAACTGTGTGTTATTAAAACATGTTTTACTAATCACCAGTTACTTGTCACAATTCTGTTTTCCTTGGTACACTTGGAACCTCTGCTCTCTTAGTGACATTATTCTTTTGGCAAATGGAATCATTAGCACACACATCTATTAACACCAAATATGTAACACAAATTCCTACAAAAATTATTGTAAGAAATGGAGGATCTTTAGCTATTAAATGCTGCTGTTGTTTTACTAAGACAATGTGGAATTTAATTCATAAACGTTAGTTGAGGTTTAATTCATCTCATATTCTAACATAGTTATGATGGAACTTTAACCTTCCATCTTACTTTTCTTTTCACTTAAGAATGTAAAAATGCTTGTAACTTATATGGCAATTCTTATCTGGGATCTAGAAGGCAATAACTCAGCTTTCAAACTTGCTTTATAAATTACCCATTCTTAGAAGTGGTAGAAATACTTTACACTATCTGAATAATAATGAACAATGCTCTCAGTGATTTATAGCTCTAAGAGCTTTATAATTTGATTTATGAACAGCTCTCAAATTTTCCATTGGCAGCTCATACAACTATGAGTAAATTTTCTGGCCAAATGACTCAGTATTTTGCTGCATGACTAATCCCACACTCAGTGTGGAAACTATATAAATGAAGTCTATTTGCTTGTGGATAATAAATGACTACTCTCCAAAAACTCTCTGCAAAGCATTATGAGGTAGATGAAATCAATTACATTGACATTTTAGACTCCTCAAACTTAGACTTTTTTGAGAAGTCTGTAATGTTCACACACACACACACACACACACACACACACACACAAGAATGCCACAATAAAACCATACAACATTTTCCCCACAGCATTATCATGGATTCTACAACCTACAGGGTGAAAGTCCTACATTAGGCTCTACTCTTTTTGAAATGTTAAAGAGACAATTTAGAACGATTCCATTTGAAATATTTTCTCTTACAATGTCTTTAAGTTATTAAAATGTTTTATTATGGTAAAATGAATATAAAATATTTTCCCAAGGAATATTTGCTGAAAGTGTTTGCAATTACTGTAAATAATAATTGTTTTTTTTCTTCAAAACTCAAAATTTAAAAAGATAGCAGGAATCCATCCACATTACAGCTCTCCAGGTTGAAAATCACCTCCAAAGTTCCATTAAATGAGGTAGGTTACCCCGAATGATGCAGTTCCTTTACCCGTCAATACAAGAACGTGTACGCTGTTGTTGGCATATGTCATGGAAAACCAGTTGGAAATCAACAGGCCACACAGCACATTTCCTCTGATTCCTTTCAATTTCTTTCATGTCACTTAATTCTGAGAGTTAAAAAACTTCATGTAGGAACAAGTAGATTACCAGCCCCAAATCAATATGATTTTTTTCAAATTTATGGCTGGAGCCATTTGTCCATGAAACTTTTGCTTTCATGGAGGTAATATTTCAATGTAATATCCTTGAGTGACTACCAATTGGGTAACTTACTCACTTCCATATATGTTTGTAGTAAAAACTTATAGACAATCTGGACTATATTCCAAGATATTCCTTATCTTGCCCTCAAAATCATTCTTCTAGTCTGAGCAGTAGTAGTCAGGGTGAGTGGAGAAGCGACCACGGACAGGAATCCATCATACTAGTCAGGGTCAATCTTAACTACAGAGTCAAAAGCAGCCTGAGAGCAGAAAGAACCAGTTCTGGGGACTCAAGCCATGTTAAAACAAATAGCTCAACCCCAAATGCCCAGGAGAATGTCCTCTTCTCCTCTCTCTTTACCTCCCCATTTCCCTCCCACTGCTGGTTCCAGCTCCCCAGACTCTTGTTTAGGCACTCCTATTTGACAAAAGAAACTTTTATTAGCCTTTATGCAGGCTTTAATTGAATTTCTCCTCATCTCTTTTTGAGTTAAATTTCTCCCGAGATTGTAGACAGCAGCTCTCCTGTGTTTCACCTATCTCCCCCCTTCTACCCATCAGTCTGTTTTTGGCCCCTCCCACCACAGTGAATCAGTTCTCTGGAAGGTCACCAGGGGGCTCCTAGTCATTGGTCTGCAGTCCTCACCCTCCTGAACCTCCCATCTGTGCAACTGTTCTAGTTAGCCGCTGAATTGGAACACTCCCCATTTGACTTCCACGGTTTTGCCTCTTTCTCTCCTTTTCCACGCCACAAATGGAAGCAGTTTCCAAAATTCCATTTTTTTGATATCCCTTTCTTAGTCGTTTAATCCATTTCCATGACATACACTGTAATTTCTGTTGATGACTCTGGTCTGTCTTTAGTTCTGACCTCTCCATCCACATTTCCATGAGCCTGCTGGATAATCTCACATTTGTCCTTCTGATACCTCTACCTCAGTGGGTCTAAAACTCAATGTCATCTACCCCTTCAAAGCTCTTCCTCCACTTCAGCTCATAACTTGTTCTCTTTACTTCCTCCTGTTTTCTCAGTTGGTCATTACACAGCTTAGGGTGGAAACTACTTCTTCTGATTCATGAGTTAGATATTTGTGCCATAATTGCCTACTTCTAGGGAGGCCCTGCAGATATTTCTGTCATCTTATTACAGCCCCTTACTGGTGTCTTTGGGAGGTGGAATGACTAGGTGATGAGGGAAGTTGGGGAGGGCCTGCCGGCTACTGATGGACAAGGCTGGCGTGTAAAAAGTCTCTTCTCACACATGGTGTTATCTCTTGCTCACTCTTGCAGAATGCCTTGTGGATTGGAGAGTGTCAGGCTCATCTTAGCCCCTGGTCCCTAGGTAAGAAGTGTAGGTAGGGTCCTTTCTGCTCTAGTGCTGGGAAGGACTATACAGGTGACCCTTGAACAACATGAGGGTGAGGGTGCTGACTTCCCTGTGCAGTTGGAAATCTGTGTGTAACTTCTGAATCCCCCCAGACTGAAGTACTAATAGCTCATGTTGATCGGAAGCCTTACCAATAACATAAACAGTCTATTAACTCATATGTCATGTATATGATATACTGTTTTATTATAGTAAAGAAATGAAATATTATTTTTTACTTATTTATTTTTAGACAGAGGAGAAGAGAGGGAGGAAGTGAGGGAGAGACACATTAATGTGTGGTTTCCTCTCGTAAGCCACCAACTGGGGACGTGGTCTGAAACCCAGGTATTTGCCCTGATTAAGAATGGAACTGGCGCCCCTTTGGTTTACAGGCTGGCACTCAGTCCACTGACCCACACCAGCCAGGGAAGAATTGAAAATACTATTAAGAAAATCATAAGGAAGATAAGATGCATTTAAGGTATTTATTTTTTTTAAATCCACATGTAAGCAGACCTCACAGTTCAAACCCATGTTGCTAGAGAGTCAGCTGTGGTTCTTCAGCTACGACTGAGGGGGCAGGGCACATGAAGTCAGGGGAAAAGGAATGCCCCCTTTTGGTCTTGGGTCTAAGGCACGTTCTTCAATCGGACTTTACTCTCAATGAGTTAATGTTTTAATTTCCTTTTGGTTCCTCGTGTGTGTTCTCAGTTTGGTTGAGAATTCAAAGGGAAGAACAGGTGCACAATGGACCATCTTCTACACACTTGGTACAAAACTCTCAACTATTTCCCCCAACACACTGTCTTCTTTTGGGTGACAGTGCTAACTCACTATTATAAAATGTCAACAAGTTATACATACTTTTTCATTTTGATTTTTTACTTCTTGGGATGTCTCATCCTTACCCCCAAACTTCAAATTTTTCTGCTTGGATACAATGTCGATTATTCTTTTAAAATGACAACCTAGCAGAAAGAAAGGTATGACTTCTACTAAATTAACTTTCAAAATGGATTAGCTGACTTCATATTTATTGAATCCTACAATGCATTAAGCATCACAGAAACGCACAGAAAGAAGCAATTAACAACACCATTATTTGGAGAAGAAAATGATAAATTAGCAACAAAAATCAGAAAATAACAATAGAACCTAAATACTAAATACTTTCAATGATTTGGTTTGCTTATTAGAGATCTCCTTGAGATAACTGATGGAAAGAACAGAAATGAATGTGTCTAAAAAGAAACACCTCTAATCCTATTGCATGGCTGTTAAGCATTCACCTGCTAAAAGAGATAAATGCTGTTCTGGTGTGCACTCGAAACTTATAAATGGCTGCAGCAAGACTCAGGATGATAACAATTGTGCTGAGGCAATAGTTCAGAAAACCATAATTGCTATTTAGTTGCTTTTTGTTGTTAAAAGTGCAGAGTTTGGGGCAAACTGGTTACCATGCTGTGTTTGTGGTCTTAAGACATGTCTCAAGGATATTTATTCAAGCCATTTTTGCTCACTCACAAATTTTAATGAGATGCATAAAGTAAAATGACCTTCCTAAATTCTTAGTTAGTCTACGGCCATACCACTCTGAACGTGCCAGATCTTGTCTAAATTCTTAGTTACTTCTCCCACTGTCTGCAGAAGGTTAACTCAGTTTTGTTGTTTTAAATTACTCCACTAGGCCACTGAGTTGATGCGGTAAAGAATTCTTCCTTTTCCAATGTGCCACACATTGCAGGCTCTCAGGATTCTCTTCAACAGTCCCTGCACTGTGGACAGGAATGCACTCTCTCACTGCAGTGGGCTGTGGTGTCAGGAAGCCGCTAAGCAAAATGCACATGTTACAGTGCTGCCCGTCAGCCCAAGTGCCAGGGACCTCGGAAGCCCCTCCTGCCTTGTAGTGCAGCCTACACTCTGACATTCAACATTCCCACCTTATCCAGCGTCTGCAAGCCAGGTGCAACTCCTAACGGAATGAGATGCAGCATGTCAACAACTTGAATGTTTATTTTGTTTTATAAAGTTGTAAGTAAGAAAATAATCCATTGTTTCCCATGCTTATGTATCTGGCGCTTAAGAAAGACATTAGGCAATGCACTTTTGAGTTTCCTTTACCACTTACACATGGTAATAGGTTAACGGTCTTAAGAACATCAATGGTTAAGCTTTTAAGCAGAGATGCACAATTGATTTTGTACCGTTAGAAAACACCAATATAGAGATCCTTCAAGCACATACAACACAGGTATTGTCATGGGTTCTTGCTTTTCAGAATTTTACAAATTACTTTTTTATGACACAATTTCTTGTTTCTTAAATATTCCAAAGAGTCCACCTTAGTAATGATTAGAATTCACAAACGCAGTAATGGGCTACCTTGCCATTATTACTGCAGTTTCCTTATGCAAGTAAGTAAAACAAAACAAACAAAAAACATCTCCACACGGTATTGCCTAGGGAGGAGCATAACGCGGTACCGCACTTGGCCCCCGGGCCAAGGCTGCAAGATGCCGCAGACTGCGGCAGCAGTGGCGGCGTCCTGGCCAGGTGGCAGAGGCCGAACATAGAACGGCGCACTGCAGCGCACCGCCATGCCTTCTGCGTTGGCATTGAACCAGCGACTACTGAAAAATCTCCCAGCCATCAATATACTTTTAGCTGGTTATGAAGAAATGGGAGGGGGCAAGAAGGACAGAAAAGGGAACGTGTGCATTTTGTGTGACAGATCATTATTGCCTCCCATTCTTTAAAGAATTTCTCCTCCAAATATTTACCAGCCAATCCCAATTTCCTTCATCTGCCAGTTCTCTAAACCTGATTTTGCCCCTCCCTTGCAAATACACTAAAATGAGTCAGATTTTAGAGTAAACGCACAGATACATGAGATCTAAAGTGCCCCGTCTCGGCTACGAAATTGCACCAAGTTTGGGGTATCACGGTTCACGTCTGCAGACCGGAGCGCTCTACTGGGGAGGGCTCCCAGTTAGAGGGGCTTGGAGACGGGTGGGTCTCCCGTTCCTGGAGGACCCCAATTCCCAGGGAAGGCCCTTCCCGGTGTTCACGCTTCAGCGTGCGAGGCACCCCCCCGCAAGCAATAGCTCACCCGGTTGCATCTTCCAAAGCCCCAATCTCGGGGCGGGGCGCAGGGAGGTAGGAGGTTGGGGGTAGCTCAGCACCTTACGGTTTTCCCCCTGGCTCCTTGGCGCCCCCTGACGCCGGGCTCCCCTGAAACTCGGCCAAGGGAAGCTGGATAGGTGAAAGCCCCAAGCGTCGGGGAGCCTAGAGGCACCCGGCTGGCGTACCCTCGGACGGAGCGGACTGGCAGCGGGCCCCACAGGAGGGCGCTGGGCGCTCAGGCCCAAGCACAGCCCGCGGCCGCCGCCACAGCCGCTGCAGCCATGTCCGCGCGCCCGCGCTGCCGCAGCCCGGCTGTGATGTCATCAGGCGAGCCCCCGCCGCGGTGCCCCATTCCCGCCCCCCGCGGGCCACCGAGGCTGCAGCCCAAGCGCCGCGTCCCCGCCCCAACCCACGTGCGCCCGTCTTCGGGATGCGGAGGCCGGCAGCGGCCGCGAGAGGATGCACAGAGCCGGGGTGGTCCCGGCGGCGGTGCAGCTCCTCCCCGCCCGCCGCGTCCCCGGCGGGGCTGCGCCCGGGGGCTGCGCATGGGCGGGGGCGCCTGGGGAGGGAGGAGAGAGGCTCCCGGACGCCAAATCCCTGCCTAGTCGCCGTCTGCTGAGTCATGGCAAGCGCTGGCCGCAGCCCTGGATCACTCGCTTAGTGCTGTTGGCACGGGGTGCGCAGCCATTGGGCTGGGCGCGGGTCCGTGTGCGCCGGGCATGACGCCCTGATCCGCGTTCGCCCGTGCCCGCCGCTTCTGTGTGCGCCCCGCGCTGGTGTCTGTGCCGCCGCCCTCCAGTCCCGCCGCCGAACTGCCCCCACCTCGCCCGCACCATGATCGCCGCGGCTTTCCTGGTCTTGCTGAGACCCTACAGCATCCAATGTGCCCTGTTTCTCTTGTTGCTTCTTCTGGGCACTATCGCCACCATCGTCTTCTTCTGCTGCTGGCATCGCAAGCTCCAGAAAGGAAGGCATCCTATGAAATCGGTCTTTTCGGGTCGTTCAAGGAGCCGAGGTAAGACACGCTGAGACGGGTTTCTTCTAAGAGGAACGTTTAAGCCGATTTGGAGAGTGAAGCGCGGCTCGCTCCCTTTTGCGCTGCGCCCTATCTCCATCATTGCCTACTTCCCAGGCTGAGTACGCTCGTAGGTTTAACGTCCCTCGCCCTTTCCCCCCTCATCTCCTTCCTCCAGTCTCCCGGGTTGGGGGAGATAAACACAGCGATTATAAGAGGTGGGAGGAGAGGCACAGACGCAAATTCTTAGTGTCAGTTTGTTAAAGCCCCTAAGGGTAATTGGAGCGCAGCCCGAAGCCTTCTTTCGCCTGTCCATTACTGACTTTCTTCATGGAGAGTTAGGGGCTCTCCAACTCCCCCAGAACTTTTCCTAAAACTTCTCGTGTTGAAATCATCTAGAGACCGATGGCCTAGTAACCTCCCCGCCTTACAGGATGTCCCCACTGAATTCGAGGCGTCTGGAATATGCCTTCCTGATCCCTCACCCCACAGGTAAGGTATCAGTTATTCGGCAGGTAAAGAACAGGGAGTTAAATGAAGTCTCGTTTTTTCTCTTTTTTCTCCCCAGATGCTGTTATGAGATCTCACCACTTTCGTTCTGAGGTAATTTATTTAGCGCGCACGCTCAAGGTCAGAAGAAGTTCTCTTTTCTGAGTACCAATATTAATCATATTGTTGAGAAACCAGTAGGGCATTGCATGGCGAGCATGCTGCCCCCAACCGAACTAGTGCCCAGGGAACAGTTGTAGCAAATTTCTTGTGTAGTGGAGCCGCTGTAAAAGAGGGGGAAAGACAGCCTCTAAATGCACTGCAGACCTTAGAAAACTTAGCCTGGGGGTAGATCTCAGTTTCGTTTAAATCTGTAATTTGCCTGTGGAAGCTTTCTGGGTGCTGTCAGCTGGGGCTGGTCACTTGGATTATCCAACAGCAGAGCTTTTAGGAAGTTAGTACAGAGCAGTTTGACCCACATGCATTTCATTTTAGACGTTCACATTTACTTTACTGGTCACTGATAAAGCTCTCCACATTTTATTGGGCTCAACTGATGACTTTTGCAAAGTGATGGTGGTACTGCTTGAGCTTTATCTGATTGTATACACAAGCCTCTACTCTCAAAGTGTGGACCATCCCTCCAACGAACAGGTGGGACTGCAGAAGCACCAGCTCCACTGAAGAGAGAACAAAGTAAAGCAAAAACATAAGCTCTCCCAGACCCAGCATTTCTTTATATGAGTTTCCGGGACAATCCCACTTAGATATTTTTCCATGTTTTAAAGAGAGTTTCACACAGCCAGGCTTGGAAATTACTGGTACCAATGCTTATTGTGGTTTACTCATGTTAGCAGACTTCATAGTTAGACACCCTCCATTTACTTGCCCTTGATCTGAGAAGTTATTTTACATTTCATTTCACTAGTTAATCAGATATTTTATTGGACTCAGTTGCTTGAAAGCTTTAACTGCATTATTATAACAGTCTTCTAATGTTGCACAATGAATGTTGCCCTGGAGAGTGAGAACTCTGTGCACAATTTAGGATACTTAAGAGAATAAATTAGCCAGTCAGATAACTGGTCCATCCCTGGCTTTACTCCAACCAGCTGTGTGGTGCTGGGAAACTCTCTACTCAGCACCTCGGCTTTCTCATCTGTAAAACAGGGCTAATAGTACTGACAGGGTTGTAAGGGGGAATTGATTTCAGGTGGACAAGTAATTATGTTAAAAAACCCACTTAGTTCATAGTAGGCATTCAGTACTGAAGAGATATTATTACATTTTGTACAATTGAATTAAAAATGTAAAAATAAAAATTTACAGATTTTAAAGTCTATATTAAATGAATTTGAATTTATGGGAAACAACACACACCAACGTCTATCATGAAGCTACACTTTTTTGAATATCTAATTTATTTACTAGATTAACCTACATAGATATGACAAAAATAATGACCAGGGTGCAAACATCAAAATTTAGGATGTCGATTTTAAAAAGAGATTACCGCTTCAGTACACGTACATGGTAGAACTAGAATAATCTGTTATGGATTATTTTATTTGCCATCAGGTGTTTCCATTAAAGCACAAACAGAAAAAAATGAGATAGAACTATGTCTTGTTTACTTATCTTTCCGTTAAGTGCTTGTCGGGAGCTTGCATCTGGGTAGCAACGGTGGGAGCAGTTGTTCAATACCTTGATTCATTTCACAAGAATGCTGGTTCTGTCTGACATCCTGTTTCGCTTCCTATTTGCCTCATCTGCTAGACTGTGAGCTCCTTGAGGGCATGGACCATATCTCTTATTTAAGGGTGTATCCCCACTGCCTGGGATAGTGGGTTCTTAATAAATACTGAATGAATGAAAAAAATTCTTCAGTGGGTGCCAGTTCCCATAACTGGGCAAATAAAACTCAGTTTGGGTGGAAAAGAAAAATGCACATTCTCAGGATGTTGCTCAGAATTCCACATTGGCTGAATCTCTACTCTAATCTTTCTAGCCTTTTAATAGTTGCCCTGGAGTTTGTATTAAAAATGTAAGTCACTGATTATAACAAAATGGATTTGGCCAAACTGTTTATCTCAGAAAATCAAATGCAAAATTAGCTTAATTTGTTGATGGGCTACCTGTGTTCCTTTGTGTACCAAGTTCCTTCAATAAACAACTGAAAGCATGTTATTTTATAAGTGAAAATCCTGAGACTGTGTTGCATGAGAATGTCATATTTCATCACTGTTTTATATTGACCACAAATAAAACATTTTCTCTTAAGGGTGATATAGGGAATGTTTTCTTCTTCCCCCTTTCTTCCAAAATTTCATTTCCTGTAGTATTTTCTCCTCAAGAAATTTTTTGTATTCCAGTATATTAAAAACTTAGAATTTGAGTGGCATAGTGGATATTCTTGTTTTTTAGCAGTAGCTGCTACAGACCATCAACGGAATGGTTTTCATTTTCTGACATGTCCTAATCATATTGAATTAAGAAGTCAGTGCCTTGTTGTTCCTCATTCCAGTCTTAGTAAGTAGGTAATTCATGCTCTGCATTTCCATCGTGGTCAAGTAAGAAAAATAAGTTTAGGATCTGCTGACTTACTTTGAAATCTGGAAGAGCTTGGGGAAGCCCTTTAACACGTGGAAGAAGTTCAGTTAGCACTTTGCTGCTTTACTTGGGAGAGGATGTCGCTTCTGCTACCCACATGCCCAGCAAGGATTCCAGCTGGGCAGGGAATTTTAGGATGTTCCTTCCCAGATAGAGAAATGCTTCTTCAGGGAGGAAAACCATGGCATTGGACCCAGTTTGCTTTGGGGAAGTTCTGCAGCAGGGCGGGAGGCCACATCTCTCATTCGAGGAGCTCCAGCTTTTTTCTCTTCCCTGAGGATCTGAGAAATCCATTTCCCCAACTTCGATTCTTCCTCCTGAAGCTAGAAATAAATAGTGAAGATGTTGATAAGATGTTTGAGAGCCCTAACCACCACCGAGTCTCCGAATTTTCACTTACTTGCAAACTTGTCTTTACTAGTTTTTTATTAATCCTCTAAATTTTAGTAATTAAGATATGAGAATGTGAAATTATTCATCCATCCAGCAAGGGCCAACAGTATAACCCCAATTCACTGACACATAAAAAAGACAATTAGATGAATAGAAACAAGTGTTTTGTATATGCAGATAAAGAACACGTACAGTTAATTAATTAATTAATTAATTCTAAATTGCTAATGAAGAGAAGTGATTTCACATTTGATGTAGGACACCGTCTAGAAACCAAATGCTCATTCTGTGTCTAATTCTGTGTACTTCTCCTGAAGATTTATAATGTTTTATGCTATGACTTTATACAATGATTAACTGTTACCCAAGATTCCTGTGGTGAAAATCGGGCAGCGACAATCTTGGTTTTCAGAAAATTTCAGAAAGTGATACGGGTAATTGAGGTACCATTAGGTTACAAGAAGGAGCCTTGGGAGTACTTCAGTGGACTGAAGACAATTACAATGCCCTTTGAGAATACCCAGAGTGAACAGTGGTAAATGATCCCCATTCATCAGCTCAGTGGAATAAGGGAAGCCTTGTTTGATCAAAGGAGAGGAAAGAGTGTGTTTTATGTCCATCAGGATTTGAGTAAATATCCGCACTTCCCATTTCAGGTGAAGGAACGGAAAGAGTTAAATTAAGCAATTCTTGAATAGTCACATAGCAAGATGAGGACTGAGTAAGACAAGCAGGCGCTGCTACATTTTGTCTGCCCCGTGGTGTTGAACTGTGTCACTTACAGCTGAGGAAATAATAATATGCCTGAAATTCTCAAGGAAAGAGAGGAGCTAAGCTGGGTGAATTTTTAGTGGACATTTCTTAAAAACTAAATAAGCAAGTCCTTTAGGGTTTTCCAGTGATTATTCAAGTTATCCCAAGTGAAAGGATGGGCCACACAAACCCTCATGGCCTCATTATATTCCCAGAGTGACCCTGTACCAAACCATTGAAGGTGTTCAGTAAAATAACCACATTTCACAGCTTCTCACTAAATTTACACCTTTCTTCAGAATCACCCAACTTGGTGGATTAGAAAAAATGACAGTTTATTATTTAGTTATCTTTTGCAATTTGTTTATCTTTACAAATAAATTCTTTGTCTAGAGTTAAATTCCAGGTCTAAATTAATTTTTACTAATTAAGTTAGCCTTAATTTGAACTCTGCCCATGATGTAGTATTCATTTAGCGTCACACAATTATATAAAAAAAACCCCAAACACTTTTTTTTATTGTGTTAGATACAATAACAAAGGTTTGATGTTAGATACAGGGCTAACAAAGGGTTTGAGTTATAGACCCTGCCCTTGACAATTAGTTCTAGGTCACTCCCAATATCAGTGCTGAAATTTTATAGTTACTGGTTTCTTCTGTTACAGTAACTGAACTGCTGTGCTGTTTCCAGCTATGAGTCACAAATGTGATGAGAGCATCAGAGGCTGAGGTACAGCCAGCACATTGTAGAAAACTCATCTTATTAGCAGAGGCTTATTACAACAGAGTCCCCATGACTATAGTTTACCCTTCAGCAACACGGTGACAAAACAAAATGCTAAAAGGAAAAAAAAAATAGGGGAAAACTTTTTTTCCATGCAGTCAAACTAATTAAACACAAGCTCAATGAAGTTGAAAAAAAGCTTTTCCAGAGAAGTTTGACTCTTTGTCTAACCTTAAGGTTCAAGAATGACTCTGAGATTTGGATTATAAAAATATAACCAGGCTAACAATGACAAGCATTGGTCTAATGAAAGGAATACAGGAGTAAAGTTCAAAGATCTTGATTTTGAGTTCCAACTCTGCTATTAAGTAACTCTGCGGTCTTGGTCAAGTCTCTCAGTGTCTCCACGACTTAGCTTGCTGTTCTTACTGGTAACAGGAAGATGGTCTCTGAAGCAGCTTCCGGAAGTAGCAGGCCATGTTTCTGGTGTGTGTAAAAGCATCATGCTAAAAAGGCATTATGTAAAACACGATTCCTGCCTTCGAGCAGCTTAAGGCAGGCAAAGATAAAAATGTGATTAGGAATGGTTGGAATAGTTCTGATGAAATGATTGCTCCTAACTGGGGTGTCGGAGAAGGACTCCAAGCGGAGGTGATGTTTATGCTGACGCATGGGGTTGAGTAATACATAGCTAGACAAGGAGAGAATGAGAGCAGGCCCCCACCCCAGTCCAGCAGAACGGTGTGAAAATAGGCAAAGATTTAGGAAGGCACACCTGTTTTCAGAGCTCAGAATGTACCAGTGTGATTAGAATGATGGGTTCTTGATACTGTGTCGAATATAGAGCTGGAAATGTAAGTAGGTTCCAATGACAATAAAATATTCTTGTATAGTATTTGACAGTTGACAAAAGCCTTTGATGTAACATTATTTTATTTGAACACCTTAGGAGGCTACCTTCCAGGAGCCCTTTCAAAAGAAACAAAAATTGTCATTTTTTTTTTCCTGGCAGTATAGCGAAATGGCCTCATCACTTTTTTTTCACTCTGGAGGAAGACGAGGAGTCATGGCTTCTGCTGTAGAGGGCCTGGGAAATGACTCTGAAGCCCCACTTTTGCAGGGCACCATGCTTTCGGGTCCAGTGCACAGGCATCGCTGGGTTATAGTTTCACTGCAGACACCACATGTGAAGGGATTTTGACACCCTGCTCATGTGTTCAGTGTTCACGACAAATCCCCATGCAAAGTATAATAAATGTGCAGGTAGTTCATTATGTACAAGACCATTTTTATCTGCTCTGAAATACATTATGTTTTTATAAAGTATTTGAAATGCGTGTGTCTATATTTAAACTTCTTCCTTGAAAATTCCTTCCTTTTGTACCCCCCTCAGATCCTCAGGTCTACTTCTTCTCCCTCAGCCTCTGACCTTTGTCTCTTAACTCACGGAGAACGTGAGTACCATCAAGTAATAGCACCTTAAACTTCTTGCCCCTAAAAATTAAGTGAACATCTTAAACTTCCCTCCCAGTCCAATGGAAAATTCATCTGTTTTCCATGCTGATATTTTATGCTTATGTTGTGAATTCCTTTTTTAAAAAATCTTTTGGGGGATGTTGGTCCATTATTCCTTACCTCCTCTTTATACCATCAGCTCTTCTCTTGGCAAGAGAAGTTTCCTGAAATAGGCTCTTTATTTTTCACCTCCTATTCCTCACCTTTCATTCATTCTTCAACATGGTATAATGTAGCTTGCACTACAGCTAGTATTTAAAGTCACTTAAGCTCCTAGTGATTTCTAAATTGCTAAATCAAATATAGGATGGGGCAAAAGTGGGTTTATAGTTGTTCATATGGAAAATAATACAATAATTAATAAATAATAATACAAGTATAAACTCTGTTTTGCATATTCACGGTAAACCTACTTTTGCCATACCCCATATTTCAGTCTTTACCATAATTGACCTATCTTATATTTGACACCATTGGATAGAATTTGCTTCTGGAAATGCTTTCTTTAAGGTTTTTGGGTAATGCTTTTTAAAATCTTTTTTCTTTTATAATTAATAGATGTTAACATTTATTAAACATTTTCTTTTTTTAAGTATATTTTATTGGTCATGCTATTGCAGTTGTCCCAATTTTTTTCTCCCCTTTACCCCCCTCCTCCCTGCACCGCCCACCTCACCCTCCAGCATCCCTCCCCCCACAGTTCATGTCCATGGGCTGCACTTTCTTTATTCCACCCTGCGCCTTTTTCCTTTCTTGGCCATCGCTCCCTCTATTCCTGCACTGGGCCTTCCATTTATATGTTGATATTCCATTCCCAGGGCACTGCCTTGGGTTTAATTTTTTAAAACAGCTTTATTAAGATAAAATTCACACACTGTACAGTTCATCCATTTAAAATATACAATTCAGTAGTTTTTCATATATTCCCAGGGTTGTGCCACCATCACACAATTTAATCTTAGAACATTTTCATTACCCACCAGAAGAAACCCCGTATCCGTCACTCCCCACTTCCCTCCCACCTTTACCCACCAACCCTAAGAAACTACTAATGTATTTTTTCTCTTAATAGAGTTGGTTGTTGGGTTTCACTTTTGCTCACCCTTTTGAAACTTTACTCGTGCAATTGCATCATGCTCGCTGTTTTAGGTTACCTCCATACAGTGATTACTCTGTATCCCAAATTCAGACTTCGTCTTGACCTTCAGATACAGAGAGTCAATTGCTTTCCCTTCATTTTCACATGACATCGCACGGGGGCCTCAGACTAAATGCTGAGCTCATCAGTCTCTCACCACATCTGCCTCCGTTTTGGAGAATAGTACTACCCCTTCTACCCTCTACAATTGCTCAAACTAGAAATCTGAAAATATGGCAGAGAACTTTCTTATCCACCCTTCCCTGTTTGTCTTTAAACTATGCAATGTCTCTGGGATCTGCCTTCCTTATTATCCCCACTGTGGTTATCTTGGCTCAAGGTCTAATAAAACGCCAGACAAATCTCCCTGCTTCCCCATCCTCAATCCATACACACTAATTTTACAAGGATCATTATGAAATATCAATTAATTGTTAAACTTTTATCACTCCTGGAGACATTCAGATTCAACTAACCTCAACATAAAATGGGTGATTAATAAATGGGGATTTACAATCTCTTGCAGCAAGAAGTCTAGAGATGTTGCTGGCCTTGCGTGAGCCACTCTGTGTGCCATTGCTAGTTTGTTTGGGACAATCCTGGCCTCTCCCTCAGGGTTTCAGGGTGGCCAGCACGGCTCCAGACATCATGCCCAAGTTCAACCACAGGAAGAGGAGAAGGAGCAAGCAAGCCAAGGAAAGGTATTCATCAGAAAACCAAAACCTTTGCTAGAAGCCTTCCCAGATAGATTTCTTCTTACCCTTGACTGGTCAGGACGGTGTAGCAAGGCCATCTCTCATACTGAATGAAGCCTGGGATATGAGCTTTATTTTTCTAAGCATCTGCAGTAGAGGTAGGCAAGAAAGAAGGAGTTGGGTAAACCATATTCCTCTCCTGCTTAAAATCCCTTAGTGATTTTCTACTTCCTTCGAGATAGTGCAGGTCAGCCTTCTTAATACATCAGAGGGATGGATCCCTGTACCGATGTCCTTGTGATAGTTCTAGCGTAGCCATTTGTCCACACCTGTAATTCTCCACGCAGACCATGACCTTTAGGGTTATTGTTTTTGTCACGGTATTTCCAACCAAGGAAGCCTCTCTTTTCCCCTCCTCTCTTTGCCCCCCTCCCATAACAACAACCAAAACCCCCACAAATACTTGGGCACAAAAGACTAACCCTGCTCTTCGTCTAAAACCCAGTTCATAGGTCATCTCCAGGAAACTTTCTTAGTTCACTCCTCATAATCATAACTGAGGTTTTTGTTTGTCTTTCCTACAGGATTGTCTCTTGAACATAGTAAAAATCTCTAGTTTTCAGCTCACTGTCTGGCACAGACTGAAGCTTGGTAAATGTTCCCTGAATGAATATTTGACGTTTTCTAAAAGTCAATTTAATTCTCAATTCTCATGGATTCTGTCACTTTCTAGCTATTCCCACATCCCTCTTTTACTTAAAGGGAAAGAGACAGATGCTTTTTGGTTTTGGTTTCAGATACACAATTATGCCTTATTTAACATCCTGTGTTTACTTCCAAAATATGTAGATTCGGACACTTTTAAAAATGAGTTGAAAATAGTCCCTGACATTTTAATTCATTATTGAATAGATTTTTATACTTTGATGTGAAAGTTTTGAACAAAAATTTTAATATTTAATGTTTTCATTTTAGTATAATCTGAAAATCAATGTAAGTGTAGTACAAATGATCTTATAACCAATTTACCTTATCACCAATATTATCACCCAACTCCAGTGCCTGAATTTATGTTTTTTTAACAGTCACATTGGTATCAAGTGGCATTGATTTAACTGACATGATCTTACAAGAAAAGATCAGGGGTAATTTTAGTGTGTAGTCTATGTGTTCTTGCCTGGTGAGGGTCAAATGGTGTGCTTTGGTAATCTTTGTTCAGTTAGAGAAATGCAGTGGTAAATTTGGATACAAAGCATCAAAATGCCAAATATCAAGGCAAATAGAAAATACTATTTTATTTCTCTTAATTAAAAAGTACATGTAATTGAGAAAAATTTTAACCCTCAACCAAAGATGTGCTTTTTTGTTGATTTGAGAGGGAGGGAGAGAGAGACATCTCTGTGGGAGAGAAACAACGAGGGGTTGCCTCCAACTACAGACCCACCCACGACCCAGGTATGTGCCCTGACTGGGATCTAACCGGCAACTTTTCAGTGCATGGGATGGTGCGCCAACAGAGTGACCCAGTCAAAGCAAAAATACATATATTTTCTATTTTATTTTATTTTCAACTATGTATATATTTTAATATATATTTTATTTTTAGAGAGAGGGGAAGGGAAGGAGAAAAAGAAGAAGAGAAACATTGATGTGCAAGAGAAACATCAATCGGTTGCCTCTCTCACACCCCCCAACAGGGGACCTGGCCCACAACCCAACCCAGACCTGTGCCCTGACTAGGAATTGAGCCAGTGACTTCTCAGTTTGCAGGGTGATGCCCAATCCACTGAGCCACACCAGTTGGGGCAAAAAAAAAATACATGTAATTTTTAAAGCATAAATTATAACATTGTCTTTTGGGGTTTATAATATACACATTCTATGTATTTCATAAAACAACTATAGTGTATAGAAATATGTAGGGGAATAAGTGAACTCCTTATATAATTGCAAGGATACATATTTAGCATGTATATTTTAAGTCCATGAACAACCAATACAAAATGGATAATAGATAAACCCAAACTAAATACTAAAAAATATCCAAATGATCCAAAGAAGGAAGGATAAAGGAAACAAGGGAACAAAGTACAGAGGGATGGGTTGAAAATAAGATGCGCCTTAAGTGGGAATGGAATCAGGGACCTTTTGGTTTGTGGGATGGTGCCCAACCCACTGAGCCATGCCAGTCAGGGCAAAGACTATGATTTTTACCTCAGTGTGCATGTCACCTTGCTCATGTCCAGTCATTTTCTTTTTTTTAAATTTAATTTATTTATTTTAGACAGAGGGGAAGGGAGGGAGAAAGAGAGAGAGAAACATTAATGTGTGGTTGCCTCTCATGGCATCCCCCACTGGGGACCTGACTTGGCCAGCAACCTCGGCATGTGCCTTGACTGGGAATTGAACCAGCAACCCTTTGGTTCACAGGCTGGTGCTCAATCCACTGAGCCACACCAGCCAGGGCCAGTCATTTTCTTATAGTTAATCATTTTTAGGGAAAGGACACTAGAATTGCTGTTACAACATTACTTTCAAAATCTGAAATGTCAAAATCTTTTAAAGTAAGACTTAGGTATCCTATATTCCAGGAATTTTACATATTATTAAATGAAACTATTATACTCTGTGTAAAATTCTTTTATTTGGCACTCAGAAGTTTCACACGGGGATTTGGTTAATTGTTGACCAAGGTTTTTTAAAAATTATTTTGTCGAATAACTACTAAGTATGTAGACTATTCATACTGCAGAATATTAGTACTGCATAATACATGCATAGATTATAGGTCAACTGAAAGCATTATCCTCTTAAATTCCAGTTTTGTTTTTTATTTTTATTTATATTTGTGCTACATAAAATATTAATACACTAAATATTCCAATTAATAGATAGAGATAATCAGCATGAATAATAGCAAGATCTGACTATATGCTATTTATAAGAGATGCGCTTAAAGAAGCAGTTAGATTGAGAGTAAGTGAATGAAAAACATAAGTGATACAAACAATAAGCATTAGAAGATTGGCATGGCTGCATTCAAATCAGATAAAATAGATAGCAAGGTAAAGAGTATTAATAGAGATTAGAGCGATTTCTATAATGGTAAAAGGTCTAGTTGTCCAGGAAGACATAATCATAAATATGTATGTACCAAATAACAGGGCCTCAAACTTCAAAATTTAAACATTGTCAATTTTTTCCTTTTCTAAAAATTATTTTACTGTGTTCTATTACAGTTGTCTGCATCTACCCCCCACTACTCCCCTTCCCCACCCCAGCCATCCCCACCTCCCTCTCCTGCTCCCACCCCACCTTGGTTTTGTCCATGTGTCCTTTATAGTTGTTCCTGAAAACCTTCCCCCCCTTCCCCCATTATCCCTTCCCACCTCCTCTCTGTTTACTATCAGATTGTTCTTAATTTTAATAAACATTGTCAAAATGAAAAGAAGAAATAGACAATTCTATAATTATAATAAATTATTTTAACATCCTCCCAGCAATTGATAGAGTGAACGTTCACACAGAAAGTCAGTAAAGATATTATTGACCTTCGTAACCCTCAACTGTCCTGACCTAACTGATATTAATAGAACATTATACTTACATGATGCATTCACAAAGCCAGAGTATATTCTGAGTCATTAAATAAATCACAATAAATTTAAATTTAAGAGGATTGAAGTCATACAGAATATATTCTTGGTTATAACAGAATAAAGTTAGGAATCAATAACAATAATATCTCTAGGAAAATCTCAACCATTTGGAAATCAAATAACATGCTTCTAAATAATTCATGCATCAAAAATAGGAGAAATTAGAAACTATTTTGAACTGAATTATGATAAAAACATAATGTTTCAAAATTTTGTGATGTAGGCAAAACAGTCCTTAGAGGAAAACGCATAGCTTTACCTGCTTATATTAGAAAAAAAAGAAAGCTCTAAAATTTAAAAACTTTTAAACTTTAAGAAGCTAATGAATAAAAAAGGCAAAGTAAACACAAAGTAGGTGGAGGGAAATAATAAAGATAAAGCAGATATTGATGAAACAGAGAAAAAAAACATGTAATAGAGAAATTTAACCAAGCCAAAATTGGTTCTTTGAAAAGATCCATAGAATTTGTAAACACGAAGCTAGGCTGATACACACACACACACACACACACACACACACACACACACACACACCCCAGTGTTGGGGCATATGGAAGAGAGGTTATAATTGTAGAATTCACAGATATTAAGAGCATAAGACAGTATTCTGTGCAACTTTATGTCCAAAATTTGACAACTCAGTAGAAATGGACAAATACCTATCCATAGTTCTCTGATTATCCATCCTTTTATCCATCAACCCATGTATATGTCTTCAAGCTGCTGTGATTCCCGAATCCTGAATTCTAAAACAGCTTTGATCACACCTGCCCATCTAATGTGCTCTTAGTGAGTTTCTTCCTGACCTTATCAGGACCTCCAGTCCTAAATTTTCCCTAGGTTTCAGACTGTCGGCACGTTGTGACTTAGTTTCACTTGCCTTTCCAATCAGTATAGGCTCTTAATCAATTGTGCAGAGAAGTTTTCACCTTTATTGTCACTTTGCTCATGCAATTATTTCCACTACCACATTGATTTTGACAATTCCCAGACCAGAGTCTAACTCACTGACTGCATTTCTATTCTTGTGCTTAGGACACTTATTCTTGAAACCCCGTCGTTTGGTTTGTGTGTGATCCAACAGTCATATCTGCTCCTTTTTAGTGTTTCAATTAGCTTCTGCTTTGTAGAGAACCACTTAAACTGTTAACTATTTAGTGTACAGTTTTGGGGATTGGCAGTATGGGCTATGCCCAGATGGACAGTTGTTCTGGTCTGAGTCAGGCTTGACTCATCACAGCTGGGACTCCCTTATGTGTCTTTGGTCAGCTTCTGGCTGACTCACTTTCCCTCTGCTTGGTCTCTTTTCTTCCAGCAAGCTGACCCAGCTTGGTTGCAAAAGTGGCAGGAGTAGAAGTGTGTGAGGCTTCATGAGGTCTAGGCTCTGAATTCTTATAGGACCTCTGCTCACACATTGTTTTGGACAAAGCAAATCTCAGAGAGTGGGGGGAATAGAGTCCTAATGGGAGATGTTGCATAGTATTGTGGTCACTTTAGCAATCTGTCGTAGATAATTGTTTATTTATAACTGACTGTACTGCTGTCTACTGTCCCCAAAACATTCATTTAAAGCTTTAAAATTCCTTTTCCTAGACAGTCTTTTCCAATATCCTGGCTTTTATATATACGAAAATTACTTCCACCTGAAATTTCTAGGTCTAACTTAAATCAAAAACATTTTGAGATAATTTCCAGGTTTACAATATTTTTCATCACCCTAGAGTTATTTCTCATGCCTTTTTGCAGTCATGAGAAGTGTTTCCACTGCTTGCCTCCACAAAACCACTAATCTGCTTTAGTGTCCATAGATTTGCTTTTTCTGGATGTTGCATGTAAGTGAATCATAACATGTAGTCTTTTGCATCTGGCTTCTTTCATGTAGTTTAATGACTTTGAGGTTCATCCATGTTGTACTATGTATCATAGTGTAGCATATATCAGTACGTCGTTTTTACTGCTGGATAGTATTCTACTCAATGAGTATACCTCATATTGTTTATCCTTTCACCAGTTGATGGACTGGAAAATTGGGTTCCCCCCCCAATTTTTAGCTATTATACTATAAAAATACTGCTAGGAATATTTACTTAAAATCTTGTGTGGAGGTATGTTTTCATTTACCTTGGGCAGGCATCCAGAGTAGAATTGCTAGCTTATATTGTACACTTGTGCTTAGTTACATGTTTTATCCTCACTTGAGGACATACTCATTGATTTTTAGAGAGAGGGGAAGGGAAGGAGAAAAGGAGGAAGAGAAACATCTATGTGAGAGGAACATCAATTCGTTGCCTCCTAGATGCACCACACTTAGGTACTGAACCTGCACCCTGTGCCTGGACCTGGAATTGAACCCATGACCTTTCAGTTTGTGGGACAACAACCAACCAACCGAGCCACATCGGACAAGGCTATGTTTAATTTTTAAAGAAATTGTCAAACTTCCAAAGTGGCTGTACAATTGAACATTCTTACCAGCAATGGGTTCCAGTTTTTCACATCCTTGGCAATGCTTGTTATTGTCTATCTCTGTGATTATAGCTATTCTGGTGGGTCTAAAGTGGTATCTGTGGTATTTATATGCTTGTCCCTAATGACTAATGAGTTTGAGCATTTTTTCATGTACTTATTCACAATTCATAGTTCTTCTTTGGTGAAATATATTAATATTTACCCATTTTAATTTTAATTTAATTTTTTTTACTATATCAGAATATTGGGTTAACTTTACATGTATATTTTTGTCTCCTGACCATTTTAATTTGTCTGCCCACCATTACTACTATGTCCTTCCACAATATTTCATATATACTTAAAACCAAGCAAAGGGTGGAGTTCCATCCTTCCTTTAAAAGCTAAATAGGTGGACTTTGGCCAAGATGGAGGTGTAGGTAGATACACTTTGTTTCCTCACACAAGCAAAAGGACAACAACAAATTTAAAAACAAAAATCAACCAGAACTGCCAGAAAATTGAAATGTATGGAAGTCCAACAACCAAGAAATTAAAGAAGAAATATTCACCCAGACTGGTAGGAGGGGTGGACACAGGGAGGTGGGGTAGAGAGGACACACCACAGGGCAGTGGCTGGCAGACTGGACAGTCCTACATTCATGTGCAGAGAAGCTGGGAGGAACAAGTGGGGAGCTAGACAGACTGTACAACCCAGAGTTCCAGTGTGGGAAACTAAAGCCTCAAAACCTCTGGCTGTAAAAAGCTGTGGATACTGTGACATTGGGAGAAATTCCCAGCCTCATGGGAGAGTTCACTGGAGAAACTCATGAGGTCCTAGAACATACACAAACCTACCCACCCAGGAATCAGCACCAGAAGGTCCCAATTTGCTTTCAGGTAGTAGGGGAAGTTACTGAAAGCAGAGTAAGGGCTCAGAAGATGGCATTGTTCTCTCTTGGACCCCTCCCCCACATACTGCATCACAACACTACAATGTAGATTGCACGGTCCTGGTGAATACATAAGGCTCTGCCCCTTACTATGTAACAGATGTGCTGAGACAAAAAAAAAAAAAATATGGCCCAAAGAAAGAACAGATCAAAACTCCAGAGAAAGAACTCAGTGATGAGGAGATAGCCAACCTATCAGATGCAGAGTTCAAAACACTGGTGATCAGGATGCTCACAGAAACAGCTGAGTATGGTCACAAAATGGAGGAAAAAGTGAAGGCTCAGTAAAGTGAAATGAAGGGAAATGTATAGGGAACCAAAAGTAGAGGGGAGGAAACCAGGACTCAAATCAACAATTTGGAGCAGAAGAAAGAAATAAACATTCAACCAGAACAGAATGAATAAACAAGGACTCAAAAAAATGAAGAGAGGCATAGGAACCTCTGGGACAACTTTAAACATTCCAACATCCAAATCATAGGGGTACTAAAAGGAGAGGAGGAAGAGCAAGCAGTGGGAGACTTATTTGAAAAAATAATGTAGGAGAACTTCCCCAATCTGGCAAAGGAAATAGACTTCCTGAAGTCCAGGAAGTTCAGAGAGTCCCAAAGAGTTGGACCCAAGGAGGAACACACCAAGACACATCATAATTAAATTATGCAAGATTAAAAATAAAGAGAGAATATTAAAATCAGCAAAAGAAAAGGAGAGAGTTACCTACAAAGGAGTTCCCATAAGACTTTCGGCTGATTTCTCAAAAGAAACCTTGCAGTCAAGAAGGGGCTGGAAAGAAGTATTTAAAGTCATGAAAGGCAAGGACCTACACCCAAGATTACTCTGTCCAGCAAAGCTATCATTTAGAATGGAAGGGGAGATAAAGTGCTTCTCAGATAAGGTCGACTTAAAGGAGTTCATTATCATCAAGCCCTTATTCTGTGAAATATTATAGGAATTTATCTAAGAAAAAAAGATCAAAGCTATGAACAGTAAAATGATAATAAACTCACAACTATCAGCAAGTGAACCTAAAGAACAAAACAAAACAAAAAAAGCAAACAACTAGAACAGGAACAGAATCAGAAATGGAGATCACACGAAGGGTTATCAGCAGGGAGGAAGGGGAATGGGGGAAAAGGTACAGGGAATAAAAAGCATAACTGGTAGGTACAAAATAGACGGGGAGGTTAAGAATAGTATGGGAAATGGAGAAGCCAAAGAACTTATGTGTATGACCGTGGACATGAACTAAGAGTGTGGGGCATGCTGTTGGAAGGGAGAATACAGGGCAGAGAGGGATAAAGGGAAGAAAAAAATGAGACTATTGTAATAGCATAATCAATAAAATATACTTTAAAAAATTTTTAAAAAGCTACACAAGCATTTTGGACAACAATGGAACCAAGACAGTATTTAACAGACACAGTAGGAAAAGTTCTCTGCAAAATAAAAAGGATGGGCAGATATCCACTGTTACAGAAATGAAAAAAGACAGAAAGTTGAAACAGTTTAAATTATTTTCTTAAAGAGACTTTCTCCACTGCCAGAGATCTTGAAGAGCTTCCAGGCCAGGCATCTGGAGCAATTCTTCCTGTAATTGGTGAACTTTGAGATGATA
Organism: Sturnira hondurensis; assembly: GCF_014824575.4. Classification (NCBI taxonomy): domain Eukaryota; kingdom Metazoa; phylum Chordata; class Mammalia; order Chiroptera; family Phyllostomidae; genus Sturnira; species Sturnira hondurensis. The sequence goes on from NW_028081539.1 coordinate 3,683,847, forward strand.
ACCACCTTTTGCTGTATTTGTTTGCATGTTTTAATGTCATCTGCAGAACGAGATGCTTTCTGTGTTTTAAGAGTATTTTCTGTTTTTGAAAGCTTCTGGACCTTTTGATGTTGGTGTTGATGGTTTTGAATCTTTTTTATTCTGGTTTGATTTTTGTGCATTTTTGGCTGGAGTATCTCATATAGATACCCTTCTTTAAGGGAGGTTTTTTTTTTGCTTCCTCATCATCAAAACCATCATCTTCATCATCATCTTCAGCAGCAGCCAGTTTTGTATTTTTCCGTGGAAACTTGCTACCACTTCAAGGACAGATCACTTTCCAGATATACTTAGGACTTTCACCTCCTCTTCATCTTCTGACTGCATTTCCCTCCCATAGCTAAAAGTGCTATCCATTAGTCTGCACAGTCCTTGAACCACACTACCACCCTTAGACCTCAGTACTCGTAGGCTACAGAACTTGTCAAAGCCTGTACTCATTGCATTTTGACAAGAAAAAAGAATGTTTCAGTGCTGGGTGCTTGCTCGGGCCCCCTTTCACTGTTAGCACTTGTATGAGTCACGATGCCACCCCAAACAAGAAAATGCTTCGTTGTTTGGTTCTTGTCAGTTTCGGCACTCATCATGAGTTCCTGAACAAATTAATGATGAGTACTAAGGTGCCACTGTATATGTTATTTCCAAGCCCCCAGGGAAACTGTTTGTTTTACAGGCATTTTCAAAGTTGCCAGTGTTACTGTAATTGAACTGCCTTCATAATTCATTGCCTCTGCTTCAATGATATACAATTCATCCTTTGCACCAGCCCCTAAACTGACCATTCTTAAGGAAAACTGGTGCTAATTTTCATCATTATCCATCTCAAAGTGATGATTTTTGTCAGCCGTTAATTTACCACCAAAAAGATAGCTCTGAGGTCTCAGGGACCTCATGCTCATGTCCATTAAATGGCACACGCTTAGGCGGGAGAGAAGGCAGATGGAGATAAGTGTCTACTGCTCCAGAGAAGAGCTGTGTGGAACACAGTCACAGCAGGGCTGCCCTTTGCCCATTTTTAAATGGGGTACATGTTATTTTTATTGAGTTGTAAGAGTTCTTTATATATTCTGGATACAAGTCCTTTAACAGATAGGTGATTTGCAAAGGTTTTCTTATGCTGTGGTTTGTCTTTTCATTTACTTAATGGTATCTTAAGTGAAAAAGTTTTAAATATTAATTAAGTCAAATTTATCAGTTATTTTCCTTAATGGATTGTAGGGTTTGTTTTTTTTTGGCAGGGGTGTCATATCTAAGAACATTCATTGCCTCACCCAAAGGTCATGAAAATTTTTCTGCTGTTTTTTCCAGAAATTTTACAGTTTTGGTTCTTGTAGTTAGTCTATGATCCATTTTAAGTTTTTCTTTATTCTCTGAGTTTGTGAATGGTTGGTATTATTTTTATTAACTATTTGCTAGGGTTCACCAGTGAAGTGATTTGAAACTGGCGTTTTCTTTGTGGTAATATTTTAAGTTATCAGTTTAAAATTAAAATGTTCCATTTCTTTACTTTTTATATGCCTATTCAGATTTTCTGTGTCTTCTTGAGTCAGTTTGGTAATTTGTGTCTTAGTAGGAATTTGTTCATTTCATCTAAATTATCTAATTTGTTGGGCTAATAGTGTTCCAATTTATTCCTTTTGATTCCCGTATGGTTGGTAGTTCTTACAGATTCTCTTATGTTTGGTTAGAAAACTGCAGTTTTTGTTACCCTGCTCCGTCGCACGCTTCTGTGACCGTTCTTGCATCCAGGGCCAAGTGATAGGAAGAGAGAGAATATGGAGAGATGGGAGTGTGTCCCAGTGTCTTGGAATCAGAGGAAGGTTTCCTTCCAAAGAGTTTTGGCTCCTCTTCCACTGGGACATTTTTAAGAGAACTCAGAGAAGAAGGAAAAAAATGAGGCATTTCTGCATTGTAGCCTTAAGAATTCCCTTTCTCACTTCTCAAGCCAGAAGAAGGGTGCTTTTCCTGGAGCTCTCTCTGTCGGAGCCTCAGTGCCCCACCAGCTTTGGGTTTCAGGCTGCATGGCTGCCTTGTTTTCAGTCTGGAGATAAATATGACAAACTCACCACTGGTTTGGTGGTTCTTCAAATACTGGCCTTTTAAAAAACTTCAAGTCTATTGCTACTATTTACTTTTAGGAACCCTGAAGTGTCTGCTCACTGCATTCTGTTTAGTTGTGGAATTGCATCCAGTGGGAGACATTTTTTTTTTATTTTAAAAATATTTTATTTATTTATTTTAGAGAGAGGGGAAGGGAAGGAGAAAGTGGGAGAGAAACATCAATGTGTGGTTGCCTCTCATACGTCCCCTACTGGGGACCTGCCCTGCAACCTAGGCATGTGCCCTGACTGGGAATCGAACCAGCGATCCTTTGCTTCACAGGCCCGTGCTCAATCCACGGAGCTACACCAGCCAGGGCGACAGTTTATTTTATTTTAAGTAGAACCATAATTTGTTTTGAATTAGTCTACTCCACCCTCTACTTTAAGCCCATTGCTTTTCTCTTTTTACTTATTTACTCTTGGAAAATCTGGTAGCATTTTGCCAGCTAATAAGATGATGCTGTGAGACAGGATTACACAACCCGTGCAATCCTGAAGATTCCATTTATTTGGTTATCACACAGAAGTGTTAGAACTCTAATCTCAGTACATTGTCATTTGAAGAAATTCTGATATTCTTCCGATTTTCTGGATTTCCTCCCAATTTCTGTAAGCCAAATAGATGGAGATTACAAAACTACCTATAGATTTCACAGAAAACAATATACATTTAATCAGGGTTGATACTATTTATAAACAGAACAGGACTCTCACATGAAGAAGTAGCACATTAACAAGTTTATATGTGTGTGTGTGTGTGTGTGTGTGTGTGTGTATATGTATATAATTGTTTTTCAAGTGTAGTTTTCTGCCTTTTCCTCCCACCCCTCCCCCCCACCCCAGCACGCCCCGCCTCCCTCCCCCATTTCCACTCCCGTTGTTGTTGTCCATGTGTCCTTTATAATTGTTCCTATAAACCCTTAACCCTTTTCCCCCTTTATCCCCTCCCCTCTCCCTTCTGATCACTGTCAGCCTGTTCTCAATTTCAGTGTCTATGGCTATACTTTGCTNGCACATTAACAAGTTTATATGTGTGTGTGTTTGTGTGTGTGTGTGTGTGTATGTATATAATTGTTTTTCAAGTGTAGTTTTCTGCCTTTTCCTCCCACCCCTCCCCCCCACCCCAGCATGCCCCGCCTCCCTCCCCCATTTCCACTCCCGTTGTTGTTGTCCATGTGTCCTTTATAATTGTTCCTATAAACCCTTAACCCTTTTCCCCCTTTATCCCCTCCCCTCTCCCTTCTGATCACTGTCAGCCTGTTCTCAATTTCAGTGTCTATGGCTATACTTTGCTTGCTTATTCATTTTGTTGATTAGGTTCCTGACATTAACAAGTTTTAAATAACTAACTGACAAGTCTAGATAATCATTAACAGACATTAAATAAATAAATTCCTGCCACTACCCACTGTATGTTGAACTACTTGGAGAAGGCGGCAGGCATTTGAAACACCTCAGACCAATCTAGGGTGTAATAGCCACTTGTTTTGAAAGCTACTGTGCAGTATCCCAAAGCAACCCTGAATATATTTGGGAATATTTGGTGAAATTGTCTAGCTTTTTATTCATATTTATTTATTTATTTATTTATTGTTCAATTATAGTAGTCACAATTTTTAACCTGTTGTTCTCTCCTGCCTCTCCCACCACCCACTCCCACAGTCAGTCCTCAACCTGTTGTCCATGTTCATGGATCCTTTATACATGCTCCTTGACTAAACCCGTCCCTTCTTTCCCCTGGTTATCCCTCTCCTCCCTCCCCTCTGGTCACTGTCAGTTTGTTCCTTATTTCCATGTCTCTACTTTCATTTTGCTTGTTTGTTTTTTCATTAGGTTCCATTTATAGGTGGGATCACATGGTATTTGTCTTTCATTGCCTGGCTTATTTCACTTAGCATAATGTTCTCCAGTTCCATGCATGCTGTCACAAAAGGTAGGAACGCCTTCTTTCTTTCTGCTGTGTAGTATTCCATTGTGTAAATGTACCATAGCTTTTTGACCCACTCATTTACTGATGGGCACTTAGGCTGTTTCCAGCATTTGGCTATTGTAAATAATGCTGCTATGTACATTGGGGTGCATAGGTTCTTTTGAATTTGTGTTTCAGGACTCTTAGGGTATAATCCCAGCAGTGGAATTGCTGGGTCAAAAGACAGTTCCATTTTTAGTTTTTTAAGGAATTTCCCTCCTCAGTGGCTGCACCAATCTGCATTCCTATCAACAGTGCACCAGGTTTCCCATTCCTCCACATCCTCCAGCACTTGCTGTTTGTTCATTTGTTAATAATGGCCCTTCCTACTTATGTGAAGTGGTATCGCACTGTGGTTTTAATTTGCATCTCCAATGGCTAGTGATGTTGAGCATCCTTTCATATGTCTATGAGCCCTCTGTATGTCCTCCTTGGAGAAGTGTCTTTCAAGTCCTTTGTCCATTTTTTAAATTGGATTTTTTGTCTTCCTGGTGTGGAGTCATATGAGTTCTTTATATATTTTGGAGTTCAAATTCTTGTCTGAGGTATCATTGGCAAATATATTTTTCCATATGGTTGGTTCCCTTTTCATTTTGATGATATTTTCTTTAGCTGCCTGGATACTTTTAAATTAGAAGTAGTCCCATTTGTTTATTCTTTCCTTTATTTTCCTTGCCCTAGGAGATCTATCAGTGAAAATATTACAGCGTGAGGTATCTGAAATTTTCCTGCCTATGTTTTCCTCTAGGACTTTTATGGTGTCATGGCTTATGTTTAATTCTTTTATCTATTTTGAGTCTATTCTGGTGTATGGTGTAAGTTGTTGGCCTGGTTTCATTTTTTTACATGTAGCTGTCCAGATTTCCTAACACCATCTATTGAAGATTGAAGAGGCTATTTTTACTCCATTTCATACTCCTGCACTCTTTGTTAAATATTAGTTGACCATAGAGACATGGGTTTATTTCTAGGCTCTCTATTCTGTTCCATTGATCTAGGTGTCTGTTCTTATGCTAATACCACACTGTTTTGATTATAGTGGCCTTGTAATACAGTTTGATGTCAGGTATTATGACCCCTCCTACTTTGTTCATCTTTCTCAAAATTGCTGAGGCTATTAGGTGTCATTTGTGGTTCCATAAAAGTTTTTGAAATAATTGTTCTATATCTGTGAAATATGTCATTGGTATTTTAATAGGCATTGTGTTGAATCTATAGATTGCTTTGGGTAGTACGAACATTTTAATGATGTTAATTCCTCTAATCCATGAACACTGTATATGCTTCCATTTATTTGTGTCTTCCTTAATTTCTTCAGTATTGCATAGTTTTCTGAGTATAGATCTTTTACCTCCTTGGTTAAAGTTATTCATAGGTATTTTATTTTTCTTATTATAGTAAATTGGAATTACTTCCTAGTTTCTGTTTCTGATATTGCATTGTTGGTGTAAAAAATGCTTTCAGTTTCTGAATATTGACTTTGTATCCCACTGTTTTGCCAAATTCACTTACTAGGTTGAGAAGTTTTTTGGTGGAGCCCATAGGAATTTCTATGTATGCTATCATGTCATCTGCAAACAATGACAGTTTTACTTCCTTTTTTCTAATTTGGATGCCTTTATTTACTTTTCTTATCTGATTGTTGTGGCTAGAACTTCTAATACTGTGTTGAATGAAGTGATGAAAGCAGACACTCTTGTCTTGGTCCTGATCATGGGGGGAAAGCTTTTAGGTTTTGCCCATTGAATATGATACTGACTATAGGTTTCTCATATATAGCCTTTATTATGTTGAGTATGCTCCTTCTACTCCCACTTTGCTGAGTGTTTTTATTATAAATGTTCTTTATCATATGCTTTTTCAGCATCTGTTGATATGATCATGTGATTTTTGTTTTTCCTTTTGTTTATGTGAGGTATTGTGTTTACTGATTTGCAAATATTGTACCGTCCTTGCATTCCCAAGATGAATCCCACTTGATCATGGTGTATGATCTTTTCAGTGTATTGCTGGGTCTATTTTGACAATATTTTGTTGAGGATTTTAGTGTCTATGTTCATCAGCTATATTGGCCTGTAGTTTTCTTTCTTTGTTGTATTTTTACCTGGTTTTGGAATTAGAATAATATTGGCCTCATAAAAAGAGTTTGGGTGTCTTCCCTCTTCTTGAATATTTTGGAGTAGTTTGAGAAGGATAGGAGTTATCTCTTCCCTAAATATTTGGCAAAATTTGCTTATGATGCCATCTGGTCCAGGGTTTTTGTGTGCAAGGAGTTTTTGATTACTGCTTCATTTTCACTAGCTGTTATCGGTGTGTTCAGCCTCTCTGCTTCTTCTTGACTCAGTTTTGGAGGATTGTATGTTTCTAAAAATTTGTCCATTTCACCCAAGTTGTCAACTTCTTGGCATGTAGTTCATAGTAATTTCTTACAATCCTTTGTATTTCTGTGGTATTGGTTGTAATTTCTCCTCTTTCATTTCTGATTTTATTTATTTGGGTCCTCTGTCTTTTTTTTCTTGCTGAGTCTGCTTAAAGGCTTGTTGATTTTGTTTATCTTCTCAAAGAACCAGATCCTGGAATTATTGATTCTTTGAATTGTTTTTTAGTCTCTGTATCATTTAATTCTGCTCTGATCTTGGTTATTTCCTTCCTTCTACTCACTCTGGACATTGTTGTTGTTGTCTTGCATTTTGAAAGTGATACAATATAAAAGAAATTTGTGGTATAAATAGACACTTAAAATTTAAAAAATACAATAATAACAAGGTCTAATTTCTACTCTTTCGAAGTCCTCTTGCAGGGTCTTAACCTTTGGAGGACATTCTGAGAATCTGCTGAAAACTATGGTCTATACTTCTAGAAATGTTAGGGATAGATATGGCATATACTTTTGCATATATTTTCAAGTACCTGCCCTCTTAATGCTCATCTGTGGATTCTCAGGCAGAGGTAAATCCCAGGCAAGAACCCCCGCAGTAAAATGACTAGATATCCTTGTCTTGATGGGATTGGGATAATTTTTGAAAATCTCTACCAGGTGAAAATTTAGGTCTTGGGTAATGCCTTTGTTGAGCATTAGTTCCTACCATGGTTCAGGTATGAAATGTAGATAACATTCTGTAAATTATCTGTGATACTTGGAGAAATAGCAATTCACAATGTTGTCCCTAATCCACAATCTACAATTTGAAATTCTAGCTCCATCTTCTTCTTGCAGCATAGTAGATACCCTTCAGTCTGATGTGCTCCAAGTTTATTTGTTTTGTTTTAACAGCGAAGACATGCTCGTTCAAGAATTGCTGTGGTGGGGGGTGTACCGTATCTCCCCCGGGGGTTTCTCAGAGTTCCTTCACCACAATGCACTGCAGTCCAGGGCCCTGTGAGAAGGTGGTGATGTAGTGGACAGGGTCCCACCAAGTGTAATGATATGGTGGAGGGGATCCTGTGTTAGTGTTAAAAGACCCAAGGTCAGCCCTGACTGGTGTAGCTCAGTGGATTGAGTGTGGGCCTGGGAACTAGAGGGCTGCCGGTTTGATTCCCAGTCAGGGTACATGCCTGCGTTGCAGCCCAGGTCCTCAGTTGGGGACACATGAGGGGCAACCACACATTGATGTTTCTCTCCCTCTCTTTCTCCTTCCTTTCCCCTCTCTAAATAAAATAAAAATAAAGACCTGAGGTCAAGCCCTTTTGCTTAGCTTACCTTGGGTAAGTCACTTAATATTCTTGAGGTTTATTTTCTCTTTTGGTAAACTAGAGATAGTAATACTTATTATGTCTTTTTACAGATCATTGTGAAAATCAGTGGAAATAATAAATGTGATTTTAAAAAATACCTAAGTCTATTGAATTAAAAGATAAAGGGACGCATAGCATAATAGCTACAATAGAACATTCATTCATTCACTATGCATTTACTCATTAGTAAAATACCTATAATATAACATGCACAGGGCATCTTTAACTTCCCTATTTTTCTGGTTGGAAATATAGCCCTTCTATCTCTCAAGTACTGTTTAGAATATCTCCATCTTGTGCAGAAAAGAGAGACTAAAAGGAAGTTTAGTGATACAGAATGAGGAAGTTAAATGATTTGCATAATACTTAAGTAGGAAAAATCAGTATAATTGAGTAGTTTATATTAGCTCTTAAAATGATAGCCAAAGAAAGCAGGATGCTTTCAAGCTTTTCTGAAAATTGTGAGATCTTATCCTGCCCCACATCCTGTCCTGGAGATGACCTACTTATGCAGAAATGGTACCAGCTGCCATTTTCTGAGAGCTTTCTTCTCTTTGCATACGTCCTACCTCATTTAATCATCACTTGGCTAAGGTCAGTTGGCTCCCAGAGCTGAAATTTAAACCCTGTCCTTTTACCTGCACAGGACATGCTCATAGCTGCCGAGAAGCAGGGAAGTGAGGCTGAATTACCAGGAGCTGAACTGGCATTTGCCTTTTCTAAAGTTCATAGGGATCAGTGTTAATTTACACTCTTTAACATTGAAAGCTCGGAATAATCGTTGAGCTTGCCTTTCAAGACTTAGAGATAGTGGTAATTGCCACTAAAATGAGATCAGGGTAGGGACCTGGATGGAATCAAAGTTTCAGCTTTAAGAAATAAGGTTCCCTGAGCTCCACTTTTTAAAAAATAAAAAAATTATTTTTTGATTTTAGAGAGAGAGAGAGGAAATGGGGGAGAGAGAAATACCGGGAGAGAGGCAGAGATTTGTTGTTCCACTTATCGATGCCTTTATTGGTTGATCTTTGGATGTGCCTCAACCAGTTAGCTGGCCAGGGCTCCTCAGCACAACTTTTAATTTTTGATTCTTTAAAGAAGTTACTTTCCACTTTTAACCTATTTTCTGAGAGTTCCTTTTTCAAGCATATTGGAATTTACATTTCTGAGTTATTAGAAAATGTAAAACAGTAGATTACTATAACATATAAGTACGGTGCATGTTCTTTGTTATTACTAGAAAGAAAAGTGGTGCAGTGTTTTTCACAGGTGCAGTGTGTGTTTGGCTGAATTGCCCCTTGGTCTGCTGTCCAAGCAGACAGCAGAATTGCCCCTTGGTCTGCTGCCCCTAAGCTGCAGTCTGCTGGCTACAGTACCTGCCAGTGTGGCAGAACAGGAGACACCAGAGACTGAATTTTAAATGGCATTCCTAGTTGTTTAGACTCTCTTAAGATATTTGGAATACGAGGTTCTATGTCTGAATAGAATGCTGTGCTGGGAGGTAAAAATGGGACATTTTTGGCTGGCTACTGCTATATACAATTTCTCTAGAAGCCTCAAGAAAATAATGGACTCAAGCATGCCTTGAGCTGTTCTCTGAGAAACTATGGCAACCGCGTTTTAATTAAAGCTGAAGTAGTATGTGTAGCTTAGAAAAACAGAGAGATACTGCCAACTGATAAGGAGAGGGTCTGGGAATAATTTAGAGAACTAAAAAAAAGACCTATCTTTTACATATATTTGGTAACTTTATTATCTATAGTGTTCAAAGAAATAAGAAAAAAATTTTAGATTGAAATTTTAAATTGAGTAGCATTGGATAATAAAAGTATACAGGTTGCAGGTGTACAATTCTATAATACCTTATCCATGTACTGTGTGTTCACCACCCTGAGCCCAGTCTCCTTCCATCACCATTTACCACCCCCCACCCAACTCTACCTCCCCCAAGGGAACTCTTTTACTGGATATCAATATTTGGCTTTGGAATATGTTATAACATATTTTTAAAGAAAATACCGTCTTAAATGATGTTTTTTAAGAGTACATTCAAGTTAATGTTTCCTGAGTATACCTGTTAACCAGTAGCTGGAAGGGTCAGCCTGGAGCTGTCCTCAGCAGCAGGGGGCAGCCATGCTGGGAGAGGTACCAAATGGGTGGTCTTCCCATTTTGAAAATGGAAACCCTATGTAAGCCCCAGTAAAATGCATTGGTGGGCTGATGATAAAGAAATTATTAAACTGATCCCTTGCCAAGCTGAAACATTTACAGCCAATATGTTAGAATGCATAAACTCGGTGTATGCAAAAACAGTACCTTAAAAAAAAATCTAAACGGGAAAGCCAGAGTTGCCATTTTTCTTGGATCAGAATATGTGTTAAGCTGACAACCCCAATGATGGAAAGACTTTATCATCCCCTTTGCCAGGGTAGTTCAGGTTTATGCCTACTATTTTAGCATCCTCTCTGGTTAGTGCCTCCATTCACTGTTAAGAATGTACCGGTTTGAAGGGTAAGTGGTAGGGCAATAACTGGAAATACGTAATATATAGTCACAAATATTAACGCTTGTAAGCCAGAGACCATGCAGGAACTGGCTCTTGCAGTACTTTGTTATCCTGCCTCCTTGGCTCTCGCCTCCAATTCACCTTCATTATACTGTTGGCAGAGTTACCTACCTAGAATCAGATCTGATCTTCCGCCCCTTTTGTTGGGCTTCTTATTGCTTCCAGCGTTAGTACCCCTTTTCTCAGTCTCAGCTCCAACCTACCTCTAATGCATGCAGTACTCAAACAAGGCTCAGCTTCTCCATGTTCATGCTCCTCTTCTGTGTTTTCATGCTATTGCCGGTGCTGGAATTCCTCTACTCTGTGTGTGCGTGTATGTGTGTGGTAAACGCCTACTTGTACCTCAAAATGAGGATTAAACATCACCCCCTTTCCCCGCTTTATCTCACAATCCTTCCTTACCCCTGCCGAACATTCTGCCCTCTGGAACTGGATGAGGGCACCGGAGAGGAGGATTTACACATCTCTCTTCCGAAGGGAGGTACTATATAGCTTTTATCTTGTCTCCATAGCCTGTGTGGTATCTTGTGTGGAAAGTGTACTTACTCACTATTCATTGAATATTTGATGTTTAGTAAATATTTGATGAATGGATGAATGGGATTAAGTGGGTAAAATGATTGGAGTCACTAGGGCATATCTGCGAAAACACAAAGTGGTTGAAACCTGGTCCTGCTGTTTGCCCAGCTCTCCCTTTCTCAGTCTGCTGCTCCTCTGGGTACCCTGTTCCTTGGCTTCCCAGAACACCTTCTTCAGGGACTTGCCTAGGCTCACCCTACCCCTAAGGGCCCCTGAGCTTCTAAAATACCCTTTGCCCTCCTTCCCCAAACCTGTACCCTCATCTCCAGTCAGACTGCCATTTCCATACTGAAGCCAAATATAATTAGACGGTAATCACTTCAGCCTGATTCATTCCAGATTATGAAAGACACAAAGGGAGACAGCTGCAAGTGTCTGAAATTTGAATTCCACAAGATAAGGGGGTGCTGGCCTGTTCAGGTTTCTGATTGTGTCTATGACCTTCCCTTTCAGTAGTACACTATATTAATTCTGTCTCTGAAAAGGTTTTCATGCCAAAATTTTGGATTATGTCATTCTATCATGACAAAGAAATATTTTGAGAGCTGCCTGCCTGAGAACAGTTTCAGCAACATTGCTGTTTTTCTTCAATAGCTCTTGTGCAATTATTTGAATATTTTATTGCTTTTTTGTATCTCTTTAAATATAAATGAATGAACATAAGGGAATTAGATCTCATACAGTCAATGCACTATAGACAAAAATATAAAAAATTACTAGGTGAAGCTAAAGAACCAATTTTTAGACTGAAATGGATGCTCCCTGAATTTAAGTCCATCTATAGCTTTTTATTACATAGGGGAAAAATGCAAAAGGAAGGAACATGTAGAGTTCTAGAACTGTGTTCTAGAAGGTTGTATATAAAAGAGGGAGGTATAACTTGGGATTTTCTTATATTTTAGTTTCTGGACCTGAATCCTAAGTCTCTCATGTGACTTCTGCACATGTCATTTCTTTTGTGCTTTCACAAAAAAACATTTTATGGGGCATGGGCACCTGGAAAAGGTAAAGAAGGTATGCCTGGGCTTTCCTTCAAGCTGCCACTTCAATGTTATTAACTCCTGTTTAAATCCCTCCAGCAGCTAGAATTTAGCTGATACCTTTGTTTCAACCTCTTCAGTAGATCCTAAGATTAGAGCCCTGTAAAACAAGGGCATGGTACAGGCCCTTGGGTTGTGTGCTGAGACCTAGAACAGGAGACCAGAGGCCCTGAAAACCATTTCCACTTTCCTCACTGTGTTCCTCACCTGTCCAGGAATCAACAGGGCCCTTAGTCCCAAGGGCTGGGTCTCACCAGAACAGTGAACCCAGTCTATTGGGCTCTCTTAGTCAGAAGTTTAAATGGAATAAAATCAGGTTGAATAAGACCTGTCCAAACTCTTGAAGAACTCTCTTTTTCTTCTATTTCACAGTGATGTATAATCCTATTAGAAATTTATCACTGAAGTTAAGGCACATGCTTCCTTTTTTTCTCTTTTTTGGTTATACCTGTATTTTTCTGAGAGATTCTGCATCTTATGTGTAGAATCAAAGGATAAATTGGGTTGTTATTATTCATTTGTTTTTTTCCTCTGGCACTACACCTAAGATTTTAGTAAGAGAATTAGGGGAGTGGAAAAAGGTAACAGGGAAAAACTTTTTGAGCGTTGTTATCTCTTTGCTCTAGGAATTAAAGACTTAGTTTGGCAGCATTTGCTATTCCACTGTTGCCTATTTACTTTAATTTTAGTTTAATTTTTGCATAGGTAAAACAGTCACGTGATTAAAAACTAAAACATAAAAATATATCAGTGAGAATTCTTTATCCCATATTGCTCCTCAGTTTTGAGGGAATCTTTTAGATAATTTGTCTTCTTAGTTCCTTGTGAATCTTTTCAGAATTTATTTTTCTATATACAGGGAAGTAAAGCTCCCCCTTTCTCAGTCTTCTGCTCCTCTAGGTACCCTGTTCCTTGAAGAGGAAAGAAAAAATAATTTGTTTTTCTCTTTTTTTTGTGGGGATAGTAACATACTGCATACACTGTATTACATCTTTTTAAAATTTTTTTAAAAAATATATTTTATTGATTATACAATTACAGTTGTCCCATTACCCCCCTTCATTCCCCTCCACCCTGCACACCCCTCCCCCACCATTCTCCCCTTTCATTTATGTCCATGTGTCACAAGTTCTTTAGATTCTATATTTCCCATACTATTCTTGCCTTCCCCCCTATTTTCTACCCACCATCTATGCTACTTATTCTCTGTACCTTCCCCCTTCTCCTCCTCCTACTCCCCTGTTGCTAACCCTCCATGTGATCTCCATTTCTATGGTTCACTCCTGATCTAGCTGTCTTCCTAGTTTGCTTTTGTTTTAGGTGTGTTTGTTAATAACTGTGAGTTTGCTGTCCTTTCACTGTTTGTATTTTTTATCTTCTTTTTCTGAGATAAGTCCCTTTAACATTTCATATAATGAGGGCTTGGTGATGATGAACTTCTTTACTTGACCTTATCTGGGAAGCACTTTTTCTGTCCTTCCATTCTAAAAGCTTTGCTGGATAGAGCAGTCTTGGATGCAGGTCTTTGCCTTTCATGACTTGAAATACGTCTTTCTAGCCCCTTCTTGCCTGTAAGGTCTCTTTTGAGAAATCAGCTGACAGTCTGATGGGAACTCCTTTGTAAGTGACTGTCCCCTTATCTTTTGCTACTTTTATATTCTCTCGTTCATTTTCATCTTGGCTAATGTAATTCTGATGTGCCTTGGTGTGTTCCTTCTTGGGTCCAACTTCTTTGGGACTCTTTGAGCTTCCTAGATTTCCTGGAAGTCTATTTCCTTTGCCAGACTGGGGAAGTTCTCCTTTATTATTTGTTCAAATAAGTTTTCCACTCATGGCTGTTCCTTTTCCCCTTCTGGAACCCCTATAATCCGGATGTTGGAACGTTTAAAGATGTCCTGGAGGTTCCTAAGCCTCTCCTCATTTTTTTGAATTTTCGTTTCTTCATTCTTTTCTGTTTGATCATTTTTTCTTTCTTCTGTTCCACTCCATTGATTTGAGTCCCAGTTTCCTTTCCATCACTATTGGTTTCCTGTGCATTTCCCTTTATTTCAGTTAGTCTAGCCTTCATATGTTCCTCTAATTTGTGGCTAAAATCAACCAATTCTGTGAGCATCCTGATCACCAGTGTTTTGAACTGTGCATCTGAAAGGTTGGCTATTTCTTGGTCACTTAGAATTATAGGCTTTGGGCCTTTGAGCTGTTCTTGAGCCATAATGTTTGGTCTGTTAGCACCTGTTAAGTATGAGGGGCAGAGCCTTAGGTGTTCACCAGGTGGAGCAACCCAGTCGCTGGGTTGTGAAACTATACGTAGGGGCAGGGTTGTAGAGGGAAAAAAATGGTGCTTTACTCTGCTCTCTCTCAGATTTCTATCCCTTCTGCGGCTTCCCACAAGCAAATTGGGCCCTTCTGGTGCTGGTTCCTGGGTGTGTGGGCTGTGTACCCTCCAGGACCCTGTGGGTCTCTCCAACGAACTCTCTGTGAGCCTGGGAGCCTCTCCCAGCACCCTGACACCGAAAGTCTTTCCAGTTGGTGCTTTCAGGCTCTAATTCCCATCTCTGGGGCCCTAGCCTGCAGAGTCTGTTTCACTGTTCACTCATTTGCTTGGTTTATCTGCACGCAAATGTGTGATTGCAGTCAGCCAGCTGCCTTGCGCCCTCACTGGGTCCACCCGTTGCCACACCACACCTGGGATCCACCAACCACCTCCGCCTCTGCTCCTGGGTCGGTTGGGTCAGTTGGACCAAACGATCTTTCCAGCCCAACCCCGCTCTGCCGCTGACTCCACCCCTCTTACCGGTCTGGCTGAGTGGTTCGTTGTTGTCAGACTTCCGTATAGTTCAATTTTCTGTGTTTTGGCTGCGTTTTTGTTACTAAAACTTTGTTGTCTTTAAACTTAGTTGCGCGAGGAGGCACAGTGTTCCCACCTACGCCTCCATCTTGGCTGGAAGTCCTGTATTACATCTTATTTCATTCACTTAGTGTTGCCCAGAAAGCTTTCTGAAGAGAGTGCTCTACTCTTTATAGCTGTGTAGTATTCCATTGGCTACATCACTATAAATTCATTGACCATCCCCCTATTGATGACATTTGATAATTTTCTAATCTTTTATTATTATAAATGATGCTTAAATGTAAAACTATAGTCATTTCACAGGTGTGCAGGTGTTCTCTTTAGGATGACCTCTCGAAAGGAAAAGTATGGAGTCAAAGTGTATATATTTCAGTTTTGTTAAATATTATCATATGGCCCTCCATAATGGTCTGTTTTGATTTTTGAGGCTTTATAGTATGTTGTAGTTTTCTCTTACTGGGATACTGCTGGGGCTGGTCCAGACCACACTGTGCAGTAAGCAATGTGTCTCTCGTGCCTCTTTAAACCCATATTTTTTGTACTCATGTCTCTCAGTAATTCTCCCCCTTACCTGTTCCTCTTTTCCATTCTATTTTGAAGCCGGTCCCTTCGGAGGTTACCCACTACTAACTGATACAGCTTTTGAGATATGACCCTGAATAGAAATATTTGTATTTTAATGGTAGGATTCTGTATGTGGTCATGACAGAATCTCAGGTCCTGGTACATTATGTTTTGCTTCCCCTTTGTTGTTTTTTTCCGGTGTTATGAGTATACTCATGATTGAGGTGAGGCATAAGTGTACCAGGTTGAGGAGAGCATCCTCCCATGGACTCAGTGAGGCAGGTTTAATAAGCTTTCCACTCAGGATCTTTAGGGGGTCGCCAGTCTTCTTAAAAAAACAAAGCATAACAAACATCAGGCACCCCTACCTACCTCGGAGAGAGTAAAGGAAAAAATGAAATAATACCTCATTCAAGTTTCTGATCTCATCTTTAGTCTTCTCATCTTTAGTCTTTATTTCCAATGCCTTTATGCATCCTCTTCTCTCTAACCAGCTGGCCTTGCCTTATCCTTGATTCTGTTGAATTTTCACTTGCTTTTGAAGTTGCGGCCCTGGTGTCTGTCACACAGTGGTAACCCCGCCTTCACCTGCCCCCTTGAATTGACCACCTCCTCAATTGCCCAGTAATGTCTCCTGAGCATACTTTTTCACGTTACCTTCATTGTATTACTTGAATTTTAGTCTGTGTTCCCCAATGGACTGGTTGCTCCTAAGGGTGTGTTCTGTGTGTATTCATTTTTGTTTCCCATGCTTTGTACAGTGCTGCACACACAGGAGGCCTCAAAACTATTTGGCTAATTCCCGAATAAATGAAACACAAGTAAAAGTGCAGAAAAAGAAAGATGAAAGGCAAATCAATAAATAGACTCTGAAGGGACTTCAATACTGTGCGCCAGATGCTAAAAGCCGGGTTTTAATAATCCGGTGGCACTGTATGAAGGTAAACAATGTTTTCATTCAGAGTGAATTTAATTTATATTTGATTTATGTTTATGTTGCACAGGCTTTTCTGGCAGCGCATTTTCTAAATCTGCTTACTCAGAAGATGCTTATCAGAATAAGTCAGAAAGGCAGCTTTCAAGTCTAAAATCCCTGGTAGCTTTATAATTTACCTTTTGTATCAGGAAATTGGTGTGTACCCTTCCTACGTCAGGAAATTTTGTCCTGCTTCCGGAAATGATGATAATGGAGACCGGGTCTCAAACGGAGTAATAAGGAGTGCTAAAAATAGATCTGTTGGGAGATGAGATGACCTGAAAGCAGAGAATTAAGCTGAGGGGTTTGAGGGAAATAAAAGCTCTTTCCATGATGCCTCCATCTGGAAAGTATAAATATAAATGGAGCATGGGATTATGTTTAGCTTGAATTTTTTCCCATCTTTGAGCTGCTGGAAAAATTCTAATTGGCAATCTGTGTTTGAATGATAAAGGGAGGGTTTAGAATTCTTTGGACTGAGTTTAGCCACCAGAATTATTCAGGAACACATAAACATTGTTATCCTTATTGGTGTTATCTGCCCACAGTTCATCTTTATATATTCTTTATTCTCTACTCTCTAGGTAGATATTTTATGTCCTATTTTCTTACTGATGTATCAGACTATTTTTAGTCATGCTGAATTATGTAGGGACTGTTTTGGAGAAGATTTACATGCATATCTACATGTATTATTGAATCGCATCAATAGTTAAAATTAGTCTTTTTAGAGTTTAGCATTACCCCCAAAGGAGGAAACATTATTTGATGGTGACAGTATAAATTTGCTGATTGTATAACCTTACTTCAGAAGTGTCATTCTTTTTGATAAGACAATTTGATTTTATGAACTGTGTTGTAAGAAGGCTAACTCCTTCCTGTAAATCAGTACGAGTGCCTGCATTTGTGTCCCACAGGGCTTGTTTCTGTCTTCTTTGAGGGAGTGGGGAAAGTGGGTGCAGGAGTGAAACTGAGGGGAATAGATCTTACGGTTTCTCCAGTTGGAGCGTCCTTCCCTGGGGGATGTTCCTCCTATCCAAAAGGTACACAGTATGGAGACCCCTGCTGCCTATTTTCCTTGAAGTAAATGCACACTGGATCCCCATGAGACTTCTAGTTGTCTGGGGCTTGCTCGGCTGACTGCTCCACAGCCCTGGGGGTGTGAGGGAGGAGGGTTGAGGCCCCGCGAAGAGCCGGGTCACAGCCCATGACTCTAGGTCTCATTCATTTTTGAACTTCTTGGTATCTACATCTAAGCAGAGAGAGGAGTTTTTTTTTAATTTTTTTTTTATAAATATTTTATTTATTTATCTTTAGAGGGGAAGGAAAGGAGAGGAAGAGAAACATCAATGTATGGTTGCTTCTTGTGCATCCCCTGCTGGGAACTGGCCCCTGCTGGGAACTGGCCTGCAACCCAGGAATGTGCCCTGACTGGGAATCGAACCTCGATTGTCTGGTTCACAGACCTGTGCTCAATCCACTGAGCTACACCAGCCAGGGCAGGAGTTTTGTCTTCTTGTCTCCCTGTCCTAGACTTTGCACCCTCCTCTCTCCCCATCCCCCATCATCAGACATCCTGTGGCAGTTGGTGCCTTTCTCCTTGTCTCATCTGCTGCCATCCCTGAGAGAAGCAGGGTGGACTTTGTCTCGTCACTGCTGGCTCTGCCCATCTCTGCAGGATTTAATGAGAAAGTAACACTCTCCTTATTTAATGCTGTTTTGACTATATATTTTTGTGACCTGTGGGTCCGGTGGTACTATGTTAAGAAAGCTTTTAAAAGTAGCAAACCATTAAGATGTCAAAATCAGTTCATCTTAATCTCTGTAAAAAAAGGCAGACACAAATGTAATGTAAACCAATTCAAAGTCTGGCATGAAATGGAATGCCATGGTCCCTCTTCTTCTATCTCAGAACATTAGTTTTTATTTATTTCTTTATTATTTTTTTTTAAAGAAAGCACTTGTACTTTAGGTTTTCCTTTAAACTGAAATGGCCAAGTGGAAGTGATACAGCTGCATGCTGGGTGGAGTCCTTAAAAGAGAGCTGCTTGTCTGTCAGAGTCCGTTTCTCTCTTCCCGTGCTGGAAAGGGAACTGAGGTGGTGGTGAGCCAGGTTCAACTCTCTGGACAGACAATACCTGATGGGGGGGCAGTGCAGTGGGAGGGTGGGACCCTGGGTCCTTGGGTTACCTCATTGATCAGAGCACCTATCCACTGTGAAGTGGCCATGAGAAAGAGGAATTTCTCTCTTGTTCCAATTGCTATATTTTTTGGATCTATTTGTTATAGTAGTTGGCCTGTATTTTACTGTGCTTTTCATCTCATTATAATGCAGTATAAAGAATATATTTCTATTGGTTTTATAGAAACATTTAAGTATTTATATATTATTATATAACCACATTAATTAAAGTAGAACAGAACAGAGCAATTGTTCAGTTATATAGCTAAGTATATGTAGAGGTATATTAAATACTAAAATAGTATTTTAAATTAATAGAGATGGATTGGTAGCTGTTGAAGCTGGGTGATGAATACTTAGAGTTCTTTATACTCTTACCTTCCCTTTTATATTTTGAAATTTTCTATAGTAAAAAACAAACATAAAAAGTGAATACACTTTTTGGAAAAAGAATAGATAATTCAGTGGATGATGTTATTCCTTTGGAGGAAAACGGTATTTGTCTACACCTCACACTGTAGTCAAGGTTAATTTCAGATAGATTAAAAATATGCATGTAATTAATTCCTGATGGATGATAAATGTGCATTTAAAGGACTTAAGGAATAGAAGAAGATAGAGTAGAACATTTTGTATTCTAACAGACGGGAAAAACTTTCTAGGAAACAAAATCAGAAGTCATAAAGGAAAGATTGACAGTTTTCCAGAAAAGAACTGTAAACTTCTCTACAACTAGATTAAGAGACAGGTTGCAACCTAGGCAAAAGTACTTGATGCATATACAGCAAATAATTGTCTTCCTATTACACTGGAGCTTCCATAAAATCAATACACCAAATGCATATAACTTGTAGGAAAATGAGCAAAGGACATGAGCAGACAATTCAAAGAAAACAAAAACAATGGTTTTTAAAAATATTTTCAACCTTACTAAATAAAAAATGCAAGTTAAAACTAGTTTTTTGTCCATCAACCTAGCAACAAGAAAAAAAAATACTCTCCATTGTGGATGGGGATAGGATTAAGTGGGAACTTTGATAGTGCTGGAAATGTAATTTATTTCAACATTTTTAAAGACAAATTTGGTGGTAGTTTTACAGTGTGATTTTTTCTTCTCTTGACAACTCCATTTCTAAGTAAAGATTAAAAGATATATATATACATATTGTGTATTGTGCTGTTTATAATAGAAGAAAATGGAGACATCCCCAATTTTAATCAGCCAAGGGAACAGTTAATTAAAGTACGGTGCATGCATATACTAGAGAATTTCAGTTGCTAAAAGAAATTTATATCTGGAATGTTGTCTTTGTTATTATTAAATAAAAAGAGCACAATGTAAAACAATACATACAGCAAGATCCTATTTTTGTCTATAAATATCTGTATCAACATAAGGAAAAAGTCAATATGATATTTATTAACCTGACATCGCTCTAGAGGGATGTGTTTGGAGGTATAACTTATTTCTGCAGTTTTAAAAGAGGACTATGGTGAGTTTGGTGAGTTTATACTCTTTTTGGTGAGTTTGAGTTTCTAATTTGTTCTTTTCTGCAATTTTTAGACAAAGAGATCTTTAAAAAACAGAAAAGCAAAACCAAGACATATTGAGAATCTACTCTGTGCCACATAGAATTAAGAACAATGGATTCCTAAGGGAAAAGAAGCATGTCTCAGCCTGTGATATAGGCTCATTTTTTACATATTTATTATTTACAAATAAATTTTAGGAAAGCCAAACTGTGATAAATGCTGTGAAAAAGCCACACTGAAATAAACACCACTTAGATGAATCTCCTGGAAAAAGTCAACAGGGTCATATGTTCTAGGTTAAAAAGTTCATAGCTCTTGCCCAAATAACCGCAAAAGAAGCTTGTAACAAAAGCTTGAAAAAGCCTTTAGCTGGCATTCAATAACATTAGCTTAGGGAAAAGAGTGAATGCAAGGTGACTTCAAGTGCGGAGTTTTAACTGATGTCCACCTGATATGTCGAAGAGCAGAAATGCACAATAAAAGATGTCAGAATGGACCGGCCACACGTATTCCACACAAACCTCTAAGTTACTGTCTTTGTTTGGACCCTGGGCCTGTTAGCTCTATCTGCTCCTTTTTCTCTGTCTCTTTACTTAGTATAAATTATCAGAAGATTGTAGGTCATGAAAACATTTTTTCCACTTCTTGCTGATAAGTATGTCTTCAGAGTAAGCAGATTTTGAGAGGGAATATGCTGCCAGAAAAGCATTTAAGACTTGAACACAGACCAAATACACGTTCAATTAGTCTCTTCAGGGGTAAAGTTTCAGTTTCCAGACCGGGGGCAGGAGTGACCTGTCCTTCGTATTCTGTGTCCTCAGTAGGGACTGTTGATGTTTCTGAGACATTTCTGAGCAGAGACGTTTCTGCTGGAAGCCTCTGTCCACCGTGTTTTTAGGCTTGTTACACAGGCATAGTGCCTGGGGCTCGGTGCTGAGCTTGGCCAGTAGTCACCCCTCTGACTCCTGGCCTGGGGGCTCAGTGAAGACTACCTCGCTTCCCTGTTTTAGTATAGCTGTTCACCTGCAGGACTTGAAATCCTGCACTGAACTCTAGCCCCAAAGCCTAAATAGCTTTTGTTCACTTTATATATTGGCGGAGGTCATGGTCAAAATAGTAGAAAGTGGGCACTGACCAATCAGAACAGATGCCAAATAAGAACATTTTGGTCACTAGATCCTGGAGGAGGTGTGTGTGTGTTGGGGGCGAGGCGCAGTGGGAGGAGGCGAACAATAGGGAGGACACTTAAGGGTCTTGGGCCTCTACCCAGGCCCTGTTCTACCTGAACTAATCATCTAGTGCCCCAATGTTCCTGCCTGCCTGGCTTTGAGGATTTCATGCTTGGTGCCTCTGACAGCTTTGCTGACTCATTGCCACTTGCCTGTACTTACTCAGGACCCTTAGGCCCTAGTTGCTACTTGCCCTCGTTACCTGTCTGCCACATGAGTGAGTGTGGCTCCATCTGCCTCGTGGCTGGGTTTGCCTGAGTCATGATAGGGTTTGACTCAATTTAAGAATTTCTCATAGAGCTCTGGCTGGTGTAGCTCAGTGGATTGAGCACGGATTGATCTTCTGCAAACCAAAAGATCTCGGTTCGATTCCCAGTCAGGGCACATGCCTGGGTTGCAGGCCAGTTCCCTGTTCCCGGCAGGGGACACATGAGAGGCAACCATACATTGATATTTCTCTCTCTCTCTATCTCTCTCTCTCCTTCCCTTCCCTTCTAAGATAAATAAATAAAATCTTAAAATAAATAAATAAATAAATAAATAAATAAATCTCATAGAAATAGTACCTTACTGGGATTAAGTTAGACCTGAAAGCGAGGTTACTACTTGAGATTAATTAATTTATTAGGATTCTATCAATATAGCTACAGTTGCTAGGTTAGTTTAACCACCTGTTCTTTCTTTGTGTATGGCAATAGCCATTCAGTTTGCCTATGCATTTGTCTGTATTTTGACCTCTTGGTCTTAGTTCATTGTCTTCTCCTGTGTCTTGAGTTGTTTCCGGTGCATTATCTGATAAATTGACTAGCCTCTTAAAGACTCTGATTTCATAATGGGTATTAAATATACTTAAGGATGACCTTGGAAAAGACTCAGTGACCACATGTTAGGACTTTGCTGTGACTTGTTGCAAATGAGCACAAGCTGTTTTTTCCGTATTCTTATTTTCTTCTCGTTTTCCATCTTTTCTTTCCCATCTTATTCCCACCTCCACATTTTCTCCTGCACACTCGGTGGACTGCACAGCCTCACCCATCTCCCTACCTTTCCTCCCTGTGCACTTTCTTTCTCATCCATGTCTCCTTCCCAGCACCCCACCCCTGCCATGGCTGCCTTTCTTAAGACCGGTGTCTGTGGCCTTTGCTTGGTGTGACTAATGGCCTTTGCATAGTGTGGCCATTTACCACTTCAGAAATCTTACTGTTTGGGTGCTCTTTGGCTTCTCGGTATTTGCGATGGGGAAGTAGCATTCATGAAACATGTTTCTTTATTTTATATTTCCTAGCTTCTTATCTTGACAAGGACATTGTCTCTGATTTATTTATGTTTTAAACTGTGACTTTAAAAAAAATCTGTAGACATGGCAGCTGGTGATATTGTCTGTGAGTTGGTTGCTCAGAAAAGGGCTACATGCAATTTACAGAATTATCTATAACACCCCTGAGTCTGTAATTATGAAGGCTGGGTTATGATTTGCTGGGTGCTCTGCTATTTATAGAGCCTGTCACTGCGCATGACTGTCTGCGCCCAGGGCTGGGTGCCTGGTTGCCGAGAAGGGCTGAGCTCCAGCTGCGTGAGAGAGCAGACTGCTGCTCCTGTTTCCCAGGCAGCCTTCCTCACTTGCCCTCCTTAGCTTTGAGAGGAGCTTTGGCTTCCCTCTAGAACTGTCGACTCCCCAGTTCACTTCTCCAGATGGCTGCTGCTCCTGTCTCCTGTTGGTGTCTCTTTTTGATATATATATACTGTCCGGTATTTTGCTGTTACTCTCATTTTTTGTCCTGATGGCTTTGCTGTCTTCTAGACACTCTTTATTGCTGATTCTTTCCTGCCATTGAATGTTAAAGATGGCTTGGAAGTTATTGATGGCACTTTTTAGAAAATCAGAGTTCATGTTTGTTGCAGGTCCTCTGCCCAGGGAACTAGACTATGAGAAGATTACGTGCAGGACATCAACTGGGGGGAGTGTCCTTGGAATAGCACTTAAAGGGAGTGAGGGATGAGGTTTCGGGCACAGGGAGAAGTTGAATTGAGATGCAGCGAAGGCCTCAAGCTGGTTGTTGGGAGTTCTGGAGCTAAGAGGCTCTGAAAAGTGGCTCCTAACTAAGGCAAGCACTGTCCCCTTCCCCCTGACCAGCATCGGCCCGAGGGGAGTGGGTTTGACCCTGGGCCAGCCATCTAGCTCTCAGGCTGGGGGTAGTTCCCACATAGGGATTCAGTCAAGAACTAGGAACTGCCACCAGTCCTAGCCGCTGGGGAAATGAGCGCCTGCCTCATGGAGGTGAGATTTGGGTGGTGCTCTGCAACAGCCATTACAATGTTGTTGGTATAGTTTTGTGGATAGACTTCTATGCTATTTTAAACTTGATCCTAATACAAATGCAATCAATGTTGGTTCCATAATTTGAGAAATCTCTTAAAAGCCAAGCATATTTATTTTCCTTTTTTATGGTTCATTTTGCTACAAAACATGTTGTTAATGAATTCCATCTGAGACAGATAAGAGTATAGGCCTGTTTCAACAGAACAAGCTGTGCCTTACTGGATAGCCACTGCCCATAAAATTCGTTGTTCTCCGTCACTCTGCCGATGGCTTTATCTCTAAAAACCCAAGCAGGAGGTGGGAAGGGTGAAGGCGTGAATCCTGTTATACCAAAAGCAGTAGAATTGATGAATTTGTGCAAACCTTTTGCTTGGTGATGACAGTCCAAATATTAAAAAAATCAGGGAATAAGCATAATTATTATTAGAAAAATAATGCAAATGCATCCTTTGGTAGTAACATCTATGTGTTTGACGAAACAGCGTAACAGATGTTGTTCGATCTGCCTGTGAAACTGCAAACAGATGGAGTAAACATGGCTGCCAGAACGAAATCAGACTGACCTTGTGTTTCACAGCTCAGGTTGTTGATGGAGACTACAGATTAGGAGGCCAAAACGTCAAGTCAAAATTGCTTTTCACTTTGTGAAAAGCACGCTCAAGGCCTGCAGGGCCTGGGAGAGCAGGGGTTGGCAAAGGTTTTCTGTAAAGGACCGTCTGTTTAAGATTTTTGACTTTGTCAGCCATATGAGCTATGTTGCACCTACTCAACACTGCTTTTGCAACAGAAATAGCAGCAGACCATATGTGCATGACCAGGCCTGGCTGCATTCCATTAAAACTTTGTAACATAGATTGTGGGTCAGCTTTGGCCTGAGGGCCATAGTTGGCCGACCCCTTATGAAGAGCACAAATCAGGTTGCCTGAATTTCAATCCTAGGGTAGATGCTAAGTCTTAGGCAAACTTTTAAGTATCTTTTTTTTACCTGTCAAATGGACATCAAAATAGGATTTACCTCCTAGGAATAATACAAGAAGTAATTAGATGATGCATGGCCCAAAGGAAGTGGTTGGTAACTAGAAATTATTATTATTCACACAACTGTAAAGAGTTAGCAAGAGTTAAATATAGTTAACCAGTTGAAAAATGTTGAAAAGTATTAGATCAGTGAGGCTCAAATTAGGTTTGGCTCTGTAAAAAGATGTGTAAATGGAACTCTTTTTGTCGTAGTTTTGTCTGAGGCCCCAAGTATTGTAGCTGATAAGGATCACGTAGCCAGAGAGAAGAGCTAGACCCTATGGGAAACCTGCAAAGGAAGTGGTGGTAAAATCGGCTTTGCTACTAGCTCTGGGGCCGCATCTGCTGTTGCTCACCATTATCCGTGTTCCTTTCTTCTGAACACAAGGCCTACCTGTGTTTCTGAGCTTCTCTTGCAGTTAGGTGGTGGCCATATAACTGAGTTCCAGTTAGTGAAATGTAAGGGGAGGTGATATGTGCTATTTGCAAGCCTGGCCCATTGAAACCATCTGCACAATCTTGGCTCTTTTCCCCTAAACTGGCAGAGTGGAGAGGACACTGAGGACTTCACGAGCCACAGGGAGAAGATGCTTGGTGCCCTATATAACTGCATGGAACAGAGCACTTACCGTTGCCTATCTGTGGTGACTGTGCTGGGATGGGGACACACACTTACTGTGTACAGATCCTGGGATTCTGCTGCTGCTCGCTATAGCAGTTAGCCTGCCCTGACACTTAGTCACCATCACCACCTTTAGGTTATGTCCATAACGGCTGAGAATCCAGTTATGAGAGGTGCGAGCAATGCTGTTCAATAGAACTTTCTGTGATAATGGAAGTGTTTTATCTGCATCATCCACCACAGTAAGCACTAGTCATATGTGGTATCGAGTACTTGAATGTGGCTAGTAGGCCTGGAGAACTGAATTTCTAGTTTAGTTTTAATTAATTAAAATTTAAATGCAAATTGCCATATGTGGCTATTGGCTACCCTATTGGACAGCTCAGGTTTAGAGATGGGAAAATTTCCTAGTCTCGCTCCAAGTCTTCTTAAGTCTTAGAACAGCTTTAAGGAAACCACTAGGTTTGACTCATACCCTCAGAGTCTGTGTGCCAAGGCTGGGGCCAGACCACATTACAATTCCAAAGGTCCAGAGACGGCATCTGACTGCTGCTCTGATGGTTGAGTGAACAGAGGTGGCTGCCCTGGGAACAGCTTGCTGTCCCAGAATGTGTTGGGGCAAAGGATGCATGAGTATTTCTTATGGATCTCTTGGGAGAAAAAAACCTGAACTCATTGTAGACCCTGTCCAGGAAGAAACCAGGAGGAATGATATGATCTCATTGGAATGGCGTTGTTTTGGTGACTAGAAGTGGCTAGAAAACTTTTCAACTGTCTAAGAAACACCAGAAGAATTATAGGATCTACCCCAAATTTTATGTAGGGTTGGGAGAACGGACCCTTTTTGTGGGTTTGAAGGAATGCCAGGAGAGAGAATATATAGTTTTCTGAGTGTACCCTATGATCCTTGCTTAGGTTAATGTAGCAGTTATAATTAAAAAGTGCTTCAAGCTCCCGAAAGGAGAAGATGCTGTATCTCAAGTAGTTTCAACTTCCAAGTCCCCTTTTGTTCTTTGCTGCTTTCCTACCGTGGAGGATATAGTTTCTGTCTTAAGCTCATTTGGGTGCAGAATCAGAGACCTACTACATTTAAGAGCACGTTGGAAGGGTGTCTGTGAAATCTAATGGACTTACTTTAAGAAAAAGGCCCACGCCAGGATCTGGCTTGAGAGCTGGTTGCAGATTTAAGGCCTCCCCTCCAGTGAAATGCCAGAGGTAGGAGTCAGATTTACTCCACTAGCTGCTGCTTTTTTCTTTTTGGCAATCACTCCTTTTTCATTCCTCACTGTGGTTTCTGTACTCTATTATCCTCAGTCTTCATCAAGCCTCTACGTCTTGTTACCCCATTTGGTCTGCAGACCAGCAACACTGGGATCCCCGAGGACCTTGTTAGAAATTCAGAATCTGCATTTTAATAAGAATCCTAGGCTCTGCATATGTATTTTGGTCTACAGCGTGACTTTTTTCAGTTTCAGCTTCTGTGCCAGTGGCCCAGGTATTTCTCTATGGAACTCTCAAG
Organism: Sturnira hondurensis; assembly: GCF_014824575.4. Lineage (NCBI taxonomy): Eukaryota > Metazoa > Chordata > Mammalia > Chiroptera > Phyllostomidae > Sturnira > Sturnira hondurensis. Next base: position 3,710,687 of record NW_028081539.1, read on the forward strand.
GGATAAACTCTGACCAGGTAACTGCGGCCTGGTGGTGTTGAAGGCGGCGGTGTTGAAGGTGGGAGTGTTATTGTGCAACACACGCTCCCCCAGGGAGCAGGGACTGTGTGCGGTGGGGAGACAGATGTCCAAAAGGGAATGATAGACAGCAGTAAGATACTGAAAAAGATTTCTATTTACAAAACTGCATTTAAGTTGTAATTCATTTGCAACTTGAAGACATCAAGGCTCTGCCAGTTAGATTTTCAGATCAGCAGAAACTACCGACCAGTTTCTATGTCAGTCAGTATAAAAGAAATACTGTATAAAATACTTCTTTTATGCAGTATAATGGATAAAACCTTGTCTAATGTAAGGGGTTACTGCCTTATATTGGTGGCAATAATGGCATCAGAATGCCACTGCCAACTGGACCTTGGTTCAGCACCCTCAGTTTTCTACTTCTGGCTAAGGAGTATTCAGAGGTAAGACTCCAACTATAAAAGAATGTTTATTTAGAAAGTCAGAGGTAGGAAAAGTGAGCCAGATGGGCGTGGGCTCAGGAAACAAGTTATAGAGGCAACAGAAGGGCCCTTGGAGCTTAGGAAAGAGAATGGTAAAGGTAACATATCCAGGGATGGGGTGGGGGGAAGAAAGGGGGAAGGTGTAGGCGTGCTTCTGGGAGGGAGAGCCTCCCTGGGTCCTCCACCTCGAGGGCATTTATCTTGAGGTCTCAGAAGAGGATTCCAATAGAATATTCATCAGCTTTCCAGGTGTGTCCCTTCAGGATCATAGTCTCTGCTGATTGGCCGGCTGATGTGGACACCGCCCACAGTGTTCCTGTCATTATGGATGTAATGAGACATTCACATGGACTACTGAGTCCGGTGGAGGAAATGGGACAGCGTGGCTTTTCTTTCAAGGGGAGCCAAAAACCTTGGCCCTTGTTGTGACCGGCCTTTATTGGGTTCTCGGCATGTTACATGATGGTCTCATTTACTAGGCACGGGTTCACTTTAGGTGGTTACCCTTTACAGACAACAAAGGAGAGGATGCCACTAATCTCATCACAGAAGAGGGATATTTGCAAATGAAAAGGGAAAAGTGGTTGGACCGGTTACACTGGTCCTAGGAAGGTTTAACATGGATTTTAGGAAGTTATTTTGCAGTAAATGTTTGCCATAAATCCAGGTGAGGGAGTTTTTAGCAAAAAGCAAGACTCGAAGTGACCTAGGCACATTGCAAGCCTGGTTCCCCATGAGAGAACCCATCCATGGGTGTGGGTCCTATGCATCTCCGAGTGGAAGCTGGGCCCATGCTACGCAGAATGGTCTCCTACAGCTGGCATCAGGACAGGGGGCCTTAGTCCATGCAGCTGGTCCTGAGGTCAGCCATGGCATCCCTGGTCTGGTTTTGCTGCTTTTCTGGTCCAAGAGCTGAACTGAAACTGAGGCCTAGCTGTGATCCCAAGGGGTTAATGCTCAAGGGAACGGTCTTTTAAAGGCCCTAAGTGGGAGTCGAGTGAGACCACTCTTCTGCCGTGTGCCTCCTTCAAGGAGTTAACATGACTAGGGACGTGCCAGGGGAAGAAAGGTCAGGGGAGTGTCTGAACGCCATGAGCAGCGATGTGAAAGGTCAGAGGTCGAAACCGCAAGACCAGCAATGTACTAGGGGAAGGAAAGGTCACCCTGGGGCAAGGCCTTTGCTTTCCCATTTCACCCTTTGCTAGGCACCGGGGCTTTCTGCCCTGGTGACCTTCTGTACCTGGCCCATTATCCTTTCTCTGCTCATGTCTGTATACTGCCTACCTTAGTTAGACTTTGCAAATATGCAAAATAGGAATCAGTGATCTTTACCAAAGAACGACTATTAATTATAAAATAGGACTTTAAAAATAATGTTTTGCCTCATTATTTTGAATACATCCTCTCTGAAAACAGAAAGGTAGTTCTGTTTTATTCTGATACACTATGTTCTTATCCAGCCAACAGAGTGGCTTCCATGCCATTCTTTTGATGCAGGATTATTAAAACCACAAGGGATAAATTTGGCTTAAACCTGGGGGTCCTGCTGCACACAGCCCAGTGGAGAATAGTGTTATTATTGTTACCATGAGCCACTGGGGTTCTGCTTCCTGCTGCCCATAACTTACCCCCCCCAGCAATCTGGCCAGACCCCTCTGTTACATTGTGATCAAAATCACTCACTAACCACATGGTAAGGGGCAGGGACTGGTGCTGGAATAAGGACTCTCATACTGTAGTTTGGGGTGGCAGCATCAGCAGCACAGGAGAACTCCTTAGGAATGCAAATTCTTGGTCCCATCCCCTGTACTCAGTTGAAGCCCAAGGGAGGGACCAAGCAATTCGCGTTTTTGCTGGCCTTGCTGGTGGCTCTGATGCTTGATAAAGTTGTGAACTTTATTGTTACTCTTTAAAGTTAAAGATTAAACTTTAAAGTTAATCACTTTATTTAACTGATTAACGTAGTTGCATGCTCCTAGAGCAAATACACTCTTCAACTTTTAACAAAATGGAAATATATTTGTTGCTCATTTAAAGGTAAAGGTGGGTGAACAGGTGAGCAGAATGGCCTCCTCTGTGGAGTTATTCAAGGACTCAGAGTGATGAAGGCACTGCCATCTTTAATATGTGACTTTCAAGTTTGGTCTCATGGTCATTCTAGCCAGAAGAGAGGAGCATGAAGAGGTGGCTGTGGAAAGTGTCTATGGGCTAGGTGCAGAAATGGCATCATATACTTATGTCCATGCTCCATTGGCTAGAACTCAGTCACATGGACTTGCAAAGGAGGCTGGGAAAAGTAGTTGAGCTTGTGCCCAAGAAATAGGCAAAACAAGGATTTTAGTGAGCAGCTAGCATTCTCTTGTTATAAATTCTTTATGGAAGTTTCTGACACTTTCTGTATTCTGGACCTGTTGTATGCCATAAACCCCACTGACAGTCTGATAAAACTCATAGACTCATCCTCAGAATGTTTCAAAATGTGTAAAATAATAGCCCTGGTCAGGTAGCTCAGTTGGTTGCAGCATCCTGCGATGTGCCGAGGTTGTGGATTTGATTCTCGGTCATGGCACATATAAAAATGAGCTAATGAATGCACAAATGGGTGGAATAACAAGGTGATTTTTTTCTCTCTCTCCCCTCTTTCTCTCTCTAAAATCAGTAGATTAAAAAATGATTTCTCAAGAGTAAAATAAAATGTATAAAGTGATAAGCAGAATTATAAAGGAAGCTAATTATATTGAAATATAATTGTAAATTATAATGAATAGCAATGAATTAAATTTTAATGGAATAGGATTAGAAGCACTTTTTGACAGAGAAGTGTATGCACTACTTTAAACAGCAAGATCTGTGGCAGGTTTCCTAACTACGCACTGTGATTTCAAAGTAACACTGAGTATAAATGATATTTCAAAATATCTGCAGCCACTATAACATAATATTTAGATATTTATGATTTCTTCTGATGGCAAAAGTCATAGGTACTGCTAATAATACCAGGTTTATGGCCTATGTTTATGATTGAGAAATAACGTTAAATTAGTGGGTTATGAGAATAAAGACACAATTTTTCCCTGTTCAAGTTCATTGACTGACCTCAAAAGGTTCTGATGAAATAGGGTAGCCTTAAAAATGGCAGAAGTCCATTACCAAGAGACTTCCAAGTGTCCATCACCTATTGGTTCAAGGGTATCCAGGCAAGATCAAAGACATTAGAGAAAAATTAATTTTATACTCACTCCATCAAATCCGGTTAACACTTGTAAGAGCTATAGCACCACCTACTGTTTAAAAATTTTTTTTCTGCTGTTAAAAGTTGTGGCTTAGGACAAGTAAGTGTGATAAACCAGGACCTAAAATTCCATGCAGTGGTTTAGAGAAACAAGAAAGTTGACTGCCTGTTGATGACTTCAAGTCATTTATAGTGTTTTTGGTGTTTTTGGTAGCTTTGAACTGGTGGCTTTAAAAGCCAGGAAGTGAAACAGTAATAATTGTGATAATTTATTGACTATTATGATTGTAATCTATATACTGTTCTGAGTACCTAAAGGGGAATGTCTCATTTAAACATTGTCATAACTCTTCAGGGGAGGTATTTATATGCACTTGACAAATGAAGAAACTGAGAAGTAACTAGGCCAAGACCGCACACCGAGTAATGGGAGAGGTAGCTTTCAAGCCCAGGTAGTTTGACTCCCTGGAGAGTGAGTGCCTGGGACTCTCTGGAGCAAGGAACTGTCTCCTAATGACCAGTGGTGTCTGGTGTCTCAGCAGTACCTCACATGTGTCTGTCAGCAAGGCACACTTGCAGAGACCCATTTTCCTGTCACATCTGATTAATAATGCGCTTTGTCTTTAAGAATGTCTTTTATTCACACAAGTCATATACATAATAGTCATAGACAGCACTTATATAACATTACGTACCAGGTGCTCTTTTAGGCACTTTACGTAGATTAGTTCATTTATTTTTTTCAACATTGCTATGAAATAGGTGTGAGTTTGAAACCTGTTTTCTGGACAAGAAAACGGTTAAGTTACTATCCAAGATTGCACAAGGAAGAAGTGACAGAGGCAGAACTTGAACCCAGAGAGTCTGGCTGAGGTCTGCATATTGTACTACAGAGCTTATAAAAAGTTATTTTAAAATAGTACAAGTGTATTTGGGTATGAGAGAAATCACAGAGGCCTACATGGTGGTGGCCAGATCTTGAAAAATGAATCTAGAGTGGAAATGACTAAAGTTTAAGAAAGACTGATTTAAGCTGTTTCTAATTTTTATTATAAGTAATGTTTGAGTATCTTCTTAGAGATCCTTGGAAGAATTTCTCTAAGAGCAGATATACGGATGTGGATTTACTGGGTTATTGCTCTCCAGAATGGCTGTACCAATAGCTTTTCTTTTTCCTTTTCTCATTGGTCTGAGGGAGTTTTATGTAGTTTTTTCCTAAGCATTTCTAAAATTTGTAGGCCACTGAGGACTATTAGTAATAATACAAGTCAAGCAAATATTGGTTGCTTATTATTTATAAGAGCATAAAAGAAAGGAAATCTGGCCCTAGCTGGTGTGGCTCAGTGGATTGAGTGCTGGCCTGCAAAGCAAAGGGTGTTCAGTTTGATGTCCAGTCAGAGCACATGCCTGGGTTGGAGCCAGTAGAGGGCACACAAGAGACAACCACACATTGATGTTTCTCTCCCTCTCTTTCTGTCTTAAAATAAATAAATACAATCTTTAGAAAAAGAAAAAAATCTGCATTTTTTCAAAAACATATACTCAACTCACCTCATTATGACAAGAAGCTAGTATATTATCAAATACTTTATTAATTCTACCAGCACACGGGTTTCTGAACTAGAGAGGGCAAGGGCTGTGAAAGTGAGTGCCACCTAGTGGTTAGAGTAAACTTTGGTTCCTGGAGGTTCTGTCTTCAAAGTGCTGAAAATTGGCAGAATAACTTGTCAAAAAATCAGATTCTTGGCTTTACCCCTAGTGACTCTAATTCAGAAGGAAGAAGAGAGGGGAGAGGGGAGGTAGGGCTGGGGGCGGGGGTTGAGAGAGATAGGGTAGTGGGAGTATTGTTCAGAACCAGCATATTTAAAAGTAGCCCATGTGGTGGTTGGTTCTTACCCATTCAGTTCTAACTCTGCTCTAGAACACAGTTTATCGATTGGCCCACCTCTTTCTCCTCCTTAATCTTCTTCACCGGCAGCTGCTACAGTAGCTCGTGGATTTTGTGGGAGCTATGGGGATCCTCTGGGACTATTTTGGGTTGAAGGGAATCCAGCTGAGCTTGCGCACAGAGGAAGGGAGGGAACAGGCTAAGTGTTTGGGGAAGAGAAGAAGTCACCTAAACTGTGACCGCATCCATTAGCATTCCATCTCAATTTATTTCTGTTGACCTCAGCGCTACTTTTGACTTTGAGGGGCCACACCCTGCCTTTGTCTCCTTCTTCACATCCTTCAGCCTGGTATTCAGAGTCCCCTTAAGCAGACTCCAGACTTCCTGCCGCAGTCCTCGGCAAGAACCCCTTGTGCACATTCATCTTCAGGTATTCCCTAGAGTCATGCTCAGGCCTTTTGTCATGCTGCTTCTTCCCTGAGATTCTTACTCTCTATTCTTCGTGTTTTCACTGCAATCTTTAAGTGTTTATACATCTTTTAAAATTCAGAAGACCCCCAACCCCCAAGAAGCCCTCCTTGGAGCCTTAGTAACACCTCATCCTTTCTACATCCCTGCCATACTTTGTGTGTAGCTTGTACTAGCATCCTGGCACATCGCCAAATCATGTTTCTTACTGCTACATAAGTATTCTATCCATCCATCCATCCATCCATCCATCCATCATTTTACTTACTCATGTATTTCTTATGTTGTTGCCCTGGCCTGGAATATAAATTCTATTCATTCTTCAAGTGCCACCCCCTCAGAATGAAGCCAAATATAGACTGTTCTCAGCTTCATTGATTGATTTCTTCTCCGAGATCTGCTAGCACTGAGAGTCCTCGGCTGCCTGCTCTCCCCCTCGATTACACCTCCTGGTGTGCTCACAAACTCTGTGTTAGACGCCTTTTTCTGCTCTCCAGTAAATGGTAGCTACATAGGACAGAAACTGTTTTATGTAATTCTTTGGTATTTTCCAGAATCATTTGCACATTCCCAAGTGTATTTTATGGCTCCGTTGGACTTTTTTCCATTGTCTAGCAATTCATCCTTGTGTTTGGGGATAAGAAGAAACCTTACTGTAAAAGCAAAGAAAAATTAACATTTTATTGAACTTCTGATACTTGCCAGATGCTGTGCTTAGAATTTTACATATATTACCTTATCTAAAACCTAAAAACCCTTTGAGTAGAGTGCTATCCATTTCTTAGATTAGAAAAGTTAGACTCGTAAATGCTTGATAAATATATAGCTATAATAAACAGGTCAGCATGTGGACTGGGGCTCATCTGACCCCCAAACCCATAGACTTCACGCCACTGATTTGCTGCCCTGTGGTTTCAGAGCTTCAGCTTACGGCATTTTATAATGATGCTGTGCATTTCTGCTTCCCTCCTTTAAAGAATCTGCTCTCTAGAAGGTAAGGGGCTCTTCACCCTGGAGTAATTCTCAGTCTGACTCCCTGTGTCCTGCTTCGTGCCTCAGGGAAACACCCTTCTTCACATGTAGTCTGATTTCTACATAAAGAAATAAAGCAATGTGCTCCTCCTTTTTCTGGACTGGCTTTATGGGATGCAAAACATTCCTTAATGTGGAATAACTCGGGCCCTGAAACACTGAGGTGCCTTAGAGAACACCGTGGACGAGTCTCACTGGCAGGCTGAGCCTCCTTCTCTGTCTCACTTTGGGAATGTAAGTGATCTCACTGAGCTTGCTGGCGCTTGGAGCGCTTGGTAGAAGGAGCGCCAGAGAGTTTCCAAACAAACTGAGCACTAATCGGGATTCATCTGGCTGTTTTCTGCCGCAGGGATTCAGAGCGAGCCCCCGGCACATTAGAAGACGCGCTGCTGCTGCAGCGGCTGCAGCTGCCCGTCTGGAAGAAGCCAAGCCTGTGCTGGAGGTTCACCATCAGAGCGAGCAAGAAAGTTCAGTGAGGAAACGAAGAATTAAGAAGAACAGCCGAGTCCAGCCAGAATTCTATCACTCTGTTCAAGGTGCTCCAACCAGAAGAACTGTAAGTAGAGAATTGTCTTTCATAACAATATTAAATACACTGTCATATGGTGTGGTCATTCTCTTAGTTTTAAAAAACTCCTCCTTTCACCCCAAACAAGTGACGGTGTACTCACAGGCGTTCCAGCAAGGAATGTGGTTGCACAGGTTCCACCAGGGCGCTGGGGCACAGTCAGTCACTGTCACATATTGATTGACAAACTGGTGAATTCTGCTCTGGCCAAGTGGCTCAGCTGGTTGGAGCATCATCCCATACACCAAAAGGTTGTGGGTTTGGTCACCGGTCAGGGCACCTACCTAGGTCGCGAGTTTAGTCCTGGTCCGGACGTGTATGGGAGGCAGCTGATCAATATTTCTTTGTCACATTGATGTCTCTCTCTCCCCTCTTTAAAATCAATAAAAACATATCCTCAGGTGAAGGTAGAAAAAAAAACTGGCCCGATTCTGAGCCCCATTAGAGCCAGGGTCTAGCCGGGGTCTACAGAGGACAGGGGTCAGCAAGCTGAGGTGTGGGGCAGAGTTGGTGCAGGGGGGTGACAACAAAGCTAGTGTCAGGGTGAGAGAAGTGTGGAGGGGAAGGTGGGTCTGGAGTCTGCTGTGGCAGCTGAACCCCTCCAGGGGCTTTTGGGCCAGTGAGGCCTGGTCTGCCCTCTGCAGCCAGCCACCAGCCAGGGTGACTCTGTAAGGGTGCTGGGCTTCTCAGGTGGGGCTTTTATATTGTTTCACAGCCTAAGCGGTGCTCTTTTCTCTAACCAGGCACCCTGTGTCTCTGTGGGCACAGTGCTATCTTCACTGGAAGTTCAGGGCTCGGCTGGAAACTAGTCTCCACCTCCTGAGCACATTGTTCTATGTGCTCCAATTCTGTTTTCTCTCTTTTTTTTTTGGCCGGGGTCTTTACACAGGGACATTGTACCCACACTGTGACAGTGAGGATTTAGGCTTCGACAATGACCCTTTAAACCTTTTAAAAACCTATTTCATGATTGCAATAATTTTGCATTGTTTTAGTATTAAAAAGGGTTGCCTATGGTTCGCTCCTCTACTGTAGGGACCCTGTTTTGGTTGTTCCTCATGCCATCCTAGCAGAGCCATCGAGATTTGACTGGATAATAAGTCTTCGTAAATCATTAGAACAGAATTTCCTTTCTGTGAGAGTAAATGTATGGCAGGCACATGTGGAGATTGCTAGAAAGCCAGGGGAATGTCTGACTCAGTGATTGGGCCAGTGACCATGGCAAGAAAAAGTCTGGGGAAACTTTAACCAGTTGTAGAATGAGTACATACAGGTGTAGGCAAAAGTAGGTTTACAGTTGTGAGTCTACAAGATAGCTCGTGCTTGTATTATTATTTATTAACTACTGTATTTTTAATATAAACAACTGTAAACCAACTTCCGCCGACACCTGTGTTTAGAGGTGAGTCTTCATGATTTAATAAAACAAAAGCTAAATGAATTTGGTGTCTATATGGAGCAATATGAAATAGTAGGAAAATTTATTCCTCTAGTAAACTTTTTTGTACAGGAAATAAGGGATGCACATATATTAAAAACTAATAGTTATCAAGGGCTTATTGTGTAACAGAAGTCATTCCGTTTAACTCACTTGACAACCCTATGAGGTAGATGTTGTTATTTTCCCCATTTTATGGATGATGAAACTGAGGCCCTGAGAGGGTACATAACTTGCCTAAGTTTACTTAGTTGTTTGGGGGCAGAGTCTAGGATTTGGATCTAGGCAGCTCACCTCCAGAACCCAAGCACTTATCTCTATAATCTACCTTCTGTTAGTATGTGGTCTCTAGGAACTCACATTGAGTAATGGACAGATATGTGAACAAGTAAACACAATGCATGTCTGTGCTATGAAAATGCTACTGTACAATTATGCACAAGGCATTATGGGAGCGTCTCAGAGGGTCAGAAATATTTACTGAGAAGCAGACCCCTGAGGTGAGTCCTGAAGGCACGGAGTTTATCAGGTAGAAAGTACAGGTCCGTATCTCTGCTGAGAGGAACATGTACGAGAGCACAGAGGCATGAAAGGCAACGGCGTACTCAGGGAACAGCTCGAGGTGGTGCTGGCTCAGTCAGGCAGGGCCCAGTCATTAAGGGTTTGTACGTTATGCTAAATAGTTAGGTTTACGTTTTGTGACCGGGATCTGTTAAAGGCAGGGAATAGGCACACTGATTGGTTCTGTTGCTCAGAATCTAGCTAATTTTTTGCTTCTTCTAATCTTTCCGTGTGGATCAGAATGCAGAAGTGAATCTCATCAAAATTTAGAAACCCTCAGTCACCATCATTCTCTCATGAGTGTAACTGCTTTACGTACCACACAGTGTATTCCTTATGCCTCTGTGCCTTTGAACTTGCTGTCTACTTTGTTCTTCAATATCAGTCGTCACTCTTTGCTTTCCTGGTGAATTTCAGTTCACCTCTTAAGACTGGCTCATGATCAATGACTGTTTAGAAAAATCTTTCCCGATCCTTCCTTTTTGTTTTGATGCCTGGCACTTTGTACAGATCTCTGACACAGCAGATATTCCAGTGAAAAAGTCAGGTTGTGTAGAAAGACAGACATGGGTTCAAATCCTGCTCTGTGTGTCAGGCAGGACATAGTTGGCACACTAAGAGAGTTTAACTGAAGAGAGTTGGATGAAAGGACTATTTACAGAGGTGTGGGCAGGACTCGGTGCTTCACCAACCCCGAGGTAGAACCCGCCTGCCACTCCTGCCTAAAGACACTAGTGGTCTTACTGTCTCTGGTGGGAAGAGCTGGAGCTCTGGAAGAACCTTCTCCAGGAGCTGCGGCTGAGAAGTGCGGCCATGGCCTGAACCCGGGGAGTCAGGAAGGGAGCAAGGCAGTAAGTGAACTGCAGGTGCTTCCAGTTCACCCAACTTGCCTGGAGGCCAGAGGGCAGATGAGCTTGGGTGACTCAGATGATAGAGGCAGCATCCTGAAGACAGAGTGAGGCAGGGATGGGTGGAGACTGAGACAACACAGGGCCAGTGGGGAATAAAAATCATGCATGGTAACCTTTGCAACTGCATGAGACTCAGCTTTCTTATTGTAAAGCAATAACAACAATAGCTACTCCATTGAGTTGTGAGGATGAACTGAGCTGACACCTGGAAATAGAAGGCACAGTGGCCACTTAGGTTAAACTCTCAGTAAGTGGTAATTCCTTTCTATCCTTTCCTCCCCTAGACCTTGACTTCTTTGGGAGGCCATTTGTCTTGTCTAGAAAAATCTCATCTGGATGCATTTAACTGAGTGAATGAATGAGTGATATTTATACATGATATAAATTTATGTGCTGTACAGATATTCAGAGAATGGAGAGGGTTTTTTTTTAAACACCCTTCCCCAGTAGGATAGTCAGGAAATAACTACTTCATGGAAAAGGTGGGATTGAGTTGGGCTTTAAAATCTGGGTAGAAATTGGCTAGGCAGTAGATGTTAGGTCTGGGAAGCGGAGTAAGGAAGAGTACTAAGAACCGTTTGGCTGGATGTGGGGATTTATACAAGGGAAGTACAGACAGAGCTGTAAAAAAGAGATTGGGGCCAAAATACATTCCAGACAACTGTGCATGTAAGCTTTATTTCCTGTGCTTCGTGGAGCCCCTGGAAGAGGTGAGTGGCATGATTGAAGCATGGTTATAGGAAGATTGGACATGAGCAGGGTGAGTCAGAGGGGAGCAGGACACAGCCAGGTCAGCAGCTACTGCAGAGTGTAGGTGTGCAGTGATTGGGACCTGAATTTGGGTCTAGTCCATGACATGATGTTCTCTGCCGGCATCTGGTCCTCCTCCATTTCCCTGCATCTCCCTGGGGTCGTTTTGGAGGCTGGAAATTGCCCCGCGTTGGTGGTCAGGACGCTGTTGGCTCCTTGACTGTTAGGATTCCTGCTCCACCTTCTGGAACCTTACAGCCTCTGCAGACATCTCCTTGTTTTCATGCAGCCTTTTGTCCTCTTCTGGACTTGGTCAGGTGTCGTAGGTCATGCCCGCTAGAGCCACACTACTCCACACAGCCCGGAACCTGAGACTTTTCTAACTTGCCTGTTTGGAGAAAATCAGTCTTACCTCACGTTGCCCTGAAGGCAGCTCTGGCTGTGGTGACTCAGGTTACCACATAAACCTGAGTGGGGAGCCCAGGCATTTCCAGGGACAATCGGAATAAGAAACAGGACTGAAACAGGATGTAGATGCAAAGGAGACGAATCAGAAAAGGCAGCAGTGCAGTGTCAGCCACTTGCAGGAAGACTGCCTCTTGTGAGGGGGGCCCATGCCATGTTAAAGGTATTATACTCCAGCATCTTTGCTACTCCAAACCCTTAACCTTCTCTGAATTCATAAGTTATACTCAAACATGTCTGCAAGAATTTGTAATGGTAATCATGAATATAAACTTAAAAATATACATGCTTTTTATTTCACTCCTTTGGAATGTTCCTAAGGATGGGTTAGCTAAAAATTTATCCTGACTTTCTTATCCTGATTTGTCTTGGGATTTATGCTATACATGAAGACACTGGAACCTTTAGGACTTTTCTATCACCTTAAATCAGAAGAGATAATTAGATCCAGATCTCCATTTGTTCTTTAGTATTTTGGCATGATGAAGAATTTTTTTTTTGCTCTTGAATGCTAGAGTTTTTAAACATCATCCTCATCATCATATTCAGAGCCCTCCATTTATTGCGTGCTCACTCTGTTGGCAACACAAGGCCATTGTTCTTTGTGTGCTTCCCTGTTTTTTTTTTTTTTTCCATTTAATCTTCCCAGCAAACCGCTGCGGTAGGTGCTCACTTTTCAGAGGAGGAAACTCATCAAGGTCACACAGCTGGTAGATGATGGAACTGAGATATTTGAACCCAAGCCCCTGATGGGAGCACTTTGAGAACAGAGAAATTCAAACCATCACAGTTTTGGTGCTGGATGTTTATCCTCATCAACATGCCTCAAGTATTTTAGTTGCTTTGAGTCTCAGTTTTTCTACCTGCATTGATGGTAGATATAGATGAGATATTGTGTCCTGCAACTATTACATCATTCAAAACCTATTTGTAAATGGGACTGAAAACCGTAGATAAACCCCAAACCTTTTTGCCATGCATTTTATTGATCCTCTATTTTTGTAGCGGAGCACTTAGGAAGTTGCGAGAGTCTTTCTCCTGTATTGCCCGCCCATGTGGCCTGTTAATGTGTAACAACTCTCAGGCCCAAGAGGAATTTCTGTGTTTGGTGTCAGGGGTGGAGTGAGGGGAAATGAATATTTTAGAGTACTTGAAAATAACCATGTACACTGTTTCTATTCCTGTTCCATTTTACTGATCCCAGTTTTTTGCACACCGCAACAGCATCATGTACATTTTCTCACGTCTTAGAATCTCATACTTTCTCACAGAGGTGACAGAATGTCTGACGAAAGTTGCTAGCACCCCCATACCATTGCCTGAGCTGTAGCTTGCTCCACCTTAGCCCATGAACTTCTGTCTTTTCTCCCTGGGGCTCCAACCACAAGTAAGTGAATTATTGAGCCCGATCATTTTGCCTTAGGAGTTGGAGGAAAAGGCAGACTTTGCACGGATGGCTGATGGCCCTGCTCGCTGCAACAGCGAACACTGAGGAGGAAGCAGGTTTTGGTTGGACAAGTCCATTAGGTGTCCCAGTGTCTAGATTTCATGGAGGACGTAAGTCTGGATTGGGGGTCGTTTGTACATGGATGTCGTCAAATCCATGACACTGGATGGGGTGATCCAGGAAGTGAATGTGGATAGAAAAGAGAGTTGAGAACCAGACCTTTGATGCTCTAGCATTAAGAAGCTGGAAAGAGGACAGGTTCCCATATAACTTCCATCTCTTCTCTCAGCACAACAGCCCTTCAGCAGAGATGGGTTCAGGCCTCCTGACTTTCAGTAAGAATATGTACCTTAGGCCGAGAAAAGGCAACTCAGGTAGAGACTAGAGAAAGTAGCAGAAAAGAATTTTCTAACATACTGATCACTCTTNTGAGAACCGGACCTTTGATGCTCCAGCATTAAGAGGCTGGAGAGAGGACAGGTTTCCATATAACTTCCATCTCTTCTCTCAGCACAACAGCCCTTCAGCAGAGATGGGTTCAGGCCTCCTGACTTTCAGTAAGAATATGTACCTTAGGCCGAGAAAAGGCAACTCAGGTAGAGACTAGAGAAAGTAGCAGAAAAGAATTTTCTAACATACTGATCACTCTTCTCTTTCCTGCTCTCTCTGCTCCTAAACCACTTCCTTGACCTCACCCTTCTTTCCCTTCTCTTTTTGGATTTTGTTTTTGAGTTTGGGTGAAATTTTCCACTTTTCTGATTGCAGCTTCGGTCATTGTAGGCTGCAAGATATCGTGAGACATTGCATATTTTTTATTTTTTATTTTTAATTAGTAATAACAGGATTTCAGGTCATTTTTGTAGTTGGAAGCCTGCTGCAGTCTAGAACATACTAACTACACGTCCTTGGTCTTGTTGAACTATGGAAGGATGCTTCTCTGCTCCTTTCCTGCTGAGATCATTAAAAGGTTTTCCCTTCCCCTTTCCTTTTCAAATATGTAGGACCAGGCGCTTTATTTGAAAACCCCAGGACCCTTCCCTTTTGGTGGGAGGCTTGACTGTGCAGCTCATACCCTTCCTTTGGCTTAGTCAGTCAACAAACACAAAGCTTCTAAAGGAAAGCTTCGTTTCCTTTTCTTTGAAATTCTAGAGCATAAATTGAATTAATAAAGTCAAATCTCTTTTGCTAACTTCCTCAAAAGGATATTTATTGCACTATGTTCATTCAACCTACCGAGTCTTGGCTACACATTGCTATGCCTCCCTTACAAAATCTTACAAAATTTTACAAAATATTTCATTTATTAAAAATTTGCTATCAATAGATATACGGGAGCATGCAAGGTAGGTGGGTCGTATTAAATGAACCACGCTAATAGAGAGTTTAATTTCTCAAACAGTTCATGAACCAAGATTAACTTGGTAAAGGGATTCATGTGCTGTGCTTGGAGGAATAGAAGCACATCTTTCTAACTCCTGTTCCTCTTCAAGGTCAGTGGTTTGACTGCTTGTCATTCTTTTTGTCTGTCTTGTACTGGGGGTCCCCCTTAAATTATTTAAGCTCCAAGCAAAGGACACTTAAATGAAACTTTTAGGTAGCCACTTATAATTCATGGACAACTGAGAACCAAAGAACTGATAAGAGAGCCCCTTCAAAGTGGTCTAGTTCATCACTTCACCTCAAACAAGAACAGGCTTTAAGTTGTTGCAGAGGATGGGTATAAATTCCTTTATTTTAAAGGACACAAGCATAGTATCTTTGGAATTCTGGTTGACTTTTAAGAGCTGTCTTTGCCTCAGATGACTCCTTGATCTTTGCCCTAAATCCCATGTGTTACAATTTAAGATCATTTCCTGTTGTATCTTTTGTGAAGAGGGTAGAGTTTAGCCCATCTGCTACTGAGTTCCCCTCAGTCCTTATGAAATCAAAATGTTAGTTTGAGGGAATCTTAGAGTTCATCTGATTCAACATTCTCCTACTGCTAGGTTCCTTGTTATTTGAGTACTTTTAGTGACTAGATCTTTAATTGTTAGATAGTTCTAATTAGTTGCAAGCTAATTGTACTGAGAATAAAAAAGGTCTTTTCCAGGCTCATGGTTCCATTTCTCTGGACCTTTTCTCGTACAGCTAATTCTCAGTTTTTCCAAATATCACCTTTGCTGTACTCTCCTAAGCCATCTCCTAGTGAGTGCCAGGGGCGGGTCTGATTTCTCAATAGTGTCTCTTTTGTTTTTGTAAGGTGACGGGTGTGGTTCAAGAAAATGAAAGTGGACCTTTGAAGTTAAGTAGTACTTCATATTTTAAAAAGTATGCTCATATTCATTATCTCACTTAATCTGCACAACCGACTTGTGCATTGGATAGAGTGTATATTATTCACCAATTTGACAAAACTGAGTCTCAGAGGTAACAGACAGACTGAAAGTCCTAAGTTTAGGTGGAGGCAGATGGCCATCACCCTTGCAATCTGTTCGGGAGAGCTCAGGTAACACTTGGGGAGTTGGGTGAGAGATTTCAGGGACAAGAATTTAGATTCCAGCAGCCTGGAGAAATTATTTGTTTTTCTCAACCCAGCTCATTCCCAGGGAGTAGCTATAGGTCTTTGAGAGCCCGCTCACAGCCTTCGTTATCTGTGCTGGCCCCTGGCGTCCCAGTGTGTTGTTGGCAAGTCCATGCTGCAGCCCCCACTCGTCCTGCTCAATTGTTCAATGTAAAGTGGGTTATCAAGTCCAAGGCGGGGGAATATCGCTGCCTTAGCACCACTGACCCCCACTGTGTACCGATTGCATCACTAAGATGGATGAGGATCAGGTACCTCATTTGATCTGGTGTTAAAATTAGATTTAAGTACTCTTGTGCACTGTTACTAAGAATGTAAAATCATGCAGCTGCTATGAAAAACAGCATGGCACTTGCTAAAAAATTGAAAATAGATTGACCATAAGATTTAATAATTGTACTTCTGGATAAATACCCAGAAGAACAAAAAGCAGGGTCTCGGAGAGATATTTGTACACCCATTTTCATAGTATCATTAGTCACACTAGCTAACAAGTAGAAGGGCCCCATGTTCATGGACAGATGAATGAATAACCAAAATGGAATATGCACATATGAAAGAGTGTTGTTCACCCTTAAAAGCAAGGAAATTCTGACATGTGTTACAGTATGGCTGATCCTGAGGACATTATCCTAAGTGAAATAAGCCAGCTACAAAAATGGGAACACTATATAGTTCTAGTTCTGGGAGGTGCCTGGAGTCACAGAATCATAGAAACAGTACTCGAATGGCGTGACCATGGACTGACCAGGGAGGGGATGGGGAATTTTGGGGTGAGTATAGAATTTCAGTTTTACCAGATGAAAAGAGTTCTGGAGATTGGTGGGAATGCAATTAGTACTACTGAGCTATGCATTTAAAAAAGGTTATGATGGTAGGTTTTATGTTTTGTACATTTTACCAAAATGAGAAAGAAATTGAGTTTAAACAGCCACTGCAGGAAAGGAGACAGAGGAATAATGATAAAGGTTCATAGAATAAGGGCCCAGATGATAAGGACACACATCTAATTTACTTTAAATAAAACTATCTGAAGTATGAGAGGCACAACACAAACAAGATGCAATAATGAGTAGGGAATGCCAGGCGAAGGACTTAATTATTCATTGGAGGACAGGTTCCTACACAGAGTGTGAGCATGACTGTGAATCGGATGAATATCAGATGGCAAGACATGTGGTTTCATATGAATGAGATGACATTTGGAATCATTATTCTTAAAAAAAGAGAAACTGCTAGAAATGTAAACTCTTAGTTGAGGTTTTAAGAGCTATTGTATATGTATAATCTATTTGCATGTAGGTTAAAACATTCTAGAATAAACAGTATTGACGTAAAACAATGTAAACTTGTGTATTAATTCAAAAGACTATATTGTTTCATTTCTGGTTAGTGTTCTTGTGTCAAAAAATTTCAGAAACTTAATTTAGTAAATAAATACTTTGATGTTGTTAGGAGCCAGGATTTTTTGTGGCAGAGAGAAGAGATATAGGTATAAAATCAGTGAAGTTAAGTAAATTCCTATCATCCTAAAATTGAATTGGAAATATCAGTTTGAACTGGTGGTGAATTTTTTCATTAAAAAAGTATTTCCTGGCTCTGTCTACAAAACAGGTCTAGAAACAATGACCAATCCAGCAGTGATGCATATTATGGTATCCTAATATCATTTCTTATGGAAATAAACCAAGGTTGAGTCTTTGGTTGGGTTTTTGAAGTAGAGCCTGAGAGGGGGCATGCTGGTGAGAGTGATTTATTGAGGGGGTGCTGTCAAGAGGAAAAGAAAGGAAGTAGGACAGGGTAGGGGGCAAAAGCTAGTAAGCAAGGACGCAGGCTGGGATGGAGACTAGCTTTAACCTGGTCATACACTGGGCTCTGGTATACGAATTACACTACAGAGTTAGTCTCCACTTGAAGCAAGACTTTTGTCCTCCACCTCAGTTAGTTGTTGGCCATGGCTACCGAGGTGGGGTGTGTGAAGCTCCATTTAGCCCAGTGACATTCTTTGAAGAAGGCGCATCTGTGAGCCCTGAGCGGTCAGCAGTACAGCAGCTGGGAACACACCGGCTGGGTGGGGTGGACACGGTCAGAGCACCCACAGCAGCTGTCACAGGCTCCTTGTAGAAGTGGTGGGTGCTAGATCTGGCACAAGGAATGTAGAACGAGCCCAGCACATCTTTTCAAACTGGAGAGCAAGGAAGCATCAAAGATTTCTATGGTCTTGACAGAAGGGTCAGTGGTAAACTTGGAGAAGCTCTTACTGCCCAATCAATAAGAAGAATGATTGCAGTGGATTGAAACCTACCAGTCTATTTAAAACCCCATCTTATTGGTGATATTTGCAAAATGCTAAGTGAACCAACTCACTGTTTTTTAAACAATGGTACAGGGAAAGAATCACACATTATCCTGTCTTTGCTGGAAGAATTTTTCTACTCCATAATCACATAGTTGCTGAGGAAGGTAGAATGATGAGATAGGAGTGCCGCCATTTTGCAAACCCCAGTGAAGTAATAAACCTACACAGTGGTGATCAGTAACTCTGTCCCCTGTAAGGCGAACAGCCACACATTTTGTGCCTCCTGATGAAAACACATAATGACACAAAGTAGTCATGCCAACAACATGGAACCTACATGAGATTAAACCACTAGTTTTAATGATAGGTTTATACAGAACACAGAGGACAGAGGACTATGTTAAACGATGTGCTAGAGGTACAGTGAGCAAAATCGGGACTGTGGGAAACTTTGGAGCAGACATTCCAGTTTCTTCAAATGAACTGTAAGAAAAAGAAGCAAGAGGGGTAATCTATGAACTAAAAGATTCAAGAGACCCACCAACCAATATGTAATGTGTAGGCCTTTTTTGGATGAACAAACCAAGGGTAAAAAAAGAATTCTTGAGAAACCTGGCAACGGACTAGATATTTAATGATATCAAGAGTTTATATGAATGTTTTAGATTGGTAATGGTACTGTGGTTTTGTTCAAAGGAGTCCTTATCTCTTAGAGATAGGTATTAAAATGCCTGGTAATGAAATAATATTAGATCCCTAGGATTTGCTTAAAAACTGTCCAGTGGGTGGAAGAGGAAATGCAGGTAGGAAGTTAGTCCAGACAACACTGACAAGAACTGGGTAATTTTCGAAGCTGGGTGATGGGCGAATATAGTTCTGTTATTATAAAAGATTGAAATTGCCCATAATAAAAGGTTTGATATTAAAAAAATTTCACTTGAAATTTACATACTCAACACTTTGCTTTATCAAAGCCTCTTCTGGCTTTGGTTTTTCATAGGGTGAGCCTCATTTATTGTTAATAACATTTCTGGATTTCGGGTATTTACCATTAGAAGGCTTTGGAAAGGCAGAAGGCAGGGACGTGATTCCCATGGCTATCTTTCCATGCTTTTTATTTCTTCTTTCTTTTAACAAAGGACTATTTGCTTATTTGCCAGCTTTCTGCTTAGAACACTTTATAATACCATGTCAGTGAATGGTGTAAAAATGTGCTTATTTAAAATTTAAACAAATAATGTAAAGCAAACAGGGAATTATAAAGGCATCTTCTTCCATTTTACTATGTAAAAGCTGATTTTTTTGTTCTTTGTAGATTTATTGATATGAAAATAGAATTATTATTGAAACAAAACCGACCTAAAAGATAACATGCTGTCACATTGCTTAATATATATCAATAACAATAAATATCAACAATAATAATAAAATGTCAACTGTCTCAATTGATACCTAGCCTTACACAGTTTTCATAGTAAGTAGAATCCTTATATCCAGCAGTACTTTTCCCCAGCACATTACACTTGTATCTTCTCACAGAGCTCATGAAATTTTGATGATGGCTGAAATGCAAGCCGCTGAATAGTTGCCTAATCGATTTGAGCTAGTCTTTATTATTGGCATCATATTCCATTATGTGTCTCTCAACTCAGGAGACAGTTTTCCAGAGGTAAGATTGTCGGCTTTTGTTTTGCTGCTCATAGGTCTGCTTTTCTGTTGCTAAATGGGGAGGTGAGATGGTGATTTACACATTTCTACTTCTCTTTAAAGCTTATTTAAGAAAACTTGAGACTATCATTAGTTAAGGTGCTTTGAAATTATCTGTGAATTTTATTTATATATCAGCCCTGTTAGAAATGGGCATCAGTAATTGAGAACAAATGATAATTTTTAGCTGCTTTGCCAAATGGAAAAAAAATTACTCCATTTATCTTCACTAAAATTGGATAGCTAGGCATGGATCTTTAAAAGCTATGGGGTCCTTGTAGAATATGTGCTTTCATAGTACTAACTTTTATAACTTGCAGCTGTAGAAAAGTAATTATTTTAAAATAGCTAGCATAAGTGTTGAAAATGAGCTCCTCTTTCTTAGCTGTCAGAGTAACCATTTTCCTTGAACTGTGATTATGATCAGTTTTGACATATAACCTTCAGCAAAAGGCTGAGAAGCTCCTTATGCATTCTAAGAAAGTTAAACATGATCGAGCATAAAACTTTTTTCAAGAGTTCAGAATGGCAAAAGTGATGCATTCAACCTGAACATAGTCTTTAAAGTGGACTTCTGTGTGCTCATTCAAGCTCTTTGGAGTTAGACGGAAGAGATGACTGGAAAGTCAGCATCCAGTCCCTGGCCTGGTGGTGCAGTTGGCTGGAGCGNATATAACCTTCAGCAAAAGGCTGAGAAGCTCCTTATGCATTCTAAGAAAGTTAAACATGATCGAGCATAAATCTTTTTTCAAGAGTTCAGAATGGCAAAAGTGATGCATTCAACCTGAACATAGTCTTTAAAGTGGACTGCTGTGTGCTCATTCAAGCTCTTTGGAGTTAGACGGAAGAGATGACTGGAAAGTCAGCATCCAGTCCCTGGCCTGGTGGTGCAGTTGGCTGGAGCGTCATAATGTACCCCAACCGGTCACAGGTTCAATCCCTGGTTGGGGTGCGTCTGGGAGACAACAGATAGATGTTTCTCTCTTACACTGATGTTTCTCTCTCTTTCTCTCCCTCTCCCCCTCTCTAAAACCAATAAACATATTGTTGGGTGAGGATTAAAAAGAAGTCATTATCCAAGATCCTTGGCATATTTTTCCGTTCTTTTGTGTGGTGGTGTTTGTGAGAGGTTTTTGTTTTTTGGGTTTTTTTGTTTTGTCTCTGTGAAACATAAGATTAACCTCCCATTTAAGAACGTGTGAGTTAGAATTAGTCAGACTTGATTTCTTCCACTGATGACAATTATAGAAATTTATGATTTTTACCAATAAAGAAACACCACTTGAATTAAATATCTGATTATTGATCTGCTTTTGAGTTGTGTTATTGTCTGTTTTCAAGCATGAGTGTATGAGTATGGTTGGAGATTTCTAGAACTCTGTGGCATACTTCTCAAAACACAAATTGTTCCTTTTTAAATATAAAAATAAATGGTTGGTCTAAAGGTGGGAGGTGAAGTGGGAGGCTGAGTCAGTTAGATGTCAGGCATTGTCTGATTCTTTTGGCAATTACTTAGTGTATGCTTTATGTTCTTAGTTATTTTTAGTGGTTCTTTTTTATTTCCCTAGGTACATATAACTTTGAGGAAGCAAGTATTTTATATTGTTAGGCACTGTAGAAATGTTACATTAGTTGATATTTTAAAATACCTTTTATACTAAATATGGAGCTAGGTGAGTTGAAAAACAAAACAGCACTGCTTTCTCAGAAATATACTAAAATTGTTTTCCCAAAGTCCCTTCTTCATTGTAGTTCTGNTGGTCGGAGATTTCTAGAACTCTGTGGCATACTTCTCAAAACACAAATTGTTCCTTTTTAAATATAAAAATAAATGGTTGGTCTAAAGGTGGGAGGTGAAATGGAAGGCTGAGTCAGTTAGATGTCAGGCATTGTCTGATTCTTTTGGCAATTACTTAGTGTATGCTTTATGTTCTTAGTTATTTTTAGTGGTTCTTTTTTATTTCCCTAGGTACATATAACTTTGAGGAAGCAAGTATTTTATATTGTTAGGCACTGTAGAAATGTTACATTAGTTGATATTTTAAAATACCTTTTATACTAAATATGGAGCTAGGTGAGTTGAAAAACAAAACAGCACTGCTTTCTCAGAAATATACTAAAATTGTTTTCCCAAAGTCCCTTCTTCATTGTAGTTCTGTCTCTTGTTCTGATTTCAGTAGTGAGAAGAATTATGTGACCTTACAAGAAAGAGATTGTGCTGTGCGTTCTAAACCTTAGCCCTGAGGAATTGTGCGATTTCAATAAATTTTTAATAAGGAATCTCTGGTCTACTTTTTTTGAATAGTTATTGCTTAGCCATCATGGAGTAAAAAAAAGTTATAAGTTGAGAAATCACAGTGTGGAGGAATGGAGAAAAGGGAAATTATAAGCTCAGTTACTGTGGCAAATTGCCCAATTAGATTGTATCTTATGTCTCCAGAAGTACCTTTCTTGATACTCTTTTGAATATTATCTATTCATCATGGGAACAGAAATTAAAGGTTTTTATATCCTCTGATACAAGACCACCCAGGTTATTAATGGGCTGGGCCCAGCTTAATTTTGCTTGAGCTAGGACTTAAACCTTTCAGCAAACATAAACAGTGGGATGGAGTAGCTAAGACAGTCTATTCTGGAGCCATTCTGCTTTGTGAGTGTAAATTAGGTCTTTAGCACTTACTAGTTCAGTGCCTTTGGCATGGTGAGTTATTCAGCATCACCATGGCTCAGATTCTGCAACTGTAGAGTGTGGGTCATAAGTTTATAATGTTATTGTGAAGATTCTCCTTTTTATAGTGCTCAAAACAGTACTTGGCATGGAGTGAGTGGTATATCTGTTTATTACTATTATTACTTAACAACCTATGCGTGGGATAGGATTCCAGATTGCTGAAATTATGGAGGAGAATAACATAAGATCTCTGATCTTAGGGATTTTACAGTCCTGTAGAAGTGGACAAACAGAGGGTTACAATGTAGGGTGATAGAGGGTGCTCCAAGACTTATTTACAGAGTCACTCATCTGAAAATAAGAAGTTTAGAGGGGGCTTCCTGGAAGAAGTGGTTGCAGAGCTGAGTATTGAAGGACTGAAGAAATAGGGAAAAGACTTCCAAGCAGAGGGAATAGGCTGTCCTAAAGGGGCAGTGAGGCAGGGGGTGGGGTGGGGGGAGAGAGAGAGATTGAGAGAGAGAGAGAACGTATGCTCTGTTTCCTTTTGAGAAATAGGAATAGTTCTTAAGGAAGCTGGTATAGAGTATGAGGCTGGTGGTGGATAAGGTCACAAAGGGCTCTGTTTTCCATGCAAAAAGTTTGGGCTTTTGTCTTTTGGCATGGAGGGCCCCGAAGAATGATGAATAGGGAGGGCTGGGATGAGAATTTCAGGTTAGAAAGATTAGTGTGGTTCCAGTGTAGCAAGGGGATTGGAAGAGTACAGGGGTGGAGTCAGGGAGACTACTGCTTCAGTGCAAGTGGGAAATACTTAGGGCCTGGATTAAGATAGTAATCACATTAGGTGAAAAGGGAGGAATTAATTTGAGAGCCATAAAGGATTAGAATAGATATAACTTGGTAACGAATAACATGTGGGGTGAGGAAAAAGAAATCATATATATTTATTTATATGTATTTTTAATTTTTTGGTTTCTAGCTTTATTTAATGGGTAGATTCTAGAGTCTTTCATTAAAATGGGAATAAAGCCAAATGAGAGGAACAGGACGTGGTGCAGGGGAGGGGGAGGATATGTTGGATTTTGTAGGTGCTGATTTTGAGGTGCCTATGAGACATCTAAGGAGTGACATTTAGAGAGCAGTTGAGGCAGATGATAGCTAGTGTGGTGGGAGGTTAGGGGGTGGAGGGATTGAACAAAAAGGAAAAAGGACTCATGGACATGGACAACAGTGTGGTGATTGCTGGGGGTAAGAGGGTATAATGGGACTAAATGGTAATGGAAAAAATACAAGATAAATTTAAAAAATACAAAAAAAGAGAGAAAACAATTGGATAAGAATAAAAAAGAATATGAAATTCACAGGAAGAGATAAAGTTGACAAGGTGGATTTGGTAGTCTTCAGCACATAGAAAGTTGTCAGAGCTGTGAGAGTGAATGAAACTAGTCAGGGAGAGCCTGTAGAATGAGAGAGGAAGACAAGATCCCAGCTAATATGACGGGATTCTGGATAATAATGTATGAGGGTTACGTGGTGGGAGGGAAAGCCATTGGGACAGAATAAATAGGAGAAACATTCAGGGAGGAGAACTAGGGGAGAATGGTGTCACAGAAGCAAGAGAAGAGGAATTCCAGGAAAGGGGTGGTAATGATATAAAATGTGGCCAAGAAGTCAAGATGGGGAAGATAGAATTTGTGCTCTGAATTTTAAGCAACAAAAAGGAGATTAGTATATTTGGGGAAAGGAGAAGTTATATGTATGATGTTGGGTGGAAACCAGGTTTCAGTGGGTTGGAGAGTCCACAGGATTTTTGATTTCAAGATGGCAAGAGAAGACCTTTCAATGTATGACTCTTCTGACAAAATTACTCCCAACCAAGAAGGGGAACGAGAAACTGAAAGACAAAGACAATCTTTGAGGAAAGTGAGAGAATGTGGAAACTTGAACTACAATACTTGAAGATGAAAGCAAATGGAGAAAGGTAAATGACTTAGGCAAGAAGAGGAAAGGTTTATGGAGACTCTAACCAGTGCCCTTCCCAGCACCCCAGGCATGGTCGGGAATAGGCAGCACCAGGCTGTGTTGCGGGCAGAAATGAGGTGAGGACTGCAAATGTTAGAAATTGTTTAAAAATCTTGCCCTGGCTGGTGTGGCTCAGTGAATTGAGTGTGGGCCTGTGAAGCAAAGGATCGTGGTTTGATTCCCAGTCAGGGCACATGCCTGGGTTGCAGGCCAGCTCCCAGCAGGGGACTCACGAGAGGCAACCATACATTGATATTTCTCTCCTTCTCTCCTTCCCTTCCCCTCTAAAGATAAATAAATAAAATCTTTAAAAAAAGAAATTGTTTAAAAATCTTCCTAAGGAGCAGTTTAACCAGGCCCCTTCATTACTCTATCAGAAGAGTTCTTCCTTATTCCCCCAAATACGGTTTCTGAAGAAACAGAATCAGAGAGGCTATGGACTTAGGAATAACAGGCATTGAGGAATGCAGAAATGAGAGGTGGGGATGGGTGAATCTGGTAAGACTTCTACACCCCACCCTCGCTGGTGTGGCTCAGTGGACTGAGTGCTGGCCTGTGAACCAAAGGATTGCCGGTTCATTTCTCAGTCAGGGCACGTGCCTGGGTTGTGGGCCACATCCCCAGTAGGAGGTGAGCAAGGAGCAACTGCACATTGATGTTTCTCTCCCTCTCTTCTCTCTTCTACAAATTAAATAAATAAATGAAAGAAAGAATGAATGAATAAATAAAGTAAGTAAAATAATAATAAAAAAAGACTTCTGGCCCCTATACACCCCATACCCCACTCCCACTGGCATCCATGCTTATGCTTCCCAGGCAAGAGACTGGAAGACCCTTCTCTGAAGAAATTGAACTGCCCCAAGGAAGACACAGATGTTAGTGAGTATCCTATGAAAAAGTCAGCTGCCATCTAATTACCTGGTAGCAACAATCACAAGTTGACAAATTTCAAGCAGTCATGTTTTGATGAAGATCATTAGTTGAACAAGCCTAAGTCATGTTTCCAGTGAGCTTTTTAGTATCTTGGTTCTGAATGTGAATAATGGATAACCATCACCAGATATTGAAAAAAGCCTCTAACGCAAAGGAGAGAGGAAGACAAAACAAAAACAAAAACACAAAAAAACCAAAACCAGACTAACAAAGAGAAAAGAAGAGGAACTCAGAGGAAGTAGTGACAGGGTAGGGAGATGAACAGAATTCTTATCATCCTCAAAAGGATGATGAAGACATTGGATTTGTTAAAATGAAATTTTCAAAAAATTAAAAACATGGCCCTTATGTAAATATAAAATGAGTGTGTGTTGAAGATTTTATTCAACTCAGTTAATGGGGGATCTTGTCAGATTATAGATAAATTCAAAGGAGAAGCTGAAGGATGCAGACACTCAGTCGGGGATACAGAAACGAATTTGCTAGTAGATGTAAAATAGGTTAGGACTTCCGCCAAGATGGAGGCATAGGTGGAAACACTGTGCCTTCTCCCACAACCAAGTTTGAATACAACAAAGATTTGGAGAAACAAAGACACAACCAAAGGACAGAAAATTGAATTATACGGAAGTCCGACTACATCTAACCGTTCAACGGGATGGTAAGAGGGGTGGAGCCAGCAGCGAGCAGGGTCGGGCAGGACAGGGCCCCCGACCCAGGCACGCAGGCAGACGGGAACCAGTTGGGGTGCGGGGCAGACCGTGGGCGCATATTCGCGCACAGTGAGACAGACCACGCAGGCCCCAGGTGGTGAGGGCTGACGGTGGTGGCACACTCGCGTGCAGTGGGACGAAACGCCTGGGCCCGGTGACGGCAGCAACTGCGGCACCGGTGAGGGCCGTGGCGGAAGGCGGCGGACAGGACGCCATGGTCCCTCTTTGACCCCGCCCCCACATACAACGTCACGACCCTGCGACTTAGTTGCCCTGTTCTAGTGAACACTTTAGGGCTCTGATCCTGCTATGGAACAGGCACGAACAACCCGAAAGATGGCGCGAGAAGAAATCAAAGTCCCAGAGCCAATAACTCTAAGCGACTGAGAAATTGCCAGCCTCTCAGAAGCACAATTCAGGACACTATTTATCAGGATGCTCACAGAACTGGTAGACTATAGTCACAAATTAGAGGAACAAAGTCACAAATTAGAGGAATTTATGAAGGCTAAACTAATTGAAATGAAGGGGGATGCACAGGAAACCAATAGTGATGGAAAGGAAACTGGGACTCAAATCAATGGAATGGACCAGAAAGAAGAACAAAACATCCCACCAGAAAGGAAGGAAGAAATGAGAATTTAAAAAAATGAGGAGAGGCTTAGGAACCTCCAGGACATCTTGAAATGTTTCAACATCCGAATTATAGGGGTACCAGAAGGGGGAAAGAAACAGCCACAAGTGGAAAACTTATTTGAACAAATAATAAAGGAGAACTTCCCCAGTCTGGCAAAGGAAATAGACTTCCAGGAAATCCAGGAAGCTCAGAGAGTCCCAAAGAAGTTGGACCCAAGAAGGAACACACCAAGGCACATCATAATTACATTAGCCAAGACTAAAATGAAGGAGAGAATCCTAGAAGCAGCAAGGGATAAGGGGACAGTCACCTACAAAGGAGTACCCATCAGACTGTCAGCGGATTTCTCAAAAGAGACCTTACAGGCAAGAAGGGGCTGGAAAGAAGTATTCCAAGTCATGAAATCCAAAGACCTACAGCCAAGATTGCTTTATCCAGCAAAACTTTCATTTAGAATGGAAGGACAGATAAAGTGCTTCTCAGATAAGGTCAAGTTCAAGGAGTTCATCATCACCAAGCCCTTATTATATGAAATGCTAAAGGGACTTATATAAGAAAAAGAAGATGAAAAATATTAACAGTGAAAGGACAGCAAACACACAGTTATTAACAACCACACCTAAAACAAAAGCAAACCAAGAGGACAGCTAGATCAGGAGTGGAACCATAGAAATGAAGAACACATGGAGGGTTAGAAATAGGGGGGTGGGAGGGGGAGAAGGGGGGAGAAGGCACAGAAAATAGCATAGAGGGTAGGTAAAAAATAGATAGGGGGGAGGGCGAGAATAGTGGGGGAAATATAGAATCCAAAGAACTTGAGACACGTGGTTATAAACTAAGGGGGGAGAATGGTGGGGGAGGGAGGGTGCAGGTGGAGGGGAATGAAGGGGGGGAATAGAACAACTGTAATGGTATAATCAATAAAATATATTTAAAAATAATAATAATAATTAAATAAAAAAATGGAAAACAAAATAAAATAAAAATGTGAAAAAAAAATAGGTTAATATCCTATAGGTGAATGGTATGCAATATTGGGGTTACCATTTTTACTGGGTGGAAATCAAAATAACTAGATCACTGGACAAAATTTATTTTCATTTCTATGGATAAGAATTATTTGATTTATCACAAGTTAACTTTACCCTTATGGTGTTGTAAAATAGTGCAGTCTTGTGGTTCCCAAACTATGGTTCCTGGCCCAGCAGAATCAGAAGAAAGGAGGGAAAGGTGGAGCGGGGGACTGGAGAAGGGAGGAAGATAATAAATACAAAGAATGACTTCAAGTGGACAGATTCATTTCGTGTAAACTTTTCCTCAATAGGGTTGATTTAGACAAAGACGCAAATGATGGGGAAAAATCATCAGACTTAAGAACAACACTGGAAGCTTTAAGACAATGGAGCATTGTCCTTGAAATTCTGAGTAAAAGTGATTACTAACCCAATCTGTCAATGAAGTGTGAGGATAAACACATTTTCATGCTTGCAGGGATTTGCAAAATTGATCTCAAATGAACCTATTCTCACTTGATTAAGTGAAGATGCGTTCTCTCAAATAACGGAGTAAAACAAGAAAGAGACAGGGGAAACTGGAGATGTGATGCGGGAAGGAGATGAGGAGGGGCTGAAGGATGATGACTGAAGATGGTACCAACATGGTGTGTGTGCAGCAGAGCCAGGGGGCGGCCATCTGGGACAGGAGCAGGGGAAGGGGGGATTCCGGAAGAGGTTTCTTCCAGAATAAAAATGGAACAGATCTGACCAGATGGAAAGTTCACGTTGAGAGTTTTACAGAGCTCTTGGTAGAAAACATACTCAGAGGTTAAAATAAAGAAAATAGAAAGAAATTATTAACTTGAAGAAAAATAAAAGTTTGAATAAGCAAGACAATTTAATCATGATATACTTGGTTCAGCAGTGAATGCTATCAACATGGAGTTGCTTATGAAATCACTGAATGTGGATCTAAGTAAAATTATGAAAGTTATAATCTTTGTCTGCCATAATAGGAACTCAATTGATAATATTTTAAACTAATGGATCTAGAGATTCCATTGTGTGCATATTATGTAGAATTGGAAAGATCAATGCCATAAGAATCATTAAGTTGAAAGTGGTTGCATCCTGGGAGGGTGAAGGAGAGCCAGAGACCACTATTTTCGAGTGTGATCTGTTTATTGGCTAGGGTGCAAAGAGAAATCAAATGATTCTTACCCACCAATTTTCATTTAACTCACTTTCCGCTCCTGAGGAAAAACTCAAGACAGGTTCCACAACTTCTCTGGTCACTCTTAGATAATGGAAAGTCCTTGGGTTACTTTCAAGCATTGAAGATTTTAGCCCAGGCTAGTAATAATAACATCAACTCCAGTCTGGTCTTATTATCAAAACTCCATATTGAAAGTTAACGTTTTCTCTCTTCCCTCAGCTTGAGCCAGTTTCAGGCTGAGGTGCCAAAGAACATTGGTTGGCCTCTTCTCTTTTCCTTCCTCATTTCCTCCTGTGCTCTCCGGTTGTTGCTTCTGTCAGCTCTAGACCTGGCCCAAGGAGAAGAGGGGATCAGGGCACAAGAGCCTGGCTTTGCGCAGCCCCAGCAGTAGTGACTCAACATTGGTGTCCTTGCCCCCCAAACTTCTGATATTTCACCCCCTCTATTTAGTTCTTCGTTAAATCTACAAAATCCTATTGGATAAGATCCCTTGTGTAGAAGTCTAAGTTAGCTCCCTCTCCCCTGGGGACCAGATCAGGTCCCCCAAAAGCATGTGCCTTTGCCTGCTGGTGGGGCACAGCTCAGTTCTGTGCAACCCTTTTACTCCAGCTGCCGTCTTCAGCTTTAGATTCTCTTAGAGATACTTATATTCCCTTCATATGATCCCTAACCTCAGGGGAGACATGTTTTGCCCTTGAAGAGGTCTCCTTGAAGGCCTCTTCCTTGGTTTAAGGTACAGAGTTAGCTCCCCAACTCCTCCTCCACGAGGACATGCTCAAGACATGGGTAGCTTTCTTCAAAGCAGTCTTTCTTTTGGTTTCTAGCGTCATCCACCTGTCTTAGAGTGGGTGGCGGGCTCTTGTTGCTCATTAGGTGTTATGCTCATTTAACATGGCCTCCGTAGATGGTCTAGCACAGTGCCTTTAGCATGTTTGTGTGGAGGATTTTTCAAAAAAAAATTCTAATCCATTGATGATCTACACACGGGTCGTTAATGCATGACTGGTCTTCAGGTGACATGACAGGTGACTCACCAAAGGATTGAAACAAGCATCGGAAATGGTCTGTTTAACAAGGCAAGTCTGCTGATGGTTGCATTTTGAGGGCAATGTCAAATTATTTTAGAAGTTTCTAAGTACTCTCAATGTCTGTATTTACCTTGTAGCAAACTGGGGAAAACAGTTACTAGACTGGCACTGGTACATGGACATATTTTGAGTTGAACTGTTCTAGCATTTCCCTTTAGGGCTGGAGGATGGCAGTGATTCCTATATTGTTCCTGGCCTTTGGGGCATCAGCTAAAAGAGACCCCAAAAGTTCTAGTTTATTACTTTGTTGTATTATAAATAGTTGTTTATTAATCCACATGTATTTATTACATGTCTATGCTGGAACATAGATCCTACACAAACAGAGCTCCTATTCTAGGAGTAGGGGAGGAGATAATGATTAACTAAATATATATTGTGGTAGGAAACAAGTGATGTGAAGAAATACTTGAGGTCAGGGGGAAGAGAAAATTGGAGGGGAGATGGGAAGCTGCAGTTTTATGTTGCGTGGCCAGGGACTATTCTTTGATAATGTTTCATTTGATCAGAGACCTGTATCAGTGACAGAACCGTGTTTCTGGGTTAAGAGCCTTTTAGGCCAAATATGTTTTTAGCATTATTTGCTTGTCAACTTAAGGGTATGCCTTACTTTGATAAAAAAAATAAATAAAAGTAAATTTTAAAAATGAATGGGGAAAAATGAATGGGAGATGAGGACATCTCATCTTTTAAAATAAATTTTCATAAGAAGGGAATGAGGAATGTAGGCAGTAAGCTAGGGAGGATGTGGGGTTCAGAAAGGTCTTTCTTGGAACAGGAGACATGAAATGTTTGGGTAAGAAGGAAGGGGGCCTTCTCTGGGCCTGGAGAGAATGAAGGTGAGGATAAGAGCAGAAATGGATACATTTTGGGATTAATAGATGTTGTTAAACAGAAATGGTGCTACTGAACAAAAATGGGTTTGGCTGCCTGCTGCTACTGAAGGCAAACTCTAGAGGCAGAGGCTGGTAAGAAAAGAAAAAAGGTTTTATTTGGATGCTGGATGAACTAGGAGAATGGGGAGTTCCCTGTCTCAAAACTCATCTCCTCTACAAAACCCAGCCGTCCTCAGCAAGACTTAAACAACAAGCAGTGCCTGGAGCTCTGTTTTAAAGTGCAGTCCTTTGGAGCCCAAGGCAGCTGATAAGCAATCATCCAGGTAGCTTAGCATGTTCCCAGCTGCTGTCTGGCTTTAGGCTCCTTTCTGGAGGCTGTGTGTGGAGCGGGTGCCAGCATTGGCCATGTGGCTTCTAGTGCTGCAAGGTCCCATGCCCCCAGTCTGTAGAGCATGTGGGCTCATTGGTGAATGTGCCACCAGGTTAGAGAGAGAGAGAGACAGACAGACAGACAGACTGACTGACTTTCCCTTCTGGAGGCCATGGGCCATGTGGCTACTAAGGTCACCTGGGCAGGCCAGTGCACCATCTGAGGGCAGATTTCAAGCGGTGAACAATGAGCCAGAGAGAGTTTCTTTGTTCCCCTGGAATTATATTAGCTTTAGGTGCAGAATGGACCAGGTGCTTTCCCAAATGATCGATCAACTTCCCAAAATTTCCTGTGCTTCAGGTGGGTCCACCTCCTAACCAATCCCTTCCTTCCCCAGGCTAGACTGACAGTCTTATTTGGTGCAGCACCACCCCTGCACTATTTTGACTTCTATGCCCATGCGCCTGCCTTCCCCTGGTCACACCCCCACACTTGTACTGGTTGGGGATAGGAGGGCTCTTCTCTTATCCAGTTATCTTGCCAGCCTTGCCGGTGTTCAGTATAAGAACTTCCTCCTGCTGCCATCTTGCCCTGAGGATGGGGGGACTTCTAAAGCACTCTGACAACTCCACACCCTGTCATGCACTAGGCCCCATAAGAAGCCAGTTGACCACACTTGGGGCCCATTGGCAAACATCCTGAGTAAAGGGAACCTAGAAGCCCTACATGGCCTTTCAGACAGCCAGGGTGGCCTCAGCGGGAAGAGTGGGGCATCTGCAGCCTAGAGCAAGACATCCACTGGGGATGGAGCATCCGCAAGACATGAACTTGGTTTACTAGCCTCGCAGTGTTGTGAAACTCAGTGTCCTTGCCATGGCCCTGGGCTGTTTGTGAAAGTATTCTCTGGCTGCATACCATACCCTCAGTGTTTGAACCTCCGACCTCTCTCCCTGGGGAGTGCGGCTTGATGCAGAAATGGCTCCTGTTTCCCATTCCTAAGACCTGGCTCCATCTCCTCTCGCAGCCCTTCCTATTCTGTGCCCTCAGCCCGGTCCCACTAGTCCAGACATGCTATCAGTATCAACGATGCTGAGGGTCCAGTTGATGTTAGATACTTTTATATTTGTCAAGGTATCAAACTGCTTGGTTGAAGGTTTCAAAGCAGGTTTCCTAATTTAGGATTAGGAGTTAAGGTGAAGGTTTTCGCTGATCCAAAATAAAAGGTGGAATGGATAGCTCTAGGGAAGGTGGCTGGGATATTGATGACAAGACAATGCTTGAAATGATGCATCGTGAGACCCAACAAGGAAGGACAGGAAATCACAAGGACAGTCGTGGATCCAACCAAGAGCAAAGAGGATTGGAAGGCTGATGAATCTGAAAAGGAGTGAGAGAATTGGAGAGCGAGATATTTGAGGTCATGTTGTTGGGTTAGAAAGAGTGTTTTCAGATTTGGTTCATTTCCAGGTGATGTCATCATCCAGAGAGTAGCCAAGGGTCATAAGAGGAGAGAAGGGGAAGATTATTTGAGTTCAGGAGATTAGGAACTTTTGTGGTTGAAGTGTTGGATGGCTCATCCAACTGATGTGGAAATCTTCCCGGATGATGACGGCGCTCACTGTGGAGAAATGCAGTGAGTCGGGTGCCAAGTCCTCTGTGAATGAGGGGGTGTGGCTGGAGGTCAGGCAGTTCAGAGGGGAGAGACTGGTGTTGGATGATGACTTTAGACTTCAGAGAGGGCCAGGCTTTTGATGGGGTGCCTGGGAGAAGGAACAACCTCTGCTGGAGAAATGCAGGAGTGCAGAGAGCAGGCACTTACACGTGATTCAAGTACATGCAGTGGAGATGGCACTTTCTTTTTTTGCTTTCAGGAATTTCTTTTTTTTTTAATTGTTGTTCTCTTACATTGTCCCAATTTTCCCCCATTGCTCTTCCTTGCCCTGCCTGCCCCCTGCTCCCACAGTCAATCCCCACCCTGTAGTCCATGTCCATGGGTCATTTATATATGCTCTTTAACTAGTCCTTTCTCCTTCTTTCCACCATTGTCCCCCCCCCCCCCACTGTCCACCTCCTCTCTGGTCACTATCAGTCTGTTCCTTGCTTCCATGCTTCTGGTTCTGTTTTGCTCGTTTGTTTGTTTTGTTCATTGTGTTCCTCTTATTGGTCAGATCATATGGTATTTATTTTTTGCCATCTGGCTTATTTCACTTAGCATAATACTCTCCAGTTCTGTCCATGCTGTCATGAAGGTAGGAGCTCCTTATTTCTTTCTTTCTGCTGAGTAGTTTTCTACCGTGTAAATATATTACAGTTTTTTTATCCACTCATTTATTGATGAGCACTTTCCAGTGCTGTTTCTGGCACTTGGCTATTGTAAACAACTCTATAAATGTAGGGGTTCCTTTGGGTTGGTGTTTCAGGATGCATAGGGTATAATCCCAGCAATGGAATCGCCAGGTCCAAAGGTAGTTTCATTTTTAGTTTTCCGAGGAAATTCCATACTGTTTTCCACAGTGGCTGCACCAGTCTGCATTCCCACCAGCAGTGCACTAGGGTCCCCTTGTCTCCACATCCTCACCAGCACTTGTTTGCTGATTTGTTAGTGACGGTCATTCTGACCAGTTTGAGTCAGTATCTCAATGTGGTTTTAATTTTTATCTCTCTGATGGCTAGTGATGCTGAGCATCCTTTCATATGCTTATGGGCCTTCTGTATGTCCTCCTTGGAGAAGTGTCTGTTCAGGTCCTTTGCTCATTTTTTAGCTGGAATGTTTATCTTCCTGGTGTTGAGTTGTATGAGTTCTTTATGTATTTTGGAGATCAAAGTCTTGTCTGAATTATCATTAGCAAATATGTTTTCCCGTATGGTTGGTTTCCTTTTCATGTTGATAATTTTTTATTTAGCCATGCAGAAGCTTTTTAATTTGAGGTAGCCCTATTTGTTTATCTTTCCTTTATTTTCCTTACCCTAGGAGATATTTTCCTTAACCTAGGAGATATACCGTAGGAGATATATATATCCCATGCAGCAATATTTTCACCTAGATATACCCTAGGTGAAAATATTGCTGCATGGGATATTTGAAATTTTACTGTCTATGTTTTCTTTTAGGACTTTTATGGTGTCATGGCTTATATTTAAGTCTTTTATCTATTTTGAGTTTATTCTGGTATATGGTGTAAATTGGTTGTCCAGATTCATTTTTTGCATATACATTTCTAGTTCTACCAACACCATTCATTGAAGAGGCTATTTTTACTCCATTTTCTGCTCCTGCTCCGTCAAATATTAATTGATCATAGAGACATTGGTTTATTTCTGGGCCCTCTATTCTGTTCCATTGATCTGTGTATCTCTTCTTATGCCTGGATCATACTTTTTTGATTACAGTGGCCGTGTAATGTAGTTTGATATCAGAAATTGCAATCCTTCCTGCTTCATTCTTCATTCTTGAAATTGCTGAGGCTATTCATGTCATTTTTCATTCCATTAAAATTTTTGAAATAATTGTTCTATATCTGTGAAATATGTCATTGGTATTTTAATCGGAATTGCCATGAATTTATAGATTGCTTTAGGTAGTATGGACATACTATCCATAATAATGTTAATTCTTCTAACACATGAAGACAGTATATGCTTCCATTTACTTATGTCTTCCTTTAATTTCTTTCTTCAGTGTTTTATAGTTTTCTGAATACAGGTCATTTACCTCTGTGGTTAAGTTTACTTCTAGGTACTTTATTTTTGTTGTTGCTAAAGTAAGTGGAATTTTTTTCCTAGTTTCTCTTATCTGATATTTCATTGTTGGTGTGCAAAAATACCTTCAGTTTCTGAATATAGACTTTGTATCCCACTGTTTTGCCAAATTCACTTATTAGATTGAGTAGTTTTTTGGTGGAATCTACAGGGTTTTCAGTGTACACTATCGTGTCATCTGCATACAATGACAGTTTTACTTCCTCCTTTCCAATTTGGATGCCTTTATTTCTTGTCTGATCACAGTGGCTAGAATTTCCAATACTATATTGAATAAAAGTGCTGAAAGCGGATACCCTTGTCTTATTGCCGATTTTAGGGAAAAAGCCTTTATTTTTTGTCCATTGAGTCTGATGTTGGCTGTAGGTTTCTCATATATGGCCTTTGTTATGTTGAGGTATGCTCTCTCTAATCCCACTTTGCTGAGCATTTTTATCATAAACGGATGATGTGCTTATCAAGTGCTTTTTCAGCATCTATTAATATTTTCATGGGATTTTTGTCTTTCATTTTGTTTATGCGGTATATTATGCTTATTGATTTGCAAATATTACACTATCCTTGTATTCCTGGGATGAATCCCACTTGATCATGGTGTATGATCTTTCCAATGTATTGCTGAATGTGGTTTGCCAATATTTTGTTGAGGATTCTAATATCTATGTTCATCAGTGATATTGGCTTATAGTTTTTTTTCTTTGTTATGTCTTTACCTGGTTTTGGAATTATAATAATACTGTCTTCATAAAAAGAGTTTGGGTGTCTTCCCTCTTTTTTAATTTTTTGGAATAGTTAGAGAGGATAGGGGTTATCTCTTCCCTAAAAATTCACCTATGAAGCCATCTGGTCCAGGGCTTTGATGTGTTGGGAGTTTTTTGATCATTGCTTCAATTTTGCTAGTAGTTAATCAGTGTATTCAGGCCTTCTGCTTCTTCTTAATTCAGTTTTGGAATATTATATGTTCCTAGAAATTTGCCCATTTTGCCCAGGTTGTCCAATTTTTTAGAATATACTTGTTCATAGTAATTTCTTACAATATTTGGATTTTTGTGGCATTGGTTGTAATTTCTCCTCTTCATTTCGGATTTTATTTATTTGAGTCCTCTCTTTTTTTTTTTGATGAGCCTGGTTAAAAGCTTGTCAGTTTTGTTTATTTTATCAAAGAACAGCTCCTGGATTTACTGATCCTTTGAATTGTTCTTTTTGTTTCTATCTCATTTAATTCTGCTCTGATCTTATTTCCTTCCTTCTACTTGGTCTGGGCTTTGTTTCCTGTTGTTCTTCAAGTTCTTGTAGATGTAGGGTTAGGTTGGCTATTTGATATTTTTCTATGTTTTTTAGGTAGGCTTGTATTTCTATGAAATTCCCTCTCAAGACTGCCTTTGCTGTGTCCCATAGGTTGTGGACTGTTGTGTATTCATTTTCATTTGTTTCCAGAAACTCTTGGATTTCTTCCTTGATCTCATTGTTTACCCATTCATTATTTAATAGCATGCTATTCAGTCTCCATGAATTTGAATGTTTTTGAGTTTTTCCCTTGAGGTTGGTTTCTAGTTTTAAACCACTGAGATCCAATAAGATGCTTGATAGAATTTCACTTTTCTTTACTTTGTTGAGGCTTGTTTTGTGTCCTATCATGTGGTCTATCTTTGAAAATGCTCCAAATGTATTTGAAAAGAATGTGTATTTTGCTTCTTTGGGGTGAAAGGTTCTGTATATATCAATTAAATTCACTTGATCTAAAGTGTCGTTCAATGCCACAACATGCCTGTTGATTCTTTGGAAGGTCTATCCATTGTTGACAACAGGGTGTTAACATTCCCTACTACGAGTGTGTTACTGTCGATATCTTCCCTGAAGTCCTTCAAGGTTTTCCTTATATACTTGGGTGCTCCTATGTTGGGTGCATGTATGTTTACAAGGGTTATATCTTTTTTATGGATTCTTCCCTTGAGAATTATGAAGTGACGACCTTCTGAGTCTCTTTTTATGGCTCTTTTTTTTGAAGTCTATTTTGTCTGTTATGAGTATTACTACCCTAGCTCTTTTTTTCATACCTGTTTACTTGGAATTTTTTTCTATCCCTTCACTTTCAGTCTGTGTAGGTCTTTTGTTCTGAAGTGGGTCACTTGTAGGCAACATATATGTGGGTCATGTTTTCTTATCCATTCAACTTCCCGTATATTTTGATTACAGCATTTAACACATTTGCATTTAAGGTTATTATTATTATTATTATTTTTAATGTTTTACTTATTTATTTTTAGAAAGAGGGGAAGGGAAGGCGAAAGAGTGGAAGAGAAACATCAATGTGTGGTTGCCTCTCATGTGTCCCCCACTGGGGACCTGGCCTGCAACCCAGGAACATGCTCTGACTGGGAATCAAACCAGCGACCTTTTGCTTCACAGGCCTGTGCTCAATACACTGAGCTACACCAGCCAGGGCTAAGGTTATTATTGATACATACTTGTTCATTGCTATTTTTCCCTTTGTACCTCTCTTTCTCACACTCTCTCTCTGTTTTTCTTCATCTTCTTAAAGCAGTTTCTTTAGCATGTCTTGCAATGCTGGTTTGGTGGAGATGTATTCTTTTAGCCTTTGTGTGTGTGTGTGTGTGTGTGAAACTCTTTATTTCACCTTCCATTTTAAATGAGAGCTTTGATGGGTAGAGTAGTTTTGGTTGCAGGCCTTTGCTTTTCATTGCTGGAATATTTCTTGCCATTCCCTTCTGGCTTATAGTGTTTCTGTTGAGTGGTCAGGTGATAGCTTTATTGGAGCTCCCTTGTATGTTACTTCCTGTTTCTCCCTCGCTGCCTTTAAGATTATCTCTCTGTCTTTAATTTTGCCATTTTGATTATTATGTGTCTTGTAGTGGGCCTCTTTGGGTACCTCTTGATTGGGACCCTTTGTGCTTCCCGGACTTGTGTAACTTTTTCTCTCATCAGATTAGGGAAGTTTTCTGTCATTACTTTTTCAAACAGGTTTTCTATCCCTTGTTTCTCTCTTATCCTTCTGGTATCCCTATTATATGGATATTATCACTTTTAATGTTGTCCTGCAGTTCCTTAAACCCTTCTTTATTCTTATTGAGTCTCTTTTTTGTTTTGTTGTTCTTCCTTGTCATCCAGCTCACTGATTCAGTCTTCTGCTTCAACTAGCCTGCTTTTAATTCTTTCTGCTGTGTTCATCATTTTGGATATTGTATTCTTCCTTTCCTCCTGGCTCTTATTGATAGTTTCTATGTCCTTTTTCATGCTGGTGTAGTTTGCAGTAAGTTCCTTATAGCTTCCCTGTAGTTCTTTCTAGTTCTCACTGAGCTCATTGAGCATCCTTATTACCATTATTTTGGACTTCATGTCTGATAGTTTGCTTGCCTCTATTTCATTTAGCACTCTTTCTGGGGATTACTCCTTTCCTTTTGATTGAGGGTTGTTTCTTTGTCTCCCCATTTTAGATGACTCTTCTTGTTTGTTTCTCTTTCTTAGATTGATCTGCTTTGACTCCCCGTATTCGTGGTGTGACCTTCTGTGGTAGGAGACCTTGGGATTCAGTGTCAATCTTC
The DNA here is from genome assembly GCF_014824575.4 of Sturnira hondurensis. NCBI lineage: Eukaryota > Metazoa > Chordata > Mammalia > Chiroptera > Phyllostomidae > Sturnira > Sturnira hondurensis. The sequence goes on from NW_028081539.1 coordinate 3,749,316, forward strand.
TTGATCTCCTGAACTTGATGCTCTGTATGCTGTTTATGTGGGCTCTCTGGTTGTAGTTGGGTTTTGGTTGTTATTGGGTCATTCTTTTGGGCTCTTCCGGCTAGCTGGCTGACTGAGAGTCACTCCACCCACCACGTCTTGTGTGCTGTTGCACAAACACTGCCAGCACAAAACCAAACAGCCCAGGGAAGGAACCCACACCCATGAAAATGACCCCCACCCATAATCACACTATCAACAGCAAATGAGCCAATATTAATAAAGGTGTTAGGACTATTATAAGAAAGGAAAAATGCATATGAGATAACTAACTAAGAGAAAAATAATTTTGAGCAATGGGGGGAAGAAATAATAAAAGTAGGAAATAGAGACAAGGCAAAGACAGAAATAAAGTAAATTTACATCATAAATAAAAAAGAGGGAAGAAAGAAGAATGATATAAGAGAAGGGAGGAATATAGGGTTAGGTTATAAATTTAAAAGCAATAGTGAGAGAGAAATCAAAAACAAAAAAATAGAAACCGAATTGGAGAAAAAGATCCACCTAAGGACCATAAAAAACAAATGAACAAAGATTAATGTAGGTGGGATGGGAAGAAGAGGGTAAAAGAAAGAAAGAAAATGCTAAGAGATGTCTAGAGGAAAGAGCAGTGATTTTGAGACTATGGAGAAAGCAGGAATACTAGGAGGGAGGAATGAAAACCAGGATAAAGCAAAGAAAAATTAAAATTTAAAATAAAAACAACAAAGTACAGTCAAAAGGCAAAATGGCATAGGAGAGGGGAACAGTAAAATTTGAGATTTAAAATACCAAAATAGCAAAGATGTAGAAATAAAATTGAAGAAATGCAACAACAACCACCCTGTCCACAACCAACAAGCAAAGATTGATAAAGGTAGAGAGAGAATAAGGATACTTTAAGAGCAGGAAAAAGAATGTGAGATGACTAATGACAAGAAAAATGGTTTTGAGAGGCTGCAGAGGGGAGAAATAGAATGTGGAATGGAAATAAGTTGTAGCAAGAGAGAAAAAATATAAAACAAAAATGAGAAGAGGAAAGAAGCTAGTGAAATGGATTAAGAGAAGAGAGGAGCAAAATAGGAGGTTTGAAATAAACTATTATATAAAAACTAGTCACCTAATAGGCACAAACTTGAAAGACAAGAAATGAATGTTAAAAAGCCACGTAGGAGAGCAAATAATGCAAATCATGAGGAAGGCTGTGGTGGCGCTCATTTCTGTAGAATCTAGTGTTTACCACTGTCTTCTCTTTCTGGATCCTCCACTGGTCAGCTGGTATCCCAGTCTGGACCTAGGCAGCCTGTTCGAGATAACTGGTGATCCACAGTCTATGCCTGTCCCCTTCAGTTGTTAATCTGGTTACTTTGTGATCATCAGTCAGGCTTCAGCACCACAGGGTGGGGCAGAGCAACTCCTGGGGGTAGGGATGTTGCTTCCTTCAGGCTGATGCCACTCTGAGAGGAGTGCTCTGCCCGGGAGAGATGGCTTCTTCTGTATTGGGGAATGACTCAGCACAGGGATCCTGGAAGCTGCTCCCGCAGTTCTTTCCCTAATGCCACTGTCCCCAGACTCTCCTCAAGCGTCTCTAGTCCACTCTAGCTGCCCTTTGCCAGAGCCCAGGTAAATGGATGCAAATGAAATTTTATGCATTGGCATTTTAAGAGGCTCTTGTGTCTCCCACCATCTCTCCCTGGCAGACAGAAATCCTGCTGGTTTTCACAGCTGCATGTTATCTGGGTTCCTTTCTGGCTCTGGTGCTATAGACAGGAGAGTCAAGTTTGGGTTTATATTCTGCACTTCTCAGGGAGAACACCCTGGCTGCTAAAATTTCCCTCTGGCACTTCACCTGTGCCCATGGGAGCCCAGCCAGCCCTCTCATGTCTATTCCCTCTCTGTACCAGTCACACTGTGGTGAAGGTGTTTCTTCTGTCTGTCCACAATTACAAGGCCGCCTTCCAGCTCTTGTTCAGTTGGTTATTCTGGATGATTTCTCTACCGTTTAGTTGTAATTCCAGATGGACTCTGGGAGGAGGTTAGTGTAGCTTCTACTTACCCCTCTGCCGTCTTGGATCTCTCATAAAAACCCGAGATGGCACTTTCTGTGATGAGGTACAGCTTGTTGACAGTGAAATGGAGCTTCCAAAGAACACCTTTAAAAAGTGGTCCAGGCAGGCAGCAGGGAAAGAGGTACAGATCGCAGGAGGATGCTGGTCTGTGAGATAAGAGTTGCCTTCAGGGCTTGAATTTGGGGCAGCAGCCAAGGGATGAGCCAAGGGGTGAGCAGTGTGGTGGGTGAGTTCACCTGTGCTGAGATCTCAGCAGCCGTGGGGATGGACCTCTGGCAGCTGTCTGCCATTCATGCCAATAGTCTAGCCTTTGCTCCCGGCTGGGTTCTGTGTCTACTCTAGTCTGTGTTTAGCATGTGAGCTAAAGGCCTTTGGAATGACTGAGACCAAAATATATTATTGATTCTAAAATATGAACTTTGGAGCTTGAACTTTAAAATGGTCTTTAAATAAATGATGACAAAATATATCATTGTTTTAACTGGGCAGTTGCGATTCAAGTTTTATATAGTTGTATATAAGTAAAACTTTAAATGATTTTAAAAAGCATTTCAACAGACTTCATTTAAATAGTAAATCACTTTCAAACACTTGATGGAAAAGTATATCAAACGTGTCTGATCATAGGTCTGAATCATCAGACCTATAGATAGAGCCTGTGAAAGTGTCCAGGACCCTGAGAATATCTCAATAGTCTTTGGCTTGGCTTCCAAATAGAACCTCAGTAAGAACTTGTTCAGAGGTGTTTGTGTGCAATGGAACATTGTGTGAGGAGAGATAATAGGCCTCCAACATGAACCTCTTCAAGCTGGGAAGGGGATCCTGTCGTATTCTGAGGAAACTTCTCTCTCGAAGGTATTAGTTTTGGCATTTGCCTTGGTGATTCAGAGGTGTAACTTTGTTGTTTCTTCATGATCTCTTAAATACTGCGTGATTTTGAAGTAGTTGATGGGGAACATTAGAGAAGATAGGTATTCTTCAGGCTTATGTACAAATGAATACAGAATTTGGACTTTTAAGGCCCAGATTTAAATTGTAACAAAAGCTTCATATCTTTGAGCCATAGTTTTCATTGATGCTGACAGAATGAGATTAATAGCAATGTATGCCTCATAGGATTGATTATTGAGGGTGTTAAATGAGATAATATTTTGACAAAGTTTTTTAAGCTATAAAATGCCCCACAAAAGTAGTTATGAGTGACAGGGCTTTTAGGTGGCATGAGAGTGGTAAAGAGGGATGAAAAGAGATTAGGATGGCTGATTTAGGACACACTGCTGTCATTGGCTCATGCAGGCCCTGTTTTATTAATTAATAATTTAATCTGATAGGCACCCACAACCCCCCATTCAAAGCAGAAGCTAGGACTTGGGCAGTAACCTACATCTAACCATGTGAACTCTCCCTTCCAGCCAGCTACCTGTCTCTCCCTGCCCATTCTGAAACACCTTTATTATTCTCATTTCCCTTTTCACAGTCTATTACCTCTCTCTATATTCCTTAAAAGTTTGTATTTGAAAATTTTAGTTGCTTTTAACTAAATAAAAAGATTCATACTTTATGTAATTATTTTTCTTAAATTAATTTATTTTTAGATCAAAGGAAAGAAAGGCAGAAAGAGAGGGAGAGAAACATTGGTATGTGAGAGATACATGGATCAGCTGCCTCTTGCGTGCCAGGAACTGGCCCACACCCCAGGCACGTGCCCTGACTGGGAATCAAACCAGCAACCTTTGGGTTCACAGACTGGTGCCCAATACACTGAGCCTTACCAGCGAGGGCATGTAATTATTTGGGACTCGCTTTTTCACTTAAAATTACATTGCTAGTATCTAACATACTTTTGCAGGTCACTGTAGCGTGTTCATTCAGAATCTTGTGTTAATGTGGCATTGTCTGTTCATTCACTCTTTTATAAACGCACATTTGATTCTCGGCCTTTGCAAATCATTTAAGTGCTGCTGCAAGTTTTCTTGTACATGCTTCTTACTCTACATGTGCAAGAATTTTTCTTGGGGATATGCTTAATGGAAGTATACATGTGTATCAGTATATGATTCGTAGGGTATACCTGAATATTAAACATTAGGAAACAATGCCAGACTGTTTTTCTTTTCTTTTTTCTTTTTTATTCCAGAAATATTTTACTATAATTGTAGTACCATTATGAAGTCACATTCAATCCACTGAATACATTCAAGGGATTAATAAAAATATTATACTGCTTTACTCACTACCTTAATATAATTAAAGTATTTGGTTCTTATAGATCAGACTGATTGTCTGATTCATTTGTATCTGCACTGCTGGTCAAACAGCATATAGGTCAGTCTATGGATTATAATATGGGGCTTCACTCCTTATTGCTCTGAAGTCTAAGTATCAAAATTGAATGTTTTCTCTTTAAATGTCACAACGTTTGACTCCTAGAAAGAACGATTAATCAATTTTAGGCAAGACATTGAAACTTTTATACAACTTTAACTTGAAAAAATGAAAGAATACTTCTTCAAAGATCACACATGCCTTAACATTTAGATACCTACTGATTCTTATAAAGGTAGTAATAAGAAATGTCAGGACAAGTTCTACATTGGGTTCCTCAGTAAAGAAAATAATAGGTTTTTGGAGTAAATGATTATTTTCAAATCTCAAAACACTCCAAGAGGAAAGAATTCTTCTGGTGCAGGACTTACATATAGTATATTGGGTTTTTCTCAATAAAGATAGATATAAAACATGATTGTACATAAAAATTAGTGTCTTGGCCAGTTTGTTTAAGCTTTTATTTGATTTACTGGAATGTGAGCTTTAAAATAATGATTTAAAAACCAACCAATTTAAAATCTGTTAATAGTAGTATAAAAGAGGGTTGAAGATTAGCATTTCACAAAGAAATAACTTACATTAAAATATATGTAAAGTGTGTGTGCAGTATTTTAATGACCAAAAAAGGCACAAAGTGAGTTAAATTAAGAGAAAACATTAGCACTTGTTTTGGACTTTGGTTAACTGTGAAATATTAATCATGATATACACGTTTGGAAAAGAATCCAGATTTCTTGTAATTGGAAAGTGATATCGTATTTTCTAGCTCTGTTCTTTGTGCTAACAGACACTGCGGTAAGACTGCAAGTAGGCCGTCCACATTACCAACTGTACTTCTTCAGTGGCTGAGTGACAACTCATGGAATGGAATTAGGTCTCAAACGCTTAAGTGGAAATCTGTACTACTTTTACATTTGCAAAGCTGCTCACACACTTAAGGAAAATGTTAATGGTATGTGGAAAAAGACAAATGGTGATTTGATAAGCATTTTAATTAATATATTAATAGACAACACATTTTAACATTAAAAAAGACATTCATATATCACACTCTTGAGGTTTCCTGCAAATGGACCGTTAGTGTTAGGCACCAAAAATTTCAAGGTTTTCTCCTTTTTTTAGCCTGTCCCACCAATACATCCTCAATTCTTCACTTTCAACTTACACAAGACAAGATATTATGTACACTTATTAGTGTTTTTCCCACAGAAAGATTATTTTCTCCACTTGTGATGTGTGCCTTATTTAAAGACAGCCATTTGGTTTATGTTTTTGATACCCAGTGACTGGATGAGATTCACCAATGTAATGGTACACTGAACATCATCGTTCCGTTATAATCGTACATTTGATTCCAGGGGTGTGAGTTCAAGGTTGATAGTTTCACTTCCATATACCTATACTCCACTCCCTCATTAAACAAGGGAAAATTGTTTACCCATCTACCCATTCCTGTTTGGCAGAAAAACTCCAGTGAGTAGGGCTGAATCTTCACAACAGGCCTAGGACAAGAATTCTACGGTCCAGAAGGAATTTTTATGTAGATTTTTATAGCAAGGTTGGTCTTGTAAGCTGTCTTACATTTGTAAACTTATACATTACAAAGTTATTTTCCTTCATGTAAAGTGACTCCAAATCATAAGGGACATGATTGAAATTATTTACAGTAACCATTAAAAATAGATTCATTTTTTGTTGCTGTTCAAGTTCACACAGTTTTGTGTTTAGTTGGGATAAATATGTGTGTGTGTGCGTGTGTATTCTCTGGCTAAAATAGAAATGATAATAGAGATTGTAGCAGTCTAGGTACTGCGAGGTAACTGACAAAATATGCAATGTAGATTACCAAGAAAGAAAGGACAGTTTGCAGTTCAGTTTTCGAGAACAGAATTTTTATGAACTGTGCAAATGTTCAATGTATATGGTGATACCTGCAGGCTGTTTTTCATCACTTATACTTCACTGGCTATAAGCTTTGCTGCTTTAGGCACATAGTGATATTAGACTTAAAACTTTTTACCAATTGAGTACATATAATATGTCATCTCACCATAGGTTTGGTACGCTTTACTCTGATCGCTAATGATGCCAAACATCTTTTTGTATGTGTATTAGCCGTGTGTGTTCGCATTCCTGCAAAATGTCTGTCTGTCTGTTTCATTTGCTCTTTCTCTCATTTGATTGATTGTGGTGCTCTCACTGATTTGTAAGAGTTCTTTATATATATTTCTGTTCACTGAGTTTCAATTAAAATTGTGCTTGGTTAATTTTGATAATATCTTTCTTCTAACTCCTACTTTTAGGCCCTTTTCCATTTCTTTAAATATATAAAATATACTTTATATTTAATATCTGGTCATTAATATATTTGAAGTTTTTGTCTATGAGTTGTGTCTGTCTTTTGTTTCTGTAGTCCTACCTGTGAGGTTTTGTTTCAGTATATGTTTTGCAACTTAAAAAAAATTGAGGTATAGTTGACATACGACATTATATTAGTTTTGGGTGTACCACATAATGATTTGATATTGGTACATATTAAAAAATGATCACCACAATAAGTCTGCTTAACATCGTCACCATGCATAGTCATGGGGTCTTTTTTCCTTCAGATATGCAACACAGTGCTATTAACTTCAGTTGTCATGTTCTGTATTACATCTGTGGCTTATTTGTCTGATACCTGGAAGTTCGTACCTTTTGATTTCCTTTAACCGTTTTGCTCACTCCCTTCCACCCTTTTGCCCACCCTGTTTTGCAACTTTTTATCATGAACGTTTCTTTGCTGGAACGTCATGGTTATTTTTGTGGCTTGGAGGGAAGGTATATTTCTCCAAAAAGGATCTCCTTTTATTTCTGCCAGGCTTTACTAACTATGGGAAATAAGTGGTCAGTCTCAGAGGTTTTGCTATAGCTTAGGTAGTGTTACCTGTCGCAAAATGTGAGAATGAGCTTGTGGTCATGAGAATGTTTTTCCTGCTTCATCCAGCCTCAGGCTTGAGCCGAGCAAATGTCCTTACTATCTTAGGATATTTTGATTTGTTCTCCTAATTCATTCTTTCCTGGCTTTATCTGTGAATGTGACAGTCAGACTTCCTCGTTTTTGTCTTCTGTCCCCTACCAGGTGCTTGGTCTTCAAAGGGGAAGCTTTAGGTCACAGGGATCAACACTTCATCTTTACTTCTCTTGCTGTTGAAGATTTTCCTTATTTTCCTGCCAACTTACTGATGCCTAAAAAATGTGTGTGTGAGTGTGTATATGTATACATATATTTTAATTATATGATAATATATCTTTTAGGCATATATACTATATAGTTGTTATAATATGTTATATATTATAAATAATAATTATAATGTATATATTATTTATATATATAATTGTTATTTTTGTCCAGCATTTTTAGATATTGTATAGTAGGAGGGCTTGTTAGGTTATCAAATCTGCAATATATCTGAGAAACTGTTGTCTTATTTTTTGTAAAACTAAAGAGGTCCCCCAAATTGGTTCCTCTCAGATCAGAGCTATATATACCACAGAGTTCTGGGGTAATTGAGAGTTAAAAATTCTTGACCTCATTGTCAAAGTGCATTCCCGCTCTCCCCGAGCCAGGGAGCCAAGCCATGGCTTTTAATTCTCCTTTCTAGTATAATTGTATTTCTGCTTAGGGCTGTGCACTAGCACACTGAGCCAGCTGTTCCTCATCTCTTAGTCTTGAAGCAGATGACACAGCACCTTCATTTCCCGCAGACTTGGAATTCGTGCTCACATGGGGTATTGAGAAGTCCTCTTGTGACTCACTCATTTTCAAATCTCAAATTTTTGTTCATATTTGTTATTTCAGCTCAGCCACATCAACCTTCTCATTACACAATGTTTTGTTATAACTTGGAGTTGAACATAAAACCTCAAATAGAGAAGATATTGATCATGATTTTTCTGATGAAAAATCCAGATAAATGATAAGCTAGCTCTGGGAAAGGGAAGGAGTGTAGTTTTTAAAATATATATTTTATTTTTAATTTTAGAGGGAGGGGAAGAGAGGGAGAAAAACATCGATGTGAGAGAGAAACATTGATTGGCTGCCTTCTCTGGACCAGACATACCACCCATTCACGTGTCTGGACCAGGAATTGAACCCTGACCCTTCATTTCACAGGATGATGCCCAACCAGCTGAGCCACATGGTCAGCGGCCAGGGATGCAGTTTTTTAAAATAACTAATCATAATGTGTCCTGAAGCTTAGATTTTCATCTAGAAATTCTGTAAACTTCATGATGGGCCTTATTCTAATTCACTCTAATAAGAGTAGAATCTATAATTTACTCTCGGTACAGACATTTTGGGGCACAGTTAGGCAGTATCTTTCAATTCTTATAAACAAGGTATTTTACTTATTAATTTTAATAGTTATTATATTATTTAATTTGATTTAATAAAGTTATTTTATTTAATTTCCAATAAATAAGAAACCAAATTATTTTGTTTAATAATTTTTATTTATTGTTGACCATCAACAACTTTCTAAAAAAATGTTGGAATCTAAACTGAAGGAAACACATCTTTTTTTTTCCCCTAGAGATGGGATGACTTAGGTGATTAAGTGGGGATATTTTTTATTTTCTTTCTTAAATGTGATAGTATATGGTATCTCTAATTCATTAGCTTTTAAACTTAGTTCAGGATAGATATATTAACAGGCTTTGTATAAGCTAGAAAACAGCACGTGCAATTTGGGCATTAAAAGAATATTAGAGGTGAGGGGTGGACTCAGGGACAATTTAGGAATCTCAGAAATTATCCAGCCTGGCTTGTCACTTTGAGGAAATGAAGTGACCCATAAAAGTGACCTGAGATTCCAAACATCATATCCTCTTACTTTCAGGGTCACAGCTGGGGACATGACTCCGTGTTGACACACTCTTTACTATGCTGACTTGTTTTCCTCTTTACGTGCCCTGTTTAGCAAAGTATTTCAAATTTTTTATATTTATAAATTAAACAAATTATGCTTTGTGAAATGAACTGACACCCCCCAAGTTTAAAATTAATTTAGAAAACCCAGATATTTTACATTAAAAAATATATCATAATCTTTGGTATTTACGGGAATATTAAGCAGGCAACACAGATGTTTAAAGTTTATTTCTGTAATATGTGTAATCACCAGGACTCCAGGCAAATTTGTCTGTTCATTAGAGCAAAAGAATCAGGAAGTCTGAGATGTTGATGGTTCAGGATTCTAGGGAAGTGGAAAAAAAATCTCCTCCGAAATGCTGCTTTTTATAAACAAATGACTATCATTTCCTGATTTTTAACCCTATTAAAACTCTTTCGAAACATCATCAGCTCTCTGTAGCTCCAGAGATAACCATAAATAAATTAAACTATACAATAAGAGAAGTTATGAAGACACAGATATTTTACGCCAACAGCATTTTTATTGTTGCTGACTAATGATGCTAGTAATTGTAGCTGGTATTTCTTAGGCACTTCCCCTGAGCCAGGCACTGTGCTCAGCAATGGACGTTAGTTCACTTAATCCTAACAGCAACCCTCGGAAGTGGATTTGCTTTAGTAATTAGAAAACCGAAGCTCAGAAAGGTTAAGTAGCTTGTGCAAAGTCAAGTAGCTAATGATACGTGGTGAAGCAGATTTAGGAAGCGTAGACTCCAGGGCCACGTCTAACCGCAGTTCCCTGTCCTTTCCACAGTCAGCTTGTGAGAACAGCTTCATATCTGGTGCATGGCTAGGACAGTTTTACCATGGGTCATGAGACCATGTGAGTGCTTTCAACCTCTTTTTCCAAGACAAGCTTCAGGGCAACTATGAGAGGCAGTGATTGTGGGGAGGAGGAGGATAAGAAGGAACTAGTATTTATTGAAGGAGTATTGACTGAGCTCTTACTGTGTGTTAGGCAGTACAGATGCTTTTGCAAATATCACTTGTGATTCGTGTTTCCATTCCACAAATATTTACTGAGCACCTGTTGTCAGTCGCTGTGTTAGGAACTGGGGCTCCAACCCTGGAGGAAACAGGGTCCCTGTACTCCCAGAGCTGCTTATCCAGCGGGGCAGACAGCCAGCACACTGGTTAACACAGAAATGTATAACATGTCCTGTGGGGATAAGTGTTTTTGGGGAAAATGAAGCAGGTTAAGGGGTATCAAATGATGGGAGCGGGGGTAATATTGGATGAGGTTGTTTGGGAAGAACTTTCTTTATAAAGGTGACATTTGAGCAGGTATCTAAAGGCAGGTCCTGAGGCTTTGTCGGCCACGGCACAGGCTTAGGATTTTACCGAGTGCAGTGGGAAGCTATGGAGCGTTCCGAGCACAGGCCTGATGTACTCTGACTTGTGCTATTATAGACTCATTGTAGCTTCTGTGTGGGAATAGACTGCTGAGGGACAAGGAGAAAATGGGACTGAGACTCAGGAGTTGCCGTCATTTGTTCAATGCCTACTATGCATTTTATATATATCACCTCTAATCATTTCAGGAATCAGAATTGTTGGCCCCGTGCAGATGATAGGACTAAGGAGCTCCTAGTGGCTTAGAAATTTGCTGAAGGCCCCGCAGCTGTGACTGTAGGACTTCTTTATCACACTGACAATAGGGTACAGCACTTGAAAATGACAGCTGACATTTAGGGCGGCCTCCTGTGTGCGAGATTTGGTCCCAGGTGCCTTGAATATATCACTCTTTTATAACAGCTCTGAGAGGTAGGCATTATTCTCATTTGTAGATGAGGAATCAAAGGTCCTAAGAAGTTGGGACATAATAATGTGCAATAAGGCCCCATAGTTAGTAAGTGGCAGAACTGGGAATTGAAGCCCTGGTCGGTGGACCTCCTACATAATTTGGCAAGGCAAAGAATTTACAAAATTGTGAACAATTCTGTTCTTCTCCTTTCTGCCTTTTCCCTTGTGGCTTTGGCTGCTTTCAGGTGATCCATACACCATCCATTGTGGAAGAAATTGCCTGATAAGTTACTAATAGCTTAGGATGCCTTTAATGTAATATAATATCTTTTATTATAGTAAAATATTAAATATAAATGAAATATATTACAAATACCATATTAAATATACTATTAAAATATTCAATATAATATATTTTATTATCCTTTCCAAGTATTTGTGTTTTATGAGTTTCTCTCAGGGAGGAACACTGAAGAGTAAATCTCTAATGGGAGAATTTTAGGCATTGTGGTGCCCGTTTTTGGTAGCATCTTCTGACTCCATCAGATGCCATGAAAGCGTGTGTTCTCCCTGGAGAAACAGGAAGGCAGGAGAGAAGACAAGGCCACCTGTCTTCATCACTCACCAGAGTGGTGGTGATGAGCGTGCACTCCGAACAATGGAAGTAAGGAATCGTCGTCACAGTTGGTTAAAAGCATGTAGCCCCGGCAGCCCTCCGCCTGGGCGGGATTCTGAATCGGGCCGGGCTGTGCTTTTGTTCGCACAGACTCACATGGCTCCTTGAATCTCTGTCTCTGAGATAGTCAGAACTGGCTCTACGAAAAACGGTGAGGCGCAGTTTATCGGGCTTTACCTCTGGGGCCCTCAACATTCCCTCTCTTTATATCAAAATATTTCCTCAGGGTGTAGTCCAATGACCTTGTTCACTGTTTTATATTGATCAGAATCTTGAACAGAAATAAAAGGCTTTAAACCAAAATAATGAATCTTTATTATTGGAATTTTAAGCACCATTATGCAGGTGATGTGAAAGGAGGTGAAAATTTTCTTTGGAGTCCTCAGAATGATAGACTTTCTGGTCATATAACCAGTGATTGTATTACCAAAACGGTAATAGTTTGGTGACTGTAATCACTGATATTTTAAGTACTTTTTACCAGGTTTTCATTTTGTCTTTTCATCTTAGAATGAAATGCTATAAAATGTTTTGAGTATTTTGTGCTAGGCAGACATTATATGAGATGCTTTACATACATTATATCACTTTAATATTGTCTGATATCCAACGAAGCAAGCGTGATTACCTGCATTTAGAAAATGGGCAAACCAGAGAGGTTAAATTCTCTCGGTAGCGTGGGTGGTGAGTAATGGAGCCAGAGGAGACCGTGGCCTTCTAACAGCCTGATAAAAGTCTTGTGTGATCTTCCTTTCCATTAAATTATACTGTGTGTGAGTTACAGCAGTTGTTTCTACTTCCCTGAAATGCAGTAAAGGTGACTCATAAAAGTCTCTTAAAGTAATATTGTAGCCAATTGAATTTATTAGGATTCTCCAGAGAAACAGAACCAATAGGACACACACACACACACACACACACACTTTAAGAATTTGGCTCACTGGATTGTGGGCTTGCACATTCAAAATCTGTAGGGCAGGTCTGCAGGCTGGAAATTCAGACAGGAATTGACGTTGCAGTCTTGAGTCGGAATTTCACCAGGCTAGAAACTCAGGTGGGGCTTCCATGTTGCAGTCTTGAAGAAATTCCTTCTTATTTGGGAAACTGTACACTTTGTTCTTAAGGCCTTTAACTGTTTGGATGAGGCCACCTGTACTACAAGGGGTAATCTGCTTTATTCAAAATCACATCTTAAAAAAGTATCTTCACAGAAACATCTCAACTAGTGTTTTGCCTAAAACTGGGTATGATAGCCCTGCTCAGTTGACACATAAATTAACCATCATATCCAGTGATTTTCACTGAATAGAGTTTTGAAGGTACTGGGCTTCTTTACCTACAAACTTTATGGCTGACTTCTCTGGTGTGGATGCAAGACACAGAACCAGTCCAGTAGGAAATGAAGCAGGCACACAAGAACAGCTATTATTGGTTTATTACGTTATTCCATGGTGTATGCATGTGTGTTTCTGATAAAATTCATCATATTGTTTTCTGCACACAGATACACATTTACAAAATTCTTTTTCTGTTAAATTGTTACTGGAGAAAGCTATCAGATTGGCTGGGAAAGCACCCATTAAGAAAGGAAGGAGAAAAAAGCCTTAAGGAATATTTCAGGGTCAGGAGTGCAGTTGAGAATGGGAAGAAGGTCACGCGATTGGAATTCACATAAACCCTAAGTGCACAGTATGACCAAGGAGGTGCGGGTTAGGTCTGCAAAGCCAGAGCACAGGATTACAACTGATAAGAGAGCCCAGTGGTGAAAGAATGAGTGCATTTGCTTTAGAAGCCCAGTGGGAAGAGTTCATCTACTTTCTCATTATAGACAATTAGAAGTGAGAAAAATATGAGTGTTACTGTTTTTGTTTTTAATTAATATAATATCATAGCTCATATACTGTTACAAAAATGTGTGTAAATGGCATATCTGCTATAATCTACAGTACAACTTCTGTGTAAAAGGGGATGATAGACAATGGCTTATACAATCTAGTTCTCTCTGCATGTGCAAGAAAAGGCCAATAGAAGCTCAAGTGCATAGTTTTACCTTGGTGCCAGCATGCCACCCCATCAGCAGGCCATTGTGCGACACTGACACTGCTCTTCTCCAAGGAGCAGGTGTCCTTGGTCACTCCTGCAGGGCCTGGGCCAAGGCTGAAGTTGGAGGGAAACTGGGGTCTCTTGAAGGTTGGAGTCTAGTCACTCTTCTGGATCACCATGTACTCTGTGGCTTATCAAAGAGACTTGGCATTGCAGGCCTCCTTGCATGACCCCTCGGGGCCCCACTCATTTCCGTACTGCCCTCTCCTTGTCTCCATGGTTCTACTTTTGCCTGATGCCTGACCTTCTTATTCCTTCTAGGTAAACTATGTTGACTTCCTACTCTGTTGGTCATGGCCCAACCTTCTTCTCCCTTTCTCTTTTTCTAGCCTCTAAATATTTCTCAAATCCATCCTCTCCTGTTCATCCCTAATTCAGAAACTTAGTTCAGGCTGTCATCATTTGCTGAACTGCCACAAAAACTGTAAACTAATTTTGTCTGAGGTTGACCCCTCTCCAGTCCATTCTCTCCGTGGCTGTCAGAGTCACCCTCTGTCAGAACAAACTACTTCTAGACCTTCAGCAACAATCTGGCTCCTACAGGGTGAAGTCCAAGTTCTAGCATGCAGGCCCTCTATGATCTCCATCTGCCACCTGCTTCCTCAGCCTCATCTGCTGCCACTTCCCCCTCCTGCTTTCTAAGCTCCTGACGATTTTTCCACGTTTCATTTTGCGCTAGTGGTTACTGAACTCATAGCTACCAACATCTCCCCTCTCCCCACTCCCTTCTCATTAGCTACCTTAATACCCATTTTGGACTAAGGTGGCAATAAGCAAGCCAGCAAGCGAATGCATTCCCCTGCTTCTCTGGTTCTGTAGTAATTCAAAGGAGCCTTACAAGGAAGAATAATGCTGAGGAAAGGAGGAGATATAGGAGGAGGCTGCTGTCACAGTGATCGTGTGTGTGTGTGTGTGTGTGTGTGTGTGTGTGTGTGTGTGTTTGAGTGAGAGAGACAGGCAGATACAGAGACAGACAGAGGGACAGACCAATGCTCGGCATTTCTAGCCCTGGTCGGCAGAGCTTCCTCTCTCAGTCTCTGCTCATGTGGGATCCAGCTGCTGAAGCAAAGCTGCCAAGTCAATGGATTTATTAAACACAGTCCTGGGGTCCACTCCCAGGAATGAGGTTCGGAAGTAGACGAACAGTCACTGCCCACACAAGGAATTCGAATCTTAGTCTATAAACTCTGGTGTTAAGACATCCCTTTTTGTTCTCATCTCAACTTAGGTTCTGACTTCCAGTCTTACATGTTGCCAGGCCTCAAGCTTGCTTCTCAGTTCCTCCACCTCAGAGTTTTCTTAAGCTTCTGGGGTCTTAGATGCCAAAGTGTCAGCAAATAGGAGGGAACATCAACGCCTCCAGGTAATGCTGACAAATCCACTCGACTGCTCCCTAGGGCCCTCCAGGCTGCTCGGGTTGCTGTTAGGACACAGGGACCTTTTGAAAGGTTAACTACGTGACTATCCCTCCTAGACACACCAGGCACCTATCTCTCTCAGAGTCTTCTGGGATTCACAAAGTCCCCTGCTTCAGGATCCACAGATGCTCCCTTGAGCCCAAGGGGACCTCTCTGTAGGCTGGGGAAAGTCTTTTTCACGCACTAGAACCTTCTGCCCTTTTCTGTAACCTTAGCCTCAGTGGTTTTCTTTTGTGAAAAGAAAAGGCAGGTATGCTTGCAGCCTGTTTCTGCTTCCTGCCCGGACACATACTTTCCCCAGGGACAAAGCAAGGAAGGGGCAGGCCCAGATGACCCCCTGAAAGAAACACCTATTACAAAGGCAAAATGAAACCAGAGCTAGTTCTTACCACAGATGGAGGGGCTTTGGGCCGCGTGATTGTTCTGGATGAATCGCAGATGCCCTAGGACTGGAATGTGCAGCAGATCTTAAGGAAAACCCCGATATTGAGGATATTTACAATGCACTTAGCATTTATTCTTCAGAGGGGAGGCTGCCGGTATACTGGGCTGTCACCATTCAGTATGAAGCAACCCTTCTGGGCAGAGTTTCCCACCAAGCCAGCTCAGAGGCAGTGGCCCTCCTTGGGTCTGGGAACCACTCCTTGGTCCTGGTCAATTGCAGCTCATAGTGGCCAGGCCTTCTTACTTCCCGTCAGCACACGTGCAACAAGCCCTGTTTTCCTCAGAAGCGGGCAGTGGAAGTGCCAGGCACTTAGTTTCATGGACTTAACTTCAGTGCAGTAAGAGAAACTTCTTTTTAAAAGAAAAAGTAATTCTTCCACTTGATTGAAGTAGTAACTGAAGTGAGAGAACAACCATGTAAAAGCTATTATCCAAAGCAATTTTCTGAAGTCTCACTAATAAAGACAGGTAATGAAAACAAAGCAATAAAGACACAGCCCCACCTACATTCAACAGGGGGGAAATGAATATAACTGCCTTTTTAAGATAATGTGTTTGTCTGAGCTTTTGTTGTTGCCTCCAACAGTGGGGACAATGAATTAAAAAACAACAAGAGGAATGTATTGGAGGAATGTGTCCTTGGAATTGAAGGTTCAATAACCAAGCTTGGGGAGGGATAGGTATGGGAACTACATTGGCCTTGTCTCCTGAGAGCTGCTAATAGTATGACCTTGTTCAATAACTTCCAGTCGTTGTGTTTCTGTTTGTTGTTTTAAATTTCCTGGAGTGACAATCCTATTGGCTCACCTGGAGTTAGTCATCTACCCCTGGGTTGCACACGGGTGACCAGGTAACATCACTAAATGCTAAAATTTGCTTTGTGCTTTCTACATTTTGGGCATTGCTTTTAACATTCTTCAAGTATTGTTTATTCTGCTACAATAACCCCATGTCTTATGTGCTATTATGTTTCCTATTTCTCAGATGAGAAACCAAGGCCCAGAGGGGCCAAGCAGCTTTCCAAGATCATATTGCCTTTACCCAACATTCAACCTTTGGCATGGCACACACACATTTTTAACTTTATAGGTGGGTAGGGTGGATGGTAGTTGCAGTTTGGTCTCTGGGAACCTCCTGTGTTTATACCTTGGGCCCCACATGGGTGATCATAGACAACATCTTCTTTCCAACAGAAGTCAGGGCCAGGACTTCCAGCTGTCTGAAGTCCTTGACCTCAAAGCCTCCTCCATGATCTAGACAAGAGTAGGAGAGACACGTGGGAGCAGGGCTGATCACAGAAGCCAAAAATGGCGGAATCGGCAGCAGCAGTGGTGGGTGGGTAGTTGAGCTAGATTCATGGAGAGCACGAGCCAGCATTCCCTGAGCCATACACTTCGGGTTCCTTTCCTGGGCTTTAGTAATGTTAACCAGGGCACTTGGGATGGGGCAGAATCCATGGAACAGATGGAGAGATCAGCACTTGGATGTCAATAGAAACCTGGTGTCACCTAATTCCATTTGTCGCTAATTTAACTGAGCTTTTTTAGTAGCCATCTTCTTTTTGTTTTGTTTTGTTTTGTTCCCTTCCCTCTCGTTTTCTTCTCTTTATTTTTTCAAGCTGTCATGCTTTTTTATTGATTACCATTATCGCTGCTCTCCCTGCCCCCATCATTGCTCCTTTACTCTCTGCATGCAACAATGCCNTGGGTGGGTAGTTGAGCTAGATTCATGGAGAGCACGAGCCAGCATTCCCTGAGCCATACACTTCGGGTTCCTTTCCTGGGCTTTAGTAATGTTAACCAGGGCTCTTGGGATGGGGCAGAATCCATGGAACAGATGGAGAGATCAGCACTTGGATGTCAATAGAAACCTGGCGTCACCTAATTCCATTTGTCGCTAATTTAACTGAGCTTTTTTAGTAGCCATCTTCTTTTTGTTTTGTTTTGTTCCCTTCCCTCTAGTTTTCTTCTCTTTATTTTTTCAAGCTGTCATGCTTTTTTATTGATTACCATTATCGCTGCTCTCCCTGCCCCCATCATTGCTCCTTTACTCTCTGCATGCAACAATGCTGCCCATTCCTTTGGTGCCAGAGCCCCCCAGTTCATAAGCCTAGAGGGTCCAGATATCATAAATGAATGGAGTGGACCAGGTAAGGATTGTGTCAGACTGAAAAACACATGCCCTTTCTAATTAGAGGAAACTACTACTAAGCCATTGTTTCACCTCTGAATTTTAATGCACATTCTCAATTTTTAAAAGTTTGTCATTAATTAGTTTTTTGAAACAATCGGCAGGGAAACCAAAACACATCTACGGGATGGCTCAACCAGCAGTTAACATTTTTGGATACTGATACCATTTGAGGAGAAAAGGAGGAAGGGAACGCTTGTATCTTTTTTTTTTTATTTAACTTTTGTTCAAGTACAGTTTTCTTTCTTGTATTCCCAGCCCTGCCCCCCCCCAGTGCTCCCCACCCACCTCCCATCTCCACCCCCCATCTTATGTGACCTTCATACTTATTCATGTGAGTCCATCCCCTTTTACTCTGTGCTTCTCTCCCCTCTACCCTCTGGACCCTGTCGGGAACACTTGTATCTTCATCCTGACTTCTAAATAAACTATAGATGCTCTGTCCTGCCCGGTGGGGCTCAGTTGGTTGTCACTTTGTCATGTAATCAAGAGGTTGTCAGTTTGATTCCTGGTCAGGTCATATACATAGGTTGTTGGTCCCATTCCCGGTCTAGGTGTGTATGATCCCCCATCAAATTCCCAGTCTGGGTGCCTATTGGAGGCAACCAATCGATTTTTCCCTTTCTCTCTTCCTCTCTCTCGAAAAGCAGTGAAGAAAATGTCCTTTTGTGGAAAATAAAAATAAAATAAAGGGACTATAGATGTTCCTGTTGATTTCTCCCTCCTAGTTGACTTTATACTGTAAATCATATTTTGTGTGTATCTTCATATTATTCCACTGGAAGACATATTTTTAGCCTAATATATAAAATGATAATTTTAATTGTAAGTTGGTTATTTATGACCTTTGCTCTTCTAGTTAGAGTTTAAGCTCCTCCCAAGCAGAAGTCTGAGTGCTTAAGACATATTTTTAATTGACTGATATAAATAAACATCCCTTTAAAATATAAGATGAAATACTCCTAGTTAAAGAGATGTTTTCAGTATTTGAGTTTGTGTTCTTAATGTGTTTCTGTTTTGTGGGGCTATTTTCAGAGTTATGTTTGATTTTGATTTTATTTTAGGCAAATTATTCAAAATTTCCTCCTCAGTTTGGAAAGACTGTAGGTGTTTAAATAGACACTAGTTCTTGATGTCTTTATTTCTGTAATTTTAATGTGATTGAATTGAGGTAGATTTGCAAAAGAAAGTGTTTATGCTGTTTAAAAAGTTTTTATTTATTTATTTTTAGAAAGAGGAGAAGGGAGGGAGAAAAAGAGAGAAACATCAATGTGTGCTTGCCTCTCAGGTGGCCCCCACTGGGGCCTGGCCTGCAACCCAGGCATGTGCCCTGACTGGGAATTGAACGGTGACCCGTTGGTTTGCAGCCCATGCTCAATCCACTGAGCCGCACCAGCCAGGATTTGTCTATGCCATGTTGAAAGATTTTTACAATTTTAGAAAAATTTGGTATTTTGATACTTAATGTAGGGTTTCTCTTACTTGTAATCTGTTTGGGGAGAGAATTTGGGGAGGTATAGGAGCACATAGGACCAAGGAGTCTCAGGGTTGCAAGAGAGCATGGAGTAAACCCGCGTTTCACAGTGAAGGCTTGGCTCCTTGGAGTGGGAAGGTACTCAATGCCACACAGAGTGGTCCTTTCCACCTTCGAGTAGCTGCATATTTGGGGGTGTTTTTTCTTGATTGTGAACTGACACCTGTCTCTGGTCATTTCCATGCTTTGGGCCTTGTTCTGAGCACAGAACAAGTCTAACGCTTTTGGGTTCCCCAAATACATGATAACCAGGTTCCTCCCAGTGTCTGGGACCACATTTTAGAGTGCACAGTAAACCATGATTAAGAGCACAGACTTTGGGGTCAAAAAGACCCAAATGGAAATCCTGGCTCCACCTTGTACTGACAGGATGACTGTGCACAAATTACTTCACCTCCTTAAGCATCTCTTTCCTTATTGGGTTACACTGAGTATTAAACAAGATAGTGAGTGAAAATGCTTAGTACAGTCTCTGACGACACTCACTCCATAAACGATGTGTATAGTTAGAACAAGCTGGTTGTCTTAATGCTAAGCCAAGACTGCCTAGATTATGAAGCCATGCTCCTCACGGAAATGAGGAGCCACTTACCTTGCAGAGCTTCTTACACAGATAGAGGAGAATGGTGTTGGAAATGTCTTTCTTCCCGTGTCCCAACACTGAGTTCAGTTCCCCCAGAAAGATAATACCAAGGGACACTCTACTGCACAATGTTTATATCTTAGAAAGACTTTGTGTCCTGAATTCCAGTGGTCTTCTTTCATGGGCTGGTGAACTGGGCCTCTCCGCTAGAGAAATCTTTGACTTCCTTAACTCTTTTCCCAAAGACTCCTCCCTTGAATCAGATCCAAGTACCTTCCAGCTTCCCTCCCTCTGACCTCCCTTTCCTCTCTGGCTCCACCCAGGCTGCGCTTCCTCTCTGAGTTAAGGGCTCCCACAGACCTCCCCTAAAGGAGGGAGTGAGAGCCAGCTGAGGCCTCACCAACCCAGAGGCCCCCCCCCTTACTATTTAAAGGTGGGTTTCAGTTGCCAGGCTAAATAAGAGCTATTTATTCAATGATAGAATACTTGAATTGTTTGACTAGTTTGAAAAAATTTAAAATTAAAACAAGTACCCGGTCCCCAAATTTGCCATTGCTCATTTTGTTTTCAAGGGTTAAACAGTTTCATACATTTTCCTTAACTATTTTCTTCTATATTTATTTACTTGTGGTAGATATTGTATTCCCTGGAGTCTCTAAAATCAGATAATGTACTTTTGATATTTGACTTATTTCCAAATAAAAAAGCAAGTATACAAGGAGGGATAGATGGTCTTGAGCCATGCCATGGATTTTTATACTCCATGTAAGAAGTTAGTGTTTGTACATACCTAATGAAGGAGATTTTAAACAAAATTGGACCTTCACATTTTCTAAATTTTGATTCCTTGTTTGTTTATATACAATATTAAAAAATATATGATAGAGAACTAACACTATGTTCACCATGCTGTATATTAAATGAATAACAGAAGGAGCTTCTTTTAAATCCTTCTGTCTAAACTTATGCTCAGGACCAAGGCAAGCAGATGGCTTCTATCTGGTGTCTTATATGATACAGGACAGCATTTCATTGCTTCTCTAGGGTATGTGAAGAACAGCTACAAGAAACTACTTAGATGGGCACTATCACTGTGTACTTGAACCTGGGGATCCTGATTTGTGAAAATAGGCCTAAACCAAGTGGCATTTAAAAAAAGTGAAAAAGGCCTTTTACGTGTTTTCCCCTCAACTCTTCATTTTGAAAATACTCAAATTTACAGAAAGTTGAATGAGTAATGCAATGAATACTTCTTGTTAACCTCTTGCTGCATCTTTCTGCTTTTATTGAAACAATTGAAAGTAAGTGGAGGCATCATGAGTTTCTTCAGCCTGCGTCTTCAAGAACACTTTCCTATATGACCATGATATCATTATCCCACTTTAGAAAATTAACAATAATTTCCAAATATTTTCTAATAAACAATCCATGATCCATGTTCAGATTTCCCAATTGTCCCCAGCATGTTCTTTTTTTAGCTTAAACAAAACAAAACAAAACAAAATAAACCAGAATTCAGTCAAAGTTTGTCTTTTAACTTAGTCCCTGCTTTGGGGTATGTATGTTTTATGCCATTGACCTCTTTGAAGAGGACAAGACAGTTAATTTGTAGACTATCCCACAATCTGGATTTGCCCAATTGTTTCCTCATGTGTTTTTTTGTTTTTTTAAAGTTTTTCATAAATTTTTGGAAATATACCTGTGGAAATATGCATACATCATAAGTATGTGGGTTTGTGAAAGTTCCCTTTCCAGCCCCTGAGATTCTAAAAGTCTGGCTACTTCACAAACCCTTATCTCTGCACTTGTTTGTGCGCTGCATTTAGAGCACACCTGGCACAGGGACAACTTCCTGGCACTTTCCTACAGATCTGGGTGCTAAGGCTGGGTGACTTCCAGTTTAGGCAGTTCCATTGTACTTATCTCAGATCTCTCTGGGGGGTTTCAATCAGAGAAGTCATTGTTTAGTTCCCCTTCTAAAAATGTTGCATTGTGTAATTATCCTGGCTTAGGAGCTTTGGGTTGTTTTCATACCACATGAATAAATTGGCTATTAGGAAAGTCATTTTTCAAGCTTTTGGTGATCTAATTCAATTGTTAAAACTGCTTTAATAACTAGGTTGTAATAAGACACTAGGCAGGGGTTTTTGTTTTTGTTTTCTCACAAACTAATGTTTTGTTGTTGCTGTTGTAGAGATCTAACATCAGTCTATAGGTGGCCCATGATCCTTCATTAAAAAATAAAAGAGCCAAACATTAAAGATATTCTGACATGTCAACTTTGTCTTTGCTATCTTAATTACCCTTTCCCCAACTTTGCCTTTATTATCTTAATTACCCTTTTCCCTCTTTTCTTGGACTCCACAGCTCTTTCCTATTTCTCTTGTTCTTAACACACATGCCAAATGGTGGTGATGACAGATGATGGTGTAAATTGGGGTCTTAAACTTGGGTCAGTAGGTCAATGACCCCCCTTTAAAATTTTATGCAGTTTGTGTGTGTTTATTTAAGAGCTTTTGCTTTGGAGACAGGTTTCCAAAAATTTCAACACTTTAGCTCTGTCTTTGGGCCCAGAATGGTTACAGCACTGTGTTAAATAGTTACTTCTTTCTGGGGCCTTTGATATTTTCTCTGACCTTTGACACAGTATTTTTTCTTTTTTATTAATCTTTTTGTGTATTTGTCTTAGATTATAAAATTAGAAGGAATAAAATAGAATCCATTATCATCTTGTCATCACCCAGAATTAACCACTGTTTATATGTTGATACATAGTTATTTATCTATTACTCTATCAATCATACCCGTCTTTCTGACCATCTGCACACACAGAGAGAGATTTTTTAAAGGAATCATTCTATATGAATCAATTCCATTTTGCTAAATGTGGACCAATAACACTTTTGTTTGATTTCTGCAGAGTAGTCCATTGTATGACTAGACTGTAATGTATTGACAGACACAGATATTTGTATTTTAATAGGAATCAAACCTTAGGCAGCAGAGTGGAAGAAAAGATGGGACCTTGGGGTTTTGCTGGTCAGCAGCGCTCCCTTCCTTTGTCTTACCCTTCCAAGCCCCACGTCAAAGGTTAGGCTCTGGACTTTGGGTCAGAGAAAGTGCTTTGTTTTTCCAAAAGAAAAGAGAACTGTACTCTTACACTCTTCCCTCTAAGCCCCAAATAGTGACATGAATTGACAAGTCATTTCGCATCAATGAAGAGTATAATAGTTTTAGAGGATTGATAGACTTCCAAGCAGCTTTGTTTAATGATTATCACTTCTGAATTTTTAGGATTCAAATGGGCCTAACTTGATATTGTTTGCCTTTTATTTTATAAAGCATTTGTGAAAATTATTGTCAAGAAAATCTCATACTTTAATTGTTAAAATGCTTGAATCATGTAGCCCGGGGAGAAACTTTATCATATATAAATATGTATGATTTTTCTCATTCTCTATGTGTATCTATATTTTGCTGTGATGTATTGCAGAAAGTTGTTGCCGATTGTCCTTTCTTTCTTTTCTCTCTTATCTGCTTACCAATGACACTACCAGATTAGAGGCTGCACCAGTCAACACCCTTGGGTCCAAGGGTAGTAACCGTTCCCATCTGGCCACGTGTGATTAATGGTGTTTATGCCATGGCATGAATAACATTTTGCTGTTCAATCAGCTGAGACTCTGGCCATTAAATTTTTTTTCACTTTACTAAAATCAATAACCTGTGAGCTTTGGAAAGGCAGTTCTTTAACAGTTATTCTCTAAGTCTGTTTGTAAAGAAATAATCAAATTACCATAGTCATTGAAAATAGTGCAGGCAACAAGAAGAAATATAATATCACAGATAAAGGATGACCTTAAGTAAGGACAGTGAGAAAGCCTTTTTAAGGAAGACAGAAGGCAACCAAAGAAACCCAATACCCTTTTGAAAGTCTTTAAGAATGTCACCCTTTTTCACAGATCCAGCCAACAACACAGCTTCAGAGAGCTCAAGATGAATTTCCAGAAAAGCATGGAAAATAAATTAGCTTGATGAAAGCATTCTGTGACTGACTTAATGCCACTCACAACTCTCTATGGACTTTAGCTACAATACAGAAAATCGATTTTATTTATTTATTTGCCTCAAGTGTGCCTACTACATTATTCCTACTAGGAAAACATACACAATCTAAATAAATAAACTTGCCAAGGCGATGAAAATTTCAGGTAAAATAAACAGAAGGCTGCTTTTTCAGGAAAGAATATAAAGATAAATCTTAGATACTTTATTTTGCGGGAAATACTGTGTCCTTTTAAAATGATGGTGTTGACCCCGTGCAGCAGTATGTCTGAGTGGAATGAAGTAAAGTCAATAATCTGGATTCTCTGGTAGTTTGTTTTACATGCCTCGGGTCAGTGCTTTGGGGTGTTGCTCACCCAGCCTGGTTTTGCTGTTGTCGTCACCACTGCTTTTGTGAGCAGCTCTTGTGTTTTTGCTCAAACTGCAGCACGCCTCACTGATTTACACCGGTAACCTGCGTCTTAGGAATATGTGACTGCAAGTTACATTTCAGGAATTCGAGTTATACCACTCTTTAATCTTTACCATGAGCTTCCGCAACATAGAATTCTAAATGGGAAAGTGAAGATTTCCCTTCGATGCTTTATTTTGTTTATAAAGTTGTTCACAGCACAGATGGTCAGCATCCTTGTTTCGATGGTACGCCCTCCAGATAATCACAAACTTGCCCCACATGGAAGGAAGGAATAACATTGTGCGCACCTCTTCTCCGAATAGAAGACGTAATGAAAGGTATGACCCTGCAGATTTGCTGCAGCTAGAGGAAGGGGTGACCAACCTCAGGCAAAGTGCTCTGGTAAAAGCATCATATTTCCATTCCACTGTGTAATGACCGGGAGCTGAGAAGAGCTCTGTTTCCGGTCACGGCACTGCATCATTCTCATTTACATTATTGGCAGCTGTTACTTTGCTAGAAGCTGAAATTATCTCAAGAACTCCAAACTGAGTTCAGATGTTTGTTTATTGGAGCTGGCTTGGGTTTCTGAAAACTGTCTCTTGTGTTCTCCCAGTCTTAAGAAAAGGCTCTTCTCAGAATCAGCCCTTCCCCCCTCCCTGCTCTTTTCCAGTAACCTGCTTTACTCCCATGAAGGAAATTAAATAGAGCACAGGGGCTCAAACCTGGTCAGAAAGGAGACTCCAGTGGTGAGGCGACCTGAAACAGAAAGGAACTGGGACTCAACATCCTGTATTTGTGCTTTGTGTTTGAAACTTAAGAGTTACTTGCGTTAATGAATTAACCAGCAGTCTAGTTTGGAAAATGTTTCTCCTGTCCTGGTGGGGGAGCCAAATACTATAGATTTGTAACAGGAAGGCTGTTGATTCTGGCTTCATTGTTGGGCCAGTCATTTGTGAGCTGGTGGCCGGACCGCAGGCCACACACTCCTGTGCAAATCTCCCATGCATTGGAACTGCCCGGGTATTGTTTCTGCTGCCGGAGTTGTGGAAAGAGCAGATGGTGAGCGCCGGGTTTCATTTCTTGTTTGTGTGTCCCCTCAGCGCCGAGGAGGGTGCAGGATGCCAGACTCAGTTGGGGGGCAGGGAGAGCGCTGTTGAAATCCATAAGCATATGCGAGTGTGCTGTGGTTAATGCCTTTTTCCGTGTCATCCTCTGTAGAGTTCCGGGAACGCGTCTTATCGCTGCTCCATGTCTTCCTCTGCGGATTTTTCTGATGAGGATGATTTCAGCCAGAAATCTGGCTCGGCATCTCCCGCTCCTGGAGATACCTTACCCTGGAATTTGCCTAAACATGAGAGATCGAAAAGAAAGATCCACGGGGGCTCGGTGCTGGACCCCGCCGAGAGGGCAGTGCTCAGGATAGCAGGTAAGAGCATCCGGGAAAGGGATGGAGCCAGGACGCGAGGTGCGGAAATTTGCCCATCTGCGCCACCTCGGGGTGTGGGGGTGGCAGAAAGGAGGAATGATATCTGGGAGCTGGTGCCCTGGGCTCAGATTTGTGGTCATGGTGGGACAGGAGGATGACCATGTTCACTCTGTGCCCCTGTTTTTTGATAAGAGCCATTAGCCCTGCCTGCTGGTGACTAAGCTGTTTGGCCCATCTTCTGGCTGGATGAATCAATACCTTTAAAACGCAAGGAGATATTTACAGCTACCTCTACCTGCATTAAAGTTTCCTATTTACAGGCAGTAGCTACCGTGAGAATCTGAAAGTACATTGTTAACTCCAGTGGGTACTAGTGTACTTGTCCGAAGCTGTGAGAGCCTTCCTTTTCATCTTTGCCCAGAAGCAGGAGGCTACGCAGATTTAACCAGAGTAGAGTCCTGGTTTTTGGTACCCAGGATGCAGAGGGTATTCCAGCAACTCAGAGGCCATTTCTTTTTTTTTTTTTTTAAGTGTAACATCCCTGTCAGTATTATGTATGTTCTTTTTTCTAGAGTAACATCCCTGTCAGTATCACGTATGTGCCTTTAGCGGCTTACTGTCGCCTGTGCTTTTGAGGGTTTAGCCATCAAGCATTCCTGATTAATTAATATATGGGAGGTGCCAATGTTTCTGTTCTGTGTTGACCCGGTGTTCTCTTGCACCGGCGTAAAAGTGGAGCCAGAAGTGATGGCTTGTTTTACCTAGCCGAAAGCTGAGAACACCTGGGAAATCAATCCTCCAACCCTGCAGCACCTGTGTGGTTTGTGTGTCTGTGTTCTGTGCAGGAGAGTTGCTTCTTGGGGTGGCTGTTCCTCCCTTCCTTTGATAATTGTTTTCTCTCGGAAATGGCAGTGGAGTAGGATGGAGTATGTCCTTGGGGCTCTCTTGCAAAGGCCAAAGGCCAGATGTTTTTCCGAACTGGTTTCTGTGGCCAGCTGGTCAGACCTCCTTTCTTCCCCGTCCCCTACTCTTAACTCCCACTAAGTTTCTTTTTTGGGGGGGGGCTCCTTCTATAATGCAAAGTTGGTAGTTCATCTTCCTCTGAGGGGGCTGTAGGGGGCAAGCCAGGAAATCAGCCACTCTGGCAGCTGAGAGTCCCCCTAATGTCCCCCTAGTGGGATTTTCTGATTACGGGAAAAACAAACAGCGCCCAGCCAGCCATTCTCTGTTCTGGGTTTCTGGGGCAACAGCCTGAGCTTCTTCTGGCTTCCCTTGTGAGATGCTGGCTGGTCTCACCCAGGCCTTTGGAGAGGCTAGGCCGAGTGGGGAAAGGGAGGGAGGAGGCAGGATGGAGGATGGAGAGATGGTTTGGGAGCCAAGGGAGAGTGAGCAGGGGTGGCTAGGGAGAACTGGGGCAGACCTGGCTCTTGACGCCTTCCTGGAGTACAAAGAAGGGTTTAGTCACTAAGGCCTGGTTTCTTGTCCTGTTGAGACATCCCTGGCCTGCTGCCCCCGCCCCCCAGCAGGTCTGAAGCACCAGGATGGACAGTGTGGGTATCAGATGTTTGGTCAGCAGAAAAGGAAGATAGGTGAAAGGAGGATGGTGAGAGAAGTTGTTGGAACTTGGTGGAAAACCCGGGGCATCAGAATGGGATGCCTGTATGTCTTGAATTTTTATGGAAGGTGGAAGGTATTTCTAGCTTGAGAGTTTTGATAGTGGTAGAAGACAGAGGTGGATATTGTGATTTTAGTTGTAAAGGAAGGGTTTTGAAAGAAGAACAGAACAGATATGTGTCGGGGGAATGAGATTATGTAAATTGAAGACTGTTAGGGAGAAAGTCATGGGAAGTCAAGGGAAGCTGGTGGAAGTAACTGTAAGTGTAAGCTCAAGGTGCGGAAGAACTTGGCCTCTAATGGGATGCAGTGGACAAGCAGATGCTCATACTAGTAGAGCAGGGGCCATGTCTTATTTTTGGTAAAGTGTTTGTCGAGTGATTTGTGGGGATAGCCACAAAGTTAGTGGTAGTCAATGCACTTGAGACCACAAAGTTATACACTTTGAAGATGATATTAATCTACAACAGAATACCACAAAATTAAACAACAAATCATAATCAATAATCATAGACTTGGGGGGCAGTCCACAAATATGTTTAATTATAATGTGGCTAAAATATGAAATTCAGATACACTATGTGTTAAATTTGCCACTGAGCACCCAGTGTGAGAATCAGGGAACAGGACTTCTGAGGGAATTTGGTGCTGTGGATAGTTTGAAAACGTACTGTTAATTAAGATTGGACTTTAACTTTATTATTAATTTTCACACTCTGCCTAAAACTCACCTCATCTCTGAAATTCAACCCTAGTAAGAGATGGGGTGAGGTTTAGAAATGGTTTAGGATGTCCATAGTGTTCATTACTTAGTAATAAAGAAGTTGAAAGTTCAATATTTTTGTTTTTAAAAATAAAAATACTGAACTGGCCATAAAAATAGAACTGAATATGAAAATGTCTAGAGTCAAAAAGGACTATATGGTCTGTGTAATCTCTTAATTCACTCCCATTTAATAAATATTTAGGGCCCTGGGAATAAAATGAAGAAAAGCACACAGTTCTGCCTTTGAAGAAGTCATCATCTAATGTGATAAATGGATGTGCTGTTAGACAATTATAACATGGTTTGAGAGATTAAGTGTAATGGCTAAAAGCACTGAATAGTAAAAGAACACAGTAAAAAGTCTAATTAACTTGGATAGAGAAGGAGGGGCAATGGGGGGGAGTCCTGAAAAGTTTCTGAGGGGAACCACCATTTGAGGTGAGATTTAAAGGGCCTTTTGGAATTAGAGTGAAAGGGAAGCCATTTCAGAGGGCTGAAACTACAAGAACAAAGATAAGGAAATACGTTTAAATGGAAACTTCTAGTAATGTGTGTAACTAAAGCATGGGGTCCAGTAGGGAGTAGCAGGTAGCAGAAACTAAAAGTGCTTGTGTAGCAATACTGAAGAGATTGGACTCACTGCTGAAAGACTTTTAACCTGTGCAGAGACATAATCAGGCTTACATTTCAGAAAAGTCTTACTGGTGATGGTGTCATATGTCAGAAACTTTATATTTATATTTATATTTTTTAAAAGACTTTATTTATTTTTAGAGAGAGGGGAAGGGAGGAAGAAAGAGAAACATCCATGTGTGGTTGCCTCTCAAGTGCCCCCCACTGGGGACCTAGCCCACAACCCAGGCATGTGCCCTGACTGGGAATCGAACTGGCGACCCTTTGGTTTGCAGGCTGGCACTCAATCCACTGAACCATACCAGCCAGGGGCAGACACTTTATATATATATATGTGTGTGTGTGTGTATAATTAAATATTTTATTTATTTATTTTTTTAGATAGGGGAAGGGAGAGAGAGAAACATCAATGTGTGGTTGCCTCTCAAGTGCCCCCCACTAGGGACCTGGCCCACCACCCCGGCTGTGCATTAGACTGGGAATTGAACCAATGACCCTTTTGTTCACACGCCAGCGTTCAATCCACTGAGCCACACTAGCCAAGGCAACACTTTATATTTTTAAAAGCACTTTTGTATTTATTATAGCTTCTTCATTTTAAAGTCTTAGACTATAATCTATGTCTTTCCTACCCCTCAGAGGGGTCAAAGTGAGAATAAGATAACAGAATGTAAGGAAATACCCACTGTATAAGTGCCTTTTACATAACAACAATCCAGACCCGCTGTTCTTAGTTACAGGATGTTGTAAGTTAGGGTTTTCAGTCTTCAACTGACTGAAGAAATACGTGGTTTTTCAGTGACAATACTATTTCAAAATACAGATTTTTTTTTGTCTCAGCTGAATTCTTTGAAGTTGGAATTGGAGCAGAGTCAGATGTTGGACTTGGGCAAACTTGGATTTTAATTCTCCCTCTATCACTAACCAGTTATGGTTTCTTGGACAAACTACTAAACTTTCATTTTTCTCTATCAAAGGGTCATGGTTGTGGTTATTAAATAAAGTTGTGAATGTAAAACAATTCACAAATTCCTTGGTACATGGAAAACGCTCTATAAATGATGGGTTACTGATAGCCAGATGCTCTTATAAGCATTTACTGTTGTTTCACTTAGGCCTCCCAACAACCCTGTGAGGTAGGTACTATTATTTTCTCCATGTTTAAGTCCAGAGATCTTCTGAGGGAAGGAGAGACTTCCCAAGGTCACCGAGCTGGGAAGTGGTAGAGCTGGGGTCTGAATTCAGCCAGTGTTGACTCCGGCCCAGCTCTTAACTGCTGTGCCTTTGCTGCTTCCCTATGGAATATACTATTATTATCAGCAGTTTGACCCGATATTACCATTCCAAGAATGCACAGGGCAAAGGCTGTTTTTGTAGACCACTCCAAATGCCGCTTCTGTCCATTTTGCCTGGCTCTTTAAAAACCACTTAAATGTGCACTGATTATATTCATCAAACTGGGTACTACTGTGTGTGTCAGTCTCTGATGAAGACTCAGATTACTTCCTTAATGACCTCAGTCATTGTGAGGGAACAAGAATGTTTGGGAGTGTACAAGTGTGGTCTGTAAAGGGAATGACTCAGGAATCTAATCACTAACCCTTTCGTCTCAAGAACGTGTACGATATGTGTTCATTACTTCATGAACCCATACATTCCTACCAAGTTGCAAGAAAACTCTAGTGATCCTAAAGGCTTGGTGGGACATGGAATGAAACTCAGATTCTAAGCTAACGGTCAGAATAGAAAAGAGAGGTGTGGTCTTTCTTTGATTGGAATAGGCCAATTGCTGAGTAGAAGTGAAGCATTCCAACTTAAGTTTTCTTTCAACAGTGTACAGTTTTTTTCGAGAGTACTCATCTCCATCTAAGAGTTAATGGAAGGAAAATGGTCCAGATTTACAACATGGAAAAAAGAAAGAAAGAAAATCATCCAGGGCAAAAGGCCAGTACATGTGAAAGGCAGACACAGGGAGGAAAGATGTGGGCAAGAAGTGAAGTTATCCTAAGTCAGATGGTGAACAGTGAGCGAGTTTATCTAATGATAATAGCTAACACTTATAAAGCTATTTAATATGGCCACTTTATGAGGTAGGCACTGTTATCCCCATTTTACTAATGAAGAGGGGCTGTGAGAGGGTAACTTGCTTTTAACAGAGTTGGCAAGGTACCAGTGCCCTGAAATATGTCTATTTACACGCCTGGGTACCAACTGGTTCCTCCAGTCAACCCTTAGACTCAGCCACTGGAGTATATGATATGCCGAAGTTAAATGAATTGTACCTATTTTTACTTAAGTTCATTGGATACCAGTACCGTGGGAACGCGTGAAGAGGAGGGAGGTGACACAGTAAGCTGGGGGAGTTGTGGAAAGGCTAGGGCCCTCCCGGAGCACCGCGGCAGATTCTCGCTCCGGCTCTTGGGGGCGGAAGGGAGGGACCTCGGGCTGGTGGTTCTGTTGCAGCCGCTGGGTGGCCGCTGGGTGGCCGGGCGCGCAGGCGCAGATGCGCCCAGGCTGTCAGGCCTGATCGTGCGGGGCCACCTGCGGAGGCCATCCACCCCCAGACCCTGAGATGTGCCCTGGACGCGAACCCCCTTGCCCTTCCCACTCGGCGCTGCCACATGGTGACCCGAGTCCTTCTGTGCCATAAGCTGGATTGAAAAAAGTATTTTCCACTCTCCTTCCCGTCACCCTTTCCCCAGGGAGAGTCGCCGCTCCTCTGCAGGGGGCTGCGTGCGCGTTGGTGGCCGCAATCTGCGGCTTTGTTTCACAGGCACCTGTTGTGGGTCCCAAATAGAAACCTCGTCCTTGGGGATCCGGGGTTGGCCCGCCAGTGTCCGGGGGTGGGCGTGCTTGGCTGTGCCGTCAACCTGGGTGGGCAGACAGGGGGAGGGGGCCTGGTGCTCTGAGGTTCTCCTTGGAAGGGAGGGGCCGAGCGGTGCGGTGCCGGGGTCGCAGCCCAGCCAGCCAGGGCGCTGGCCGCTGCGCTCGCCCCCTCCCTTCTACCCTCCCCCCACCAGCCCTCCCTCTCTCCGGGGGTGCAGGCGAGTGTCTGCAGCGCAGCGGCCAGGAAATGCCGCAGATGCGCCGCGCAGCATCCCGGGCGGAGGCAGCACGTCTGTTCTCCAACACGGCCTCCGCGGTCTCCACTGGCCCGGAGCAGGCGCCTAGTGAGGCCAGGGTGGCGGCCGTGGTGGCCTAGGAGGGTCTCGGTGCCTGTGGTCCCTTGCCCGTTCCGCCCTGCTCCTGGCTCCTCCACCGGTCGTGGCGTGGCGCTGCAGGTCACCGCCCCGGGACTCGCTGAGATTTGCTGCTGCTGCTGCTGAAACCCGAGAGCGACTCTGGCTCCCCCGAGCCAGGCGGCCCAGCACCCACGGCCAGGCAGGGGGCCTGGGCGTTTCCTCTGCCCGCTCGTGCCCCCGGCTCTGTCTCCGGCTTCAGCGCTCTCCCCAAGCCGGCTGCTCCTTCCGCTTTCCAGTTCTCCAAGCTGCGTCCTGCTGACTAAGATACTGTCCCGGTTCCGAGCTGGAGAGGGGAATTGGCTAGTCATCGCTTAGATAAACTTCGGCATGGCGGGGTACCTCTCCCCAGCCGCTTACCTGTACGTAGAGGAACAGGAGTACCTCCAGGCCTACGAGGATGTCCTGGAGAGGTACAAAGGTATGTGGCTCTCCTCGCTCACTCGGGCTTCTGGGCTTGGCATGGACCAGCAGGGTAACCGTTACCTTTGCTTAACCAAAGCCACCACTGCTTGGGCACAAGTAAACAGGTGTCTGGAACCAATCTGGGGGGTGGCCCGGGTCATTTTGGATGGGATTCAGCATCCCCAACGCTGGGAGGGTGGAGGGTGGGCTACAGACCAGAGATGCCCTTGGATGGGTGGTAGAGTCGGAGGAAGGGTTGTGGTTTTCAAGAAGCACGTTGCATTTTCTCTTCCCTGTAAAAGCTCTTAAGCACTAGGCATAATCATAATTCTTCCTGGGAGGGTGGGTACCAATTAATTGTCCGTGGAATTATTAAGACATTGCTGCCCTCGACTGGCACGGAGATTTGGTTGGTCCTACAGAAAAGGTTCTTGGGTTCTTAAATGGACTGTTTCAGCATTGAGAGCATCACCAAATCATTTTTCGTAAAATGATCTTATTTGAAAAAAAGTTTATGGGCTGAGACTATACATCTATTCTTTGTATCATAAAAATTATTTGATATTGTAAGACTGTAGTCAGTGAGACTTATAAATTTAAATGTAAAGGAATATATTTGGAGATGTTATTCTGCCTATCTTTGTGTTTGGGAAATTCTATGCCAAATTGATAAATATTGGTATTTTAGTATTATGTGTGCTTTGACTTTATGGTTAAATATACAGCATTAGTCAAAGTGCACCTTCTCATCTTAAAGGGTGTTTTTGTCTCAGGAAATACTTTTCAGTGTGTACAAATGATCTTATGGCTCCTAAAACACTCCATACCCAAAGATAGCTCATGGAGCCTTATATTAACAGTGAATAGTGGCCTATTTCATAGGTAGAATTCAAATGGTTTTGCATCAGGAATATTTGCTTTGGGTTTTAGATACTCAGTTTCTATAAATTGAATGGGGGTTATATAGTTAAAATGCACACATTAATAGTTTTCTATTAATAGAAAGTGGAAATAATACAATCCCGAACTGAATATTTAAATTCCAGTTCTCCAAGAAGCTCAAAATTCACCAACAAATATGTCCTATCTCTTTCTAGAATATGAACTATCACTGATATTCTTCTAATCCATGTAGAATTTGTAAATAGTACAATCAGAACTCCTTTGTGCCAAGACCCTTTTGTGTATAATGCTGCCACTGAGCAAGTGCAGCGATGTTTTGGATAAAGCACATTTGTAGAATTTTTGTACATGTGTAATATACTCATGTTTACATCTATCTTTCCATTTTAAAATATGATTCTTCATCAGTTGTCTCCAGAACTCTACAAATGAGAAATAGTGATATAAATTAGTAAACCTTATTGAAGACATACACCTGTGCTTTTTAAAGTCAGAAAGAACAAAGTCTGAAAGCCCTAAAATATATACATTTTTTTACTTTTGAAAAAAAAACATAGCTTGATGAATTTTTTTTGTCTATTCAAGTTTTTCCTCAGTGATAGTGGATGATTTCAGGTGATTTTGAAAACTGATATAATTAAAGTGCTGATTTGACTCAACTGGAGGAAGCAGACATTATTTAAAAACTTCATTTGTTTTTGGGAATTAAAGATGCACAGGTCATTGTAGTTCTTACTACACTTCATTTTAATTATACACTAATGATCAGTGTTACACTTAAACATGTTCTTTTTCAAACATACGGTCCAAAATTTGGCTGAAAAAAAGGAGGGTTCTTACCTTCATTTTCTGTGTGGTTTTAAAATCAGTTTGTAGTCAGCTTTATAGATGTTCCATATTTCATTTAGTCTTGGGGAAAAAAAGTGGGAGTATTGGCCAGTATATTACATGAAAAGCTGGAGACCTGGAAAACTCATTGTTTCCTGATGTTTTGAAGCCAATTCTGATTTCCCATCAGTATCCAATA
Source organism: Sturnira hondurensis (assembly GCF_014824575.4). Taxonomy (NCBI): domain Eukaryota; kingdom Metazoa; phylum Chordata; class Mammalia; order Chiroptera; family Phyllostomidae; genus Sturnira; species Sturnira hondurensis. Next base: position 3,783,854 of record NW_028081539.1, read on the forward strand.
CGATGACTTCACTACAGTGCTTATTATCCTGATGACTTGCTATGGGGCTGATCTAATCAGAAAAGAATTGTAGGCTTTGAATAGGGAGTGTCAGTTTACTAAACTTTCAAAGTACCGTTGCTCATTTTCTGAAATCATGCATTGTTTAAAGCATTTTACATTCCCATTTGAACTTAAGAGAGGCTATTTTGATTTTTTTTTTCTGGCAAAGTTTCTTGGTTACAGAATGAGTTTACATTTAGCTAGAATATTATCAGGTTGCCAAGTTATCATATGCCCAGCTGTTGAATAGTGTAAGTGGTAGAGTCAGCTGAAACAAATTCAAAATCTCTCTGTTGTCAGAAACATAGCATAATAATCATCTACAGTGTTAACATTTAGGAGTATTAGATTCAAAAGCTGAGAATTTCGTTAGACTTACTTAGTCCTTAGATGGCCTTGGAAGGCCTTCAAACCTAGTGTTTGCAGAAAAGCAAGAATAGTGGTCAGCGAGGCCTAAGTATTTATGGTGTGGTATTTTGCCTTGGTCCTTTACTTCTGAGTAAAAATAGGCAACTGTTTGCTGTATTTGAATAACACAGAAAGAGCTATTTGCTATATACATGCAGATGGGCACAGTGTTCTGATTCATATTCTAGTCCTTTTACTAATAAAATATATTCACAACTAGAACATTCAGGGTATCTAATTTAAAAATCACATTACTTCATCTGATGCCACAGTCACTGTGAATAAAGGAATTTATTTATGAATAAAACATATTTCTTTGTTATTGTTTATGCTAGAAATACCCATGTTAGTGGCTTTCTTTTATGTCTGTAGTAAAATACCCAGTTTATTTGTCTTGGGCTACAAAAAATTTTTGTAGATTAGCAGGAAAGATACAAATGGTCCCTCTTGTTTTTCTTGTCAGTGTAAGAAAAATAATCTATAACTGCTATTATAATGAACTGTTATTTATTATATTGTTAAAATTAATTAACTGCTACTTTAATCTATGAAATTCTGCTATTTGAATCCATCACTAGAAAATTTTATGTTCTCAACACATTATAACTTTAAAAAATGTAATGATATTAAGTGTGACAATGAGCTCATTAATGTGGACCTAATAAATTTTATTCTATATATTTTAGACTTAAGAAGTCAAATTAGTTTGGTACAGCAAAGTGCAGTTTTCCCCCACTGACATGGGGATTAATTGTTCTCAAACAAGTGTAAAATGTGTTTTATTGTTATTCTCTATGAAAGTTGAATGGCAGTTACGTGATTTGTCTATGATATCACCAAGAAACCCTCTTCAATTATTTAGAAAAAAGTCAAAATTTCTGTTTCTCACAAAACTTTTGAGTAATTCCTTTAGTCTCTTCCCTCATTGGGCGATACAATTCTGCGTATGTGCAATTCCATGGTGACAAAAGGAACCGAGAATACTCCAACTGTAGTTTTCATTTTCACTTCAGTTTTGCATTACACAGATACGTGATTGGTAAAAATTCTGTCTCTTTACAATGTAAACCAACTCTGGTGCCAGTTGAATTGAAAGTTAGAGTACAGTAGTTTTTTTAGTAGTCTTCCCTTATCTACAGGGGATACATTCCAAGAACCCCAGTGGATGCCCCAAACTGCATGTAGTACTGAACCCCATATGTACTATGTTTTCTCCTGTATGTGCATGTACTTTGTGGCTTCTCGTTGGCATATCTGAACTGCCAGCATCACCACTCTTCTGCTTTGGCGCCATTATTAAGTAAAACAAGGGTTACTTGCACACAGGCACTGTGATACCATGACAGCTGGTCTGATAACCAAGAGGCCTACTAAGTGATTAAGAGGCAGGTGAGATGCTGGAAAAATGGGGATTCATCTCCTGTGCAAGACAGCAGGACAGGAGACATTCCATCCCACTACTTAGAATGGTGCACATTTTATTTTGTTCTTATTTTTATTTTTAATCCTCACCTGAGGATATGTGTTTTGATTGATTTTAGAAAGAGAGGAGTGGGGAGAGAGAAAGAAAGACACATCAATGCAAGAGAGAAACATTGATTAGTTGCCTCCCATACCTGCCCTGACCGAGGATCTAACCTGCAGTCTTTTTGGTGTATAGGAAGATGCTCCAACCAACTGAGCAACCTGGCCAGGGCAGAATGGCACACATTTGAAAACTTATGAATAGTTTATTTCTGGAATTTTCTATTTCATATTTTCAGACTGTGGTTGACCATGGGTAACTGAAACCATGGAAAGTGAAACCATGGGTAATAGGGGACTAATATGGAAACATCTCCAGGAATTACTCCCCTGCCCCGCCCTCCTAGTCATATATCATACAGCTTAGCTCCGTTTTTCAGTTGGCTTCCAGGATTCTTCAAAAACTTGACTTCAGATTTCATCTGCTCATGCTGTGCTCGTGGCTTAATAGCCAGTTGTGTAATAAGTGAACTTTAACTGTGTTGCATCATGATGGTGTTATTCTGTAGCTAGTTGAAACTGTATTAGTTTGGGCTTTTTCTTTTCTTTAAAAAAATGAAATAGGCTAAATTTGATTACAAGTATTAGTTAGATTGTGTTTGGCTGTAATGGAAACAGATGCTAATTCTGAACCAAGTAGATGCTTCCTTTCTCTCAGGTATCGAGAGGCCCAAGGAAGACAGGCCCGGGCTGTGGGGCACCTCTGTTTGCCAGCAGGACCTGGACTCCTGTGTTTCTGCCTAGTCACTTGTCACGTATCATGTGGTGGTTCTGTCATCACAAGATGGCTGCTCCTCTTCCAGTCCTTTTGACTTAGTTTCAGATGGGAAGAAGGGAAGTAGAAGGAAAAGGAGAACAGATGCACACTAGTTAATTCAGCCTCCTTTAAAGAAGCTTTTCAAGAGACCATTGAACAACTTTCACGTGTATCTCATTGACCCGACCGTTCCAGGGGCCACCACTATCTATTTGCAAGGCAGACCAGGAAAATACAGAGTTTTCGGCTGGCTCCGCTTATAGCCCTGAACAGAACTGAAGTTCTGTTTGTAAAACATAAGGAGACAATGGGTATTGGGTCTGACACACAGAGGGCGAAGTGTCTATCCTGAATTTAAAACTTACAGTTTGGATGCATCAGCATCCATAACACAGCATGTTCGATTTCACTGACGTTGGAGAGACCATCAGAGAGCTCCTTTGAAGGAGGAGGAATTTCAAAATGACACCATTGCATGTTTTTATAATGATACAACATGGGTTTAAAAAGTAATTTCTACCAAATAATCAGGATTTAAATTGGCCAAAGATCTTGTTCATTGCCTCACATCATAGTAAATATATATCAATTTTGGAGATGTACCCAGTTATTAAATATTATTAGTGAATTCAACGTTGAACTCCAAATGCCATGTCGATGCTCCTTTCGTTTCTTTTTGTTTTGACTTAGCCTTGATAGTTATCTCAACATTTATTTAGTCAGGGGCTTTTTAAAAAGTTTTATGCTTTTTAAAACTTTTTGGGGAGCAATTTGGAAAAGCTTCTTTTCTGGGTCAGTGACAATTATAGGTAATAAATAACATGCAAGGAGAAGTGGTGAGAATGATTTCTTGTCTTACTGTTATTTTGTAGCCGGGCAAGGAAGCGCTTGTGTTTCTGCCTTTGGGTCACAAGTCTGGCTCTGTGGGGAGCTGGAGGATTTGACTAAATCAGTCTTTGTGAAATTGCAAATTGTAAAAATATCTGAAGCCAGAGAGGTGACAAAAAGAGAGGTGAACAATATCCATGCTGTCCTACGTTCCTTTCTTTTCCTTCCACAAATGAGTATAAAAATGTATAAAACACAGTAAGATTATTTGACACTGTAAGCCTGATGAACTGAGTAAGAAGGTCTATAGTTTAGAATGTTTAGTGTTTCATGTCAATTAAAGAGAAACTCAGATGCTTCTGGTACGTGGAGCTCTCCTCTAGAATGGCTTTTGAAGAAAGGCCGCTGTGTCCGTTCCTCGGCTGTTAGTAATTCAGGGGTCACATTCTACCTACTTCCAAAGAGAAATTTCACGTTGCTGTCAGCTGAAGTATATCCTCATCTCCATAAGTGATCAAGTAAGGCTTTTATTTATTTATTTTTGGTCTGTCGCTTTAACGCAAATTTATGTGCTATTATTTTCCACCCTGCTCTCAGAAGAGGAAGCAAATACTTCTTCTCGGGTTGGGTGTTGGGGAAAGCTTTGTATTTAGGGTCAAAATGAGATTTTACCCTGTAAGAAGGTGAAGGTAAAGTTTCCTCAGTTTTCACTGAGGAAGACTCCAAGAGGAGGAACTAGTATGATTTTTTCACTTTATGAGCCTAACCACAGAATCTCTTTTGAATGCTTGGCCAACGTGCACGGTAGGTTTTAGGGATGGGAGAGGATACAGGCGATTGGAAGATGGACATGGGTGAACGTGGAGGTTTACGCTGGACCAGATTGGACAGTGCCCGAGTGCCATAGCCAAGGCCAGCCTTGGGGTTTCCTCTGCAGGCAGGGAGAGGGGCCTTGATGATCTTCAGCAGAATATTAACAATGAGATGGGTTTTTAGAGAGATGATGGTAGGGACAGTGTGGAGGACTGAATGAAAGGGAAGACTCAGGAAGCAGGGAGCCAGGTCTGTAAGGTTCTGGTAGTTGGAATGGAAGGCTGGATTCAAAAGAAATTCCAGAACTTGACGGCTCCGCTGACTGGTTGGCCCTGTGATGTGGGTGCAGGAACCATGCATCAACTTCTGTGTTGAAGTGACACTCTTATTTGGAGAAGTGTGGAGTATTTTCTTTTTCATTTGTAAAATGAGTAGTTCTTTTTAATACGTAAAAAGTTCATTAGAATGAATGTTTTGAAACACTTTTAATATTAGTCATTATTAGATGTTCTTTGGTAGTGAGATGGAGTGAAGGCTATTTTACTTGGCCTTGGGACTACACCAAACAGTGTGACCTACAGAAGTGGAGTAGGTCTTCTCTTGAAGATGCGACTGCATAAGTAATGCCTTATCAGTCTACTTGCCGGGGGCCCTCTGGGCATGGTTTGTAGAGGATTACAGTAGTGAATGTTTTGTGTAAGCAAGAAAATTATCGGCTTCAGATACTTTTTAGATATAAGTGGTCAAAAACCAAATCTTATGATATATTTCAACAATTTTTCCTTTGATTTTATTTCAAAAGCCTCCTAATTTTTTTCTACATAAACTACAGCAAATTTGTAGTTTCGTTTGGTGTATAAGAAGTTTAATGGTTATATGATGACTTAATATCCTAAGCCATCCTTGAATTTATCTGTTAAGCCCTTAATTTTTAGTTTAAAATAATAAATAACTACATTTATATGCCTATCTACTTATATACTAGGTGTAGGGCTGGGTATTACAAATGAATTTTTATTTATTTATTTATTGTCTGTTCAGACAGTATCCAGTCATGTACTATGAAAACCAGAGCCATTTATTGAAGAAGATACAAGACACAAGAAACATTGTACATAGGACAGTGATGCCTCAGTCCCCTTCAAATTAGGCACTTTGAGACTTCACACAGTTTTTCCAGGTACCATCAGCTGCCCCATCCTATTTTTCTGAATCTCACTGATGGTCTGAAACCTCTTCCCTTTCACAGGTGGTTTTAGTTTTGGGAAAAGCCAGAAATCATAGGGCATCAAATCTGAGCTGTAGTGGGGCTGAGTCACCTGGTGACTTGATGTTTGGCCAAAAAACTGCCTATCAACTGAGACGTCACCAGTTGCCCACAGCTGCAGTCTTCTGAATCCAAATAGTTTCCACAGAGGAATGTTCAAACTTAACGCAACATCTGATGCAGATTCATTGTTCTACTTTCTCAGTCATTTTGAATGTGGTGACCACAAAATGCACATGCTCGCTCGACTGCATCTACCACGCGCGGTACAGTGAAGTCATCATTATCACGCGTGTGCACTCCAGTCCACTCTCACTGGCTGCCAGGTTACATCGATGTTGTATAAACTGTTCCTGTTATGTTAACAATGGCTGAACTTTTTCCAGATAGACCTATCTGTGTGTGTCCTCATAACTCTTTATCTTGGCTCTGACTACTGCCAATGTGGAAATTGAGGCTTAGAGAAATTAATTTTTCTGAAATGATACAGCTATAAGTGGCAGTAATGACATATAAGAAATGTATTTTTGATATAAACTATGTATTTTGATTTCCATCACATTGGGTAATGTTGCAGCAGTAGTTTTTATGAAAAGTTTTTATTAGGATTATGATTTTGATTACTAGAACTTTCTGAGATGTGTTAATGCATGAAATCAAAGTTAAGTTTAAAAATTCTTAGAAATTTATATCAATTCAAATGTTAGACAGACTTGGGAGCTTGAACTGTTGTATCGTAGCTGGATTATTAATTATAATAAGATCCATGAGATTTTGAAAAGAATTGCGTTTTATAAATGTCACCAGTGAATGTGGCTGCTTTGAGACATGCCTGAAATGTTTCCTGGAAAGAATCGTCAAAAGGAGTTGACAAAGTTCTGATTTTTCTCTAGTGGGTGAAAATATTTCCCAGTGAGTCCTGGTATTAAAGGCATTGTACAAAGATGCTGTTGTCCCAGTGAATTAAAAAATGCCCCTGATTCAGTGCTGAAGTTCTCCATGCCAGCCATGCCAGTATGACCGTTCGTATTCTTGATCGTGGGGATGAAATAATACCACTTGGTGGCTTATTTTTATCCCACCCTCATTAAGCCAGTTAGTTAGTTAAATGTGGTAGTTGTGCCTCACTGTCTACCTCACTGGGCTAATAAAGGTAGGATAAAATAGTACATATGAAGTATTTTGAGTAGTACAGATTATAGAGCTAGTCAATGAATGTGTTAGACCTTAAGAACTCAAGACCTCTGGCTCCTTTTGGCCAGGAGCCTTTAAAGAAATTAATAAACTAAGTTTTAGAGCAGTTTCATGATTACAGAAAAATTAGGCAGAAAGTACAGCATTCCCATATACTTCCACCTTTCCCCCTGCACTTTGCTCTCTCGATATTTTGCACTGGAGTGGTACATTGTTATGGTCAATGAAGGAATATTGATTATTATGTATTAAGAACCATAGTTCACATGAGGGTTCACTGTGTTGTGCAGTTCTGGATTTGGCAAATGCTTATGTGTATACTATTACAGTTTGATGCATAATAGTTTCACTGCTCTGTCTGTATTCTACCTCTTCATACCCCCCATCCCAGTCTCTGGCAACCGATAATCTTTTTATTGCCTCCATAGTTTCACCTTTTCCAGAATGTCATAGTTGTAATCATACAGTAGGTAGTCTTTTCAGACTGGCTTTTTCTCACTTGTAATATTATTTGAGGTTCCTCTGTGTTTTTCCATGGCTTGATAGTTCATTTCTTTTTATTGCTGAATAATATTTAATTGCCTGAATGTACTACAGTTTATCTACTCACCTATTGAAGGACATCATAATGCTTTTGATTCTTGTCAATTATGAATAAAGCTGCTATACACATCTATGTGCAGGTTTTTGTGTGAATGTAAGGTTCCATCTCATTTGGGTGAATACCTAGGAGTATGACTGCTGGGTCACGTGGTAAGGCTGTGTTTACCTTATAATGAACTGCTGAACTGTCTTCCAAAGTAGCTGCACCACTTTTCATTTCCACCAGCAATGAGTGAGAGTTCCTGTTGCCCCAGATTCTTACCAGCATTTGGTTTTGTCCATGTTTTTTAATTTAAATATTTTATTGAGCCCCGGCTGGTGTAGCTCAGTGGATTGAGCGCGAGCCTGCGAACCAGAGGATCGTGGTTTGATTCCCAGTCAGTGCACATGCCTGGGTTGCAGGCGGGTTCCCTGCAGGCCAACTCCCAGCAGGGGACACATGAAAGGCAACCATACATTGATGTTTCTCTCCCTCTCTCCTTCCCCTCTAAAGATAAGTAAATAAATAAAATTAAAAAAAATATTTTATTGATTATGCTATTACAGTTGTCCCAATTTTCCCCCTTGCCCCGCCCCCCCCATCCAGCCCGTCCCTGACTCCCACAGTCAATCCCCACACCGTTGTCTGTGTCCATGGATCTGATTCCTTTACCTTCTTTCAACCAGTTCCTCCCTGGTTGGTCAGTCTGCTCCATGTTTCTATGCTTCTGGTTCTGTTTTGCTTGTTAGTGTATTTTCATTAGATTCTACTTATAAGTGAGGTCACATGGTATTGTCTTTTCACTGATTGGCTTATTTCATTTAGCATAATAGTCGTTAGTTCTATTCATGCTGTTACAAAAGGTAAGAATTCTTTATTTTTTACTGCTGTGTAGTATTCCATTGTATAAATGTGCCATAGTTTTTTTTATCCACTCCTTTATCGATGGGCATTTAGGCTGTTTCCAGCACTTGGCTATTGTAAACAATGCTGCTATGTACATAGAGGTGCATATATTCTTCTGAGTTGGTGTTTCAGGATTCTTAGGGTATAGTCCTAGCAATGGAATTGCCAGATCAAAAGGCAGATCCATTTTTAATTTTTTGAGAAAATCCCATACTGTTTTCCCCAGTGGCTGTACCAGTCAGCATTCCCAGCAACAATGCACTAGGGTTCCATTTTCTCTGCATCCTCGCCAGAACTTACTGTTTGTGGATTTATTAATGGTAGCCATTTTGGCAAGTGTGAGGTATTATCTCATTGTGGTTTTAATTTGCATCTCTCTGATGGCTAGTGATGTTGAGCATTTTTTCACGTGTCTGTGGGCTGTTTTAGCCATTTTTATAGGTGTGTAGTGGTGGTGAATTTGCAATTTCCGAATGATATGTAATGTGGAATGTCTTTTCATATGCTCATTTGCCCAGTCTGTGTGTCTCCTTTAGATGTCCAGATCTTTTGCCCCCTTTTTAATTGGGTTGTTTGTCTTTTTATTTGTTGAGTTTTAAGATTCTTTATATGTTTTAGATAAAAGTCCTTTATGAGATATGTGTTTTGCAAACAGTAACTTTTTATACCACTATCTCCTTTTGACACTTTGAAACCATTGCACATTATAGATATTATTTAAATAAATGAGGCCCTCATAATCTCCCTCATATGGTCACATTGTTCTTATGTACTATTTTGTTTTGGGTGTTCACATCGTATTTGTACACACTTCATAGAATTGCATGTGGTGTCTCAGAGGTCAGCAATCTGACAGTTTGCTTTAGTACTTCTACATATGCTGCTACAATCAGGTATCCAGTGAGCTGGTTGGCAGCTATGCTCTGTAACACTTGAGTCTAAAATTAGTTGACTGTTCTATTTTAGGGATAGACTGAAATTAGTAGTCCGAGGCCTGCAAAACATATGAAAGTTAAACTCATAGGATATTGAATTACTTCTTTTACAATGTTATCAGAAGTAGGGTTAGGTAGAAAGCAGTTTGTTTCAATTTTTTAGAAAGTTTTTGTTGTGGTGATTTGGTTATTGCCTGAGTGTAATGCTGTATGTACATAATACCCAAGAACACAACGTTTTGCTATTGCCCCTAAGGGTCAAGACATTGCTTTTACGTGAGTGATTGTGTTTGAGTTTTGAAGCCATATGGGTTAAGGGGCAGGATAAGACTACTTGATTTTCTTTTAGAAAAGTTTAGAGAAATCACAGTCCATAAATCTTTATGAAAGCTGGAACACCATTGACTGCCTTTACTAGGAAAAAAGTGAATGATTAAAGGTTTGTGATTTTTGTGATAACTTTATGTAACAGAAACCAGAGAATGTTGAAAATTCTTAGTAGATAAACCAGCTGAGTGATTGAAATTCAGAGTTTAATTTTGCATGTACTGTGAATTTTATAATCTCTTTAAATGAGGGCTTATGGTTATAAAAACATTTATAGTGTTATTCAAGAAATCTCAGAAACTATAACAATTTAGCTACTACAGATTATCTGTAATCTTTTACTTCAGAAAATTTTAAAGGCTCTATAGAAGTATGAAGAATTCTAAGTTCCAGAAAGCAAAATGCAAGGATGCTTTACTTTGCTCATGGAGAAACAGAGCTGTACTTAATCTGCATGCTTTTGCATTTATAAAATTATATAGAAATTTAAATTTGTGCTTTAGTACAATTAAAATAATAAACAGAATGAAATATTTTTGTAATTCGCATTTTGTTGAAACATTCCAGCAGCATTGTTCCTAACCTCATATTTCTCATAATTTCAATCAGAAATTATTGATTATATGCTTCAAGTGATCAAATTACCATGTCATATACATTCTTCTCCCCCAGCCTCATCACATTTTGTACTCAATATTTCCCTAGAAAGGCTGGGAAGAGGTAAACCACTTGGGGCCAGGAGAAATTGATTCTCACCAAAATGGAATATTTGGTTTAGTTCTAAGCAGTTATTGATGCTGTACTTTAAAAGTGTGAAAAGGTGCTAGGGTCTATGGAAGGAAGAGGAATGCAGAGCTAATGGACTGTAACTCCCCGGAAGAGCACAATTGGTGAGGAAGGTGGACCAGTTCCACTTATTATAAGTGAGTGCTACACAAGATCAGTAATCTGAGCATTGGAGAGTTTTGCAAGCAGGGCTGGCATTTGAAGGACGGCAGAGTTTCCGTTGGGGGAGGAGCTTTGTGGTGTTTGTGCGGGAGTGGGTGGTGTGGGCAGAGGGCTTTCTGGACTTGAGCATCTCATCTGGACAATCTGACCTTGCATTTCACTCTTTGTGTTCATTGTAGGAAAAGTATTATCCTAATGATTTAATTAATGCTTTAATGTAAACCAGGGTAATTTTTTTACAGGAAATCAGGATTCAGTTGAAAATTTTATCCTCTCTTGAAGAACTCTGTTAATACCATAAATATATTGTAAAATCTTATGGTTTAGTAGAGAGAAATAACTTTAAGGCATGGTCTGCAAGTGTAAAGATTGAATGAGACACCCTTAACATGGTGTAGGAAACTCTGAATTAGATTGATGGCCATAAAAATAATAACGCTGTACATACTTACATTTTTACACATATGATATAATTTAATTCTGTTTCAGCTCTCTGAGGCAAGTAATATAAGAGCCAGTTTTATAGCTAAGAAATCCTGGCTTCCATGATTACACTGACTGGGTGCTGACTGGAACTACTGTAGAGAACTGTGGCTCTTCTTTATACACATTCAAAGTTATTACTGAAAGTATAGGTTAAGTAATTAATGTATGTGGTGAGAGGTGAATAGTTGCAGTTTAAGTAAACAGGCATTGAATATATTCTGGAGTTGCTAGCGGAGGTACATATTTAGAAAGGAGAGAAGTATGGTTTACTTTTTATTTAATGTGGTTTGGGGCTCTCCATAATCTGTAAATTTTAGTGAAAAGTTTTTTTGCTGGCTGTTAAGAATTTATTTACTTGAGGAAAAAAACTCCAACCACTGTTAATTGAAGTAGCTTTTAAAATTATAGGGTTTTAAATTTAGACAATTTATCCCATTGATTAAAGATGTAATATCTGTATTACTCAGTGGAAAAGGAGGAACTATGTAAGTGCTTGGTGGAATGTAGAAAGAAAAGTCTGTATCATAAACTGGCTAATGCTTTCAGAAAATAAAGAAATGTACAAAATATGAATAAAAATAATCTGTAGTTTTATTAGCCAAATATGTGAATTGATTTCTGACATATTTCCTTTCCCCTTTTCCTTTCTCTTTTCTCCCTAATGTATAACATTTAAAAATTTGGACCACTGTGTATAAAGTTCTGTATCCTGCTTATTTACTATATATCATGGCATTTTCTAATGTCATTAAATATTATTTAAAACACTTTTAATGACTAATGCTTCATGTATTCTGTTCTGTAGTGGTGATAAACAATACCTTCAAACCATTTAAACAGTGTTTGATACTGATGGGCTTTGGTTAATATTATTATGCTGGTATATTTAAATCTAATTAGAAATTCAGAAATACAAGTTTTCAAGAAAAGAAAGTAATCATAAGGATTATATAAGTTACTTAACAATTAATTGTTTATAAGATGTTGCCTAATTCCTGATTGAATAGATTATTGAGTTATGTATGCAGTTTAAAAATTCACATCACTCTTGAATTCTAGAAATTCTAACAGTAAAGGAAATGATGACTAATAATCAGGAGATCTCGTTTTCATTTCTGGCTTTTACCCTAACTAGCTATTCTTAGATGGATTATATATTAAAATGAATGCCTGTCAAGTTTCCTCTTCATCATGTAATATTTTTCTTAATGAAATAATTCATCATTTATTCATTTAGAAAACACTTACTGGGTTGTGTGTTAGCAAGTATGTTAGATTCCCTAGGGTAATACGCATAAGAAAGTTAGTCATCTTTCATGTTTTTTTGTTGAGCTCTGAATATATCACTTATACTGATATAACCTGTCCAGGTATCCTTGACTTAACTTTCTGAAGTACATTTCACTTATTGTTTATGATATATACTTCATTTTTATTTTTAAAATGATATCTGTGAGTTTATTTTTTTCAGAAACTTATTATATTTCTTTCGAACACCTTTAAAGAATGTCTTTGGAGCTTTTGATATAGGCTATAATAATTTATATTTCATTAATTGTGCTAGTCTCCAAGACTGTATTATTTATTAATGGTACTAAATTAAGCAGTACTTTGAGGGATTAGGTTTATCTGTACCATTGATTGAAGTAGAGCTCTGAAAGAAATTCATAATTTGAAAATTTTTTCCAACCTCATCACATGCAGTGATGATATATAAACTTCGTGTCTTTGAGTGTACACAACTGACCTCATTTTGAAAGTTTTAAATTGTTATCTGTCTTAATCACTGTGTGTTGTTCTTGCATGCCTAGGTCCTTGTTTCTTTTGTGTTTAGTTAAATGAGGACCATATGCACCTTGAGGACAGGCCTACATGTTGTCCTACCTGAGCTTCCTTCTTCCATCTATGGTTGAGTGGAAGATATCTTTCATGTATTTTTAATTCTTTGCTTTAGAAATGAAGGTGAACAAAAACTTCCTTTTCAGTCATTCTTTGAGTCTGAGATGGACCTACAGCTTCTGGTTTAGGGGTTATAGTCTTCAGTGGTCTTCAGTTTTGAAGCGGCTTTATTTTGGGGAATTGCTTAAGCTGTTTGATTTGTTTTTTCCTTTCCTTGTCTAACCCCCCAGCTTCTCTGAAGAACAGAATGATAGTTCTGTATCTAACCCCGATTCTGCTCTCTTACCTGCTGGTCTTTGAGAATTACCATTGCTTGTGGTTGATACAGGGAAAAGACAGGAACATTGAGTGTGCTGATTTTTCATCCTTGCATTTTATGCTTGAAAAATCTGAAGTCCAGAGAAGGGTCAGCAAAGAGAAAAGCAAGATCTAAACTGTGGTCTCCTGATTTCCATTTTCCATATGTTTAGTCTGCTTTTTTACTTGTAGGTAGATAGCAGATGTGATTTCGTTGGCTGTATCTAAGTCATTTAATGAAAAAGGCATGGCTTACTAAAGAATCGGTAAGGAAGATAATATAGAAGATATAAGGAGAATAAGTGAAGCAGTAGCAGAGACAGAAGCAGTGATGGCAGTGCTTTTCCAGATAGGCGGTGTGTGGCCTGCCAAGTTTTCAGTGTGGCGCTTGATGTTTATGGATTTTAGGGACCAGTATAATGTCAGTGATGACAAATTGCGTGCAGCAGGTTCATCAGTATTCTGGAGCTTCAAAAACTGATTAGGCTCAATATAAATAGGAGATATAACATGCAGTTCAAGTATTCCTCTATTTTAAAAGGTTCATTGACAATTTGGCTGCAGGTTTCAGGCCAGAGTGTGGATATTTACTCGTTATCTGCACGATACATGTTTACTTGTTAACTGCAAGAGGCAGGCTCCAGGCAGGTAGATCTGGGCCACCGACCACCCGCATACTTCACTCCTTCCCTACGGCCTTCCTTCTCAGGATTTGTTGAAATCTAGAACTTTCTCTCCTGCTGTGAATCAGGAATGGATTGAGGAGAGTATGATGCTCTGTGACTTCAATTCTGATACACTTAGAGCGTGGGAGTAGCAGTGAAAGGGATGGAGAGTTTGGGTTTGCCATACCTCAGGTGGGCACGAGGCACGTGGGAGGTAGGGAGTGTGGAGGAGAAAGGGGCATGGAAAAGAGGAGAGGGAACTACCTCCTGGTTATTTTCTGGGAAGATGGGAGGTAAAGATTTTTAGGTGAATGGTGGCCTAACTCCCTTTCTCACTGGGTCTCCATACATATTTCACCTGCCCCGACTTCCTTCCAGGCTCAGTTGTGTTTCTTCTGGCTGGCCCTCTCTCCTCACGTCCCTCTGTGGTAACTGCAGATGGGTACGGAGTTGGAGAGGAGGTGATTTGGAAGGTGTGTCTCCAACAGGAACTTGCCTGTTACCTGTTTTCATTAAACAATAGATCCAATGTTATATATTTTAATTATTATTCTTGATTGACTATGAAATGTCTGTGTATATTGTACATCAATAATGTTGTTTTATCATTTATTTAAATTAAAAATATAGTCTTGCATTAGCCAAGGTTATTTAATTTTCACTTAACTAGCAATTTTAAGAGAAAATGTATTATAATTTTGTTGTTTGGAACTTGCAAATGCATTTCTAAAGCACAGTCCATTGGTAAATTGAAGACAACTTGCAAATATTTGATGGTTTGCAAGTCTATGGGGAAATTTAAAGAATTTTAGGAAAAAATTAGAAGTAGTATTTTTTTTAAAGTTAGTAACCACTTTTATTCTTACCATCATTTCTAAAAGCATTTAGTTGACATCCAGTACTGGCAAGCATGTGAGGAAAGAAAAAAAAAAAGAATAGGGGGAAGGAGTTCTCTCATGCATTGCTCGTCCCATGTGGTGATGTTACCGTCTTTGAGGAAAGAAGTTTGCTGAAGATACATCAGCTCTTGACCCACAAAAATTTCAGAATATTTCCTACAGGTAGAATTTAATATTTATAATTGCAAATACTGGAAACAACCCAAATAACTATCAGTAGGGGATAGTGAATACATTTTGATACTTCCATGCCTTGGGATGTTAAGCAACTAATAAAAATTATGACTTAGATCTCTTAAGTATTGACCAATAACATTTCCCCAGTAGGTTAAGGAAAATTAAAAGGCAGAGGGCTAATGTATATGTTATTTTTGTAAAAAAAGAAAAGAGAAAGATATCTATCTTGAAACATAGGGAGAGATATGAAAGAAATGAGATTATTAATCATTATTAATAGTGGCTAGCTCTAGGGGGAGGAGAATATTTTTTTCAATCTCAGTATTTGACATTTTAGAAAAGTATCTGTTACCTCTGTAATAAGTATAAATGCCACCAGAAATAAAGTAGAAAGTTTAAAAGAAAAAAATTATTAAATATATGCGTGTACATGATGACATGATGAAACTGCTGGTTTTGAGAAAAGCTTCCTCTGTGTGATTCTGATGCATGTAATTTATAAGCGACATTGTGGGTATTAAGTGACACTGACTTAATAGACCATCTGGCACTTTCATAAACAATTTACAGACTTATGGGTTGTATGGTGGTTTATAGCCGAGGTGGTTCATCACGATCTCAGCTATCATTTTCAGCATCTGATTTGATCATACACTTGCAGGCTGTCTTCTTAGGTGAAATCCAGTGGGGCGAGAAGGCGCTGACTTCAGTAGGTCAGACAAGGAAATGTAATAACGGTTTCCGAGGAGTGCCGTTCTAGCCTGAGTTCCTGTTTGTTTTGTTTCTTATCTGACTTCATTTTAAAATTCATTTATTTAACAAATTATGTAAAAACGTATTGGGTGTCCATGACATACGCAAAGAGGAAAAAGATGATCTTCCTTTCCTGTAGGAGATCTCAGTCTGTTGGGGCAAACCAGCAAGACGAGTTAGAAGGCGATTGAAGTGGAACACACAGTGTGAATAAAGTATCCTAGGAGTAATGTTCTTACACCTTTACCTGGTGAGGCCAGTGTGTCCTCTATTTTTCAGCTTGTTTCTTCAAGTTTTATTTCTCTGACAAGTAGGAGTAAAGACATCATAGCAGAATCCTATTTTAGTGCAAGTTTTTTTTATAGATTGGAATATAATATAACCCCAGGAAGTACTTAATACTAAGATGATACGGAAGAAGAGAGACTGAGAAAAACAAATTATGTATTTGTTTATAGGATCCTCAGATAAGCAAATATTAAGTACTTTTGAAGTTTAAAAGAGTGAGCTGGGGCCCTGGCTGGCGTAGCTCAGTGGATTGAGCGCGGGCCTGCGAACCAGAGGTTCGATTCCCAGTCAGGGCACATGCCAGGGTTGCAGGTCGGTTCCCTGTAGGCCAACTCCAGCAGGGGACGCAGGAAAGGCAACCATACATTGATGTTTCTCTCCCTCTCTCCTTCCCTTCTAAAGATAAATAAACAAATAAAATATTTTTTAAAAAAGAGTGAGCTGGGAAACTATAGAAAATATTTTTCACTTGAAACTTTTAACTATTTTCAGTGCCCATCACAGTACTTGGCATATTGTAGATGCTCAGTAATTGTTTTGTTTTTAAAATGATTGAATGTATGAATTTCTCCTGAGGGTTTTGGGCTTTAAGATTTTCTGAATTCATTTTCTTAACCAAGGTAAGTAGAATTATTTTGCTTCATTAACATTTTAATATTTTTGGTTCATTAATATTTTTTAAATATTTATTTATTTATCTTTAGAGGGGAAGGGAAGGAGAGAGGAAGAGAAACATCAATGTATGGTTGCTTCTCGTGCATCCCTTGCTGGGAACTGGCCCCTGCCAGGACTGCCCTGCAACCCAGGCATGTGCCCTGACTGGGAATCGAACCGCGATCATCTGATTTGCAGGCCCGTGCTCAATCCACTGAGCTACACCAGCCAGGGCTGGTTCATTAATATTTTTTCTTGCAGTGTCTAATCTGCTGTTAATCCCATCTGGTATAATTTTTTTACCTTTAGAAGATGAGTTTGTGTCTTTAACATTTATTTTGTGTCTTCAACATACTCACGCTTTCCTCTATCTTTTGAACACACAGAGAGTATTAATAATAACTTTTATTACCCTTGTCTACTATTTCTATTGTCTGCGCCATTTATAAGGTTGCTCCTTTGATGACTTTTTCTCCTTATTATGGGTTATATTTTCCAGCTTTATTTTGCATGCCCAGCATTTTTTATATAGATGCCAGCTATTGTTAATTTTATTTAGGTGAGTGCTAACATTTTAAAATGTGTTAAGTGGTTTTTGAGTTTGGTTTTGCAATACAGATAAGTATGTAGAATAGATTGATCCTTTCAAGATTTGCTTTTTAAGCGTTGGTAGGCAGGACCAGATTAGGCTTTATTAGTCTAAGGTTAATTTTTTTCCTGTTACTGAGGCAATACCCTTTTCTGTTGTGCTTGCTCCTTTCTTGGTGGTTCTTTACTTGACTTATGCTAGTTTCCTTGGACTTATGTACACAGTACTCAGATAAAGATGTAACCCTAGCCCTGGCTGGTGTGGCTCAGTGGACTAAGTGCCAGTCTGTGAAGTAAGGGGTTGCTGGTTTGATTCCCATTCAGGGCACATGCCTGGGTTGCTGGCAAGGTCCCCAGTAGGGGGCACATGAGAGGCAACCATACATTGATGTGTTTCCCCCTCTCTTCCTCCCTCCCCTTCTGTATGAAAATAGATAAATAAAATCTTAAAAAAAAAAGATGCATCCCTTGCTGGTCTCTAGAATGGACTCTTGTGCAGTTATTTCTGGTTCTTTGCCCTGCAAACTGTAATTGTCTTGACCTCCTCAGATTAACTCTGTCTCCTTAACTGAGGGAGACTGCTACCCTTGTCCCCACCAGCCCTGCATTGTACCTGGAAACTATCCAGGCAATAAGGTGGGGTGAGAGGAGGGCTCACCTTGTAGTGTTTCCCTTTTCTCAGAGATTATTGCCATCTGTCTGTCTGTTGTCTAGTGTTCAAAAACTGTGGTTTTATAAATTTTGTCTTTCTTTTTGAAGACAAAATGGTTGTGTAAAGTGGAAGAATAAATCCAGTCCTTATTACTCTGTCATCCAGAGGTAGAACATCCCCCTTTCTCTTTAAATAGATTCATATGCATATGAATTTTGCATTAATTTCAAAATTATAATTAGACTATAAAAATGTTGTAGACTTAAAATTCTCAAATTCCTTAATGTACAGTTTATTTGCATGTTTGTTAAGTTCTTTCTGTTGGATGACAGTTTTGGATTCAGCTTAGAAAGTACAGGAGGGAAAAAAGTCTGGTCCTTGGTCGTGCATTTGCCTTTGCGTTAGTATAACTCTAAAAATGTAAAAGTTGTTGTGTAGCTGGAGAATTAAGACACGATGCATAATATTTCCATATTTTCACATTATTGTGAGTGTTTCCATTTGCATGATATTATATAAATATCCTAGTAGGGCAGGCAGAGAAGAAAGATCCTTTCAGTGGTGATGGCACATTTATTCTGAAAAATAGAGCAGAATCATAGAGCTGAGACTGTGTAATCTAGCTCCTGCATTTTATATCTGAAAATAATTAGGCTCAGAGATACTAAGTTCATAGAGAACTAGTCAGAATGAGACCTGGAACTGGAACCCCAGTATTCTAGTGCTAGTTTAATGGTTTTCCACTCAATCAGGTTGCCCTAAGAAGTCCTTAAGTGCCCATATGCGTGTGCTGTGCTTCCTTTTTCTCCCGGGCCTGAGTAGGGGAGGTCTGGAGGGCCCAGCCTAGTGTTTCCTGGCAAGCTGCATTCTGTGCTGTGTAAACACTGCCCCACTTTGGACATGTATCTAAACATTTAGCTGGTCTCTTTGAACACATTATTTATGTATGTATTGTATTAATTCCCAACATAAGTCATGGCACGAGCACTTGGAAGGCATCTGAGTACTTGACCATTATTTTTTGAAAGTTAATATTTGTGTTTCAGCTGCAGTGACTGTGGGCCTGTAAGATATTGACTGGAGTTGCTAAGTAATGTCAGAAGGTCAAAACAATTTGAGATGCGTGGGCTATATCTGAGGACAGTTTGGCACTTGGTTCGTGTCTCCTTCAGGCGGCCTCCATAATGAAGCAGGACAGATTAGCTTTGTTATTTTTAAAGAATACTGAATCTGTGTGGCTTTGGCAGCACAGAAAAGGCAGGCCCCTGTCTGTTGTCATTATAGACAAAAGTGTGTGGTCCTTTAGGGGTACAGTTATTTATTTATTTATTTATTTATTTATCTTTAGAGGGGAAGGAGAGAGGGAGAGAAACATCAATGTATGGTTGCCTTTTGTGCATCCCCTGCTGGGAGTTGGCCTGCAGGGAACTGGACTACAACCCAGGCATGTGCCCTGACTGGGAATCGAACCGCGATCCTCTGGTTTGCAGGCCCGCGCTCAATCCACTGAGCTACACCAGCCAGGGCTTTAGGGGTACAGTTTTGAAAAGGAACCTGAGTTGGGCAGTCACATTTGTCTGTACAGTACCATGTAGGCACAAGCAGACTAGAGATAACCGACATTTTGGATTGCTACCCTTTTTCTGTGAAAAGGAAAGAAATTAAAGATAATTTATTATAATAATCACTGTAATAGTAAGTAGTCATGTGCTGGTAAATATTTGACAACTGGGGTAAAAATCTTGCTTTACATAGTATTTGCTCCTCTCAATGGTGTAAATACGTTCACCACGGTCGATTTCAGGCTCCCAACTTGATGTCACTCAGTGCAGATTCAAAAAGAGATGTTGTGATAACTGAGTTGCCTTTCAGAGACAACAGACCAAAACCGCAAGTCATGCAGCTGGAGCACCCACAGAGAGAGAACTTTGCCTTTCAGCTGTTTCTGGAATCAAAGTTCTGTCCCTGGTTCCCATGGAACCAAAGGACGGTGACATAGCCTGAACTTAGACACTGGAACTTTTTCAGAAGCAAAGGGTCCGCTGTCCACGAAGGTCCAGTGCTGAAGCCCCTTACCATAAATGGCCAAATTCCAAGGCTCTCCAATTAAAACTTCCCCTCCAGCACTTCCACATGCTTGCTCCACCTAACCCTTAACCCTCAATCTTTGCCTCTAAAAACTCTTGATTAAAAACCATTGGGGAGTTGGGATTTTAAGCAATAGCTTCTCTTTCTCCTTGTTTGGCACCCTGCAAATAAACGACTTTAATTTCTCCATTGCATACCTTGATGTTCATTTTGGGGGATTTGCTGGTAAAATACCAGATAGCACAAGTTTTTCTATATTAGTTGATTATAATGGAGACCAGAGATGGTGTCCACTAACCCCATAAAAATCATCATGATTTCCTTTAACACATAACTATGACTTAAAAAAAATAAAATATGACAAGTTCAGCTAATTTGTTTTGTGCTGTGTTGAGGATGCTGAAACTTTCCTTTAGTTCTTCTGGTTGGAAGAATTATTAAAATTATACAAGGCAGATTAACAGCAGATAATCAAGGTTTTAAAAATACACATGGGGAATTGACAGAAGCCTAAAAACCCAAAGACAGTTAAAGCAAAATGTGGTGTGTGTGTCTTTCTAAACTAAGGAGGGGAAAGTAGGGGTCTAGGGCTTCAAAGAAAAGTAAGAGAAATTCACAAGGGGATGAAAACAGTTAATGCTTAGTTAACTTTAACGTTTGCTGGGCCATCTTGAAACCAGGGGCACAGGGAGGAGTTTTTGCTAGTTTTCTCCCTGTCTGCCCTACCTGGTTCTGATTAAACTATAGCTACCTGTGATGTTATCTCCCTTCCCGGAGCAGGTCCTTTTTCTTAAATTATTTTAGGCAGTCAGTGAAATAGTCAGTTTCTTCTTGAGCTGTCTGAGCCTTGACTGTTTTTGCCTCAGAATAACTCGTGGGCCAGAGAGGCCCATCTCGGGGCCGGGTCATCCTGAATTCCTCAGGTCTTGTGTGTGAAAATGGGGAAAATGCTCACAGGAAGTAGGACTTGATATTTTGCTGTAAGACTTTAGTGTTAAAATACTAAGGCTATTGAAAAAATCAATAAAACATCCCACAATATCTTACCTAGTCTTATTTTCAAAAATTATTTTTCAATTATCCAACTTTATTTATATAAAGAACACCTTTTTTTCTTCATCTGAAAAGGAAAATAAAATCAAATGGGCCTTAGAATCTTTTGGAAAGGCTGTTTCCCCATTTTATGTTGTGAACTTGCCTTTAGAACTATTTAAATTCTTATCTGAGAAAATGATTAGGTCAGCCAAGTTACCTGAAGAGAGGCTATCTTTAGACAGGGACATACCAGAGTGGAAAGCAGTAGTCCTCGCTGAAGTTTTTTAAGAAGTATTTTTCAGGTCTCTTTCCTCTCTCATTTCCCACCAATGTCTATTTAATTCCTTGTACTTTTTTTTAAAGGCTTAAGACAGGACTCACTTATTACCGCACGGTTTCTTGCGGTCAGGGCGCTGGGCATTACTTGGTAGTAGGGGAGCTCTCTGCCCAGGACCTCTCACAAGGCTGCGTCTGTACTCGGTTTTCGGAACCCTGGAGAACTAGAATTGAACAGAGACTACCAGCATCGTCGGTAGGAGAGAATTTTAAAATTAATTACAAACATTATTGTTAACAGTTTACACATTATACTTTATATACTTCTTTATATAGACCCTGAGAGGTGTATAAAAAATTAAAAGTTTCTTCTACTTAAAAATATATTTCTGGACATATGAGATTTGAAATTGAGAGACGTAGATTAATCAGACTGTGAAGTTGGAGGCTTGTTGGGTGTTTCCCGCTAAGTACCAACACCTACGGGAGCCCTGCCCAGGGACAGGGGGTTCCTTGGGTACTATTTGTTTCACAGATAAGGCCTGTCAATAAACTGCCAGAATCTTTATAGGGAGTGACCAGAGCAATGACAATGGAGTGCCGTTGCTATGCATTTGAACCATAGGTCTACAATAATACTTGGGGCTAAAAGTAAGTGTCCTTACACGTGCCATAGCTTTTGGGTGCTCTGCTAACTCTCCACTTGTCTGTGTTTTTGAAGTAGATGAAACCTCTTCATGCAGTGTGGGATATGTCTAAGGGGCTGTAGAAACACAGGTTTCACTATTCCTCTGAAGGAGTATCAGGCAAATTTTTGCATCAGTTTGATTTTATAGGAAGCTAAGAAGTATGAGGTAAGCAGTTTCTGAAGGTCCATAAATTTCCATCAGTTCATTAACACCTCACTTGCTGCAACTTCAGGTTCATCCCGTGTTATGGAACTGAATTCATTGAATGGGATGTAAAGTGGAGCGAAGTCAGCAGACAGCTTTAGGGAGATGGGAGTGGGACTAGGACAACAACAGTGAGTATTCCTTTTTCACCACAAAGTTGGTGCTTTGGTGAAAACTCAAGTAATACTCAGTACACACATTTTGTTAGTACCGTTCAGTTTTCATGGAAGGCAGAGGAAGAAAGGAAAGCAAAATAGATTTCCCAGTCCTAATATTGTTTAGAGTTGGGAAATAGGAGGTCATAAAGTCCCATCACTTTTTTTGATCAAATACCTAAATCATATGGAATAATCATGTGTCCCAAATGTCTGTATCTATTTAGATGTTAGCAAATATTTGTTAATAGATTAAAATATATTTTATATGATTTGCAGTGCTTTTATTTTAATATAATTGATAATATTGTTGGAGTCATCATTGGCTAAGATATTTAAGTTAAAAAGAGTGGGAAATCTGATGTTTACAGTGTTTTATAATTTACTTTCAGGGGTAGTTTAACCTCATTTGCTCTCCCGTCATCCTCTGAAGTGCCCTCAAGCCCTAAACTTAGGCGAGGCGGAGGTGCTGCGGATCTGGGTTTCAAAGGTATCTTCCATTCCCCTTCGAGGGGATCATCTTTAAAGAGGACGAGCCTAGACCTTTCACCCAGTTCTAAAAGTGGAGCACTTCCATGGTGCTGTCAAAATTGCCTGAATTGGTCATACTTCTTTTTGGAAAGATGTGGCAAACTCATGTCAGCTAAATACAGTGCATAATTAATTTGGTTAGTGGAGACATCACACACTAAAGCTGTCTTGTCTTATAAAAATAGAATGGGGTGTAAATGGCCCAAATTTAAAATTTGACATTTTAGCCCTGGCTGGTGTGGCTCGGTGGATTGATTGATAGACCGTTAACCTAAGTGGCACTGGTTCAATTCCTGATCAGGGTGCATGCCTGGGTTGTGGGCCAGGTCTCCAGTAGGGAGTGCTCAGGTGCCAACCACACATTCATGTTTCTCTCCCTCTCTCTCTCCCTCCCTTCCCCTTTCTAACAAGCAATAAATAAATAAATAAATAAATAAAATCTTTATTTTTTTAAATTTTTATACCTTGGTATAAAAAGACAGATCATATGGATAAAATAAAGACAAGTCTTATATACCTAGCACATGGTAGAGGGCTGTGTGTATTGGCCTTTTTCTTATGGATCCATTTTCTACTCCTGCCTGGTTCCCCCCTCCCCCCACCCAACTTTCCATCTTTGGCTGACATTTCTATAAAATTTACTACTTGCCAGGTACTGTTTTAAGTGCCTTACATATGTTGCATTAATCTGCACAACAGCCCATGTGGTATCACCATCCCATTTTACAGATGAGGAGATGGGTGCAGAGAGGGGATAGATGACTTGCCCAAGGTCACCCAAGGTCGCACACATAGGATGGTGAGGGGCTGCAGCCTCTGCCCCCTCCTCTCCCACCCACACTATGCTGCCTCTACCCTGGTCCCACCTCTAAATGATAATATCTTGTTGTAATTTTGTAAGTAACCTCAAATCATTTTTGGAACATGGTGAGAATACGAATAAACAAATAGATAAAACCCTTTAACATATATTTTGCTTCTATTTTTCTTCAGTAATATTTTGATTAAGGCATTAAACTTCTAAGAGCTCATCAGGAACTTTGACCGAAGTGTATCTTTAGGATCAGCTTTGGAGGCCTCTCATATTCTGTCAGATGTCTTAAGAGTAAAGAGTTTGTTTTTCCATTTTTCAGGGTCTGCTTTCGATAATTTTATTGTGTGTTGCAGTTAGGTGTACTTTGAAAGCACAGCATAACCCGTGCTGTGACAAATGCTGGTGGAGGAAAGCACTGCGTTGTGAGCAGGGGTGGAGATGCGCTTCAACCAAGTGTTTTCTTTGGTCCGTCATAGATTTATTTAATAGGAGGTCAAATCCTACTCTGAGGGACTGTGAGTGGCAGGTGCTGTTTGTGTCACCAGGATGGTCTCTGCTAATTTTCAATGCAGTGATACCCCAGATAGAAGCACTCTGTCGTTCTTTCTCTCAGTCCCTCCGCTTGTGGATGTTGATCAAAGAGTGATTTTTGCTTCTTGTTTATTGAGACACAGCATCATATTTCATATAAAAATACCTTGTGTAATGAATGGTAAAAATGCAATTTGACAATGTAGAGAGGCTCATTTTCTGTGCTTAATTTTTACATACATGAATTTTGGACTTTAAAGATGAAGTCAGAGACATTGAGTTCTCATGAATTCTCCCAGGAGCCTCTGCTCTTCCTCTTCCCGAAAACAGCAAGAGATGCCCTCTGAAAATGTTTCGCTATTCAGTTTACCCAGAAAACCCCAGAAGATCATGCAAATCAAGAGTTTCAAAGCTTCGAGTTCACTTTAAGAACACTCATGAAACTGCTCAGGCCATCAAGGGTATGCATATTGGAAAAGCCACCAAGTATGCGAAGGATGTCATTTTAAGGAAGCAACATTTGCCATTCCGTCCTTAACAATGGAAGAGTTAGTAGGTGTGCCCAACAGTGGGGCTGGACACAGGTACGTGGCCCAAAAAAGGGTGCTGAATTTTTGCTGTTCATGCTTAAAAATGCAGAAAGTAGCTCTGCACTTTAGGGTTTACATGCAGATTCTCTGGCCATGGAGCACATCCAGGTGAACAAAACTCCCGCCATGTGGTGTAGAACTTACAGAGCTCATGGAGAATTAACCCACACATGAGCTCATCCCCACACATGGTCCTCACTGAAAAGGGCCAGCTGTTCCTAAACCAGAAGAGGAAGTTGCACAGAAAGAAAAGATATCCCAGAAGAAACCAAAGAAACAAAAGCTTGTGGCCCAGGAGTAAATTCAGCATAAAATAAATACAAATAAAAGAAAAAAAAGATGAAGTCATATTGAAGTACATTTTCCCTATATAAACCTCTATCTACTTATATAATAATAAATAATAATGAGTAATTTTCTTTGTATGTTGTTACTATCACAATTACTGCATTCATATTCTTAATTATTTTTCTTTTTGGGAATCGACTTATTTTGAGTTAGTGATATAAAAATCATGTTTAGGCGCAGTAATTCTTTTTTACTTTTATTTTTTATCCTCACCCAAGGACATTATTTTCATTGCTTTTTAGAGGGAGAAAAGGAGGGAGAGAGAAGTGGGGAGTGGGGAAGGAGGGAGAATGACAGGAGGTAGGGAGGGAGGTAGAGAGAGAGAGAGAGAAGAGAAAAACATCCATTGGTTGCCTTCTCTTATGTGCCCTGACTGGGGATTGAACCAGAACCTTAAGGTCTACAGGAATGATGCATCAGCTGAGCCACCCACCCAGGGCAGGCTCAGTAATTTAAAAATATGTAATGAAAAATACTGATTTCATGTACTTTATTTGTAATCTAGTAAAGATTGGCTGTTGGGGAATAAAAGAGCTGGAATATTTTTAGTGTTTATAGTTTGTTTAGACAAATACCCATTACGTAGCATAAAGTTAAATATATTAAAATTGAATTAAAAAATATTTGCTTCATAAGTGAACAGCTCAAATGAAATGAGTGTAGTGCATCAAAGGTTGTTTAAATATATAGTATTCTGAGGTTTGAAGATGTTCGGTCATGTCGTGGCTATTTTAGTTTGATATAACAATTTGAGGGTTTTCATATTGTCCTTTATTTTAAAAAATTAGTCTACTTATCACAAATGATTTTAGAAGATTAAAAGATTTTTTTTAAAACTAGATGTTAATTTAGATCTGCCATTAGAAACAAATTCCCCCTTATAGTACTCACCTCAAGATATTTTCTCCTTTTGTGCAGTATAGTTTATGTTTCAGGTTTACACTTTCTTTTATTTTTAGATTTTTTCTAAAAAAATTGTTTTAGACTTATGAGTAAACTCTTATCTTAGTTATTAGTTATGATCTAATTTTTTAAGCAGGTAAAAACATTTGCTTTTATTTTTAAAGAGTAATTTTAATTTCAAACAAGCATTTAAAATAAAAGCCTAATTTAAAGTTAACTGGTTAAATGACATAACAATTACCAAGCATAATTGCTCAAGCAATTATTAAGCATATTTGTTGTTTTGTTACTAAAACTTCATATTCCCAATCACATTTTCTGTTAGAAAGTGCAGTCTCTTGTTTTCAACACAGTCTTGACATTGATGTATCAGAATCTGCCGAGCTGGAAATGAGGAAGACCTTTGACAGGTTATGGTGTTTACCGCCCACATGGGAAAATGAAGTTGACACAGTTTCATTAACAGTTTGCAGATCATGTCCCCATTTAGAGGAATAGTCAGTATCAACTTAACAAAGGGATTTGTTTCCAAGTTTCGCTTTAAATTGGCTTTCTGGGCCTCATATCTCTTTCCTTAAGCCAAGGCTTCGCGTTGTAGTGCTACAACATCCATCATGGTGGTATTTACCGGAAAAGCATATCCCTTAGTTCCATTCAGAATGTCAGACACCTGGATGTGTGACCCATCCTTCACCTCAGCCCATGCTAACTCATTTCCTTCTGGCAGCTTGGGGAGGAGAGCTGACTTTTCTCTGGATTCCTCCTCGTTGTCACCGGAGGCTCTTTTGGCTTCCTCCTTTATATCCCACAAGGAGCTCACTGCTTCCTGACTTCTCTCTCTGGCTGGGACTGGGAGTTCCTTCCCATCCAACTTTCCCCCACAGTGAGAGCTCTGCCCTGTCACCCCAGCGGGTGCAGGGGGAGACAGGGTTTTTTGCTGGTCAGTGTCCCTTGTAAACCTGCGGCTTTTCAGCCCTTGGTGGGCTAGTGGGGAAAGATGCTGCCTCTTGTTCTGTTTAATGATGACAACATAATGTAGCAGGAGGTATAAAACACGTGGAGTCAGGATACCCAGAGTTAGCCCGATGCTGTTATTTCGTTACTGTGAGACCTTGGTTAAAACATCGTGTGTGTCTCTGTGTGTGTGTCTGTGTGCGTGTGCGCATGGTGGTTTCTTGGATCTGGAGAGTAGATTGGTTGACACTAATGTCCCTTCCTGCTCTAACATTATATGCAATAATCACATATTTCAGAGGGGGGTTGCAGATGATTGTGTTCTCAAAAGATAGGAAAACAATTATTTCACACACAAAGTTTTACCCTTGGTTGAACAAGAAAATCGTTAGAATTAGGATGGTTAGAGTGGATATTATCAATTCTTGACACTATAATCTCAGTGTATTCCTAATGAAATGCCCTCGTGTCCGGTGGGGCTGGTCTCCTGTTGTACAGAAATGAGATATTAACATTATGCCTAAAATGTTCTGTTTAGCTGTTTACTGTGAGTACAGCTGTCGTCTTTTATTTCTGCAACCTAGCACACTGAGGGCTGCTGGGAGACGGACATGCAAGAAAGTGATATTGGTAAATAAAAGTGCCATATTTAAACATTTCCAGAAGTTTACATAATTTAAAGAGTTCATGGAATTTTTTTATGTGAAGATGAAGCCGAAAAATTTTTAGAAGTCGCACTTCTGTGATTTAAAGTCTGTCTAAAGTGTATTGCTTTCTCTTCTGGTCACAGTTCAAGGTGGGAGTCATAACTGAGGTGGTGTGTTGCCGCAGAGTGAGTCGCCTGTGGGAACCTTTACTAAGACTCTCCCAGCTGTCCATCTGGAAGGTGCAAGGTTAAGCTAAATGTGTGCTAACACCAACCAACAATCAATTTATATTTCAATTATATACATTTTTACAGTAAAGTTATGAGAGACTATCTATTGGAGGCCATATTTTGTCGGGTTTCTAATGTTTTACTACATAATAAATTAATTATAAGGTGGCAGTATTTTAAAGTGTAATTTACAGCACTCCACAGATGCCTAGATTGTGAACAAAGGAACTGTATTTAATACAAGGTGGGGCAAAAGTAGGTTTACAGTTGTGAGTACATGAAACAGAGTTTATTCTCATATTATCATTTATCATTGCTTTATTTTCCCTACAGACAACTGCAAGCCTACTTTTGCCCAGCCCCGTATAGCAGTGAAAAGACTGTGTGCTCACTTTCAGACAGCACCCTGGCACCGGATGGGTCAAGATGCTGGGAGCCATTCTGTGGTTATGCCTCACTCGGGGAGGGACAGTTGAGGTTTGTCCCCCCCAAGACCAGCCCCATTCCTTGAATACTTGTGACTGATGAGGCTGTTGTGGAGGGGTGAGAGTGAAGGAATTCGTGGTGGGGTGGTATCACGGGGACTTAGTGAGAGCCTAAAGAAGCAAATCATGGGGCAGAGAGGGATTAGTGCCTTTTAAGAGAGGGTGGGGAGATTTGGGAGGAGTGAGCCCTTAGTGTAGGTAGTCCTCAACCGCCCTGCCTCCCAGCTGTTCCCTTGGCCATCAGATGCTGAGTGACTTGACATTGCAGGCAGGCGAGGAGGCGGAGGGGGGATCAGGAAGGCTAAGCGGCACCATGGGATCCACACCACACACTCAGGCATCTGCCAGTGTGTTTGACCTCATGCAGCAAATTTGCCAACTAACCATTATTTAGAAATGATTGAAATTCTCACCACTAATAAACACAGACTACAAGCAGGTGGTAAAAGTGTTGTTCAATTTCTATTATTAGATTGTGTTCCATCTGCTTGTTGTAGAAATGTCAGTGATTGTGGGTTTTTAAAAAAATATCTTAATTGAGGATTTGGAAGGCAAACATATTGTAGAATATTTCTTCCTGGTTATGGGAAATCAGTTTTCTTTAAATAGCAGTTAATAAATAGAATGGTATTTCATGCTGATTCTAAGTAGCCATGTCCATAGTTTTCCTTATTAAAAAATATTGTTTAGACTCAATTGTGTGTTAAGAAATGATCACAAGATATTAGGTAACTTGTAGACCATTTTTCTGCTTTCTTGTCCATTATTTTTTCTTTATAATAATAGAAGATGTGCATTTTAAGGGTTTTTCCCCTCCACTGTATCAGATTTTATTAATTCATGACTAGTTTTCTTTGTTTTCATTTCAAATCATCCATTTTCCCCTGCCCGTTTTGTCCTCAGACTTGCTGGAGCATTCAGTAGCAAATGTTAACTACTTCAATAGACCACAGCACAATTTTCATATCTTTAAAAAAAAACAGTGTGGGAAATTTCAGCTGATTTCTTAAACAGAATTCTGGTTTTTCCAAAGTACTGTTTCTTCTAGTTAAAAAATACATACATATAGAGAGAGGCTTTGTTAGAATTTGGGCGGGTGGTCTAGGCATTGGGGTGCTGTTGCCTTAGACCAGTGATTTTCAACCAGTGTGCCATGGCAGACACACTAGTGTGTCGCATGAAGTTTTAAAACATATCATACCTTGCTATTTAGTTGGGACACTGACCTCTTTTCCCTTTGATTGTCAACTAAAAAAAAATGACAACCACAGTAATAGCTATGAATGAATTCTGGTATGAATTCAGTCTGGTATGAATGAATCAAAATTATACCTATCTTTTTTTGTCAGATTGGCAAAAATGTAATTTATTTTTTTGATGTTCCACAGAATTTTAGTAATTAGTTTATGTGTGTGCCTTGAGATGAAAAAGGCTAAAAATCACGGACTTAGATGAAGTCATCATAGCCCAGGGTCTGTTTTATAGTTTTATAGGTGTCGAAACTGAGTCTTGTGAACACATCCCACTCAGGGAAACTGACCCGTTCTGGGTAAATGAAGTCTCAGGACACTGATGTGTGAACCAGAATGTCAGTGTATTAACATACAGTGAAAAGGAAAGAATGCACCTGCCAAGTACACGGGACTGTGCTGGGTGGAAGACTAGTTTGTTCTCCTCGTCAGAAAAGCTATTGGAGAAGCCATGCTGTGTATGGAAGGGTGAACATTTATCATTTCGATGAAGTCCAATTTATCTCTGGGTCATGCTTTTCCTGTCCTTATTTAAGAAGTCTTTGCTTAACTTATGATCATAAAGATGTTCACCAATATTTTCTTCTATAATTTTATCTCTTATATTTAGGACTAAGGTCTATTTTAAATTAATTTTCATATATGATCCTAGGTACATATGGTAGTTGCATATGAACGACAAGTTGTTCTGGCATCCTTTGTTGAAAAGACTATCTTTTCCCCATTGAACTTCCTTGGCATCTTTGTTAAGAGTATATTGACCATACATGGCTGGGTTGGTCTGGGCCCGATTCTCTTCCATTGATCCATATGTCTAATTTTATGCCACCACCACACCACCTTGATGGTTGTAGGTTTAAGTGTTGAAATTGGGTAGTGTGAGTGCTACAATTTTGTTCTTTTATAAAATTGTTTTGACTTTTCTACTTTATTCTGTTTTCATGGAAATATTAATTACTGTGAAATATTAATATTAATATTAAACAATATTAACATTGTTTCTCTCTCTCCCTCCCTCTCCCTACCCTCTTCCTCTTCCTCTAAAACAGGGGTGTCAAACTCATTTTCACCAGGGGCCACATCAGCCTCAAGGTTGCCTTCAAAGGGCCAAACGTAATTTCGACTCCCTAACTGTTAAGGAGTAGTTACATTGACACAGTCCTAAAATTACATTCGGCCCTTCGAAGGCCACCTTGAGGCTGATGTGGCCCCTGGTGAAAATGAATTTGACACCCCTGCTCTAAAATCAATAAGCAGGTGAGGATAAAAAAAAAGCTTGCTGTGACTTTGATTGTATTAAATCTGTCTTCAGCGAGTCAGGGAAAATTGAATGTTAACAATATGGAATCTTCCAATCTATGAACACAACGTTTGTTTAGGTCTCCTTCATTTTCTCTCAGCAACCATTATTTTAATGATGAGCAGGGTGTAGACTGTGGACTCCGATCTGTGTTCACGTCACGGCTCAGCCAGTTACTATGGCAGTGCCAATAGGCAAGTTCCTAAGCTTCTGTAAGCCTCATTTTCCTCAGCTTTAGAGATAATATCTCATTGTTTTTTGTAAAGGTTAAATGAAATAATGTATGCAAAAGGCCTAACATTTTGGCTGGGAAAAAGTTGAGTGCACAATAGAAGTTAGTTATTGTCATCATCACTATCATGGCTGTTTTTGCCACAACGAACGACAGCCTGGCACGGCTGTCTCTGCCAGACAGTGACTCTTGCCCAGTGACCAGACAGTCTGCAGCAGCTGCTCTGGGCTCCCCTTTTTGTTAACATGGCTAATAAACGCTGCCGAGCGCCTGCTCTTTGGGCGTCTCTTTTCTCTGTGCCACGCTGACATTCTCCAGCTGTAGCTGTTACATGTTCTTTGTTTGGATTATGTTAATGCCATTGATGAGACCGCAGCTTTCCTTTGCATTCAGCCCGGTCTTTTTCTGAGTTTTCCAATCTTGCATTTGCTTTTGCTTGAAAGATTGTTGTCCTGTCTTTTTCTGTCATAAGTATTCTGTTGAACCCTCCTATTATGTGTTCGTTTAATGAGTTTCGCTGTTAGAGTTTTGGGCAGCCTCACTCACAATTAAAAACTTATCCTAGTTCTTAATTGAGTACTTTGGAGATTGTGCAATAATTTACGTTTATTAGGAAATTGTATTTTAAGTGTTTACACATGATTTGTATTTGTAAATTTTGCCTCATTTATGGGAAAGTGGGGAAAACAGGATGAGATTTTAATTTTTAAAATGTTTTAAAGATGTTAGTGTTGTAGTAGAAAATACTTGGATATTGTCTAAATGAGCTTGTAGTGGTAATATTACTCCCAGGCTAATGAGTTTGGAAAATCCATTGTCTGGGATATCAGAACCTTTACTCTTCCCACTGTCTCCACGAGGTTTGCTGGTCGGCACTGGGCATCACTCTCCCTCCTGGGGGTCATCAGGGAAATGGAAGTTGGTGCTCATGGGAAGATTTGGGATTTTTATTCTGTGTCTACATTTTTGTACAGTCATGATTTAGCTTTAAAAAGAGTAGGCTGTGTTTGGCACTAAATATTTTTCTCTTTTCTGAATCATCAAATATTACTACGTTTTATTCAGTGTTGGTTTTAAGGACAAAATATGCCACTTTATAATCATGTAATTCTGGGCCAGGGAGGTACCCTATTTGTGCATCAGTTTCCTTCTCTCTAAAATGGGGATAAATGGGAAGTAGTACCCATCTAGTTTGAGGATTAAATCGTTAAACTTTCAGAACAGTGCTGAAAATGGCAGGAGCTCAATAGACATCAGCAGCCTATGTTATTCTAGTCCTGCGGAGAGTGGCATCCTATGCTTAATTACTTTGTTCAGTAAAAATCATTTAGCCAAATTGTTGGTTTAACTAGTTGTTTCATTCTTTAACCATCCTGCTTACAGAGAACATACTGAAGGTTTGATTATTTTTTTTAATTTGAATGTATGTATTTTTACTTAAGAGTTGTAGGGGCTCAGGGATAGTCTTTTGACTCCATGGTGATATTATTTGCAAATAATTGGTAACATAAAGTTTAGTTTTATTTTTTAAAATAACATGGAAATTTTGTCCTCAAATGTTGAATCTGATTTTCCACAGGTCCTGTGTTTTACCTTGTTTCTACGTAAACTAACTGAGTCACAAGGAAGGCATTTGATTTGCTAATAGCCACATAGGAAATCAAAACCCTTGGTTGGCTCCTGGTTTGTTTCCGTGGTCTCCGCTGACCCGGTTCCCTTAGAAACTGTACGATGCACATGATTTATGTGTTCCGTATCATCAGCTAAGCTTAAGAATTCTCTCAGTTTGAAGCTTGTTTTGAACACTTAAGATAAACTGAGTAATTTTAATGAACAGATGCTCACTTATCAATACATGTATATTTATTAAAGATTTAAAATTAAAATATATAACTGAAAGTGTGGAAATTATCTTTATTCAAGAAAAACCCTCTAAATTTTGTACCCCAAAGGAAATTTGATGAAAAAGAATTTAGCATTCAAGGGAATCAATATCATTTCTACATTTTTTATGGAGTGATTTTAAAATCAGTTAAGCAGTTTCAGCTTGAAATGATAGTTTGGCTTAACCTAAAGTCCTATGGCAACCCCAGGAATGTCAGTTAGATATCCATTCGGGATCATGGCACTTAGAAAAAAGTTAGTAACAGAAAATACTGCTGGTCAGAAAAATATCCCATTAAGGGAAAGTTAAAAGGAAATAGCATATTAAGGTAGAAACCAAAATTCAGTTTTCACATGCTAAAATAGAGTAGCAAAGTTGCCTGTTCTACTTGTTATGAATCAGTCATGGGGAAAAGTTTTCTTATTTTTAAGGGATTACTGATAAGTATTATCAGCAGATTAGTAATGAAGAGGCTGGCTCTAACAAGATCTGTGGAGGGTCGGAGTCTGGTTTAACACAGTTTATGCTCATCTTGTCTGTGAAAAGGCATTTAATGGGGCCACCTCAGTGTGGCCTCTAGGACCCCGCCACTCGTGATATGGTCCTTGAGAAATGTACCAC
The DNA here is from genome assembly GCF_014824575.4 of Sturnira hondurensis. Classification (NCBI taxonomy): domain Eukaryota; kingdom Metazoa; phylum Chordata; class Mammalia; order Chiroptera; family Phyllostomidae; genus Sturnira; species Sturnira hondurensis. The sequence goes on from NW_028081539.1 coordinate 3,817,512, forward strand.
TGCAGTGGAATTTCAGGAAAATCTGCATTTTACCTTTCAAATATTAATAGTCAAAAGGGACTGGTACATATCTAAAAGCTCCAGGAGACTGAGAATTTTTTGGAGTAAGCAATAGTATTTCACGCTTCTTCTTTCTTTTTTAAATTAGTATATCAATGAGAAATGTAAGTGGTGCCAAAACTCTCATTTCTGAGTAACAAGGGCTCTAACAACCTTAAGGCTACCTTACAGGGTTTTTTTTTTTTACAACATTTATTTTTTAATCTTATTCCATGACACCTTTTCTCAGAAATGGATTTCAAACCAACTGCGATACCTCGGTGTTCAGAATTTGGAAATTGTCTAAATCCTTCAGATTACAGGGTTGCAGATCATCTCTGTCTGTCTGATTGCCATGCATTCAGCCTTTAAGGTAAAAAGTAATTGTAGTCAGAGCCCTTCGCACATTTGCTACTTAATTACTTAGTATGTGCACATCAGTGTAGCCTGTATAGCTTGACAGAGTGAATGAAATCTGTGATTTAATATGTTCAGATTCCTGTGGTAAGTAAAACAGCTAAATTGGATAATCTCAAAGACTGAACTTGGTCCTGTATTTCATATTCAGGACTTGAGATCCACTGAAAGGGGATCATGGCCCCCCATTTCTGTCTTTGCATCTGTGCAGTGGGACAACCACCTCTGTTTCTAGTACCAGGACTTCCAGTTTAGGAGAGAGGGTTACACGAGGCCGTGTCCACACTGTCCAGATTCCCCATGAGCCACAGAAGTTCCTGTGGCACCGGACCCTGGGGAGCTGACTGAAAGCTCTAATAAGGGGCTTATGACATTTGGAATAGTCTCAAGGTCTAGGTCACCACACTGTCAGACAGTGTTTGAGCTCTTGCTCTTGTAGGATGGGTGTTGACTGGCTTGTCTGTTTCATCTGCTTGAAAGGGTCATATTAGGGGCTGTGGGAGATAGAGCAAATTTTCCCATCACTTTCTCACTGAAAGGGAGGTCAGCCTCCTGCAGTCAGGAGAGTGGTTGCTGGCAGTTTGACAATTATATCAAAAGAAAATGTTAGTTGTGAATTTAAATAAACGATTGTTTGGTCCAAGACTATGCTACACGCATTTGTTATTATTTTGCAGTCTCCTGAACACTTAAGACTGAAAGCGTATTTATGCAATTGGGTCACTACTGTAGACATTGAGGAAGGAAAAGGGAACCTGCCCCAGAAAACAAAGTATCAAATTTCAGATTGTAGGATAAAATTTAAAAGTGATTTCCAAAGGCTATTTCCAAATACTTAGTTAGTGTCATTACCCATGTTTTAGAGTTAATGTTAGATATACCATAATATTTTAAGAGCCTATGAATTTTATAATGTTGGCGCTTCCAGTTTACCGAAGTGTCACATTCCTCACCTACACAGTATGGATAATATCCACCCACGTGATCTTTGTGAGAATGAAATGAGATGATATATCTAAAGCACTTAGCTTAGTGCTTAGCACATAATAAACCCTTCAAATGGCAGCTATTATTGAATAAATTTTCATGTCCTCTACAGCAGAGGGCTTTTGATCATTTGTCAGTATTGTACCATACTGTGTGATACTGTGTTTTAGGTTCTGGGCCTTCTTAAATATAATGATTTTCCTCTTTTCAAATTGAGTTTTGACCTTTTCAAAAGTCTGGAATTCGCAGAAGACAAGGGATTATCTTAACACTTCATGAATGGTGACGTTTATATGGGATTGGCTGGGAGCCAGGGGCAAGCAACATTCAAAAGCAGACATAAATTTTTCCCTTTAGCAGAGGCCAAATGGTGCTCCATCCCTGCATCAAGGCTTCATGCATCTCAATGGGTGTTATGTGTGTGGAGCAAGGGAAAGGTCTTGCCACTGAGAAGTAGGGCAACGTGTTGTGTGAGATGAATTAGTATGTTCCCATGAGCTCATGTTTGTACCAAAGGATTTCTTTGTCTTCAGGACCTAACAGAGCCTAGCTAGCAGTAAAGGGTCAATATTTGGTCTAATTCTCAGTGGTTGAATGTTACTAGGATGTTCTTTCTGAGTTTGTCAGGAAACTAGTGATATTAAAGCCCTCCAAAAATGTTTATTAAAATCTTATATACTGCACATTGTTTAAAGTGATAACTTGCTAAGGAGTTTATTTTCATTAACAAATTAAAAAGGCTGACAAGTCTTTTCCCCAAAAGTTTTAATATAAGTGGTACTTGAATCCAGAAAACTAAGAAAATCTTTGTTCATTGTCCAAAGTTCAGAAAATGTAATTCTAATTATTTATAGAATTATATTCTAAAATTTAAGTATACTTCTTATTCTGCCATTTAATTCATAATTTATTCTATGCAGTAATGCCATTTTCAAACCCATTTTCTGATTATTTGGTAAGTTGATGAAAAAATAATCAAGAAGTAGATACTAAGAAATTAGGAATCAATTAAAAATTTTTCCTTTAAGTTTTATTATGTGGTATTTATCAGTAAAATTAGAACATTTAGTCAGTTTTAAATTATCGTTTCTTTGGACTTATTGTGGTTTTCCCCCCTAAAGTTTCTCAAACATTTTATTATATACAAATCTTCTATGAACATGACAAGAGTCTGGTTTCTCCATTCAATTTTAAAGGTGAAATTTTATACTCAGGGGGAGAAGGAGGGTTTTAACTCTCTTCTGGACATTTTATGAAAAGACAGTTTTGATCCTTGTCGAATTTGTGAATAATACATATTAATCAAGTACACACTCCCAGTATGGAAAACAAAGTTGATATGGTCCTTTTGTGGGTATTATTAGATGTCCTCAGATAAGGGTATTTTCTCATTTTATAGCAGAGAGACCTGAGGCCCAGGGAGGCTGAAATGCTTAGCTTTAACCGTGTACATTGCTTCAACAAGTGTTTTCCTGAGAAAAAGTGGAAAACAGTCCTTGAGACTGGGGAGACATGAGTACTAAGTATTAAATGCATTTTTGTATTCTGGGTGGGATCTTGGAGCAAAAAAATATATGATGGGGAAAAATCATGAAATTCAAGTAAAGCCTACAGTTGAGTTTTTTAAAAATGTATAAGAAGCTAAACATTCTTTGGGGAACACAAGACAAAAAGTTTGAAGACCACTGAATGTATGAAAGCGTACACATGTACAAGTAGATATAAAGTTTTTTAATCATACTGTTGTTTTTTATATAGAAACTTTGGAAATGACCCCAAAACGCCTATCAAGAGTTTAATAGATAAATAAATGACTGTATAATTGGGCAGTAAGTACAATAAGCCCTTAGTTAATGTTGATATGTTCTGAGGCCTTACGCAAAAGGACATGAAATGAAACCAGTTTTACTGCAGCAAATTGATATAAACAAGGATTAAGTTCCTACAGCATCTCATCCACATTATAACGAAACACTGTTTGAGGACCTACTGTACTTCATTATCAGTTAAAAGATGAACCAGAATGGTGTCAACAGAGTTACTTTTAAAAAAGTTAATGCCAGTAAATAAAGCAAAGTATCAGATAGAAGCCTGGGAGTAATTTTTAAACACTTTATTTAAACATCATGCTATCATACAACAGCAGACTGTGCAGAAGGATTTATAATAAACATGAGTAGGTTCAAGTCTCTTCTTTCCTTTTTCTACCCTGCCCTTAAAGTCATTTGAAATCATGTTTTAGTTTTTCTGGGGGTCACTTTCATGTCTTGGTCACTGTGAGCGATGCTGCAGTGAGCATGGGGGCGCTGATCTCTCTTCACGGTCATGATTTCGTTTCCTCTGGCTATGTACCCCAAAGTGGGGTTGCGAGATGACATAGTAGTTGTTTCTTACTTTAAAAAATTAAGATAAACAGATTCAAATATTAAGTTAAACTTAAAATTAATCTCGTGTACTTTTTTCCATAAGGACCGTACTAATTTACATTTTCTCCAATAGTGCACAAGTGTTCTCTTTTCTCTAACACTTCTTGTCTCGTGCCTTGTTGATAATAGTCTTTTGAACAGGTGTGAGGTAATAATAGCTCACATTGTGGTTTCAATTTGCATTTTCCTGATAATTAATGATGTTGAGCACCTTTTCATGGACTTGTTGGCATAGCCTCCTATTCTATCTTCCATACTCTGTGAGGATATTAGTACGTTTTTAAGTTTTATCTTTCCTCCCAGGTCTGATTCTTCTCAATTACTTTTAAAAAATCTTTCATTTGTTTAGTGTCTCCCTTTCACATTGGAAGCTTTTCTCAGAAGGCTTCCTTGGCTGCCTGCCTCCCCGTGTTCTGCCCCCGGCTGTGGATGCTGTCTGTGTGGGGGACCATGGTTGCCAGCCTTGACTGCACATGACCTTGACTGCAGCAGGGGAACCCTTGCCGTCTGAACCTTAAGGTCTTTTCTCTTGCACTGTTCAGATTCATTAGAGAAATCTGTTTTCAGCTCCAGCCAAGAAAACAGAATGAGCAGAAAATTGTTGGAAGAGGCTTCACTTTTACTATATGAATTCACACTTAATCTCCTTTCTCGTCTGTGTCTCTTTTCATGTAGATGAGAGGCCCTGTCAGAGAATGAACCTCCAGCCTTGCCAGGGTCAGGCAGTCATTTAAGGGAGGGAAATAGGCTTCTTAGACTTTGCCCTTCTGTATCAAGGCACACCCTCACCCCAACATCTGGAGCTACCTGGTACCATCAATTTCCGGTGGGAATTTGGGGGGTTTCAAGGTGTGAATCAGGCTGCTTCTGTCAGTGTGCTTCCTTACTGGCTTAGGATTCGGCTCTGTCCGATAGGTCAGGTACCACTTGTTCTTTTGATTTTAGCCCCAAATGTTCTTAAAAATTGCCTTCCTTATGTTTGTAAGGGTACATCCTAAAAACAAATCCTATTTCTGTCAATATACAGACTGGGGCAAAAGTAGGTTTACAGTTGTTTGTGTGAGACATAATTACAATAATTGATAAATAATAATACAAGAATAAACTTTGTGTTTTGTGTGCTCACAACTGTAAACCTACTTTTGCCCCGCCTGGTAATGTGTTTGTAGGAGAGAATGGAGGCAAGCTATGCGTGAGTTCAGTCTGCTCTGTTTATTCGGAGCCGAATAATCTGATTATAAGTGAAAAATAAAGAGATGGTGAAGTCCTCAGATTTTTTAAAGTAATAATTCCATTTCGTATGTAAACTCTGAATTTCAGTCACATTACTTCAGTCACATTTATAGCGTCTGCAGAGACTTGGCGGTGGTTCCTGTTCCGTGCTCTTTGGTGGCGGGTCGTGCTGCAGTTAGTTGGACGGAAAGTTAAACTTGGAAGAGTTGTTCAGAGTCTTCTCCTGCAGTGAAAGTTGACAGCCTGTATTAAAATAAAATGTTCAGTTTAGAAACCTAAAAACTGACTGTTGGTTTCAACCAAAAGAGCTCGAATTAAACGTTCTATTTTCTCAATACCATGAATACCTCTACCAGATATCACAAAGAAAATTTAGAAATTCCAGTTCATTTTTATTCTTTTAGTATGCTTTTAAAGTGTAAACTCTATAATGTAATTTTTGATTTTAATGATGTTTTCTTTCTCTAGGGAATTCATAACATAGCATCTTAAGGGACTTTTAATGAAAATACTATGTTTTAATAAGTTGGCTGTCATTACTTGTGCCTCAGGGACAGTGTGTACATTGTTTATTACATATTCATTTAAATTGAGAAAGCCAGTCAGAAATTGGGATATATTTACTAATTTATCCCAAAAGCCATATGAGAAAGCCATATTTTTAATGTTTGTATTAACCAGAAACTGCCATTTTGTTTTGTATTTTTCTCCACTTCAAAAAAAGGCATTGTCTATCTCAGAACCGTTTTGTTGTTAGACTTCTCTGTGAGCAGTTTGTTTTCCCCCCATTGTTTTATTTTGGAAACCTTAACATCTGTAGAAAGTTGAAAGTATAATTAAATGCACCCTGTGTCTACCCTTTGCATAGGTCTGCTGAGTGTTAACACTTTGAGCTTTTTCTCTATATTTTCAATTTTTACTGAACCATTAAAAATTAAGTTTACATATCATGACACTTGGTGCTTAGATAATTGTGTATGACTTTAGAGTAAAGACATTCTCTTTCTATAATTGTGATACCATTTGCATCCCTAAGAAGCAATTCTGTATCACCTACTATGTAATACAATGCAATACTATGCAATTCTGTATCACCTACTATGTAATACATGTTTTTCCATGATTGTCATCAGCCTTTTTAAAAAAAATCCTCACTGGAGGATATGTAGATATGTTTATTGATTTTAGAGAGAGGGGAAGAGAGAGAGACAATGTGAGAGAGAAACATCTATTGGTTGCCTCCCATATGTGCCCTGCCCAGGACTGAGCTGACAACCTAGACCCCGGCATGCACTCTGACAGGGATGAGACCTGCGACCTTTTGGTATGTGGGGACAGTGCTTCAACCAACTGAGCCGCCTGGCCAGGGTTTCCCCAGCCTTTTTTAGCCCTTGGCTCTCCAGTACTCCCTAGACTCTAAGATCCAAATAAAGATCATAGAGTGCATTTAGTTGGTGTATATATTTAGTTTCATTTATTCTAGATAAGCCCCCTCTTCACCAGTTGTTTCATCGAATGTTCCACATTCTGGATTTTTCTTATAATCTCTTCATAACTGGATTTTGATTAAACATTTTTTTGGCAAAATATGTGCCGAGGTGACAATGTGTTTCCTATTGACAGTGTGTGTATTCCTATCGTTTCAGGAGGCACACATCAGTGGATCCCCTTAATGATGGTGTGAAATCCCATTACTTAATTAAGACGGTATTTACCATCTCTTTTTTGTAAAAGTACCTTTTTGGGTGCTTTTTCTCCCACACTTAACATGTTATCTGTGAGTAATTTGTGCACATCCTGTTCCCCAACAGACTTTTACCCAGGGATTAGTATTCCTGGATAGCTCCTTTATTCAATTATTAAATTGACAAAATGGCAATCATTTCTTTCTCATGTATTAGCTGGAATTCTTCTTCCTTTTTTTTTGAATTCTTCTGAATAGAACTTTCCTTTATCACCCTTTCTTCTTTCTTTTTAAAAATATCAGTGTTCACTCATGGATTTTTTTTTACTCAGTGTTTTAGAATCCATTATCATTACTATTTATTTATTTTTTTGATGCTTAAATTGTCCCAAATGTGGCTAATGGGAACATGTTGAGGCTGGTTTCCAGGTTTGTTTGTTTTTTTTTACCACATTCTTATTGATCTTTAAGCATGTCTTTGCTTTCTGGCATAACAAGATATTTCAAGCTCCCTTTGCATTTTTCTCTGCCCCAGATCTGGAATCATTATTTCTCTAAGGGGTCCTAGTTTATTTCAGTGGAGATTTGTGTTCAGAAGTCAAGATCTGGGCCTAGATGTGCTTATTGCTACCTGGTAATCACTGCTTTTAGGCCCTTTTAATTGAAAGGGCTAGGCAATAGATATCTATGCTTTATATAGCAAGTTTATTACTGATGTTCTCTATTTTATTCTTATACCATGGGGTCCTTCTTTACCTTTTCCCATTCTATATCCCTGGTTTTCTCACAATATTAATATATTTATCTAATTGTTTTTCCCTACAATATATACACAAAGTAATTTCTCAGTTACTATACCCATGTCCTTACCCGTCTTACTTGGTTCCAGGAGACAGAGATTCACTCAAGCTACTGGAAAAGGTTAAAACACAAAGGAGTTAGTGTAAGGATGTAGAGTGGCCTAGATCTAAGGCAGCTTTTGGCATTACCTATTTCTATCCACTTGCTTTCTTGGCCTTGATTGGCATTTTTTTCACCCCAAGTATCTGCTTCTCATCTTTAGTGTTCCCAGGTGTGGAGGAATTTACTCAGTAGCTTATTTACCTTCTCATAAGTAACATTCTTGTTGAGCACCTCCTGATCCAAGTACCTATGGTACTATTGGCCAAGGTCAGGGCAATGGGGATTTCTTTAGTTGGCCAAGGTCAGGTCAGTGGGGATTTCTTTAGTTGCAGGCATCTGGCTGCCTTTTTTTGGTTTGGGGTGCTTTTAGGTGCTGTAATCAAGGGGTGCTTTTAGGTATCATGGACTAGGACAAATTGGTTTTTATTTTTCTTAGTATAGTTATAGTTCTTAGTGTAGTTACAGAAATGTGGTTAATGGTACATTTTAAACTCATGAGTAATTTAGAAAATAAGGTAGTAAAACATGTTTAGTTTCCAGCTTGCCAACTAGCAAACCATACCTTTTTTCTGAACAAATGAAAATTAATACACAGTGTAGATATATTTAGTTATTGGTGACATATTATTTGAGGGATTCCCCAAAGGAGGAGAAAAGAGTGTTTTCATTCTAGATTTCTATTCTCTTTAATGTGTGGATGAGTAACTATTTTATTTTATTTTAACTTATTTAATTTTTAAATTTTGTTGATTTTTTAAAAAAAGATTTTATTTATTTTTTAGAGAGGTGAAGGGGAGAAGGAGAGGTAGAGAAATATCAATGTGTGGTTGCCTCTCACACGCCCCCTACTGGGGACCTGGCCAGCAACTGAGGCCTGTGCTCTGACTGGGAATTGAACTAGCGGCCCTTTGCTTTGTAGGCCAGCACTCTACCACTGAGTCACACCAGCCAGGGCTTTATTTTTATATTTTGATTTAACCGTTATTGTATTTTTCCCATTACCCTTTAGTCCCCTTATATTCCCCCACCCCCCAGCAATCACCTTGTTGCCCATGTGTCCTTTTTTGTTTTTGCTTAACCCCTCCACTCCCTAACTTTTCCCCACCCTACTAACTGTCATCTGCTCTCCATGTATGAGTCTATTTTGTTTTGCCTGTTAGTGTAATTTGTTCATTAGATTTCACATATGAGTGAAATAATATGGTTTCGTCTTTCTCTGACTGGCTTGTTTCACTTAGCGTAATGTTCTTAAGGTCCATCTATACTGTTGAAAAGGGTAAACATTTCTTCATTACAGCTGAGTAGAATTCCAATGTGTAAATGTCCCATAGTTGTTTTACCTGTTCATCTACTGATGGACACTTGGGCTGCTTCTACATCTTGGCGATTGTAAAGAATGCTGCATAGATTTCTGAATTAGGAGAGCAAATTAGTGCCCAAAGTGTGTAAACCTGATGCTCTGAGAAGAAAAGTGGTTTTTATATACTGTAGGTATTAGTGACTGAGAATTAACAAGAGAATTTGTAAAATGTAGCATAAACTTATGAAGAGAACATGAGCTTTTTTTTAACCATTTACTTCCCTTAGAAAATATGAGCTTTAAATCTTAGACACTTAAGTTCCAAATTTGGCTTAGCTCATTCAAACTTTGTGACATCGGATACATTACTGGTGTACTGTTAGCTTTGGTTTTCTCTTCTGTAAAATTAGCATCATAACACCTACCATCTGTTTTAGAAGAGTGAGAAGTCATAGAGGATTGGACAAAAAAACTTTTTTCTAACTACTTTCTGGAAAGTCAGAAATCCCAGCTCTGGAGAAATAATGGAAAAGTCCTTGATGTTAGCAAGCGAAACACTATCAGGAAGAGGAACAGAAGGAAGGTCTCCAAGAAGCGTGATCTGAACGCCCAGGGGGCAGCCCACGGATGAAGAGAGATGCGGTATCGTAGCTCAGGTGGGCTGCTGGACTGTAAGTGGTTGAGGCTAGAGACTGAGACCTCATGAGGTCAGTCTGGGAAGAGTCGCTGCTTCCTCCAGTGACCCTGAGTGGTTCCGTTTCCAATATGGGAGCTCCAGGGACCGAGAGGTGGAAAGGGGGAACCTTGCCATCTCTGCCCCCCCAGTGGAAATAATGTTCACTAATTTTTCTTGTCTGGTGTGTGATTTCTTTATAACATGTGTGATGTGCTCACAAGTGCCAAGCTCTAGTTTAACCAGTAGGGTGAAGTTGTGAGCCATGTAAAGTGGAATTAATCCTCTCTCTTTAGTGAACTAATCAGAATTCTTTGTACCAAGGACTCCTAACATAAGGTTTTATTGTGCTTATGAATATTTGTAAATATGCACAGTATTCTATAATACTTAGTAGCAGTATTCTTGGTAGCCAAGAGGTGGAAGCATTCCATGTGTCTATTGATGGATGAATGGATAAACAAAATGTGATTTATACACTTGGAAATACTGAGTCTTAAAAGGAAGGAAATTCTGATACATACTAGTTTGAAACTTTATGCTGAGTGAAATAAGCCATTCATAGACAAATACTGTATGATTTTACTTATATGTAGTAGCTAGAGCGGTCAGATTTATAGAATGGAAAATATAATGGTGATGAGGGAAGGGGTGGTGGGGGCAGGAGTGGAGGAGGAGCTGTATTCAGGGGTGTGGCGTTTCAGGTTTGTGAGATGAAGTCCTGGGGGTTGGTCCCACAACAAGTGAATATGCTCCACACCAGTGAGCTGTGCACTTGAAACTAGTCAAGATGGTAAATTTTGTTAAATATTTTTATCACATTAAAAATATCCATAAAAATAAGGACAGTATTTTAAAAGATGCTGTTTATGTAACAGAGATATGTATGATTATAAATACAAATATTTAAAATTGAGTATAAACATCTATTTCATATTGTGCTATTTCAAACTGTATTTCTACTGAGACTGAGAATGATACAGTCTTTCTGCAGGATGAAGTACACATTCATATTAACTCTGAAATTACACTTTTAAGAATGTATTACAAGGAAAAGGTAAATATGGCCAAAGGTTTAACAATAGTATTGGTTATAGCACTATTTATAATAATAATGAAAAGTTGGAAGCAAATATTATTGCTCAGTATTGTGGAACTGGTTAAATAGACTAGGTGCAGCCATCATCTCATTGGAATAGAGTGTTGCGGTAATGCATCTTGACACTGAAAGATACCTTAACTGTTAAGGCTTGGAAAAGTGTAGGCTCCGCATACGAATGGCAGAGCTCAGGGTTCTTAAGTCTGCATGTGGTATTGCAGCCACTCTGAGGGTTTCTGCTGAGGTCTGAGCCCTTTTTCAGAACCTGGGTCTTACACAATTAAGGGTAGTAGAAGTCTAGCTTGTACAATTAAGCATTTGCTCCCTAAAATATTTGATAGGGAAGAAATTAGTGGAGCATTTTTCTTTATCACTGTCATAATTAAATTCTTTTCAAAGTCTGGCTTTTAAAAGTGTGTATTTCATGAAAGTCATATTTTCTTTCCTAATACTCATTTTATCAAGTTCACGTTAAAGTAATCACTTTCACTGATAGCTATTACATGATTTGATGTTAGAATCTCTTAATAAACAAGTTTCTCCCTGTAACACAGCATGGCATTTATTTGGTCATTAACAATCCCCAAAGATGATGATCAACAAATATTCATGTGTTGTTAGTATGCTTCTCTGTAAGCTTGAATTTGTAATTCTGAAGTGATGAAAATTCACAGGTTGTCTTTTGTAGTATATGTTTTTCCTCACTAACCCTGGTGAGAATTGCAGTCAGTCTTAGGTAATGAAGTACTTCAGCTCATAAAAGCTATTTTGTACCATTTGGTACAGTGTCTAGGAATGCAAACCATTTAGCCCAGTTTGTTTTAGAGATCCTGAACTTCCAAGTCAACTCTCAGTTTTAGTGGCCGTGCTTAATTAAATACTTTGTCTCCCTCAGCATCAATTTACTCATATGCAATAAAAGCAGAGATGATAATAGACATAATTCTTGGAATAGAATATTATTCATTCTAGACCCATTTACCTTAGGCTCTTTTCACTGTTACATGCTCAGACGCAGAGCCAGTTCTGTCATGTCATGCTCTGACAGTTGGACATCCTTATGCCTCAGGCCCCTCGTTTATAAAATGGGAAGCATAATTGGACCTGCTTCACTGGGTCATTGTGAGATGAAATGAGCTATTGCAAGGGAATTTCTTGGAAGCATGCCTGACACATGGTTACTCAATACTGCAGTGAATATTACTGGGATTATCTGAGTTCAGAGTCTGTGATAGTTGTTTATACCTTAAAACACTTAATGTTTCAATAAATCAGAACCTACTATATATATATGTATGTATATTTTACTGTCCAGCAAATCATGGTTTTGCCTAGTTTTCACTTTTTCAGGGAACTAATATCCAGTTGTAGTAGACTAATCAGGAGAAGCAGAAGATTCCTAATAATCAAGGTTCTCACTGACCTTTGAGTTGAGAATTTAGTCTGTTTTCTTCTAGAAATAATGTGATATTCCACGAAATCTCTGTGCACGCCTTTCCCAGGCATTCGTGGGTGTGAGAGGTGCTGTCGGACCCTCTGGTGCATGGAGGGAAAGACAGCATGTGGCACACGTTCAGGTGACGCCCGAGTTTCTGTCCCATCAGCTGCTGGACCCCTGGTGATAGTGCATAGGACGTTTGGTTGCTATCACCAAAGGTGCATCTTGGGGTAAAATGCGCCAGGACTGGGATGCGCCAGGCCCGTGGTGTGAAGGGGAGGAATGGTCAAAGACCTGCGGCGCTTGGTGATACACACGCCAAGCAGGTCAGCCAGCAGGTCTTTGGCTTTCATTATGGACTGATCAGGAAATCAAACTTTGGAACAAGGTCAGACAAGATTAATATTACATTCTGAAGAGTTTGGGCTTACCATGTGTGACTCACCACTTTCACTTGTGTCTCTGTGAGCAGGCTGTCCATAGCTCATGGCCTCTCCCACCGCACTCTGAGACTTGGGTGGGCAGGCTGTCCCCACGCCCAGGGCCCCACCCTGCCTGTGATGGGAAGGGTAGTGTCTGTTCAGTCGTAGGGCTTGGTATTTGGAAACCACCTCCTCATCTGTAGAAACATTCTCTCATTTAGGTTTTATTGGAAGTAAAGGTGACATTTTGGTACTATTTATCTTATTTCTCTTATTTTCTCTGTCTAAATTATTTCTTTTTACTCGTCTCTCATGTATTTTATCTCATTTCTCTAGTGGTTCAAATTTTGGGCAGGAAACAGGGCTTCCTATCTGTTGGATCACCTTATGACATAAGTGCCTTGTGTTTTTTTATGCCTTACATTTCTGAGTTTACTTACATGCCATTTGTCATTCATGTAGAAAAACTAGGATTAATTGAAGTCTCAGGAGCCACTGCAAGTAAAGAACACTGGGCAGTCAAGATAAACACTTTCATCTTTTCATAGAGATGAGCAACATTCATTCTCAATTTCTAGTAAATTAATTTACAAAGTATAATGATGGGCCCTGTTCCTGCTACCAAATAGTATTTGCATTTGTATTCCGCTACTACAAATGTTACAATTTTAAATTAAGCTGTCACATGTCTGTCTCCTCAAAACTCATTTTTTCCCTGGTATGTAGAAAACCTTTAAGTCTTGATTTGACTATGGTTTTTAAATAGACAATTTGTTTTTATAGTAAAATCTGTAGACATGATAGAAGAGTTTTGATGAGTAAAAAAATTTTTAAGATATTTAAAATAAAAAGAATAAATTAGGTGTTATATTTTTTTAAATTAAAACCTCAGGATAAAGTTTAAGTTTAGAGTCTTAATTTTTCACTCAGAAGAGTTTTCAAAATATGGAACCCCTTTCAAATTCTTTAATAATTTAAATGAACTTTTAAAAAAGTTTCTTTTTTTTCTAAGATTTTATTTATTTTTAGAGGGGGAAGGGAGGGAAAAAGAAAGGGAGAGAAACATTAATGTGTGGTTGCCTCTTGTGTGCCCCCTACTGGGGACCTGGCTGACAACCCAGGCATGTGCCCTGACTGGAAATTGAATACGTGACCCCTTGCTTTACAGGCCTACACTCAATCCACAGAGCCACACCAGTCAGAGCTTAAGTGAACTTTTTATTTGAGAGTAGTTTTGAATTTACCGGAAGTTGCAAAGGTAGTGCCGATAGTTCCCGAATACCCTGTGTCCAGTTTTCCCTGTTGTTACTGCTGTAAGTTCATTTGTCACAAATATTGGGCCCACATTGGTACCCTTAATTAAGCATAATATTTGACTTGGATTTCCTTAGTTCTTACTTAACATCCATTTTCTGTTCCAGAAACTCGTCTAGGGGATACCACATCACACTTAATTGTCACCTCCCTTTAGTTTCCTCTGGTCTATGGTGTTATCATAGACTCTCCTTGTTTTTGATGAGTTTTTGACAGTCTTGAGAAGTTCTCGTTGGGTGTTTTGTAGACTGTCCTTCAATTTGGGTTTGTCTGATTCTGTTTTTGTGATTAGATTAGGATTTCTTGTGGGAGTATTAACACTTTACCTGTAAGTCGCTGTCCCAGTGTCTTACAGGCTAGAGCCCAAGTCTATTAACTAACTATTCGATGTGATCCTGTGGTGGGATTTTTCTCCAGGTTAGAAGGGTTCAAGCTGAGGTTAAGAATCAGGCACTCTCTAAGTCTGTGGGGGAAAGTTAGCATTCATGTACTGTGTGCATTTGGAAGAGATCCCATAGGTTGTATCAGATTTTTGAAGGGACCTATGCCCAGAAAACTCAAAAAACTTTAATGTGTCCTAGTGTTGGACACAATTTTGGCCATTTCCTTGTGATTAATTTTGCCTTTATGTATGTGCAGTTTGTGTGCAAACTGTACAGATTTCCAATTTTTTTGTATAGGGAAGTGGAGTCTCAGCATTTTGCTCATAACTGCTTAAAAACAAAGCATACACATTGACCCGGGGATTTTGTACTTATTTGATGATTATTTACACATTTGTAATTGTTACAAATAATAATCTTCACAGTTTAATGTGTTATAAACATTTTAATACTCCACATTCAATTACAGAAAATTACCGTGTCTCCTTAAATGACACCGCATTCTTTACCTATTATGTTACGAACACAGCCAGGATGTCGTTGGGACAACTGCTCTTTGCGGACAATTTTAGTCACATACCAGTGGGAGGATTATCATAAGCCTAAATTGGGGGCCCAGCGTAAAAGAATTCATGAACTTCCAAAGTAATACCCAGTTTTTTTAGGTAATGTTTATCATTCTACTCCCTTTGGAAGAGACTCTATTATCTAACAGGAATGTAGTTATCTCCTGATAATTTTACCGGCAGAGTTATTTTAAAAGGTAAGTTATTCCGGGTTGTAGGAGTGCTAATCTAAGGCTGTGTATATCGTACAGAAGAGATACTTTTATACATAAAGCTTTCTCTTTTCCAATTGCCGACTGACCCCTTGATAGTTTAGGTGTCTGGCTGATTATGTCTTTGTTTACATGTTTAAGGGCAGCACATTTTATTGAGAGTCACATTTTAAGGGTATAGTAAAAACTAGTCTGGGGAAAATTCTGGTACATCTTTGCAGATGCTGTCCCTTTGCAGGTCTGGAGTACATTGAACATGCCAGATTATGTTCTATCAGTAGTGGACCTGACCACCCAGTGCTGGGCAGATGCATGGAAAAAAATAAGATGTCTCACACTCTGATTTTAATTTATGAACAAATTTAAAAGGATGAATTATGATCTTCTTGATTAAGGTAGGCTGATATCAGGCTTAACCACCAAGTTACATTTACTGAGTCACTGGACCTTTGGCAGGTTGAAGATAACATAGTACAGAAATTATGCTTGGGAGGGGGGCAGAGGGAGAAAATTGGGAGAAGTATCAAAAATGTTTAACTTTCAAAAAAATTATACTTTATGGTTAACAATGCCCAGACCATGAAGTCTTGGAGTCAAACAGAGCAGGTGTCGAAATGCTGGCTAAGCCATTTTTAAGGGAGGGCTTTGTTATGTAAGTGCTCTGTCCCTCAGTCACCTCACCAAACGTGTGGTTTCCTGGTTACTGCTGCATCACCAAACCCCTTTATCTGCTTTGAAGGAGTCTGATGCGGGGGCAGATTGATGAAGTCATCACACATGGACCTGTAAAGTTGTAACTGGAATAGGTGCTATGAATAGGTGCTATGAAGAGCAAGTTCATGGAACAATGATAGAATCTATGGTCCTCCTCCAGTATCTCCTGGGGATTGGCTCCAGGACCTCCCTCGAATATTAAAATCCAAGGATGTCCAAGTGCGTTGTATAAAAAGGTATACTATTTGCATCGTATCTCCCTGTATATGTTAAATAATGTCTAGATTACCTGTAATACCCAATACAAGGCAAATGAGTTATTATCCATATTGTTTAAGGAATAAAGACAAGAAAAAGTCTGGACCTGTTCAGTTCCGGTGCAGCCATCGTAGGCCTGCCTATGTAGTACACACCAGGAACAACGTAACATTTTCTTGCACTTTTTATTGGATGTGGAACCTGTATATGTGGAGGGCAACGGTGATGAGGGTTGTCAGAGGGAAGGCAGCAAAGAGATCCTGAAAAGTAATGCTTTATTTTAAATTTTTGGTACGGTTGTATTGCTTTCCTTATACATGGTTTTGATACTTTATTTGTACTTTTACTACCCTTTTGTATGTGTTATTTGAACTCCATTTTGGAAGTGAGCAGGACATGGATGACTAAGTTTTTTGAAGTCAGGAATACATTTTTTTTTTACTAAATAGACTTTTGGATCAGTTTTAGGTTTACAGGAAAATTGGGTTGGAAGTGAAGAGAGTTTCTTCACACATCCATTCAGATCTTTTGCTCACTTTTAGTTGGGTTGTTTGTTTTCTTATTGTTGAGATTTTGGATAATAGTCCATTTCAAATATGTGTTTTGCAAATATTTTCTCTCAGTCTGTGGTTTGCTTCTTTGCTTCTCTTGAGAGTGTCTTGTGCAGAGCAGGAGTTTTTAATTTTAATGAAGTCCGGCTTAGTACTTTTCCCTTTCATGGTTTGTGTTATTAGTATTGTATTTAAAATGTCTACAGTCACCTAGATTTTCTCCTGTGTTATCTTCTAGAAGTTTTATAATTTCGCATTTTACATTTAGGTCTGTGACCCATTTTGAGTTAACTTTTGTGGAAAGTCTGTGCCTATATTCATTTATTTTTCCTGCCTGAATGTTCAGTTTTTCTAATACCATTTATTGAAAAGGTTAACGTTTCTCTCTTGAATAGCTTCTACTTTTTTTTCCTCAAAGAGCAGTTGATTGTATTTGTGTTAATCTATTTCTGTTAGGTTTTCTGTTCCATGGATCTGTTCGTTCTGTCACCAATACTCTCTCGATTACTGTAGCTCTATAGTAAGTCTTGGTGTCCGGTAGTGCCAGTCCTCCAACTTTCTCATTTTCCAGTATTATGTTGGAATTCTCAGTCCTATTCTCAGTTTTTAGAGAGGAGAAGGGAAGGAGAACCAGAGGGAGAGAAACATCAGTGTGTGCTTGCCTCTCATGCGCCCCCTACTGGGAACCTGGCTCACATCCCAGGCATGTGCCTTGACTGGGAATCCAATTGGAGACCCTTTGGTTCACAGGCTGGCACTCAAACCACTGAGCCACACTAGTCAGGACTGGAATAATATTTTTATACCTCAGGAGAAAGTACTTGGTAAACATTTTGTATTGAGAATCTTTTCTTTTAATATAGCAGCCATAGTGATCTTTTAAAACATAGGTCAAATTTGTTACTTTTCTGCCCATATTGTTCCAATGGCTTTCCATTATCAGTCAGAGTCAAATTGAAGGTCCTCAAAATGTCTTACATGGCTCTTCAGTCCCCGGCTCTTCTGTTACCTCCCGGACCTCATCTCTTAAGACTCTCCTCCTCAGACTCCTCCATCTGGACACAGTGTCCTTGATCTTGATTGAACACACGGGGCGTACCCTGTCTATGGCCTTAGCAAGACTGTTGCCACTGCCTTGAATGTCTTTCTCCCAGATACCTGCATGGCTAACTCCTTCATTTCTTTTAAGTCTTATTCTAATGCTACCTTTCCAAAGAGGACTCTCTGATCATTTTATTTGAAATTCTTCCTCCCCCAGCCTGTGCACTCTCAATCTGTTACCATGTTCTAAATTTTTTATAGCCGTCATTACTTTTAACATCCTGTATAGTTATTATGTTTATTGTTCTTGCTTATTGCCTCTGTCTGCTAGAATTTAATTCCAAATGACAGGGCTTTTTGTCTGTTTTGCTAACCAATGTGTCTTCAGTTTATAAACAATAGGTTTTTAATAATTATTAATTTTCAAAAATGAATGAGTGAATGAACGAATGAATGATTTGGTGACTGACAGGTGAACACTGGCTTGAAGACAATTCCTCTAAGTTCTAAGATGTTTCATTTCAGTGTCCATATCTATTGTGAAACTAAAAATATTTTGAAACATAACACTGGGGGGGGATGACATCTGCAGAGAGGTGGAGCAGTAAAGGAGGCAAGGCTTTGCTTTTGAAAATCTCACCGAAAACAGGTGTTTCCTGTGGTGACCTTCACTAGCATGGGGAGCATTTGTGTAAGACAACAAGGTATTAGACTGTGCAGGTTGTGGAGTCTCGGAGGTCATGATGATAGTCTAGCAACCTCACAGCTGATGAAACTGGGCCCAAAGAATGAGCGTCCTTGCTCCTATAGCTAGCTAGTGGCAGCCAATCATAGATTTGCTGAGTCTGAATTTACTGTCTTTGGATTCTTTCTTTGCCTATTTCCTTTCTAACATCCCTTTATCCTGACGTCCTGCCTAGCTCCCTTTTCTGTAATTTTCTCCCCTTCTTTTAGCAAATATTTGAATACCTTCTTTCTGCTAGGCATGTGGTTGTTGCTGAGAATACAAAGATAAATGAAACAAGGCCATTGCTCTCCAGTTTTAGCATGAGTATTCAGGGAGCTGGCCCTGACCCTACAGCTGGGGGATCCAGTCCACTAATGCAGAGGGAGCATGGAAGGCCCAGGAGCATTTGACAGGCACCGGAAGGTTCAGAATATTGACACTGACCAAAGGAGGTAGAAGAAAAGCCTTCTGGCTAGGCAGAATAGCGAATGGTGTTTGCCGTTAAGGTGATTTGACCACAAATGGTCCTGGAAATATGTTGCTTTACTTGCTGGTGACTTGCATTTTTCAGGTTAGCCACTGGGGTGCGCAGGAAAACTGAGCAGTGACTCACAGGTGGAAGTTCTTCCAAGGCATCCTTGACGCTGTGTGTACTTTCTGGGAAAAGGTTTTGCCTATGAGGAAGGGTACTGAGGAAAGGTGGTTAGGCTTTAGCTGGAGACATCTAATTACTGGAGTTTAACTACTGTTAAGCTGTTAGTTTATTATTTATGTATTTATAGTGCTCAGTTACATTAGTGGGGAACTTCTGTGCCAGATAACATAATATTTCCAATCCACAGGTCATTGTGTACTCAATCTAAGTACACTTTCAAACATTAAAAGGTGTAGGTTATATAGTACTAGAATTCTTAGTGAGAATGGACCAGTATTTCTTGAGACCAGTAATACTTAGACCAGTATTCCCTCCTTCCTTCCTTCCTTCCTTCCTTCCTTCCTTCCTTCCTTCCTTTTCTTTGTTCTTCTGTTAATGTCATTTTAGGTAAGAGGAGTGAGTTGCTAACATTATGATAGACAAAGACCTTAAAATTTGCAGAATGTGGATAAAGGGATATATGAGGATTATATTGTTTTTGTGACATTTCTGTGAGTCTGAAATTGTTTTATTATAAAAAGTAAAAAAACTGGCCCTGGCTGGTGTAGCTCAGTGGATTGAGCGTGGGCCTGCAAACCAGATGATCGCGGTTTGATTCCCAGTCAGGGCACATGCCTGGGTTGCAGGCCAGTTCCCGGCAGGGGCAAGTTCCCAGCAGGGGATGCATGAGAAGCAACCATACATTGATGTTTCTCTTCCTGTCTCCTTCCCTTCGCCTCTAAAGATAAATAAATAAAATATTTTTTAAAAAAGAAACCATTAAAAAAAGTTAAAAAACTCAAATTCAAATATAGTATCTGCACATAGATTTGTAATGCACTATGATTGCCCACCTTCATGGATTGTAATATATTTTACTTGAACTTAAGGAATGTTGCTCTCCCTTTTATTTTAAAAATGAGAATTTATTACTCCTTCTATATAAGAAATTAAGACAGAGTTAGCTTTTCTATATGTAATAAACTCATCAATTAAGTCCTTTTTCTGCAGTTTTATTTGGAGGTGTCATCTCTCTATAGTCAAAAATCTAATTTTAAGCATAAATTATTCTATATATTAATTTCTGTAAGGAAGATGTTTATAGAGAATTAACTAGCTCCTAGTTCTTTTTTTGAGGTAATAGCTTTATTGAAATATACAGCTCACCATTTAAAGTGTATGATTCAGTGATTTTTAGAATATTCACAGAATTGTACAATTATCACTGTAATAAAATTTAGAATGCTTTTATCAGCCCGAAGAAGAAACCCTGTGAAACTTTAACACTCGTTCCCTATTCTCTCCACCTGCCCCAACCCCAGGCAATCACTAATCCACTTTCTGTCTGTATAGATTTACCTGTTCTGGACATTTCATACAAATGGAATTCTTCAATATGTGGCCTAGTGTAACTGGCTTCTATCTTTATTTCCTATGGAGAAAGGTAGATTGGTCCTCAGGGCCCTACTGTAATCACTGGCTTCCAGAAGGGTTGGTCCTTCAGTGAAGTACTGCTGCTGTGATGGAAAGATCGAGGAGCCAGACAGGGCGGGATTTACAGAGAACACCTGAGGTGATGCTCTCTATACGTGGGAGAACCATTCTTTGAGTTCATTAGTCATCTTGGAATCATTGCAATTGTTTGATTCTTTTCTTTTTCCTTACAAAGGCAGTTGTGCTTTGTACTGTCCTGGCCTTTATTGACCTGGTCGGTAGATTTTGGAATAATCTGTATCTGAATTTCTTTTCTGTAGGCTGTGTTTGAACAGTCTTGTTAATGTGCTGCATTTTCACTTAAAGTTTTCATGTTTAAAGGTTCACAATTACTGTTCACTGATTGTTTTTCTGTTAGAGTAAGGTTCCTTTTGAATCCAATTGAATCCAATTCCTTTTCTCACAATTGAAAGGAGTATCTCAAGGCCGTGGTCCTTAGTCATTTCCCACCTCCTGATCCTGAGCCAGGATTGCAGCTAAGGGCCAATGTGACTTCTCTTGCAGCCCAGCTACTGGCTTCCTTAGGTCTTCTTTTTCTTAACACCCCCTGTCTCCTTTAGTGACTCAGAGCTAGTGATGGTAACTTTCTGGTGGAGCCACTTAGATAAATAGTCACACACATCTTTTGTTAGTTTTTTCCTCATGTTTCTTCAAGTTACCTTTAGCAATTAGGACCTGGTTTACCAGAAGGATTTCCTAGTTTTAAACCAAAGGATTTATACCAGAGCCAAAAAGTTAAACTCTAACAGAAGCTTCGACTAGTATATCCAATGGCTTAATTAGCTATGTTCGGAATTGAACATCTTTCTTTTATTTTTAAAAGAAAAGGAATTAAAAACCCCTATTTAATTACCAAACAATTGAAGTCATTGCAGTGCTATTTAAGAAAGCAAGTGGAAAATTCTCAGGGCTGTGGTGCACACTTTTGGTACATAGGGCCTGTGGGCTTCCTGAAAACAGAGTCAGTTCTTCCTTGAGCACCTCCTCTTGTGCAAAATAAACGGTATTCGCTTGTCAGTTATTCTCCCCGGTCCTGTTCCTGGCTTAGGAAGGGGTTTTGTAGCCTTTTGTCACTTTTCAGCCGTCAGTTTTTCAGCAGTGCCCGCACAGGAGCTGGAATCCCTCTTTGTCTCTTCACTGCAGGAGCATTGTATCCTAGACGGTCTTCCGGCATCTAGGAGGGAAGAAATCTCTCATCTTTCATTGTTCAATGTACTCTATGGTAGCTGTCCATCATCACCTTTCATGTTATGACAGCAAAACAAACTCATTGCAACATGCAGACCCGTCCAAAGCTGTTTCCCTCTCTTCCTTTATGCTTTTCCTGTGAAAACTTAAGTTTATTGTGCATTTTTCCTGTCTCGTAAAACATATGAAACCATATATTGACACTTTTCTATTTTTCTTATCTGTGTGTGTGTGTGTGTGTGTGTGTGAGAGAGAGATAGAGAGAGAGAGAAAGAAATGAGATCATACTGTTTTTGCAAAGTATTATTTTAACTTATTACTTATAGGGGAAAAGTAAAAACCAGCACCTTATTTCCTAAAAGGCAAAACATCTTTTAGTTTTTACTTAGGTTTCTTCAAGTTTCCTTTAGCAAGTAGCATCTGGTTTACCAGGAAGATTTCCTAATTCCAAACTGAAGGATTTATACCAGAACCAAAAAGTTAAAATCTGAAAAAAACTTAGACTAGTATATCTAGTTACTTAAACTTGTTGTGTTCAAAATTGAACATCATCTTTGTTAAACTTTTCTTGTGTTCTCTCAAACCAAACACATGGCTCATGAAAATCTAGAAATTTGGGAATGTAAAGTATTTCTCTTATTTCTTTCCCTTATTTGTTTATCAGTTACCTAGCTCTGGAAAAGTCTGGGGAACCAACTCATAATTTTGAAACTTAAAAATAAAGGAAAATAATCAAGCTTTTACATGTATAAATTATACATATTACCTTAAGATAAATGGATGTTTGATGAAAAGGAAGATTTACCTTATAAAATAGTTTAGTTTGAACGAAGAATGAATTGTAGAATTAGAATGCTATGTTTCACTCTAGGCAGTGGTCATTGAACGGTGCTAACATTAAGGAAAGGCACGACCAGACTTTATGTGCTTGAATATTTTAATTATCTAGATCTAATTTCTAATTTACAGGAAATATTAGGAGCATGTTAAATAGTACTGTGGGGATGCAACCACTAAAATTCAACCTGGGGAACCACAGGATGACAAATGATCCAGTTGCTTCACCGAAGAAATTTAAGGACATGAAGATAGAGAGGGAAGGATGGAGAATTTACAGATGGAAAGAAACTAAGGGGATGTGGCAGTCAGTTGCAATATATTGCCCTCAGTGGGATTTTGAATCAAACAGACATCGTGAAAAGAAATTAACAGATTATTGGGGGAAATGTGAACACTTTGTTGCATGATACTAGGGAAGTTTGTACTGTTTAGAGACGTGCTGAAACGTTCCTGGGTGGAATGACATGCTGCCGAGGTTAACTTTGCAGTAGTTCGTGGTGGGATAGAGTAGGTGGGAATATGGCTGCGATGAGGCTGTGAGTGGGAAACTGCGGAGGCTGGGTGACGGGTATGTGGCAGCTCACTACACCCTTCCCAGTATTTTTGTCGAAATTTTTCATAAGTAAAAATTCTGATAAAGTAATGTTTAGACCTTTTCTAGGGAGCCGGATATTTTGAGTTCCATCTCACAGGTGAAGTCTCCTTTTGCATTAGGTGATAAACGTGTGTTTCACAAACCACAGACATAACTTTTCTTCCCCCCAGTGCATTGAGATGTAACTGACCTATGTGACATTGTTTAAGGTGGACATAGGTTTAAGGTGGACAATATGATTTTATGTATGTATATATTGTGAAATGATTACCACAGTAAGTCCAGTGAGCACCCTTTACCCCACATAGTTATAAACATTTTTCCCTTGTGACGAGAACCTTTAAGATCTACTTTCTTAGCATCTTGAATGGGCGTGCTCCCAAGAAACCACTGCTGTGGGCTCTTCCAGGACCGCGCCAGTCTGTAGATAAATCAGTGTTCTGCTGGTCCTGCCTGAAGTGGACAAAGAGGGACAGTAAAGAGGACGCAGATCTGTAGGCTTCTCTTGGGGTATATAGGGTGACACCCCCAGCAGCAGTTCATGAAGTGGTCTCCTTGCAGTGCCGTTCTATCAAAGAGAATCGGTGGCTTTTCTGTGTAAGTCAGTATTGCCAGTATTTGCTGCTTGTTTCCACCCCAGCAGTTTTGCCCAGCCTTCTAGAAGTGCAGTTGGATGGGTCGTGACCTGGAAGAAAGCTGGCCAGAGTAAGTGGCGCACACAGTCGTTCTGTGAGTTAGCAGTCCCGGACTTGAAGAAGAGCTAACGTGCGCTGGATGTCTGCTCCATGCCAGGTGCTGTGTTTAATCCTGTAACGTGCCTTGGCGGTTGGTTCCATTTTAGGGACCTGTGTGAATTAAGGCTCAGGGACGTTAAGTAACTTCCCGCAGGTTAGGCAGCTGGTAAGTCACGAAACTTGAATTTTAACTTCATCTGTTTTAAAAGTCCTTATTTTTCTGAATTCTACATTCATAGATTTTACTATTAAAGTATTCTCCTCTAAGAACGTATTTCAAGGTAAGATGTGTGGTTTAAGATATATTTTGACAAGTTCTGACTTCCACGGTTTTCTATTAAATGTCTGCTCTTAGAGTGTGTTTTCTGTGTTTGTTTTGAGAGGACTTGAAAAACACCAGTGATCCAATTACATGCTTTGTTTCCAGTGGGTAGGAGGGGGTGGAAATCCTATTGTTCATTAGTTAAAAAAATATAAAGGTGATACGATGAGAATGTGAAGTGATTCTGTGAAACTAATGGGTTCTTCAAGGATTCGCTTTGCTTAGTTATAAATAGACAACAAGAAGGGCAGGTGGAATGAGAGCTTTCCTGGGCCTCGAGTAGGGTGTCTGGGGCGTAGCTGTCTGCTGAGAGGCGTTAGGGCCCATGCAGTCAGTCACAGTCACACAGGGCATCTGGATCTCTTTGTGTTTCAGGCTGCAGTTTCTTGGCTATGTCAGCATCTTTATTGTCTGGGCTCAGAAACCTTTTACTGCACCAAACCAGGAAGGGAAACGGACCAAAGGACTGATCTGTGTTAGTGGTTTCTGATGTTCATTAATAATTTTGAATGAGGAAAATATGCCAACAACGTAATATGAAATAAATTGTAGCTAAAAGGTCATTGTAGTAGTTACAATGATCAGTTTCTTGGGACATTCATTATTGCTACTTGTGATTGACGATTTGTTTTAAAAAATTTGGGTACACAGTATTTTGTAAAAACTTTCTACAAAGACCCACAACAGTGGCTTTAAACTGATCACTTCTAGTTCTAGTCAGGCAGCAGTCCAGGGGTGGGGGGCCTGGGTGGTAGGCAGCTCAGTTCTGGGAGTTCAGCTGGTGTGATGTTCAGGGTGACGACTGCGGTGGTTTTAAAACATGTGCAGTTTCTTTGTTCCTTTTCCCATTGAAATGTCGGAGTCTTTGTCTTCTCCCCTTGGATCTGGTGGGGCACCTGGCTCACCTGTAGCTAGAAGAATGTGGCATTGGTAATCCTACATGACTTTTGAGATTAGGACTGGAAGGTGATGCAGCTTCTGCCTTGTTCTGTGGGACCTCGCCTTTGGAACCCCACATGACTACCCTGAGGCACCATTCTGTCAGGCCACATGTAGAGACCGCCTGTGGGTGATATGGCTTACTCTCCCAAAGGAGGTCCCAGATAATAGCTGACATCAGTCACTAGATCTAAGAGTGAAGGTACCTTTGGATGATTCCAGCCTGCTCCTGTCCAAGCCATTCTAGCTGTTGAGTTTTACCAGCTGAGGCTTAGACATCTTGGAATAAGCTGCATCCCCACCACCTCCGGTGTGGGTTTGAATTTCTGACCTACAGAATTTGTGAGCCTAACGAAATAACCACTTTACACAGTTAAGTTTTGCGATGGTTTGTTATGTAGCAATAGTAACCAGAACAGAGACCCGGGTTCCTCCTGTGGTGTTGCTTTGCCATCTTAAGCTGTTACCCTCACATGGTTCTTAGGTATTTGGCTACCACAGCTGCACTCCAGGCATCTGGTCTGAGGAAGTATGGAAAAAGCACTGTCTTCTTTTCAGGGACACTCCAGGAAAGTACCACAGTCACTTCTGTGCACATCTCATTGGCCAGGACTTAGCCAGAACGTGGCTACATCTAACTTGAGAAAGACTGGGGAAAGTGTATTATTTCTGGTGAGTGTGCACCTACCTGAAAATTAGAGAATCTAAAAAAAATTAGGAAACTTATTTCTTTAACAGGCAAAACTACATGGATGTGGGGAAAGGTATAATTTTAATTTCTGCTACAGTTGTATTGTCTTGATTATGCTACATTCCTTACTTTGTAGTTTGTAAGTGGTATCTATTTCTCTCTGGGAAAAATTTTCATTTCAAAGAGCTTTCAGTAGCGTGTTTGCTGGAAAACACTCTGTTTTGGTTAGGATTTGAATCGGGTAATGATAATCCTGTTTTACAAATTAAAACAAAGCAACAGTGACTTGAGCATTAAGTTTACCTCTCTGTCATGTTAAAGAAGTCCAGCAGGAGGCAGTCCAGGGCTGGCTAAGAATGGTGGTATAGATACTGGCTAATCACTCCATCAGCAGCAGCCCAGACTCTTTTTATCCTGTTCCTGCAGCCCTAGTTGTGAAGGTGCTGCTTGTGGTTCAAGATGCTCGAACTTTATCTGTCAGGTGGGCTTCCCAGCCAGTGGAAAGGAAGAAAGAGGGAAAGAAGGGTAAGAGGTACACCGGGTGCTATTCATAGAAAATTCCTCGAAGTTGCCATGTGACACTTCTGCTTTTGGTTCGTTGACCAGAACTTTGTCGTTTGGCCATGCCTGTGGAGAGGAAGCTGGAACTGTCTAGTTTCAATTCCAGGCCACCGTGTGACCTTATCCAGATCAAGGTTTCTGTGTTACCTCATGAGTCATCAGGAGGCTAAACAACTATTTGGTTTGCCAGAACTTGGGCCACATTATATATTATATAACACAGACTGAAAACGGTTATAAAATGCAGAGTAAGTTTAAGAATGTTTTGATCTACGTTTGTGTTCACATGAGATTTTCAGCTGTTGGTTCCCCAGTATTATAAACACTTGAGTTGGTAGGGGACATCTGATGTTTATGGGCAGACTGCGTGAAGCCGGGTACACAGACTGTCACTGTTTTAGCCTCTGTGCTCAAAGACTTTCCTGAAAAAGAACAATCCCATTTCTAGTATATACATAATAGGGCCATCTGTCATTGTTTCTCGGTAGTGGAAAGTTGCATTGTTTGTGGTTTTGCTTTTCTGAAAGTATACTCTTTTTCTTTTCTTTTCTGCTCCCTGGAAGGATTTTTTCCCCCTTTGCTTTAGAATTGAAAGTGTCTGAATGAATATTTTAGCCACTTCTGGTGCAAGACTGAACTAGTTGTGAGGCATTGATTCATCCCGTACCACATACAGTTGCTGTAGAGCTTTTGTCTTGTTAATACCTCTCTTGAGAAAGAACCATGACTCTTTGTTGTGCTCTGGATAAAGCGACTTTTCTGCCCTCTGTAGTAGGGTTGAAAGATTTAATTCACTATTAATAACTTGGAAATGCAAAGAAAACATTTTCTTTCTTTTTCCAGCTTCTGGAAATGTACCCTTTTAAATGTACCCTTTTTTTGGGTACATTTAAAAAATATTTTGTACATTTATTTCTAGAGAGAGTTTATTTCTAGGAAGAAGGAGAGGGAGAGAAACATTGACGGGTTCCCTCTTGTACACCCTCCACCAGGGACCTGGCACACAACCCAGGCAGGTACCCTGACTAAGACTCGAACTGGCAACCTTTTGGTTTGCAGGCCGCCACTCAGTCCATTGAGCCACCAGCCAGGGTCTTCTTCACTTCTCGTATATTTCATGATTTGGGGGTATTTGCTATGATCCTAGGGCTCACTTGGGAGCTGAAAAGAACAGGCATTGGTTGGTATTAGTACAAGCTTTGAAGTACAAAAGATAATCCAGTTATATTTATTTCATAATCCTCTTTCTTATCTGATCCCTTTGTGATTTTACAAAGTACCCTACATCTGAATAATTTGCAGCTAGCTGAAGTTATTCAGAATTTATGAAATAAAAAGCATTTGTTTTAATTTAAATACATTATTACATGTAGTTTTGACTGTTGGAAAATATTTTTAGCTGTTAGAAATTTATCTTCAAGCTACAATGTCATTTCTTTTACCACAATAAAATATTTGTGGCTCAGAGGTGTATTTTTACAGTTGGTTTGTTTGAATCCAGACCTAATATATGTGAGATTTCAATATTGGTGGCCATGATTACGTTATAGCCCTTGGGTCTTCTCAAGGGCTGTTTCTTATTTCTTCAATTACTGTAATTAAGCCATCTCAGATTTCTCATATATTTAGCTAATAAATATTTATTCTCAATGTTTCCTCATCGATAAATTAGGAATAATAATGGATCTCCACTGTGAAGTTATAAAATGCTTAGGACAGGGCCCGGCACACAGTAAGTGCTATATAAATGTCAAGCATTGTACTTACTATGTCAGAACGCATGAGTGTTTTACGTGTATTAAAAGCTTCTTTATCAGCATTGCCAACTTCTCATAAGGTTCTACCGGTGGAGTCTCCCACCGGCACTGTGAGGGTGCCTATGTTTACCATGAAGAATTAGCTATTAGCAGACTTCCTCGTATGCATCTGTTGTTGTTGGCACATTATCATTTATTTTCTCTCCTTTGCTCTACTGGTCCTGATTTTTGTATGCAATTTATCTACTCATTAATGAAAGTATGGCAACAACAACAAAATGCATTGACTATGCTTTTTTATTTATGTTTTCCTTTTCTAGGGGCTAGAATAGGATGTGTTATTTTTTCATAAAGATAGGTAGTAGGAGGCGTCATAGAATTTGAAAGTTTGGGTACACTCTTCTAACTGTAGACAGTAAAGGTGCATAGAATATTTTAATAAATGCCAGGAAGGATATCTGAGAAGAGCATCCATTTCTTCAAAATTTGCTTTTGGTTTTTAAGAAAAAAATTGGACATGGTAAAAGCCCTGTAGAAAGTTGGTGTGCGGAAATGACCAGCCCACCAAGTTACTCTAGTAGGTAACTTAGGGAGAAGCTCTTTTCTTCTCTGACTTCAGCCGGAGCTGTTTTTTCCTCCCATCTGTTTTATGTTCTGAGTGAGCTGTGGCTGGGTGAATGTGCCCTTGGTTAAGAAACAGGGGAGAAGCCTCCTGGCACCCCAGACACTAGGATGTGTGCCTTTCCATTTGCTCATCAGGGCTCATGGGTGCGGCTGCAGGGAGTGGGGGCGGTCGGGCAGGCTTTCTGGTGTTCAGTTTGGGTCACCTGATGAGTGACTTCTGAAGCCCACTGGGGCCTGCGTGGTGATCCTGTAACTAGCTGCCCCCAAGCTGTAAACTACATTTAAATTAAAAAATTGGGGGTGGGAGGTAATCTTACTACGAAATGAGCCCAGGCTGGATTTATTTTTCCAGTGGTTCCGAGGAGCTGCCTTAGGTGTTCCCCACCCTCCTATCCCTGCTGCTGACTCACCCTGTAGTTTCCATTGACTGGAGAAGTGTAGCTGAACAACCTGGAAATAGACAGTTGAATCCTTGGTCAGAATAAAAGACACCACAGCTGTGTGCAAGGTATTAATAAGAATTCTAGATGTTAGTTATACCTCAATTAAAATAAAAAGAATTCTAGATATCTTTTTTCTTAAAAGTGGCATTTGTTAGATGAGTTTTAGACTATGTGAAAAAATGTATTTGGCTTTGTTCCTTGGACCACCATGACAAATTCATGATACGAGTCAGCACTTATCAAGAAAGACTCTGATTATATTTGAGATAAAAGGGATTAGAACATGCCATGTATATTTACCTATAGAAGCTAGTACCAAAGAGAGACAAAAACTCCCAAGCTCCTATTTTTGTCCTTGTATTGTCTCTTCGTGCCGATTGAGAATTTCTCTATACCTTTTTCTAATCTACAGTATAGAGAAATTTTATGCAGTTTATTTGATAAAGGAATAATTTCCTCAATACCCGACGACATTTTATTTCCGCTTTTCTTTTTCTGGAATTGATAGGGTAAGACATTAAAGCACCTTCTTGTCTTATGTTCCTTTCCAAGTTCCTTGATTTGGGTGACTACATGGGTTTGATTCGTTCCTGTGTCTGTTCCTGTAGAAAGGGCATTAGAAATCTGGGTTAAACCCTACCTAGCTTTGCTGCTTTCTTGTTTAGAGAAACACTGGGCCAGGTTAAGTTCTTTGAAACTTACTTATTTATTTTTAACCAGTAAACCACAGACAATGATATGTAAATACAGTTCTAGGATTGTTGGGAAATTATGCGAAATTCTGTAGTGCATACCGTAGTAACTTTGATGTAGTTTTTATGTTCATTCTAGGTGTTCAATTCATATTCTCAAATTGAATTAGAGTGAGTTTTGCTGAGGACCTGCTATGGCTCCTTGTACTATATCACCTTACTTAATGCTTATAATAATTCTGTGTTTAGGTGTCTATTAAAGTATCTGAAGAGCATGGCTCTACAGATGAGGGACATTGAGTTTCACGGGAGTGCAATCATTTTCTGAAGCTGCGGTTGCCGGCTAGTGTTCATTCCAGGATTTGGACCCGTTTTGTTTAGGTCCCTTGTCCTCCTGCTGACTCCTCAGTCTGTTCCCCATCCCCATCATTCCGACTTGAAATCGAGCAGATGGTTAACCATATAGACTCTTTAAGGTTTAATGGCACCTAATTACTGAAGGAACATATGTTGGCATGTATTTTCTAAATAGGGTACTAGTTGGGACAGGAAATGACATAAAGGTAAGAGAAAATTTGGTTCTTTGAGAAACTAGTAAGTCATAAAATTTCAAAGAAATCTGTGGAATTATATACATTCATTAGAGTTGTTTCTATTTTTATGTGCACTAATGGAGGTGTTAAAAACATCAAAAACTTTGATGTTTTTTTGGAGTATCTTTATTAATTTGAATTTTAAAGTGAATGGTTCTGTTCTCCTGATATATGGCAATTATCATTGTAAAAGTTTTCAAAACTAAAGACTAAAACCCAAAATTATTTAAGGTATTCACAAACACAATAGATTTACCTCATATATAAATAATATAGAATAGCTGTTTATTTATATTCATCTGTTTATGTAGTACCTGTACACATTGGAATGTGTTCTTAATCATACCTCTGAAACTGGAAAAAGCTAAGACTGAAAAAAAATTTTTTAAATAAATTTTTTTCAATTACAGTTATATAATATTATATTAGTTTCAGGTGTACAACTCAGCATTGAGACATTTATATAACTTACAAAGTAACCTCTCTGATAAATCTAGAGTCCGTCTGACATGAAACATAGTTATTACAATATCATTGACTCTGTCCCCTATGCTGTTCTCCCACACCCCCATGACTGTTCTGTAACAACCGATTTGTGCTTCATCTCTTCTCCTTTTTCACCCAGTCGCCCAACTCCCTCACATCTGGCTCCTCTCAAAATGTTCTCTGTGTCAGTGGGTCTGTTTTCTGTTCTGATGGTTTGTTTATATATATACTTTAGGTTTCACATATAAGCCAGATCATAATATTTAAAACTTTAAAAGAACTCTCATTTCTTTAAGTTAGTGTAACAGGTAAAGTAATTGCAGAAACTTCCTGTTCTTACCCATGACGGAGAACAGTTAGATCATATGCAACACTTGGACATGCTAGCGGTGTGCCTGTGATTGGAAGGTTGTGTTTTTAGGATGTGTCAGCAGGAGAAAGTAGATTAAAAGCAGATTCTAAGATTTTGATATTCAATTCTTGGCCAGTTGTGAGAACAGATACCGGTAAATTTTTCTTCTGGGCGGAAGCCAGTACCCCTTTGTTCCCAGCCACCCAGGCAGCCACACAGCCTGGGCACTGACCACTGATGGTAAAGCTTGGGCTGCTCACTGTGGGGAGGGGTGGCACTCACTGTGGGGAGGGGTGGCAGCCAGGGGGTGCTGGGGGAGGCAGCCGGGAATAGGCAGACAAAAAACCCCGTGTGGGCAGAGATCTCTGGTGCCTGTTGTTCTGCACCATGAAGGCCTCAGCTTATGTAGCACATCCTGCCCTTGTCCTGTTTCTGGTTCCTGATGAAGCTAAAACTACCCTGCATTTTCTTCTATGACAGTTAAACTTAAAACAAGGATATCCTCTGAGCAGGGCAGTTTTTTCATATATTCTGTTATTGATTCTCCTTCTAGGGACTCTCTACAGCCTCATCATTTTGTTTCCCAGCCTGGGCAACCATCTGCTAAGTGTGGGCAGTTGTGCCTCCATCCTTCTCTCAACCGCTAGCCCTTCCTGTTTCTCTTCCCCTCATGCCTCCTCCCTCCGCTCTCCTCTCCCCTCTCTCTCCCCTTCTGCAGCCAACAGCCTAGGAGTAAACCTAACCCCACCTGAAGTGGGGGGACTCTGTTTTGTGTCTTGGTTTTTTTTCCCTATCCCTTCCGTAGAGTACCAGAGTATTGAATACATAAAAGAATTTGAAACACTTATTCTCACAGTTATTAGTAATAGTAATATATTGTGAGGGAGGAAAAAACTTTTCTAAGTTCTTCCAGCTGGTCTAATAATCGAATGGACGTGAGACAGATTAACAAGAGAAAATGACCAAATTAATTACATATATACGTGTAGGAACCTGGCATACAGAAGGGAGTCAGAGACCCCACATGGACGAGAGGGTCAGAGTCTTACAGTTAAAATGGGGTGTACAGGACACTCCAGGTTAAGGGTGAGGGTAAGGCACTTTGGGGCTTCAGAGGAGAGGAGGGCTAGTCTTGGGGTGGTAAGAAGAGCAGATGTTCAGTCGTTAGAAGTTTTCCCCATCCTATTGATAGATCACAAAAAATTATTTCTGGGAATAACTCTTGTTATGGGCAGGGCCCTTAATTTAAATTCTTTCAAGGAGAGGAAGGAGTGCAGTGTCTCAGCTGCTTTCAGCTGAAAGTATTTCACATGCCGAAGTGACACGTCTTGTGACAGCCTTTTCATGAAGCCCTTCAACACAAATGCATCTTTGTAAGGATTCCCTCTGGAAATGTGCAGAATGAAATATGAGACATAGCACACCAATCCTCTCTCTGTCTAGCTTCCATTCTTCTCCTGATGAAACTGTTCTTTTTCGATTTGTTGTGCATCTTTTATATATTTTTACTATTTTGCACTTTTCACTTAACTGTGTATCTTAGAATCTTTCTCATTTCACTGTGTGCAGGGTATGTGAACTATATTCCATTCGTCTAGCATTCTAATGACTAACATTTCAATGGCTTCAAATATTTTGCCATAGTAAACGTTCTTGTATGCTAATCCTATATATGCAAGTATTTGCAAGTGGAATTGTTGGTTCAGAAAATACATGCACTTTATTTGGCACAGAAAAGTGCCAAATTGCCCTCAGAAAAGCTTTTGCCTTTGTACATGTCCACCTGTGTCGCGTAGGGTTACCTGCTTCTCTGTGTCAGTTACTGTCACTCTTTATGCCATTATGAACTATTTCGCTTTGCTCCCAGTGCCTGGTGAGAAGTGTGCATGAGCATGTCCCCATATCTTCCTTGGCCATTTGCATTCCTTCCCTCTGCATTGTATGCTCACATCATTTGTAACTGGCGAGGGGCTTTTTTCCCTATGGCTTATGGGAGTTATTCATCTATTTTGGAGATTCTTTTTTTAAAAAATATTTTATTTATCTTTCGAGGGGGAGGGAAGGAGAGAGGGAGAGAAACATCAATGTATGGTTGCCTTTTGTGCGTCCCCTGCTGGGAGTTGGCCTGCAGGGAACTGGCCTGCAACCCAGGCGTGTGCCCTGACTGGGAATCGAACCGCGCTCCTCTGGTTCGCAGGCCCACGCTCAATCCACTGAGCTACACCAGCCAGGGCCTATTTTGGAGATTCTTGATTCTGTCTGTCTGTCTGTCTGTCTGTTTGTCTATCTATCTATCTGGCAGATATTTTCTTTCAATCAGTCATTTTTTAAAACTTCATTTATAGTATTTGCTCTTATTTCAGCTTCTTATCAAATATGTTACCTTTTATATTTTAGTCTCTTTTGGATTTTGTAACTTGTTTTGAAATAATCTCCCTAGCTAAGTATTTTGAATATAAGACAACATTGTTTCTTAATTTTCTTTAATGGTTTTATTTGTTTCTAAAAATTTCTCATTCTCATTTCTGATACTGTATAATTTTCTCATGTACTGTCAGGTAGTACGAATCTCAAGATTTTATTGTTGCTCTGTGCATGAGAGGCATTGTGCGTTACACGCTCATCTTGAAATACTTTTTTTCGGCTATCTTCCTTTCCTTGGCAGATAAGGGTTGTAAAGAGCTTCTTTATGAAGATTACAGTTTAGACATGCCAACGACTCCTTTTCAAATGTGGATTTGAACCATACTTAGTATTTAGCACAAAAGCTGTAGCTTGATTATGCTCTGGTCAAGGAGGGACTATAGCAGAAGTCAATGCCAATTTAATTTAGAGCTAAGTCCTGGTGAATAATGGTTACACAGAAACAAAAGCTAAGAAAATTGTCAACATTAAATTTAAAGTGCTAAAGCCAGTAATAAAAGAGAACCCTAGAACCTTTTTATGCTGTCAATTCTTATAGAAGAGGAAGAATTCTGTTTAAGTCCTGGAGAATCAAACTTTGAAAATGAAAAAAAAAGTCTCTTTCAACCAAAGTTTTTGAGTATTGCTTTGCATCATGCAATAGCATAAGAATTTGCTGTTGCCAAAAGCAGTTACCGTGGAGGCAGAACGATGCTCATTATTGGGAGATCAGCTGTAGGCTTTGCAGTAATGACTATGCTGAGAAGTTTTGGGGAACTCATTCATTCCCTGTCTGGTGAGGCTCGGTGGTTTGAGTGCCAGCTTGTGAACCAGAGGGTTTCTGGTTTGATCAGGGCACATGCTTGCTGGCCAGGTCCCGGATTGGGAGTGCGTGAGTGGCAACCGCACATTGATGTTTCTCTTCCTCTTTTTTCTCTCCTTTCCCCTCTCTCTATAATAAATAAAATTTTTAAAAAGTTACCAGGAAGTCATGTATTCACAGTTATTAATTTAGCAGTGTCTTTTCCCTTGGCAAGATGCAATTTGCTGGTTTTTGGTTGCTGAAAATATGCAGTGATCCTTTTTTGTTCATTGTTTGTTATTTTGGAGTGATTGTTATATAGTTTCTAGTGGGTTCATTCGATGTTTCAGACAAACACAGGAGAGTTGAAGGTACTTGGACTGTGGCTTCTTTAGTATAAGGGTTCTGGTTTTAAGCATTTTTTCATTTCTTCATGCTCAGAAATGAAGTTTTTGTAAAGTAGAGAAACTCCTTCTTTTGACTGCATTATTAGAGAAGGAGTTCTATTCTTCGGTGATGGAGAAAAAAAAGTGGGTTTTGCAAGAAATTTTTTAAATTTAGATTTTATTTATTTTTAGAGAGGGGGAAGGGAAGGAGAGAGGGAGAGAAACATCAGTGTGTGGTTGCCCCTCATGTGCCCCCTACTGGGGACCTGGCCCACAAGCCACGCATGTGTCCTGACTGGGAATCGCACCGGTGACCTTTTGCTTTGCAGTCCAGTCCTCAAACCACTAAGCCGCACCAGCAAGGACTGGACTGTGTTTTAAGACCCCACTTAGGCTGAGGAATCTTAGTCTAGTTCTTAACCTCTCGAAACCTTGGTTTTTACATCTTTGAGAGGAAGATGTACCATCTAACTCAAAGAGTTGTTAAGTTTCAAGTGAAACTAACATGAAGTAAGCGTAAAGGGGTACTTGATAGTGGTGTTCTCCTAAAGAATAATGTTTTGACTGTAAAACTGAACTTTCCCAATCACCTTCCTAGCAGGCATGGTAGGGTGAGTTGAACAAGTCGGGCTGGGTGTTGTTCCCGTTCCAGGGGAATTCTGCCTGGGGTGTCAGAAGAGAGAATGTGATGAGCTAGTTCTGCAGTGAATCCAACATCCTATTGTTTTGCCTCATTGTCAGGAAAGTTAGAGAATCAAAACTCTCTTTTTAAGGGCCTCCATATGAACGACTTTAAGATTAAAAGGAGATGCAGACAATTTAGTTTCTTTTTAGTAATAGCTGTGTATGTGTCCCCTACCAAATAATGGAGGAGGCTGGCTTTGCTAATGTTTGTTTAAAAGGGGGAGTTGACAAGTTTTCAGCCTGCAAGTGGGAGTGTCTAGCAAATGTTTTCCTTTCTACACAGAAAGTTAACAGGACTCTGACACATCAGAGTTTGTACGGAAAGTGTTTAGGGAACGATTGGACAGATTTCTCGCAGAATGATGGGGCAGCTCATGAAAAATGATCAAGACTGGAATGCACAGCTGGTGGGGCTGATGTGCTGCATGGGTCAGTAGTATCACCACTTTCGTGTTCGGAACTGGGAAGGAAAGGCTGCGCTCTCAGTGTCAGTGGTGGGGGGTCAGCAGGCTATGGGGCACCTTTCAGAAATCTGGACAGGTTCCCTACAGAGAACTTTCCTTCTCTTGCAGTGCATAGAATATGCCTTTAAATAATCTCAGTATTATGTGCGTGATGTGGTACTAAGTGGGCTTAACTTTCATTGGGTTTTCTGAAAATCAGTCAGTGTAGGTTATAATAATAATTAATGCCTTTTTGCACATCTGTTTTCCCAATTTTTGTTATTAATTGCATTCTGAGTTATTATGTATTTCAGCCACATTGTACTGTATAAGGTGACCAGAAATTTATATTTTCATTTAAAACTTACTCTATAAATGAAATAATTTCCCAATAGGGGAATGTTTTAAAACTTTATTCAGAAAAATAACTGAATAGTCTGTGAAACCAACTGACTCGGTTTAAATCTCAGGAATGATTTTCCCTTTTGTTGTCATGGCAACAGTGCCCTAAATATAAATCTCAGTGTTAGCCACCACTCACTGAAATGAAATAAAGAACCATTATGAGACTTGTAATTGGGAAATTGGATGGTGCAATCTGGAATACACCCTTTTGAAATAATGGATATTATGGAAACTGGTAAATCACAGTCTCCCCAGACTGAAATTACTCTCTGATTATAAGTTGCTTTCCTGAAAAAGGCCGAGGCCCTCGACGTCCACCTTAAACATTTGGGAGCCTAGGGGTAAAGAGCTTCCCTTGGTGTGCTTGAAGGGACTCCTTGGGGTTTGTCATGGTGAAAAAGATTTGGGTGTTACTGTTAGAAACTTGTGTCAGAGTTTGCGAATTATGTATGTTAGTTAGCTTTAGTAATTGCACCTCACTTGTGAACTTTGGATTATAAAACAGTCGTAGATTATAAACCTCAGATATTACCTCTGTGTTACCTGCCAAATATTTAGCACCTAATGTTTTCAGCATACTTTTGAGCTTCTAGCAATAACCACCATAGACAAACCCTCAATGGTCAAAATAATGCCTTTATAGTTAATTATTTAAGGGAATATGTCATCTATAAGTGGAGGTAAATTATTTGATTAAGTCAGTGTTCTTACTATAGCTCTTTGTAAAGAATTAACCAATGAATGACTGGTTTTTAGAACATAGCTATGTTCTATTTCTTCATGTTTCTTGAAATCTAGGACCCATTTTAATTTATTTTTATGTTTCATTAAAATTTTTTAACTAATCACAATGTATGGACTTTATTTGGATTAAAGCAAATGCACTGTTGAAAAAATTAAATAATTTGAATAATGTGAACACTTACTGGTTCAGAGATAATAATAAAGAATTATTGTTAAATTTTTTGGTGGGGGCCAGTTTTCATTAATTTAGAAAAGAAGAAATAAATTTTATTAACCTTCATATAACATGAGGAGAAGATTTTATGTAGTACATGTAACCAGTTAAATTGAGTGGGAAAGAATAAACTTGTTAGTGTTCATATTATTATGTGATGATTCAAAAATTAATGAAAGCTATTTTTTTGAATTATGAGGCTTTTAAATTAATAATACATTTTAATTTTTTCTGATGATTTTATATTAGGATCCTAGGCTGTATTAATTGGGTGGGAATAATATGAATATTGCCTAGGAAGTAACCTTTACTTCTTTCCATTCTGTTTTCTTTTGGCGGGAGGCTTAGACAAGCTGAAAATGTGATGTGAGGAGTAGCCATGGGCACACAAGTTCCATTGTTTGCATTACTTGTCCAAAGTTCACATCACACAGCAGGGCCGCATTCCTCAGCACCCTGCCTCTAATTGAGGTGTGCTCAGCACTTCTGTTTGGAAGATGACAGTGTCTGGGGGTAATGGAAGCAACTCTGGAGGGAACCACAGTGCTTGGTTTCTGACTATGGCTCTTTCGATCTGAAATTATTAGATCAGGGTTTCTTTTTGGTGGAGAAGCCTGAACCTGGTTGGCTTCTGTCTTGCTGCCCTACTACTTCCTTTCCTTTAAGCCCCGCCTGACTGCCCTGGACAGGGTTGGTCTTTCTCTCATTTGTACTTGCTGACATGGTAAGCAACACATCCCTTTTTTCAGTTGGGATGCTAATCACACCGCCTTCTTGTCAGGTGCCTTCCCTAGGTGATGAGCTCCAGAGAGCAAGGACCAGTGCTCTTTCTGTCCAGTGAGGTCGTCCTAGCACCACTGTGTGTCTGGGCTCATCCAAGGCCCTGCTGGGTGCTGAAATGAAAGAGTAAGTGAGGGAAGTGTAGAAT
The DNA here is from genome assembly GCF_014824575.4 of Sturnira hondurensis. Classification (NCBI taxonomy): domain Eukaryota; kingdom Metazoa; phylum Chordata; class Mammalia; order Chiroptera; family Phyllostomidae; genus Sturnira; species Sturnira hondurensis. The sequence goes on from NW_028081539.1 coordinate 3,855,853, forward strand.
CTTCATTTTGCCAGTAAGGAGGACTAGTAGATTGCATCTCTTTCTTTGTTCTTGCCTTAGTTACTAATTAGAAATTTAGTTTCATTCCGACCTCATCAGGAATGGCAAGGCTGAAAGACATTTAAAGCACCATATTTCACTTTAAGAGATATAGCGGCGTATCGCCTGTATATAGCTAAATAAGCAACTATACATTGTTATTCTGAGTTGAATTGTCCTTTTTGAAACATAATCCACATCATGATGTTTATATGTTGAGTGAGTAATCATAACATTATGATTTCTACTATAGGATAGACAAAGATGAGCGAGGTGTAGATGATGTCCCAAAGGGGCCAACAAATGATTAATAAATATTTTATGGATGATATTGGTTAACAATGATTAATATCATTGATCTTGGCGTAGTAGTTACAAGCAAAGTGTCTGGGGATTTTACATTGGGAATCAAGCAAATTTAACGATTTTAACAAATTCTGCGCATTTATATTCAGATTCAGCAAACATCTGTCTTTTAGATATGTTTCCTGTACTCTTCAGTTTTGTAATACTCGGTGTTAAATCAAGAAGTACCCTAGATGTCTGGGGCATGAAAATGAATTTGTTTATGCACAGGGCAGATGCTGGGCTATGTTTAGGTGTTTTTGTTTGTTTGTTTGTTTCTCCATGATGATGAAGGGAATAGAAAGGGTTTCAAAGAGGTATTTTGGAGAATAAATGCTTATGAAATACAAACTAGGTTGTATAATCCCCTTTCCTGTCCTTTCAAATGTTGGCCTTAAAGTGTAGGCAAGCTCTAAGTTGTGTGCCGTCACTGAGTAGCTTGGCAAAGAACTGAATCTGAACAAACCATTGGATTGTCCCACTAAAGTTCAACAGTTTTTTAAAATCACTGGACCCGTAGTTTTGCAGAGCTTTTATTTTGCTATTTTAAACACTAGGATTTACATTCTTACAGCCACATTATATATACAACCAAATTTTAGAAGTAGACTTGCTGGGAATGTATCTATATTTTTGAGGCTTTGTTTTTTTTGTTGTTTTTTTTAAAAGATTTTTTTAAATTTATCTTTAGATGGGAAGGGAAGGAGAGAAGGAGAGAAATATCAATGTACGGTTGCCTCTCGTGAGTCCCCTGCTGGGAACTGGCCTGCAACCCAGGCATGTGCCCTGACTGAGAATCAAACCGCGATCGTGTGGTTCGCAGGCCCGTGCTCAATCCACTGAGCTACACCAGCCAGGGCTATTTTTGAAGCTTTGGATATTTATTGGCAAATTGTTCTAGAGCAGTGATGTCCAGTAGAAATTTTTATGATGATGGGAACATTTTCTATCTGTACTGTCCAAAATTTTAGCCATTAGCTGCATGTGACTAGTGAGCACTTGAAGTGTGAGTAGGGTGACCAAGGAAATGAATTGTGGATTGACTTTGTTTTAATTAATTTTGGTGTAAATTTAAATGGCCATATGTGTCTAGTGCCTACAATATTGAATAACATAGGTCTAAAAGATTTAAAGCAAATTACATTTCCATTAACAACATATGTATGCGTGTGCGTCTTTTCCCTGTGTCCTTGTCAACATCAATATTTTCTCATAAAATCTTGGCAATTTGATAGGTTAAAAAGTTTGATTTGTGTTATTTTATATTGCTACTATTTTCTAGTGAGTTGTAGTACCAGTGGGTATTACTTTTCAATAGATTACCTGTCTGCATATAGTAAGTTCATCTTTTTATTTCTTATTTCTGTTTTTTTGTATTAATATTAGTAATCTTTGTCTCACAGATACTATTTCCCAGCTGATTTATTTTACATTTTTGTTTATATTTAAATTATTGTAAAGTACATCCATATTTTTAATAAGTAGGACAAGCATTTTCAAAGAAACTTTAGTTCCATTAAAATAGTTTAAGAAGGTTCAGGGATAAAGAAGGAGAAAGAGGAGAGATGAAAAGACCAAAACATGCCTTGCCCCAGGGAGAGAGCAGAGAACACCTGAATTGGTGAGAGAGGAGAGAAGACTACTGGTGGAAAAGAAAGAGGTGTGACACCTTGGACAAGGAGCAGAGGGAGGGAGGAAACAAGGAGGCAGGGAATTGCCTCTTAGAAGCAGGGAGCCGGAGGGCAGTGTAGCTCAGAATGTGAGCTCTAAGTGTTGGGAGGTTATGATTCTCTTTTGAAATAACATGTTGATGAACCAGAACATTCCTTCTTCCTTCTTCTTCCTTCTTAAATCATAGCAAGCCTTCTCTGTTTCGTGTCTGTAGTAACTGCAAGGAGTATCACTCTCCAGTAAATATCTAGCTGGGGTATTTTTTTGAAAACCAGACAATTCACAATTAGAAGTTCAGGAGAGAAGCCGCATGGTTAGTAATTAAACCAGAGTTCACTTTAAATCAAAGGACCAGAATATAAGCCCTTCCTTTTACCTCAACTTTAAACAACTTGCTGAATAATTGTGGACAGTTTTTTTTGACTTTGTATGAGTCTTGATTTCCCATTCTGTAAAGTGGGAATGAAACTACCCATTCAGGGCAAGGACTCAATGGAGGCTGTCAGGTCTAGATTAGACATCTGTGTGTTGCTGGTGGTGGTGATGGGGGATCGTGCCACAGAAGGCATGGAGGGCGTTTGTGTGATGCTGTAATCATGTTGGCAAGTGCAGCACTGGGAAGAGACCAGTCTGATGGCTCTGGAGCCCTTCTTACAAGTAGCCTGAAGTTGCCAGAACGCAACAAGGAAATTCAAATGCACTAAACAGTATTTTTGAATACCTTATTTTTGTTTACATGCATAATCACAATGAAAGTCTATTACTAGATTTTACCAACCTTGTTTTATCTTTTTTTCCCTTCCAGATGAACGGGACAAAGTTCAAAAGAAAACGTTTACAAAATGGATAAATCAGCATCTCATGAAGGTCAGTTTTGTATTTCAATTGGAGTTGTTTTGCATACTTCATTGTGCAGCAGTTATTCATCGTATAGCTCTGAAGCACAGCTTTTTAAATCGACTTCCAAGTTTGAATTCTAGAGCATTTCCCATGCATTTTAGCTATCTCTGATGATTTGGTGTGTGGCCTGTGGGTAATGACGGAGGTGGGACTATACGTACCCAGTGATTACGGTGCATTCTGTGATATTAGTAAAACCTACTGTTGGAGCCTAAAAAATCTAAGCTAGTTAAGAAACATGTAAATAGTTATATGTGAGAGCATGGAAAAACTCCAATTCTCAGTGAGATTTTTTTTCAAGATTCAAACCAAGTTCTGGCATCAGATTTATGTGGACAGCAGAGGGTTAGATGAGAATAAACGTGGGTTGTAGAGACGGAATTCGACGCCTTTTACGTCTCATGCTTAGTTTGACCCAGAAAGTGGCATCTACGTATACATTTCTCTGTCTACAGTTAATAGCTGTGGTTCTTAAAATAATATTTATTTGTGTGCTATGGGTCATATGATATAAGCTTTCCAGAAAAATACACATGTACCCAGAATTTAAATACAATTCCATGGAGTTATGGGATCCCACTGAAGCCCTTCTCTGAATCTCAGCGAAAGAACCCATGGGACATCACAATATTAGTTACTTTTTTCTATGAACAGTCAAAAATTGGAAATAGGTAATGTCTTAAGTCTGTTCTTTGGGACTAGGAAGAGGTTTACTATATAGAAACAGTATTTAGAATGTGGTTATATTGTTAAGCTAGTCTACAAGTCCTAGTTAAACCATCATGTAGCCTAGTGGGATCAATGCAGTCAATAACCTTCTATAAGTTATTCTCACTGTAGGGGACATATTAGAGTTTCCTGAGAGGTGTTTTGGCTCCCTCCCTCTCACCACCCATTGACATACCCTTTTCCTGCATTCTGATACATTCTTCCAGTGATTCCTAATCAGGAATCACTTCTGCAGGGTGCTTCTGTTAATGCTAGGAGTTAAACCCTCTGGTGTTTTGGCAAGATCCTCAGCTTTTGTGAGGAAGTGTGCTGTGAATACCACCGAAGAATAGCAGCAGTTTACCTGCTCTCTTCTGAGCTCTTGTTTCATCTTACGTGGGATGGGGACGGGCTGCTGTGAGCATAGTGATGTAGGTGTTTGGAGCAGAAAGCTCCGACAGAACTTTCCCATTTCAGAGGCGCATCCAATGGAAAAAAGGTTTTTGATGAAGAGGTGCCCTTGTGGTGGCTGGGTATCCGGGGGTGGGTCACAGAGTGTGGCCCCGTGTCTTCTGGAGTGTAATTGTTATGGTTTCAGGCTGGTGATCAAGTCAACTGGCAGTGTATTACTCCCTCCTAGGGCCCACTGCAGTGCTGGTGAGAGTGTTCTTACACGGTGTTGCACACTCAGTCATTCGATCGTTCCCGCAACCCTCCAAGGTGGTTTACTTTAGTAGTTGCATAAGGATTCAAATCCTGATTTACCTGGCATGCGTGACCTCTTTTTTCTTGTTTCAATTTTTATTCTGAAATGTAAAGCTCTTTTAAATTAGAGTTGAGATGCAATATTATATTAGTGTCAAGTGTATAGCCTAGTGATTTAACATTTATATTAACTTACAGGGTTATCACAATGAAAAGTTTAGTAACTGTCTCTCACCATACAAAGTTATCGATATTATTGACTATACTCCCTATGCTGTGTCTGACATCCTTGTGACTTGCTTGTAAGTTTATCCCTCTGACCCCCTTCACCTTTTTGCTTATCCTCCCATTGCTGGATACTCTGGCAACTATTAGTGTTTCTGTATCTAGAAGCCTATTTTATTTTTTCTTTTGTTTGGTGTTTTAGATTTCACATGTAAGTGAAATGATACAGCATTTGTCTTTCTCTGACTCATTTTACTTAGCATAATACCCTCTAAGTCAATCCATGTTGTTGCAAGTAGCAAGGTTTCATTTCTTTTTCATGGCCGAGTAATATTCCTACACACCCACTATACGCTTGTATGCACACACCCAGAAATACGCCATTTTCTATCTGTTCATTTATTGATGGGCACCTAGGTTGCTTCTGTATCATGGCTATTGTAAATACTGTTGCTGCAAGCGTGGGGTGCGTAACTCTTTCCCAGGTAGTGTTTCATTTCCTTCACATTATTGCCCAGAAGTGGAATTTCTGGGTCCTTCTTTGTCTCATTTTTTTAATCTTCTGTTTTAAAGTCTGTTTTGTCTGGTATAAGTATTGCTGCTCCAGCTTTTTTTTAAACTCATTTCCATTTTCATGAAGTGTCTTTTTTCATCCCTTTGATTTCAGTCTGTGTGTGTCCATGACCTCTTTTTTTAAAAAATAAAATAACAAATCTCAGAGATGTAAGTCTTAACCCTGCTGTGGCAGAGAAAGAGTTGGGAAAACATTTTAGGCACCTCAGCCAATTGATAGCTGCCAGTGCAACTGGGTCGGGTGGAGTCACATTGGTTCCTCTGCTTCTTGAAGTGTGTTGTAGGCCAGAATTAAAGTGAGCTCTTATTAAATGAGGAGCCACTTTAGGGAGGGGGAAAGTTGGACAATCTAGCCTTTGGCTAACTCCCACTGCTAGCTGCTTATGTTTTTGTTTTGTTCTAAAATCAGCTCCAAGTAGCCTTTTCTTATAATCTTAAGACTTATATGGTGAAATTAATGGCATAAAACTCAAGTATGTGAGAACATAGTTTTTTTTAAGATTTTATTTATTTATCTTTAGAAAGGAGGGGAAGGAGAGAGGGAGAGAAATATCAATGTATGGTTGCCTCCCGTGCATCCCTTGCTGGGAACTGGCCTGCAACCCAGGCATGTGCCCTGACTGGGATTCGAACCAGGATCATGTGGTTTGCAGGCCCACACTCAATCCACTGAGCTACACCAGCCAGGGCAAGAACATAGTTTTAGATCTTTCATTCTTTTATGTCTAGAAGTTATAGCATTAGCCTCAAGTGAAGAAAAATAATTAACTACCCCAAACATTTCGGGCACCGAAGTTTACTAGTTAAGCAGAGTAAGCGCGGGCTCCGTGCACTTGTTTCCGGGTCCCGCCCAAGTGGCAGTGGGAGGGTTGTCAGCCTCATCTTGTCTCACTGACAGGAATGCTGGGCACAGCTGTTGGAAGTGGCTGGTCATAACCCAATGAGTGGAAAATATAAAATACATGTGTGAATTTTAGATAAAAAGTCAATGTTAGAAATATTCATTCTTTTTTGATTTTTCTCATATTCTCTTGAAATATTGAACATATTCATGGAGAAACCAGGAAAGGAGAAAAGCAGGTTTCTTATCTCTCTTGCCTTACCATATTCCTTTTCAATTAATTAAAAGTATGTTATTTGAAGTTTTCAATAAAAAGGGATCTTGACATATGTGAATGTTAAGGGGAAGGGTGACCATAAAAAGCAAGTCAATAAAATGAAGGAATGATTGATGGATAAGGAGAAAATAAAGTGGGAATGAAATAATTTGGATAAGATTTAAACAATTCTATTTGTATTCTCTGTTTTGTTAGTTTTAACTATAGTCACGAAGTAGTCCTTAAAGCATGGGGGAAGGAGGGAGGGAAAGGGAGCTTCCAAGAGAGAAGAGAGAGGAGATGAGGGGGGGCAAGAGGGGGGAAAACGGGGATGAATAGCTGCCTTGTGCACCAAGGGCACTTCCCTCACAGCCCTCCCTGGAGGGGGCGGTCCTGAGAGGCCAGGGCCTGGGGACTCTGCCCTTGGCCCAGCTGCCTGGGAGTGCTGACTCACACTAGGGCCGCATTCTCCATCTCTTGAAATAATTCTTTATTAAAAAGATTTTATTTATTTATTTTTAGAGAGAGGGGAAGGAAGGAAGAGAGAGAGGGAGAGAAATATCAATTGTGGTTATCTCTCATGTGGCCCCCACTGGGGGCTTGACCTGCAATGCAGATGTGTGCCCTGACTGGGAATCAAAGCCCACTGAGCTACACCAGCCAGGGCTGAAATAATCTTAAAATTTTCCCCTTTCTAAATAATTAATTCATTTTATTTATTTTAATTTAGTATCATTTAATTGTTTCTTTTTTTCCCCCCTTCATCCTAGTTAAGGCTCCAAGGGGAACAGCTTGGTAGTTCTGCTCATTTGGGCAGTGAGGTGACTGGGAAGTTCATCCCAGAACAGAGGTTTCTTCACTGCATTTTCTTTTTTATTTCCTAAATAGTCTATTCCGCTAACTCGGACCGCACTGTCTTTCAGAGAAGAGTGTCTCTCACAGGGTTACCAGTCTGCGACACGTAGGCCAAAGGTGGACCCCAGTGAGTCTGGGGCAGACAGGAAGTGGTAGCTTTGCACTTTATTATTTGTACGACATTAATCCCCTTTGTCTTGCATCTGTAAAGTCATGGTAATGATAGGTTACTGTGAGGATATAAATGGCATAATCTATCTGAGCGTAAAGCGTGGTACTTTGTATATTGTAGTTACTCAGTAAGTGAGAGCTGTGGTGTAGAGCGGATGGACTTGGGCGGCTTCAGACAAAGTAGCGAAGTGGGCGTAAGTCGTCCTTGGCGCCCTTCTGCTTCTGTTTTCCAAATCCCTTTTCTTAGCTCAGTGCTCTCCGTAGTTTATTCATTTTAGGAAAAGCTGGGGTTTTGAGGTTCAGAATCTATTAAGGTGGACTGGCCCGTTGCCCCCTTGCCTTCGAGTCCTGCTGAGATACTGAAGAATTGCTTGAGTTCCCCTCTCTCCCTGCATCCCCTCCCTAGACATTCATAGGTTGATCTCGGTGCCCCCAAACCTATTTTGCTTGCTGCTCTTTTCCCACACACTCTCCTCACAGAAAGGGAGTCAGCGAGACCCTGAAGATTCTGAAGGTTCTGAAAGGTTGGCAGCTTTTGGTCCTCAGTTGCAATTTCACTTAGCGTCATACTGTGGGGAGGGCATCTTCCAAAGCCTCCCGTTAGCTTCCCTTATTTAACAGAAGGGGAGACTCGCCACAGCTGCTCATTGGAAGAGCTGCCCTAGTGGTCACAAAACAAGAGTAAGGGTTGGGGTGAGGGGCTGTGCAGAGTTTGATTTCTCTGTGCGCTGTAGGATGTTGCCTGTCTGCTAGCAGGTTCCCCTTGGCTATGAGGTTGTGTTTACTTTTCTCTACCTCATAGTTTCAACTATGTGCTAATTAATTCCCATGATTTAGGAAGTTATGATTTATGCAGCTATAAAACAGCACATACCCAGTGCCTCGGGGATGAATCTGGCATGGTCAATTTTAAAGGATTTTATGACAGAGAAAAGCAAATATTGTGGAGTTTTAAATGGTTACTCAAGTTACTGTTGTGTCCATATGTGTAAACATTGGTTCCTTAAAGTATATTGGTTAGGATTTTTTAATATAGCTTTCTCTCCAGAAAAAAATTATTGTAGCCTTATTTAAAATTTATCAGAGCTAAAATTACATTTGTTTAAAGTGAACAGATTGCTTAATTAAAGCTTATATTTGTTGGTGAGCAGATGTCTCTGGCTTCTTCCCAAGTGTGTTTAAATTTTAGTGTCTGGTATTTCAGTTGTATGACTAAGCCTGACCTTAAACTGGTTGTTCTGGCGAGAATGTCTTCCTTTTGATTCATCATTCCTCAGCGTCCTTTTAAGACTAAAGCTCAGTTAACACATTCAAGTCTGCTGCCTCTACAGGTCTCTTTGCACGTGGGTAGACCAGGTGTCGCCTTGCAGGTTGTGATTGCTGGGGAAACCATTGGTGTCAGTAACATTCATGTATTATTCTTTTTTTTTAGTCTCTAACTATCTTTAATGTTCACATAAAGGTATTCAGCAATTGTACCTTATACACATGGATATACTTAATGTAGGCCAAGAAGTCAAATATGCTGACATAATTTACAAAAATGAAGGTGCTTAGCTAAATATATTGATAATGATATTTTTGCAAAAGAAATTAAAAGAGAAAATAAACTGCAGATATTCTCTGTGCTATAGGTAATTTCCCTACATTAAGAGTATCCACTGAATTATATAGGAATTCGCCTTTTTAAAATTTATTTAATTATTTTTCAAGTACAGTTTTCTGTCTATTACTCCCATCCCATCCCCCCCCCACCCCGTGCTCTCCCTCCCTCCCATTTCCACCCTTCTCAGTTGTTGTCCATGTATCCTTTATATTTGTTCCTCTAAATCCCTCCCCTCTTTCCCCTGAAATTCCCTCCCCTCTCCCGTCTGGTCGCTGTCCCCCTGTTCTCTAGCATGATTTTAATTACTAAAACATGAGCTGATCGTTTTTAAAAATACCTATGACTTTAGTGAGCTAAATTTTACCCAGAGAAATTTCCAAACTTTAAAGTTGATGACAGTCTTTTATTATTTTATACCCATTCTACCTGATGCATTGTATAAACTAGGGGGGTCTTATAAAACTGCTTAGTTTTTGTTACTACTGGTCACATGAATTCTGCCTCGGGGTCTAGAAACTGGTAAGATGGTGATGTAAGAGATGGCACCTAAGATTTAAGTACCTGTGATGGGGCTTTCGCCTTGTTCTCAGAAGAAAGAAGGAAACCCTCTATTTTCTGAAGCACTTTAAGGATCCGAAAGAAGATTCCTGCTTAATTGTTTCCTTGGATGCAGAATTAGAACTTAAGACATGATCTACAGGCTATATTCAAAAAGAATACTTTAAGGAGATAAGTGATTTTTAGGAGAAGATGGGAGTCTGAAGAAGTCCATATGATGTGAGTTCCTTGTGTTGGACCCATGTAGGTGGCAATAGATAGTGGAAGCATATTGTTCAGCACTGACTAGCTATACCGTACATTTTTTTCTTTAACATTGTGTAATAGGATATCTGGCCTAAATTTTTATTTTTTTGATACCGAAATGCATTTGGAGAGAAAGAGGCCCTGGGTTCCAATATTGAACCACACCCTGCTTATTAGTAACTTGCTTGATGACCACATGGGAGACACCCAACTGACTGTCAGATTTTTTGTGTGTTCATCATATCTTCGAAAGGCTTAATTTTCTCACGGCACAGATATCCTTTCCCCACATTATAAAGTCAACGACTTCATGGCTCCACTGAATCAGTCACACTGTTCTTTATTTTCTGATTTGGTGTCTGGAAGGAAATGTAAATCCCCAAGCTGAGAACATGGTGATAACGTTTAGGGAATAGATAGAAAGCTCTGTTTGCTCTGTGTTCTTGGCCATTGCAGCTTACCGAGTAATTTTACATCTGTGGGCACCGATGAAATAGAAGGACTCTGGAAACATTGACTTTATAAAGGGCTAATGAAAATCCCTGTTCAGAAAGTATAATGCAGTGTTTTCATTCTTCAAATCTGCAGATAAAATGTATATTTTGAAGACTTCAGACTTACATGAGTGGTTCTGAAACTTGAGCTGCATCAGATTCACTTGGAGGGCTTGTTAACAATAGGTTGCTGGACTGCACCCTAAGAGTTTCTGATTCATTAGATCTGGAGTGGAGCCTGAAAATTTCCATTTCTAACAAGTTCCAGGAAATTGTGTTTCTAACAAAATGCTGGTGCTGCTGAACCAGGGCCACGTTTGTAGAGCCCCTGATATAGAGAAATGGATAAATATTATAATTAACCATCAGTTTCATTTGGTATAACCAATAAGTATTCTAATATGGTTTAGAAAATAAAAGGAACTATATTTTGTTGTGCCCCTGTAGTATGCCAGGTACTTTACAATATCGACACCAATATTTATAATAGTAGCTGCTAATATTGTCAGTAACCATGTGCCAGCATCTGTTACTTTTTATGTCTTAAGGTACTTAATTCTCACAACAATCTTTAAAAAAATTTTTATTGTATTTTTTCCATTACCGTTTAATCCCCTTATTCTCCCCTTCCCCTTGCAATCATCACACTGTTGTCCACGTCCGTGAGTCCTTTTTCCTTTTTTGCTCAATCCCTCCACCCACTCACCTCGCCCATGCTTAGCTGTTGTCCTGCTCTCTATGAGCCTGTCTCTATTTAGCTTGTTAGTTCAGTTTGTTCATTAGATTCCACATATGAGTGAAATCATATGGTATTTGTCTTTCTCTGACTGGCTTATTTCACTCAGCATAATGTTCTCCAGGTCCATCTGTGCTGCCTCAAATGGTAAAGTTTTCTTCTTTTTTTATAGCTGACTTATTCCATTGTGTAAATGTCCCATAGTAGTTTTATGTGCTTTTCTACTGATAGACACTGGGACTGCTTCCATACCTTGGTGATTGTAAATAATGCTGCAATGACCCTAGGGATGCTTTTGTTCTTTCGAATTAGTGCTTTGGGTGTCTTACAACAATCTTTGTATACAGGTACTGACTAGTGTTTTTATCCCTGTGTTACAGATGATGAAACTAATGCACAGAGAGGCTCCATAATTTCCCAAGGCCATTCAGCTAGTAATTCTCAGGGTTTGTGTAGAAAATAAGGCTAAGATAGATTGCACAGTTTTTTTTATATATTGGACAACAGTCTAAGGAAGAAGTGAAAATTACATCCCAGTCAACCTGACTCTAGATGTTTTGCTCTCTCTACTACACTAAATTGTTAAGGATAAATTTCAGGTTGCATGATTAAAGATGGAAGAGAGAAGCTGAGCTAGATATGTGGACATTGGTCTGATTTCTTTACAAATGTGATTTGACATTTAAGTTATTTCTCTTATGGTAGAAGATAGTGTATGTAGTAGAGGAAGGGTTAAAACCTTTTTAGGGGAAATGTCTGATTCAAGACTCAAAGTTTAGAATTTAGAAGTAGATCTTGAAATACGGCTTTTATAAATGTGAAAAAATAGTTCATTTTGTAATCTAGATAATTCTAAGATAGTATGAGCTATATAGAAGAGTGTAGAGTTACTCTGTAGACAAACAGTCACTTGGGATTGAAGAATTCTGAATGTCTTCTTATCATGAAGAATAATAATTTCTTGGTGATGAATTTCTCATCAGAAAAGAACCACCAGCTAACTCAGACTAATACCATACCTGAGTTAGGCATGCCTTCGACAGGACTATATTGAACTCCTGGTATAACCTGGGCGGTGTCTGAAACACAGTTGGGGAAGTTCTCTGTTTTCATGCAGCTTGTTGTTTGGTTGGAGATATTAAAAACACCCATGTGTAAAACTATTACATAGATATGCAGGTTAGCATAGGCTATCGTGCCAGAATGAATGGCTCTGAGGAGTCCGGGACCCTGCCGGCCAGGGAAAATGACTTCAGCGGGGCGTGGAGGAGGGGGCGTGACAGGAGTGGGTGGGTGGGCCCGGTGGGTAGGACGTGCTTGGACTGTGGAGGTTGCTGGAAGAAGATCAGGTTGGGTAGGAAGTGGGGAAGCCGGGTAAGAAATAGATGGGATTGGTTAAGAAATAGATGTGACTGGTTAGCCTAGGGTATTGTCGGAAGTTTCTGTGGGCAAGAGCGACATAAATAACTGACATTTCAGAAAGAACCTTGAATTTCATTCATAGATAGTCATTAAGGAACTAAATGTAAATGCTCTGACACATCTTCACATAATAATAGCTACATGTTTGCTAAATGAGAACCTACAGAGAGATGACTACAGGCTTACTCCAGGGGGCTGTCTTAATTTTTCCCTTTACTGTGTAGCAGATACTTGGATGAATCAGAGAAGGCACGCTGACCTGTATCTGTAGCATAGCGGGAGGTCTGGAGTCACAGTAATTCGTGCAGTGAGACCTGGGGGGTTTATGGGCCTCAGATCTACAGCAGCGAAACATCTGAATGCAGGCTCAGGATGTCTAAATAAAGCTGAGAGTCCACAGCTCTTTCTGCTGTTCACGCCACACCCAGAATGCTTTGGTTAGTCTTTGACGATGCACTGTAAGTGGATGTGTCCAGAAGGAGGCAACCATGAGGATGAGGGTCTGGAAACAATCTCTCAGATGAGGAATGGTAGAAACAAGCGGGGAGGTTAGCTTTGAGAAGAGAGGGTTAAGGAGAAACATGATGGGTGTTTTCTGTTTATTGATATAGCAGTCATATAAGAAAAAGTGCAGTTTTGGGTTTATTTGATCCAAAGAGAAGATTGCTGGATAATTTCCAGGTCCTAAGCTCATATAAAAAAATATCTACAAACACCCTCAGGGCAGAGTCCAGTTTGGGGTCAGGTATTGCATTTAGTTGTCACGTTGTCTCTTTAACCTGCTTTAATCAGGAACGGTTTTGTAGCCTTTTTACAGACTTTATGACATTAACATTTTTGAAGAACACAGAACAAGGGTTTATTTACACAGAATGGAAGGTGAATTAATAGCAAAATATATTTTAGACTTGAGGTTATTATATGACAAGTAGACAAACTCTTCTTTCCTATTAGAATCATTTAAACAATTACAAGTGATTTTATTATTTGTTGATAGAATACCAACAAAAAACAGTCTGAACTACCTTTTCAGACTAAGAACACCAAGATTTTACTCAGTATTTTCACCAGATAACTTGAGTTCCACTTACAGTCAGTCATAACTTTTCTTCTTTTTGATTTTCTTATTCATTATTGCCCTTATTGCTTACTTCCTCATCACTACCATCTATTGAATGTTCACTATGTGCTAGATCCTGACCTAGACACATGACAAATGTGATCTGATTTAACCCTCCTTTCGAAGTGGAGCCCCGGGAGCCCCCGGGGGAGAGTTCATCTGCCCATCAGGAAGCAGCTAGAATGTGGCAGGGCGAATATTTAGTCATTGGTTCTCTGGTTCTACAGAAAAACTGGATCGTATTACCATATCTTGCATAATAGAAAGACACAGAGCTAAGGAATGATCAAAAAGAAATAAATATCCTGGCCTGGTAGCTCAGTTGGTTAGAATGTTGACCTGATATGCCAAGATTGTGAGTTTGATCCGCCATCAGGGCACATTCAATGAACCAGTGAATGAATAAGTAAGTGGAACAACAAATTGATGTTTCTCTCTCCTCTCTCTTGCTGTCACTCTCAAGTCAATGAAAAAAAAGTTTAAAAAGGGAAAAAAAAGAAACGAAGACACAGAAGTGACGGGTGGGGGGAGAAAAGCAGTGTGTCATTTTACTCAGTTCTGCTTTCCCTCAGCGTTATTCTACATACGTTAAGCCTCGTTTGTCTCAGCCTCATTATATGGTCATAAATTTTTATTTACATTCTTTTCTATTCAGTATATTTTACCAGAATTTAGAAACGTAGATCAAAGCGAATGAAGAACTCAAGCAGCATTCCTGAAGGTCATTGTTTAGCTGGAGAAAGGGCACTGACTAAGGCATTTTCAAAGATGAAAGACATTACTTTCCGATCAGTGGTTTTAAATCATGTGTAGGCCTTCACATCAGAAGTGTCTTCCTTCTGTAGTAGGTTGATTAAAGCAGACCACTGGCTCGTTATTTAATACTAGACTTTAAACTAGGGAGCGGGGCTGTGTCTGACTTAGCAAACAGTACATCCCTGGCACCTAACCCCGCTCCTTTCTCAGACCATACTAAGAAATTTGTTGTTTAATGGGTGAGTGTGAAACCAAATGAAGCTTCCCCCTAGTGTATGATATAGAACTAAATCCACGATGATGGGGGAATGGGGGCGTGGTTTTGGTAGGAGTCACAAAAAAAGTTAGTCTGGAGGAAAAATAAATTTATGACATCTTCCTTTTTTTAAAGCTGGAAAGACCTCTTTCATAATAGGCGTAGAGACCGAGGCCCCAAGTCAAACAGGTCATGGTTGGCAGGGCCAGCCGGAGGGCCCCTTCTTCCTACCCCTTTCCACTGTTTCTTGTTTCTCCATTTGCGGCCAGGGAGTGAAGAGTTTACTCGTGTTCATAAAAGGGATTAAATTATTGATCTGAGTTTACTAATTAACTTCGTTCTACTTGTCCACTATATTTTCATCCGTTCAGAATGCAGAAGAATATTATTTGCTCTGGCTAGATTCTTCTCACTTGGAAATTCTCTAATAATATGTTAAAATTAGTAGATTCTATGTAGTCTTAGTGCATGTAGGGGGACAAAAATATTTTTCTTCTGCCCTTCTGGGTTTTTGACTGGGCTTTATTACAAAAGACAGATTAACAAGAGAAAAACATAAACTACACTTCATAAAATTTCGTGTGATATGGGAGCCTTCACAAGGAAATAAAGATCGGAAGGCGTGGTGAAACCTTAGTGTTTTTACACTGGATTTGATTAAGAGTGAAAGTGATGGAAAATGTGAAGGACGAAAGGGTGTAGACAGGGCGGTGGACTGGGAGAAACTCAGCAAGGCCTGTTTGGGTGCTTTTCAGAGTCTCTCCACCTTCAGAGATAAGGGCGCTCCTGTCCTCTAGGTACAGGGAGGACACTGCTTACAACAGGGTCCGAGGACCTGCTGCCAGAGGGGGTTAGGGTGGAGGCACAGAGGCCTTCCAGCATCTGTTCTTTCCCAAATTCCTTCCGCTTAAAATATTTACTGTGTCAAGGTGCCATATTTTGAGATAGAGTGTCCTGAACCCCATCACGAGGATGCAATTAGGTTTCTTTGAAGATACTTTCTAAAATACTTCTTTCCATAAAAGCCAACGGAACTCCAGACCCTGGTCAGAGTTTCTGTACTGCAGATCTGAGGGAAAATTCAGAGATTGGTTTTAAAGGGGGCTGACAGAGGAAGACAAGCAGCAAAGGACGTGGGAGCCAGAGCTTGGAGAGGGATGAGGGAGCTGTGCTCTGCAGGGAGACAATCTGATAATGAAAGTGGTCGGGGTGTCAAGGGCAGTGCTAGGTCACGTTGAACTTGCTGGGAGTTTGGAAACTGTTACCCATATATAACAGAACCATTGGATCTTAACATAATAGAGAAGAAATTTCTGTGTAGAGAAGAAAAGAGAAGGGGGGTGACCTCGAAGGTGTTGAAACTGGGAAAACTGTTGCATACTTCTAAAAATGCTGAAATAAATGCCTGATGGCTCTGCACTGTTGGTTTACATTGCTAACATGTTCCAGCATTGGTGTTTGCTTAAAGAATTTCTTGCCAAAATTGTTCAAATACTCTTGTTTGTGATTTTTTTAAGCTCGTGGAAATACAGTACCATTTTTCAAATAAAATTTAAGGAGCCCATAAGATCTATTATAAAGTCAGTTTTGCTACTACATATGGACAGAGTCCTTGAGATTCAAATGGGGGCTTCTGCAAGTCATTTTTAGAGGCCTGGGTTTCTCTATAGGGTTGAAATATGTTATAACGCTGGACTTGTTTTCAGACTAATGCATTAACCTTATTTAGTGCATACCCTGTTTACAGAGGTAAGTCCCAAGATCAAGGAGCCATAACACCCTAGAGAAGAAAGAATGGTCCCCCTGACCATCCCTCAGTGGGCTTTTTCCAAACTTCACTCCCTTTCTCTGTCTATTCTTTAGAGTCACCCCCTCTTCTTTTCTCCAGGGGCCAAGGGACATGTGTGTCCTCCTAAGACACTCTTTTTTTCCAGCCTGTTCGGGTTCCATTTTGGATTCTCATGGCAGCTGGTCTCATATAGGGTCAGAGGCACAGCTTGATGGGAAACTCTGATGGGAACCTAAGTCACTGAAGTCTGTAAACGATAGAGCACTCTAGCCATCCCCCTGGAAATCTCGGTTGGTGCAGACAGATTCAAGAAGAGTCAGTCATGGATAAGAAGACCAGCATGGAAGTAAGCTAGAATGCTTACTTCCTTAAATGCCTATAATTGGCCCTGGTGGTTAGATTTTCCAAGCTGCTTCTATGTTTTACAGCATCTTCCCTCACTGTACTTTGGAACCCAGGAAAGGTGGTATAGAGTGGCGCTGAAGAGGATGGACTGTGGTCTGAGCCACTTGGATTCTCACTTCCCCAGGACTGTGTACTAGAGAGGTGACCTTGAACCTTGTTGGGTCTTTGTTTTCTCATCTGTAAAACAGTGCTAAGAATAATGCCCTCTTTATATCTGTACACAAAAATATTCAGGTTTGTCCTCCCATCTTCCATAGCAGTGACAGTTGTGGTCCCGATGTTCGTATTTTTATGCTTTTGAGTCTACATATTGCCTGTATAATGAAAAGGGGAGATTGCCCATACTGCAGAGCCATTATGGTTTTGTAATATTGCAGTAATGGATGCCAGTTAAATGGTGAACTCTAACCAAGGAACATGATTTTCATAGCCTGGCTCAGACCCATACAAACAACCTTTGACCCATACGTACCATGACCCATACAAACAACCTTTGACCCATACGTACCATGACCCATACAAACAACCTTTGACCCATACGTACTATGACCCATACAAACAACCTTTGACCCATACGTACTATGACCCATACAAACAACCTGCGTACCATTTTTTGTACTATGGACACGGCAGTTTGAGGTGAGGTGCCGTGAGCATTGGCTAGTCGGCTGTTTGGATTATTAGTGAGCTGTCACGTCACTGGCTGAATTTAGTGTAGATAAAACAATTCCCAGAACATTATTAGCCTACTAGAGCCACAGCCACGGCGGAGCATTTCCATCTCCTGCCTGAGCAGACAACCCGGCATTTACATTTTCTGTAAGAGCAGCTTTTCAGTTTTTTTTTAAACAAAATCCAAAAAATCTGGATACTTTAAGGTCTCCAGTACTACTTACAAAGAAAACAGTACTACTTACTGAATTCTTTGCAGAATAATGTAAAAATTCCATTTCTTAGATTTATGTACAGTTGTGCCAGAAAGATATGTAGCATAGGTGTCCCTGTAAGTGGTAAGAGGAGAAATGTTTCCTATAGATATATTGTACAAGTTAATGAGTTTTAAGGTTACCCTTTAAAAAAAATCTTACAGTTTGTCCTTATTCCCAAATGTTTTAGTTTTTAATTTTAATTTCATTTTAGAGAGAGGGGCGGGGAGGGAGAAAGAGAGGGAGAGAAACATTGATTGGTTGCCTTCTGCAAGTACCCTGACCAAGGCCAAAGCGCAGAGCCCACAACCCAGGCATGTGCTCTGACCGGGAATCGAACTGGCAACTTTTTGATTTGCAGACAGTACCCAACCAACTGAGCCATCCATGCTGGCCAGAGCTAGGCCCAAATGTTTTAACATCTAAGTTTTATTTTACATAAACTTAAACTTAAGGAGCTATATTTGTAGACACTGCGATTCTGCTTCCTTTTGGGGGGGCAGTGAGCAGTAAAAAATCAAGTTCAGATCAGGTTCCCAACAACACCAGTGTTGTGAGACGCCCTGGAAAAAAAACAAACCAGTTTCGATTGCCAAAGAAATTTGGAAAGCAGCATTCTCTGGTTCCAGAGATTTGTGATACACATTAGCATATCAAAGACTGAGTGAGGGCTTCTATGGTAAAGAACCCTGTTTAATCCAGTGTTCCACAAATTCACATGGTCATGCATTCCTTTTATCAAAGAATATCTATTAACATCCCTTTGGGAAATGCTGCAGGAGAGTTTTAAAGTGACTGCTTTTCAGCAAATGTAATTAATTATGTATTAATTTGAATTACAGAGCTGGACAGGATCTAGTTAATTTTATTGTCATTGCAGACTGTTTTCTCACAGCCTTTCTTATGGGTCATTGGTTTTTCTTATTTATGGACAACTTAGTATTTTGGTTTACTCGAGTGATAATGAAGTTACAATTCATGATCTAGAGTTTGCTTACTGTAACTCCCACCCACTTACCTTGGGACAGCCCTCCAGAATGATAGGACACAGATGACAGCTGTTAAATATCCAAAATAACTATTTTGTCCCCCTTAAAAAAAACACAAAAAAACTTTTCTTGTCACTCAAATGCTTCCATTTACTTTATTTCATTTTCATGTGATACAGTTTTTATATCACACATTTATTTATTTATTTAATCCTCACCCGAGGATATACTTACTGATTTTAGCGAGAAAGGAATAGAGAGAGAAAGAGAGAAAGACAAAGGGAGAGAGAAAAAGAAGTACGTATGTGAGAGAGAAACATGGATCAGCTGGTTGCCTCCTGGATGGGCCCCCACTTCGGGTCCGTCTAACCCACCACCTAGGCATGTGCCCTGACCGGGAATCAAACCCACCACATTTTAGGCACAGGATGACACTCCAGCCAACTGAGCTCCCCACCCAGGGCCATACATTTCTTTTTTCTATCATGCTCTCTTTCAGTTCTTGCCTTTGAAGTTTTTATTTTTGTTAATATTGTATTTATCTTTTATTAGTGTATAAGACCATTCTCAGAGGCATACGTGTTGATTACTGTGATGTCAGTTTTGCTTCTAGGGAATAAAGGCATATTGTACAGCATATGACTAATTATTAAGTTGAAGGCAGAAAATGATTCTTGTTACCAGGTAACAAGACCTTGGGGACAGATATCAATAGTAGGATCTCAACACTGTTTTTATTATCTACCTAACTTTCACTCCCTACCTTTGTACGTGTTTAGCTACTTAACCTGTTTACCTCTCTTTACAGTGGTTTTATTTTCCCTGTGTTGTAAGGTAACTCTTTCAGTTTGAACTATGTTCCAACTTTTTTTTACAAAGTATTACTGTTATTATCAGAAAAATAACCAAGATGATGTTATTTTATAAAAACGGAGTCTTTTCCACTCCCCCTTTGCTGTATATCGAGGGAAGCAGAGGGGTAAGTCGCCCCCTTTGCAGGTGAGGAGGAGCGGTTAGACTCCTGTGTCGCGGTTCCTAAGGGTGTTTGCATTTCGACCAAGAACTCTTAGGTGCTGGGGTCAGGGTGGGGGATCTGTAACTCTCTATGGCTGAGGGCCAGATTTTGCCACAGCCTCTCTTTGGGTGCTTACAGCCCATGAACTAAGATTTATTTTTTAAATTTTAAAGAATTGAAAAACCAGTCAAGAGAATAATAATGTTTTGGGACACATGAAAATTATATGAAATTCAGAATTCACTGTCCATAAATAAAATTGTGTCAAGCTCAACCACTCTCATCCATTTATCAGTTGTCACCACATATGAACCTTAAAGCCCAGAAATCTTTTGCTGTCTGGCTCTTTTCAGTAGAAATCTGCTTACCTCTGTCTTGGGAGAGGTTTCGTATGTATTTAGGATAAAGCTTTGCACATATTTACTTTAGTGATGAGGAATGGCCTTTTGTATTTCCCTGAATCCATTTATGAAGGTGACTTTCTTTTCCTATATGTAAGTAAGATCAGTTATGGTTCTATAAATATAATTTTATACCATAGCTGCTTTTCTGAATGAGCTTCCCCCTTTGATTTATTTAACAAAATATTTGAAAAGTTCAGTTTAGAATATTGCTTTACTAATTAGACAAAGTTTTATTTCTGTGATATTCCTTCGAGTCAGGGCGTGGTCATGACAGATACACCCAGTGCAAATGCCACTTCAGATAAGAGTTCAGTCATTTTGATGTAAAGCTGAGGAAATACTTCTCCAATCACATTGGATCCGTTTCCTGACTGTGTCACTTGGGAGTCCTTTGAATATGACAGCTCCATTTGCTTTTTATCTTCTTAATACACTTCCATTTTGGTCTATATTAAAGGTTTTATCTTGGCATGGCCAGCAATTCCAGCTTTATTAGAGTTACGCTTGGTTCTTTTAAATTAAGTATCAATTGATTCTCTTTGGAACTATTTTAAAAAATTTTTGTTGGTATTTTATTACAGTTGTCCCATTTTTTCCCCCTTGCCCTCCTCTGCCCAGCCCACACCTCACTCCCACAGTCAATCCCCGCACCGTTGTCCATGTCCATGGGTCATTCCTACACGTGCTTTGACTGGTCCCTTCTGCTTCTTTCCACTAGTATCTCCCTCCCCCACCCCTCTGGCTGTTGTCAGTCTGTTCCGTGTTTCCTGAGGAACAAAAATAAATTAACGAGCAAAATAGAACCAGAGGCATAAAAACATGGAACTATTTTTTTAATAAATGAAAATCACACATCCCTTTAAGTGTATTTCAGTTGTGTATACTGACCAGTGTTAGAACAGTCTAACATCCTGTCCTCCATGTGGACACTATTGTTAATTCTTGTTGAATTGTGGTGAGTTTGAACATTTTCCACGTGTAAACACTGCTGCCACTCTGTCAGAGGGAGTGTGATTAAAATGGTTTTAACAACAGCTTTATTGAGATACGACTTGACCACTGTAAACTTCACTCGTTTGGGTGCATAATGGAACAATCTTTAGTTAGTTTACAGAATTGTGCATCTCTCATCGTGCTCTGATTTTAGAACAGCTCCATCACCTCCCAAAGAAACCTTCCCCCATTTGCCCTGTTTCCCTTATCTCCCCTCCCACACCTCCACAACCCTAGGCAACCGCTGATTTACTTTCAATCTCAATAGATTTGCCTTTTCTGGATATTGCACATAAATGGAATTATACAGTATACGTTCTTTTTGTCTGGCTTCTGCCACTCAGCATAATGTTTTAGAGGTTCATCCATGCAGAGGCATGTATCTCATTCCTTTTTATTGTCAGATCTTTTATTGTATGGCCACATCACATTTTGTTTATTCACTTACTAGTTGATTGGCGTTTGGATTGTTTCCATGGTGTTGGTATTATGAACAGTGCTGCTAGCAACATAAACATGCAAGTCTTTGTGTGAACACAGGCCTCATTTCTTTGGGATATTTCTCTGGCGGTAGAATTGCTGGGTCGTATGGTAAGTCCAATTTAACACTTCAGTAAAACTGCCAAACCGTTTTCCAACGTGGCCGAACCACGTTGTATTGCCACTAGCAGTGTGTGAGGAGTTCCAGTTTCTCATAGTCCTTGCTAACACTTGTTATTGTCTGTCTTTTTTATTTTGGCCATCCTAGTAGGTGTGGCTAGCTCATGGTTTTGCTTTGCATTTCTCTAGTGACTAGTGATTTTGAGCATCTTTTTATGTGCTTATTGGCCATTTGTGTATCTTCTTTCATGAAATGCCTTTCCGTATCTCTCCCTATTTTTAAATTGGATTGTGTGCCCTTTAATTATTGGGTTTTCTTTCATCACTTATGTTTTTGCTGCCACACACAGGAAACATTTGCCTGACCCAAGGCTACAAAGATTTGCTATATGTTTTCATCGAACAATTGTATCGTTTTAGGTTTAACATTAGATCTATGATCTTGTTTGAGGAAAAGGTTCATATGAATCCTTTCACATGTACATAGGTATTCAGGTTTCTGGCACCATTTGTTGAAAGGACCGTCCTTTGTCTGATGAATTGCCTTTGTTCTTTTGTCCAAAACCAGTTGTCCCTAAATGTGTGGGTCTACTTCTGGATTCTGCATTTGTTTCAGATATATAGGAAAAACAGATATATAGTTTTTACTGAAAACATTTTGTTTTCAGGTCCCATATTAAGTCTTGAAATTTTATTTTTCTGAACACCTTCCTGTCAGTCATTTATCAAACCAATTTAGATGCATAGGGGGAAATACTTAGAAGGTTTGGCAGGCAGAAATGGACGTCACCTCTGTGTGTTAGTCACTGAGTGGGCACTCCCGGGCCCACAGGCAAGGGCATGGCTCAGGTCGCAGATGACTAATCTTTTGTTTATTGAATAAACCTTCTCTGAATATCTGCTGTCTAAAAGGTACTGTATAAAACTTGAGACATTTTCAATGAGAACTGGAGACAGGGCCCTGTCCTTTTTAGGGGCTTATTGTATACATCATGGGGAGGTGGGGGAGGAAAAGTAATTTTCCTCCCACCTTTTGAAATTCTGGCTGGTCTAATAATCAAATTAACATGACACAGATTAACAGGAGAAAGTGACCACATATATTACATGGGTGCCTCCATGCAGTGGTTCCCTCAGATTAGGAGACCAGGGACAGATGGGCAGTGAAGGCGTACATGCCATCCGGAGCTCAGGAGAAGAAGAGGGGGGGGGGGCTGTGGTTTGAGACTTCAAAGGGCAGGAAGGCAGAGTTTACATGGAGGCGGAAAAGCACATGTTTGGTAAATGGATGTTTGTTGGGCCATCTTTATCAGTGGGTCACAGAGGGGACTTAGATGAAAGGATCTTGCTGCTTGCTCTCTATTATACTTAGTTCATGGTAAAATATAGTTATCTGTGAAAATAGCTTCTTTCCTCAAGCAGGTTCTTTATATAAATTCCTTGAGGCAGTTAGGGGAAGGTCAAAGATTTTCCTGAGTCATTTTTTGAAAATAACCAGCTTAACATAATCAATATCTAAAATAGGCATATTTTGTGGTGGCAAACTCTGCTTCCCCTCAGAGATAAAACTGTTTTATGAGGAAAATGATGATTGGTATCCTGGTATAAACCGAGGAAGGTGGGAGGGCAGAAGAGGGAAGCTTTCACAGCCTGAGTGACATCAAAACCTGACCTCAAAGGGATAATAAGACTTCGACAGCTAGAGGAGGAGTTGAAACAGAACAGTGTTGCGGGTAGAAGGGATATGGTGAGTGTAAGCAGAGAGTGTGACAGTGGTGGTTTGGAGAACACCACCTCATCTATTTAGCCGCCATTCTCTTCAAGTTCTCTTAGCCTTTCAGATTGGACGTGAAACTCCGCGGTTAGGATGCCGGGGCCTATGTGTCTTGCAGTATGCCCACAGCTGTGTCCTGCACTTCACCTTTGCACATGTGGCCCTCAACTTACTAGGTGTTACCCTGGCTCAAGCCTAATCTTGGCAGAACATAAGTTTAAAAGCGAGGGTACTCGTAACAGGGGCTAGAGACAAAATAACTTCTGCTTAGATTTTAGACTTCAGTGTGAACATGAATGTGCATCTTTTCTGACTAGTCACGTACAACTGGGAGGACAATGGTGAGCATTGTGGTCTGCAGACCTCTGTTGAGTAGACTAAAATTGGGAAATTTGGCAAAATTGTAAAGTCATTTTGACATTATCACTTTGCAGAAACTGTGTCTTTGAAAGTCTTCATCTTCCTACAGAAGGTATAATTCTGTTGCAGAGATTAATTTTAATGTGTCAAAATTCTCTGTATTAAATGTTCAGTGGAATAAGTCTGAATTTATAATTCCATCCAAACATAAGAGTTTCCCAGATAGGTTTTACGGTGCTTTTATTTTAGAAAATGAAAATCATGATGCTGGAGACTTAGAGTTTCATCTGAATTTAAGGCAACAAAAAATGTTAAAAAATAACAAGAAGAGGTGTGAAGCATTACCATACATTCTGGCAGAGGCGAGGGGATCTCTTCCTCTGGGGGTGTCTTTAAAAATAGTTTCATCTCCCTGCGACAGTTGCCGGGATCGTAATCCTGGCTTATTTCAGAGGTTTAATGAAGAGGATACAACCAGTTGTTCTCAGTTGTTTATTTGTAAGGACTTGAGGAAATGGGCTTGGGTTAAAGTAAGAGTGCATTAGTCTGCGTATAAAGTATTAGAATATTCTAAAGGTCTTAAAACTATAAAATATGCTAATAAGAGACCCTGTAAATTTTCCTTCATCCTTGAGACTTAAAAAGAGATGAAGCAACTGCTTGTGTCATCCCTGCCCTTGGTAGTGTGTTCCCCCTGCAAATAGTACTCTGAAAGGGACACCAGGAAGTGCCCCTGGAGGTGTGACCAGAAGATACCCATACTGGCCAGCTCCACCTCTCCTGGGGCCTTAGCCACAGGTGGATTTTGTTACTTGCCTAGCACACTCCCCTCTCTATGAGGACCTGGCTTCCCCCCAGCCTAGAGTCTGACTCATTGTATTACGCCCATTCCAGCGCTCGGCTCCCTGCTCCGCTGAGGAGTGGTGGGGCTCTGCTAGACATCATCCCTGAAGCAGATGGTTATTTTTGAGGTCCCCGTTGGTTCTTTGATTTTGTTCTATGCATTGAGAGTATAGCTGTTTTCTTTTCCCCTATAAACACCTATGCTGTAAAAGGTACTTTAATTTAAATGGTGCCAGAAGGAGAAAGGGTAGTTCTTACTTGGGACAAGTATCCACTTATTTGTTGAATCACTGTGTAACAAGTCAGGCATTAACAACCTCTTAATCATGAATAATTAGTGCATGTGACAAAAGCCCCGAAGGAGATGATTCCGCTTGGAAGTATTCAGTAAGCAGTTGGCAGCACCAGCACTTCAGTCAGAATTGCAAGGTAGCTGAGATTCTTGTGTGTCACTCCTCCCTATCCCTTTCCTGGACCCTTCTGGCCCCGCTCGCCAGCTGCCCAGCGTGCCCCCACTACCTTCTCACTGTGTAAAGCCCTTGCTCGGGAATGCAGCCCTGCCCTTGCACCGCATGGTCTCCTCGAATCTACCCTCCCACGTGGTTCCGTCTTTGAAAATGGTGATGTGGATAATACACAGGTGTTAAGAAAATTCATCTGATAAAGTGACCTGGCATTAAGGGGCAAATGACTGTGATCAGCGGCTCCATCCAAGAAGCTTTATTTTTATATAGGAAATGAATATATTTACCTGAGTGCATCTCCAATTAATCTGATAAAAATGAAACTTGATCCTGACTTATGTCATTGGTACAACCTTACCAGACAATCTTTAATGGGGATTTATTGGGGAAATACAGATTTTTAAAAAATAGGTTGTGAGTTTTGGTCATGACTATAACCCAAATGAAAAACCAGTGAAAATTCTTTAAAATATTTTTACATGATTTTTATTGGAAAATATGCACAAATCTAGTTCACATTTTTTTCAGTAAAAACTAGAATTTGAAAATACAGTGGAATCTGTTTAAAATGTTGATGGTAAAGGACAGGACTTTGATGCTGTAGCTGGAGATGCCCAGGTTCAATTGACTCATTTTTCATTTAGTTATATTTTTTAGCACCTGGCACAAATGGACTCATGTAAATGAGTCTGTAGAACTTAGCTATTATAATAGTATTCTCAGTTCTCATTGTATGTCTTGTTGTATACTGCTGTAGTCACATATTTATATTTATATCAATATTTAGTTTTGTGGACTGTATTATTATTTGTTAGAAGTGTCAAGTGATTATAAACCCCCGCATTCCCCAGCTTTTTCTCCCCACTACCCAGGTGGTGAGAATGTGAGAGGAATAGGAGAGGCGTGAATGCAAAATGCCAGCTACTGGTTCCTTCTCTTTTCATTATGTTATTATTGAAAACTGCTCTTGGTAGAGTAGTGCTTACCATAATCTGTTGAAGTGACAAATAGTTTAAAGATTTATATAAGTAATGAGCCCTGGCTGGTGTAGCTCAGTGGATTGAGCACGGGCCTGCGAACCACACAATCACGGTTCGATTCCCAGTCAGGGCACATGCCTGGGTTGCAGGCCAGTTCCCAGCAGGGGACTCATGAGAGGCAACCACACATTGATATTTCTCTCCCTCTCTCCTTCCCTTCCCATCTAAAGATAAATAAATAACAATTTAAAAAAATTATGTAAGTAATGAGCTAGGAAGATATTTGAAGAATTTTAAAAAAGGCAAGAATTTTATCTTTCTGTTGTTTATCTGGGAATTTTCACCCTCAGTGACAGACTTCTGGTCAGAAGCATCCCTTAGTGTCACCTAAAACCTCTCTCACCCCCTCATTTTTGAAGACTACATGGGATGGTCGATGCTGATGTCTTTCTAAACCAGGGCTCATTGGTCTGCCATTTTAGCAGGGGGCTCTCCAGAACACATCTTTAATAGAAATTAACTCCCAAACTGATGGGCAGATACAGACAAATTAGGGTGAAAAGTAATTGGTTTCTGAATTCATTTTCCTCTTTCAGTTACATTATTTATAGGTGCCTGACACTAAGGTCTATGCAGATCTGCAGGAGGAGAGAAAAACACATGCAAAAATAAGTTTTTGTCTGTTTCCCTATTGACCAAAGGGAAGAGCTGGCTGGAAAGGTACAGGCTCAGACCCTCACCAGACCAGACCAGAACTCATCACCCCAAACCCCCAACAAATTAGTATAGAAAGGAGTAACACCCTGTTATCTTTTTAAATTTGAAATAGTCTTTTTAAAAGATCCCTGTGACAGCGATGAACCTGGGTACAGGAGTTGAGACTACAGTTGCCCCCCCCCCCCAATTTTGAAATTTTATCAGTAATATAAACTTTTTTTGGATTGCAGATTATCACCCTGACAGTTTAAAAGAGAAATCTTCTTTGTCAAAGAAATAATCGGGTCCATGTGCCATAGTAGGTTATTTGTATTGCCCAGGGCCAATGTTAGTTTGTTTCAAACTTGTCATTATTTTATTTATTGGTACCTTAAGATGTACAACAAATATCTTTATAGTTTAAAAACACAGTAAGAAAGATTAATTACATTTGGCCTTAATGATGACTGAACATATTGCTTAAAAAAAGCATGAAACCTCTTTATTATTGTACATCCCATAAAGATGTTTCCCCATTGCACATACCTGCACCATTATAAAATTTAGGGTAATTTAGGTAGAATTTGAGTTGTACTTTTATTGTTTCACAACTCTTAAAGAAATAATACTGAAATAAACTTGTGATGAACGAAACTGTTCAGATAAGACAACTACCTAAGAGAATATTTTTTAAGCATCTCTGTGTATCTTAAAAGCATCAATTTACTTATCAATAATTGATAATGGTGATATATTGATAGATTATTTTTATTTATTTTTTTGAAATAGAACTTTTAAGGAGCTCTTCCAGGAGAATTTGGTAGAGTTCTATTTTTTTAGAACTGTATTCTAAAACTCTATTCTAGAACTCTATTCTATTTTTTCTATTAATGTATTTGTTTGAAGTAATAAAAACATTGTATTGAAAATTATTTTACTCATTTTCACCGAAGCTGACTGTTCCCTTTCTCTTTACCCAAGTTCATGCAGGGCAGTGTGGTTATCTTATTTAGGACAAGCCTTCTTTTATTATTTATGCTCCTTTCTAAAGAAAGCTAGTTATTTTCCATAATACTGATCCTTTCAATGTAGGACTTCCTTAAGAGAGGACTGGGGATCCTTCCTGATATTTCCCTTCTTGCTGCTCTGCTGGGATGCACACATTTTGACCCTGAGGACTGAATGTCCTCTCTAGTTTGCTTTTTTTTTTTTTGAGGGACCTTGATTGTGATTCAGATGTGCTCAAGATAATAGTTTACAGGGAAGCTTATGTATTGGTCAGAGATGCTATGTAATCATTCTGCTTAAAAGCCTTCAGTGGTTCTCTTTGCTTAGGAGAAGTCCAAGCCTTTTCCCAATGACATGCAAAGCTGCCGTCTCTCCTAGCCCACCGTTCCTGCCTCTCATTTCATTGATTTCAGCGACTGCTTTTCCTCCCTGGAACTCACCACAGAGTTGCATGCATCCTTATCTTTTCCCTTTGCTCTTGTTCTTCCCTTCACCTGGAACATTTTCATATCTTAGCTGGGAGGACTTCTTAGATTCCAGACTTGGTTAAGGCTCCTCAGAGCTTCCTGAACACCCCCTGAGTATATTTGTACTGAAATTTCCTCTCTAACATTTCTACCATCTGGGACTGCAAGCCTCAGGAGGTAACACTCTTATCATTTATCTTTGTACCCTTGGAAGTTAAATGATTCCCTGGCCTATGGGGGATGCTCTGTGACCTGAATCGAACTGCCTTTATGTGGTAGCAGTATGTTTAAATATGGAAAATAAAACTTCTGTCAAATTTGTCTGGATTAACAACAACCACTATGAAGCCAGACTTTTGCAAAAGGCTGTTTTAAACATTAAGTAACTAGCTAGAGAATGATCTTATCTTTAAAGCTGAATTGTATTTAGCCTACAAAAAAACAAATATTACAAGTTAACACAATAAAGATTTTAGAGTGGTATGTTTCTTCATTTAAGCCATTTCCACGATGCAGACTTGGCCTAATCGCTTCTCTTCTCTCTCCAAAATACGTTTCACATACTTGCTGCCTCAGTCATCCTCACCAGCACCCTGTTTAGAGTCTCCCTTCCCACCACCCCTCACCATTGTTTTCTGCAGTACTTTATTTTCCTGTTTTTAAGATACTCTTAAGCAAAAGGTTGGTGCCCTCTAGGGGTATAAACTGCATGCGCAGTGCAGTACACAGCATTTTAAAAAGCACTGCCAAAATTCCGGGAGAATTGTATGAAATACAGAAAATGATATTTTTCCCTCTTTATGTAATTCACATTATATAATTTAATCCCAGGGTATCTCAAAGTGCTTTTTCTTTGCTCATCTGCTTCTTTAGTTCCATTTATTCAGACAGTTCTTTGTTCCACAGGGAGAAGATATCCAAAATGAGAAGAAAGGTTACTTTATGAAAAATTGAAAGGGGAAGGGCACGACTACTGGCAGTTAGTGCAGTCATTTGTGAGGAAGGTTGCCAGTCCAGATGTCTCTGACTCAGACTCTGGACAAACTAAAAAGCTTTTCTATGTCAGCTCAACTATTCAATTCCTTGTCTCCTTTCTCCTAAATTTTATATATTTCTCCAGAACCCCATTTTTTCCTCTCAGTTTATCCACTACTACTCTTTCCTCAAAGTGTCGATTTGTAATTTTTAATTAACATTCTTTTTCTTCTCGTTGTTTTTTGGTGAGGAGAACGAGCCAAGATTTTGAAAGATCTTGCACAGGGACAGGTACCTAGTATTAACTTATCGTGTGCATCTTTTTGTTTATTATTAATAATGGTGACGTTTGTTTTTCATAGAGTGATAATGATGTTTTACATTTACGTAGTCTTTTGTATGTCCAGTATTTTTGTAGACCCTCATAATAATGACCTGAGGCAGGGAAACTAGGCAGTTGTACATGACAGCCAATGCCTTAGAACGTTTTCAAGCATTATAGATGTTAACTAGTCTATTTCTGCATTTCCCCCCAAATTCTTAAGAAACTAGGACAAAAGGCATCAGAGAAGCTTTCCATTTTACATATTTTCTTTTAAGTTGACACGATGAATTTTGAAAAGATGACAATTTTATTTTCAGATCATAGGATTTTGTTCTCTAGTTTGAACAGAGGCCTTTTGTTTTCAAATTCTTATTTTGCTGATAAGAAAATTGAAACCTAGAGAGTATCGGGAGTTGGTACTAGTTTATGGGCCCTCAGGCAGAAGCAAGACTGAAAGGCTTCCTCTTCTAAGTTTTGATGGCATAATATGATTTGCCTTTTATAAACATGCCTCATTTAATTTTCTTTATTGTTGAGTGAATATGGAGAAAAACGACACCTCGTTTTTGACAATTTCTCTGACGGAGGAGGCTTGGTTCAAACTGGCAAAGCAAGCTGTGAAATTGTCTTCCTATGAAATAAGTGTTCACAATCACACCCCATCTTTACCCGTCCCAGAGTGAGAAAGGCAAAGGAAGTGGACTCCAGCGTGTCATGTGCCTCGAGCAGGACGTGGGTGCAGGGAGTGTGGGCCCAGGAGGCCCAGCATTTACAGGAGATATCCCTCCGTGGCAGACTGAACAGACAGGTTGGGGAAATCTTTGGTGGTGTGAGCTGTCAGATCACAAGTTTGCATCAGCCTTGTGGAGTGGAGGGGGGCGCTAGTGTAGGCTGAGGGTTAACTTTGTGCTAGTGATAACGTGGTTTTGAAAACCTTGCCCCACAACAGGATTCCTGTTGTGCAGAAGAGGGTTTGGATAGAGGTCTTCTAACCTCACATGTGTGAATTAAAAAAAAAGCATTTTATTTTGAAATAACTATGGACTCACAGGAGCTTGCGAAAATCATACCCCTCACCCAGCTTGCATCTGTGGGTTCTGAAGGTGTGGAGTGTGTGCTGCTAACTTCCCGGATCTTATGGCCCAGGGAAAGGAAGGCCAACTGGGGGCACAAAGTTGCCTCTCTTGCTAACTTGGCTCTGGTTACTGTATTAGGAGTCATGAAGAAGGTCAGGGTGTTGCCTGCAATTTTTTAAAATTTTAACTCCAGTCCTGGCTGGGTAGCTCAGTTGGTTAGTGTGTTGCCTGATAAGGCAAGGTTGTGGGTTTGATCCTCAGTCATGGCTCATACAAGAAGCAACCGATGAATGTACAAATAAATGGAACAACAAATCAATGTCTCTCTCTCTCTCTTTTTCTCTCTTCCTCTTTTCTCTCTCTCTAATCAATAAATAAAAAATAAAAAATTGTTATTTCATGTAGTTGTCCAGGTTTATACTTATATGGTATGTTAAAACATGTATTCAATAGTAATTCTATTTATCTTTATGAGTTACCTGAAAAATTACCTTTTGAGTATTGAGGTTTTCCATTTAACTTCAACTTTTAAGTAGTAAGAGAATAAAAATTTTTAAAAATCGTTGCGTGAATGAATACCACATAAGAAATGTTTTCTGCGTTGTCTCCTTTCTTGTTTGAGTATAAAGGATGATCCTGGGTTCTAGGACCAGAAGTTAAATTGCTTTTTCTGTGTAGGTTCGAAAACATGTGAATGATCTCTATGAAGACTTAAGGGATGGACACAACTTGATCTCTCTTTTAGAGGTTCTTTCAGGAGACACCTTGGTAAGTTGTATATTTTTTGTTTTGATGAACATGCG
Source organism: Sturnira hondurensis (assembly GCF_014824575.4). Classification (NCBI taxonomy): domain Eukaryota; kingdom Metazoa; phylum Chordata; class Mammalia; order Chiroptera; family Phyllostomidae; genus Sturnira; species Sturnira hondurensis. The sequence goes on from NW_028081539.1 coordinate 3,887,228, forward strand.
CATATGACTAGTATGTTTTCAGGACCAGCTGTTCAGATTTTTACACTATTCATCTTTTGAGCTGCAAATTCTGCCTAGGAGAAAAAAGAGTTCTGGTTGGATTCCTAATAAGCATTTTTAGACTTCAATGATGTGACTTTGGGAGATTGAAGCACTTAATTAACCGTGCTTAGATAATTGGTTTTATAATTAAAATACTATTTTTGTTTTTGGCCTTTTTTTCTACCTTTGGGTTTTTTTGCTTAGCAGAAGTTGGATACAAAATATAACCACATATTAAAAGACTCACGAATAGCAAGGAAATAAACATGGCTTTCTGCAAAGTGGTCTAACCCACTCCACAGGTGTCATTTCCTTTGTTTGTGAACATTACGCCCCCCCTTCTCAGTTACCTGTTCTCCTTCATTATGTTCTGTTCATGCTCTTCTTTTCATTTCTGGTCTGTCTTGTGTCTTTGCTGTCCTTTCTTCTGTCTGTTATATTCATTAGCCAAGGGAGCGGGATTTTTTGAAGACCTTACGATTGGTGAGTGCCACAGAAGCATGCGAATATGAACAGCATGAGGATGTGGAGGATGAGGATAAGGGGGTAGGTGTCGCCCCCATAACTCGACTAACCTAGCCGTTACAGTGCGGTGAGCGCTAACGTGGTGGAGAAGTAACCCGCGGGTTCAGGTTCCTTTTTAGAGAACCATGGAAAGGACCAAAACCCACAGTGAGGTGGATGTGTGTGTACCAAGAAATTGGACAAAGGAAATATTTTCTCTTTAAATTTATTGATAGATTGCTGTGCACCGCATGGTAATCGAATGTAAGCACTTAAGTGATGAGATGGCATTTTAGCTGAAGGATTTTATGTAGTTACAGACATCTTGAGAACTAGCCCGCAAATTTATTCTACTTCTGGAACACCTGTTGGCAATAGGTACTTGATGGACGTTCTTTACCTACCTTCTGTTTCTGGTGTTATTTAGGAAGGGGGAACGTTTTAAAATCTTGAGTCCTAACAGAACCCACAGAGCTGTTTCATCTCCATGACACTTAGGTGACTGCCAGACAGAGGTGCTTCTTTTGCCATCTACCTCCCTAGCACCCCTGATTTCATTCATTGGGAATTGTGCTTTTTGGAGCCAGTGGTGAATTCCATCAACGCCACTCCTGCCTGTTGTATGGAACCTAATTTCCCGTTCTGTGGTCTGCTGTCTGTTTTATTATGGTGCCGTTGGCTTCAGCAACCTCTTCATATTTGAGAAGTTTTCTCTTTTTTTCCCCTTTTGGAAGATTTGATGTGGTAAATTTCAGCTCCATCCTTTGTGTTTTTTGTTAAGCGTTTTCCCAACTCTGTTTCCTTATGTTTTCCTTCTGCCAAGTTGCACTGTTTCCTAAGGAAAACGGTATCAAGGAACAGAATCCTGGTTTATCAGCTTTCCCGAGACAGTGGATAATCATGTCCATCCCCGAGCAATGTAAATAGAGTCCATCTGATTTTGTGCAAAAAAACTAAAATGAAATAAAGAGGAAATATAATATATGGCTTTAATTACTTCTCTGTCTTCCTCTATCATGGCTAAGTAAAACTCCACTGTCTTTCTCCTTCTTGGTGATTTTTTTATACTAATTGCATGCTACTTTATCTTATTTTCATTTACACGCCATACATATATAATTATAAGAATCATCTTGATAATAGAGTCTCATTAAAAAGGGAAAAATGGAGAATGACATTTAATTCTTTTTATGCATCAATAGTTTAATAATTGTAGGCTAGAATTGTAGTTTAGTGAATGTAAAAATCTATATGTTCTATGGTATTTTTTTTTTGGAATAAAGCATCTGTGTAAACAAAATACATTTGGAAAAATCCCTAGTAGTTTAAATTTAATCTCAGATAATACAAAAAAAATCAGAACTATCTTTGAAAATTGAATGCATTTACCCAAACAGTAAATACTCTTTTGACATATTAAGATGAACATGAAGTATATTTATATAATATATTTCACATGGTCAGTGGTATTAGAAAGTAGTGTTTTTTATACCCTGCATTTTTCTATCCTTAGCCCAGAGAAAAAGGTCGGATGCGTTTCCACAGACTACAGAATGTACAAATTGCACTTGACTATTTGAAAAGACGCCAGGTATGATGTTTTTCAAAGACTGTAATCATATACACATATGTGACTGAGTACATCTACACAGGAATCTGTTAGGGAATGAAAAGGTTAAAATGACTGTGAATTATAATCATTATGCTTGTGCTTTTGCAAGACAAATGTTTTGAAATGGTTTTAAACATTTACTCCAGACAAAAGAAAGTTAATAGCTGGTGTAAGTTTAGAGGAATTACAAGTGGCTACATTTCCATTTGAATAAGAGCTACCAATTTTTCTTCCGTCAGGATCGGGGTGCTTTTGCCTAGGAAGTTAATCACAGAATGTTAAGAGTGTCTCTGAACAGTTCTTAGGAGTGGGGAGGCAATACCTTAATTTTTATACTTAGTTTATAAAATTATTTTTATAAAAAATACTTTGTATAATACTTTAAAAAATAGTGTATTTTCAGTATTTCATTGTGATAAGGCAGTAATTTATTTTTTAGAAATAGATAATACTCAGTAATTTGTAAGTGGTTAAAAATAAAACATTTCTGGCAACAGTCTCCAGCTGGCTTGAGGTTTCAGAAGAAATCATGGAAAAGAATGAACATCATGTTGGATATGATCTTGATTTTGGTAGCATTGTGTGTTATAGTCGTGTAGACCGAATAATTGGTTTAATTTGGGAGAATTAAAAGTTGCTGAAAACAATGGGAAATCAGAGGTGGCAACAATGTTGATTTTTCATGGGGTAGGAAAAAGGAAGGGAGTGAAAAGGGGAGAGGGAAACTATCTTATATTAGTCCTTCATTTAGGTTGTTAGGAATATTAAAATGAGTTTTATTTATTAAATTCTAGTAAATACTTTGTACTTAAATATTATTTGGTATTTACATGATCATTTTTAATTCTAGTGGAAGTTTCATGAAGGATTAATTATATCTCCTGGTATGAAATATTTTTGGCAGTATCTGGTTCAGAAAGTAAAATGTTAGATATTATTGTATTTAATTTTTGATATTCAGTTCATGATACTTAATTATTTTGTCCATTCAGGAGGTAAACATTAGATGACATCATTACATTATTTACCTGATTATGATATATATGTTTTTTATATTTGAATAGCTGCCCAAATGTCCAATCACTCATATATTTACTTATCTGGGTAATAGTTTATGAAAAACAGAAAAATAATGCTAGCTTTTTTCCCTTTGTGAAGGAAGGGGGAGAAAGTTTTCAACATTATTTTATGGTTCAGAATTGTTTCCTACTTAACTGTAAAATAATACTTATTTACAAACTTCCAATTTTAAAAATCTCAAGTACTGAGGACTTCTCACTTGAGTTGTATTTTGTTTTGACAAATGAATGATTTTATTACTTAAGGTAGAAGACAAAACTAAAGCAATGCTCATGTTTCTTTGTGATTACCATATAATTTGCAATCTAAAGTGAGTGAAGATAGGGAGTAAGATAATATTTTGAGGATTATGGTATTTGAATCATTCAGTTTTTTCCTTTGTATAATTTATAATTGCTTTTATGCAGGTGAAAATAAGTCATGTGATGGTTTGAAAAACATGTTGTTTTCTTTCCTCTTTGCAAATAAAACAGGTGAAATTAGTGAATATTAGAAATGATGACATAACAGATGGAAATCCCAAATTGACTTTGGGATTAATATGGACAATAATTTTGCACTTTCAGGTAAGCTCAATTTTCCTTGATTGTCATTTCTTTTAGTCTCTTATTGCTAGTTTTCAGATAGTTCACCTCAAAATTGAATTACACATGCATATACTATGGGAGGAAATAAATTTAGGCTTCTTTTCTTAAACAATATATTTGTATTATTCTTTTCTCAAGTAGCTACTTGTGAGCCTGGTACGCCGTTTCTTATTGTTGCCAACTTGACTGTTGTTAGGACAGCACTCATAATCTTAGAGTTGGAAGACAAGATTCTTTTTAACTGAATACAAACACAGGGTTTTTGTTTATTGGAAGTATTACCTGGCTTAGATATATGAAAATTTTATTACTCAATCCTTAATTTAGAATGGCTTCCATTGATGTGATAGTTTCCCGACTATGCAAACTATTTTCTTTTATTGATAGACACTAGATGGCAGTATAAACATGATAAAGAGGTCTGAATTAGTATTCTTGTTTTCCTGTGGAACTACACTTTTTCAAAAAAGAGTTTAGGAGAATAAATGCAAATAAATAAAAATCGATCGGCTATGAATCATTATTTAATAATTCTTGTGGCAGTTGAGGGTTACTTTTGATTTTTAGTTTCTGTAAAAGCATACATTTTGACAAAATCATCTTCACTCAAAAAGCACTCCTAATTTTGGAACTTGCTGTAGTTCAGTGATGCCGCGCCCACTCACACCGTGTTCCAGGTGCAGCAGAGTTTGACCCACAGCAGGCCCGTGACACCCCTCACTGACTGACTGCCGTGTGGCTGGACTGTGAAAGTGGGAGAGAGAGCGAGCGTGTCAGTTTCAGAAAGGAGCTGGGATTTTAAACCAGATTTTGAGAAAAGTTAGATTTATTTTTTCTTTTTAAAAACTTGATTGGGGGCCCTGGCCAAGGGGCTAACTAGGTTGATTGGAGTGTTGTCCCATTCACCAAAAGGTGGTGGGTTTGATCCTTGGTTGGTGCATGGACAGGAGGCAGCTAGTTGATGTTTTGTGTTTTTTTTTCTCTCTCTCTCCCCCTTCCTTGGGTGAGGATTTAAAAAAAAACAACTGACTAGGCTATAGGATCCTGACTAGGATTTGTAGGAGAATGGTGGAAAATAATATACCTGGGGCTCATTGGGGAATAGGAAAACTAGGACAGGTATAGAGAGTTAGAGGAATTAGAGTCTAGGTGAGTGAGTCCCAGGTTTTGAACGGGCAGCTGAGCAAACATGCAGCAACCAGAAAGCAGAGGGGCAGACTCAGGTGCCAGGGGACCCAGGTAACCAGGTGTCAGGCCACCAGACTCCAGGGCTAATATAGGTGAATACCTATATTATAGGTGAATACCCACTCAGCTGGGCATCGGTGTCAGGGAGATCCAGAAATAGGAACGGGGGGCAGGACCCTCAAGGCCCGTGGGTTTACATTTTTAGAGGGCCCCATCTTTATGGGACCCAGAGCACTGAGCACTACACCAAGGCTGGGATTTGGGCGTGGAGCCAGACCTTGTTGCCAGAATTGGGAAAAGACTGAGTAGAGCTGGCCAGAAGCTGATTTCACATGGAGTTCCTCGGCCACTTTCTCAGGGATTCATTAATTAGCCCTAAGTGGTTCAAGTCCCTCAACTTTTAGTAGGGTTGAAACTGCAAGAACCCCACTTTGGGGGGTTAGAGACCTATTGGGACAGGGAGCCAAATCACATCACTACCTACAGAACTGGTAAGACAGGCTGTGTCTGGGTTTTGAATTTCAGAGTAAGAAGCCCGGTGGGGCAGAGGGAAACTCCTCGGGGTTTGGAGGGAGGCAGAGCTGAGTTTCATTGTCAGCTCCTTTATGTACGGCTGTGCTGGCACTGAGTGAGCCACTTACTCACCCTGCACCTGAAAAGTGGTATTTTAGGAACCTCTCCATGTCCATTCTGTGTAACATAATTAAAGTTACAGAATTCACAGTCAGGGAGATAATCTAAGAAGTTGAGGTGGAGATCTCTGGATAAAGTGATAAGGGCCAAGACTCAGGTGGGGATGAACAATTGAATTGAACAATTGAATCCAAGAGATGACATTTTGAAGAAAGGGACTTAGGTGATAGTAAATAGAAGATGAAGGAGAGGGAATAAAGGTGATGACTCTAAACTTTCAGCCCGGGGGGTAAAAACCAAGCAAGCAAGCAAGCAAGCAAGCAACCAAGAAAAAAACCGAACTATTGAGAGAAATGGGGATGATGGTAAGGGCAAAACCAAAGACCTTGGTGGGTTCAGTGGCATGGTGGGACATCCTGTCCATTTGTCTGCTCAGCAGTTGGAGGTCTGTGAGCAGAGCAGAGCTGAGAAGTCAAAGGTCCAGGTAAACTTGGGAGTTACCAGTGTACAAATGACCATTGAATCTGTCAGAGACAAGGGATCTTCCTAATCTTAGAGGATCTAAGAGAGGTGTGTACATGGAGAAGAGCTTAGAGCCAAGGACGGCACTTTGGGGGAGGGCTCATGATTAGGGGTGCAGAAGGAAGAAGATCCATTTGGGGAAACAGAAAAAGAATGTTTGAGGAGATGGGTGAAAGGACAAGGATGTGTAGTATTGATGAAATCAAGGGAAGAGAACTTCAGGTGGACATTTCATAGTGAGCAGTATGAAATGCTACTAGTGAGCAGGAGAAATTTAAGACTGAGAGCAGGTTCAGAATTTGTATACAAGGAAGACACTAGACACCATGGAGGAAATACTCCCAAGTTCCTGGGAGCAGAAAACAGGAAATACAACAGACCAAAATATGAGTAAATGATTGTGAATTAGAGGTGGTAGTATGTTTAGACCCTAAGTCTGAGAAAACTTAAGTGAAATGTCACTCAGAAAAAGAATAATGTATTAAGAAAGCTCTTTGGGGTTCAGGTGTCTTTGGAGAAGAGAGGAGGACCAGCCACAGAAGCACCAAAAGAAGTTTTGGTTCTAATATTGTGTGGCCTCTCTTAGGACCACCGTGTTTTAGCACCTGAATCAGAAGATAATGACTGTTGCATTATCAACAATATTTAAAAATTAGACCAGGATCTATTTAAATGAAACACATCGATCTTTCTGTAAAACAGAGATGTTCCTTTACTTAGATGAAATGACTTTTTTTTAGTTCTATGATAATTTAATATTAGGACAATTTTACTAGTTATGCCAAGCTACAAGGCTGTTGATAGTAGCGGTAGTCATTCTCATTCAAAGTGAACAGGCTTTGTTTTTCTTTCTTTCTCTCTATACTTTACATAAGTAAGGGAAGTAATGTCAGAAGACCAGTTTATTTATTTTAATCTCTTATGAGCATCACACATTGAATCAATTTTCTAGACAGACTGTGGAAGGTGAGCAGTATCAACACAGCACTCTTGTATCATTAGCTACTATCTGCTAGATCCGGAGATACTAAAATACTGAAATACGTAGTTCTGTCTATTGGGAGAATGTTCATAGAACTGAGTATAGTCTGGGGGGGGTAAATTTATTGCAATATAAATACAAATAGGGATGTAGAGGAAGGAGTGTTGCGGTAGGATTAGGAAGGTCTTAGTAAGGGAAATTTTCACTGATGTTACAGATTGGCTCTGCAAGGTCATGGCCCACTATCAGACACAGTAAAGCTGGGCCATTTCTGAGACGGTGGGGGCGGGGGGGCGGTGCTATGCAATGGCCTGAGCCTGGACGGCTGCTCAGTGTGGCAGGGGCGGGTGGTGCGCAAATCACTGGCTGCACCTCCATCATGTTGGTGCAGATGCGAGCCGTTCTGCTTGTAAATTCTCTTGGAAAATGTTTAATTGCCATTGAAGACACTGAAAATCAAATAAAAATGAACAACAAAAAAAAACAAATTGGAGGCTTCATTTTTGCCAGCTTGTCTTCTAGGATATTCACTTTTGCCATGGAAGCTTGTTTGCTTTTCTCTTTAAATGATTAAGGAAAAGCTTACCATGTAGGCCTATTATTGACAAATATCAACAACATTGCTAGCCTGACTCTTTAATTATATTTGTATTTAGAAAAACCTAACGAGTTTCATCTTTTGATCAGTCCAAGCACTACGTAGAAAAAAGCAATTAGCAGTTTATTTTTATTAGATGATTTCTCTTACGTGTAAGTCCAGCCATGCCGTACTGATTTCCTTTCTGCCCTGGCTATGTATGACTCAGTGTTAGAAATATGCACACCTTAGATAATCAGGTTCCATGCTGGCTCATTATTTTTATAGCAAGGCCCTACAAAAACTATGTAATATTTAACTAAGGTACAATTATAAAAGTTACATATAAAGTTTAACTGCCCTAATTCATGTAAGAGAACACGCAAGTGTTTCTTTTGGCTGAGTGTTCCATGCTTTAAATCATAAAACTTATCAATTTGCTTACACGAATATCCTAATGAGCACATAATGGAAATGGCTAGGAAAAACATTTCAAACAATTTTGAAAAATAGTTTTTTAGAAACAATTTTAATAGAATATTTTAGGCATTATGCACGTATTATATGTCCTTCAGCTGTTAAATTGTCCTGTTCCTTTTTTTTATGGCTGTTTTGAATAGAACTCCTAATGTACTTTACAGAGATTTTTGAGTTTTCTTTTCAACTACCAAAATTAGCTGGTGTTTCTTAAGGGAAAAAGTTAAGTGGTAGAGACTCTGAAAGGAAATTCGAAAGGCACTTTGAAACTGAATGTGAAAGGCACTTTGGTAAATGTCTCCTCACTGGCATTTGCTTTCTGTTTGCACTCCGATGTGTTGAATCACAAACAGTTTCAAAGGTTAACGCAAACTCGGGTAGCGTAGCTGGCCTTCAGAAAACTGAACGTTACAGTGAGGGTCAGAACCTCCTTGTATAACGAAGCTGAGCGTGTGCCTTGCAAGCTCATCGGCGCTGCAGTTTGACAGTGAGCAGTGATGTTTGTCTAAGAGGATTGGTGGCCAGAAATAAGTCACACTGTCTAATGAGACACAGGGACACAGCCGGGCAAGATGCCATGGCATTTCTTGCGTGTGCCTTTCTCATAAGCAAAATGGCCTCACGCTGAAGAGGATGGTCACACAGTCTGAGGAATTACAGGTCAGAGTGGAATTTTCGGATTTAATGGAGATCTAAGTAAGTCCTGGCTTTGGAAATGAGTGAATCTGTGGAACTGTGATCTTCTGCAAATCCAATGGGGAATGTCTGTGGATGTGTAAGAGCTGAGAAAGAAGAACAATATTTAGATCCTGCCAAAACTCCTTTGAGCCCTGAAAAATATTCTCCCGGAAGAAAATATTTCAGAAGAAAACCGATCAAGAAAATTGTAAATGACACAGAGCCAGGAGAGCCGAGCAATGAAAATGAAGGAAAGAAGAGGAGCAGCATTCAGCTCTCAAGAGAACAGCCGGTTCTTTTATCCAGGGGACTGGCACGGGAAGAATCTGTTGCCCCAGACCTTACACTGGAAGATGGTATTCGGCAAGAGAAGGCAGGAGCGGTAGCTGACGGTGTTAAGCAGAAACTTTTGCCGAGTGCTGTGAGTAGTTGGCCTTACGGTGTGAACACTTCCCCTGCTGAAGGCAGTGAAACAGAAATAAAAGTTAGTGAGCTGGATGAAAGGATTTTAGAACAAGACAGCACTCCATATTGTGCAAAGAGGAAGAAGTATGTAGATGATGTCAACACAAGAGAAATAACATTCCAGAGCAAAACTGATGTTTTTTCTTTACGAAACGCAGCCAGCGTCAGTCCCACTGACTGTGGTACAGAGAGATCACTTGAAAATGGTGAGTTCTCTGAAGACCCATCAAAAACTTTTAGCAGTGGTCAAGAAAAGCAAAACACTGAGAGATTTTGTCCTCATGAAATACACCATTTTCAGCTTGAAAAAGAGAGATGTCATTCCCTCTGTACTAACGTGCCCTCTACTTCCAGGGACACAAATGAAAATGAGGTAAGTGAGGTGTGGCACCTGAGTTTAAGGTGTAAGTACATTCTCCAGATACTCACATCTGACTGCGGTGCTGCCAATTTGTTTTTTTTATAAGTTATTTTCATACCAGTTTATGTGAAAGCTGTAGAGTTCTTGGTGCATTTAATTTGTAGCTGTAGGTTTGATTTTTATGATTTTATTTCTTGTGGCATCACTTTCTTTAGTCACACTTTAACTTCAAAAGCCCATACATTTTTGTTATTGTTGGACTACCTCTTTAAGAGAATGTGCATCTTTCTAATTTCTTTAGTTCATATTTCTTCCCTTTTCCAATGGAGTAGCCTTTGGAAACTTAGCAATACTGCAGGCAAAAATTAAATCAGAAAGCGGTCATGGTGAGACAATAGCTTCATGACAAACACAGGGAGGATAGAATCCAGTGATTGGTACCAACTTGCTGATTGGTAAGTTGGAAAGCCAAAGTCTAGTTCTCTATCAGTTTTTATATATAGAAACACTCATATATTGCTTTCAAGTCTCCGCGTCTGTGTATGTTGGGGGTGAGGGGCGCAGATGAAATTGCCCTTATCTATTCTGTGTCTTTGTTATGGGTTATTCCCTGATCCCAGTCTAAAATCAGAATAATTTGGGTAGCATGTCCTAGGAATTTGAATATAACACAGACTGTCAGGATGTTGAGATCTTTATTCCTAACACTAATCTTTAGCGTTAGACACTTCCCTAGGGTTTTTAGTTTTCTTTAAAATGTGGGTGAGTGTATTTTACTTGCCTGAGAAGTACATGACCCAAGCAACCTCCTCTACCTGTTACTAGTTGGGATTCAATGGCTTTTTAAAAAAGCTATTTCTACCTGTGTCTTGTAGCATACACTCTGGACGTGAGTGGTACATGTGATGTTAAACACTCTTGGCCAGGTCGTTGCATCATGGGGCAGAGGTCAATTGCACGGTGACAGGACGAGGCTTTTATTAGGGCTGGTGTGCACAATCACCATGAACCTTAGCCTCCGGTTCTCCGGCGCTGTTCCTGTTTATGTACACCGCCACACCTTGCCAATAGCATGTCATCAACTCTATTTACATTTTACAGTGGCTGCGTTTCACAAAGCAAGCATCCAGGCTATGTCATCATTATCTGTGTAAGTCTAGCATAAAGGTCAGTGTGAGAGGAAGTGGCTTGGCTGCCACGTGTTTGTGAATGGAACCGCTTGGTTTGCTCACATATGTTTTCCAACTGTATTTTTTTTTTTTTCATAATTTGGATTCAAGTAAGGCTTACGTGTTTTCATTAATGGAAACTCTTAAAATCTGTTTCCTCATGGTACATAAGCCCCCTTTTCCCTTCTAATTGTGTATCTAATAATTTTTGAAACTTCAGTGAAAAATACGTGTGAAAATAGTCATCAACTTGCCATTCAAATTTGTAGAATAATGGTGATATGGATGTACGTAACAAAGTCTCATACATTTTTGGTAAAAGGTGAGCAGGGTAGCTTTTATTTACCTGAGGAGTTTGATGTCTACTTCCCTGTAGTCCAGATAGACTGTGTATTCGGTGCTGCACAGAGTCAGAACCAACAACTTAGCTTCCGCTCTTAGGATATTTTTCATGTGGCTTTGGAGGTGTTTGACTCTGTTTGCTTCATTACCTTCCTTTCGAACTGTGCCCAGAACTCTTTGTTTTGCATTGGAGTTTACGTTCCTCATTGGAGAATTAGATGCAAATGAGAGCGTTTAGCCCTTGATTAGTATTACACCCCAGAAATGGGCTGTAGCCCCTATTCTTTGTACTTACTCCTTCAAGAATGTTTTCATATGCTTTCTATTTGATCCATTCTTACTCTGAGACATTTGTGTGCAGGATTGGGCTTTATGACTTTTCAGTTTGCTTCCAAGTAAAGTAGAATGAGAGTCTTTGAACTTTTCTTAATGTTACTGATCCTGTGAGATTTGTCTGTCTTCGTAGAGGCGACCAGCCTGTGTCCTCTTTAAATCACCCTAATTGCAGTCACATGCTGACCTAGAGTGGCCTTCCATGTTCAGGAGTTCTGTGGAGGTGGCTCAGCCAGCCCCTCATTCCGTGCCTAAATAGTAGAAACTCATAGCATACCTTTACTAGGATAAGGAGGTATAAATGTAAAAAAATGAAAGACATACCTTAGATTTGTACATTGCTTTAGAATTGAAAAAAGGCTTTTGGACACCTGTTTTTGGATCATCATTACAACTGTATGAAATAGGCAAAATGTTCAGTTTTTCTTTTATAGCATGAAGAAGTAAAAACTCAGAGAGGTTAAATAATGTCCTTAAAGCAACACTAAGTGGCATTAGCTGAATTCAACTGTGTCACCACATCCCACTTTGATTAATTGTCAAAGTTCTGAAAGGGATTGATGTGAGTCAGAGCAGGGGTGGATGTCTATAGGAACACATATTCATCTGTGAAGGGTGAGTGTTATGAACAGAGGTGGCAAAGGAGGGCAATGTTCGGGGGCAGGGAATAATGAGCTCACTGTCTTCTCTACCTTCTCAGGGCCCCCTTGTCTGTTTAGACTCATGGGCTTCCTGTACCTTCTGACAGTCTCCAACCTTTGCATGTGAGCTTCTCCCACAAACCATTCTTTTTTACTTTCGTTTCACAAATCTTGCCTCATCCCAGTCTTTAGATTGGTTTCCGCATAAATGGTTGTTTTCTCTGTTGATAGGCCATTGGCTCTGTAACTGACCACATGTACATGTTACCTGAGGAGCTTTAAAAAATACAGATGCTTATTGTCACTCCAGTGATGATAATGGCATAGAGCAGGCGGGGCTCCGAGGGTGCGTCTAACGGTCATGGCTATGGGTCATGGCTATGGGTAGGGAGCTCGCGGCCCTTCTCGTCCCGCAGCAGTGCTTCTCAAAGTGTGGCCCCAGGATCCTTGCAGTAGAATCACCTGGGATGTATGTGAAAACTCCTTACCCCAGATTTAACTCGATCAGAGTACCTTCTAGTGGGGCGTGAGAGAGCACTGCTGATGTTTCAGGCACCCTCCCACATGTTTCTCAAAAACACTGATTTTGAGAACCAACATCACTTGAGCTTAGTTAGCATCTGCCATTCTTTTCTTCTTAACGTGGGTTTTCTGATGAGCAATGCGGCTTATGGGCTGGAAGGCAGGAGGTGTGAGTTCTAGTCAAGCTTTGCCTCCAGAGAGCTGTGTGACTTGGATGATCTCCATCCGTTCTCTAGGTCTTCGGTTTATGTTCTAGAAAGAAAGGATATTGCACTAGACCATGATACTACTCTTAATAATAATGGAATTTGTCGAGTCCTACTATATATCAGACACTCTACCATTCTGTTATTTAATCTTCAGAGTCAGCCAAGGAAATGGTTCTATTATTAGCTCCATTTTACAGAGGAGTCAACCAGTAAATGGAAGAGCTTAGATTTCACCCCAAAGTATCTACTAAACTGAACATTTAACTGAGGCAGTTTCCCCACATATAGTCAGTTTTAAATTTCTATGAATTCATGTATTTATATGCATAGCTTTTTGATTGTTTTGTGTTCTCACTTCCTCCTCCATCCCTCCCCCCTTTTTTTTAAGATTTTATTTATTTTTCTTAGAGGGGAAGGGAAGGAGAGAGAGAGAAATATCAGTGTATGGTTGCCTCTCATTCATCCCCTGCAGGGAACCGGGAACTGGCCTGCAACCCAGGCATGTGCCCTGACTGGGAATCGAACCACGATCGTGTGGTTTGCAGGCCCGTACTCAATCCACTGAGCTACACCAGCCAGGGCCATCCCTCCCCTTTTTAATGTTTCTACCAAATATTTATTATTTACTTGTTATATATTGAACCCAAAGTCACCACTCTGGGAGAAATAAAATACTGAGAAAATCTCTTTTCTGCATGCATTACACCCCATTGTTTGCTCGTAACAAATGACTAGGGACCGTGGCTGGAAACTGAGTCACCTGAAAGTTAAGCTTCTAAGATGATGATCATGAATGATTTTAACACCCCCCCCACACCATACTGTGTAGCTGTAATGAAAACTGAACTATTCTTATACTCCTTTCATCCTTTGGTGAATTGACAATGAATAGCACAGATACCTAAGTAGGAAAGAAGCCAAGAAGAGAAGGAGTATGGTCATTGTACTAATTATATGTTATCAGTGTCTGAATAATGAAGAGTTGAATATGTTTATTAATTGACTTTCACATTATAAGCACTTAAAAATTTAGAATGGGAGTGGGAGGAGGAGAAGCAGGGAGAAGGTGCAGAGAATAAGTAGCATAGACGGTAGGTAGAAAATAGACGAGGGGGAGGGCAGGAATACTATGGGAAATACAGAATCTAAAGAACTTGTGACACATGGACATGAACGAAAGGGGGGCATGGTGGGGGAGGGGTGTGCAAGGTAGAGGGGAGTGAAGAGGGGAATGGGACAACTGTAATGGTATAATCAATAAAATATATTAAAAAAAGAACACATGGAGAAAGCTGAAAGCAGGTAGGATTGAGGGTGGGGTGAGGGAGAGTGGTGGGGGAAATGGAGACAGCTGTACTTGAACAACAATAAAAAATAAATCAAAAAAGTGTGAAAAAAATTTAGAATGTCTCAACATGTGAGAATACATTAATCTTCAAGTTCACTGAAACAAAATACTTATTCAATTTTTTTCTTTCTTTTAAAGACTTTATTTATTTATTTTTAGAGACTGGGGAAGGGAAGGAGAAGAGAGGGAGGGAGAAGAGAGAGAGAAACATCAATGTGTGGTTGCCTCTCACGTGGCCCCCACTGGGGACCTGGCCTGCAATCCAAGCACGTGCTCTGACTGGGAATCAAACTGGCAACCCTTGGGTTCGCAGCCTGCACTTAACCCACTGAGCTGCACCAGCCAGAACCAATTTTATTATCTTTTTTTTTTTTTTTAAATATTTTATTTATTTATCTTTAGAGGGGAAGGGAAGGAGAGAGGGAGAGAAATATCAATGTATGGTTGCTTCTGCAGAGGACACACAATGTATCGTGTGTCCCCTGCCGGGCACTGGCTTGCAACCCAGGCATGTGCCCTGACTGGGAATCGAACCGCGATCCTCTGGTTCGCAGGCCCGTGCTCAATCCACTGAGCTACACCAGCCAGGGCCCAATTTTATTATCTTTAACAAACTCTTTCATGAAGGTTAGGCTACAGAATCTAGAATTCAAGGACTATGATAAAATCTTTGTTTCACCTTTCAGATAGTACAATTCCTCTACAGATCTTGAAAACAAAAGTCATTTGACTTACAGTTGACTGACTCATTTCTTTTCAAATATTCCATCTTTTTAAGTGATTTTTTTTACTATTTCTAGTCATTTGGATTTTATAACTAGTTGGTAAAAATTTTAGTTATAAAATAATTACATGGACTTTGGGTCTCTGTCAGTATTATAATACCTCTGTCTTTTTGGTTAAATGGACATGCAGAAGTTTACAACCCTTTGCTGTACAAGAATAATTATGTCTATGGTTAGTTTTCCCCATCTATGAATAAGAAATAAATGAGCATTTGCTAAAGGCAGCCATCCGTTTAGGGCATTAGCCCTTGAAGCCTATCGACCTTTTGCTTTTATCCCCTATTTAACTCTTCCTTTTAGGGAGGCAGACCTTAAGCAAAAACAATTTTCAAAATATTTTTGCCATATTTCTGGTGAAAAATATTTTGTGGGGCATTTTCACAGATTTCTTAAACTTGGAAACAGACAGTAAAAATGTGTTGATTACATTTGTTTCTGCCAAAATAGTTCAAACATCTTTGAAGAGATTGTCTTTGGCTTGGGGATTCTGCCTGTGTTGACAAAGTCAATATGCAACTTTGTTTTGCCTGAGTACAGTGTCGAGTATTGTGAATAAAAGAGTTGAAGCAACAATATTCTTCCTGGTACACAGTTACCTTCGCTCACTAGAGGGCAGACACTGTATTGAACCTTGTGGGCATGTCATCTGAGTCTCTCAGCATCTTTGACGAGGTACTTCACACGAGAGGAAACTGAGGTCCAGGGAAGTCACGGGGCTGGAAAGTGGTGCCTTTATGAGTCGCACACAGGTTGCAACCCTTCAGAGCTCTGTGCCCGTCTTCCAAGGTAAACTTCTTGGAATGATTATATTAAGAGAAGCGTGAAATAGAGGGATCTTGAGATCCACCTTTTCTAGCCTGCTACTTTCATTCTCAATAATACTAAAGTCTCTCAAGTAGTATAAACTCTATTTTTTTTATTTTAACAAAAATGTAAAAGGAATTGAATTTCCTTTGATAATGCTCCTGTGTCCAATCCCCTAAACCAATAGGGATTTTGTGTTTTGTAGGGAAGAACAGTGGACTAGCTATCAGTTCTTTATCTACGGTGTGTCCTTTAAATAGTTTTTGCTCCTGTGAAGGAGATAACACTCTTTCTGGAATGCTGTAGGCAGTCACTGTAGATCTGGAATAGTAGAGGAAAGAGAACTTATGAGATCTTGAGTCAGAGGACTTAAATTCAACCCAAGCCTTACTTTCCACATTTGTAAAATAAGGTGGTTTCCTCTTTTGAAGATTAAATGAGGTGATATATTTGACGAAGACTTAGTAGACTGTCAGCACTTTATGACTTTTATCATATTAATATCTTCTGCTCTTGTGAAAAAGAGAAAGCCTCTTGTCACGGTCTGTTGAGTGGAAGAACTGTACACATTTTCAAAAATTTTAACGGAGCGCTACTTGCTCTCCGTTGGACAAAAAGCGTTCTGCGTGGGCAGAGCAGGCTGCTGCCTGTCGTCCCCAGCTCCACGTGTCCTCGCACTGTTTGTTCAGTAAATGTTTACTGAGTACCTGTTATGTCTCAGACATTACATTCCTTTAATCCCATAATTACCTTGAAATTTTGTNGTGGAAGAACTGTACACATTTTCAAAAATTTTAACGGAGCGCTAACTTGCTCTCCGTTGGACAAAAAGCGTTCTGCGTGGGCAGAGCAGGCTGCTGCCTGTCGTCCCCAGCTCCACGTGTCCTCGCACTGTTTGTTCAGTAAATGTTTACTGAGTACCTGTTATGTCTCAGACATTACATTCCTTTAATCCCATAATTACCTTGAAATTTTGTCCACCTATCAGAAAAGAAATAGCCCGGAGAGGAGCCAATTTTTGAAGGTAGCATTGGTTATTTACACCTGAGTACAGATACATTTCAAAGGCATTATTGACAATAAGCATGAGAGAGGAGGAAAGGTAATGCCAGGGCGGAGTGCTCTCATGTGGGAGTAAAGGCTGTCTGTTAAGGCAGTGTGCCTGATCCACTGAGGAGTGTTTCTGACCCTGACGTTCCCAGGTGTATCTCCCCCTGAACATGTGTAGTGTTGCGTGTATCAGCGGCTTTACCAGTACGGAGACTGATAAGCTCCAGTGCAAAAGGCCTTGACTGAAGAACCTTGACTGTTAGGGGCTGAGGCAAAGCTAGGCCATGCCCCCTTGTGACCTATGTTTGTAAGGCCATTTTCCCAGCGGTCAGTGCCCTGAGAGGAAACAGTCATGGTGGCTACTGACACAGAGGACAAACTAGTCTGAGTTGTCAGCGTAAGTTTCTCTTTTAAATATGCAGGAGAAATATGACTTTCTTCTTGCAGATTCTGAACTGGAATTTTGGAGACCTAAGGCCATACCCTGGTCCTCCTGCTTGTGTGCTATTAGACCTT
The DNA here is from genome assembly GCF_014824575.4 of Sturnira hondurensis. Taxonomy (NCBI): domain Eukaryota; kingdom Metazoa; phylum Chordata; class Mammalia; order Chiroptera; family Phyllostomidae; genus Sturnira; species Sturnira hondurensis. The sequence goes on from NW_028081539.1 coordinate 3,904,655, forward strand.
GGACAGGCGTGGCCCCCCTTTCAGCGTAGGCTAGGTCACCAGTGGGACTAGGGAGTTCGCCAAATGGCTTTGAGCTTTTTTGGTTTGAGTTCCCCTGGTTCCTTAATGCTTCACTCTATTTATGGCCTGCTCAAAACTAAATATCTTAGTTTTCTTAACTTTAGAGATATTTTCCAGTGTCAAACATAAATATGTACTTATTTATTTAAATTTCTTCTGGTGACATTGGTTATAATTTTATAATACATTACCTGCATATTGCACTGTGTGTTTACCACCCAAAGTCTAGTGTGTTTTCATCACCATACATTTGACCTCTTTTGCTCTTTTCATTCTCTCCCCACCCTGCTTTCCTCCTGGGAATCACCCTACTGTTGTCTGTGTTTATGAGTTTGTTTGTTTTATTTGTTCATTTGCTGCTTTCTGTTTTATATTCATCCCTCCAGTGAGTGAAATCATATGGTTCCTGGCCTTTTCCATATGACTTACTTCAGTTAGCATGATATTCAAATAGTAAAGTTTATTGAAAAGTTTTAATCTTTTTAATATGTTATAATTATTAAAAAACTTAAAAAACAAAAGTTTTATTATTTGCCTTACATAGAATAATGAAATGCATACATTTTTAAAAATGTGCACTACCTTTTAGGGAGTCTGTGACTCAACTTTGGAAGTTGACTGTTCTTGTGTGCTCAGTGCATACCAGAACCGTGACAACATGGGTAAAAATAGGGCGTTCCTGTTGTCCAGTTGTCTGGTGCCATTGACTTTGCTCAAAGGACTTCCACATTTACAGCCTCAGCTGACCAACACAGTGAGGCTTTTGCAATCCGTTTAGCAGTAAGTGGGTCACCTGGCAACGAGCTGTGCATGAAGGCACATTGTGCAATGAGATGGGATGTGCTGGCTGGTTTTCTTTTGTTGGAAAGCCATTTTGGTGGAAAGCCACCAAAGTTCTATAGGGTCTCAAATGTATAAAAACTGCTTTAGATAAATGATTCAGATGCAGCTTAGATTCACTACTTGACATTGGGTTCTCACTGAGTAGTCTCTGGGTTGTGCCCTCTGCTGGGCACTTTATGTAGTGGTCAGGGCGTTCTTTTATTTTGGAAAGCAAGGCTAATTGGAAACCATTTATTTTTCTAAGGTGACAAGGTTTATACGACATTCATACCAAATGAAAACTTGAAATGTGTTTCTAAGGTCCCTCCCTCTTTGTTTCCTTCTGATGTAGAAGGTAGTTAATCCATGCCATGTTGGGCAGAGTATGGGGAGAATGTTCCAAGGGGAGCAGTGACTAGAACAGAAGACTGTAGGAGAGAGGGAGCGTGTGTTTCACATGGTTTAAAGTTTATGTGGTTTGCTCATGGAATAGAAAGAGAATGTCTTGAGTCTGGAAAGATCAGCCGAGACTGAGCTCCATTACTGTGCCTGTGGAGTAAAGAACCACCTGACTTGGGAAGCGAGAATGGGGCAAGACTTGGCGCAGTGGTACTAGCTAGGCGACTGCTACTAATCCCGACACTGGGGCTTAGTTCCGGAGGAAGGTGCAAGCTCCCTTGTCCCTAAGTGTCCTTCTAGGTCTGTTATGACTGTGTCGTGAAAGACGACATTTTCCCTTGAACTCGACCCCAGAGCCTCTCCCACAGCCTCTGCGCCTTCTTCTTTTAGTCCCAGTTATTAGGGTTTCAATTGTTGAGTGTTGTCTGAGCTCTGCCGAGAGGGAGAAGGGAAAATGTACAGTAGAGTACTGGTGTTATGTGTCAGGGCAGAGGCATTGTGGGAAAAGATAATATTGGAAAGGGCATGAGGGTTTTTTTGTTCTTGGTAGCATGATTTTTTAGGCTGGGTTTTCAGTTTTTTAAATTTTAGTTTTGGACCTGCTTATATGGAGTGAAAAGATAAAACAGAAACGGTGAATTCTTTGTTCTTAAGGCCCAGAATCCTGAACTATAAAAAATGACTTTATATATTGAGTGTCTGGTTTGTTTTTTATGCTCTGAAGGGCTCAACATAATTTCTTCAGAAATGTAGCCACCGGCCAAGTTTCCAGTTCAGTGGGTTGAAGACCTCCTATCCAAATGGTTCGATTTTCTGAGCGTTTGTTTTGTTAATCAGTAGGAACAATACCCTTGGAATTACATTAGGAGAACCTGCTTTCTAACATGACCAGACAGTTTTGTGAATGCCTAATGTTGAGTGTTTTTATAGCCCAGTACTGTTTTCTGTAAACCAGCTTTTGTCAGGGCTCTGGAAAATATTTGCCTTTGACATCAAAAGCTTGCAGATTCTTTTTTTTCTAATTTAGGTTTGGATTATCTAAGAAGAGGAATATATATAAGTAGAGTGGTGGCAAAAGCAAATTATCCTTCTTTGCTGTAGCCCTGTGGTGGCGTCACCCCATTCTGGGCTCTGCTCTATGGGGAGGAAATAACATTTCCTCTGTAATTCAAGTGAAATAAAGATTTGGCCTTTTCATGCATGTGATACATACATATACCAAAAAGGATATGAAGGCTGGGTGTTTTCCTGTTACTTTACTGTAACCATATTCATGTGGGACTTGAACTTATCTGATAATAATAGTAAAATATGATTACTTTCACAGAATCTGTGATAACTTACCGAAATTTCACATTTAAAGCAAATAAGCCAGAAAAAATATTCTGTGAAGTAAAATAGGAAGCTCCTGAATCAAACCAAGACCTGATGTTGCCAACAGTGAGACTCAGTTCTAGAGGAAGGTGGAAGCTTCAGGGACCAGTCTCATTCTAGACTTATCATAATTGTGTCCTCAAAGATACTATTGAAATTGTTATTGGAGTTCACTTGGTTCCTATGGTCATATGGTTTTCTATAACACATCTTTATAACCGAAAGCTTGAGGCAAGAGTAGAGAAGACACAGAGCTGACTTGATCAGCTGACTGAGGTTTGGCCGGGTGGTTGCAGGGTAAGGAGAAAGGGGTGAGGAAGTTGCAGATACTGATTGCAGTGACGGGTCATGTAGTACAGGCCAGATAGAGAAGGACGGAATGATAGACGAGGACTCATAGACTGGGGCAAAATTTGGAAAGGCAAGAAATCTGAGATCTTGTCAAAGCCCAATAATTGGCTTAGCTAGAGGTTAGGGAAGGAAAGAACTAGAAGAATAGAAAACTGCTATCAGAAGGTAAACATGTGAGCTGGACTCGTCTGGTTCAAGATGCCGAGATCCAGGATGTGGTATGTGAACAGCTAAAGGAGAGAGAAGCTCAAGGACTATAAGGATGAGGTCCTAGGTGGAGGAAGCCATATACTCAGCCAGGTGCCAAACTTTTGGGATGTGGGGATCATTTCTGAGGAGAGTAAGAAGGTGGTAGTGCAAGAGTGGTCTGTAGTGTAAAAAATGAGGTCTTCATACATGTGACTAATGATTTGAAAACTATTGGCTTTGCATTTCCGGGGAGTTAGAGTGCGCTCGCCTTGCCTGTGGTGCCTGAGACTTGAATTAATTCAGTGGGGGACACCTGGAGTCCAGTACAAAGGTAGAAGCAGTGTAAAGTATTGAAGGTATAAGAGACTTTGTTTGCCATGGAATAAATATTTCTGGAAAGTTTAGGCGTGGTGGCAGGCTGGGTCAGGAGAGAGCAGCATGAGAAGCTCAGTTACAGGAAGAACTTGAATTTGGGTGGTAGTCAACAATGACCTGGATGGGAGGCGTGAGGGCTTCAAGTTTCCAAAAGGAACTCGGGTGTAAAGTATTTCATTTGTTTCTGACTCTGGCTGACAGATTGCTGGTGAGAAGCTTTCAGCAGCAAACACTACGAATAAAAATGCAGACATTTAGTTTTTGACACGTCAGGCACTGTGTTGAACACTTGATGTAGATTTATTCTATCCAATCTTTCAAACCATGCAATAAGTAGAAGTTATATATTGTCTTATAAAGTTTTAAAATGAGAAAATGGATTTTTGAGAGATTATGCGAATAGCTCAGGTTCATAATTTTACTTGGAAAGAAAGAAGTAGAACTGCCACTATTTGTGGATGATGTGATACTGTATGCAGAGAACCCTAAAGATTCCATAAAAAACTACTAGAACCAATAAATGAATCCAATAAAGTAGCAGGACACAAAATAAAGATTCAGAAATCGGTTGCATTTTTATACATCAGTAATGAACTATCAGAAAAAGAGAATAAAAACAATCCATTTAAAATTGCATCACAAAATAAAATACTTAGGAATAGATTTAACCAAGGAGCTAAAATGCCTGTAACATTGGAGATTATAAGACATTGAAGAAAGAAATTAGCCCTGGCCAGTGTGGCTCAATTGGTTGGAACATTGTCCCATAGACTGAAGTGTTGTAGGTTCGATTCCTGGTCAGGGCAGATGCTAAGGTTGTGGGTTTGGTCCTGGTCATGGTGCATATGAGAAGTAGCCAACTGATGCTTCTCTCTCACATTGATGTTCCTCTCCCTCTTTCTGCCTCCCCCTCTCTTCAAATTAATAAGCATGTTCTTGGATGAGGATAAAAAAGTACTTGCATGTAGGACAACTCAGAAAAGTACAGTGAATGGATGGAATCTACTGTATGACAAAAATGCTACACACACCATTAAAATTAAAGACAGAAAATGAAGAAGATACAAATAAGTGGAAGCATATATCATGCTTAGGGATAGGAAGAATTATTATTGTTAAAATGTCCATACTACCCAGAGTCAATACAATTCCTATCAAAATACCAATGGCACTTTTCAAAAACTACAACAAATAATCCAGAAACTTATGTGGAACAACAAAAGATCCTGAATAGCCACAGAAATCTTGAGAAAGAAGAACAAAATGGAGGTGTCATACTATCTGATATCAAACTATACTATAAAGCTATAGTAATCAAAACAGCATGGTAATGGCATTAAAAAATAGACACATAGATTAAAGGAACAGAATAGAGAGCCTAGAAATAAACCCATGCCTAGATGGTCAATTAACATATGATAAAGGAAGCAAAAACATACAGTGGGGTAAAGACACTATATTCAATAAGTTGTGTTGGAAAAATTGGACAGATATGTGCAAAAAGATGAAAGCAGATCACCAACTTATACCACACACAAGAATAAACTCAAAATGGATTAAAGATGTAAATGTAAGATCCAAAATCATAAACTCGAAGAAAATGTAAGCAGTAAAATCTTTAACAATTCTCTTAGCAATATTTTTTCTTATATATCTTTTTGGGCAAGGGAAACAGAAGAAAAAATAAATGGGACTACATCAAACTAAAAAGGGTTTGCACAGTAAAGGAAAAACATCAACAAAATGAGAAGACAACCTACTGACTGGGCAAAGATATTTGCCAGTGATACATGTCATAAAAGGAGTTACTGTTCAAAATGTATAAAGAACACATGTGACTCAACATCAAAAAACCAAACAATCCAATTAAAAAGTGGGTAGAAGACCTGAATAGATACTCCTCCAAAAAGGACTTACAGGTGGCCAATAGATATATGAAAAGGCACTCGACATGAGCAATTATTAGAGAAATATGAATTAAAACCACAATGAAATATCACCTCACACCTGTCAGAATGGCTGCCATCAATAACTCAACAAACAACAAATGTTGGCGAGGATGTGGGGAAAAGAAAACCCTTATGCACTGTTAGTGGGAATGTGGATTGGTACAGGTATGAATTACTACATGCCTTAGGACCCAGCAATTCCACTATGGGGTATATATTTAAAGAAAGTTAAAACACTAATTCAGAAGAATGTGTGCACCCCTGTGTCATGGCAGCGTTATTTACAACAGTCAAGATGTGGAAGCAGCCCAGGTGTCTTATTTTTCTTTTTAGTTTTGGCTCCATGGTGTCACCCACAATTTGATAGACTCTATAGATAGTGAATGATGGTTCAATATATTTTTAAAAATACCTTACATTTCCACGTGGGGATAATATTCAGTTAATTGGAAATAGCAGGAGAAGCTGAAAATAATGTGTTAGTAGTCTTTGATATGTTGAAGTTTGGTTCATAATGTGTTGAAATCTATATTTTTAAAGTATAGCCTTTTAAATAGTGTATGCATGTGTAATACTGAAATTTTTGTGTATATTTATCTATTGCCTATTATCTATTTGTCTGAAGTTTATGTATTGGAAAGAAACTTATTTAATAAGAATATGTGATTTTCTTTTGGTTGATGTTTAGACTATTTTCAGACTTCTAAACTTTTCCTCCTTTAACATCATTCCTTGGGTGAAATACTGTTTAGCACTTGAACCTATTAAACTTAAATGGTACCTTGCAGTTGAAATTTACTGACTTCCCTCATTACTAGGTAATTACTTTTGTGACTGCACTGGCCTGGACTGTTCCTGACCCAGGAGAAAATAGCCCCCCTCCCCGAGCTACCCCCCCTTTTTTAATATAGTTATAAATACCACCCATGTAGCTTCTTCTGCATTGTAAGGGCCCCTAATGTAGTTATTTTTATAATTTGTAAAGGTTAAATGGGACTTGCGAAATTTTACCTAGGGGTTTAAGGTTTTGATTTACACAGTTTCCTAGGTTAGTTTCGCTGAGCCCTTGTGTTCTCAAAAGGTTTTTGCGTTCTCAATAGATTTTGATTATTTTAAGGCAGCAAGTTCAAAAGCTTTACCTTTTACTCCTCCTCACAGGAAGAGAATTGGGAGGATGGTGAAGCCAAGATCATGCTTCCCCCTTTGTCGAAAAGAATAATAATCACAATAAAAGAGCTGACACGTTGAGCGTGCACTTACTACACACCAGGTGCTAGGTTGTTGAATTCTCACCACACAGTGTAATAAGTATCCCCATCATTATTTCCGAGTGTTGGAGATGTGAGTTAAGCTTACACAGTGTGCTTGAAAGGTTCTCCAGCATAATCTTAAACCGGAATGTCAGTTGGAAGTTGGATGGGAAAATACTGGTGGTTTTTCAGCTTTTTCTGTCTACATTTGAAAAAAAAAAGACATTCCTTCTGTATATCCTTTATAATGTGTTCACAAACACAGCCTTTCTCCATGCTGCGAATGTTAACACAGATACGCAGAAAGAAGATTAAAATCCTGGCCACTTGTCGAAGAGCATGTCCCTGCTGTGGCTGGGAATGGAGCCCCACAGGGCATGGCTGCCTCTGCTGAAACCCAGAGAAAGGGTGTGTGTGGCCATGATCCCCAGGTGGTGGTGTTGGGGGCTGCCAGGCCTGGCGTGGCCTTGAACTGATGGAGAGTTCTAGCCCCAGGTCGCTGGGTTGGCCACCCCTCTGGCTCTTGTAGCAGCTGGGAGAAATAAAGGGCTTCCTGTTTGAGCTTGGCATTGCCACGGTGACTAAAGGCTTTCTTTAGTCTGGTGGTTTATTTATTTATTTATTTATCTATTTATTTATTTTTGTTAATTGTCTACTTTCTTGCTGAACTCTGCCTATTTTGACCTCTGACTTCTGTGTTGTATTTGTAATCTCACGGTAAGCCTTTTAGGCTGAAAGACTCAAACATTATTTGCTTCTATTACAGCAAATAATCCCCTACCTTCTCATTTATAGATGGAGAAGTTGACTCATAGACATGAAATAAATTATTCAAAGTCATGGGACTCGCGGCTGGGACTAGAAATCAATCTTGTGACTTTAGTGATTTTTTTTTCCTGTTACCAAGTGACTTGTCCCTCCCTGTGTCTTGCTTCTAATCTCTCATTTGCTCTTCATGATCCTGGCTTGCTGCCTGTCTTCCTGATCCTCTGGATTTGTACCTTGCACTGAATGAGGGAACAGTTGTTTGTTGGTGTTAATCGCAGCCTTGGAATGACTGTGCAACTCCTGTAAAGGCACTTTGTGCCTTAATATCATTATCCGCAGATTAAGTAGGACAGTTCTCAAAACGTTTCTTGAGAAAATATAAATCACGTGAAGTGCTGACTGACCTGGTTTATTATTATTATTTTATTTTTTTTAGTGGAAGAGACTTTTAGGAAATTTAATGAAAACCAAAAGCATGGGGAGAAATCAGATGAGAAAGGTTTCACATTGAGTGGGCTGAGCAAGGACGCATGAGAAAATTAAGGAGATCTTAGGCCAACCTATTATGCAATGTACTTAATTGGATAGGGCACGTTTTTCTTTGCACAACATCTGTTGGATCAAATTCTGCTCTGCAGGTGGAAATGTAGATTAATTTGTTGGTTTTACTTTTGTTCCATTTGAATTTGGAAAAACATTTGCTTGAGTTGTTTTAACAGATCTGAGTAACAGGAGGGATGTAGATTTTTTTAATGCTGTGATATTTGGCTATAAAATAATTAGATGCTTAGATTTAATCTTTTTTCAGTCTATTGATTGCATTCTTTTTAGTCCTCACTTGAGGATGTGTTCATTGATTTGGGGGTGGGGTGGGGCAGAGACAATGATAGGCTACCTCCTGTACGTGTCCTCAGTGGGGACGGGACCTGCAAACTTGGTATATGGACGTGTGCTCCAACCGACTGAGCCACTCGGCCAAGGCTATTAACTTCTTTGAAACTCAGTTTCCCTAGATGTAAAATGGGGAAAATATGCTCAGTTTACAAGTGACAGTTACGAGAATTAAGTAAAAAAGCGCTTGTACAGTGCTCGGCACATAGTAGGTTCTTAATCTGAGTTGGCGTCCTTCCTTTCTACTGATTTGCCACTTCTCCATCATGTTTAGATATCTGACATCCATGTCACCGGGGAGTCAGAAGACATGTCTGCGAAGGAGAGATTGCTCCTGTGGACACAGCAGGCAACGGAGGGTTACGCTGGAATACGGTGTGAAAATTTCACTACCTGCTGGAGGGATGGGAAACTGTTTAATGCCATCATTCACAAATACAGGTATGGAGTTTGTGGTTTTTTTTTCCTTTGGACAAATGTGAGTTCCTTTCATTTCCAGATTGTACAATAACCTTTTATTATTACAGAGGCAGTACATGTATAGGCAGAAAATTAGAAAATACAGATGAGTAAAAGGAAAAACATCACGTTCTGACCACACAAGAGATCTCTTTAAGCTTGGAGCATACACACAGACCCGCACAGCTATAATATGTCTTTGGATTGTGCTAGTAATCTAGCAGACATTAAGGCCTGATATGTAGAAGGCGACCAAGTCTGTGTATATAGATAATTGATGAGTAGTAAGATAAGGGTTTAGTTCAGTCTTAGCCATCATAAATGTCCAAACTATAGTCTCCTACTCTAATTACTCTTGTGAGTAGCTGGGTTTAACAGTGACCAGTTGTGAGGATTATTAACAACTAAATCCAAGTTAACACTTACCTCGTACTTACTGAATTCCAGGCACTATCCTAAGCAGTATACATGTATTAATTCATTTAATCCTCACCACATCGCTAAGGTAGTATTGTCACCCTGATTAACAGAGACTGAGACAGAGTCAATACTTGCTTAAAGTCACACAACCAGCAAGTGGCCAACCTGGAATTCAGACCTGGGCACTCTGGCACTTGAGTCTGTGCTTTTATTACCTTGTAAGAAGCTAAATTCCAAGAAAATATTGATTGAAAACTACATATTTCTTGATCTCAGCTATTTTTCCTAGTTTTTCAAAGATTATATCATGGGGTTGAAGAACTGAATATCTCCCTAAATAGAGTAAACCTAAGCAATAACTCGTGAAACTGTGACAAACTTATTTGATACAATAAAATGATACCTGTATAGAGTAGTTATTATTTTGATAACTTTCTAAACATCAGGTATTCTGTACATGCTGTCCGTGTGTTATTTCGTTCAAATCTCCCAACAGTCCCCTGAAGCGGGAACTGTTCACAGGGACCTCCTACTTCACAGGGACCTCCAGTTTGCCACAGAGTCACTTTACCCCTGGTCTGTTGGACTTGAAATCCTCTTATTTGCTTCTCCTCTCTTTTCCTTTTGTTTCTTTCCTCTCACTCCCTTTCTTTTCTCTCTCTCTTGTAGTTTAGAAATGTTGACATCTATGAAACTGTGATACATCTCACACCAGGGGCCCCTTTTAGACACTCTAACAGTCTGCTTCCTTTACGGAGTGACATTTCAGTGGAGGGGGGTATAGGCTGCTGAATTGGGAGGAACCAGGATCAGCTTGCCTACACTTGCCCAAAATAAAATACAGCTCTTCTTGAGTAACACGACAACAAGAGAGTTTGGTGGTTACAGACACTGTGATTATCACACTGCACTTCTCATGTGACTTAGAACACGAGGCCATCAGAGGCCAGTGTAGCTGGACACACCTGAGATGATAAGATCTTCTGGGTCTTTGAATAGAAATATTTAGATTCTTTAAAGTCTTTTAGGTAGAAGTGAAATATTTAGAAGGTAGCTATTCTAAAATAATTGACTTTTAAAAGTCAATGGTCTCTCAGCATTGTCTCTACATTACTAATGAAGGATTGTAAATACAGATTAGTATAAGCATGCTGTGCATTTTTTCCCTAAGTACATGAATAAGTCAGTGTATGTGTCAAAGATCCTAAAATTTCTCAGGGAAGTTTAATGTTGTAGAGCTTATATTGCTAAGGAGATAATTTGGATGTTTTGAATGTTACTTGTTTTGAACTTTTAATTTGGCAGAATGGTCATTTTAGAAAATTGTTTAGCCTTAACTTTGAATTTTGATTTCTTAGTTTGCTTTGTATTCCTTTGTTAGAATTCATTATAAAGATTATGAGTGTCAGGTCTCACTCTTACAGGTATTCTTTGTTGCTAAGTTTTGTTAAGTTATCTTGTGCCTCATAAAATATTACTGTGGGGTTTTTGTTTTTTTTTTTTTTACTACAAGGAGCTTTGGAACTGTATTTTAATTAATGCCCTTGAGCCTTTTTTAACTTAAAAAAACAGTTAAGTACTTTTCTTCTAGCATGTGTAAGAACTAAATGGATGGGGTTGAACCACACATAGTTTTCACTGTTGAGTGTCTTGATTTATTCTAAAAACAAAAGAGACAAAGTTATGCATAACTGAAAAATCACTATGAGGAGATATCTGGATATTGGACAGTAGTCACATTTAGAGAGTAGTGTCTTCTTTTACAGTTGATTTTACTTGACAATTATTTCCATAAATTTTGTGATATATTTGTATTGGGCTTTTTGGATACTTTTTAGATAAAATTTTTCTTATTAATATGAATTTTATTTGACTTTTGGCAAATGAGTTTTATTTCTACTCAGTTATCCAGTCCAACCCCATGGAAAACTTTGTTGAGAAAATTGTAAGCATAAGCGAGGGCTTAGCAGGAGAGAACCTTGCGATCGCTGCAGTAGTCAGAAAGGGACATGGTGCCCCTTCTTTGCACAGCAAGTCTGCCTGCTCTAGAGAGAAATGCAAAAGATTTCTGTGGAGATTAGAAGGAAAATAGGTGACATTTGTCATTTAAAAGTGATTTGTCATTGTAAAAAGTGACTTCAGATTTCTGTCTACATAACATATTCTAAGGATTTACAAATATTGATCTGAAATGAAAACAGAGTAATAATATCGTCAGATTGTATCATTGCAAATATTGTCAAATGTTATTAATTGAGTGCATTAGTTTGGATTTTAGAGCATATTTTTGTTGTTCCCACATAGAATGTGGGAGCAATAAAAGTAGGGAGAATGTGACTGCAGTAAGTAAAACTTCACTAATGGCGTAGGTACCCTAAAATATTCCATAGAAAACTTAATTTTCTATTATCCCTGTTGCTTCAAAGAACAGTTAAGTGAAATAAAATGAAGAGAAATTCATATAATAAGAATAATTTATAGATACTATACAATAAAATGACCCATAAAGGTAAAAAGAAAGTAACTGTCATATAATAGGTATCTGAGAAATATATGCAGAATATTGACCTTGTATCAGTTCCTGACATGTTGTTTTTTATATGTGGTAGACTTTAAAATGATCAATATCCTGTGAAATAGATGGCACTTTTTCCATTGTATCAATTTATTAAATTAGCTAATTATTAAGTTGAGGCTCCAAAGCTAACTAACATGCTCAGCATCACATACTTTTTCAGTGGTGTAGGTGATTGCCTCGGCTGGTGTGATTTGGTTGGGCATAGTCCCACAAACAGGAAGGTGGCCAGGTTCAGGGTTGGGGCACATGTCCCCGTTGCCAGTTCGGTTCCGAGTCAGGGCTTGTATAGAAGGCAACCAGCTGATGTTTCTCTCTCTCTCTTTCTCCCTCCCTTTCCCTCTCTCTAAAAAAAATCAGTAAATAAATAAACATAAAAAAATCAATAGTGTAGATGATTGCTTTGGATCCTCAAGTCCTCATACATTTCTGTGTAACTGCTCATGTAATTTCCTATAGGCAAACTAGATATCAAGAAATGGAACTGTTGACTAGAACTGCTGTGGTATTGCAACCTGGAAGATTAATGCTATTCAGCAAAGATATATGAAAATTCTTGATGAATTAAAGAAACGACTAAATGAGTAGAACCGTATATAACTACCAGCTAAGATCTTGGTCCCTTGTAAGAAATGAATGAGGGACAACCCTGATTGCTTAACTTGAATTAGCCATTGATGAAAACAGCTTCAGCAACAAGTCTAATGTAGTGAATAAAATTGTAAATAAGGGAACATGAAAAACACTTAGCATTAGTAAGAGAAAAATCACCAACGAACTGTTCTATAGTTTTAGTATCCCAAAGAGCTGGGTTGTACAGTGGATAATAAGGATGAAAGAGTATTCAATAATATGAATTTGTGGAAGAGATTACAAGGGTTACTTCTATAGGTTCTATTTAAACAGGTCATTGATAAATACATTATTTTGTTCTATTTTCTTAGAAAATGCTGTTCTTCATTCCTTCTAGGAATGTCTATTTATGTTCAGTTTTCAGTGGAAAGGGTTCAAATAATAAAAATACCACACATGTGTACTAGTTTCTACTTGTTTTGTTTGTATAGTTTGAATTTTTATTAAAGCATGTTAAAGTTTTTTTCACTGAAAACCACAACTGGTAAGAGATCTTAGGTAAATAAGCCTCACAATTGCTCCTTTGATTTTTCATTTGAACCAACAAGGAAGACTGGATTTAATGGACTTAGATCAAAAGGATGTCATAAAAATGTTTGATAAGTGAGTAGCCTAAAAGCAAGGGAGGCTGAAGTAGGACTAACTGAGAACCAGCAGCCAAGAGCTGGGAGTGTCCCTAAACACCAGCAGATGAATGAGTCACCAAGAGTTGAGAGAGAAATAGAGGAGTAGAATTCCACAGTAGTTCGTGTTCTTCAGAGGCAGGTGTAACAAGGAGAAGTTTCAACTGATAGCTCTGTGCTCTCATTTTTAACTTTGCTCTGGCATCAGTAAAATTGACTTTTTTCTTTCTGAGAGAAGTAAAACTCTGTCTTACAACTTGAAGATCAGCTCCTGACTTGTCTTACGTTATCAGTTTCTCCAAGTGGGTATGTACCCCGGAACACTGATGAAAGCCAAGTTCCAAAACAGCAGGACCCAGCGTCTCCGAGTGTGGAAACATGTTTGCCTGAGCAGGCATGAACATGAACGTGGCTCACAGGCCAGAAAGGAGAGCACAAAGTGTGCAGTGGGACCAGATGAACCTGAGGTGGCGATGTGGAAAGATACTGCATGCGTCAAGACTAGAATGCCTGGGGGCTGGGGGGTGTTTTGAGGAGAGATGATTTCTGTTTGCTAGTTTCTGCTAGTCTTATTCTTGTTTTTAATTTATTCCATTCATTTAATTAATTTTCCTTTTAAGGCCTCTGGCATTCTTTTCAAAAGCATGTTTTAAATACATTACCCAAGGAAGATTCCACATTTTTGAAATAGGTCATATTCAGGATCATGCCTTTTAAGTATTTTCTAGTTAGGCAGATAGGAATTTTTCATGTGTCTGAGTGTATAGTTGGGAGGGTAGCAATTATTTTGTTCATTGTTTGCCTTTTGAATTAGAATTTAATGGGACCATTGTATTTCATTATTTTAAATGTTTAAAGAGGCTGTAATTGGGAAGGTCAAACTGTAAGGCTGTGGTCAGAACCATCTGGTTTAATAGTCTGACCCAGAGGCCTGTGATTCAGCCACATGCTTAGGTTCAGTCACACCTTACAGGCTAAACTGGATCAGACTGGTTTAATACAGCGAGGAGGCCCTTTAGGGTTTGAAATGTTCCCATAGGAAGTTGAATTAGTGTTGAGTAGGTGATTCTTATCCCTCAGATCTGGTCAGCCCTCAGGCTGCAGAACCCAGAGGATGTGTGTGTGTGTGTGTGTGTTCCCATACTGCACGTGGGTATGGGCGTTGGTTTGTGTGGCTGTGGGCTAGACGCAGAGTTCTGCAGGTTATGAATTTTTAAAAAGTCACAAGTACCTATATCAGTTTGTCAGGCAAAATCAAATTGCTTATTTACCTTACCAAATAAACGCAAAACACTTGAACTCTGAGAGCATAAATGGTTGACTTCTAACCATTATCATGAATTTAAATCCTCGGAGAGCTGGCACACACTGCTTGTACTGCGTCTGCATGCAAGTGGGGTCTGTGGATTTGTGTCCACCTCCGGTCTTGGTTTCTGTGAATCTGTGTATTTTTACATGCAGTTTTGGGCATACTGTTTGGCATGTAGAGGAAATATCTACTTATTTTCCCTTCTTTGTATGTTCCTGGTCCTCTTGCTGAAATTAATTTATACAAATTCTCTATAATACTCATTCTATATAGTACTAGTTGTATGAGATAGCTCCTTACAGATAATAAGTAAGGCACAGCTTGGTGCCATTTTCTGAGTCAGAAAACTGAGAAAGTGATGCTACTGTAATAGGAAGATGGCTCACTGGGCTGTGCTCCCCGTGAGAGCAGTTTCTGTGGTAGGTACTCCTTGCCACGGCTCCACTTTTTCCTGTGCATGTGATTAAAAAAAAAAGCAACCAGCTGAAAATACAATATATGAATGTAAAACACTCAGAGTGAAAGGGATGGTATCAAAATGTGACCCCCCCAATTTCTGAGGCAATCTTTCATATTGTTCCAGAAATTTTCTGTGTATATACAAATACCTGTTTTTCTTTTTTTAGGGGAAGAATCAACTTTATTGAGATAGAGTTTACATAAGCACCTAATCTTGAACACATATGTTTTATAAATACAAATGAGAGAGCAGTATAAATGTTATTTTGCATTATTCTTTGTTTCTTTTTAATTTATTTTAGATATCTTTCCATATCAGAACAAATAAATTACCTTATCCTTTTAAATGCTGCATAGGATTCTTCTATATGCATGTAATATAATTTATTTCATAGCATCTTATGCTGGACATTGTTATTTGCTACTTAAAGATGTTGGGTTGGACTTTGTATGTGTCTTTGTGCAGATGTGTGAATGTATCTGAAGGATAAGGTCCTAGAAGTAGAATGACTGGGTTAAAGGATATTGCATTTAAAGATCTAAGACATATGTCTGAACGGCCTGCCAAGAGTCAGATTGATATAAACCTCTTCTGTGCTGTTTCCCCTCCACGATGCCTTTAAAAAAGAAGTAATTCCTTCCTTTGTTCACTGCATTGTAGCAATTTTAATCTCCCCTTTGATTTTTCTTCAGCTTTAAAATATGTGCCAGAGCTGAAATTGCAGATCTGTGTTTCCCTGTGCATGGTGTGCATGCTGTTAGTCTGAACATGTATGTGTTAAGTGTTTAGTGGGAAAAATGGCCAAATAAGTTGGCAGATCTGAATGATCCAGTCATTCAGAAAGAATGCCAGCAGTGGGGGCTGCCTTGGGATAACATCGCGGTGCCAGAGGTTTAAGGCTTGTGCAGCTTGTGTCCCGCCCTGCGTGCTGCTGCTGCTCCACGGGCACTGGGGCGCCTGCCTGTGCATCCCAGGAGAAGGGGGGCTGCGATGAAAGGCTTCGCTTACTTGACAGCTGACCTGTTCTTCCTCCACCACCTTTCCTGTCACCATCCTTACCTTTCTCTTACATTGCCATTTTTTTTTTTTTTTACGCTGTAGGAGCAGCGGGCATGGGATCTCTCCATCTACTTTTCTTTGATAGGTCCATCTGTTTTGTTACGCCACTTTTATTTTGATTCATTTATGGGCTAATATTCTAATGTTATTCTGTAAAATGAAGTAGTTTAATTATTTTTTCTACGAGAGTAAAACATAAGTTGAGCCATTCCCTTTTCTTGGGTGGTGGTGAGGGGTGGAGAGAGATGACGGTGTTTACCCCCTAGTCACTAAGGCTTACTTATAATTTACTTTCCTAAGTTCACTAAAATGTAGGTACTGAAGGAGTTACTTCACTATCAAAATCAATGCTATTTTCTATATTTCTTAAAAGTCTGTGAGGCTGTTATGGCATTGATTGTTTACAAGATGAGTCACAGTTTATTATCTTTTCATTTCTGAGGTTGTGAGATTCCAATCTTGAAGTACTAATAAAGCTTGTTGTAAATTATAGTGCTTCTCATTTTTTGCTTTCTCCCTTATTAGTAGAGAGTCAGTCTGTAGAACAAAGTTGGAAAAATATTTGAAATAAACTCAGGCATCTAGTTTTGAGAAAAGGGAAAATTACCCTCATAGCTTGTTGCTTCCTTGGAGTTCTTGGCTGTGTTTCTTTCAGCAATATGTGTCCAAATATGAGCATAAAGGAATGTCTCTACCTGGTTACGCAACTGTGGGTGGGGCTCCTGCATGTTCATATTTTTTTGTGGGGAGGAGAAGGGAGGACCTGTTACAAGCCTTTTTTTTTCTTTCCTGGGGGTGAGGTGGGGAGGTGAGATGCTTTTTGCACCAATAAGAACAGTAGGAATATGCTAAGCCTGAACATGATTTAATCCGAACAGTCATCTTAGGGAATTTGTTATGGCAACAGCTCTGCCGTCGTAGGTTAAGCGAGGCATATTCAGTGAATATTTTCGTTGTGTGATTTATTGAAGAGCAGATATTCAGTGGCATATGTGGCTTCATGTATGTGTGTGAGTTGGTGAGTCGTGTTCTAGAGTACAGAAGTTGTTCTAAATCTGACCTCTAGGTAAAGGGAGGACATTTTTTTGTTTTTAAACTTCCGTAGAGTCCTTTTTAGTTCCTTGCAAGCTGCTGAGAGCGTGCTAATTTCCCAGGGAGGCCTGACACCATATGAGCGCAGCTATCTGCTTTGTCTGTGCTTGTACCCAAGCAGTGAAGCACACCGGAGAAAGTTAGGCTTCAGGATAAATGGGTTTCACTGTAACCTCATGGTTAGCAGCCTCAAATGGTGCTGTGGCCAAGTGGTCTTTCTATCTGTGTTAACTCACCTTTTCTCTCCCTCACACCACCTTTCCTTCCCTCGTTGTTAACTGATGATCTCGGTTCCTGATCTCAGAGAAAATGGGAGCCAGCCAATGTAAAGTCTTTTTTTGTGCCTCCAGACTTGCTTTGCATCCGTCCCAGCCCCTGTTAACAGAGGAAGCCTCTCTCCACTATCCAGGGCCTGCCCTCCTCCTCCTGTGTTCTGGATCCCATCTCAGTGATTGCTGCTGAAACCTTCTTTTTCTTGTTATATTAAACTTTTCTCTCTCAACAGGTCTTTCTCATTGGACTTTAAGCTCATGAAATATCTTCGTTAATAAAACAACAAACAGTAACCTGTCCCCAACCCCATGCTTTTTCTCCATCTACTGCCTTATATTATTACTCCTTTCCTTGAAAGCCAGACTTCTCAAAAAAGTTGTCTATACACTCCATTTTAATTTATTCACTCCATATTTATTCCTCAACTCACTGTAATCTGGTTTCTGGGACCATAATCCACCAAAACACTTCTTCGAGGCCCATGAATGACTTCCGTGTGGCTAAATCCTATGGACATTTTTTAGATCTCACCTTTCTTACTGCTTAGTATTTGATTCTCTTAATTAACCTTTTCTTCTTGAAATACTCTTTTTTCTGTAGCATTATAGCACTGCATTCCCCTGTTTTTTCCTCCTGTTTCTTGGGCTGCTCCTGCTCACTTCCCTGTGCAGATTCCACCGCTTTCCCATGAGGCTGGTAGGAAGTTTTTCAAGGTGCCCTGTTCAGCTTTCTCTTTTCTGTCCGTGTTGACTCTCATCCATGCTGACACCCCTTATTACTATAACCAGTGTTATAAAACCACATTCCATGGATTTGACCTTCTAAGTATCTCCTGGCCTGTTCACTTTTTCCACTGCTACCACATTCTTCTGCAGTCACCATGGCCTCCTACCTGGATCCTGTGGGAATGCTTTCACCACTTTAAATCTTTAAATTTCTTTTCCATCTGACCTTGGAGCTGATCATTTAATCCTTTATAACCTTAATGCATTTTAATGGTTTTCTATAGTTCTTATAACAATGTTCAAAATCTTTGCAGAAGTTCATGTGATTCTTTTTTTATTAAATCCTTACCCTAGGATAACTTTATTGATTTTAGAGAGAGGTAAGGAGGAGGGGAGAGACAGAGACAGAGAGAGACATGTATCTGTTGCCTTCTGAATGTGCCCCAATTGGGATTCGATCCCGCAGCCTTTAGTGTACAGTGTGATGCTCCAACCAACTGAGCCACCTGGCCAGGCAGAAATTGATAAGATTCTGCATCCTTTTGGCCCCTGCGATTCACCCAGCCTCATCTCCCACCGTGTCCCCCTTGCTGTTGGCTGCTCACCCATGCGTTGATCTCCTTGTAGTCATGTTCCTTCCAGGTACAGAACACATGCATGGCTTTGTCAGCTACCCGGGTTCTGTCCCTGGGTTCCCTCCTGTTTAATTCCCATGCTCCCTTTGGAGCTCTGAGCTCTGCATATACACAGTGCTTATATCCTCAGTGCCTGAGGGCTTGAGCATGTTGCAGATGCTTATTAAATATGAAGAAAATGAGTGAACTTGCTAGTTTGTTGACTGGGAAGAATTGTTTGTAATTAGCATAACGAAGCACCAACTTCCGCCTTCTCTGATTATATATTCTTTACATTGTTTATGATGTAAACAGTTTTTCGGTCCTTATAGCCCATCTACATTGCTCATGATACTGAATTTCACAAGTACTTTCACATGACTCCTCTCTTGAGACCTGGGCAAATCCAGTAGGTTCTCCCACCCTTCTGGCAGGAGCAGCCCCAAATATCCTCCCTCCACCCCCACACGTGTTTCCAGAGGCTCCCTAGGGGGAACTGGAATTCTGAATGATGATTGTAATTCCTGATTTCCTGTCATTCCTGATTTTCATTTTTTTGCAGGAGGGAACTGAGACACAGGTTTCTGGATTAGTGTTCTAAGTTAAACAGCAAGTTAGGACTAAGTCACAGGATACTTGAATCACATCCTTTAAGTTTTTTTCACGTCAATATCGCCTTTACTCTCAATATGTAGAAAGAGTCTTGAATTTTTTAAACATTGTGGTAAAATACATGTAACATACAATTTATCATCCTAACCATTTTTAAGTGTTCAGTAAAGTGGCATTAAGTACATTCACGCTGTTGTGCAACTATCACCACCATCCATCTCCAGAGCTCTTTCCATCTCACAAAACTGAGATAGTAAGTATATCCATTAAACTTTCTATTGCCCTTTTTAAAAAATACTTTATTGTTGTCCAATTACAGTTGTCTGCATTTTTTCCCCACCACTCCCCCCAACCCCAGCCAAACCCACCTCCTTCCCTTGCTTCCACCCTCCCCCTTGGTTTTGTCCATGTGTCCTTTATAATAGTTCCTGAAAACCCTTCTCCCCTCTGTTTCCTCCCTCTTTCCCTCTGGCCATTGTTAGATTATTCTTAATTTCAGTGTCTCTGGTTATATTTTGTTTGCATTTTTCTTTTGTTGATTAGGTTCCAGTTAATGGTGAGATCATATGGTATTTGTCCTTCACTGCCTGGCTTATTTCACTTAGCATAATGCTTTCCAGTTCCATCCATGTTGTCCCAAAGGGTAGGAGCTCCTTCTTTCTCTCTACTGCGTAGAATTCCATTGTGTAAATGTGTCATGGTTTTTGATCTACTCATTTACTGATGGGCATTTAGGTTGCTTCCAGCTATTGGAAATTGTGCTGCTATGAACCTTGGGGTACATAGGTTCTTTTGGATTGGTGTTTCAGGGCTCTTCTTTGGGTATAATCTATTGCCCTTTTTCTCATTGAAAAAGAGGATTGTTGGCCACCCTCCTTCCAGGTGATCGGGTATCACAAATCACAGAGTTTAAATGCTTTGGTTGTGGTTTAAAAAATGTTACCAAATGCTATCTTTTCTAGACTTCATCATTTACTATGTATTTCAGAGTTGGGCTAACATGAAATGCCCCCAACCTCCAGTCCTAAATGTGTTCTTTTCTCCTAGATTTAAGCAATAAATATTAACACTGAAAGAGAGATAAAAATGTTGCTGTCTCTTATCGAGGGCACATTTTTGTTTATGTCTCTTCATGTTTGCCTTGTAACACTTATTTGATAATATTGTGGGATTTTAAAAAACTTGAAGTATAATTGACATATAACATTATATTAGTTCCAGATGTAGAGCATAATGATTCAATACTTGTATATATTACAAAGTATCCACTAAAATAAGTCTAATTAATATCTATCATCTCACATACAAAAATTTTTTTCTTGTGAAAAGAACTTTTAAGATCTTTTAGCAACTTTCAAATATGCAATTCAATGTTATTAACTATAGTTGCATTTTCTCTCAGAATTGTATATAATTCTCATGCAAGCTAATAAATTCACAAAGTGTGGACTGTCTGTGCCAGATTTTTAAAAAATGTTTATTTTCTTGATTTGAAAGAGAGAGAGAGAAACATCAATTGTGTTCCACTTATTTATGCATTCTTTGGTGGATTCTTGTATGTGGATCAAACCCACAACTTTGGTGTATAGGGATGAACCTCTAACCAACTAAGCTAGATAGCCAGGGCAAAAAAAAAAATCTTATGCAATTTTAATGTTTCGCTAGTTTGGTTATCTGTCATGTATCCACATACACATACACATATGGATGCATGTGATATCAGTATGTACATGTGCATGTATGTATGCATGTGGGTATATATATCTATTTTGTCTATGGAGAATACTTTTCTAAAGATGCATGTTGTATGAAAGATAAACATTACTTTTATCCAAAATTATTTTGTATAGTGGCAATAGCCATTTTGGGGGTACCATTTTGTCCTATATTTTTGGAACAAATCACTACACTAAGCATGCATATATAAGTGGTTCGTTCTTTTTGGCCTTATTTGAAACTTTATCATGTGACCTGTTTTGGTTTCCTAGTTCTAATTTAAAATTTGTTAATTTCTTACATCCTCCTTTTTTGTAAGCTGTTTTTAAAAATTTATAGGAAATGGTGGCATATAAACAATATCTTTTTATAATTGCAATCCGTGATGATTGAGTCATTCAGAAAATTTTGCATTACCATAGAATAAAGACACAAGTAAGAGTTAGAATGGCCTCTTTTTCATAAAAGGACTATGATGTGTTATTTTAGGTGGCAAAGGATTATCTTATATGATTTTGAAAGGTTTCCAGAAATTAAGGAAATCAGAATAGTTAATGCTCCACTCCCTAAACTATGATACAGGAACATGGTTACTGTCTCCTACATGCTAACAGTATTATGTCATCCTTGGTTAGTCAAATCTGACATGGGAATGAAATTTTCTACTGATATTATAGAAAAAGGAGATATCACAGTGAAATGAAACCCATCTTCTTCATGTGGAAAATAGCTGAAGCTTTTAAATATTATATTATCTGAGAAAGGCTACAAAGAAAGAAGGAAGGTAGACAAGTCACAACATGTGTCACTTCTGGAGGCTTCAGATACACGGAGGCAAAGCCGCATGAAGACTAAAATGACCAGCGTTAGCAGATGACTGGGGAGGGACAGGACTTTATACTTTTTTTTTAAAATCTTTAAAGGGGAAGGGAAGGAGAGAGGGAGAAAAATGTATGGTTGCCTCTCCTGCGTCCCCTGCTGGGAACTGGCCTGCAACCCAGGCATGTGCCCTGACTGGGAATCGAACCATGATCCTCTGGTTCGCAGGCCTGTGCTCAGTCCACTGAGCTACACCAGCCAGGGTAGGACTTTACTTTTTCATAGTGGTTTTAAAATGGTATCCTTTTTTACTTTTTCCTTAATTTTGTCTACTGTAATTTTTAATGGTCAAAAACCATTTCAGTTTTTATTCATTAAAGTGTTAACTCTCATGATGAAGAGGTGATTTATCCAAACTCATGTATTTTCCAGCTTCTTTTGTGCTGAAATGACTATGTCATTCAGGAGGAAGTTTCATGTTTTATTTTCTTACTCAAAAACTTGATTCTTCTTCAATGACTTTATTCATTCTGCCCGGAATTACTCAGTGCTCACTTTCTTTGCTAATGGCAGGGTTCACGTAGCAACATGCTCTGTCTTGTTGGGAGATTTGGCAAACTCAGAAAGGCTGGTTTCTATTTCTTCAAAAATGTGTGAACTTTATGGAAGCAAAACAGTTTTTTGAACTTTAGATATTTGTTTTTGTCAAGAATGTTATACATACCTGCTTAGTAATTTTGAAGTGGGCAGATTCTTCAAAATGGGTCATGTGAAAAAATGCTTTTATGTGAATTAAAAATATTATTTTTTGAGGCATGTCACTTAACTCTTCTATTGTTGTCAGTAGATTTATTGTTTCTATAATAAATGTAAGAGCACTTTTCAGTGATCAAATTGGTGACATTTAAAAAACATGAAAGAATTTTCTAACAATTTCCTGGAAATAAGTAGGTGGGTGATGGTAGCTATATTTCAAGGTAATGAACACTTCAAAGAGCTATAGAACTAACTAGATTTCTTTGGAAGTCTGTATTCTCATCAGATAAAAATAGGAGTCAAATTGCTGTTTACCTTCCTAAGATTAATGACGTATTTTCAAAGAGTTTCTCCTATAGACAGCCTTCCCAGGAGTATTCAAAGTAACCTGCGTTTCACTGGTTCCACACTGCTGCCCGGCCCTTCCACTCCCCTGCAGTTAGACCAGGATGCCTGTGGAGGCAGAGAGCCTGCACTTAGCAGCTGACAAATAGGTTCTAACTCCGTGATTTTGGGACTGGGTGCCGCTCTTTTTGAAGGCTTTACTGTTTCCACATTGTTTCCGCATTCTTTTAATGCTTTATTTTTGAAATGAAAGTTTCCTGACTGGCTTCTGACCTTGAGTAAAGTTTCCAGCTGCTGTATTGTACCTCCTAACTTAAGGAGTGGTTTAGTCTTTTCTTGTCTCAGAGATTGAGCTAGGCATCGTTGTGGTGTAGAGTATCATGTCAGTCTCACAAATTAGAAAGAGATGAAGACCAAGGTGTAAGAGCCATGTATGTGTGTGTGGACATGCACATATATGAACTAGTGCTTAGTTATTTATTATTCAAATTCCTAACTAACCAACCTGTTTACTGGTTGATCTGTAGGTATTTGTTGAATGTCTACTAAGTATGTGCCTCTCTATCTCAGCAGAAGTGTAAAATACAGTTGCATATTAATACACGGTTCTTGCCATCTTGATGTTGATGAGTCGGGAGAAACAAAGATGTGCACATTAAACAGTGAATTAATAGGGCAAGGAAAAATGTGATTATTCTAAGTGCCAAGTTGATGAACACAGACCCAGGAGTATGAGGAGTTTGGGGAGCAGAGAGAGAAAACTGAGAGTTGGGAAGGTGAGGCGTCCATAGAGGAGGTGGGGCTTGATCTCTGCTTGCAAGGATGAGTAGGATCGTGGGGGACAGCAGTGACAGGGAAGGACTTCTGGGATAGGAGGCTGCCATGGGCATGGCATTGATCTGGGTCCAAGCCTTTGTGTTTGGGGAGAAACATTGAGAGAATGCTGGTTGGACTAGAAGGGTGCTGTTGAGTGGTGGAAATTACATGGGTTGAATAGGACAGATGTTCATATAAATTCTGATTTTGAGGGGTTCGTAAACCTTGCCAAAAGTTATACACGTTCAAATTTTTATATTTTCCTCATTACACTTGCCTTTGCCATACAAAAGTTTCTAAGAGAAGTAAGCAATGTTTGATAAAAATCTCCTTAACACGGACTTGGTATTAATGTTTGCAGCAGTTGCTATATAAATGGTCACACATGTAAATATGATGTTGAATTGGCACATGAGAAATATAATTGACACAGTGAATTTCTTCCTAGGCCGGACCTGATAGACATGAATACTGTTGCTGTTCAAAGCAACCTCGCAAATTTAGAGCACGCTTTTTATGTAGCAGAAAAAATTGGTGTCATCAGACTTCTGGATCCGGAAGGTGAGTTGTTGCCGTGACCTGATGTAGAATGGCCTGCACATTTGATCAAAGTGATCTCTCAGCGTTTTGAAACAATTTCTGTTGCTGCTTTTAGATGTTGATGTCTCCTCTCCTGATGAAAAGTCAGTAATAACGTATGTGTCATCTCTCTATGATGCCTTTCCCAAAGTCCCAGAAGGCGGTGAAGGCATCGGTGCAAATGTGAGTGTTGACTTTTCCATACTAGAGGCTTCTGATTCAACAATGCCCAGTTGACTGACTTCTTTGATAGTGCTTTTTAAATCATTCTTGGCTATCAAATATTTTTAAAGAATTTGAGTTAGTAAGCTATTTGTTAAACTGGTATTGCATGCATTTTAATGGTACCATTCCACCATTAAAATTATAACAAAAAATGTGTTCTGTGTCACACAGTAGGCTATTCAGAGTTACCGGTCATTTTATAAAGAATAGCTATAAACCACTGCACTTTGGAGATTCTCATTTTTAACTTGTTGCTATTTTATAATGGCTATATTTGATATATTTGTATAGAATATCTCACATTTGAAGTCACTTTCGAGTTACCAGCTCACATGCTTCCATGAGAGTGGTTGGCTCGGTACTTTCTGACTGAGTAGTGAGACCCAGAGGAAGGTTATGTATTTTGCTAAGTTGGCAGAGCGACTGTGCACGCAGGACAAGGTCTCTGACACAGAGCTTTAGACTCTTTATCTACAGCCCGCCAAGGTTTGTGTAACTCAGTTCAGTCGTGCATTCCTAGTGGTCGTGCTAACAAGGGCTTATTTATGCATTTCTGAAAGAGGCAGGAACCCCTATATGTGTTATGCATTTTGGAGTGATCACCTCTCACTCTGGGCTTCTCCCCTCCTCCTTGCAGGTACCATTTTTAAAAATTTACTTTGAAGATTTAGGAGCTCATTTTGGTGAGCTCTTTTTTCTGGTCTTTTACTTCACCTCTGTATGCTGTTGTTTTTAGACTTGTCTCCACTCTCTTCCTCTTGTTCTTTTTCTCGAAAGTTTTATCTACTCCTTTTACTGATCTCCAAGTAACATGCGCCTGCTCATCCTC
The DNA here is from genome assembly GCF_014824575.4 of Sturnira hondurensis. Taxonomy (NCBI): domain Eukaryota; kingdom Metazoa; phylum Chordata; class Mammalia; order Chiroptera; family Phyllostomidae; genus Sturnira; species Sturnira hondurensis. The sequence continues at coordinate 3,930,022 of NW_028081539.1, forward strand.
CCCAATTCAGTGCAGTTTCCCAGTGACGCAATGTTGAGGGCTGCTTGAGAGCGGTTCGGGTGGCATTCCTTTCTCCACTGTCTCCTCCCTCCACACCGTTCCTGGCTTTTACCCCTTCATACCAGAACCAGGATGATGGATCGCTTTTTTATAGTTTTCTGTCCCCCATTATTTTTCTCTTCCCATAAACCCTGAACACTGTCACCAAATTAGCTTGAAAACTTTCAGTGGCTTCATGTGGCTTGCAAGATTAAATCCAGTCTAGATATTCTGACATTCAAAATTCTGCATATATGAATTCAGCTTGCCTTCATTTTGAGCTATGACACCTCAACCTGAACTGTTTGTTGGTAGCCAGGGCATTTCTATTTCAGAGTCCTGACTCACTTGGGACTCTGTTATCTTTTACTCAGTCTTCCCCGTCCCCCACCAACAATTACCGTATTTTGCCATGTATAATGTGCTGCCATATTTTTGGCCCAGACTTTCGGGAAAAAAAAACTAATGTTTTAATTCAGTTATTTATTTATATTTAGATACTTGTTTTTTGGGTATTATAAAGGGAGTTTGGCATTTATTTTTGAACATATTATGGTAGAAGAAATTTTATGTAATAAATAATTACAAAACATAAGAACAGATACAAGGTATTTCAGGTACTGTGTGTGTGTGTGTGTGTGTGTGTGTGTGTGTAATGTGCTTCCTTATTTTTTCCTCAAAAATATGGGCAAAAAAGTGTATGTACTGGAAGTTTCGGGACTGCTCGGGGACCACCTTGCCCAAGAAGCCTTTAGTGGCCAGTTTAGGCATACTTATACTTATCTGCTTCTTATCTCAACTCCTGGCCTATACTACCTGTTTCAGCTATTTCAGCACTTCATTAAATACTGCTTTTCATTTTGCTCAGCTGTTTATAGTTTGAACCTCTCTTGCATCACTATGTAGACAGTAACTGTTTCATACTAGGTATTAATTATGCCTTAAAGCATTACATTTTTATTATAACAGCACAATGCATTAAACATAATAAGCACTCATCAAATACTTAATTGAATAGAGCAGTTGACAAACTTCCAGTTTCTTCCATTTTTAAAAAGTTTGATAAATGAGTACTTGAGAAATCTCATCATGCACATTTCTTGTTTTCATTCCTACCTAGTTTCTTAAATAATGGATAGCTCTTTTGAGTTTGATACTTACAGTAGACTTACATCTAAAAAGGTTGGCAGACTGGCACCCAGCCAGGCTTATGCAAGCTTATCATTTCCCCTTCTTGAGCCCCTGACAAGTCGATTGTGGAAGTTTCTTCTGCTGTGCTTGGATGCTGCCTCTGAACCCTTCTCAACACAGAGCTTCAGGCAGCCACTGTCTCTGGATCAGAACTGGCGCTCATTAGGCTGCTCTGAGGCTCCAATGTTGATAGCATGCATTTAAAGCTGTTTAAGTGGAAAGGACTGGGACTACATGGAAAGTAAAAAAAAAAAAAAAGCATTTAGTCGGTTGTCTCTGCCAGGCTTAAAGACGTAAATTCGCAGAATGACCTCTGACTAAATTGTGTTGGATATGAATGTTATTATCTACAGACAAGGACCTTTCCTGTCATTTTATTGTTCTAGGATGTTGAAGTCAAATGGATTGAATACCAGAACATGGTGAACTACCTCATCCAGTGGATTCGACACCATGTGACCACGATGTCTGACAGAACGTTTCCTAATAATCCTGTCGAACTGAAGGTCAGTGACACTCAGGAGTGAGGTAGGATCGACTTGATTATTGAACTGCTAAGTGATGTGGCTACAATTCTGTTACTTTAGAAGTCCAAGAAAAAGTGCTTTTGGCATGCCACTAGTAAGTAGGCATTAAAAAATGTCCTTGTCTCCCTGTTATACAGAGAAAACACTGGCAAACATTAGTTATTAAAACATAATAGCAATGACATCGTAAAGAAATGTATAGTCCCTTAGCTTTGAATTGAGAGTTTTAAGGTTTGAGAGACTCTCTGGATGTGATCTTGCCAAATGTTTTCCGGTGTGTGGGAAACGCTTGGTGCCCACTGGATGGCTGGGGTGGGAGGGACCCTGGGAAGCTTGCACGGGGGTGACAGTGGCCGGGAGTGTGCCTCATCAAACCTGCTTCAGAACCTTCTCCTGTTAGCAAGAGGTATGTGCTATATTTCACTATGAAGTTGAAAATACATACCTGACTCCCGGTATAAATTAATTCATGGTCTAGTAAAACATTTGCTACTACCTTAAAAAAAAAACAGGTCTAACTCTTTAAGGCAAAAACATTTTAGAAATATGAAGGACATTATATATATGGACACTTCATTGAAGAATGTATTGCCTCATTTTGTATATTACAATTTATGGTTGCAAAATAGCCTGCTTTATTTCAAGAAATTGATAATGTGAATGTTAACAACAAAGTCTAATTCCTTGAATTATACGATTTGTTTTCATGGTCAAACTGGAATCACAAAAATTGTTATAACCCAGCGTGGGCCCTGTTGAAGTTATTCACTGTGTTCACGTGTCTGTACAGAACATCTGTGAAACCGCTCTCAGTTCACACCGCCACAGGGAGTTTGTCCTTGGCACAGAGTTACGTGGCCTGGGCTGGTAGGGTGCTTCTTAAGTGTGCTGCAGTAGTTCGTGTGGGGCTTCCCTGTGTGGACAAGTCCCTTTCCCTTTCTATCACCGCATCTACCACGAACAGCGTTTCACACATAATGGTATTCTGTGCTTATTTCTTGATGGACATCTTGGAACATTGCATTATAAGTTCAAAACAGTTTTCAGATTTCAAGTGCAAATTCCCTCCAAATGGATTCCTATTGTCCAGACACTTGGGTAAATTTGCACTGGCTTCTGATTAGTGCAGATTCTTAAAGTTTTGGAAAACATTTAAGTGATTATCCAGATTACTTGCTGGTGCTTAGGTTAGGATGTAATATAAAAAAGAAAATATATGTGGGGAAAATGCCTATAATTTGATTAGCCAGCAAAACATTGCATGGAATCCTTCAGAAGTGTGTCTGCCTGAAGGTTTTAAAAGGACTTAAAAAAAAGCATGAAATAATTAGTATACACTTAATGCATGTGGAGATATTTTAGCTACATAATTTTCATGAAGATCCTTTTTAGTAAATATGATAAATTATATATAAGAGATTCTAAATTAGTATCTGCAAACTAGGTAATAATTTAATTACATGGTTGAAACATCCATAATAAAGCAGCAATCAATGACATTTACCTTTGTTTACTAAGAGATCTGTTTAACTTGGCCAGTAGGACAGTGAAACCAAATTTTAGCTCCATCTAGCTGGTAAAAACTCTACTTTCAAAGGTAGATCCATGGTCGACACAAGGCAGATTTTTTTTTCCCTTTATGAGAATTGCATCAGATTATTTTTCCAACAGCTAATTTTCCACAGTTGGAAACTACATCTTTTAAAGGATGTGTTTTCTCGTTTGTATGATGAGAGGTTTTTAGTAGAGCCGCGGTAAACACGACCAGGGTTCATTATTACCCAGATGCCTGTGGAGCACATGCTGAATCACAGTGCACATCACTAGTTACACCTCATCAAGTCCGTGCACTGTCATCTGGTCGCCAACCAGCTGGCAGTCGGCGTGGTCCCGGAGTGTCGATGTTGTGCAGGACTCCCCGGAACGCACATGACACCGTCAGAAGCATTTGAAGTGGTAACATTATGTAGTAGTGAAAACAGGGCTTTGAAGTTGGAGCCTTCATGTATTTTCCCTTTCATTTTAGGCACTTTACAATCAGTATTTACAGTTTAAAGAAACAGAAATTCCACCAAAGGAGACAGAAAAATCAAAAATCAAACGCCTATATAAATTATTAGAGGTAAGCAGAAATTTCCTTTGTATTGTCAAGTAGAATCATTTTCTCTTTATTTTCTTATTTTTACATATTTACTTTGGTTTTTTTCAAGATATGGATAGAATTCGGACGCATCAAGTTGCTTCAGGGTTATCATCCGAATGACATAGAGAAAGAGTGGGGGAAACTCATCATTGCCATGCTCGAGAGGGAGAAGGCCCTTCGTCCAGAGGTGGAAAGGTAAGCTGGAGTGACTGCTGCTGGGGGAACGGGGGGAGGGGGTCTCTGTTCTCATGGAAAGGAATTCTGTTTTGGAGCCAAGATGACCTAGGACCAACTTTCACCTTTTCCATTTCCTTGGCTGTGTGACCTTGGATGAATCATTCAGTCTTTCTGATGTTTTATTTTTCTTATCTCAAAACCCTTCTAACAGATTTCAGAGATTTGAAATCAATGAAGTGTACTGTTCAAAAAGGACCCAATAGGCTGGGTTGGTGTGTGAAGTCTTATTAGGTGGTTATAGCTTTAAAGCCTATTAAAATTACCCATGAGAATTTTTCAAACTGGCTTTTAAATGGCCAGGGCCTGGATCTGGAAGCTTCTAGGTCAATAATTAACATATTTTGTTTTTTATGTTCTTGGTGATGACCCTCTTTCTGTGGGACAGTGGAAACCAGAATCTTGTCTGCCTCCATTAAGAGGGCAGTGAGGAGGCCTCTAGAACACACTGAGTTTCTCGGTGTAAGTTCCCTTTCGGACACTTCTACAAGCGCATTTGTTGCATGAAATCATCACTGACTCTTTATCACTCTGTCCCTCACACTAGAACCAGTTTCCCTGGCAGGTACCTCAGGGGACATTTGTTGAGTCCATTTGTCCTCATTCTAGTCCCTACCTCACAGCCAAACTTAGTGGCACTCGGGAATGGTGATCTCTGTTCCTCATTAGCTGTGGGCTCCCCAGGGGCTGGGTCTTCCACCTCAGGGACTCTTTCCACACCACACCCTCCAGTGCCTCCGCACTGGCTGGGAGTTGTGAAGTGCCGAGGTCCCACCCTCCTCCCTACCCAGGATGTTTGCCACCCTCTGTGCCTTTGGCAGGAATGTCTGTTTCATCCTCCCCCCTTCTCTTTTCTGCTAATCATTCTCAGATCTCAGCTCCAGCGTTCCTTTCCCAGGAAGCTTTCCTTGGTCTCCTGGGCTAGTCCAGATGTCTTGTTTATCGCTCTCACATTTACACGTATTGTTCCTGCGCAGCACTTGTCTCAGTAGTCATTTTATATTTATTTCTGTGATCCTTTGATTGAGGGTTATCTGTTCCACTGTCACAAGCTCTGAGAATGTGGAGACAAACTCTTGTTTTCACTGCTTCTTGTTTCGCTGGTGTTGAGCACAGTGCCCGGCACATGCAGGGCTCCCAGTGGACGCAGGTTCTCTGTGCCCCACGCTTGACAGCAGTGTTGTGGAAGTAGGAAATTGAGCACCGACAGTGAGAAAGCAAGTCTAACTTGTCAGCCCTTTGTTCAATAACTGACTACACTCTTGTTTGAGCTTAATTTTATATCTGTATGACTGGGTCATAGAGATGACCTGAAATACATGAGATAGACCTTTTATGGAGGAGGCATTGGTAGGTGATTAAAGTGAGACTCCAACCTTATCATCTGAAATAATGGCAAAGCCTACCAGAGAAAGGATACAGAGCTGATTTTCAGTCATCAGAATAATAGCTGATTCTAATGTGTGTTAATGAAAGAATGCAGTGGTTGAGTTCAAGGTCCAGGAATCAGTCGATCCTGGATTACAGTATTAACTTAACTTGTAAGCCATATCATTTTAGACAAACTTATTAACCTCCCTAAGCCTCAGTTTCCTCATTTGTAATCAGGATGTAAAAGAATCTACCACATCTGGTGGTTCTGAGTATGAGATGAGGTAATGTGTATAAAATGATTAGCTAATCTCCTGGCACATAGTAATTGCTTAATAAACCTTAGATGCTGCTGTTATTATTTTGAGATTTTCTGCTTACTAACTGTACTTGATGTGGCGCTTGCAAATGTCCTATTTCTTGTCTTCCAAAAAGGATGTATCAGCCTTAGAAGTAGAGAAGCAAGTTTGGGTTTGCAGTGTTGGGGGTAGCAAAATATTTAGGGGCTTGTTTGAATAAATACCTTCAGTTTTCTTGATGCAACAAGTTTTTTTGGCATTAACTGTATGTTGCAAATAATGTGGCATGGAATGTGTAAGAGACAAACGAGAAGTGCTTATGCCAGATAATAACCTCTGGAAAGGAAAAACAAGCGCAGACCAATTACATTTGCAAGCATTGCATCAATATTCTACTTACCACTTAGGCTTTTAAAAATATAAAGTAACTGTAGTAAGATTAGAGTAACATTCCTGAGAGCACATCAAAATTAAGAAAGGTAAATGGATAATTTCTTAGTTCATTTAGCCTAACAAACAAAGGACGTGGTTGTTAAAATGGGAATGGACTTTGTTTCTCATCAAACAAATTTGTTTATACATACTTTGAGGTGCCAGCTGTTAGCCTTGTGTTATTCAGTACATACCCGGCCCTTTACAAAAGTCAGGCTATAATTGAATGTTTGTGTTTGTTTAGCTGCTGATCGCTGTAACCTGAATAACTTTTACTAATTGTACCAGGGCTTTGGTCAGGCATCTGAGTTGTTTTTTAGGTGGTTGCAATTGATGACTCCTGGTGAAAATATTTGGCCAGTCTTTTCAGTGACGCCCATCAGCCTGCCTTGTCTGTACTTGTAGGGTTTTAATGCAAGCTACAAAAGGCAGACCTCAGCAAGCAAATGCATGGCTTTGGGCGAGATTCTTTTGAATAGTTATCAGCGTATTATTTGCTGTGTGTTGAATATGCATGTTGGAGCATATTTAAGGAGCCATTAAAGCCATAACATTCTGTTGCCACTTTTCCCTGTTGGAAGTAGAGCCTTTTGCAGGCCTACTCTTTTGTCCACTTTAATGGTCAAGAAGGAACATTTCAGGAATAAAAATGCACAGTAGTAGTTACAGTTACCGTAGTAGCGATTCTGTGTTCAGTAACACTACTAGCACTCGAACCAGTCTTGATTCAAATGAAAATTTTGTCTCTGTTCATTGTGGTCCGACACTGATCAACTCCTGCATTAGCTTTGGCAATGAATCCTTGGATGGACACAGGTATTGAGTTTTACTTCTGGTGGGCAGCCTTTTTCAGTGATTGTGAATTCTGTAACTTCAAAGGGAAAGCTGTATTGTATTTTGTTCCTTCTTTCAGGTTGGAAATGTTGCAGCAGATTGCCAACCGAGTTCAGAGGGACAGTGTCATCTGTGAAGACAAACTGATACTTGCTCGAAATGCTCTTCAATCTGTAAGTTGATTTTTGGGAGCCAGTGGGATTGTGGTAGAGTGGGGTCTGTGCATTGGGATGAACTAAAACTTTTGTATAACATTTATTTGGTCAATTCTTGGTATTTTTGTCAACTGAAACTTAGAGTTTGTTAAAGATTGTAAGCACTACTTGCTCTATTGAGGGACGGTGAGCAAAGGCAAAACATACATTTGAACTGAAAGAAATAACTGAGAACCTCAGTAGCCCTGTATTTCAGTATTTTGAGTTTTACATTTGACACTGGTTTTGAAACTTTGTTTCAGAGAATTAATAATGACTTCTTTTGAAACACAGGATTCTAAAAGATTAGAATCAGGGGTGCAGTTTCAGAATGAAGCAGAAATTGCCGGGTATATACTTGAATGTGAGAACCTTTTACGCCAGCATGTAATTGATGTGCAGATACTCATTGATGGAAAATACTACCATGCAGATCAATTGGTACAGAGGTCAGTGTGCTACTTACTAATTCATATCCTGTTCTTGTGCATGACTATTTCATGGGCACTTATGATAGGAATGGAGAATGTGACAATTTTATTGATTTCATTTCTTAAGCTCTTTTCAGTTGCAAATGCATGTCACTAGTTCTGCTATATATTTTTTGTGGTAAAAAGGGTATTTGTTTTTCAAAGATAAGTAATCAAAAAATATTTTATAATACATACAATATTTAATATTATAGTAATGAACATGCAGTTAAATATGTGTGACATTTCAAAAAGGGAAGATATTTGAAAATTATCTTTTTTAATTCCATTTTCTAGTTTTTTCTTTATATGAAAATGTTTTATAACAAAATATTGGGAAAATATATGTGTATAGAAATTTATACCTCTGGGAAGTAGGTTTGGGGTTAGAGATGGAACCTTTTGGGTTGTATGCCATATATATATGATATATATATATATCATATATATATACAGCAAAAAGTGTAAATGATGCTTTGATACAGTTCTTCCCCTTTCAGGAATCTATAGTAATAATTACAAAAAAAAATCATAGTAAATAAATATAGACAAAAAGCTTTTTGTTCACATGAGAAATGTTTTATAATAACAAAAAATAGGAAATATCTGAAAGGTCAAATAATAGGAGAATGGTCACATTATAGTTTAGTAATTAAATTATAAATGCTAGTTATAAAGGCTGTGTGATAGTGAAAGTACTCATAGTATAATTCAGTAGAAAAATTGTGCTGAAAATTTTATCAATATGATTATTACAATTATTTTTCAAATAATAGACTTTATTTAGCAGTTTAGATTTTTAAAAATTGAATAGAAAGTACAGAGGGTTCCGGTATGCCTCGTTGCCTACCCTCTTCCCCTGTTAACTAGTGCATCTTGCACTAGTGTGATGCATTTGCTATGACTGATGAGCCAGTATTGACACATTATTGTTAAGTAAAGTCCATAGTTTACCTTAGGGCCTACTCTTTGTGAAAAACGCCTTTTATATTACAGCTTGACCCTTTTTGATTTTCTTTTCAGGGTTGCAAAACTGCGTGATGAAATTATGGCCTTAAGGAATGAATGTTCCTCAGTGTACAGCAAAGGACGCATGCTGACGACAGAACAGACAAAGCTCATGATATCAGGAATCACTCAAAGTTTAAACTCAGGGTTTGCACAGACCTTAAACCCCAGTCTGAACTCAGGGCTGACCCAGAGTTTCACACCTTCCCTGACCCCTTCTAGTATGAAATCAGGCCTGTCCTCAGGTTTGTCTTCCCACCTAACTCCATCCCTCACTCCAGCTTATACACCTGGTTTCACAACTGGATTAGTTCCAAATTTCAATTCAGGAGTAGAGACAAATTCATTGCAAACCCTGAAGTTGATGCAGATCCGAAAGCCCCTTCTAAAGTCTTCTTTGTTGGATCAGAATTTAACAGAAGAGGAAATCAACATGAAATTTGTTCAGGATCTTTTGAATTGGGTTGATGAAATGCAGGTAAAAAAATGTTTACTTTACCTGAGNCTATATCTCTGGGAAGTAGGTTTGGGGTTAGAGATGGAACCTTTTGGGATGTATGCCATATATATATATATATATATATATATGTTATATATATATATATATATACAGCAAAAATTATAAATGATGCTTTGATACAGTTCTTCCTCTTTCAGGGATCTATAGTAATAATTACAAAAATAAAACATGTTAAATAAATATAGACAAAAAGCTTTTTGTTCACATGAGAAATGTTTTATAATAACAAAAATTAGGAAATATCTTAAAAGGAGAATGGTCACATTATAGTTTAGTAATTATATTATAAATGGTAGTTATAAAGACTGTGTGATAGTGAAAGTACTCATAGTACATTTCAGTAGGAAAATTGTGCTGCAAAATTTTATCAATATGATTATTACAATTATTTTTCAAATAATAGACTTTATTTAGCAGTTTAGATTTTTAAAAATTGAATAGAAAGTACAGAGGGTTCCCGTATGACTCATTGCACACCCTCTTCCCCTGTTAACATCTTGCACTAGTGTGATGCATTTGCTATGACTGATGAGCCAGTATTGACACATTATTGTTAAGTAAAGTCCATAGTTTACCTTAGGGCCCACTCTTTGTGAAAAACGCCTTTTATATTACAGCTTGACCCTTTTTGATTTTCTTTTCAGGGTTGCAAAACTGCGTGATGAAATTATGGCCTTAAGGAATGAATGTTCCTCAGTGTACAGCAAAGGACGCATGCTGACGACAGAACAGACAAAGCTCATGATATCAGGAATCACTCAAAGTTTAAACTCAGGGTTTGCACAGACCTTAAACCCCAGTCTGAACTCAGGGCTGACCCAGAGTTTCACACCTTCCCTGACCCCTTCTAGTATGAAATCAGGCCTGTCCTCAGGTTTGTCTTCCCACCTAACTCCATCCCTCACTCCAGCGTATACACCTGGTTTCACAACTGGATTAGTTCCAAATTTCAATTCAGGAGTAGAGACAAATTCATTGCAAACCCTGAAGTTGATGCAGATCCGAAAGCCCCTTCTAAAGTCTTCTTTGTTGGATCAGAATTTAACAGAAGAGGAAATCAACATGAAATTTGTTCAGGATCTTTTGAATTGGGTTGATGAAATGCAGGTAAAAAAATGTTTACTTTACCTGAGATTTTCATTCTTTATTGCTGTCAGTTCCTTTTTTGAACCTAGTGTCTTTCTGTTTAAAGGGGCAGCTGGACCGTACTGAGTGGGGATCAGATTTGCCAAGTGTTGAAAGCCATTTAGAAAATCATAAAAATGTTCACCGAGCGATAGAAGAATTCGAAACTAGCCTTAAAGAAGCTAAAATTAGTGAGGTATATAAATGTAAAATATGAACATATTATATTTTAGCTTACTATTTTGCTTTTTATATGAAGACTCTATAACAAAATAATAGGTACACTGAGTATGAATCAGAATTCTTTAAGATTCCTAACAGCAACTTTTTATACCATATTTTAGATCCAAATGACGGCACCTCTTAAGCTAACTTATGCAGAAAAGTTGCACAGATTAGAGAGTCTGTATGCAAAACTCTTGGTAAGTTTGTTTAAGCTTTCTTTTCCCCTTACCTTTATTTGGCAAAGACGTGAATTCTTACAAATGATCTTCCTTATAAAGAATACATCCAGGAATCAGGAACGGCACCTTGACACACTCCATAATTTTATAACTCGTGCTACGAATGAACTTATTTGGTTGAATGAAAAAGAAGAGGAGGAGGTTGCTTATGACTGGAGTGAAAGAAATACCAACATAGCTCGGAAAAAAGAATACCATGCTGTAAGTGCTACTTTTGTAATTGAACATTGGAGTTGTGTTTCTGGGTTAGATCTTTTTCCAACATATTTCTGAATTCTTTCTTAAATTAGGAACTAATGAGAGAACTGGAGCACAAGGAAGAAAATATTAAGTCGGTTCAGGAGGTAGCAGAGCAGCTGCTTCTGGAGAACCACCCAGCCCGATTAACTATTGAGGTGAGTCAGGAGGTGTTACAGTCGTGGTTGAATGTGGACGTTTGATTACTACCCTTCAGATTATTTTATGGCTAGTAAATTGAAAAATGAAAACCATCAAATTTTTATTGCAACCTGGCTCAATAATCACGTTTCTGACAAGTCATGCTGATTTGCCTGCACTTCTTTTGCTCCAAGTGTGTCACCTACCGGTCACTTAAAGTAAAGGTAACTTTGTTAACCCCGGTGGCCCAAGAGGCATATTGCAGTGAATATGAAGGACCTTGACTTGACAGGCTTTGATGTTTCATTTCCTGCTGACTGTGTGACGTTGCACAGGTGATGTAACTTTTCTAAACCTCGTCCCCCTACCTAAATGGGAAAATTGTTTCTAACCCACTAAGTTGTGGTAAGAGTGAGAGCAATAATGTACTGTTACTACTTTCTAAAGTTCTTGGTATGTAGTATGTTCTTTAAAAGTATTATTTAATTAATAATCATTTATTAATTATTTAAGTACTAAGTATTATCTAATTAGTAATTATTTGATTAATGCTATTATTATTTAATCAATAATTTTACTTATGATCTAGTTTTGTGGAGTGTATTGAAATAATACCTTGGCCAGGCCTCATGGTACAGAGTGCACATGTCAAATCCAGAAATGGAGAGTTGATGTGGGATTTATCGGGTTGCCCATGTAGTGATGTTGGTGGCGGTGTGGCAAAGTCGTGTTTAATTGTTTTTGGCCTGATGTATATACTAATTAGAGTTAGTAACTTTATAAATGTGAAGTGAGGGTAAGTGAGAGGGCAAGGAGCATCAAGGATGGGTAGATGTGGTGTATTTCCAGAGGAAAAAAATGTACTTAGAATGTGACATGCTTCCAACTATCTCATTTGAGGAAAGGAATGTCTCTGTTCACTGAAATCACGAGGACAAAAGATTCGTAGAATTGTAGGCCTCGTTAGGAAGTGTGGGAAAGTTTCATTTGACCTTCTTTTATGTGAAAAGAGGGTTTTGCTTCGACATGAAATGCCACCTGGGAGTGTTACAGACACCGAAGAGTAGGAGGAGCAACAGGCGTAGGGAATTAGAGTAATGGAGCGTCTGGGTAACTTTTGTACGATGATAGACTAAAAATGGGACATTCCTGAGAGTAGAGAGATTAAAGCTACTAGGGAATATGATTATGGGTTAAGAATTTTGCTGAAAATAGAAAATGTGGATGTGAACCTGATTACTTTCATGTAGAAATTTTAATGTAGTTAAAAGTTTCTTGAGGGGTGAAATTAAGCCTTAGTCACTTTACGACCGTCGGCCTATTCAGTGTCTTGTGGGTACATGGATAGTAGTTAATTATCAACAATATTCATATTTTATATAAAAGAGAAACAAATAATCTGACAATGCACAATAATGTCTTTTATAGTCATTTTACTCGAAGTAGCTTAATTTGAGGGAGCAAGTAGTGTAATTATGATGTGTTGCCACATTTCCATTGCTGTTGGAAATGCCTGTCTGGGCATAGCTTAGCAGGAAATGAGGTTTTCCAAAAGGAGCAAGTATGACGGGCTTAGCCAAGGTAGCCATTGAAGTATCTGGAGCACCCTCTTCTGGAAGGCAGTGAATTGCACCTTGAGTATAAAATGGTGTTTCGTGTTTCCCTGAGGAACTAGGTGTCTTCTACAATATATTTGCCCTCATGAAAGATACACTTTATCTAAAATAAAAATTAAAGCAATACAATATTTTAATAAAAACTTCTAGTATTATAATTATTATAAATCCAGGATTACAGTGATATGGGGTTGTGTACTCTCTTCTCCACCCCCCCCCCCAAACATTTTCCTGGTAAAAACAAACAAATTAATTAATTCCCCTCTCCAGTCCCAAGATCTTCTGGCCTGGGTTTAGAAGCAAAACAAGGAGAAATCTATGGGACCATGTATTTCATGTCAAAGGTCTGTCCTACGATCCTGTAATGTAAAATTGGGAGAAAAGAAAGAAAGATAAAGGACAGGGTCAATCGAATGAGGATTCCACAGAGTGGAAACAGGGTGGATAGGAAAGGGGCCCAGGGCCCACTGGCATTCATTTCAAAGGTTAAATATATTTTCATGTATGAATAACCAGAGTTGGCTTTTTTCATATATTTTAAGCAAAAATGGAAAGTTTTAAATCTGAAAGAAATCCACTGGAGTGATTTAAAAATTTACATTTCAGCTTTTAGGATTGGCTTTGGGCAAGTGATNAATCCAGGATTACAGTGATATGGGGTTGTGTACTCTCTTCTCCACCCCCCCCCCCCAACATTTTCCTGGTGAAAACAAACAAATTAATTAATTCCCCTCTCCAGTCCCAAGATCTTCTGGCCTGGGTTTAGAAGCAAAACAAGGAGAAATCTATGGGACCATGTATTTCGTGTCAAAGGTCTGTCCTACGACCCTGTAATGTAAAATTGGGAGAAAAGAAAGAAAGATGAGGGACAGGGTCAATCGAATGAGGATTCCACAGAGTGGAAACAGGGTGGATAGGAAAGGGGCCCAGGGCCCACTGGCATTCATTTCAAAGGTTAAATATATTTTCATGTATGAATAACCAGAGTTAGCTTTTTTCATATATTTTAAGCAAAAATGGAAAGTTTTAAATCTGAAAGAAATCCACTGGAGTGATTTAAAAATTTACATTTCAGCTTTTAGGATTGGCTTTGGGCAAGTGATAGTTTGAGATTAGAGGGACATTCACTACCCCGATTTTCAAGTCTTAATCTGCAAAAACAAAGGCCTACCATCTGTGTAGATAGTGGAGTCCCTTACCCTTAGGAGCACTGCTGTGCACGCCTGCCGTGGCCCAGCAGCAGTGACCAGCTGTGCTTTGTCCTCCAGGCCTACCGCGCAGCGATGCAGACGCAGTGGAGCTGGATCTTGCAGCTCTGCCAGTGTGTGGAGCAGCACGTCAAGGAAAACACTGCCTACTTCGAGGTACGGGAACGGAATCACAGCTCCAGGCGATGCCACTGTGATTTTGGCCGACTCACAGGAAAGGTTTTCACAGTCTGTTGTGAGATACATGTCTGTGATGTGCCAGGGAAGTAAACTGAATTTTGATCGCTGTTGGATATAAAGCATATATGTTCTGTAGGACACATGGAAGCATTCTGTTAAGGAGGAAATCCTTGAAAACCCTCAAAGCGTCAGAAACAATCTTTATTTTACAAATGTATCTCTTATTAAGGAAGTATTTGCGTTACAGATAGTCATTGTAGACAGCTCTTCTTTTTTGTTATTCTTTAGGTGTTTTAAATTATTGTTGGAATTTCACCCGTACAATTGTTTTGAATTTAGTCAATCTTGGACATTTAGTATTTAGTCATAATTATTCAAGTACAAGAGTTGTTTCATTAAAGGAGGGATGTGGCTATTAAGTTGTACTAATTTGATTTTGTGCTCTTCTCGCTGATGAGGGCTACACACAGGGCCCTTGTAATTGAACTTGGTAATGTGTGCTTTACGGGTATTTAATCTACTTGAACTACCAGTTTTTGTCTTTCCCTAGTTTTTCAATGATGCCAAAGAAGCTAATGATTACTTAAGGAATCTGAAAGATGCCATTCAGCGGAAGTACAGCTGTGACAGATCGAGCAGCATTCACAAGCTGGAAGACCTTGTGCAGGAGTCAATGGTATTGCTAAGAAAATCTAGGGACTTCATTAATCATGCAACATGGGGGGTAGATCGTTTTCATTCTATTTTTATTGGTGCAGAACTTTGTATTTTATTGGCAGTCTTGATAATTCCACCTCATTTAATCAAGTATTTAAACATTGTTTTAGTATCTTTTTTTGGTAACAAACGTAAAAAATATTTTTTATGTGATGGCTTTGTTGTTTTAAAATGCTTTAACAGTGTTCTATGTGTGTGTGTGGTCGTTCATTCCACAAATACTTGTTAGGTATTTTCTGTGTTGCAGGTACTGTTTTTAGCTCCAGTAGGTAGAGCGTGGGCAAAACAGACAAGAATCCCTACCCTCGTGGGGCTTGCATGATAGAGGGGAGTAGACAATAAACATGAAAATAAGTAAAGTATATGTGTTTGCTAAAGAGGAAAAACACAACAAAACAAGAGCAGAGAGATACAAGAGGGGGGGTGGGGAGGGATTGAAAGTTTAGATCATGGGGTCAGGGCAGGCTTTTCTCATGGTTCCATTTGTGGAAAGCCCTAAAACAGCACAGAATACAAATCTCCTACCATTTCAAGTCCATCTCATTTATTACTTAGGAAGAGAAAGAAGAACTTCTGCAGTATAAAAGCACAGTGGCCAGCCTGGTGGGGAGAGCAAAAACCATAATTCAGCTGAAGCCTAGGAATCCGGACTGTCTGCTCAAAACATCTATTCCAATCAAAGCCATCTGTGACTACAGACAAATTGAGGTACTTATGACTCCTAGAAACAGACCAGTTTCTGGCATTATGCATATATTTAAAAAATGAGGTCATATTGCTCACTAGTAAAGTTTTCCACCTCAGAAAAAAAGCATACACACACACAAATAAACCCAAGTTTGGGTATGGAAAAAAGATTAGTCATCAGTGGTTTCATTTCGCTATTCTGTTCTTTATTTTAAACCAGATAACCATTTACAAAGATGATGAATGCGTTTTGGCGAACAACTCTCATCGTGCTAAATGGAAGGTCATTAGCCCTACTGGGAATGAGGCAATGGTGCCATCCGTGTGCTTCACAGTCCCTCCCCCAAACAAAGAAGCAGTTGACTTTGCAAATAGGTTCGTATGCAGTAGCTAAACACTGACCCCTGGTCTTGGAAGCTCTCCGAAGGTTAAAGAAGTAACCAGCACTTTGTCTAGGCCCACAGGATTGGAAGGATGTAAAACTAGTAAACATGGAATATTTCTCTCTCTCTCTCTCTCACACACACACACTCACACACATGCACATGCTCACACACACACACATGAAAAAAATTGTAGTATGTTTTCAGAGGGAGTGAAAAAGCTTAATCTGTGTTTTCTTTCACATATTTCAGAATTGAGCAACAGTACCAGAATGTCCTAACTCTTTGGCATGAGACTCATATAAACATGAAGAGTGTAGTATCCTGGCATTACCTCATCAATGAAATTGATAAAATTCGGGCTAGCAATGTGGCTTCCGTAAGTGTAAATCTGTCATCAACCTAATCTGTCCAAAAACGTGGGGCACCTTGTTGTAAAGAGTGGAGTTTGTTTTTGCTGTAGAATAGGATAGAATTCAGCAGAGCCAACATTCATTCACTCAATGGTTAGTTGTTATATGCCTATTATATACAGGGAGCTTTTGAAGAATTTGGAAAATCCGGGAGATCTCGCATTTCATTTAGTGCTTAGTATATTTTGGTAGGGAGACAGGAGATAGTGTTTGGACTTCTAGAGATGTTTAACTTCATTTATAGAATTTTGTGGTCTTGGTTTTCTTTGTCTTCCAGAGCCTAAAGTTGTTAGTGAAGAGGGAAATTAATTTCAAATGATTATTCTATTTATGATGATTAATATAAACTGGCCTATGCCATGAGACCCTAATTTGAGATTGTCCCATTTAAATTTAGCTTTCAGGACTATAGTCACTTAATTGTATGGTCATTGTTCTTCTTTAGATAAAGACAATGTTACCTGGTGAGCATCAGCAAGTTCTGAGTAATCTACAGTCTCGTTTTGAAGATTTTCTGGAAGATAGCCAGGAATCCCAAGTATTTTCGGGCTCAGATATAACACAGCTGGAAAAGGAGGTTAATGTGTGCAAGCAGTATTATCAAGAACTTCTTAAATCTGCAGAAAGAGGTACAGTATGGGAATCCTTGTTTATTTCCACCTCCCATGGGTGTTTAGTATAGGCTATTTTCTGCCCTGAGTGGGGATTTCAGTCTTAGGTGTGTTACGGCACTCGGCCTGTGATGGGCAGAGGGCAGACACAATTGTCGAAATGTTGAAAGCATGCTTAAGGTGAGAGCATGCAAAAAGGGATTAATTTATTCCTAAATGCTGAATTAATTAAAAGATGCCGACCAAATAGTATGACAAATGATGAAATCTTAATGCATCTACTTTTCAACATTTTCACTGTTTCGCAATATTATGTTCAGAATGATAATCTTTTCATTTCAGAAAAGATTCAATTATTTTTCTTTTTTTATTTATTGATTTGAGAGAGAGAAAAGCAAAACATCAATTTTGTTGTTCCACTGATTTATGCATTCATTGGTTGATTCTTCTATGTGCCCTGACCAAGGATAGAACCCGCAACCTTGAGGTATTTAGCTGACACTCTCTACAACTGAGCTACCCTGCCAGGGCTTTATTTTTCTGTGTATGAATCTTGGATTTTAAAGAATGACATTCTGCCCTGTCTAGTGTGGCTCAGAGGATTGAGTGCCAGCCTGTAAACCAAAGGGTCACCAGTTTGATTCCCAGTCAGGACACATGCACAACCCAGGGGTTGTGGGCTAGATCCCCAGTAGCTGAGTGGATTGACCGCGGGCCTGCAAAACCAGACAATTGCGGTTCGATTCCCAGTCAGGGCACATGCCTGGGTTGCAGGCCAGTTCCCAGCAGGGGACTCATGAGAGGCAACCATACATTGATATTTCTCTCCCTCTCTCCTTCCCTTCCCCTCTAAAGATAAATAAATGAAATCTTTAAAAAAAGAGGCAACCACACCTTGATGCATCTGTCCCTTTCTTTCTCCCTTCCTTCCCCTCTCTCTAAAAATAAATAAATAAAATCTTAAAAAAATAATGACATTCTTTTTTAGAGCAGTTTTAGATTCAAAGCAAAAGTGAGAGGAAGGTGCAGAGATGTTCCATAACCAAACTTGGATTTTATACAGAGGTTAAAGGGAAAAATTTTGTGTAGTTAACTTTTGTTAAATATAAATTTTATTCCATAGTCTTTTGAAATTACTTAGAGCAAAAGCTGTACTAGTAATACTCTGTTTTTAAAAATTTAAAACATTAATGCATTTTAATCTATCTTTTATTTTTAAAGATCTTTATTTAGTTTTTATAATCTGCAACTAATGTGATTGACATTTTTTGTGAACATAAAAGAGCAATATATTACTTCCCTTGGATGTGATAAATTAGAAATGGGTACTCCAAATGGCATTAGGGGAATCTTATTAAATCTTTGTCAATTTCAAAGTCACTATTTTAGGGTTTATATCCTTAGGTTGGGTTTGCGATGTTAGCTGGTAACGTTACGTTGACTCACTGTGTCCCAAGACGTAGTAAAACGGCCATATTAAAACATAAGCAAGAGCGTCCAAAAGATAGAAAACAAGGTACTTTCTGAACATCATATTTGTTTTCGCAGAGGAACAAGAGGAGTCAGTGTACAATCTCTACATCTCTGAAGTGAGAAACATTAGGCTTCGGTTAGAGAACTGTGAAGATCGGTTGATTAGACAGATCCGAACTCCGCTGGAAAGAGACGATTTGCATGAAAGTGTCTTCAGAATCACAGAGCAGGAGGTGAGATTTATAAATGTGTTGGGACAAAATTTGACTTATGATAAATTACTATCTTAATGACCGTCAACTCCTGTGACTTCTTACATGCTCAGTTTTACCCAGCAGCCGCTTTGTGAGGTCTGATTATATTTTTATTGCATATTGTAAACTCAGATTCTGGAATTCACTTCTACCTCTGACTCACGTAAACAGAGGAATGTGCACCCTCCTGCCCACTTTGGTGGGGGCAGTAAGGGCTTCTCCCCGTGGAAGTCATTAGACATTTGTTGATTATGTGCTACGTGCAAAAGCACTGGGTAGATGCTTGGGCCTGAAAAGGTGGGCAGTAAAGGAATTACTGATAATAAAACTTGAATGCTATGGCTTAGTTTTCTTACATAAAGAAAGAGTAAAGAATATGTAGAATTTTAAGGTGATGATCATAATGTAAAATGTGAGTTTTAAAACTGTTTAAAGAATGATGCTCAGTCTGGAGTGAAAACTTAATACCGATGTTTGTTCTCTCTGTTTTATAGAAACTAAAGAAGGAGCTGGAGCGTCTTAAAGATGATTTGGGAACAATCACAAATAAGTGTGAAGAATTTTTCAGTCAAGCAGCAGCCTCTGCGTCGGTTCCCACCTTACGGTCTGAGCTCAGTGTGGTTATTCAGAACATGAGCCAAGTCTATTCTATGTCTTCCACTTACATAGACAAGTATGTACCCACTGTCTTAATATAAAAGGGCTTCATACAACTGTCCTGTTTTTATGTACAAGCTGTACATTTAAAAATATTCTTTTTAATGAACATAAATATCTACTTTTATTTCTTTATGACAGTATATTAATTATTTCTATGGATTTCTGGTGTTTCTTCACATTGAAAGAGCATATGCCACAGAGATTAGGGAATAGTGTATGATCTTCTCACATTTTGCCTGTATGTTGGTAGCTCAGCTGTTGCAGCCTGGAGGCTTTTTCTGCCATGCGTGGTCTGAACAAGGCTTGAAGAAGGCCGGCTTATCTTGGAATCTCTGGCTAAACACTGCTTGTGGGTTGGAGCCCATGCTGTCTATTAAGAAAAGAGTCAGATGAATTTAGTCTTGTAGTTAATGTGTCAGTTATTCAAGATGAAGAACATGCTATATTATGTATATAATGGTGCTTCAGGACTGCCTTAATGAAAAATAAACATTTACCCTTAGAAGACTGTTTAATTCTCCTTATTAGGTTGAAAACTGTTAATTTGGTATTAAAAAACACTCAAGCTGCAGAAGCCCTTGTAAAACTCTATGAAACTAAACTGTGTGAAGAAGAAGCAGTTATAGCAGACAAGAATAATATTGAGAATCTAATAAGTGCTTTAAAGGTATGTCTCGCTTTTGGCTATTTTACAAGATCTTACTCTAAAATTAATTTCTCTAGCATTTAGATCTTCAAATATCAACCATTAAATACCTTAGCTTGATTATGTTTACAGTCATTCCGTTGTGTATCTCTATAATACCCTAGCTAACAAATAAATATGTTCAGGCATTTTTTTTTAAGATTTTATTTCTTTATCTTTAGAGGGGAAGGGAAGGAGAGAGGGAGAGAAATATCAATGTATGGTTGCCTCTCGTGAGTCCCCTGCCGGGAACTGGCCTGCAACCCAGGCATGTGCCCTGACTGGCAATCAAACCGCGATTGTCTGGTTCTCAGGCCTGCGCTCAATCCACTGAGCTACACCAGCCAGGGCAGGCATTTTTAATTTGAAGCAAGTTCTCATTGAAAAGTTGAACCTTGACTGTAGCTTTTTATAATCAAGAGGAGTTAAAATTAAAAATTAAATCATTGGTGATATATTCTCTTGCTGAAAGAGGCATTATTTGAAGAGATCAAAGAGGCAAGTAGAGGAATTAACCCAGGGAAGGAAGAATGGTGGCCGTACTCGTCTGTGCCTATAGATATTGCATAAAGAGCTGAGTAAAACTATCGGGAAAACAATTGTGAAAAGTTATCTCAGTGATTTTTTTTAATGCATCCACTCAATTTTCAACAATGAGATTAATAGGTATTTTAGAAATAATCACTGAAAAACACATTTATAGAGGTAGCCAACTTGCTTATGGAATATTGATATATAAATTCCATTAGACTGAATTTTATTAAATTGTCAGGGTGTTTTTTTGTTTAGATCAAAGTGTAGTGAAATATTGTCAATTTAGTAAGGTTAGACCTCATACATTATTTTTGTATATGAAAGATAATGTTTCCTTTCTCTGGCTTTATGTCAGTCATTTGTAAATAAATTGTACAGTTAGGTAAGTAATGTGTTTACCCTGGGAGTGGTTGACACATTTTTATAATTTTCACCAACTAATGTCTTTAGCAATGGAGAGCTGAAGTAGATGAAAAGAGAGAGGTGTTCCATGACTTAGAGGATGAGCTGCAGAAGGCGAAAGCCATCAGTGATGAAATGTTCAAGACGTACAAAGAACGGGACCTCGATTTTGACTGGCACAAAGAAAAAGCAGATCAGTTGGCTGAAAGGTGGCAACACGTTCATACTCAGATTGACAACAGGTTCATGTCCTTTTCGTTCAGTTTTGGCCCAGATTTAATGTCTATCCTTGGAGTTTAGGTCAAACCTAAACTTAGGCTATTTTATTCTAAACTGTTATATGTAGTTGATTTCCTGTACAAAGTTGATTTCCATATACAGTTAATTGTGTTAATTTCAAGATCTCTACTTGTATTTCTTTGTTACATGGTGGACTTAAGTAAGACATTTAACTTCAAAATAAATATTTTTAACTATATTATTAAGACTATTGATATACTCTGGCACTTGTATAGTTAATGTACTTGATTTTTATATAAAGGGAAAACAATACAGTTCTCTACTTACTACCAGTTTATGATATTTGAACACAACATTTAAGTCATTCAAAATTATCACCAACTTACAAGACTCAGCAGGAGTGTGAACCCTACGTTTTCCGGGGCTGCAGTGGCATTCTATGCTGGACCTCAGAGATGTTCACTTTTTATTAAAGATACAAGAATGTTGAAATCATTTGCCCAGTGACTGATATTAAAAAGTGAAAGGAAATTTGATGGTTCTAGGGCTCATCTTAAAAGAAATGGAACAGTGTCTTTTCTCATTCATTTCATGTTTCTATTAATGCAGATAAAATCCTTTTATGATGTAGTACCATTCTTGAGAAGTAAAATTATATTCAAATATAACATATTTCATCTCTAAATATATGATATATAGGTTTAGTGTAGTGATTTTAACTCATAGAAACTGAAATATTTAATCACAACTCCTGGGAAGTACTCTCTCAGTCCATGCTGAACCATTCAATGAACTATTGTGTCATTATTTCAAAAGCAAACTGCCATTTGACACAAGCTTTGGTTAGTTAAGACATGTTGATCGATAATAATTATGGTTAAGTTTCCAGTTTTCCTGCTTTTTTAGCCTTAGTCTCTTGGGCTTGTCCCTAGGATAATCAAGTACATGACTCCCAAAACAGTGTAAGTTGTACAACACCAGGAATAAAATATTTAGATTTAACCTGAGCCCTATGGACTACCCCTAGAGATGGTCCTCAGGGTGCTGTAACCTTGAATTCTTTACCTATACCCCTAATGTTGTGTTTAATGCGTTGGAGAACAGTTATTTTGTCTCTCCCTTCTCTATTCTATACCTTTCACCCTCCTAATGAATGCTATTAGAAACTATAACTACTCTGTTACGATTTTCTTAGGTTAAGGGATTTAGAAGGCATTGGCAAATCACTCAAGTACTACAGAGATACCTATCACTCTTTAGATGACTGGATCCAACAAGTTGAAATTACTCAGAGAAAGATTCAGGAAAATCAGCCTGAAAATAGTAAAACCCTAGCCACCCAGCTAAATCAACAAAAGGTATGTGAACACAATTCCTTGTACTGAGGTTATATCTGCATTTGCTCATTAATGACCCTTATCTTCCTTTCCCTTGTTAAAAGAAATAGCCGGCAGCTATTTAGAAGAAGGTGGGAAATAAATCATAAATATTAAAATCCTGCAATCCAACTTACATACGAAGGGGTCCCCCAGAAATCCAGGATTATCTTCTAGAGGGCAGGCCTTTTGTAGTGCAGGCTTCCACTGCTAGGTGAGTGTTCTAGGAATCCTGTATCAGTGTACCAGCTGGCATTGTTGTGAGAGGCTGTGTTCCTTTCTCTGAAGTTTTTTTTTTTTTGATGACTCAACCTGTTCACCTGTTTCATGGTGGGTAATTTACAAGTGTACCTGCCCACACTGCACACTGAGTGTCCAGTAGTTTTTGACTAAAAACAGCATAACCCCTGTGTTCCACCCTCCCTATTCACCAGATCTCACCCAAAAGCAACTTTTTTTTGTTTCCCTGATGAAAAAGTCCTCAAAAGGAAACGTTTTGCCCATGTGGAAGAGGTGAAAGAAAAAATGGCAGAAGCACTAAAAGATATTAAAATCAATGACGGTTCAAAAACTTTTGAGCAGTGGAAAAAAAACATTTTGGAAGGTGTATTGTATCAAATGGAGAGTACTTTGAAGGTGACTGAAGTTTAAACATTAAGAATCAACATATAATTAAAAAATAAAATCTGATTTTTTGGATCCCCTCTCCTTAATATCACTTACTTTGATTTCTTGGAAATCATATTTGAAAGCATAAGGAATAAGAAAGTAACACATTGGGGCAATTTTCAAATTCCTAATGATTGTTTAATCACAGGTATGAAAATGTCTTTTGACACTCAACTGGTCACAATAGTTTTGTGGGATCCTAAATAAATGAAAATGGTTAGCGGTAGAAAATTAAACAGCCATATTTGACAAAAAGTTCAATGCTTTGGGATTTTTTTTTCCATCTTGATGGGCTAGTAATTTCTAGCTCTGTTTTGATCATGAATAGGTAGGGGCCCAGGGCTTCAAGTCTACTTTTGGAAAATGCCTATGAAGTTTTACAGTTTCTGCTTCGGAAGCTCCATGTGGGTGGGTTACTTATATGGGATATTCTAGAAGTTTGTGATTTATCCATAAGGCACGTTACACGTTATGTGCTAAGGGCTAAGGGACTATAGACTATACAGTTAAATGATGTGGATATTTCTTAGTTCCTGAGCATTTTCAGTAGTTCAATAGCACAGAAGTTCTTGTCATTTTTCCTTTAAATTGTGTATACTTATAGATGCTGGTGTCAGAAATAGAAATGAAACAGAGCAAAATGGATGAGTGTCAAAAACATGCAGAACAGTACTCAACTACAGTAAAGGTAAGAGGATTCAGTTACCTGTCTCACATTTAATATTTGGGTTTGTGATTCTATATTGAACTTTTCAAAGCCTTTTCAAGTCATTTTACTCTGTGTTGAAAAGTGAAAACAGAGAGCCCTGGCCAGTTTCCTTAGTTGATTGGAGCATTGCCCCATACACCAAAAGGTTGCAGGTTCGATCCCTGGTTGGGATGCGCACGGTAGGCAACTGATCGATGTTTCTCTCTCTCATTGATGTTTCTCATTCTCTCTCCCTTCCTCTCTCTCTCTGAAATCCTAAAACATATCTTCAGTTGAGGATTAAAGTGAAAATAGAGAATCTTTTATCTGAAACTTTTTGGCACCTATCTAATAATTCTTTGAAATCTGAGTCACACAACAGCCCCTGGTTTGTTCATTTTCTCTGTGTTTCACATCTCATGCACACATACCCCTTCATGCACGTAAGGAAAACAGAGCTCTGAAATTCATTTTATTTTGTGCTTCTTCCCTCCTTCCTTTGCCCTTGATTGCTCTCTCTTTCCCTCTCTTTCTCTCTAACAAGGCTGTAGTATTCCACAAAAGAACCCTTAAATTTCTGAGTTCTCATGCTCTTTGAAGTCTTTAATAATAAGTCAGCTTTAGCCGTCCAGATGGACAGTGCGCTTGCCTGACCAGAGGGAAGTGAGGCTGAGCGTAACTAGCAGGCTGTACTAAATATTTTCACGAGCTTCTAAAGAGACTTAGGAACTTCCCTAACTACCCTAAACGTTTCTGATTTTATTGCCACCTTACAAGCGTCTCAGGATTGGATGAATTTGTGATAGAGTCACAAAAATGAAAAACTGTTGTTTTGTAATATTTTCTTTGAAGTTATTCAGTGCAACTAACTTCCACTTTGGATGCTTTAGCACTTTGCTTCAATTAGTTTAATCCCATTGACTCCTTTTATCCAGGACTATGAATTACAAACAATGACCTACCGGGCCATGGTAGACTCACAGCAAAAATCCCCAGTGAAACGCCGAAGAATGCAGAGCTCCGCAGATCTCATTATTCAAGAGGTAATAAAAGTTCTATAGAGAAGGGAGGGAGTGTAAAACAAACAATTAAAAATTCATATATTTGTATTGTAAAATATACATAGTGGTAAATTTACCATTTTAATCATTTTAAGCTGTATAGTTCAGTGGCATTCAGTTCATTCACAGTGTTGTGCAGCCTTGGCCACTGACCATCACCAAAAACTGTTCATTATTCCAAAAAGAAATTTTCTACCTAGAAATTACATTTTACTAAATTAAAAAAAAAAACCCTTTGAAGGGGAAAGTAATGGGGGGAAATGGGAACAACTGTAATTGAACAACCACAAAAAAACCCTTTGAAAATCTTTAGTCAGGTTTAATTATTAATCGCAGATTATAATAAATATACTTCCTGATTAAATTTAGAAGAGAATTGCCATTTAAAATGGCTTGTGCAACAGTGATAAGCTCATTCCTGTCACCGTTATTGGGGAGTGTGTACTTTGCTGTCACAGGGCCTAATTAATATTATATCATTACTTATCATTACTCACTCAGGCACCTGGAGGTTATGTTTGTGTTGTTTTCCCCTTACTTGCAGTTCATGGACCTACGGACACGTTACACTGCTCTGGTCACCCTCATGACGCAGTACATTAAATTCGCTGGTGACTCACTGAAGAGGCTAGAAGAGGAAGAGGTAACCATTAACTATGAACGACTAACTAAAAAGGAAGTATGTAGTGTGGTTTGGAAAAACAGAAAAGGTTTTACGTTAAATTTACATGGTTAATAGCTGATATGTAAGTAAGTATTTAATTATAAAATTAAAAATGAAAACAAGTAGACGCTTAGGGTTTTTTGACTTGTATTAAGGTTTTCTCAAATAGAAAAATAATGTTTTTATTTTTACTGTAGGACTCTAATATGAACCATTTGATGTCTTAAATGGTTCTACTTAAATTATGAAATGTTGACACTGGCAGAATTTTTCTGTTTTCTCTCAGTTGAGAAGCATACTTCTTTGAAGTATAGTGACTACTGCTATAATGTCTACAGAAATCCTGTGTAAACACATCTGTTTTGTGTATTATAATTAATTTATACCTTCAAACATAAAACGGATTTAAAACATAAAAGCCAGTCATTTAGAAGTATAGGTGTTTGTGCAAAATGATAGTACGTTTTAAGAATTGTGAAGTTGTTTTTGTTTTTATTTTTATTTTTAACCAAAAAGATATGGTATGTAATAAGAAGACTGTTTAACTACCAGTCTAATTTTGAGGGATTCTGCATTTTAAAGTATATGTTCACAAATAGAGTAAAGAGTTATTTATGAACATGTCTTGTCATAGCAGGCTACTGTGTATGCTTTTGAAGGGGTTATACTCTGCTTTATCATCTTGGTATGCTTTCTATTCCTAACCTCAGAACAGACAAAAATAGTAGACTGAATGCTGAAGGTATTAAATTGTCAGGCATTAGTCATTCTAAATTAGACTGTTGTTGAAATTCTGAAGGTGATTATACTTAGTATAACTGTGCATATAATGAGCAAACTAAAACAGTAGTAAATATTAAATAGATGTTACTTTCTTAGTTTCTAACAATGAGACTGCTTTTATAAACTATTTTAGTCTGTTCAGTGTTAACAATTTTCTGCAGATAAATTGCTAACATAACTAATTGCAAGTCTTTGTAACTAGATTCCTTTGTGCTTAGAAAGGAGAACCAGAATATCTGTGACCATCCAAATAATTGGCATACACCTCTCGTTTATGAAAAAAAAATCCCTAATTTTTATATTTTGACTTTTTGAGAGATACAGTTCCATATAAATGGCATACAAGTCTTTTAAATTGTATTTTTAGCTGTTAAAGTTAAATAGAATAATTAAAGTCCTTTTCCTTGTTTTATAATGTATAACTTTTATTGCACACATACGAGTCACTTTGCTCATGTTTATCTTATGAGGGAGGATACTAATTACGGAATCAAATAATGTTTCCACAAAGCCTGAATACATACAAATCATGCTTGTCATCCTTTGAAGCATAAAGGAATTATAGTGAATTGAAAGTCAAAACAATATAGATAATACAAATACTATAATGTAAAATATATTTTTTAAATTCCTGAATAAAAATTCACACTTAAGAGTTACATTAATGGAATGTAAAAGGTGTATTTTATAAAAGATATGTAGCTCACTCTGCTTTTAGACTCCAAAGAGCAGTGTTCCTGTCACTGAGTCTGAGAAGACCCACATGAGAAACCTTGGTCTTCTGAGCGTAGAATTTTCCATAATAAACATGAAATCGAAGAGGGATACAAGTAATTTCAGAAGATAATATCAAATTAGAAATGAAAATAGAGTACCTATAATGGATATTAGACAGATAAACAGATTTTTTTTTTAGTCTGTGTTGAGAGGAAAGTATATTAAATATTAATTGCTGAGATTAAAGGACAGTATATCTCCTTGGAGAAAAGTTAGAGGAAACTTGAGGTATTTATTTTTATATGAATAGGATTGAAATCTATAAGAAAGCAAATCAACAATAGGACTAAATTATTTCTAGTAACTTTTTTAGTATTTTCCAAAAAGTTCAGAGTATCTAGACAGTGGGTGATTATTAACAATCAATAAAATTACTTTAAGATGCTGAGGGTTCAATAACATTTTTTCCTGAGATAATTTTAAATTTTTAAAACCTTAAAACATAGCTAAGAAAAAATAGGCTCAAATCTTCTTAGCCATAGCTAACTTTTAAAGAGGGTTTGATAAAAAAAAATTGAGAAAGACCCTGTTAGAAATAAACTCATCAGAAATATTGGTATTTTAACATTTAAACTGAGAAAATGCATAAGTGTCACCAGAAGTTGTTCCTGACAATAAAATACAGCACAAGCACTAAGTATTGCAGATGGCAGTGAGATCTGTTTAAAGTAAATTCTTATTTTAAACCACATTTAGGTTAGCAAGGAAACAACCGAAATGTTTGTCAAAATTATGGAGGTACAAGAAATTTGAGGAAGCAAAATAAGATATATGGTCTATAATGTAAATTAAATTATCAAAATTTAGCACAGCTTCTCAATTAAAAAATATGTTCTAAAATAGTTTCTCAACTCTTGTTTAAACTGTTTATAGTTATGGTTTGGGGCTGATGATATAAAAGTAGCAACTTTATGGTATTAATAAAGAGAAACTAAATAGTAATTGGACATGAGCTCTGACCATGTAGTTCTGTAGTCAATGCCAAGTGTGCTCCTCCCAGCTGGGATTGATTTTATCATGAACAAAGTAAAAAAATCTTCTTAAATTTTATTTTATCCATCAATGCTAAATCCCTAAGTAGATTTTAAAAAGCATTTATATTTAATGAATATCTTTGTGTTTATGGAGTATCTAAAGGTACATATCAAGGTGGATTTGTATGAGGCATGTCATTAACAAGAGCAACAAAATCTGTGAGTATGTGAAGCACATCTTTCCACCAGGGGCTGTAGCTGCCTTTGCATTAGCAATTCCAATTATGGTTGTCTTAATATGGCAATATGAACAAGTTAGAAATTTGACTTTAGAAATGACAAGTTTTTGTATAATTTTCCTTCTCCCCATGATAAGTATTATTTCCTGAATTGGCTCTCAGTCCCAAAGTTCTGTTTTTGTTTCTTTAATCATAAAACAGAGGGATGCAAATATCATTTTAATTTCCATTGGGCTAGATGTGGAGAACTAAATTCTTTAATGTCATTCAGTTCCTATATGTTGTATGTTCTCATCAGCTTGGACTAAGTTGTGGGCGAGAGCAGAAAGAGCTCTGTTGAGAAAGCTTTCAAAATTATTCAACTTCCCTGTACCTCAGTTTTCTCATCTATTAGCAATATGTTTTGGAAGGTCCCTTTTTGCTATCAAATCCTGAGCTAGCTAATTTTTACAACCAAATTATTTCTGAGAGATCAAAAAAAAAGATACTTTGGTTTAGAAAACCCATTGTGAAGGGTTTTTGCCTTCTCCTTTTTCTGACTGTCTGAAGCTTCCTTTCCAAAGAAGGTGGTAGTTGGTGGTGATGGTGGTGATGGTGGTGATGGTGGTAGTGCTTGTTCTGCATTTCAGTTCTCTTGTTTTTGTAAGTACTCTTCTGGGCCTGGCTTCAGATTTTTCAAGACAAATTGGAGTAGAACAGGTTTGACACTTTTAAACATCTCTTGTAGATGAAAAGGTGTAAGGAGACCTCTGACCATGGGGCATATTCAGATCTGCTGCAGCGCCAGAAGGCGACAATGATTGAGAATAGCAAACTTACAGGAAAGATAAGTGAACTGGAGAAAATGGTAGCTGAACTAAAGAAAGAAAAGTCCCAGGTAGAGGAAGAACTTCCAAAAGTCAAGGAGGCTGCAGAAAACGAACTGAGAAGGCAGCAGCGAAATGTGCAGGACATTGCTCTGCAGAAGATCCGAGCTGAGAGTGAAGCGAAGCAGTACCGCAGGGAGCTGGAGAGCATTGTGCGGGAGAAGGAGGCCGCAGAGTGTGAGCTGGAACGCGTGAGGAGGCTCACGGCCGAGGCCGAGACCAGGAGGGTGGCCGTGGAGGAAAACCTCCGCAAATTCCGGAGCCAGTTAGAGGAAAACACCTTTACAAGAAGAACCCTGGAAGATCACCTAAAAAGGAAAGATTCGAGTCTCAGTGACTTGGAGCAACAAAAGAATAAGTTAATGGAAGAATTAAGAAGAAAGAGAGACAATGAGGAAGAACTCTTGAAGCGGATAAAGCAGATGGAAAAAGATCTGACATGTCAAAAGCAGATTGCAGAGCAACAGCTGAAAGAAAAGCAGAAAATTGAATCGGAAGCCAGGAGGAAGATAACTGAGATTCAGTATTCATGTAGGGAGAGTACGCTGCCCACATGTGCTGTCCCAGAGAGAGAGCAGGACAAACAGAAGGCAGAAGAGCTCAAGCAGCAGGTGCAGGAGCTGGTAACTGCCAACAGAAAGGCCGAGAAGGACATGAGGGAACTCAAGTACGAGCTCAGTGCCCTCCAGCTTGAAAAGACCTCATCTGAGGAAAAGGCCCGCTTGCTCAAAGAAAAACTAGATGAAACAAACAATACCCTAAAGTGCCTTAAGTTAGAGCTGGAAAGGAAGGATCAGGTAGAGGAAGGGTATTCTCAGCAGCTCAGAGAACTGGGGCGGCAGTTGAACCAAACTGCGGATCAGACTGAAGAAGTCATGCAAGAAGCCAGTGATCTGAAGAAGATAAAGCACAACTATGAGTTAGAATTAGAATCTCTTCAGCAGGAAAAAGGGAAACTGCAGAAAGAAGTAGACAGGATCACCAGGACGCACGCGATAACCGAGAGGGATATCCTGCACTTAAATTCACAAGTGAATTCTT
The DNA here is from genome assembly GCF_014824575.4 of Sturnira hondurensis. NCBI lineage: Eukaryota > Metazoa > Chordata > Mammalia > Chiroptera > Phyllostomidae > Sturnira > Sturnira hondurensis. The sequence goes on from NW_028081539.1 coordinate 3,960,452, forward strand.
TTCGGGATGAAAAGGAATTCTCGAATGAAAGAATACAGTTCTGCCAGAGAAAATCAGACCATCTAAAGGAACAGTTTGAGAAAAGCCACGCACAGTTGCTTCAGAATATTAAAGCTGAAAAAGAAAATAACGATAAAATCCAAAAGCTTAAGGAAGAATTGGCAAAAAGTAATAAGTGTGCAGAAATGTTAAAACAAAAAGTAGATGAGCTTAGTAGGCAAAATAATGAAACCAAGTTAGTGATGCAGAGAATTCAGGCCGAATCAGCCAATGTAGTTTTAGAGAAACAAGCGATCCAGCAAAGGTGTGAAACACTGAAAATTCAGGCGAGCGGTTTTAAGGAACAGCTACGCAACACAAATGAACACTTGCACAAACAGACGAAAACAGAGCAGGATTTCCATAAGAGAATTAAATGCCTAGAAGAAGACCTGGCCAAAAGTCAAAACTTAGTGAGCGAGTTTAAACAAAAGTGTGACCAACAGAACATTATCATCCGGAATACTGAGAAAGAGGTTAGAAATCTGAGTGCTGAGCTGACTGCTTCCAAAGAGGAAAAGCGACTGGGCGAGCAGAAAGTACAGCTGCAGCAAGCTCAGGTGCAAGAGTTAAATGACAAGTTGAAAAAGGTACAAGATGCGCTGTACTTAAAGACCATAGAGGAACAGATGACCCACAGAAAGATGGTCCTATTTCAAGAAGAATCTGATAAATTCAAACGTTCAGCAGAGGACTTTCAGAAAAAGATGGAAAAATTAATGGGCTCCAAAGTCATCACTGAAAATGACATTTCACGCATCAAACTTGACTTTGTGTCTCTTCAGAGAGAAAACTGCAGAGCCCAAGAGAATGCTAAGCTCTGTGAAACAGCTATTAGAGAACTTGAAAGACAGCTTCAACAATATCGTGAGCAAATCCAACAAGGGCGGAGTGTGGAAGCAAATAACTACCAAAAATGCCGGAAACTCGAAGAGGAGCTGGTGGCCCAGAAACGCGAAGTTGAAAACCTGAAGCAAAAAATGAATCAACAGATAAAAGAACATGAACATCAGTTAGTTTTGCTCCAGTGTAAAATCCCAAAAAAGAGCCCAACCAAAGACTGTACCTTCAAACCAGATTTTGAGGTATCAGTGAAGGAGTGTCAACACTCTGGGGACCTCTCCTCTAGGAACACAGGACAGTCTCACCCAACGGCCGTATCTCCTCTGCTGAGATGGACTCAAGAACCACAGCAGTCTGGAGAAAAGTGGCAACATCGGCTTGTGGAACGAAAGGACGTCCAGTGCTGGCCAGCAGGCGCTCTACTGGAGAAAGAGAAAAGCCAGCAGTGTTACTCTGAGTATTTTTCTCAAACAAGCACCGAATTGCAAATAACTTTTGATGAGAAAAACCCTAGTTCAAGACTCTCAGAAATAGAGAAGATAAGAGACCAGCCTCTGTACAATTCCAGACAACCTGTTAGATACAAAGATGACAAATGTGACGTGGACCTGGTGAAGCTTTTGGCACCATTAGAGGTATAATCTGGATTGTAAGACCCTATTGGCTACCTATGTTAAGTTTCCTCTCCTGTTTCCTTTCTCTGGGGGACCAATTTTTTAAAAAAGTGATGTTAACTGTGATTGGCTCTTTGTCATTATGACAGAAAAATAATACCGTCATTTTCTAGTGATTTACTTGAATCTTTAGTATAAATTATCCATCTTTAATTGTTAAGTGAGATTAAACACAGATAAAATGGTTATACTGTTATATCCATGGGATTATGTTCTGAAAAATATGCCCATTGAAAAACTGAAAAACTAGAAAAACCTAGAAAACCAAGCAGTTAACTTTAATTTCCGACATGTTCTCTGGATACATTTTGTCTCAGTCTTTCTTAAACTGATTTTATTGGGGTAACGGGTTAATCAAATGATAGGTTCCAGGTGTTCAGCTCTGTAACACAGCATCTGTATGTTGTATTGTGTGTTCACCTCCCCAAGTCAGGTTTCCATCTGTCACCATTTATTCCCCCTTGACCCTCGTCTATGTCCTCCGGTTCCCTTTCCCTCTCATAGTCACCATACTGTTTTGTCTGTGAGTTTGTTTTTTCTTACTCCCTTCACTTTCCTACTATTTCAATGCCTTAATTGTCATCTGAAGTAAGCTTCCGACTCTCAAAATGTATCACTTGTTCCTGAACTCTTTTTGGTTTGAAATTTTTCATGTCTTTACTTATCTCATCTTTGTTATTCTAGGAATTATATTTGGATTAAGAATGGGCAAAGTGATGTAATATTCTTTAGATGACTTATAATGCCTTATAAATTCCTGTTACAGATAGCTAAGAACAAGCAGTATGATATGCATACAGAAGTCACAACACTAAAACAAGACAAGAACCCATTTTCCAGTGCTGAAGAGTGGATGTTTGGACTCAAGAGAGATTTTCTTAAGACAGGCTTAGAACCGGAGGCTTCCCAGAACTTTGATGATGACCATGCATGCTCGGTTAGGGATGATGAGTTTACATTCCAAGGGCTCCGGCACACTGTGACTGCCAGGCAGCTGGTTGAAGCTAAGCTTCTGGACATGAAAACAATTGAGCAGCTGCGACTTGGCCTTAAGACTGTTGAAGAAGTTCAGAAAACTCTTAGCAAGTTTTTGACAAAAGCCACCTCAATCGCAGGGCTTTACCTAGAATCCACAAAGGAAAAGATTTCATTTGCCTCGGCAGCCAAGAAAATCCTAATAGACAAAATGATGGCTTTAGCATTTTTAGAAGCTCAGGCTGCCACGGGGTTTTTGATCGATCCCCTTTCAGGTCAGACGTACTCTGTCGAAGATGCAATCCTTAAAGGAGTGGTTGACCCCGAGTTCAAAACTAGGCTCCTTGAGGCAGAGAAGGCAGCCTTGGGATATTCCTATAATTCTAAGACATTGTCAGTGTTTCAAGCCATGGAAAATAGAGTGCTTGACAGACAAAAAGGTAAACATATCTTGGAGGCCCAGCTTGCCAGCGGGGGCATCATTGACCCTGTGAGAGGCGTTCGCGTTCCACCAGAAATCGCTCTGCGGCAAGGCTTGCTAAATAATGCCATCCTGCAGTTTTTGCACGAGCCGTCGAGCAACACGAGAGTTTTCCCTAACCCCAACAACAAGCAGGCTCTGTATTATTCAGAATTACTGCGAATGTGCGTGTTCGATGTCAGTTGCCAGTGCTTTCTGTTTCCATTCGGGGAGAGGAACATTTCCAATCTCAATGTATCCAAAACTCACAGGATTTCTGTGGTAGATACTCAGACAGGAGCAGAACTGACTGCCTATGAGGCTTTCCAGAGAAACCTCATTGAGAAAAGTACTTATCTGGAGCTCTCAGGGCAGCAGTACCAATGGAGGGAAGCCACGTTCTTTGAATCCTATGGGCATCCTTCGCACATGCTGACTGACACTAAAACAGGATTGCAGTTCAACATTGATGAGGCTGTGGAGCAGGGAACAGTTGACCAAGCCTTGCTGAAAAAGTATCAGGAAGGCACCATCACGCTCACAGAAGTTGCCGATGCTTTGCTGAGCAAGTTAGTTCCCAAGAAGGATTTGCATAGTCCTATTGCGGGGTATTGGCTGACTTCTAGTGGAGAAAGGATCTCTGTCCTAAAGGCCTCCCGTAGAAATTTGATTGATCGGATTACTGCCCTCAGATGCCTTGAAGCCCAAGTCAGCACAGGGGGCGTAATTGATCCTATTACTGGCAAAAGGTACCGGGTGGCTGAAGCTCTGCACAGAGGCCTGGTTGATGAAGGGTTTGCCCAGCAGCTGCGACAGTGTGAATTAGTAATGACAGGGATTAACCATCCTGTCAAGAACAAAGCGATGTCAGTGGTGGAAGCTGTGAATGCAAATATCATAAGTAAGGAGATGGGAATCAGATGTCTGGAGTTTCAGTACTTGACCGGGGGGTTGATAGAGCCACAGGTTCACTCCCGGTTGTCAATAGAAGAGGCTCTCCAGGTTGGTATTATAGATGTCTTCCTTGCGACTAACCTCAAAGATCAAAAATCGTATGTCAGAAATATAATATGTCCCCAAACAAAAAGAAAGCTGACCTATAAAGAAGCCTTAGAAAATGCAGATTTTGATTTCCACACAGGACTTAAACTCTTAGAAGTGTCTGAACCCTTGACGACAGGAATTTCTAGCCTCTATTATTCTTCATCATAGGACATGTTGAGTAACTTTGCACAGGAGAGATGCTGTCCAGGTCATGTGATCCGTCCAGGGCAGGGTGGTGTCAGCTACATGGACAGTCTAGTAATTGTGGCACATACTCAAAGCAGTGTTTACTTCTGGAGGGCTGGAAATAGCTGACTGTTGAGAAGAGAGAATGATTTTTAAATTGAAAAAAAACACACAAAAGATTTACTACTCTTAAAAATGGTTTCATTTAGCTTTGAAATTAGTTCTTTCAGTCTTGCTCACACCAAAATAAAGGTATTTTACTGAGAATACAGCATAAACTTGATGAACTTCAGTAAGTTCAGAGAGAGCATATTTTCTTCAGAACTCTCCATCACTGAATAGATCCTAGGGTTCCCCTTTTTTATTAAATGGTCCCTTGCACTCACTGAAAGAGCACTTCAAAGAGCACCATGGAATCACAGAGAGATGTACATTCTTTTCCAGTAACCCCGAGGTTAGTGTTTTAGACTGCCTTAAAAAATGAAAAAGTTTTTAGTTTTCTGTATGTAGTCCCATTCTTTACATATTAAATGTTTTCTGCAGTCTTCCATTTCTAATTAGACTTTGTGAAGAATGGATTGTGCATTGGAAGGAGGGGTAAAGATTTTTCTTCATTCTATGTATTTTTCAAAAGTGTGCACGCATTCTCCATTCTTTCAGCTTCCCGCGGTCTTATACGGTGCTTTTCTTTCAAGACTATTGTGTTTGTGATGCTAATGCAAAGGCAGCAATACAGATATTTTCTAGTGCTTCATTAATAAAATCAAGGTTTTGTGTGTGTGTGTGTTTTTAAATTTGTCATACTGATAGACCAGCTGGGAGGTTAAAAAAATGTTTGTTACAGGTTCCTTTGCTACCATAAACATTTTGGGAGTACACCCACAAAGGGACGTGGTAAACATGGTTAAGTGAATGAATAAAATATCTCAGTAACCTGTGTGTGAGAAAAACCTTTTTACACTCTTGTTATTCTGTGGAGATTCAGGCTCAGTCATTTACTGGAATGTATCTTTTTTTACTACTCACATCTGTCAGAAGTCACTGGAAGAAGAAAAGAAAGAATATGTTGAAAAAGCCAAAGAATTACAGAAATGGGTATCAAATATCAGCAAGACACTGAGAGATGGAGAGAAGTCTGGAAAATCTCCCTTCTCTAAGCAAAAGGTATTCACTGAGGGCCTGGTTAATAATAATAGTAGGTAGAATTTATAAGATGATAGGTACAGTCCACCCAAAAAATATTTCATTCTTTACCTTAATCCCCCCTCCATTTTTATAGGCAGTTGTAATGAGGATCAGAGAGGTTGAGTCACTTGCCCAGTGAATCACAATATTTGGCAGGCAGAAGAAGGTATTTTCTGATTTCAAAGCCCGAAGTGTGTATTAGTCTTATTATTTGTGACTAATATGCTGTGCTGCTTTACCAGCAGAGCAATAGTTAGCTCTGCTTCTCAATCTTTGTGATGAACATTGTGAAGAGCAGAGGCATCCTGCTTTGTGCCCAGAGAAAACCCATGCACTCCATATCACACATGTATGCCGTCCCTTTCTTCACAAATGTAAACCAAGCTTACAACAATTACAAAAATGCAAACTCGGATAAACGTTTTTGCAGACTGAATTTAGTTGTGCTTTTTTTGGACCTCTTCTGTTTTATGAAGAAGTGTTCTCCAGTCAGTGACTGGAAATTGTAGATTCTTTCCCTTATTTAGGTGGATTCTTGAGCTCTGTGGGTTATTTCCTGCACCCCGACTGCCTGGCATTAGCTGGATGGCTCCAGCTCCTGAGATGTTCGTGTTCCACGCTGTCCGTTGGACTGCCTCCACTTGAACCTCCAAGGCCATTGGTCTAAATTCCAGTATTGCTGCGGCTGCTAGTGATAGCACTGGGATTGCAGCTGTGGTCTCAAAAATCTCCACTAAGTTACACAGCCTTTTTCTTGAAAACTTTTCCTACACTGCCCCTCAGCCCCTGCCTGACCTTTGGCAATTTTAGGGGCTATTGTTAGCTATCCTTAGCTTCCCTTTCTAGCGCTGCATCAATACTCACTTGTCATCAATGAACATTGCTGACATCATTATATATGGGGGAAACTTCAGTGTCTTGTCTAATCTTCCCTGTGATATGAGCCAGATGTAATTCTTTAGTGACCCCACCCCCCGGAGTTTACAGACCTGGCCATATACTTGAATTATTCCATTGAAATAAAGCTATATTAGCCCGGAGTCTTGCATACTATGTTTCATAAAGTATAGAAGTAAGAAGCTTGAAAGCAATTACTTTTGGCATCAAACTGTCAAAGTAATGTTACGCATATATTTAGTTTAAAATATATTCTTTCTTCCCCATCCCCCGCCCCGTCAGATAGGAAGAGAACTAAACTAGGGACAACAACTTAGCAAGGATATCTTGGGAGAACAAGTTTTATTTGAGAAATGTGGATTATAAACCATTGGTATTTTCTCAGTCTGTGGCTTTAAATTCTTCAAAATTTTACCACATCAGTTTTAGACCTACTGGACATAAAGTAGATACTTTTTTAGTGAAGATTGTGGCCTAAATTATAAATCTCTAATAACATTGATAAAGGAATTTAAGGCAATTTGATGCGAAGAATAACTGTCTTTCAAAATTTCATTATGGCCTCATTATTACCTGTAACCATTAAAAATAGACCTTAATTGACTCTTAATAGAATACATCAAAAGAAAAGATACATTTTCATTGGCCCATCATTAACTCTCATTTCTGTTCCTTTAAAAAAATGGCAATTTCTGAAATTAGATATTCGGAAGGGATATACCCAGGAATTAGAAGAAAGTGTTACTTACTATCCTCAAATGGATCAATTTTATTCCTCTGACCATCATGAGCAACATTTGCAACTGAGTCTTAGCAATAAAAATGATTTAATCTTGATCTGCAGACATATAGATTAAACTGACACCATAATTCTTTTCAAAAGTAGCATTGTATTCAGGAACTTGAGCGAAGTACGATACTCGTTGGGAGTAGTGTTATTCAATCATGTAATTTGGGGATACAAGGATGACATTGGGCCAGTGGTGGATCCATGGCCACCTGGGCTGTTAAGGCAACCTGGATTCATGGTTGAGCTGGGACAAAAGCAAGAACCATATAGTACTGCTTTACTGTTTCCTCATGAAATAGTAAGGCTTTCCTTAATTATTCATTCTAAACATAAAGTACTCCTTTTATCCAGGCCCCTAGATTGATGATAAGTGATGGATTATTGACTTGGGTCACCCAGAAAATAGACATCATTCGGGTCTTGAAAACTTGATTTGTTTTTTAAAATTACTGTTGGTTAGTTTCTATGAGGGCAGAGTTTGAGTGTGTTTTTCGTACTTTGCAGATTTCCAGTGAAGAAATATTAACCAAGAAGGAACAGTTATCTGAGGCACTTCAGACTATGCAGCTGTTTTTGGCTAAACATGGAGACAAGTATGTTGGTTTTCATTAACCTTTTATTCAGTGTAGGAAAGTGGTCTTAAAATGCTCAGGAAAATAGAAGATGGTGAATTTTATTTGAGATTTTTTAAATGAAATTTAATCACAAATTTACTTAGTAATAATGTAAGATTATAAATTGAGTAATTTGAGTAATTGTCATTTTTAGTTACTTTGGTCCGTGTTTACCTACCTAAAGCCTGAAAAGTACTTATTTTCCCCATATATTACTGATAAGAAAACAGGCTCAAGAGGTGAAGGATTAATAGCTAGTGAGTTGTGAAGATTCCAAGCCAAGTCTTAATATAAGTAGCACTGTGAGATTTGTTTTTTGGAAAATATCACCTTCGTTTTATTAAATATGTGTAAAGATTTCCTGAGACCTGAAATGACTCTTGTAAAGTTAAGTCATTCAGGTCTTGTGGCTTATACTCCAGTACTCTCATTTCATCCTGTGGATGTTTGGATTAAGGCAGAAGAAAAGGAGATGAGAGAGGAAAAGGGAAAAAAATAAGGAGCTAGTTGAAGAAAATAGGGTGGAGAAAAAAGGCAAAATGGTAGGCTGTCCCGTGCAGAAGCAGGGAGATGGCACAGGCCGGCCTCCCCCAGGGATATAGGCCAGGGTGTTTCCCTGTGGCCCCATCACTCACTCTGGGAGAGAAGGTTAGAATGAGGGGCGCAGGAAAAAATGTCTGAGTATGTTTTTGGAGTTCCTAATGGGAAACCTGGCTTCTCATATGTTGGTCTTACTTTTTGCAACAAGGCACATATATATTTCACCTAATACCTCAGGCAGGGAAGGAGTCTACCCTTTTCTTAAACCCATTTTGACTGTCCACTTTAGGATTATTCCAGAATGATTTTTTATTGTACCTTAGAGAATCGGTTAATTCCTTCTTTATGCTTCATCTTAAACAAGTTTCACCTTGGGTAATAATGGTACCTTAATTGTCCCTTTTCCATGTTGGGACTAACAATGCCAACTTCCCCTCTATCACACGACAGCTATTGGTATTTCAGAATCTTGTGTATGATAGAGGGGTGCTGACACAGTAGTTTACACCCTTTCCTTCAGTCCCATTTTTAGACAAGAGAAGGATTCCTAGATGTGTTTAGGGCCATCCTTAATTTTCATATACAGCCATTTGAAGACCTGAGTTATCTGAGGTTATATTAAAAGGTTATATTTTATTGTGTGATTGTGTACCTGTTTAGAAAAGTATTTTATAAAATCATTGAGCCTAATACATCACCTTTATCACCTGAAGACTTGTGCTCCTTATTTGATACTTTCTGATTATTTTAGAATGACAGATGAAGAAAGAAATGAACTGGAAAAACAAGTAAAAGCTCTTCAAGAAAGTTATAATTTATTTAGTGAATCTCTGAAACAACTTCAAGAATCAGAAACTGTGGAAGATGTAAAGGTAGAGGAGAAGGTAATGTTATTAAAACATGAAGCTATTTCAAGATTCTTAGTTTTGTTGCATGATTATAGAAGTGTATGTCGGTGGTAAAGAAATGACCCTGAATTGTGTACATGGAAAAAACATGGAGTTTACCTAAGTATTTGGGGATTTCGGTGGTATTTATTCAATGCAGTATTACACTTGCTGTCATCAGTTTCCGTGACATCTTAATCTCTGCCTTGCATGATAAAAGAAAAGAATCATTCATTTTCCTAACTCTTCTCTTTAAAAGCCATTCTCCTACTGCTAATTAGGTATTTTACTATATAAATGCGATGTTATACTTGTCAAATAGCCTGGGAGTCACCTCTACCAGTGACATTGGAGTGTTATGGGTTTTTTGCCCCCCAGAAATATCATGGGATTTATTTGAGTTACACAGGGCTATATGTTATAATGAGGATGCCCTAGCATCTTCTTAAAATGTAACAGAAATCACTGAAAATTTGGCCTCTTCTTAAGTTTTTAAAACTTGATGATATATATTCACAATATTCAATATTCAAAAACTCATCTCTGTATTTGATTCCCTTACTCCCTGGAGTACTTTACACACGATTTGTCTCATTTGGGGTTTTGTGACAATTTTTCTAGTTCATTATGTTTCAGCTGGGAAGAAGTCTGTATGCTGTAAACATCTGTAGCATGGGGTTGACACACTCTCTTTCGTGTTAGGAGACTAATCTCACCCAATTGCAGAAAGCATGGTTTGCCTTCTGGGTATGTGTTCTGTTCTCTCACTGTCATCATTGACTCTGTTGTGTCTTCACTAACCTTGTTAATGTACACAGTATTAAGTTTTCAATTCACAGATGCATGTTGTTTTCAAAGCTTTTATCATATCCTGTGCTGTTGAATAGATCACTGACATAGATCACTTGTGCATTTGAGCTGCCTAACATTCACAGCATTGCCACGCCTTGGTAAGTAGAGGATTTTTATGTTGAAGTGCGTTACTTATTTTTTAAAAAATGCACACTAAGTTTCATGAAACTCTGCCCACCCTTGAATCCCAAACTGACCTGAGAATTTTGTATTTTCCTTTCAGCTGGATAAAGTGATTGCAGGCACCGTTGATCAGACAACTGGAGAAGTCCTTTCAGTCTTTCAGGCAGTTTTAAGAGGCCTTATTGACTATGACACAGGAATAAGGTTGCTTGAGACACAGCTAATGATTTCTGGTCTAATTTCACCAGAATTAAGAAAATGCTTTGACCTCAAAGGTGCTGAGAGTCATGGCCTCATTGATGAACAAGTTGAATGCCAACTCCAAGAACTCAATCAAGCCAAAGAGATTATTTCTGCTGTGTCTTCCACCACAGTTCCAGTGCTGGATGCTCTAGCTCAAGGCGTGATATCAGAGTCCATGGCCGTGAGAGTCCTGGAGATACTGCTTTCCACAGGCTTGCTGGTCATTCCAGCCACAGGAGAACAGCTGACCCTGCAGAAGGCTTTCCAACAGAACTTGGTTTCCTCAGCATTATTTTCTAAAGTCTTGGAAAGGCAAAATACATGCAAAGATCTTATTGATCCATGTACCTGTGAGAGGGTATCTTTAATAGATATTATGGAAAGAAGTATTTTGCAGGAAAGCACTGGGATGCGGCTTCTGCCTGTAAGGCCACAAGAAGGAGGCAGAATAACATTAAAGTGTGGGAGAAACATTAGCATTTTAAGAGCAGCTCATGAAGGTCTCATAGACCGTGAAACCATGTTTAGGTTATTAGGCGCACAGCTTCTTTCTGGAGGTCTGGTCAACTGCAGCTCTGGTCAAAGAATGACTATTGAAGAAGCTGTGGCAGAAGGGGTGATTGACAGGGATACCGCCAACAGTATTCTAACCTATCAGGTTCAGACAGGTGGCATCATCCGTTCTAACCCTGCTAAACGTTTGACTGTCGACGAAGCAGTCCAGTGTGATTTAATAACCTCGAGCAGTGCTCTGTTGGTGCTAGAGGCTCAGCGAGGGTATGTTGGGCTCATTTGGCCTCACTCTGGTGAAATATTTCCCGCATCTTCTTCCCTGCAGCAGAAATTGATTACAAATGAACTGGCATACAAAATCCTGAATGGTAGGCAGAAAATAGCTGCTCTGTATATTCCAGAAACTTCTCAAGTCATTGATTTAGATGTTGCTCAGCAGCTGGGAATTATAGATAATAACACAACATCGATTTTAAAAAGTATAATACTGCCTGATAAAATGCCAGATTTGGGAGATGTAGAAGCTTGTAAGAATGCCAAGAGATGGCTCTCTTTTTGTAAATTCCAGCCATCTACAGCCCACGATTACAGACAAGAAGAGGATACTTTTGATGGAGAAGAGCCAGTGGCAGTGCAGAGCTCAGAACAGACTAAAAAATTATTCCTGTCTTATTTGATGATAAATAGCTATATGGATGTGAACACAGGGCAGAGGCTTTTGCTGTATGATGGGGACTTGAATGAGGCTGTTGCTATGCTCCTGGAAGGCTGCAGTGCAGACTTTGATGAAGACACGTCCAAGAAAGAATGCACTGATGTCCTAAGGCTCCCTGATGTATTTCTAAATAATGCCCCAAGTAAAGAGAAGGATAAGAGTATAACTTCACCAAATAGCTTTGATCAATGTTATTGCAGAGAACCTAAACATAAAGAAATGCCTGAAAATAGAAAGCATGCCCTAGATGAAGGGTTTAATGACATGGGAAATGATGTCCTCAGTGAATTTGATCAGTCAGAAAACCTGGCAAAGGCAATAGTAACAGAACATACAGTTGAGAATCCATCCAGTGTGAATCTTCCCAATTCTGGATCATATTTTACACAGTCTGAACTTGTCAAAGTTAGCAGACTTAGACGAGGCTCTGGAAACATACCTAAAAACTGTGAAAACCAAGGTCAAGTCGAAACAAATGAACATGTAGATGAATGTAGTCATCCTAAAAACATTGAAAACCTTGCAAGTGATTTGATAACAACTTCTGTTGAAAAGTCAAAAACTAGTAGAATGTGTGACTTGAAAGAAAGAGAGATTGAAGATAATATAAACAAGGACTCAGCTATCTTTGACTATTCCCCGAGACTGAGTGCCTTGTTAAGTCACGATAAATTGAGAAATGATCAGGGAAGTTTTAATAATTTACACACCACAGAGAGCAATGGAAATAAATGTGAAGACTCCACATTGCCATCCAATGAGCAGACCATGTTATTGGGACCAAGAGTGGGAGAAAATCTTCAAGGCCAGTTTCTAGGAATTGCAGCTATTAACATCAGTTTGAAGGGAGAGCACTGTGGACAGAAACCTTTAAATATTAGTTATAGTGATCCTCAGGTACAATATCACAATGGTAAATATATTTCAGATACTTGTGGAGAAGGTGAAAAAATACATGCTGCTTCTCAACAGAAACCTAAACACACGCAGAACGAGTCCAAAGTGGAAGAGCACTCCTGGGCCATGACACCGAGGGGTGGTATAGATGGTACTGACACCTCCTATGTTTGGGGCACACCACTGTGTGAAGAGGCTGTCAGTGCTGGTGACTATGAAACGTCACTCCTGGATGACCAGCAGAGGGACACGGAAACAGACAGTGAGAGTGATGATGATTTTTATGACACTCCCTTGTTTGAAGATGATGACCATGATTCTCTGCTCCTTGAAAGTGGTGATTGTGATGGTCTGCAACCTGAGGACTGTGACACACTGCAAGAGGAAAACGATGGGGCTGCTTCTCCTGGCAGTATTTTCTGTGATGTTCCAAAAGAGAATGAAAATTCCATGGTGACTCAGGCGGGGCTAGTGGAGAGCTTAAGAGTGAGGAGGAAGTCACAGTCTTTTCAGGATTGTCTCATAGGTAGTGAGAAAGCTGAATTAGATGCTGGTGAAAGAATACATTTAAATTCACTTGACTCGTACAAGGTCAATGAACAGTCGCTGGAAACTGTGTCAGGTGGGGAAAGTGCAGATAACGCAGAAAGTGATGAGTCTGACTTATTGACTGATTCTGAAACTCTAGGAGGGAAAGAGAGCTTCAGTGCCTCTTTAAAATTCGATGACACTGGCTGTTGGAGAGGGAGAGGAGAAGAATATGTAACTGGAGAAGAATTTAATTCTGATACCGATCATTTAGATTCTATGCAAAATGAAGACAGTTATGGGGATTACATATGTGACAGTAATGATCAGGATGATGTTGATGATGATGATGATGATGAAGAGGAAGAAGAAGAAGGAGGGGGAGAAGGGGGAGATGAGAAGGAAAAGCCCATGTGCCAAGATGAGGCTGAAGATACAGAGATGCAGTTGTGTGCTACCACCACGAATGAAAAGGAAAATAGCCTTGAAAATCAAAGTACTAATACAATGATTCTCCTGCACCAAAAGCACAATTATAATTCTTTAGAAAAACAACAAATTGTAAATATTTTACAGCTAGGATCAAACACTAAAAGTAGCTTAGTTACTGAAAGAGACAATCTTCCAGAATACACAACTGAGGTTGTTGGAAAAAGCAAAGAAAATCTGTTGAATCCTGAGACGGCCCTTAAGGATGTATCTCTGCCTATCAGTAAAGACACTGAATCAGAAGACACCTTTGCCCCTGTGGATGTTTTACCTAATACTCATATCAGTTCAACTTCTGTTGAAACCATTTGGTCTGAGCCTGATTTAACAGGAAAACCTGCTGAGGGAGGCCATTTGTCTGTGGACTCGGTAACTGATAAAGATCAGCAAGGAAATGGAAGAGATGTAATTAAAAAGAGAGATGACAAAAACAATATACTAACAGAAGATAAAACATCAGTTCATAAAATGTGCTCAGGAGAAGATCCTGTAGAAGGTCCAGTAGAAGATAATGAACATCTCCAACTTTTGCCTAGTGAAAGGATGAGGGAGAATCTGGATTTAGTTAGTAGTCAGTTTCGATTTCCACAAGCCACAAACAATGAAGAACATAATCACAAAGGAAGCCTTAAAAAAGCAACTGCAGCTGTTAAAGACGAAGCAAAGACTCTAAAAACAATTGGTAGTCAAAGTCCTGTTCAGTTTGAGAATCTTGAAGAAATATTTGGCTCATCAGTCTCCAAAATGATCAGTGATGCTACTTCAGACCTATTGTCTGAAGGGAATACAAGTACTGAGACAACAGATTCACTCACGGACAGACCTGATGAGAAAGAGCTTGATCTGTTTACTTATTTAAAACATTGTGCAAAAAATGTGAAAGCGAAAGATGGACTGCAGCCAAATGCAGAAATCCCAAGCTGCAATCTAATAGCTTCCCCTCCCACGAAAGACCACTTAGAATTAGGAATTGATAATGCCAAACAGAAGGCAGCCTTCACTCAAGAAGACTCACCTGCAAATGAGACAGTTCAACAGAATGACCTTTGCACTAGAGGAGATGTCTCAGGAGGAACAGAAATTCCTCAGTTCACATCAGTGAGAACTGAAAGCACACTTTCAGCCTCACCTCTGAGAAATGTGGAAGGCCTTGGGGAGAATACCGATTCCGTGCCATCGGGCCTTAGCCCAAAAGGAATACAAAGTGATAACTCCAGTAACACTTTAAGCACCAACTACTCATTCTTAGAAATGAACGGTGAGAAAAAAGTAATTGGGCAACAGCCACAGAAAGAACAAGCCTTGTCTCCAGGATTCCAAGAAAAGGAGGTTCAGATTCCTGAGCTATCGCAGGTATTTGTTGAGGATGTAAAGGACATCTTAAAGAGTAGATTGAAGGAAGGTCATATGCATTCTCAAGAGGCCGGAGAACCTGCAGCCTGTGCAGACACTAAAACTTTGATTCAAAGCTTACCTAAAAGGATGAGCACATCCCAAGTGGTAAAGGAAGCATCTTGCGTGCCCCGAGATGACTCGACGATCAGTGACTCTCCTGGAATTTCCCCAAACAACCCACCAGAACTAACACCAGGGAGTAGAGATGATCCATTCTCTATCGCAAATCTTAAGTCTGAGCTTCTCCTTGACGTACTTAAGCAAAATCGGTATACCCAAAATATTACAGGAGCATTTGAATTGACAAAAGAATTAACTCAGATGGGGTATGATCTAGAGAAAATAGGTATTGCATCCAAAGTAGTTCCACAGCAACTTGAAGACATTTTCTATAACCCGCTTGCTGATGGCTGTTCAAACGAAGCGGAACAGTTTGGAGACGTGAATCAAAGGTCACCTCCTACTGATCTGAAAAGCAAAGAAGGACACCATGGTTCTCTTCATTCACAAAATATAGAAGAAGGTGGACCAGAAAACTCCACTGTACAAGCCTCAGCCTTACCGAGAGATGAGAAGCTGGAGGAGGAATGTGATGATTTCCCGGACCATTTGGAATGTATTTCAGGGTCAGAAGAAATGGCTTCTGGGGAGAGCTCAATGAAACAAGTAAGTCGACTTTGTATTTCATGTGGGAGCAGCTGCATGAAACATTTGGGAACCATCCCATATATTTTATTTGCTCTGGAAACCTACATAGAGGCTGTTGAGTTAAAATGTCCAAATTTGTGTTTAGTTTTCCAAGGAGCTACAGCAGTGTTTACAGCACACATCAAAAATGCACGAGTATTTGGCTTTGCTGCAAGATATGAAGTCTCCCTTAAATACCCCAGAGTCTCTGGATAACAATCTAGAAGCTTTGAAGAACCAACTTAAACAGTTAGAGGTAAGAACTGATGAGTATTTGCCTGTTATGGATGGTAGTCCACTAAGTTAAGGTGGAAAAATAAGCAAAACTCTTTACATTTGTGTTTTGAATATTAGTTATATTTGTGTTTGTCACTAAATGGTTCTGTCTGGAATATGGAGATATAGATATAAGTATTATTAAAGTCTAAACAAAATTTCGGCTTCTTAAGTGATGCATCTTTGGTTTACAGATAAATGTTTACCCTAAAGTGCTAGAAGGTGCCTAGGTCCGGTGTGTCAGGTTTATTCCAGATTAGATGTGCCAGTAACCGAGTTTATTCAGTAAACACTTGAATCTTGTACTTGTTTCATCTGATTTTACTACTCTTAACACACAAACAGTGGTGACTCTCTCATCCTCTGGAAATATTTAATGCTTACAATCCTGCTTTGTGTATCTGATTTGATTCATTATAAGGTAGCACTGATTTTAACATATTAATGTGATTTCTTCCTTGCTGTCCACTGCAGTCTGTGTTCAATTTAGAAAGCTTCCCAAAGATCCCTGTCAAGTCCTAAATATGTAAATTGTGATTATTTGGGGAAGAAAATATATACTTTGTTAGTTTACAATATTACAAAATTTCACTCTCGAAAACCTGTTGAGTTCCTATTGTTTTTTTCTTTCATATATATTTGAAATTGATTTTTCTTCTTTTACTTGAAAAACTTTTATTTCTAAATGTGGTCCATATTTACAACCTAGTTCAGAGCCAAGCCTTAAACTGTACAGAATTTCCACTGTAATTAAGCTATTTAGTGTTTAGTTATAAATAGCTTCAAAAAGCTGTATTCTCCATTACACTGTCTACTGCATTACAGTAGTGGTGAATGTATGTTTCTGCATAGCAAAATAAAAATGGTAAGTGCAACTATATATGTTTTTTGCAGGCCTTTGAATTGGGATTGGCTCCAATTGCTGTTATCTTAAGAAAAGACATGAAGTTGGCGGAAGAGTTTTTAAAGTCTCTTCCCAGTAACTTCCCCAGAGACCACCTTGAGGAACTGAGGAGAAGCCACCGAAGTTTGCAGAATGCCTTCTCTTCCCTCAGCGACGCGTCTTCAGAAAGAATGGAGCACATCGTGCTTGCAATCGACTGTGAAATGGTAGGCGTTGGCACGTTCCACACAGAGTCAGATTGGAGTGGTGAAGAAAATTTGATTGTTTAAAAATTTAATCATAAACTGAAGTATTTTCTTTTCAGAGTGTGAAGCCTTAAGGCAGAACTGTCATTTATAGGCATTTGCATTTTGAGGACAGAGAGAAATGAACACAATTTTGTTTTCTAGTCAAAACTAGCCGTTTCCCAGGAAGAACTTCTGCACAAACTGAAGTCGTTCTCACATTGGATAGCAGAGACGAGCAGGTCTGTGAAGGATATGGAGGCTGGGAATGTTCAAGGTACCCAGGACGTAAGGCAGAGTTTGGAGTTTCTTAAGGCAAGTATCAAAATAGTGAGACAGAAAGCACGTTTAAAAACCTGTGGATTTAATATAATCAATGTTTACAAAAACGCATGACTTTGCTAGAGCTCTACAGGGTTGTCTCCTTTCTTTGTCTCTCCAAAGTATTCATTTACAGTTGACACAACTATGAAACAGTCTCAACTGGTGATCATTCTGTTGCTGTCCCAGTGGTCTCCTGTGACTCTTACGGCCACTGACAGGCTGAGATTTGTATTTATGTATTGATTTATATAATAGTATATATTAATCATATAAATACATCACGGTATAAGAGGTATTTTTGTGTTGGTATTAGTCTTTTTTGTCATGCCTTCCCCCATCCCACAAGTTAATCTGAACAGTATGCCCCATGAATGATGGTTAGGCTCCTGACTCAGGAGCCAGAAAATTGAAATTCTGGCCCACTTAATTTATGTTTCAAATTCCCCATAGTCTCATTTATGTGCTACCACAATAGCATGGGTGCTATAAATATTGGAAGCAATATTTTAATGTTGTTACCCTTCAGTGTGCTAAATTTACATAAGTTGAATCTTTTTGTGAGAGTGTCATTTGAAGTGTGATGTGGTGGGCAAGGTTAAAATATTCTCAGAGGGTTTATCTTTTTATATATAATATTAATTACCACAGTATGTGATTGCATCATTACCATGTTTACTAGATGGTTTTTGACGAAATAAAAATATCAATAAAACCTTGAGTTTGATACAAGAAGCATATTTTTAAAATAAGTGTTATTGTTGATATAAACTGTCTGTTACGGCCTCACTCCCTGTTGGTCACTTGCACTGCTTTGTCCGCAGGGTGTGTTGAAAGACCTGGGCCATACAAAAACGCAGCTGGAGACGACTGCCTTCGATGTGCAGTTCTTCATTTCTGAGCACGCGCAAGATCTGTCTCCCAGCCAGAGCAAACAGCTGCTGCGGCTCTTAAACAAAACTCAGAAGCGTTTTCTGGATGTACAGGAATCAGTAACTGCCCAGGTGGAACGTTTAGAAATTCAGTTACAGCTAGAACAAGACCTGGATGACCAGAAGGTTTGCCCTTCTCTGTGGATTCTTTGTTTTTAGTTCTTCAGTGTGAAATCTATCATACAGATGCCCAAGGTTTATGCCATGATGGGAGAGATTTTTATGGAGAGGCAATTAATAGACAGGGTATAATACATAGATTCTACAATGTATAACAGTGTAACTTTCTGTGATAATGCTATAATTCATTGATTTTAATTTTCATGAGTCCCTTGAAACTACTGTTTTCAGGTGATAGTCCTCCCTTTTTTTCTAGGAGTAGGATATGTAGATACACTCAGAAATTTCAGGGGGAAGATTGATGAGCATACGCGTGAAGAAGGTTAAGGGCACCCCCTTCTAGAGGGCAGCATGAGACAGCAGGGTTCTGGAGCCAGACCACCTCCTTCCACACCCCAGGGCACCACACACTCATTGTGGGACCCGGGACAAGTCATGTGACCACAGTTTTGTCACTGGCCAATTGGAAATAGTAACAGTGCTTACCTGGTAGTGTTGTGAGCACTGATAAAATAATGAATATAAAACACTCAGCACCTTGCCCAGCCTATGTTAGGCTCCTGGTAAACACACTCTGTGGCTATAAGACGAATAACTAGTGTGTGTGTGTGTGTGTGTGTAATAGGAAAATGAAAGATGCAAGCAATTGACTTAGGAAATAAATCTCTTAGAAAGATTTAATGAATTGTATTAGAGTGCTGCATCCAGGAGCAATGAGTAATGAAGAGGTGGGAATGGAATTAGACGTAGTGATTAAGTAAAAATAGTGCATGCAACCACCTTTTTATTATTTCTCGAAGCATCCAGGCATTGTCTCTAGCATGATAACCTATATGCACATATCAAATATATTAACAGACAAACCATGACTAACTTCTGTTTTGATATCCTTTTACAGAATTAATTGTGTGTGTCGCAGGTCTCAAGAGCTTAAGAAAATGGAATGTTTCTTCCTGTCGGTCAGAAGTTCCATCTCTCACACATGTGCATGGCCAGTATTCTGTTGAGCAGTTTCTCCCAAACACGATCACTTTCCTTGTCTATGGGACAGCCTCTTACTTTCTGTGTCACCTTGCTCAGTTTGTACCCCACTGCTATCATGTTTACAGCATACTCAGAAAGCTTTTTTAGAGGAAACTTGCAAAATGTATTCTAATAAGGAGCTGTCAGAGTGGGTGTGTGACCACTGTTACAGATGCTTTGGTTCTGTTCCCCTCCAGAACGTGGCAGAGCGTCAGCAGGAGTACAAAGAGAAACTCCAGGGCATCTGTGATCTCCTGACCCAGACTGAAAACCGCCTGATTGGGCACCAGGAGGCCTTCGTGATTGGAGACGGCACCGTCGAGCTAAAGAAGTACCAGTCCAAGCAGGAGGTAGAATTTGGTTTGGCATGATTAGTTCTGTGTTGATAAGTTTGATTACTATTGTTTGGAAAGCGGTTAGGATTATTGACAAATAGCTGCCATTGTAGCTTCTCTAAGACAGGGCATACTCCAGGCCTCCTGAGCTGTGTACACATTACCAGAGTTACTTTTCCCACTTCAAGCAAGTCAGATAATTTTCTTGATTGGCTTTTGGCGAGATATTGAGTGGACAAAATACAAAGGAGGTTTGGTAGTGGAAACACCTTATGTGATGAATTCAGACTTGGATACATTTAAGGCCAGTCCACTCACTTTCAAATCAGGTGAAATACCCATCAGCTTGGGTTCTTTCTCTTTCTTAGCTCTTTCCTATTCCTTTTATCCTTCCCTGCAGTTTGTCTCTTTCCATGGAGGGAACACACAATAATGACGGGTAAAGGTATCTTTATTTTGGTGTCAGAAGAAAAGAATGTTCTCATTGTCATTAGCTAGCTCCTGATCCCACCCCAGACACGACACGTGTTAGCTTTGTAATTGAATCTTTTTAAGCCTCAGTTTCTTCACTGGCCTCAAACCCATTGCCATGTCATTACAAAAGTTAGGTCAATATTGGTGTTCAGTGACGGGCACAGTTAATGTCACAGTGTTGTGGTTCAGTAAGTATCTCTTTCAGTTCAAATACTCAGAAAACTTTGAGGAGTCTGGAAAGCATGGGAAAATAATATGAAAGCTTAAACAAAGTACAGTATAAGGAACTAAAATGCCAAGTAAAGAAGGAAGAGAAGAACAAACACATAGAGAAATCTGGACAGAAGGAAGCTGTCCCTGCTGAGCAGAATCCTTAATGCTGAGCTTCCTGACACCTGAAACCAGGAAGCAGACACTACATATCACGGAGCTCTGGTGTTTGGAAGAGATTGTTTTAGTACAGACATTGTTTTAGGAACAGCTTAGCTTATAACTAACAGAACTACCTGTTTTCATCCTGAGCACATGTTAAAAATGAATGTTTAGAAACAATACATAATATGGTCAAGTATTTAAAAGCTTTTATAAATGCACTTACCTAGTGTAAAACTGGTATATGTGAGTTTATACAGATCATATACTGAATACTTCATTGTTTTCAATGTCTTACAAACCATGTCTCCTTGTCAAACATGAAAATCTCATACCTTTCTTTAATGCTGTTTGAGATTTCAAATTATATTAAATATTGTGATTTAAATAAGCCAACTCTAATGAACATACTCAGTGTTCTTTTTCAGCCTGTATGTGCTGGATTACCCTTCTTTTGCTCACCTCTCTTTTCAGAATTACAACTTTGGAAAAATTAAATAGGTGGTAATTTCATAAGATTTTTTTTCTTTTCTATTATAAGGAATTACAGAAAGATATGCAAGGAAGTGCACAGGCATTGGCAGAAATAGTGAAAAACACTGAGAACTTCTTAAAAGAGAATGGCGAAAAGCTGTCACGAGAAGACAAGGCTTTGATTGAACAGAAGCTCAATGAGGCTAAGACAAAGTGTGAACAACTTAATTTAAAGGCCGAACAGTCGAGAAAGGAGCTGGATAAAGTTGTGACGACAGCAATCAAGGAAGAAACTGAAAAGGTCCTTATTTGATTATGTGGTACACTGTTGCTTTGTTGGAAATAATTAGTGTAACAGCCCCTGGATTCATTAAGTGCCGTCAGGTAGTGGTAAGCAACAATTAGCACCAGGAACCAGAATTCTGGCTTTCCAGGTTTATAACTGACCAAATATTATACAGAGTTTGAAGAGTTAGCCTGCTTAATTTTTTCTTTATTTTTATTGTTGACACCATTGCAGATGTCCCAGTTTTCCCCCACCACCTGCTTCCCCCCTTCCCTCTGGCCATCATCTCGCCGTCTGCGTCGTACACGGATGCTCTTTGGCTAGTTCCTTCACCTTCCTTCCCTCCAGTGCCCCCTCCCCTCTGATAGCTGTCTGTTGCATCTTTTCATGCCTCTGTTTCTGTTTGGTTCTTCATTTTGCTTAACTTTTAAAAAAAGTTTGAGCGGGGTTGCGAGACTTGTGAAATGTGTGGGGACTCAGTCATTACTACAGTTAAAATTTTGGAATGTATTTTTAAGAACAGTGGAAACTTCAGAGAAACTTCCTATTTCTCTAAGGTTTAATTTTAATGTGTTCAGTGTTCAATGTATGCCAGTTTTTAGTATCCCCACTCTAATTTTAAATGATATAAATATGCACATTGGGGATGTCTTAAAGCTAATATCTTTTCCATATTCCGAATACCCATTGCCCCTCTCCCCCCACCCCGACCCAGGTGGCAGCTGTGAAGCAGCTGGAAGAGAGCAAAACCAAAATAGAAGACCTTTTGGACTGGCTGTCACATGTGGACAAAGACTCAGAAAGGGCAGGGGTAACCCAGAAACAGGTTATTGAACAGAATGGGACTCATTTTCAAGAAGGCGACAGCAAGTCGTCGATTGGAGAAGAGGACGAAGTTAATGGCAACCTGTTGGAAACGGATGTGGGTGGGCCAGTTAGAGAGAAGAATTCCACAGAGGAGAATCTGAACCAGCAGTACCAGAAAGTTAAGGTTTGTTGTCTTAACGATATTGTAAAATTCTGTGTTCATAAAGATAGAGACAACTTAGCACACGAGTTATCTTTTCAAACCTTAATGACCTTTGAATATCAGGTCTTTTTTCCTAGGTTCGTTATTATGTCAAAGATAAATTGTGAGAATTCTAAGCAAGTCAAAAGCAATGAGGAATAAGTCATTAGATGTGGCATTTTATAAGTAAAGCAGGGTTAAAAGGAATTAAGAGAAACAGTAATACTAAAGCGAAGATTTATAGAGCAGTTATGTGGGCCAGGTACTCTTTTTAGCTCTTCCCATTTTAACTCCTTTAGTTCTCACAGCTACTCTCTGAGGTTTTTATTCTGAGTTTACGGATGGGGAAACTATAACTTAGAGAGGAAAAGTAACGTGCCTAAAATGACACGTTTAGTGAGGATGGAGTTTGGATTTAAAACCAGGCCATGAGCTCAGCCACCCTGCTAACTTCTAACCGGTGTTTGGAGACCAGCTGGCTGTGCCTTCTCTGCGCCTCAGCTCCTCCGTGCAGGGAACGCTGTTGTTGGGAAGAGGAGCGAGAGCCCTTCCAAAAACCCACTGTGCATTGGAATCAAAGCTAACAGAAGTGCCACCCACTACGGGAGCAAAAGAATTTTTGGAAAACCATTTTAAAGTGTCACGTAATTGATCATTGTATTTCAGGGTCAGGCTTTTGGTAGTGAGACGGGACTTTAGGAACTTGTGCAGTTCTTTGTGTTTTCCTGCAAGTTGGAGTTTTTGGAATAGAATTTTCTCTGTGAGGTAGGTTCTTGATGTTACAGGAAATTCAAGTTAAGCCAGAGGAAGTGAGGAAGCATTTACTGCATCACAATGTCAAGGGGCAATTACAGGCCATATTGTTATTGCCTCTATAATGAAAAATTGGATGTATTTCGAAAGGATTATGAGTCAGTTACAAACAAGTCAGGAAAGGTTGGTAACTTGACCCAAGCAGGGAAAAACACCAGTGGGTTGACTCAAACATATAGAGAGGCCAAATAGGAAAGCCTGTGTTTTTAGCCACAACATGACGTTTGCCTTCCGATATTTTAACTTCTAAAAGTATGAGACTCCGAAAGTGCTTTAGAAATTCCACATCTCCTGGTAGAGTGGAGAGCTGGCCCGAGGGCCGGGCCAGGGCTCTGTGTCTCGGTCTGTGTTTGTGCCACATGTCCTGGGCCAAGCTGTTCTCCTGCACCCTGAGTTTTCTCATTTGTACAAGGAAGGCGATGGATCAGACCATTTGTAAGGTATTCTGTGTGTCCTTCCAGCCTACTGTGTGCAGAGGCCCTGCTGGAGGATAGTATATGAAGGTGATTCAAATATCAAAGGCATAGCTTGAAGGGGGAAAGTTATTAAGATAAAAATATTTATCTTTTGCCACAGTGGCAGGCATTGTTGCAGACAGTGTGGATACAAATACTAATGAGTCTGTTCTCAGCTGACTGTCTGGGATCAGACCTATAAGAGAATAATCACCCTACAGTGATGCTTCTCAGCCTTTTAGTTCGTAGCATATATTTCCCCGCCATGTGCCAGCACTGTTCCAGGCCCTTGGGGTCCCCCAGGGAGCAAAATAAATTCCCTGTCCTGGTGCTCACACACTAAGGAGAGAGGCGGATGGGGCAGGCAATAAATAACCAAATTCTATGGGATATTAGAAGGTAGCTTTCTGCTAAGAGGAATGTTGAGTTGGGTATGGTGGTGGAGTGTAGGGTTGGGAGCAATTTTCAGAGCTAAACAGGATCATCGGAGTAGACCACAATGAGATGGTGAGATTTGTGCGAAGACTTCAAGTAGATGGGGGGTGGCCAAGCAGATGTCTGAGGAAAGAGCTGTTTTTAGTCAGGAGAACAACTGGGGAAAACGCTCAGGAAGCACCCACAAGGCGGGGTGAAGGTGGGGGTGGGAGAGCCTGGAGTGTTTGGCACCGGCCAGGAGAGGGCAGGCGAGGGCAGGCGTGCAACAAGGGCCCTGGCATCGGGTCGTTTGGCTGCATGAAAGCCAGTATGAGAAATGTGGGAAATTGCCCGTAAGGATTGTTATCCTTTTGGTCATGTTTGCATGGCCTGCGGGGGTGAATAAAAGAAGCTGCTTCTGGCTGGAGAGAAAGGGTCTCTCAGCCTCTTCAAGGCTGCCAGCTTCCCTGAAGGCAGGGCTGATCGCCAGCTCTGCACACCCGTGACCTGTTGGTGGCACACCCACCGGAAGCTCTGCTTTCTGACTTCAGTGGGCATTTTGACCCCTGGCCAGCGTCAGGCTCTTGGGGCAGTGTTCCACGTGTGTGACACTAGAGACTCCTTTCAGCGAACCTGGGCCCTGTAGCTCCATTTTCTCCATTTTCCACATGCAGGACACTGAGGCCCAGTGAAGCTGGTTAGCTGCAATATTCTCTTTTATCGTGTGTTTCTCTCACTTCATTGGGCTTCTGTGAATGTGTATTGTTCTTGATTAATTATTGCCATAATTAACTTTATATCTTTAAAACTGAAAAAAATTTGCCCTGGCTGGCGTAGCTCAGTGGATTGAGCGTGGGCCTGCGAACCAGACGATCACGGTTCGATTCCCAGCCAGGGCAGATGCCTGGGTTGCAGGCCGGTTCCTTGCAGGCTAACTCCCAGCAGGGGACTCACGAAAGGCAACCATACATTGATGTTTCTCTCCCTCTCTCCTTCCCCACTAAAGATATATAAATAAATAAAATCTTAAAAAAAAAACTGAAAAAATTTTTTCTATTTAGGTGTCCTTTCAGGATCATTTCATAATAAATAATGGTATACCCATTTGCTCAGTGATTAGGTGAAGACCTTAGCCGTTTCTTTTAAGATGATTGTGAGGAAGCAATGAGTAACATGAGATCTGATTGTAGATGCTTGTTTTAGAATTGGAAGAGAAATCTGTTACGTTTCCCTCCCAAACTTCTCAAAAACAGTACTTACCCTATGTGATTATGTATAAGTACTTTCATATTTATATGATATAAATTAGAAGATTGGACATTTTCTGAAAATTGCGATTAGAATGTTAAAATGTAGCTTTTGCTATTCTGAAATTCCAATAAAAGGCAGAAACTGTGCATTTTGGAAAGGTTGATGAGAAGCAAGTTGTCTTTGTGTAGATCATGTAAGTCTGTAGGTTCTGAGGCAGCAGAGAGCTCCCCCAGCCTCCACGCCACCCCGACACTGCCCTGAAGTCACAGCGCATTTGATTTCTTTCACGCAGGCCCAGCATGAGAAGATCGTCTCTCAGCACCAAGCCGTCCTCCTGGCCACTCAGTCTGCACAAGCCTTGCTCGAGAAACAGGGTCACTATCTCTCTCCTGAGGAGAAAGAGAAACTCCAAAAGAACATGAAGGACCTGAAAGCGCATTACGAAACTGCACTGGCTGAGTCGGAAAAGAAAATGAAGCTAACGCATTCTCTGCAGGAAGAACTAGAGAAGTTCGATGCTGACTACCGTGACTTTGAGCACTGGCTGCAGCAGTCGGAACAAGAACTGGAAAACCTGGAGGCGGGTGCAGATGACTTCACTGGTTTAATGACCAAACTGAAGAGGCAGAAGAGTTTCTCAGAAGATGTCATTTCTCACAAAGGGGACTTGAGGTACATCACAATTTCTGGGAACAGGGTGTTAGAAGCAGCCAAATCCTGCAGCAGAAGAGATGGAGGTGGCAAGGCTGACCAGCATAGTATTGACACTTCGGCCACTCACAGGGAAGTCCAGAGCAAACTGGATCATGCTACCGATCGGTTCAGGTCTCTCTACTCTAAGGTACTTTGGCTTTTGTTTTTTAAGGGGAAGATCAATCTGTGATTATAGTTTTTATTCTGTCCTCTTAACTTTTGTTTTTGGATTAGAAATGAGAAACCTAAAAACGGAAGCAGGGAAAATAAGATAATTTAAAATTTTATCTTGTTGACCTCACTTGTATTTGTCTT
Source organism: Sturnira hondurensis (assembly GCF_014824575.4). Classification (NCBI taxonomy): domain Eukaryota; kingdom Metazoa; phylum Chordata; class Mammalia; order Chiroptera; family Phyllostomidae; genus Sturnira; species Sturnira hondurensis. The sequence goes on from NW_028081539.1 coordinate 3,986,719, forward strand.
CTTTACTTTAAAAAATGTTTTTAAAGACTAGGAGCCTAAAGTTATTTTTTTTTTCAGTTTTGAGGGATTTCTAAAACTCGGTAATACCCAATTTGACCACCAGATGGTGTTTATGTTTTGTCTCCAAGCAATGAGAATGGCTTGCTAATTTTTTGCGGCTTCTCAAGCTTGAGAACTAGTTTTGTCTCAGACAATTCCCTTCACAAGTGCTGCCAGTGTTTGTTTTACAGACATATTTGATCAGTGTATTATTTTAATACTTAATGAGTCACAGACTGTTTCAGCTCCGTATTCCCTTGGACAAGTAAAAGAGTTGCTTTTTTCTTAAAACAAAAGGAAGAGAACATTCCCCTGATTGTGTGTTGAACAGCCTGACCAAAGCTGCACAATTGATGTGAAGAGCATCGCTGACTCTTGGTCTTTGCTTCATTCTGATCTAGAGCATTTCCCTTCCTTGTGTTAATCTTTTGTAACATATAGAAGTGATTCATTAAGCACCTTGAAAACCTTTCCGTCACATACATATCTAGACACGTGGTGTATAAAACCTAATGGAAATGGGCCTGGTAGATCAGCCTCCTCTGATGACCGATGTCCAGATCCTCAGCTGGACTTTGTTAGAGCATGCTTCTTCATTTAAAGGAAAAAAGTCTTAGCCCTGTAGTTTCAACTCACATTGGTCAAAGTCTGGTGTTTCCTAAGGTACAGAACTCAGGTTCTAAGGTGATTTATCAGAAATAACCATAATAGATTTTAATTCTCCACCCTTTTGATTTTTTTTAGTGCAGTGTCCTTGGGAATAATCTTAAAGATCTGGTGGATAAATATCAACACTACGAAGATGCTTCGTGTGGACTTCTTTCTGAGCTCCAGGCTTGCCAGGCCACAGCGAGCAAACACTTATCTGAACCCATTGCTGTGGACCCTAAAAACCTGCAAAGGCAATTAGAGGAGACCAAGGTAAAGAGGAGAGAGGCAGGGAGAGGACCCGACCTTTCAGTAGTCACACTGAAAAACTTTCACTTTCCCAGTCTTGTGACAGTTTCACCTAAGGAAGGGGAACAAAGGATGGAAAAGTGTATTTCCCCCTCTAGAGGGAGTTATAACTTCAGTTCTCATCCGTCCGTTTATTTCTATTTCCAATGCTTGTTTCTTCTCCTGTCGTCGAGCTGGGTTGACATTGCTGTTATGGCTTCTTCCCTGCATGCTGTCGGACCCACCTCTACAGACAAACACCCAGACTGTCTGGGCCACTTGTTTATCTCTATACATATTTATTTCATTTATTGTTTTTCTCCACCATTAGAGCTAAACTCCATGAGGGCAAATGTTTTTGTTTATTTTGTTCATTGCCATATCCCCAGCAGCTAAAATAGGACCTGACCCATTGTGGTTGTTCAGTGAATATTTGTTGAAGAAGGGGCAAGTGTCAAGGGAGAAGGGGTGTCACTGTCACGTGTGGGCTCTGAGGACCAGGATTAGTATTCCTGTTGAGATTCCCATGATTCATGGGGATGCAAACTTTCTTTACCCAGCTCAGTTCTCAAAACGTCTACCTGCTTCTTCAAAACCGCAGGCTTGATGTGGGGACGGTATAACTGTGGAGGCCTCAGCCGTACCTACAGTGGCCGGGAGCGTCTCTGTCTCTTACATTTAAAGCATATTTTAACACCCTAGCGTAAGGGGAGATGATTTTGGAAACATCTTATTCTTAATCCGTATGACCAGTCATTTTGAGTTTGAGCGTTTAATTTCCTAAATCCATTCTTCAATTCCTTTCAGCAGATGAGTGTAGTGTTATCACTGTGATAGCTAGAAAGTAACACTGTATTGCCAGTTAAACAACTGCCTTTCAGAATTTAGTTACATCTGTTAGTTACAGAATCAAAAATCATTACTGTGCTGTTCACAAGGTGAACCTGTCCCGACTGAGTGAGCTTCACATTACAAATTGACCGAGACTGGTGCCTTGAGGCTGGAAAAGAGCTAAGTCATACCCTGGGGTACAGTGTGGCAGTTGAAGACCAAGGCAGAGAGAAGGGCGCTGGGAGCCTGGGAGAGAGGAGGGAGGAGACGTGGGGAGGAAAGGAGGACGGTGACCCTGTTTCTTTCTTGGAATGGGCTTGGGACCAGCCATTGGGCTAGGTCATGTCGACTGACAAGTCTACCTTCAAACCTCTCAGTGGTCTCTGAGGTGGCTGTAAGTCAGGAAACTTTTATGAGCTGGACAAGTGCCCAAGTTCATCCCTTTCTGGTCCAGGCTAGAGATCAAGGTCATAATCTTTCAGTATTCCCTGTCACTGATGCTTCTCTCATGTTTTAATTTCACTCAAGTCCATTAAAAACAGTATATGGTACTCATTTGAATACTTTAATTTGTTTTTCCCCCAAAGTAGTACTATAAACCACCATTATGGCTAAATTATAACCTGATACCTACCATATTAGGAATAAAAACTCTTGACTCTCTTGAACATAATTATGGACAGAGAAAGCATGGGATGTTTTAAAGAGAAAGATAGAGAAAAGAATGCTTCTTTTGTAATCCGTTTCTAAGTTCGACAATGCTGGGGGGGCCACTTTGATACTGGATGACTTTCTAGAACCGCAGCGGCACTTGCATGTGCGTGTGCGTGTGTGTTGGCTAGACACTTACGTGCCAGGCCCGCTGTTGGGTTTTGTGAAGATGCAAAGATGTTAAAACCCTACCCCTGCCATTGGGGAACTCACATTCTAAAACCGCTGTGTTTTGGAGGAATCCTTAACCTTTTTTTTATGTCCTGAATAACCACGCAGCGCAAATGAGTTGTCCCTGCGGCTTAGGTTTCAATCTGGTCACGGGTCAAGTTCCTTAAGGAGTTTCTCATATAATACGTCTCTGTAACTAGACTTCGGGGAGACCTTCCCAAGCAGATTCCCTCTGACACAGATCCTCTGGTCACATGGAGTGACATCTCTAGCCAAACCAGAGACCGCATGCCGGTTGCAGTTCGGTGGGCTTTCTGACATTGTGCCATTGCCTGGACATTGCCACCGTTTCTCAGCTATAAAAATAAGTTGAGGAAATTGTTGCTATTGCTTAAGCATTTGTGTCTTGATTATTTTCATTGCTGTAGTTGCGGTAGAGTGCTGAAATAGAGAAGGATCTTTTTAAGTCTTCCACCTGATATCTTCATCAATTTACTCATTCATTCACTCATTTATGCCAGAAACTTTTCTAAATACCCCTTTGTTTTTTCCTTAATTTTTTTTTGTTTTTTCAGTTATAGTTGACATACAATCTTATATTAGCTTCAGGTGTACAACATAGGGATTAGACATTTATGTACCTTGTGAAGTGATCACCCTGATAAAGTACCCACCTGACACCATACATAGTTGTTACAATATTATTGACTGTATTCCCTACGCTGCACTTTACGTCCCCGGGACGACTGTGTAAATGCCAGTTTGTACGTCTCAACCCCTTCCCCCTTTTCACCCATCCTCCCAAACCCCCTAGCCTCTGGCAACCATCAGTTTGTTCTCTGTACCTATGAGTGTGTTTGTTCTGTTTGTTCGTTTATGTTGTCTTTTATATTTCACATAGAAGTGAGATCATGTGGTACTTATCTTTTCTCCAAAACATTTCACTTAGCATAATACCCTCTAGGTCCATCCATGTTGTCTCAAATGGCAAGATTTTATTCTCACCACCAAGTCATATTCCATTGTATGTATGTCCCACATCTTTTTCCGCTCATCTACTGATGGACACTTAGGTCCTTCCATATCTTGGCTATTGCACATAATGCTGCAATGACCATAGGGGTGCTTGTATGTTTTTGAATTAGTGCTTTGGGTTTCTTCTTATTCTAGGAACTTTTATCAAGGCCTACTATATTGCAAACACTGGGTTAGGCAGTAATAATAGAAACCTGAACAGGATAAATTTCTAATTCTTGAGGAAGTTAGTTTGATAGAAGAGGCAAATCAATCCAGTGATATTCACAGGAGCTCCTGGGGGGGGGTACTTAAATAGGGTTCAGGAGAGAGCTAGGGAAGGCCTAAAGATAGAATTAAGGAATGGATTTCACTGGACCTTTTATAGCATGCTCAAGTTTTGTGTTTATTATGAAGGAAATAGGGATCTTTTGAAAGAGTTTAAAGACGGGAGTGATACACATAGTCAGATCTGTGTTTTCCACAGAACGCTTTGGGGGGTTCTCTTTCAGGGAAGATGTTGGAGCAGGGAGCACAGTTAGAATGCTGTTTCCAATTAAGTGAGAGATTACCCTACAGTGATCCAGAAATACGAAGCAGAAGTCTGATTTTAAAAAAAAATTAGCAGGTATAATTGTTAGGTCTCGATGGTGGATTTGCACGTGGAAAGGAGGGCGTTCAGGAGGAACCTCGGGTTTATTACCTGGGTAATGAGGTGCAACCCCAGGAGGAAGTACAGGTGGAGGGAATGAGATGATGGGTTCAGATTTGGCTTTTTGAATTTGAGGTGACTGTTTACACCCAGATGGAAACATTCAAGAGGCTGTTGGAAACCTGGGCCCATGGCCAGGGATGAGTTCATCTACAGTCAGACATATGGGAATTTGGATTTGAAATCCAAATGTGAGACTAGAAGAGGAGCTTGAGTCCCTCAAGTGAAAGTAAAGCCAAGCATGGGGCCCGGGTGGCCAGGCGGCCCATTTGGACGGAGGTGTTGGGAAGGCAGGGCCAAACTTCTGCAAGACTTTATGGTTCCTGTCTCTACCTCTTTTCTCCTCACTCTTGCTGTTGACGTGCATCTGCTCACTCAGAGCACCCAGGGATCTCTCTGCAGCAAACTAAAGGTTATATGATCCTTTGGAAGCAACTGACAGTTAACCGTTTCCACTTTCTCTCTTCCTTTAAACTTTGGGGACAGAATTATTCTGGGCCCATTCCCACCTCCCTGATCACTTTTGGCCTATCTTTTTTCCTCTCCTTATCACTTCGATACAAGTACTCTCCATGATTCTTTAGGGCCTCCTTCTCTGGTATTTCTTTGCTTTCTCCCTTCAGTCTCCTCACGGGGCTTGCCTCCCAGGGATTTGTGTCTAGTTGTAGCCTGTGTTCAGAGGCTCCTTTACGGCGGCTCTGCCGTTTCTGTGTGAGTGTCCCTAAATCACTTTGAAGTCGTGAATTCCCGAACAGACTCTTACCCACTCCTAAACTTGCTCCCACTTTGGCTTATGAATTCCATTCATTCCCTGGGCTCAAAAACTTTGGGTCCTCCTCAAGTCTCACCTCTGTCCTTTGTACCTGCCCTATCAAGCAGAGATGTCCAACGGGGCCTGCTGTGATGATGCAAATGTTCTTTCATCTGCTCGCTCCAATGTGGTGGCCCCCAGTCACACCTGGCTACTTAGTGCCCGCACTGTGGCTAGTACAACTGAGAAAGTGAATTTTGAATTCCATTTGATTTCAGTGAATTTAAGTTTAAAAGCCACATGTAGTTAGTTGCTACCATATTGGACAGCACAGCTGTAGATAATCAATCATCGAGTCCCGTGGACTCTCCCCAACTCTATAACCAATGCTGCTTTCTCAGCTCAGACACGCCCATTCGACTTTATTACTGTGAAGCTGCCCGGAACTGGTCTTCGTGCCTCCTTTTGTCCCCTTGGGTGGATCCCACACAGGGTTACCGACTCGGCCTTCCATGAGACAGCTCAGGCCGTGACACCCCTCACTCCAGAGCTCTCCATGTCTCCCTGTCACCGCAAGATAAAGTGTAAACCCCCCAGCCTGGCATCTGGGGCCTTTTCAGTCCTATTGGTATTTATTCAACTGCACACATTCTCACCCTGGACGGGACTCCGGTTTTCCCCAGACGTTTCTGTTCCCATCTTTGCTCCTTCTCTTTGTTCCCCACCTCCACTTCCGTGTGTCCGAATCCATGCTTCCTTCAGGACCTGTCTCAGCGCCTCTGTCCCAGAGGTGACACCATTTTCCTCTCCTGTTATTCCTTCTCTCAACTTCTGGTGATACTTTTTTAAACTGATTTTTGGCGTTTAATCACTTCCTGTCTTAGGCTAGGGGATTCCTGTGAGTAAGCTCCATGTGTGTTTGATTTCTGTATTTCTCACAGAACGTAGCAAGGTCTTTTTGAATATGATAAATGTTACGTGACTTTTACCGAAATGACAGAAAGAAATGTGACTCAGGATCCGCGGAAATAGAGGTCCTTGATTGTGTTTTTAAGTGGAGATACTTGTTTTTTGTTTGTTTTTGCTTCCTGGTAGTAGTGGGAGTATTGTACAAAGCCTTAAAATGGGGGTTAAGGGTCAACTCAGGTCAAGGGTTGGGGGAGGTCACAAGGTCAGGAATAAGGCCAGTTATCATGAACGTATGTTCAAGACTAATTTCAAGACTGAATTTCTATTATCCTGACTGGCTGACGCTTCTGCTAATGCTACTTTATAACTGGCTGTAGTCTAAGAATTCTGGAGTAAGTTTATGATGATGAAAGGTTTCCTCTGTCCACCTTAACTTTGCCTTTCTGTAAGTCATTTTTCTCCTTTTGGAAACCTGTTACTTAGTCCTACCAAGTGTAATCAAAGCATTCGGTCCTCCAGGCTCTGCAAGGACAGATATCAAGTCAACAGGTTGCTGTAGAGAAACTGAAAAAAACAGCTGAAGTGCTTTTAGATGCCAGGGGATCTTTGCTTCCAGCCAAGAATGAGATCCAGAAAACACTGGGTGAGTGTTCATTTCCTTGTTTTATTTATTTTTTATTATTTTTTTAAATTTTATTTATTTATCTTTAGAGAGGAAGGGAAGGAGAGAAGGAGAGAAATATCAATGTATGGTTGAGTCCCCTGCTGGGAACTGGCCTGCAACCCAGGCATGTGCCCTGACTGGGAATCGAACCACGATCGTGTGGTCCGTAGGCCCACACTCAGTCCACTGAGCTACACCAGCCAGGGCTCATTTTCTTGTTTTAAATGGAGGGGTTCTCGTGCATATGGAGAAGAGGTTCGCTGGTACACACTTCATTCACAGCCTTTCCCTGTGGACCGGTGTTTCTCGTTCTGGGAGAAGGTATGCCTCCTTTGGCAGGAATGTTAGAATCTGGAAATGAGAGATGTGTACTTTGAAAAGAATCTATTTAGAAATATAAATAAATTTCAATTTTATATTCAGACAATGTAACAGAAAGTCTCTATCTAATCGTCACCACTGAAAGTAGGACTTTCCAAAACAGACTGTTGGTGGGGTCTTTCTCTCCAGAGCAGGAGCACAGGTTTAAGGGGTTGAGAGATGAGCAGATGATCAGACATGTGTTTCCCCCCAAAGAGAGCATGCACCGAAATCGGAATAAAAATTTCAGTCAAAGAGAAAGAATAAGCTTTGCTCTTCCAAAACCGCTTTGTACAGGGGGAACCTTTTTTTTTACACACAGCCATACTCTTTTGATCTTGTATCCTTATCAAAGAATTTTTAGTCTGTGCCCTCATGTATGCACACATATCCATAAATTACATACACATATTACTGTCGCGTATTATGTGTACTGTAACTGTAAACACACACAAATATAATGTTTCAAAGTATAAGACAGAAATACGAATGGAAGCTCTGACCTTTGTTCCCTGCGCCCCAGGGCACTGTCCCCAAGCCCCACGCAGTCCGAGCCGCTGTGAGGGGCTGAGCGCAGGGACCGGGAGGGGAAGCACCACTGTGTTATATGTGTCTGTTATTTGGAGAGGCATTTTGGCATTTTCCCCATTGTTAGTCATACTTAGTTTGGCTTAGTAGTTAGTCATACTTTTATTTGTTTACAGTCCATATGTTATGTTATTTTAAGACTTTAAAACTTCTTTCAGGCATAATTTTTTAGGAATATGTGTAAGTATATTCAAGATTTAGAGGAGTTTCTCTAGGATCTATATGACTTCTAAAAAAATCAACCACTTAAAAATAACATTTTAGTACATTTTGTTCTGTACCTTTTTCTAAAATAATTGTATTTACTGAAATCAAGATTTTACTTCAGTGACAGTATTTCTTCACAAAGAGATCCAGAAATACCAGTAGCACTAAAACCGAGTTAACCTTATAAGGAGGCTGCTCAGGAAATCACTAGCATGGTTAAAGGGTGGCCAGTGTGACCCGAGGGCCAGAGTCGCCCATCTGGGAAGCAGCTCACCTGCCCATCACAACCTGCAATTCAGAGCATTTGGCCTCTAGAATTAGGGCTCCTGCTCGAACCCGTTGCCTATTCCCCTGCCGGTAGCAGGGGCGCGTCCAGTGCTGTCTGCCTCCCCGGTCACCGTTCCAAGGGGGTTCATTGTGTTTTAGCCACGGGAGCCTGACTGTCTCTCTGAGTCATTGAAATGTGACATCTCACTTCAGTGGAAATTTGCCTGTTTTCTCATGATACAATAGCAGAATGATTAAGAAGAAATATCGTTGTTTCTATGGATTACATTCCCTGGGCCAAACACAAGCATGCAAGATATTTCATTTTTATAGAGATGTTTTAGGTCCAAATTTTCTTCTACTGAAGGATTCCTCAGTGCATCAGACTAAAGCATTCAGAGATAATTATAATACTTTTCAAATTCTTGGAGTATAAGTGATAAATTAACAATTAAAAGCAGGTTGTTTCAGAGAGAGAGAATGTGAAAAACTGTTATCCTTTGAACTTTTTATTGTCCTGCAGCATAGAATGTAGGATGTTAAAATGTAGAGCTTTATATGCAAGTGAAAACTAGACCAGAAAGGGTTTTTTTTTTAAGTATCTTCCATCTTCAGAATTAAAAGTATATTTAATCTCATCTCAGATATGTTGACCTGTTAACCTTGTTTATTTTTCCCTTTTGTCTGGTGTTAAACTTTTAAAATAAAATTCTATTTATGTATATTTTAGAAGACTAATCTCAACCTTCTTCATCTGTTTATTTTTATTGTATTTTTTCCATTGCCATTTATACCCCTCCTCCCCCCCCCGTGCAGTCACCACACGGGGGGTATGTGTCCATGAGCCCTTTTTCCTTTTGGCTCAGTCCTTCTCCCCTCAACCTCTGCCCCCACCCATTGCTGTCATTCTGCTCCCTGAGTCTGTCTCTATTTTGCCAGTTAGTTCAGTTTGTTAATTAGATTCCACATATGAGTGAGATCATATGGTATCTCTTTCTCTGACTGGCTTTCTTCACTTAGCATAATATTCTCCTGGTCCATCCATGCTGTCACAAAGGGTAAAATTTTCTTCTTATAGCCAACTAGTATTCCATTCTATAAATGTCCCATATTGTTTTATCCACTCATCTACTGATGGACACTTGGGCTGCTTCCATATTTTGGTGTTTGTATGTAATGCTGCAATGAACATAGGGGTGCTTATGTTCTTTCAAATTAGTATTTTGTTTTTTTTCTGATATATTCCCAGAAGTAGGATCGCTGGGTCAAAAGGCAGATCTATGTTAAATTTTTTGAGGTATCTCCATACTGCTTGCCAGAGTGGCTGCACTGATTTGCATTCCTACCAATGGAATCCCATTTGTCCACATCCTCACCAGCACTTGCTGTTTGCCGATTTATGGATGATAACTATTTTGACTGGTGTGAGGTGATATATCTCCTTGTGGTTTTAATTTGCATTTCTCTGATGATTAGTGGTCTTGAGCAACTTTTCACATGTCTATCTCTGTGTTCTCTTTGGAGAATGTCTATTCAGGTCCTTTGTCCATTTTTAAATTGGGTTGTTTTTATTTTAAGTGGATTTTTATTGTTGTATGCTTTCTCAGTACATTTGCATTTGCAAATTTCTGTGCATTTGAGTACTTTCCTTAGATGGTGACAGAAGCTTAATTTATACATGTGTGAGAGGGAGAGAGCTAGTGCAAGGGAGAGGGAGAATTTTTATACATAAAAGTTAATTCTTGGCAAGTCTTATGACTATCTATATTGTTCTTTGAGAACAGCAGTGTGTGAGGGTCCCTTTTTACCTTCCATAGAGTCATCAGTAAGTGTGGCTCATCTGAAATGTCAGACTGGGAACGTGCACTTACTCCAGAGATTTGCTGTGTGGACTGCTCTCGTCTCTGTCCGGGACAACTGAAATGTCCGTGCATCTAAAACTGTCTTTGCAAGTGCTGACGATATGCATATTAATTATTTTTAAAAACATTTTTCTTCTTCCAGTGTGACCTTGTCTTTCTTTTTTAAGATTTTAGATGGTACTCTAATTATACATTATGAATTTATCATTTAAACTTTTTTCCTCTTCCAGCTTTGGTGTGGAAATTGTGTGATTTCCTCCTAGTGTATTTTTGAACAGGACTAGGGCAAAGGTAGCTTTGTGGATAACATCTCTTGATTTTTTTGGACTAGATGACATTGTTGGGAGATACGATGATCTGTCCAAGTCTGTTAATGAACGCAATGAAAAACTCCAGATAACCTTGACCCGCTCACTGAGTGTACAGGACGGCCTGGATGACATGCTCGGCTGGATGGCAGGTGTGGAAAGTTCTCTGAGAGAACAAGGTCAAGTGCCCTTGAACTCTGCAGCTCTCCAGGATGTCATCAGTAAAAACATCGTAAGTGACATATAAAAAAGAAAGAAAGAATGCCACTTTTAGATTAAAAAAATAAACCCAATTAAATAGCTCTAAGGATAAGTAAATTTAAGATAAATGTAAGGATGTAAAAGAACAGACATTTTCTGAACGTATCTGTGGAAAGTAGTGCGTACACAGAAACAGATGTGTAAAATGATTTCTCTATGAGGGAGAATAGAAAGAGTTTTGTGTTCTTTTTCGTGAATATTATTCATGATAGGGGCTCACACTCACATCGAGTCCTATCGTGGTTGTCACTGCCTCAGCCAGCTGTACTTGAGGTTAATCAGATCAATCTTGTTGTTGTCTAGCCTTTTAAAAATTAGGACCGTGGATAATCCCCAGGCTCCGCTAGATGCCCGGGTTGCTACGGCGCGGCCGCCTCCTGCCTCTCTCAGGCAACCAGCCAGCTGTTCTCTGCTCCCCCTTGAAGAGATTTGGGATGGGATTCCTCAAGGGACAGATCAACCTTGTCAGTCAGCCCCAACCGTTAACCTTCCTTAGTCACAGGTTGTTAAGCTTATGTTGTTAGGAAGAGTAATTTTTAAAACTCTGGGACATTATTTGTAAACATTCTTATAAAACACATGGAATACTTGATTCGTTTCAGATGCTGGAACAGGACATCGCGAGTCGCCAGGGCAGTATAAATGCCATGAATGAAAAAGTGAAGAAGTTCATGGAAACAACAGACCCATCTACCGCATCCTCACTGCAAGCCCAAATGAATGACTTGTCTGCTCGGTTTTCAGAGGCAAGCCGTGAACACAAAGAGAAACTGGCGAAAATGGAGGAGCTGAAAACCAAAGTAGAACTGTTTGAGAACCTCTCAGAAAAGCTTCAAACGTTTTTAGAGACAAAAAGTCAGACCCTCACTGAGGCAGATGTGCCAGGAAAAGATGTCACTGAATTGTCTCAGTACATGCAGGTGTGTCTTCCTTGGTTTTCACGAGGCTGGTCAAGTACGTGAACAGCTGAGACAAGCTCATTTGTTTGCTGGCAGAATTCTAATTAGCCATCATCATTGCATTTGCTGATGGATTAGTAAAGAGTTCTGCTTTCTTTCTTTACAAAGCACAAAGCCCAGCTTCTCCTCGAAGCCTTTGCTCACTGATTAGACATGAACACCGTATCTCGCACATACACTTTTCACATCTTAGATGATGTAAGTGTCTCATGTGCCAGAACTCACAGAGGGACAGATGTAAAGAGTGAATTTTTCAATTAAGTGAAGTTTACTGTGTTCTAAACAACCTGCTTGCATGTTTATTTGTATTTAGAATACTGACCGTAGGGCAGGATTGTGTTCATGTCAGATTCTGGTCACTTTCGTACTTCTTGACGGGATGCCATTTGAAGATCTAGCAACATCTTACATTGATGGATATCTAAATGCTTTGTAGGAATCAACTTCTGAATTCTTAAAACACAAGAAAGATCTGGAAGTTTTGCACAGTCTCTTGAAGGAGATATCCAACCACGGCTTACCAGGTGATAGGGCCCTGGTTTTTGAAAAAACAAATAATTTGTCCAAGAAATTCAAAGAAATGGAGGATGCCATCAAAGAAAAGTAAGCAGCACTTAACAAATTGGATTTTATTCTGTGTGATAGTAATCAGAATGAGTTATTTTTATTTACTTACGTAGATATCTGAAACAACTTTGAATATATGGAAATAAGCACAGACTACTAGATAAGTGTTTTTGTGTTGATTTTTTTGCTATTAAAATTCAGTGTAGTTTTGTTAAAATATTTAGGAGGGAAATTCAACACAACATACATAAAAGTAGAAAGCATTATGTAAGGAAAATGGTGGTGGTAGTGTATTACTGAAAATAACCTAAACTTACTGGAGTGTCTGCAGCCTTTGGCAAATGCTACCTTTTTATTCGCAAAAGCAGAAATAACCCCAAGACAGCTCATGATCTGTTGTTTTCTGGGTTCAATTCAGAGCCTGGCTTTTTTTTTGTAAAATAATTTACTTTGTTTGAGTTGTTGATAAGACATGACTCTACGAACAGTCAAGATAAGAAACAAGAGAATGGACCTAAGCTGAGCTACAGGGCTGTACAGGGCTAAGCCTGGTGACTGAACTTTTGTGTTTCTGATCTCATGTTAGTTTAGCACACATAGAACATCTGGTTTTGCTAACGTTGAGACAGAAGACCCCCCCAAATAGAAAATCATCATTTCTCTTTCAACTATTTGTTATTTCTTCATAATTCTCTACCTACAGCTTCTGAGTGCTGTCTGTACTTCTCATGAAGCTATATTTTCCATCTTGTAATATAATATTTTATCCATATTTTACACAGAAGAAAGGGTCTTGGTTGTCTTAGGTAAACTCTAGGTTGTTTCTTTCAAATGGATTCGATTCTAAAACCACGCAGCCATCAGCAATTAGTCCAGCCACAGTGTGCTTTTATGTGCCAGTATTCCACACGCTTGCACATGTGCACATGGTACCCACATGTCATCCACGTTCGCAGTCTGTCTCCACAGCTGTTCCGGTGCTAGGCATGTGCCCCCCTCCGTGGTGTGAGGTACAGAAAGATCCACATAGTTAACCTAGGATCTTCCTCAATATCTATAGGGGAGACAGCCATTAAAACTTTTCAGCCACTGAGGTCTCACCTCTTTTGGTGCCTGAAATCCCTGCTTTAAAAGCACCTGCTTTTATCTATCCACTAAAGTGACTGTAGTATAGTGTAAGAACCACTAGGTGGCGTGATGTTTTCCTCATGTCTGTGATGTGTAAATGTTTCCCCTCTGGGTTCTGTGCCTGCTGGCAGTAAGCACCAATAAAGTGGACAGATCAAAGCTCATTGAATCTAAATAATGTTAAAACTGTTTATATAGGCTTTATGTAGCATTATGCAGTGCCATTACATATGGGGTACAGATTTCTTCTCCCAACTTTATCTATGGACCTTGCCTTTGAGAATTAGACACATTCTCAGTAGATTTCATTTACTACCTATAAAGCTTTCCTCCTGTATCAAATAGTTAGAGTGTATGTAGGGGAAGATTTTTCTTAATATTAAATCTGATTTTAGAAAAAATATTTATTAGTAATTAGTCCTTTGGAGCGTCTCCTTTCTGTGGCTTAAATTCGTCAATAATCTCTGTATCTAGGAAAGAAGCTGTGTCTTCTTGTCAGGATCAGATGGATGCTTTCCAAGGTCTGGTTGAATCATTAAAGTCATGGATAAAAGAAACCACAGAAAGAGTTCCCACTGTGCAGCCTTCTTTTGGTGCAGATGATTTAGGAAAATCTTTGGAAGAAACTAAGGTGAATCATTATGTCTACTACTAATTGCTCATTTGCCTGTGTTGGTAATTAAAGGTTCAAATGAATAGTGTTTTCCTTGTTTTTAGTGCCATGTAAGTTAGATCCTCGTGTAGGATTGGTGTGTTTTGATTGTATTTGGAAATCGTGGCGTGGGGCTATCTGATCCTTTGAGGAATTAATTTGCTTTTTTTCAAGAGATAGTGAGTTGTTGACTCTTACAGTAACTAAGTTCCCTTCCTCACAAAATCTCTACTTAGTTTCAGGTATTTTTATGCCATGTCTCATCATGTTAAGTAACAGAATCTCTCTTTAACTCAGCATTTCACTGTAGCCTGAGCATAACACTCTAACCAATATTTGAAGACAGGAGTTCGTTTAATCTCCATTACAACGTGTATAAGTCTTTTTGTCATCTGACTCGTCAAAACCTATGGCCAGTTGCAGCAATTTTTATACTCCAAATTTGTGGAGATGTGTGTTTTTCAAAATTCATTGAAATTTTGATGGTTAAAACACACTCTGAAATGGAATTTTGAATTCCCATCATTTAAATTGTTTAAACAGGTTACTGTTCTTCTCGTGACCTGACTGTTACCTGGGGTAGTGCTCCATACTTACCGTTGACAGTTTAGAACCCACAGCAGCCAGGCAGGAGCCCGGCTTCCACTGCAGCTGGGAGCAGAATGCAGGCTGACCCGGCTCCGCCCCTCAGTGCTCACAGTGTCAACGGTCACCTGGGCTGTCGGGGCACATGGGATGCCGCCTTGTTCTTCCATCCACTCCCCCGTAAATCGGGACCCACAACCGTTACTGTTTTAGAACATGTTTAAGAAATTGGGTTGTAATGTGTAACTTTGAAAATAGTATGAAGACTGAAAAATAATGTGTTTTTGTATGTCAAGAAACTGCAAGAAGAGTGGAGTTTAAAAACGCCAGAGATTCAGAAAGTAAACAGCAGCGGGATCTCGCTATGTAACCTAGTAAGTGCCTTGACCACCCCTCCAAAGGCAATAGCGGCAGTTACATCAGGTATGTGTTTGGTTTACATTCATGGCAAGACCCATGAGAATTGGGCCGGCTCATGATCATGTTATTTCTGTGTGTGATTTTTTTTGAATCAATGCATAAAATAATCTCAGACATACAAGGGGAAAGTAACAAGAAAGATGGCACTGCTAAACATGCTAAAAGCTCTGATGGAAAATTACCTGTAGTAGTCGGATTTTAAATCCTGCTCATGTTTTATTTTATTAAAGACTACAACTAAAATATAGGCAAGTTAATTTGTAAGAAGAAGAAGCATGATATTGGGGAAAGGGAAAGATTAGATTTGGTTTGTTTGTTTTTTACCTTAATGAATGGAGATGTTAAACTTCTATTTGAAATACTTGATGTAGAAGTACTGATGTAGAGTCTGGCCTCCTGGGAAAGAGGAAGTGAGGGAAGGATCAGGTTCTTTTCGGTAGAGTGGACTTGTCATTTCATTCCCAGCTGCTTCTACCCCTCACACTCTTCACAAAGAAAACAGTTATGTGATATGTTAACCAGTACATCTAAATCACAATCTTTATTATGGTTGAGTCACTCTTTTCAGCAGAAACGGAGGCTTGTGTATACATAATGATTCTATTGACAACATTAAGTTGTGGGAATAGTTTTAAATTTAAACATACTTACATTATTGTCAATGTCAGTGTTTTTGATCTTTTTAAATCCAAGAACAGACAGAAGGCAGATATCCCATACCTTTATTCTGAGAATTTCTGTGGTTTCTGGGACTGCCCAGGCCCCGTCTGTCCCTGCTGTGAGAGACGCTCCATCGGGCGCTCAGCCGACCATTTATTCCGCTCCATAAACCCCATTCCAGGGAGCGCTCCTGTTTTATGTGATGTGATGATCTCTCTTTCCTCTCCTCATCAGATTTCCTGAAATGTCAGGTTTATTTTTAAGAAAAGGAATTCCGTGGTGTTTTATTTTAGTTCTTTATGTCCACTTTCTATTTGCAATAAGTAAAAATGGAGGGGGGTGCAGAATGGATGAACGATGGCGAAGGGATTAACCAAAGAACATTGTGCATGACCCATGGACATAGACAGCAATACGGGGATTGGCTTCGAGGGGCGGGGGTGGGGCTTGTGAGGGTGGGCAAAGGGAGAAAAAAGCAGGGACAACTGTAATAGCATAAACAATGAAAAAAGAAAATGAAGTTTACATTGCCCTTTAAAAATATTTTTCTATTCTTGATAACCACTAAACATGGTAGGAATTAACCTTGAGCATCTACAGGGTATTTTCTCTTCCATCCAAAATGCCATTGTGTGTGTGTGTGTTTAAAGAGACAAAACTTAGATTAAGATTCAGATATTTAAATGGTTTTTTTTTTTGTTTAGAATCACTCTCATGTGGTTTGTTTTGGGAAGTGTCTTTGTGTGTTGTATAGATAGCCAGTGCATACTTGAACAACAAAGTAATTATTTGTTTAATGTTCTAATTATGGAAAAAGCTACCAAGACTACCTGTTTGTATAATTAAAAGAAATAATAATTACTACTCAATGAGCAGTTTCTATTTTATAGGTAGATTAGGTTTACCGGATTTAATTCTTACTACGGTCTCACAAGGTAGGCATTCTTTTCCCCATCAGCTTGGCAAAGTGGCTACTAATTTGTCCAGTCTCACAGCTAGTGGTGAGTGGGGCCAGGGGGCTGGCTCAGGTGAGTGACACACAGACTTCAAGCCTTCAGCCCCTGCGCTCTCCTCTCTCCCCGTTGCAGACACAATGTGAATTTAGCAATAGGATTTTTTTCTCTTTTTACTGTTGACTTTTCTGTCCTGTCTTTTTATATCAATCTACCTCTGTGCGACCCATGATCACACTGTGTAAATGCACTGACGGTTTTCAGCTTCTTAAGTAAGGCAAAAGCTCTTTTTGTCCATCACTCCTGTGTGCTTCGCGAGACTCTCATGTTGAGCAGCTCCTGAGCTTCAGAGACTCGATCACTAACGTGGCTGCCAACAAAGACACTTCATCGCAGAGTTATGTTCTAAACTCACATTTAATAAGTAATGTGTACAATGTACATTTACTGAAACTCTCGTGTTTAAGGTGATCATGTCACTACTGGAAGAATGAATTNAATTATGGAAAAAGCTACCAAGGCTACCTGTTTATATAATTAAAAGAAATAATAATTACTACTCAATGAGCAGTTTCTATTTTATAGGTAGATTAGGTTTACCGGATTTAATTCTTACTACGGTCTCACAAGGTAGGCATTCTTTTCCCCATCAGCTTGGCAAAGTGGCGACTAATTTGTCCAGTCTCACCGCTAGTGGTGAGTGGGGCCGGGGGGCTGGCTCAGGTGAGTGACACACAGACTCCCAAGCCTTCAGCCCCTGCGCTCTCCTCTCTCCCCGTTGCAGACACAATGTGAATTTAGCAATAGGATTTTTTTCTCTTTTTACTGTTGACTTTTCTGTCCTGTCTTTTTATATCAATCTACCTCTGTGCGACCCATGATCACACTGTGTAAATGCACTGACGGTTTTCAGCTTCTTAAGTAAGGCAAAAGCTCTTTTTGTCCATCACTCCTGTGTGCTTCGCGAGACTCTCATGTTGAGCAGCTCCTGAGCTTCAGAGACTCGATCACTAACGTGGCTGCCAACAAAGACACTTCATCGCAGAGTTATGTTCTAAACTCACATTTAATAAGTAATGTGTACAATGTACATTTACTGAAACTCTCGTGTTTAAGGTGATCATGTCACTACTGGAAGAATGAATTTCATAGAGAAGAAACGATATGGCTTGATCTTTACACTTCGCACCTTCATTTAATTTCGAAATTGAATCAGTATTTTATATTTTCAAGTAGTCCCAATGTTAAAATAATGACTGCTTACAGGGGTTTGATTTCATGTCACCTACTAGCAATGTGTAGAAATACTGTGGAAATCTGTGATGACTTCAGGGATAATATTTTCACAGGTGGAGTGATGTTAAATGGTGAAGGAACAGCCACAGAAACTCAGGAAATTTTGGCCAATAAAGGTGAATAATAGCTTTAAGTGCTTATTGATTACAATAAATTGATATTCTTTTTTGAGAGGAAGTCTTCTCAGAGGTGAATAGTAGTTATATTAAAACTTCAAATGAATTAAAATTATATTAATATGATAGTCGTATTCTCCATAAATGTCATATTTATATGGCATCTTATGTAATTTTGTTCATCTGAAATTAGTGAAATGCAGTAGTTCAGTTTGGCCTCTGGTTATGTTTCCTTCTTTTTGATGAATGTGAGATATTTTTTCACTGGACATATTACTTAAGCTATTTTCTTGAGTTTGATACCTGAACAGTTAATAAGTAGCATTGCATGGTTTTGTTTTTTTATTCTATTTACAATATCTATTTTATTTCACTTGTATTACATAATGTCCCTAAGTTATTTGTCGTTAAATAGCATTATAAGATGGTCTAACCTATTCTAAAGATTCTGACTTTATCATAGTAGGCTTAATATTGACAAAACAGAAGGGAATACCCTATAAAGCAAACTTTTCTTTCTAGAGCTCTACTCTAAACATCCTGAAAATGTATCAACATAATAATTTGTCTTATTCATAGGATTAGCATCTATTAAAAAAGATATGAGTGACATAAATCACGGTTACGAAGAGCTTGGCCTCTTACTGAAGGATAAAATAACCGAACTGAATAGTAAACTCACCAAATTGCAAAAGGCTCAGGAGGAATCGAGCGCCATGATGCAGTGGTTACAGAAGATGAACACAACTGCAACCAGATGGCATCAGGCGCCCACACCTACAGACACTGAAGCTGTGAAGACCCAAGTTGAGCAGAATAAGGTATGTTCTGGGAGTGCACTTACTGAAGACATGGAAGAGAACAGATGAGTGTCTGAAACGGAGCCCTGGTGCTCAGGAGCCCTGTTGTGATTTCTTGCTCCATTACCGTCAGGAAATAATTTGCCAGTGGTTTAATGTGCCCTTCTGAACAGATTGATGAAAATGATTACCTATTTTTGTGCACCGACATTATAAAGATGAGTGAACTGTCAGTTATAAGCAACTTCGTCACCTTTGAATCAGTTTAAGTCTAGGATTTTAGCCAGTCAGCTACTGGAAAAGATTTATTTAGAGGCTGAGTGTACAGTGGAGAAGGGATCTGTTCTGTCCGGTGTGAAATAGGGGAGCTCGTGCTTTCCCGTGCATTGGTAGACGGTGTTTCTTTCTATAGCCATCAGTATTGGGGGAGTGGTTTCACTTTGTGGTGATGATGGCAAAAATGTCTACAAATGGCCTATATTTGAACTCTTATGTTGAGTTGTCCAGAAAAATGTTTATTCACTAGTACATTCTCAAATCTGGCAGTCTTTGTCAAGACTGATTTTCATGTTAATTATGATTTTCTGATGTCATCTTTCTTTTTTTCCAAAATGATTTATCTGAGAATAATACGAAATTTCTTCCTAGGTAATGGGGATGAGCCATTATCTCTATAGCAATAGCATTCTTTGGGATTCTTTTATCAGATAACTGAAGACTAGTGAGAGCAAGAAGAAAAGTAACTAACTTTTAACACAGATTCTCACCCATGTCAGCATTTAAGAGCAAAACTTTTCTAGTCAAGCTAAAGAAAAAAAATCTGTCCAAATTGTGTCGTTGTCTTTTGATATGGACAAGCTCTAATGCAGCTACTTTATTTCCCTCCCTCTCGTTAGTCCTTTGAGGCCGAACTGAAGCACAATGTCAACAAAGTACAGGAGTTGAAAGACAAGCTGACAGACCTGTTGGAGGAGAACCCGGAGGCTCCCGAGGCCCCCAAGTGGAAACAGATGTTGACTGAAATAGGTGTGTTGTGTGGCTTACACCACAGGCCGTGAGCAGGAGCTCGGTCTCTTTTTACAAGACCCTCATCTTCATCAGAGAACACGTATCCAGTACCCTCCCTTGTCTTGGGATTTGCTCTGATGTTCCACAACCTACTTTGGCATATTTAAAAGTGTCACTTCAAATTAAATTGTGCTGATGTGGCATACTTTATGTTACAGGGTTTTTTTCCTAAACACAGTAACTATATTTATTTTTTTTACGAAGAAGATAAATACTAGTTAATGTTGTGCATCGAGTGACATGTTTTCATTATTGCTTATTTTTTTATTAGATTGTTGGTGCTTCTAATTTGTTATGCTTTATTTTACTTTAACTTAAATACTCCTTTTAGTTTATTGCTCTGGAAAAGGTAGGCTCCCTGCTTCTCCACGGGGGTCCTTTTGGGTCTCCTCCAGCTCCTACTCTGTGCTCTTCTCTTCCCCAGCCGGTGTCAAACAGCGTAGCTCCCCACAGAAGGAATGTTTTCTGGTGTGTTCGCTTCTGTATTCAGAGTTATCCTCTCATATCAGTGTTGCGCTGACATAAACTATTCCTCCTAAGTAAAGAGTTTTTACAAGCCCTGTTATCTTATCGCCCATTTTCATTTCTATAACAATCGGGAAAATGAATGTAAGACAATGATACTAATTTTCCCTACCGCATGGAATTGCTTTTCAGAATTCAGTGAGTAAGTGTGAATACTGCCTGACGCATAGTGAGTGCTCTGTGTTTACATGGATGATAATAAGAATT
The DNA here is from genome assembly GCF_014824575.4 of Sturnira hondurensis. Taxonomy (NCBI): domain Eukaryota; kingdom Metazoa; phylum Chordata; class Mammalia; order Chiroptera; family Phyllostomidae; genus Sturnira; species Sturnira hondurensis. Next base: position 4,007,246 of record NW_028081539.1, read on the forward strand.
ATTTTACTTTCAATCATTCTATTATATTTAGTTAAAGATTGTCTTTCCTTAGAGCCAGATACGTTGTGATAAATTTAGAAATGTGTAAGTACATCGTACTCTGAAAAAGGTTATCCAGGGGGATCTTTAATGTTTAACAGTGTATTTAATCTAATATAGAGAGTACTGTTGCATGATAATGAATTTGTCCCTAATTCACTGGCTCTCACCTGGAATATGAGTTACTTGGGGGAATATTATTAAGAATTTTACAACAGGGGTTTGAGTGAAGAATGCATATTTCAAAACAGCTTCCTGATAAGATTTAGATATTTCTCCCTCTCAATTTCTTGTTTTAATTGCATTATTTTGTGAGATTGTGTTTGACTGCCACATGCTATGTAGAATGATGCCATTAGATAGGGTTCAGGGGTGGGTCCTGTTAAAATCAGGCCCTTAGTGTATAGTATGCTAGGTGGAAAATAGCCATCAGATCAACTAATTCTACCCCTCGATGAATATTTGTTGAGTGACTTGTGTTCAAGTGCTGGTCAGTAACTTTGGGCTTCAGGAGCAGGTCATCTTGAGGGTGGGGAGAATAGGAATGGCTTCCTAGCCGAAGGCAAGATCCAGAGGAATTGTGAAGGAGGGGAAGAGCTGAGATATGTGGAGAGGAAGTAGAGCATGTCAGGTGCGGGGCCTGTGTGAGCAGAAGCCCGTTTAGATGGTATCGGTAAGCTCAGCAGTGTTAGATCAGAGGGGTCCTTTTGAAATGCAAACCTTCTAAGGTGAGTGGACTTAAGTCAGTTTGTGGGAATCCTTGAGTGTCAAGCAGAGTTCTTCAAATTTTATTGTCCAGATGGTGAGTAGTTATTCAAGAATTTTAACACAGGAAGTGACATATTTAAAAGTGATTTTTTTTAGAGATATTATTTCAGAACCAAATAGGTTGTAGCTGAGAAACACTAATGGCAGGGAAACCAGCTAGAAAACTGATAGTTTGGGTCCTTACAGTGGTTCTCAAAGTGTGTTCCTGGGAACAGTAGCAGCAACAGCACCTGGGAACTTGTTAGAAATGCAACATTTCAGGCCCCGTTTTGGACCTACTGATAGGAAGCTCTGGGTGTGGGCCCAGCAACCTGTGTAATCATCTCTCCAGGTGATTTTGATGCAGCTGAAGTTTGAGAACCACTGGTCTGGGCAAACCCTGGCGAAGACCAAAGTGGAGTTAAGGCACTGGAAATGTGAAGGGTTGTGTTTAAGGTGTTAGGGTCAAGGCTGTAGGAGAGTTGGGAAAGTCACAAAAGGGCATTCTGAATCATTGCATCTCCATGACAGGGGTGAAAAGGTAACCTTTGAAAAGAATCTACAAGTCAGAAAAATACACCAATTTTGATGGGAATTTTTAAATTAAATTTATTGGGGTGACATTGGTTAATAAAATTATATAAGTTTCAAACACACAGTTCTGTGATACATCCTGTGTATGTTGTATGCCCAGCACCCAAAGTCAAGTGATGAATTTTGGTTTTTTTTTAATGTCGAGTTTAGAAGGTTAGCCAGACATCCTAGTGTGATTTTCAAGCAGCTGGTAACTAATGTGCAGTTTGAATAGAAGAGAATGATTGGGTAAATGTATACAAATGTGGGAGTCATTTGCCTGAAACTAACTGATCAGTGAAGATTTAATAGTAGAGAAAAGGATTACTTTCTATTGTTCTAGCAGATCAGTTGTAGTTGGATGAGCAGACTGTGGAGGGCTTCTAGAAGGAATGGGGGAGCTCAGGGTCCTGTTTGCTGTAAGGAATATTCCATACTCTGCATTATCTTCGAAGATCAGATTCAAATTTAGTTTTCTTTTATTTCAGTTGATGCACAACCATCAGGGCCATAAAGTCTGTATCAATAAGTGCAATTAATTATCTTAGATTAGACTTTAATCAGCTCTGTAAGAAGAGTTATAAAGATGGAATGATAGCCCCTATGTATTATTTTGAGTCACATCCCACAGTCTTCCTAGATATAGTCACGTTAAATATATAAAAACCTAATACCAGTTTTATCCTTTATCTTTTTTCCTTTAGAATCTAAGTGGCAAGAACTCAATCAATTAGTAGTTGATAGACAACAAAAACTGGAAGAGTCCTCTAACAATCTAACTCAGTTCCAGACCGTAGAGGCTCAGTTAAAACAGTGGCTTGTGGAAAAAGAACTGATGGTCAGTGTTCTCGGGCCCCTGTCAATTGACCCAAACATGCTGAACACACAAAGGCAGCAGGTGCAGGTGAGTATTACTTGACTTAACAAGACAAATGTTTTCATTAGAACTATGTCAGCTTTGGACAGTATGTGCTTTCATTGACTTGGAGTGTGTTTGTAATGTTTCAGATGTCCGTAAGCTACCATCCTGAAGTTCATGAGACGCCCCAGAGACCCAGGGTTGTGAGGCAGCCCAGAATGGTCTGCTGAGCCCGTAGTGGGTCAAGTCCCCCTGACCATTTCAGTCAGACTGTGTTTTGTGCAGACCCTGTTACAGAGGGCCTTCTTTGAAGTATTAATGTGACTATGAGTAATAACATTTTTATGAGAATCTAGTATATGCTTTTTGTTATTTAGAAATTACTGCTTTGAGGTTTTGTTTATTTCGGGTATGGTAGTAGTAATGAAACTTGTAAAACTCATGCAATACAGCCTTGATATCGGGGCGGTGGTGGTGGGGAGAAACAATAAGAAGGGGAGAAAGAATAAGAAAAGCAGAGAGGGAACCTTGAAACCCAGAGGATTAATAAATCCGCAAAGGGAAAAATCCACAGAATTTAAGTTGACCATACTAGCAGAAACCCCTCTGTGGCTGCCGTGAAATGTCTGTATGTCTGAGTGGCATTGGAGTGAGGCTGATCCTGAGCCCTGAAGATACTCTGAAGAGAAGGAAAACAGAAGCTGTCAATAAACATCTCAGGAGAAATAATTGACCCCACTTTTGGTAGTCTGTCAGAGGTATATAAAATATTGTACTAAAAAGGAGGAAATTTTTGGATTATTCATTTTATAATGAGAGCCAACTTTGAGCTTCCACATTCTTAGCAACATGATTTATTGGCCAAAAGCATTATTATAATGGCCATCAATAAATCTTACATTAAAAGAAACCTTCATAAATCAGTGTACCATGAGATAACCTATTCTGGCACTGTTATCACTATGTACTCCCTTTGATATAAAATGCTGTAATTTGAAAAATCCTACAAAGAGAAAAGTACAGGTAGGAAAAAACAAATTTGTGTGAGTGTGATGTGACCTTGTCCAGTAGCGGTATTTTCCTTTGTATATGAAAATTCATACATGAATTTTTATTCGTTTTGCCTGGCTGCTGAAAATCCCCTTTGTTTTCCCCTTTGGGGGACATTATTGTGGGCCAAATGTTATCTTTGCAAAGGTCCATGGCTTTTTGGACTACTTTCAGATAACTGCACTGTCCTCAAACTGAAAACTAAGAAAGCAGTAACTCAAAATCAAAAATAAAAACTAGATTCATAAGTAGCATTTCCGTCTCTTTAGAAACTTAAAGCTGTGTTTTCTGCAATTAGTTATTCAGTGATTTGTGTGTTTATTTGCCCTCACTATCTCTTTACCTTAGATTCTGCTGCAAGAATTTGATACTCGGAAACCTCAATATGAGCAGCTCACAGCAGCTGGCCAGGGCATTCTGAGCCGGCCTGGTGAACACCCTTCCTTCCATGGAATTGTGAAAGAGCAACTAGCAGCTGTGACCCAGAAATGGGACAGCCTAACAGGACAATTGAGTGACAGATGTGACTGGATTGACCAAGCCATTGTTAAAAGCACACAGTATCAAAGCCTGCTGAGAAGCCTTTCTGATAAACTGAGTGATCTGGATAATAAACTCAGCAGCAGTGTGCCTGTGAGCACACACCCCGATGCGGTGACGCAGCAGTTGGAAGCAGCCCAAAAAATGCAGCAGGAACTAGAGCAGGAAAGGAAGCAGATAAAAGTGGCCCGGGCCCTCTGTGAGGATTTGTCAGCCCTGGTTAAAGAAGAGTACTTGAAAGCAGAACTTAGTAGGCAACTGGAAGGCATCTTAAAGTCATTTAAGGATATTGAACAAAAAACAGGTTTGTCTTTCTTCTTCTAACACACATTTCCTGGAACTAGAGGTCATAGATAGCCTGTGTGCAAGCTGTTCCCAGTAACCCGGGCCCTCACAAGAATCTGTTCGTATTGGAAGTGCAAGCGAAAAGAGACGGCCGCTCACACGCGTGCAGAGAGCGGTTGTGTTCACGGGCACACAGAGGGGTAGGGTTGTCCCACACAGATAGTGGAGGGACAGTGTTGGCAGAGTCCACTTAATGAAGGCCCCTTAAAATTGCAGATATTCCAAATTGACTTTTAAAAGATATAAATGCTTTGGCTGTGTGGCAGTTTTATTTCACTAGAAAGACAGATGAAGACTGTCATTAAAAAGGTTTTGGGTCATTTTCCCATCTGCCATTATTTTATCTGACTCCATTGTAGAAATTCACATTTCTAGAGAAATAGGCAGAAGGGGAGCATTTGGGGCTATGTCCCTCTCCCCTGCTGTGGCCGCGATTCTGTGACCCATGTGTCAGGGTTTGTCAGAGGCAGCAGCAGTGAGTTATTGGACATCACCAAGGCCTGACAAAGAGGAGCGCATTTCACTACCAAGTTTGTTCTGTTTGAAAAGTAACACGGGGTGTCTTTCACCTAGTAAATTCTCAGTTTATATTTGTAATTGATTGGATTTGTTTTCTGATGAAAGCCACCATTTAGGCTTACTCCTCTTTTTTGACATGATATTGGTAATATTAACTGTTAAGATTATGATTATTACTGTTATGAACTTTTATGTGATGGGCATTAAGCTAAGAACTTTCCATGTGATAAGAACTTTCTTATCACTCAGTTGCCACAACAGCTTTTATTTATGTTGCCAGTTTAGACTTGGGGAAATGGAGCTTAGAGATTTGATCATTTGCCCTGGGTTGAGTTTTCTAGATCCTCACAGGTTGAAGTGAGACCCAAACCCATGCCGTTCCTATGAGCTTCACTGTATTGCCTCCGTGGTGATGTAAAAATCATAGGAGTGAAGCCGTCATGTTTGATAAGAGATGCATTATTTCTCAGCATAGAACTGTGGACGGTTGCCACTTCCACTCACTGGAGCAGACACGACTCTACACGGCAGGCCCTGTGTGTGTGAATGTCCTCCATCGCTCCGCACCTTTATGCAGTTTTGCTGATTCCCCATATCTGTTTTGGGCCTCTCGTCTCCCTCCTCCCACCTTGATTGTCTCTTTGCTTACTGCTTTGCCCACCCCTCGCTCCCTTTCCCCGCTTTGTCAACGACTTAAGCTCACTTGTAGTTCTGATCATCACAGCCCTTGTGCTCACAACCCTTGCTGTCAGGCAGCCCTGCACATTTATTTGGTGACTTCCCTTTTGGCTTTTCATAGATTAAAGTAAACATGCCTGTAATTTCATTTTTAGAGAATCATGTCCAGCACCTTCAGTCAGCCTGTGCCAGCTCTCATCAATTTCAGCAAATGTCTAGAGATTTTCAGGCATGGCTGGACACAAAGAAAGAAGAGCTAAGCACGTCTCACCCGATATCAGCCAAACTCGATGTCTTGGAGTCATTAATTAAAGATCAGAAAGACTTCCGTAAAACTTTGACTGCTCAGTCCAGTATTTATGAAAAAACCATTGCAGAAGGTGAAAACCTGTTATTAAAAACACAAGGGTCTGAGAAGGCAGCCTTACAGTTACAACTTAACACAATTAAAGCCAATTGGGATGGATTTAATAAGCAGGTAAAAGAAAGAGAAGACAAAGTGAAAGATTCATTGGAAAAAGCCCTCAAGTATAAAGAGCATGTGGAAACTCTTCGGCCATGGATAGAAAAATGTCAGAATAACCTGGAGGAGCTAAAATTTTGCCTGGATCCTGCTGAAACAGAGAATTCTATTGCCAAGTTAAAGTCTCTGCAGAAGGAAATGGACCAGCGCTTTGGGATGATAGAATTGCTGAACAACGCAGCCAATAGCTTGCTCAGTGTGTGTGAGACAGATAAAGAGGTTGTTACAGATGAGAATAAGTCACTGAACCAGAAGGTAGGCATGGTCACTGAACAACTTCACAGTAAGAAATTCTTTCTGGAGAACATGGCCCAGAAGTTTAAAGAATTTCAAGAACTGTCCAGAGAAGCTAAACGGCAGCTCCAGTGTACAAAGGAACAGCTAGATGTCCATGATTCTCTGGGTCCCCAGGCTTACAGTAACAAGTACCTGACCATGTTGCAGACTCAGCAGAAATCACTGCAGGTCTTGAAGCATCAGGTAGATTTGGCCAAAGGGCTTGCACAGGACCTTGTGGCGGAAGCCTCAGACTCAAAGGGAGCCTCTGATGTTTTATTACAAGCAGAAACCTTAGCTCAAGAGCATAGTGCCCTAAGCCAGCAGGTTGACGAGAAGTGTTCATTCTTAGAAACCAAGCTTCAGGGCATCGGGCATTTCCAGAATACCATCCGAGAAATGTTTTCTCAGTTTGCAGAATTTGATGATGAACTGGATAGCATGGCCCCGGTGGGGAGAGATGTAGAAACATTGCAAGAACAAAAAGAGACTATTACAGCCTTCCTGAAGAAACTAGGAGCCCTCATATGTAACAATGACAATGCCAATAAAACCTGCAGGATGATGCTGGCCACGGAAGAACCGTCTCCCGATCTTGTTGGAATCAAAAGGGACTTGGAGACTTTAAGCAAACAGTGCAACAAGTTGCAGGATCGAGCACAAGCCAGAGAAAAGCAGGTTGAAGGGACAGTTGAGCGTCTTGGTGAATTTTACAGCAAACTGAAGGAATTTTTCACTCTGCTTCAGAAAGCCGAAGAACACGAAGACTCACAAGGCCCTGTTGCTATGGAAACAGAGACAATCAACCAACAGCTTAATGTGTTCAAGGTAGGGAATTCTTCATTTTTACTGAGCACTTTTATTATTAAAGGACACTTTTCATTGGTGTGGAAAGGGGATGCTCTGTTTTGTACAAGCCTCTTCTGTGACTGTCACATGGAGCTCGAATGGGAATGTACGGGGGTGAGACCCAGACACAGGGGCAGTTCCAAGCTTCCTGGGGATTTGGGCCCCCATTGGATAAGGACCGAGGTGCTGTAAAGAGATCAGAAGGGTGATTGAGGAGCTGCAGTGCTTTTCCATGAAGCCTGGGGCTGACTTGCATGCAGTCGGTGGAGTCCGTGTGTGATGTCATGCACGACTGACATCTGGAAGGGCCGGGGCCGTGTTTTGAACTCTGCTGCCGAGGCCATTCTGTCACATAAAAAGCTTGTTCTCCTCTTGCTTGTCTCTCAGCATTTTCTTTAGTGGTGAGTTGTAGTCTTTTCCTGCCCTTTCCTTTTTTATGGTCTTATCCTTCTTAATTGAATTTCTTCTTTGTAAAATCTTTTCTTCCAAAAATTCATATTTTTAAAGAGTGGCATTTTTTTACATATGGAAACTTTATTAATATTTTGATGCATTTCCTTCTAGTGTGCTTCTGCACATGTGTTTATATATGTGTGTATATACTTTTTAATAGCTTTATTGAGATATAATTTGTCTGCCATAGAATTCACCCATTTAAAATGTACAATCCATGTTTTCTAGTACATTCACAGGGTAGTACAACCATCCGCACAACCTAATTTTAGAGCATTTTATTCACCCCCAAAGAAACAAACCCCTTAACATTGAGTTAGCAACCACTCCGGATTCCCACCAGTGGCCAACGCCCAGCTCTAGGCAACCACTAATTTACTTTCTCTCTCTATGCATTTGCTTGGTCGGGGCATTTCATGTAAGGGATTCATACATTCAGTCCTCCTCTGGAACACGTTCCTTGATGACCCTTCCCTTCTTTTCCCCATTGTCTCCCTCCCCCATCCCCTCTGGTCACTGTCAGTTTGCTCTTCTATTTCCATGTCTCTGGTTCTATTTTGCTTGCTTGTTTGTTTTGTTGATTAGGTTCCACTTAAAGGTGAGATCATATGGTATTTGTCTTTCACTGCCTGGCTTATTTCACTCAGCATAGTGCTCTCCAGTTCCATCCACGTTGTTATGAAGGGTAGGAACAAGCCTCTTTCTTTCTGTTGTGTGGTATTCCATAGAGTAAATGTACCACCATTTTTGATCCACTCATTTACTGAAGGGCACGTGAAAGTGGGTAGGGTGGAGGAAAGTAATGAGGGGTAAATGGGAATAACTATAAAAAATAAAAATAAACTCTTTTGATATAGTGTTTTCAAAGTTTACCATGTAGCATATGTCAGTGCTTCATACCTTTTTACAGTCGGAGAATATTCCATTGTATGGATATGTGATATTGTGTATTGTATTTATCCATTTGTGCATTGGTGGACATTTGGCCTCTTTGCACTTTTTGACTGTTAGGAATAATGCTGTTAAGAGCATTCACATACAAGTTTTATGTGGATGTATGTTTCCATTTCTCTTTGGTATACACACACCTGGCCTTTGAACAGCGTGGGGACTAGGGGCACCAACCCCCTCCATACACAGTCGAAGGTCTGTGTATAACCTAACGTCCCCCAAATTTAGTTGTCCTTTAGCCATGGGGGATTGGTTCCAGGACTACCACGATACCCACATCTGCCAGTATGAGATAGCATGCATCAGTGCATGCAGTCGGCTCTCTGCACCTGTGGACTACTGACCACAAATCAAAAACAGTACAGGTATTTATTGAAAAAAAATTCCCATGTAAGTGGACCTATGCTGTTCAGATCTGTGTGGTTCAGGGGTCAACAGTGTATGGAGGAGTAGGATTGCTGGGTCACACAGTAACTCCACGTTTCACATTTTGACTAATGGTTAAACTCTTAGCAAAGTGGCTATACCATTTTATATTATCGTAATCCTCATTTTATAAAACAAAGGTCTCGAGTTCCTGCCCCAGAGGGTGAAGGATAAATTATGTTTGATTGGATGCTAAGTTCCTCAGAGCCAAGGAGTGTCTGTCACCACTGGGCAGCACACAGGGGTGCTTCTTCATGGGACACGAGGAGAAATGCCGGACCCCATTCAGTGTCACTACGATTGGCCTCGTTTATGATAATAAGAACAGAAGCTGCATCTCAGTGATAAGAACAGAAATCTGTGGTCATCCCTGCACTGAGAAGGTTTTAAATATCAAGCATTTGCTGCCTGGGAGTCTTAGGAACCTTCGGGGTTGGCAAGCCTCCTGTTCTATTTCTGGGGTGTGTGGGTGCGGTTTCCTTTCCAGTAGAGACCAGTGTAATGGTAAGACCCACCACTAGCACCTCAACGATAAAATAAGACCAAATGAACACAGAATTTGCAAAACAACAAATTGTTTCCCATGAGAAATGAATTGTAAATCAAGTGGACGTCCACATTCTGTGCTGTTATATTTGATAAGTGTTTCCCTTGCTCATCCTTAATGACAGTGTTTAGGTGCCTGAATTCTGAAGACTCCAAAATAACTTTATTTTCTCTATTTAAAGCTATTAAATAACTTTAATTTCTAAAAATGATGGTTATTTGCTGTTTATAAAGTGCCTTAGAAACCCAGTTCCTTCAGGGCTTAAACATTTTGTGATTCTGTATTTGGATCTTCATTCCTGAAAGTGACGGAAACTACCTACTGTTGACTTCACTTCCTTCATTACTCTGCCAAACTTCCGTATTTCTGATTTGCAAAATGAAGATTTCATATGAGAGAATCCTGTTTAAGAAAAGCAAAGTTCTGTGGCAGTTGCCGCTCCAGAGACTTGAGTAGGGAGTTGTTCCTTAGACAGAAAGAAAACATTGGAATGAATTCTGTGCAGATCACTGGCAAAACTTGAAGGCTTAAATGATAGTAACCAAGTTGTCTTTTTGCTCATGAAATGTAAGCATATTCAGTGCCTTTTTGAAACATTTTTATTTCTATAGGTTTTCTGTGAATTTGTGTTGAGAACAAGAGTTTGTTCATTTCTCTTTACTGCTTCAATACCTGTAAAGAAAGAGGTGGGGGGCAAAAGTAACGGTGCTGCTGCATGAGACCAATGAGAATGTGTCTCCCCAAGTGGAGAATTCTTTTGAAAGTAAGAAAAAATGAAAGCTCTGAGGAGCACTGTCACCCTCGCCTAGAAGGTGTTTTGCGGATTGAAAAGCGCTAAATTGAGCATCATTGCCACCAGCGGTTAGAGAGATTGTTTTATTCCATTGTGAAGGAAACTAAACCAGTCAGCGTGCTGTGCTGGTCTGTTTTGTGATTTCTTTGGAGAGAGTTGATTGATTTTAATGCCTTTCATACCAAAGAATATCATGCCACACCATCAGTGTCTTGTGACCCAGTGACTAAAATAAAAGTTTCCAAGTGGACAAACCCCATGCATTTAATATATTCCAGTGCCATAGGTAAAAAAAGGGCAAGAATAGTATTATGGTAAATAACATAGCGTATACAGTCACTGATTCTATTTATTTGTTTGTGCTCTGAAAAGTAGTCATGACAACAGTTAACACTTACTGTGTGTCAAGCATTTTTCTAAACTCTCAGTCTTCAATCTTGTTAACAGTCAGGAGAGGTGGGTGCCCCATTTCACTGTGAGGAAGCTGAGACCCAGGGAGGTTGAGTGACTTGCCCAAGGTCAAGCAAAGTCAAGGTCAAGACCTTACCCAAGGTCTAGTAAGTGTGAGGGCCTGCATGGTTTGGATAGAGCTAATGAAGTGTGTAGTGTCGGTTGTATTTATCACCGTGCACATCTGATAATTTCTCTGGAAAAATTTCAAGTCGTTTTTGCTGTAATTTACTTTGGGGGCCTGAGTGACCAGCCATTATTCACTGGAATCCGAAACACCAGGAACACCCCCTTGAGGAACGTGTTGCATTAGACAACCTGTTAGGAGAAACAAGAGATAAGCGTGTGTGGAAGAGGCTTAGAAACTGGTGTGTGGACTCTGTGATGACGCCAGTGATGATTACCAGCACTGCCAGAAAGAATCACTTTATAATCACTTTATATCTTAAGTGATAAATTAGTTTGTAATTCACAACTTAATTTAGTTTGTGTTGGGCACTAGGCTTTTGTTGAATATTAATTTTAACAGAATATTTTGGAAATATATATTTTTAATTAAGTGGAATAATTTATGTTGAGGGAAAAACTAATAGTTTGCTAAAAATAGCAAACTACTAGTTATTTTAATTTCTAAAAACAGAGAAGCACTGAAGGTACTGGGTTTCAAGAGTTTATTTTTATTATGGACTTCAAAATATAATCCTGTTTGACATTACTCTTTCTGGTAGATTTAGTGTAACTTAATGTCATCGATGAAATCTTATAACAGTTTTTCATAACATAAAATAAACTGCCTTTAGAGTTGAACTAAACTTTAACAATAGCTATTACCTATTTACTTACTAACAGTTGCCTTATATTCACTAGGAACTTAATGAGTTATTTAAAGTTGGTAGGACAGACTTTCTCAGCTTCTATCCCCTCCCCCCCCCACCCCCACCTAAAGTTTAATGTAAGAAATAACAGTTAAGGCCCTGGCCAGGTAGCTCAGTTGGTTAGAGCGTTGTGCGGATACGCCAGGGTCCTGGGTTCCATCCCCTGTCAGGGCACATACAGGGATCCACCGATGGAGCATAATAAGTGGAACAACAGATTGATGTTTCTCTCTCTTTTCTAAAATCTCTCTCTTTTAAAAAAAAGAAGTAACAGTTANCCCCCCCCACCCCCACCTAAAGTTTAATGTAAGAAATAACAGTTAAGGCCCTGGCCAGGTAGCTCAGTTGGTTAGAGCGTTGTGCGGATACGCCAGGGTCGTGGGTTCCATCCCCCGTCAGGGCACATACAGGGATCCACCGATGGAGCATAATAAGTGGAACAACAGATTGATGTTTCTCTCTCTTTTCTAAAATCTCTCTCTTTTAAAAAAAAGAAGTAACAGTTAATATCCTTAGAGGACAAAATTAATTTATGTTTAAGATACCAACCCAAACATGATTGAAAACAAATGCTATTCTGAACCACATTTCCTTATTCACTGTCAGTGAAATCGATTCCAAGTTTTGAAAATTGATTGGTATTACCTTTTGTGTTAGCTTAAACTTTTAAACCTTTTTGAAATGGAAGTTCTGTTTACCATGCTTTTTCTACTTCTAAACAATAGTCATTGGACTAAAATGTCTGAAGAGCAAGGTGTTTTTCATTACTGTTGATAATTCCAAGTGCCATTTTTCTACTTACACTTTGCTATGATTACATCAGATTATATGCACGCTGCCGTAAATTCTGAGGCAGAAAGTGAAAATGTCCCATTGGTGTTCCCCTAGCCCTACCTTCTGTTGAAGACTCCTAGGTCAAATTTAGCTTCTAGTCTAAATTACATTAAGTAGTATTAATGTTTCCACACTTTTCTTTATCAAAGACATGTGTAATCAACTATATAGGAGTGGTCCTGGCAATCCCTGTGATGTCATCAACAGCCGATTAGATTTTTCTGATTATCCTGAAGTAATTATTACCACCATATTGATCTGATTTCGTTTCAGTGACGATCAAAGAAACTGGATGTTTTAATGAGTATATCCAGTCCCATTTTAGCTAAATGGACACTTCTCTCCACCTCTATCTAGGCCATGGTAAAAGGTCTTAATTCAGAACCTGCTTACTGTTTATTTCTGCCCTAACTGCAATTCATTTTGTTCCCGCAAAAATAAACATCACTGGTAGAAATCTCCCTGAACCAAAGATTTGGGGTTTGGTTTTTTTTTTTTTTTTGATTTTCAAAATGAGAATACTGTTATACAGAGCAGAGAATTTTTCAGGTGGAAACCACAAAGACCAGAACACATGCCTAATTATACTGTCATAAATTCTCTCTGGTCCAGGTGAAGACATTGTGTAACCTCGCTTGCCACCATCATCTGATGTTGAGTAAACCAAACGCCAGGTGTCCTGAGGCTGGAGACGCCAGGTGGTTTCAGCACTGTTGCTGAAATAAATTACTTGCAAGTGTCTTACTAAGATATTTATTAAATAATGTTAAACAAACCTCTGCGATATCACCATATTTTTAAAGATAAAATTAAACTGCCCAACAAATGCTTTAATAATCGTGGTTGTTAAGTGTGACCGTGTTGTTATTTAGAGGTCAGTGATGAACTGCCACTGTTCTGTTGAGAACAGGGGGAAATGAGAAAAGCTGCTGCAGAAGGGGTTTTTTTTTTTAGGAAAAAAAAAGCTTGATTTTTGTCAATGAGAGTATATTAATTAGCAAGGAGGTTGTATGATACCTTCTTCTAGAATTTTTAAAGGTGAAAATATTTTCACTACAGAAACTGCAACTTGATGCATGGGCTTTACAGGAAGGTCACATTGTTTAATCAGCTTTATCCAAGTAGCATTGATGATTTTGGGAAGAAAGACTATCATCCTGTGAGATGGACAAGAGAGAAGCCCCACCAAAGCAGAGACCACGTCAGACTACTAAGAGGTGGAGCCAGTCTGCTGTGTAGTAATAATGCATATGTTACATTGTCACTTGCCCAGGGCAGGCACCAGATGGGTGCCTTCTTTCTCCCATCACACACACTGCTCAAAAGGGCTGTCAAAAGTGAACTTGGCAATGTGAGTTCCACTGTTGCTGCTAACCAGTGTTGTGACTCTATGGTATATTGCCTCTCTTAACTTCTTTTACTTTGTTTAAAATGGAGGGATTAAAAGTAGATCGTTCTGAGAGCAGTTCTAGCCAAGGATTTTATAACAGATCTTTTCAATGGTTTTGTGGTGGTTGTTAACAGGATGATCCTGTATTACTATTTTAAAGTGATCCCCACCAAAGCATCTACTGTCATCATAGGCCTCTCTTAGATAAAAGGATACTTACATAATATATTTAACTAATGTGGAAAGTTGCTTAAAGGTGTGTATATGTCTGTGTGTGTGAGAGAGAGAGGCAGAGAAGAATTTGCTCTGTCGTTAGTTTGACCATGAAGTAATAGCTGAGGACAGGTCAATGCTGTGATTATAAATTAAGCGAAAAGCTTTTAGAGATGTTAAAGAACCAGGATTTCCCTGAGAAGATGTTTGTGCTCACTTCCTGTTCCTTACATATCTGTGTCTTAATTTCAAGATTACTTTTTTTGGTCAGGATTTTAATATGAGAAGTGTTTTTCATTTTTGTTTGGTTTTGGTTTTGTTTCTCTGAAGGAAATTAAATGAGGTCATTAACATGTGTATTGGTTTTGCTTGCTGAATGACTTTTTTTGTTTAATCAACTTTTAGAAGTTATATGTACATATATGCATATATTTCCATTAATAATGTTTACGTATAGAACCATTCTATGTTACACAGAGTATTTTCTTCCCGAACAACATTTCGAAGATAGGGGAAAACATAGTCTTAGTTGTATCATAGTAACTTACAGGAAGAAGAGCAGGTACTTGTTAAAGATACTTCCATCACGAACACACAATAAACCTGTGACGAGTTTCTGAATTTGTTTGCTTTTGTGGTGGGGTCTGAATAGCCTCCTTCTGCTAAATATAAACTGTTTTCCACTAAAGTAAGTAGCGGTTGTATATTTATCTGATGAGTGTCTTTGTAGACTCTTGTAGCCATTCGTGGAGGACTTTATTAGTTTGAAACGGAAAATATAGGACACTTTCAGTTTTCATTAGCTAATGGCCTGTTTTAGAAAGAATAAGAGAAATTGTTGTTCTTAAGGCCTATTTTTTTTTTACTCCCAGGGGAAACAAATCTCTAGTTTCTAACCCAGATTTCAGGAGCATTTGGCCAGGAGGATGTTTTTGTCAGTGTTTATGAATAATGCTGCATTTATTCATGCATTTTTCTACTTATTACACATCGATTTTCCTAATATCTCCAATCTTTCCATTCTAAAACCTACATGTTTCAGTCGATGAAATTAGCCTTTTAACGTTTCTGTGAAGGGGACTGTGGTACTAAGTGGGAAGATTTTTCAGAAACTTCACTTTTAAACATTGAACTGAATTATAGAGATATAAAATGAGAAAGTGGTACTATTTTGCTTATATTTCATTTAGTATTTGTGTACTTTTCCCAAATCATCTCTCTGCCTTTAGAAGATCCTTTATCTAGATCGCATGTGGTCGGCTATGCCAAAGTAGTGTTTTGACAACATTTAACATTTTATGAAATAATACTGTATTTTATTTTTTCTTTACACATGGCCCCATATGTATTTTAACCACTTGATGACCACATACTGAATTGTATCTAATAATTATTGAGTGGGTATGTTACAGTACTTACAGAGTTCTGGTTATAGATAGACTTTTTAAATTTATTTTTATTGTATTTCTTTTTATTACCATTTGTCCTCCTTATTACCTACTCCTCCCCCCACCCCGCTACACCCAGCCCCACCATCACCCCATTGTTGTCAATGTCCATGAATTCTTCCTCCTTTTTACTTGGTCCCTAATTCCCCACCCCTAGATTTTTTCTTTTCAAGATTTAGTTTTTAGGTTTATAAAAGTAGTTTTGGAATAATGTTTTTTCATTATTCAAAACTCACCTATTTTTCTATAAAAGTATCAGAGGAAGTATAAGTTGTTCTGGCTAGAACTGCCATCTTTACTTGGGGTCAGTGTAGTTTTATTTAGGTTCAAATTATTATTTTCTGAGATTGAGAAAAGACAATCTGCTCTCACTTATAACTCTATCTCCTACTCTGGCAACGTTGCTTATTTAAGTAAAATAAAGAATGGATAAATTTTATTTAAATGAAAGTATTAATTTCCCCCCAAAGGCTAAAGGCTTGGCTTGATTTTGTTTTCAAACAGTATTCTAAAAGACTGTTTGTTCAATAGATAAAAATCTGTGCATGTGATTTTGTTTATGAAATATCTGGAGTCACTTACTACTACCCTTGATCTCTTAACCTCAAGTGGACTGCATGGTTATTAGTAACTACTAATATTCATGTCAGCGATATTCGGGGCACCCTGCCATAGAAATAATCTACCCTGGACAACAGTTAGACTTGAACTTGGGCTTTAAAAAGAATGACACAACACGACTTCAAAGTGATCCGCCCTTCGCGTGGCAGATCCTATTTACACAGAGTCTGCAACTGTATGAAAGTGTGGTTTCAACGGAAGGACAGGGACCTGTTTGCTCTTCCCCCCCTATTTAATATTCAAATGAGCACGGTCACCGGATGTTCACAGAAATGATTTCTTCGAGGAGCTCCTGGTGTCAGGTTCTGCTTCTGCAAGCCCTTCGAATCCCTTCCTATTTTGAACTAGGTGGTGCGCTTGGGGCGATTCTGAACCCGTGCTGCCTCTCTCCCCTGTGGGTCTGATTTGCGCTGATGTCACCACCAAGCTGTTGCATTGCAGCCTCTCGGCCTCTGGGTACCTCCCCCTGAAACCGCTCGAGCCTCGGAAAGGAGGCAAGGAGTCAAAGGAAAGATGACTACGAAGTTAAGTCACGGGAGGGCGTAGCAGTGAAGTGCCGGAGAGCTGTGCGTCCGGAGCGCTCCGCGGGCGAAGGGACGGAGCAGATGTTGCCTAAAGAGAAAGAGCATTCCTGGAAGCGCCCTGGCTTGGGAAGATGCCTGCCCTGCCGGGGACCGGACTGCCTTGAGGAGCTGGGGATAGCGCAGGAGGTCCCTGCTGGAGTTCCTTTTCTGCCTCCTCCGCCGCCACCTCTGCCTCTCTCCAGCTGTACCTAAAATGAAAGACAAACTGCGGCCACAGTTGGTCAGTTTCAAAGGATAGCGTAGTCTCGGTTTTCAGCTTGAATGTGAATGACGCTGCCTGTGCCTTAGAGGAAACCCGGAGCTCTTCTTTGCTGCAATTGCCTCAGGTGGAATGAGCCTTCTTAAGGAAGATCAGATAAGACTCTGGAAAATGGCTTTTTTTTTTTTTTTTTAAAGGAGAGCTTATAGAACACCATGCTTTCTAAACTGTTTACTTTAAACAGTTGCTGGATTGTACTGGCCTGGCTGTCCCAAAGTTGGATTTTTTTTTTCCTTTGGGTAGTTCTGACTAGCCTCAAAGAAGCTTAATATGGGAAGAAAAACTGCCGGTTGAATTCAGATTATTTATAGCTACTTCCCCCAAAAAGTAATAGAAAATTTTAACTTTCTTACAGCATTAGACTTATTTTTCTCAGACAATTTGTTCTGTGCCTTGATCTGAACAATACACCGTCCCTGTGTTTGTCTTTTAAGTTTCTAAAGGATGGTATATTTATAAAGGAGATGAAGTTTTGCAAGCCATCTTTAAGTGGATTACAGTTAACCAGAGCTCTGCCTGAATTAACAGTCAGCCTGTTAAAATGCTTGCTTATTTGGGCATTTTAATCTGGAAATCTCAGATGCAAAATTAGACTGAAAAGGGAAATGGATTGACAATGGAATGTTCTGATTGTTTGAGCCACTGTTAAGTGTATGTTTGTGGGTGTGTGTTTTCTGTGTTTTGGAGTATGTGAAAGGGAACTTTGGGGTTGGGAAGGGGGAGGAAGGAGATTTCTGCTCTGTGTTCTTGATGCACTTTATTTTTTTAGAATCACTCTGAAAGCTACCAGCTAAAAGGATAGTTGCATTTAGACTGACGCACTGATGATGACCTTAAACACCTCATCTGTTACGATGTATATTATTTGAGCATGTGTCTTTATGCTAAAGACACTTTATAGTTCTGTTCAGAAGTATACTTTTGTGAAAGATGCTTTGCCTTATTTCTTATTTTCTGTTTTAAGAGCTGCAATATTTGCTTTAACTTTCTCCAAAATGGGGAAGCCACTTAGCAGACCAGACTGTTTACGTCAGAATCCCCCATGTGTAGGGAAGGGTGAAGAAGAGGAGGACCTAAATATTGAAGACTGTTATGTCCCACAGCGGTCGATCTATGATACTGTTAGACTAAATGAACAGATAGACTCTGGTTCAAAAGGTAGCCTGTCTTCCAGGCATTTTGCAGATCGGACCTTACCCTACAGTCACAGGACACTGGATGTTAGTTCTTTATGCTCCAACGGTGCCCTTGCTTCTTCCAGTGGGTTTGAGCTGAGAGGTCGTGAAGCTCACACACTAGATGAAAGGATGATCTTTGATGCCCTCAAACTAAATAGTGATATCATTCGAACCACAGGATTACCCAAGGCCAAATCTCATGCAGAAAAGAAAGAGCACAGACGGTCATGGCGAATGTTTGTCCCAGCCAATTTTATGGATTATGTAAACAAAAGTGAAAGCTCCTTCGTTGAACCTACTGATATGTCAGATGCTGTTACCAAGGCCAGCAAGTGCAGGTGGGGGACTAATTCTCTCACATCAGAGGAGGACGACTCTGGTTTATGTAGCCCTCCAGCAGAGAGGGAAGAAAAGCAGGGCATTTTAACTGGAGACCAGTCGCGCATTACAAACTTGTCTTCTGCTGAAGATATTCATATAGTGGAACGACATACACCATTTTTTCCTGTCAATTCCATTAGTGAACAGAAAATCCCATTGCTTTCATGTAGAAGTGGCCACCCTGATGAAAACTTCAAAATGATTTTACAGGGTGTTTCTCCACTAGAGGAAATGAATGGTGTAAATGGGCAGAGGGAAGTCCCTGGTGAAAATTGCTGCCTACAGAATGATCGGAAAGAGAGCACTGTTAAGTGTGACCCATTAATTATGCCAAGAGATGGAGAAAAGGTGTGTATTTCTAATACCGGAGAAGAAGGGAAAACATGTGGACCGGGAGAATTCCAAATCACAGCCCAAAGCAGGGAACTTTTGGAAGATTATCCTGAGGATTTAGGGCTTTCTCCTTTAGATCTGGGGGGAAATGACATAGATTGTGGTAGAAGTTTAGAAGAAAATGTTATACTGTTAACACCGTGCAATTCAGAAGAATCCAACAGAGCACCTGAAGAGGAAGTGGAGGCACCCCTTTCTGCCCAGGAGATGGAGGTGATCCGTATGATGTGCTCCCCAAAATTTGTAGCAGTGAGAAAGAAAGCAGCTCCCAGAAAAACGAGGGCCCAGGCAGGAGTATTGGACCCAGTCTGTAATGGCTTTCAGTCAGTTCAGGTAACTAATGCAAACCTGAAACCCTGCAATGCCAAAAGTTTGTGCTTCTGTTCTCAAGTGGTCACTAGTGTTTCTAATAATGATCATATCCAGTCTTTTCTTTGGGGGCGGGGGGGTGGTGGTTGACTGGTATCCTGTAAGATGCCAGATATTGATAAGTTGATCATTACAATAGACTAATTAGGGACCCGTTTTGAGGGTGATTGTTCCCAGCTGTAGAGAGTCCTGCTATTGGTTGTGCAGATGGAGGCTGTTTGCTATCACTTAGAATGCCTCCACTGTGAATTTATGTTAACGTTCCACTTTTACACAAATTGTGGTTTAAGACACTGCCATTTAAGGGCAGCTACATTGGATTTATTACGCTTGAACAGGCCTAGTCATAAAGGTACAAACACAATGTTATATCGTTGTGGTCTGCAAAGTACTCTATTCAGATTAAGGGCATTTTAAAACGTGCTGAAAGTTTTCTCTCAGTAGCTCTGCGTGTGGAAACAGAGAAGTTACATTGTGCTGCATTTTTCAATCTTGATAGCTCCTAACTTCTTGTGAGTGGTGAATGAGGTAAGAAAGTAAAGGGTGCAGCCTCGTAATAAGTAGAGGTTGTTTGTCAGGCCTGTAATTTTTTTCCTCCCACTCAGAGTGAAGTTCAGCTATTTTGGTACTTTTACTAAGCTCTTCTGGTAAACTTTGCCTCAGAGGTCATTGTATTTTATTTTAAGCTTCTCTGTGTTTGTGTGCTTATGATTGGGGGAAAGTCTCTCGATAGGCATTTTGTTACCACTGAGAGATAAGGAATTTGGACGATATTAGAAAAGTTCCTCTTCTCAGCCCATGAAATGATTGCTCTGATTAGCGATGCTCTTTCCTTGAGCCTGCTGTAAATGGCACACTAGTTTAAAGGCTTGGCAGAGTACTTCTTTATGTAAAGGATCTTGCCGTTTATTTGTAGAAAGTAAGGAAGCTCTTGGGAGCATATAGATTCTTTAGTAACGCATTTTAACCCTTAGTATATTTTTGTAGCTCTTTGGGAAATCACGACAGACTTACCTAGGTCTACTTGATATGCAATTCTTAAATTAATTTCTTTAAAAGCAAGGTAAGAGGCTAAGGCAATTGACTACAACATTTTATTAGGGGTTTTTTTTTGTCCTGAAAATTCTCTAAGAGGGAAACTAGAACTTTTCCCTGAATCCTTATACATCAGACAAGTTCTTGGGCTTAAGAATGTAGCAGTCCCTGCCCTCACCCCCTGACTTTTTTCTTTCTTTTTTTGAGAGTAGTGAAACACATCCACAACTCTTCATTCCTAGGAGTAGTAACTTAGAAAGTGGTGTAAAAAAGAAATAGAATCATACATAATATAGCACCAAATTCTATTTTCACCACCTTGTCTCAACTTTCTATTGCCTTATGAAGTAAATTGATGCCTTTTAAAAAGGAATGAAAACTTACTTTTCTTCTCAGTCATTTGGGAAATTCTTATAATTTCTTTGGTTATGAGTAGTTGACTTTTTATATATGGTTGTGCTCTATAGATATAATTCTCCAGTGTGAAATTGTCTGTATAGGAGGGGACTTCTGGAGGAAAGGGTCATTTATTTGTTTGCTATTCCTAATTTACTCATTCATACAATAACACAGGAGTATCCTGCCGTTTGGGGCTTTGTGCCAGCAGAGTCTGGCCCTGCATGTTTCAAACTTATTTTCCACACTGTGCCTGAATTTTATCAAGTACCATTTTGATATTTGCCTTTGTTATGTTTTCATATATTCTGTTTGATTGCTTACATACTTGGACTGTTGACATACTTATGTAGTGCCCTGTTATTTAATGACTCAGAGCCACAAACCTTGTCTTACCTTACCTGAAAGTTAAGACAGAGAAAGTTTAGCCTGAAAGTTTCCTTTCAGGCTGAATTAACTTATTTCCTTTATGGCATCCTTCAATCCCTGCATTAAAAACATTTGTATTATCTCTGAAAGTGTTGATCTACCTCCTGTATTATCTGTTGAGGGGTTGATGTCATTCCTCCCAAGACATAAATATTATTTTTCTGTACTGATGTTCATTTGGAAAATAATTATCAAGTACATATTGCATGATAGGTACTGTGGTGGGTTTGGGGCGTGAAACTGTTTTAAGGACAACAGAAATTTCTGCTTTCATGGAACTTGCATTTTGCTCTAACACATTAGATCTTTTGACAGTTATAGGCAAGTGGGGACCATAAATTGGATGGGGTGAGGAATTGGGATTGGGGGGTCTGGAAAGCTGCTGGCGGTGAAGGCAAGAGTCTCTGGCTGGCTCTGAGTGCGATCAGGTCCAAGGGGAGGTCTGCATGCCTCTTGCAAGCCCACTGGCATCCTGATAGACGTGGAGGGGGCTAGATGTATAGGCATCCATGCTGCTGCAGGGCCAGCCTATATCACTTTTTTTTCCCCTGTGCCTGTATTTTGGCCCCTCTGGTCAGCCATAGATTGGCATCGTGGCTCACCTCATCATCTTGTGAGTGATTCTCACATCCACTTTGAGTCTCAAACTTTAGTGCGAGCCAACAGCAGGTGTTCTCAGAAGAGCCTATAAGAGTCCTTGCCCAGTAACTGGGTTTAGCTTGGGCCCCATCTTCTCATATTGTTCCTTCGCATTTTTCATATATTTTTGCATTATAGTTATACTATAATGATAGGTAAATTCTAGTGCTAGGATAATAAATCTGTAAAGAAAGGACACATGTACTATTTTCTTGGTTTTATCGGTAATTTGATTCAATGCACCTAAACTATTATTCTTTAATATTCCCAAATTGTTTTGATAATAAGTATTATGAATTTATATTTGGTTTGCTTTCTGGCTGTTATTAATAAGGTTGCTATGACATAAATAGGCAACCAAAATTATCTTTATCTCCAACCATTGCTCTGATCATTGAACACGTGTTTGTATTTGGTGGTTATTAGGTAATATCAGTCACATAATGATTGCTCTTCCAACTGCAGGTTTTCCAAAAAGAAGAGATTGAACCGTTGCTGGTTAAACAGCAAGAGGTAAACTGGTTGGGTCAGGGCCTTATTCAGAGCGCTGCTAGCAGCACCAGCACCCAGGGTTTGGAGCGGGACCTGGACGATGTCAACACAAGGTGGAAGACTCTCAATCAAAAGGTAATTTTCTCTACCCTTCACTGTCTTTTCTGTTTGTTATCACTCACTGGCATTTGTCATGGGCCTGAATCATATTTACAGGAGCTAAACTTCCCTAACGTGCCCGCATTTTGTATTGCTGTAATCTGGATGGCCCAAACTCAGGTGCCTACAGAGCTCATTCGGGGACGTAAATGAAGGGATCCAGCAGGATGAAACAGGGCCTCTCCCTGTCATTATGTTGACTGTGATAGACACACAATAGCGCAGGTGTGGTGGCAGGTGGCCCATGACTTTGTCCTGTGTTGAGAGACCACACACACCCCTGAAGGCACAGAAGGTACTCAGCTCCAGCGGGTCTCTGTGGAGGGGTCTGTGCTCGCTGTCCCACTTACTTTCAGAAGAACCTGGGAATCTCACTCCATTTGTGAAATCTTCTAATTTTCAAATGTCAGCACCTAATTCCACACTGCACGTAATAGGTCACATTGTGCCGGGAAAAGAGACCAACTGTGCCTGTCTGTCAGCCCCGGACTAAGTGTTTGCCACCCTCCTTATGAACTATTAGCACCAAATATTATTTTACTTGTCAAGCATAGGGCCAACCTTTAAAAAATATATACCCATGAGGGAAAACACTGGAAAATAATGCTCTGGTATCCTAAGGAGATAACGTGGACGTACACCGCAGGTCTTTGCATGGCATGCCTTTTCAGGAAATGGGTGTTGGATGGCCAAGCCCCCCGGTAGCAGTGCTCATTGTCTGTCTACAAGTTTTCACTGCATTGAAATCTTTAGCATTGCCAGGCCTCAAACCCACATTTATTGTTCTTAAGAGCCTGATTAATAATATTGCAGTGCTCTTTAAAAACAGTTGGAGTGCCGTGTCAGGTGAAAATATATTCCATGTGTTTAAAATATCTTGCCAACTACTTTCTTTGTCCGAAAGGAAAAGACCCATGAGAAGGGCAGCAGGGCATTGTACGACACAGAGACTCCATTTACTGGACGACAAAGCCCCTGGTCTGTTAGAAAAGGACTCAGAGCTGGGAGCTAGCATGATTTAGTTGGGTGCTTCATCGTTATTTTGCCATTCTTTTGTAATAGTTATTTTTCAGTCTTAGTCATTATCCCTGTTATTCATCAGCAGGAAATAAAAAATGAACGGACCCCAGGGATGATAATAAAATAACTAATGCATTATTTATTTCCATAACCTTAAAATATTTGGATCGTCCACTGTCAGTCATAAAGGCATTGGATATTCCCAAAATCTCAAAGATTTTTGTCTTTTATGTTGACTGTTTATGATGGTAAACTTATCTTTTTGGCTTACTTGCTAAAGTTTCACGCCTTGCTACCTCTGTTCTGTCCATGATCAATGCTTTGGTTAGATTTTAAGTGAAAAGGAAAAGAAAATTTGTGACCAGATGGGGAGAGAAACATGAAAACTGGTGGCTGGTGGGCAAATTTCATTGTTTCAAGCAAGTAAATAAGTTGGAAAAACTGGAACTTGGCAGGTGGCTCAGAGAGCAGCCCAGCTGCAGGAGGCCCTGTTGCACTGTGGGCGGTTCCAGGATGCCCTGGAGTCCCTGCTCAGCTGGATGGTGGACACGGAGGAGCTCGTGGCCAATCAGAAGCCGCCATCGGCCGAGTTCAAGGTGGTGAAGGCCCAGATACAGGAGCAAAAGGTAAGGCAGCGATCCTTTTGTATTGTGTTTCATGTTCTGTATTAATGAGAGTAAAAATTTAACTTGTGACCCTTTATTTATGTTAATAGAATATCCTAGTTAACTGGTTATTGATGTTCTAGACATTATTTCTTGGCCATTGGACAAATATTTATGGAACCAGGTGCCGTGGATCAGGCATTGTTCCAGGTGCTGGGGATACATCACCAAATAAAAATGATAAGAGTTCTTCACTGAGTTTGGGTTTTCATGGGAAAGGAGGGACAGGGAGAGAAAAGCAATAAAGTAAATAAGTACGTTGTGATAAGTTAGCAAGTGATAACCAAAGAAGGGAAGTGAGATATGGATTAGAATGTGGTAGCAAGAATGAGGGACAGCAGGTTCCAGAGTGGAGCGTTGTGTGTGCAATTTTAAACAGAGTGGCTGAGGAAGCCCTCACGCACGGTGAAGGTGACTTAGGACAGAAATACCACTGTTCCTTTATATATTAGGTTGATCCCGATGAAATGGCCTTTTGTGTAGATTAAACACGGGGAGTTTCAACCTACACTAAAGAGGAAAATATTTGGCCCTGGCTAGTGTAGCTCAGTGGATTGAGCGCGGGCCTGTGAACCACACGATCGCGGTTCGATTCCCAGTCAGGGCACATGCCTGGGTTGCAGGCCAGTTCCCAGCAGGGGGTGCACGAGAGGCAACCATACATTGATGTTTCTCTCCTTCTCTCCTTCCTTTCCTCTCTAAAGATAAATAAATAAAATCTTTCTAAAAAATTTTTCATTAAAAAAAAAAGAACACCAGTAGAGACCAACATTTCTTAAAAAAAAAAAAAGAAAGAAAATATTTGAATGACATATGCTAAAGAATGAGCTGTTATGTCTTTTGACACAGAGTCAGGACCATGTTGGAAAGGCACACTCATTAGAGGGGGGGCAACTGCTTGGGGCCACACATGCAGCGTGGCGCCCCTGACAGGGATGCTCGCTCAGACAGGAAGCGCTTAGAGACGTCGAGCGCTTAGAGACGTCGTCACTGCCCATTTGTCAGCCATGACAGGAAAGCGCATATGGGGGTCCCAGACCCCAGCACATTGGTGAGTTTTCTCCCGGGTGAAACCTTCAAAAGAAGGGACTGGATTAAGAGACTTAATTTAATTTTGGTGTTCAATACTTAGAATACTTTAGTATATTGAGAAATCAATGTATTAAAAATAGATTTAGAGATAAGAGTTAAAGAAATGTCACAGGAAATTGCTCATGGCTTTTGTGGGATTTTTGAATCATGTATAGCGTATATAATACAGTCATGTATATCACAATATTCAAAATGTTATTTTATACATAATAATATAATTTTTGGCAGTCACAGTTTAAACCTGTGTAATTCTCCCAGAGTTATTGAACTGTGCTTCACCAACAAAACCTATGTTCTGATTTTGTTTTCATCATTGCCAGATGCTTTTCTTTTAAAGTTTATCAAGCCCAGGCAAGTGTAGCTCAGTAGATTTAGTGCAGGCCTACAAACCAAAGGGTCACTAGTTCGATTCCCACTCAGGGCACCTGCCTGGGTTGTGGGCCAGGTCCCCAGAGGGGGGGGTGCATGAGAGGCAGCTACATGCTGATGTTTCTCTCCCTCTCTTCCTCCTTCCCTTCCCCTCTCTCTAAAAATAAATGAATAAAGTCTTTTAAAAATAAATAAATAAAAATTAAAAAAAAGTTTATCAAAAGCAATCTACTTAATTGTTTTTTTCTACTGCCTAAACCACCTGGTAGACTTTGATTTTATAATGACTGTGACATGTGTCAAGAAAGTTTACGTTTCTTCTTTTTAAACAAGGTCCTTTACCTCCTCCTTTGGTAGTCTTGCTCTCGAAATGAGAGTGAGTGAACAGTCTTCTAGCTTGTTACTTCTGGGTAACTGTCCATGTCTGTACTCCTTAACTGTCAGTGAGGGTCAGATGAAGGACACAGGGAAGTAGTTAGTACTTCATGCGCTGTGCCCTCCTCGTTGCTGTTAATAAACACCGTGCCTATGAACAGACAGCACTTGCCTGTGAAATACTTGATGAGATGAGAGCAAAGGAACCCTGAGCTCTGGCTACCTGTACCAACATTCCATTCCAGGCCTCTCCAAATGTTTTCTTTGGATTGAGTCGATTGTTTTCTGCTGCTAAATCCTAAAATATTAGTCGTATATAGCCGGCTTTGGAGACTTCTCACATGTTCCACCCTCTGTTCCTTTGGGAGTGGTATTTAAAAGCTCTTTTTTAGTTTTCATTCACGTGAAGGATTTTAAGAGCTAGCCCCACCTAGTAGAAAGAGCCAGAAGCCTCTAATCTTTGCCTCACTAGCTTGTGAACTTGGGCAGAGACTCAGCTTCCCTGTCTATGCTGGATTGTTCAACATCGGAAACGCTTGGGAAAACAGTAATGATGTATAATAATCTGTTTTGTCTTAATGGGACAGATCATTGTTCAGTGTTTGGGACATTCCCATTTTATTACAATGATCGGAATTTGTCGCTCTCAGTGCAGTGGAGTTATCCTAAACAGCACCTTCTACTCCATTGTTTTACATTAAAAAATTAAAAATGAATGGTTTGGTGGCCTTATCAATATTGGTTTTGCCTACCCAAAAAGCCTCTATCACACTGTCTGACCCAGTAGTAATGAGTCATTAAGCAAAATGAAGTATTTTTAAAATACTACTTTTCAGATCCTTTTGTATTGTGAATCCATACAAAACATATGTTTTGGTCACATGGCAAAAGTGCCCAGAATATATTTTCCTTTGTGTTGGTAAAATTATTCCTTTGACTTTTTTGCATGTGTGTTTGTTTTCTTTCCAGCTTCTGCAGAGATTGCTGGATGACCGCAAGTCCACTGTGGAGGTAATCAAACGAGAAGGAGAAAAAATTGCTGCCACAGCAGAACCTGCAGATAAAGTCAAGATTTTGAAACAGCTGAGTCTCTTGGACAGTAGATGGGAGGCGTTGCTCAGTAAAGCCGAGACGAGGTAACTGAGATGCTACTTCCGATCTAGAAGAGTAGCAGTGGCTTTAATACTGATGTTTTGTGTTTTAGTAGTACTTTCCCTGTTATTTTCCTATGTTTAACATGTATGTGAACATGGATAGCAAGGGCTATGGCGCCTCTCTTCTCATTCTGCTCATGGTTGTGTCTTGGAGTCACCAGACACATCCCAACTCTTTAAGAAAAACATTTCTCTCAGGGGTAATTTCCTCATTTGTTAATTTCATAGTTCTCGCCTGCCTTCCTTGTATCAGGCACAGACTTGGTGATGCTATGCAGGGATGAGCGGTGTCCTCAGGGTGCAGTCTAGTAGGGGTTTATAGCAACTGAAGAGTAATGACAAATCAGAGCAAAAATACAGGGTTTTATGGGGGCATTCAATAGGAAGAACTGAGTCTTGGGGCAGGGAAGTGGCAGCTAAGCTATCAGAGGAGGAGGAGGAGGAGGAGTTAGCTAGGACACTAGGGCGGGCAAAAGGGTACTGTAACCTATATGAAGGCCAGGAAGCCTAGAGCACGGCTCTGCTGGGCTTCTGCACTCAGCCTCTCTCTACTGCATCTCCGCATCCTCTCCATTGACCAGTTTGGAGTAGTGGCGGCATGGAAAGGGAGGCACATGGACTTGTTGGGTGGAAACTAGATGGACCACTGAACAGAATGGGTACTTCTGTTAATTCCTACCTCCTTTGGAGCGAAACGGTGAAAAGAAAAACCGAATGATGGGGTAAAATTAATTATAGGTCTAGGATCATAGAATAAGGTGCTGCTAAGGAGATTCAAGCCTTCCTGTTGGCCTGTAGGTGACTCCTTCTCTCTGGTGTCCCAGGACATTGTGCCCTGGCTCCCGTGGGAGATGCCCTCGGCTTTTTTCCCTAAAATAAATGTGTTCGGTAAATAATGTCTTATTGTCATGATGATTGATGATATTGTTGTTATAACATTACTGTTCTTATTTTAAGTATTATAACGGAGTTACTTAGGACTTTTATGAAATTCAGGCATTCAAGGTTATTCTGTTGTTCAACTTTAGTTTTATTTAATAAAACTAGTTTAACATGTTCTTTAAATGTGACAGATTTGAATTCTAACCTTAGCAGTTTCCTACCAAAATGATTAGAACAGAATTCGGGAAAGCACAAGTGCAGATTGGTGTTGAATATTTCACACAGTCTTTATCCCTAAGGGACTTCTATCTTGGCCCATTTGTAGGAATCGTCAGTTGGAAGGTATCTCAGTGGTGGCACAGCAATTTCATGAAACCTTAGAACCTCTGAATGAGTGGCTTACAACCATAGAAAAGAGGCTGGTGAACTGTGAGCCCATAGGAACCCAAGCATCGAAACTCGAGGAACAAATTGCACAGCACAAAGTAAGATACCCACCACACATTAGTAAGAGTTGGTCCTCCTTTTCCTTCATGGTTTTATGCCATAAGTTTGAGTTATGTATTGTTGTGTTACGCAAGTTGCGACTTAAATTCATTTCAAGTGTCATCTCTTCATTTTATTCATGTTTTCATTTTTATTTGTCCATTCTGTTTGTTTCTCTTTCTGTAAACTTTGTTTAGGCCTTAGAAGATGACATCATCAATCACAATAAACATTTACACCAGGCTGTTAGCATTGGCCAGTCCTTAAAGGTTCTGAGCTCCAGGGAGGATAAAGATATGGTGCAGAATAAATTAGACTCCTCTCAAGTGTGGTACATTGAGATTCAAGAGAAAAGTCACAGCAGGTCTGAGCTGCTCCAGCAGGCCCTGTGTAATGCTAAGATTTTTGGGGAAGACGAAGTGGAGCTGATGACGTGGCTGAACGAAGTGCACAGCAAACTGAGTAGGCTCTCAGTCCAGGACCACAGCACCGAGGGCCTGTGGGAGCAGCAGTCTGAGCTTCGGGTATTTTGATTTCTTTTATTTTAGTTCGCTTTGTTTTCATGTTGGTTGTCATTATTTTCTGGGTCTTCCTTATTTCTGTATTATTTTGTGTTCGTTATGATTCAGGTCTGTTGCTGTTCTCAAGAAAGACTTTGCCTTTGTATACAGATTGCTTTTAATGAAGTTGCTTTAAAGAAGAGATTGAGTGTGACCAGGAGTGGGGCTTTTCACTTTTCCTTTGTTACTTTATTTTTGTATGTGATAACTGGTACTCTAGTATCTCCACACAGCTTGTTTTCCGAGGGCCCCCAGTAGTTTCTGACAAGGAGGGTGCTGTCAGTTGTGGTAGATAGACCTGGGACATGAGCCACGGTGACAGAAAGAGGAGGGTAACCATGGGAACAACAGCACACATTTAAAATTGTGGTGTTTAATGTATCTCGAAAACACCCAGTTAAAGACCTTAAATATTGACTAATATTAATACTTATTTAATTTTTCTTTTCCCTCATAAAAATGGTACCTGCATTTTAGGTTCTGCAAGAGGACATACTACTCAGAAAACAAAATGTAGATCAGGCATTACTAAATGGTTTAGAACTACTTAAACAAACAACAGGTGAGATATCTTTCAAATTAAATATCATAGAGTCGACATTTTGCTTTGCTTTCAAAATATTTTAGGGATGGGGAAAAATATTAACTTTATAATTTGGATGTCACTCTAAAACTTTATCATAGAGACGGCTTTGAAGACAGGAGAAGGGTGGGTGGAAATATGATCTCACTTTTTTTCTCATGACCTCACTTGAGTGCTTAATGAAAGTTGTGTGTATTACTCATAACCCAAAGCACTGTTGCACAGGAGATGGTGGGGAAAGTTCACGGTGGAGTTGCATTGGTTTTCCACCTGTGGGAGGCAGTTGTTCTAGATGAGCACATAAGCTAGAAATTTTTTAAAATATTGAGATGGACTGCATTCTGTGACGCACATGGTGGCTAAACCCAGGCTTCATGTTTTCAGGCTTGAATTTACCAAGGAAACAGATCCAAACCAACTTGTTTTTTTTTTATTTATTGATGAGAGAGAGAGAGGAACATTGATTTGTTGTTCCACTTATTTGTGCATTCATTGCTTGATTCTTCTATATGTCTTGACCCAGGAATCAAACCCACAACCTTGGCATATCAGGATCTTGCTCTAACCAACGGAGCTATCTGGCCAGGGTCTCCTATTCCCCCTCACCCTCCAGACAATCTCATCAGTATGTAATAATATCTGAAGAAACCCTTCTCCCTTCCCTCCCCACTTCTTTCCTTTCATGAGCTTTTAACGTGCCTTTGAAATTGTAGGTGATGAAGTTTTAATAATTCAAGATAAATTGGAAGCCATTAAAGCAAGGTACAAAGACATTACTAAATTGAGCGCGGATGTAGCCAAGACTCTGGAGCAGGCCCTGCAGCTTGCAAGCCGGCTGCACTCCACACACGAGGAGCTCTGTACCTGGCTGGACAAAGTGGAGGTGGAATTACTTTCATATGAAACTCAGGTTCTGAAGGGAGAAGCCGCAAGCCACGCACAAGTGCGACAAAAAGTACGTTCTGATTTATGCGTTTTGGATCTGTTTGTTATCTTTTAAGGAGTCTTATTCACACAGGAATGAAATGATATCTTTCTTGTGTCATTACTAATATTCTGAAGGATGCCTTGGTGGGCGGGGACCCAACAGAAGTTGGCGGCCAGTCAACTGTTTCAACTTTTAGGAACCCAAAGATGAAAACAGTGTATTATCATTTGTTTTCAGAGTCGTAGTTTATTACACTGCACAAGAGACAGAATGATGAAAACAGAAAAAAATAAAGGAAAAGGATCATTGTTTCCAGAGATACACATAATTTGGTTAGAATAACAATATTTTTATGAGACATGCATAATATGAGGTGGCTTTTACAACTGTGTTGCAAATGTGATCTTCTACTATGCTAATCACTTTTCTTTTAAGAGCCATCAGCCTGTTTGTATCAGCCCTGTGGTACTGTCGTACGTGGGGGAAGGGGAGTCGGTGAGGTCAGTCTTGCTGAGCTGTCATGATTCAGCTGGGATGATTTAAAGCCCATGTGTCCTCATTCTGAGGATCACTTGATTCTGGCTTGGACTTCCCTCTGTATTTTACTTTTCTGGTACCAGATTGCTTAGAGGTTACCAGAAAGCAAAGGGCAATACGTAATTTGCTTGCTTTTGTTCCCCAATTTTTAAACATATTAAGTGTCTAAGATAAAATCTTGCCATGTGGACAAATGAATGGTTCTTCAGAACTTTTCAGGAAACACTTTCCTTTTTGCTTGAAATAATGAAGGCTTATAGAACTTAGCCAGGACTAAGGGGGGCAGTGCATCGCACCCTTGACCTGCAAATGACTCGAGCCCCCAGGATGGTTACAGGAAAAGACTGTTCAAACACGGAAGCATTACCCACGGGCTTGTATGTTCTCTTAATTCTGTTTTCAGGAGCTGAAAAAGGAAGCCAAGGACAACAAGGCCTTACTGGACTCCCTTAACGAAGTGAGCAGTGCTTTGCTGGAACTGGTCCCGTGGCGGGCGAGGGAAGGACTAGAAAAGATGGTGGCCGAGGACAACGAGCGCTACCGACTGGTGAGCGACACCATCACTCAGAAGGTGGAGGAGATCGACGCCGCCATTCTGAGGTCACAGCAGGTAGGGGCAAGTGGTTTGTTATCCAGGCAGTAAATTTTCTCCAATTGTTCCCAGAGCCTTTACCTGAACAAAGGTTTCTGTTAATAGTGTTCCCATTCGTTTGCTCTGCTTCAAAAAGGAAAGGAGGAATTTGAAAAGCATTTGGGTTACTTTGACATCTGAGTGCCAGGGCACGGCTAATCTGTACATTGTTAACAGCCATCTGCCTCATTGTTTCCCAGACTTGTCCCTATTACCAAAGCAGCCCCTGGGAAGGTCAACCCTGCTTTCCAAACAAAAAGCTTTTTGTGTACATATATATGCATATCGCTGATGTTAATTTTATGCATTGGCCAAGTCTAATCTGCATGGGAGTCGATATTTTGAGCTATCATGTAAGTCAGTATTAACTGTTCATTTACATGCAGCCGTGGCACAGAGAGGCCATATTCTTTCCCAAAAGGAAACTGTTGTGCTGGCAGAGTTTTTCCTGAAGGTGACTGAACAGGGGAAGTGATGGTTTTTGACCTATCTGTGACTCACACGGAGCTGTGGTTCCAGAGAGTTTTATGCGCAGCCCGCTCTTAGTCACAGCTCCCTCGGAAAATTGTGGGCAGCGAGGAGGGTCCTGGAGATAGAAGTTTATAATACATGTTTTGATTAACTTTTATTGAAATCTCGGGATATTTACATGAAGTCATCAGTCTTTTATTGCAAGCTCTCTGTGTTGGGGTGAGCGTGGTGTTACAGTGTGCTTCAGAGCAGAGCTCGAGAAGGAACACGGCTAAGCTTCTACTAACAAGCCAAAAGCAAGAAACACAAGCAGGTTGCGTGGGAGCATCCAAAATTAATTTTCTAAGGTTGCCGTAAAAGTGTTATTTATGTAGTTCTGAGGCATAATGCTTCACAGCTCATCGCAGTGCTCTGGAACCATCAAAACTGATGAAATACAATGCCAGCCCAAAGCCCGCCTCAGAAATTTTTGCGAGGGAGGGCATTCATGCCTGAGGAATGTATTTTCATGGCTGTTTTCAAAGTTTGGAGGGGTTTGTGTGCCTCATTATTCTAGGAAAATAAGTGTGTTACTTTGTGAAGTTTATTCAAATATTTGAGAATACTGACATTTTTTTCACCCAAATTTATTCTGACATTTTAGAATTGGCCCCGGAGACTTCTATAAATAGCAAGAAAAATATTCTGTACTCTTGGGAGTAGGTAACTGGGGTTGGTTAGTTCAATGCAGTGGGACAGTAATAGGGCAAGGGGGCGACAGGTCGAGCTCATGTTGGTTGGTAAGCCCTAATGTGTGCCAAGGTCATTAACTATTCTGGACTTTACAGTGTTTTCCAAAGTTAAAAATAATAATAACCAGGTTGGTATGTGTCTTCTAGAACCCAAAGTATATATCCCTTAGGAAAATAACAGTCACTTTCTTCCTAATAAAGTCCTTATAGAAAAATTTAAGATTTTCTGAAAGAATACAGAAAAACTCATGGAAGAAAGGATGCATAAATGATGTGGTCTCTGTCCCTCCAGCCTCCCTTTTCAGAGAGAAAATGTGTGTTGTAAAAGAATGTTAGTACCAGTAGGTCCTACAGCTAATGTCAGTGCCATTAACGTCTTCTGGGTGTTCATCTGTATTTATTCTGTATTTATATGTGCATTCCTTTGAAATGCCTGCAAGTTTGTCCAATGAAGTACTTCCAGTAATAAAGAAAACCAATAAAGTATACTTAAGTCATCAAAAAAAGAAAGAAAATAAAAGGAAAAAAGGAGAAAAGAAACCTTCAGTGAGGCCAAACAGACACACAATTTTGAGCTGGGAGGAGCATGCGCAGTGAGTGAGTGGTGCAGTGACTTGCCAGTGGCCCCACAGTTAGTGTGTGGTGGAGCCGTGGCCACAGTTTCATCCAGCCCCCACGTTACCACACCAGAGTGCCTCCTTATAAATTAGCTAGGGAGGGAAAATCCAGAGGGTGGTCCATGACTTTCTCATCCCCTTCATTAATCTGGGGGAAGGAGTTGTTATTGTAGCAACATGGAAGTATGCAGTGAGGGTGCATAAGGACTCTGAAACGCGGCAACCCAGCACCCAAAGGGTCATGAAAAGTCACTCACTCTGCAGGCAAGTTTAAGAAGAAATGGGTACCTCTCTTTCTGATTTGGCAGAGATTTTAGTTTTACAATCAAAAGAGTAGTTTCTAAACTCGTAATTTTCAGGTTTATGAAGGAGCTAATATGTCACCGAAATTACTTGATAACCTTGCCCACTTAGAGATGTTTGGAATTAGGACCAGAGTAGAGTTTGATTCTGAAATGTTTGTTTTCTTGTTAACCAATGATAATACACCAGTGATTACGGGAAGGGAATGGTGAAAGAAATCTTCAGACCTGATGTTAGCCATGTGTTTTGTTACTACCTGTTTTTTGATGTATAAACTAATCATCTGCCATTTTGTCTTTTCCATTTGAAATATGGACGTGACCTGACCGCAGTCCATCTTTTAGACACATCTCTCAACACACACACACACACTTTGTTTTATTAACATCACTCCCTCTCAGATCGCTACCTACAAAGTAACCACACTCACAGGTGTTGGGGTGAGGGTATGTGCCTTAACATGACTTGGAGATTCTTAAATTTATACAGTAACTGGGCCAAATTAAACTAGATTTCGAATACCTTTTTTCCGAGCAAAATTTCCCTAGAGGTGTTTCATCTCTTACCCACATTAAGGTTGTTTATATACAGATCTATCGCCTTTATATTGTTACAACCTGCATTTAGGAATTCAGCAAATGCATGGGGGCTTTGTGAGCTGTCAGGCCACTATCAGAGAGTATTGGTTTTTAAAATATTAACATAAAATATGTCCAGGAATAAAACATTGAAAAGAATAAAAGTTTGAAGACAGAAGGGAGCATAGAGATGTGTTTAAATTTATGTTTACTTTGTAACTACCCTGTGTAAGTTGCTAAAAAGACTTTGACTTGGCATGGTTAGATTTTCCATGTTAATCCTATATCACAATAGCTGTTTTGAAAAGATGTGCCGTTAAATTTTGAAATGATAGGGTCAAGAGCCTAAGCAAATTTGAGTGTTAGCCTTTGCTATTTGGGTAGCGAGTAAACAGCCTTGATTATGGGCAAATGAGTGAGGACTGTATACATTCAGCGCTGCCAGTCAGCAGGCCCCTAAATCTGAATCTACAGACTTTCAGGCATTGATATTCTGAAGATGATGTTCTTTTAAAAAAAGAATTGGCTCATTCATGACTTTTAGGAAAAACTGGAGCTGAACAAGGCAGCTTAGTAAATAGTAGGGTGAGCTTTATCACAAAAATAAATAAATAAGTAAACACAACAAGGCATCTATCTCCTGACATTGAATACCATTGCCTGAGCTAGAAACGGTAAGTATGTTTTGCATGTTAAAACCACATAGAGTAACATATCTTCATTGCTTTCTTTGTTGAATTGCAAATTAAACCAAATGAGCCATGTGGAAATGAGGAAAGGCACTTTTGATTAAAAAATGTACAAACTTCTGGCCTGAATTCTGACTACTGCAATTGTTTAAACCTCATAGAAGTTTGTAGTCATTTGCCTCTTATTTTAATGCGCAGTTGTCAGAAGTCGCTAAAATGTGGCCACCTCCCTGGGACCGAAAATCCCAGGCACTCCTTGGGAGTTCTAATTGCCTAGTTTATTTTAGCAGGACCCTCGTAACCCCTCTATAAAGGCACATGTGTTGGTGATTTGGGTGCAATTAAAATAAACAGCTCATTCCGTCATTAGGAATCAGCCTCGGAGAAAAATAACACCTGTTTATTTCTTTTAAAGAGCTAGAAGGAAACCTCCCCCACGGAAGTGAGATTTGTTTAGATTCTGCAGGTGTTGGGGGTGGGAAAATATGGGCTGTGTTATTAATAATATGGAGCAAAATGAAAGGAAGTGCTAATCAAAAGAAAGTGATAAGATCCTCACCAGTGGCAGGGAGTCAGAGGATTTCCTTGAGGTAAGAGTTTCTTATCGCTATCTTTTTCAAACCTCCATCTCCACTCAACAGGAACTTTCTAGATAAGTATGAAAGCAGTTTGTCAGAGATTGGAGAAATGTTTAAATACTAAGTTAAAACCTATCACTTATTAATGGTTGTGGCATTAGAGCCATTTTTGATGAAGTCACATGAGTTTTTTAGTTCCCGGAGCCAGAGAACAAGGGATAAAACGTGGTGACTAAAACTGCAGCCTCCCAGGGTCAAGTCAGACCATCTCAGGTTCAAGTCTCAGATCTGACCTTTGTTCCTAGCTGGGTGATCTCTGGTAACTCAGCTGATTTTTCTCTGCCTCAGTTTTCTCGGCTATAAATGGAGTTAATGGCAGTATCCACATTATAGAATTGTTGTAAGGATTAAAGGAAATAATATACGGTAAGCACTTCATGTGCTCAGTGGAGGCCTTGCTGTGACTGTTTTAGAGAGTATTTTTCAGGAATATTAAGAGCTAGCCAATTAAAACATCTTTCTCTAACTTGTAGAGAATTTCTGCAATGCTAGTTCAACTACAGTAGAAGTTACAGTAGCTAAAGTTGATGAACAGACTCCACTGATGATGCTATTAAAATATTTCTCAGAATTCAGTTATGGATGCTAAGATTTTCTGCAATTGGTTTGAAGTCAACTTTTACTAGCTGTATGAGTTGTAGGCAAATTCATTGAAATTTGTCCAATAACCTTGCTCTCGTGTTGCTCACATGTAAAATAGCAGTTTTTATGGTTCATTAGAAATACATGTTAGTAGTCATTTAAAAGTCATAGGCCTGAATAAAATGCCTTAATTTATTGTAAATGGCTCAATGTAGACCCTGTGGCTATTCCATTTGTTGCTAAATGATAAATATTTGTCAATTTAATGCAAAAAAATTTAAAAGACAGAAGGGAAATTTCTGCTGGAAGTCTTGTTCTCTTTCAGCAGAACAAATATTTGCCTGGTTAGAGAAACAGTGTTTGACCTTCAGCTTTCCATTTTGGCAACTTAGATGGTTTCATTACACTGTTTTTCATTGGCTACTTTTTTTAAAGGGAGGGAGATGCAGTATTAAATGAACATGAACACTAACAGCCTGACGTTCTCCATTAGGACTGTCACATAAATACTAAAGGCAGCAGGAACACAAATGAGAGGGCTGGTGTGTCACTTTATTTTTTCAGGAAGTAGCAGAAGAAAAAAGTCCTAACCGTTAAATTGTACGCAGATATCTTGCAGCATTTGCAGTCATGTAGACAGGCCTCGACTGTCTCTCAGCGTTGTGCTCTTTAGGTAAATCATACAACGAAGTTCTGCCTTTGGAGTCTATCGTGTGTGGCCTTAAAGCTAACAATCCATGCATAGAAGACTCTTCCACTTGTTTGTTTAATTTTTATTGAACTTATTGTAGTGACACTGCATAATAAATTATATAGGCTTCAGATGTACAATTCTGTGATACATCCTCTGTATATTGTATTGTGTGTTCACCACCCAGAGTGAAGTTTCCTTCCACCACCATTTGTCCCCCCTCTACCCTCTTTTTCCTCCCCACACCCCCTTTTTTTCCTCTGATAATCACCACACTGTTGTCTGTGAGGTTTGTTTATTTGTTTTGGCTTAATCTGTTTACCTTTATTACCCAGACCCCAACCCACCTCTTCTGACAGCTGTCCCTCTGTTCTCTGTATCTATGAGTCAATTTCTGCTTTGTTTCTTTTGTCCATTAGATTCCATATCTGAGTGAAGTCGTACAGTATTTGTCTCTGTCTGACTGGCTTATTTCCCTTAGCACAATACATCAGTTTCTAATAATAATCCATGCATAGAATTCTCTTCCACTGGTTTTTAGTGAAGATTTATTTTTTCCCATCTGAAGCTGCTAAATTAGTTGATTAATTTTTCTGTCTCACTTTATCTTCTCATCAGTTTGCATAATGTTGCACAGTGTTTAAAGAGTAAGAATGATTTTTTTCATTCTGGTTTCTTATCTCCACCCTTCTTGCCCCTCACCTAGTTGTCCCCCCACCCCATCTGGATTTCCAGGTCCTCTTGAACAATTAGAAGGTCTGGCAGTACTGGATTTGAATACTCCCAATGTCCATTCCCTGTTGAATCTTCCAACCGAGGCCATTGCTAGTTACCACTCGTTATTGGTGCTGGTGGTGTCCCTTACCCACTGTGCTCATTTATGGTTAAGTGCTTGGCCCTGGAAGGACTGGAGTTTGTCTGATGCAAGGCATTGAAAATGTTCATGCTCTTTGACTTGGTAGTCAACGTCTAGGAATCTACCCTAAGGAACTAATTACAGATGCCGATGGAGATTTATATACAAGGATATTCTTTACAGGATTGTTTATATGATAGCAAAAAATGCAGAGAACCTAAATGAAAATATCCAAGTGTGCTAGAATGCAATGGTGTTATTTAAAAATCACACTTGAAAGAATATGACATGGGCAGTGTTTATAATAAATGAACAGGCAGGATATGAAACTATTTATACAGTATTATCCTAGACCTTTATAAATCTTTTTCAACTCCTGGAAGAAAATTCACTAAAATACCAACGGTATTAACTCCAGTTTTTAATTTTCTTCTGTATATTTTTCTGTACTTTATGAATTTCTACCATGAATTACTCTTATGATCAAGAAAGTAAAATCTCTTGAAATATTTAACAATGCTCTTGAATATGTTTTCTGATGTTATTAAATAAGATGTAGGAAACTGTACATGAGTCCTTTGGGGATACACTCTGCATACATAGACACCTTTTGTCCACACACTTACAATACTGGATAATAAATAAATGGAAATGTTCCGTTCTTTTTGCTAGAAATCATATACTTTGATAGCAGAATACCTGCATATCATAGGGGTTGAAGTGATGAGGAAATGAGTGAAACACAGTATGCAGCTATTGACTTTGGACTTGACTCTTACAGCTGCTCAATTTGGATAATGCTCCTTAGGAGAAAATTCCCAGGACTGCCAATACTAAGGCAGCAGTGTTTGGTGTCCTAAAATCATTAATTCTGTGCTGTGGAATCAAGATGTTTTAAGCTTGTGTTTACTTGTTCTGTGAAAATTCTCCTTTCTTTATAACTTCAGTCATTATTATGAACTATTTCAGGATGCCATGAAGAGGTACGCTCAGATTTTCCACCTGTGTAATAAGGATATTTAAAAGAAATGTAGATAGGTATTTTTCTGGCACCAGTTACAGAAACTTGCTGACTAATTATTTATCTTTTGTTTAGTTTGACCAAGCAGCTGATGCTGAGTTATCCTGGATTGCTGAAACAGAAAAGAAATTGATGTCTCTGGGTGACATCAGGCTTGAGCAAGACCAGACCGCAGCTCAGCTGCAGGTTCAAAAGGTGAAGGACATTTCCAAGTGTGTCTAAATTATTTGCTAGTCTAGAAAATGTGCTCGCGTGATTTACTTTGCAAGACCCAACTAGTGTAACTTGCTACTTTTTCAGCTACTTTGCCTAATTGTTTTCATTGTATTCATATGCTCTCTTTCAAAAAAGTATCTTCTTTTTGTAACTCACAGACATTCACCATGGAAATTTTGAAACACAAAGATATTATTGATGAACTTGTTAAATCTGGACATAAAGTCATGACCACATGCAGTGAAGAGGAAAGGCAAGCGATGAAGGTATAATCTTGTCTATGTGACTGGCACTGACACGCTTGAATAAAGGCGTGTGCTGTGCTTTCAGTCCTAGAAAACCATCTTTCCTTATCCACAGCTGCCATTAAAGAACTAAATCATTATTTGCAAATAAGGCTTTTTTCAAGCTTCCAGAATGACAGTGGAAGGAATATTCCTTAAGGAACAATCTTTTTAATTGTACAGAAAAGCTATTAAACTCTGAGCCCTTCACTAACTGGTACACATTAAGCTTTCAATTAATGTTAGCTGTATTATTGCCATTATTATCAGTAGAAATTGTTATTATATATGTCAACTATTATATACATGCTCCAGAAACATTTGGATCTCCTTGAGCTGAAAGAAAAGCCAAACTATGCGGTTCTCTCTAATGCTAATATCCTTTCTTTGTGAAGTTACTCTAAGCTGTATAGGGGAAAAAATGAGCTGAGTAATTAAGGAAGCATCTAGTTTATGTAGTTTTAATGATTCTTTAAGTTGATGAAAAACCAGCCACAGTAAAAATGTTTAGTTCAATTCATGCTCTGACATCTGTACAGCCTGAAGAAATTAACACTTCTGGTAGGACAATATGCCATGGTAAAAACAAAATTATACAAATATCTATTCTTAAATCACATTTTGAAGAGTATGCATTGCTTTTAAGGTATAACATAGAATAATCCAGTGCACACTGTACAAGTATGTTGATACTTTCTCTTTTATTTATCCTCTGCAATGGCAATTTATTTGTTTATAATTTAATCTTTGCTTTATTATTTTTGTAAAGATTCTGACATGCAAAGCACAGGTCATCATGAAATAATTGCTCTTTCATTCTTGGTTTATTAGATTACTGCTGTGCTTTATCTTCTGCTATTAGTTTATGATGCGAATTTATACCATAATCTAGATCACTGTGATTACCCCATCAAATCAGGGGGTAACATATTATTCGACAGTAATTCTAACATAGGTAATTAATTTTGCTGACTAGCAGTTCTTACAATTTCATTAGTGAAAGGTAGTCCTTTTTTTTTTTTTTTTGAGAAAGTAATATAAATGTTTCTTGACTCAGGAGACTTGTTTTCTAACCTAGAAGACATTGTAAAAATGGCTAGAGAATTTTGCTTATTATGTTTGGGGAGCTGAGTGTCTTACTCTTAAAAATTTGAGGCCTTGCTTGCTTGTTTATTTATCTATTTACATTTTGATATTTGTCAGTTAATATATTTTTTGAGAAGTTATGTCATTAAATTCCATGATTTTTGCTGATTATGTAGAATTCCATTGAATGAATATATCAATTTATTTGCCTGATCTTCAACTGTAGTACTTTTAAGGTGTTCTGCATTTTTGCTCTGTTTTACATACATAAATATGTATATATACATGAAGGGGATCCCCAAATAAAAAGAATTATCTTCCAGAGGGCGGGCCCCTTGTAGTACAGCCTTCCCCTGCTAAGTGAATGTTCTGGGAACCCATCTGTTTCAGTGTACCAGCTGGTGCTGTTGTGAGAAGTGGTATGTGTTTGGCTTCAGTAAATGTTTTTTTAAGATTCTTTCATTTGCCCATTTCATGATGGGTCATTTACAAGTGCAACTGCCCACATCTTACTGAGTGTTTAGCAGGCTTTCACCAAAAATGTCTTGACCTCCATTCCCCACCCTCCCTATTTGCCCAGTCTTGGCTCCAGCAACTTTTTTTTTTTTATTTCTCTGGATGAAAAAAGTCCTCAGAGGGGAACATTTTGCCAATATAGAAGAGGTGAAACCAAAAACAGACACGCTAAAAGGCATCAGAATCGATAATTTCAAAAACTGTTTTGAGCAGTGGAGAAAATGTCTCAGTAGGTGCATTGCATCGAATACAGAGTACTTCGAAGGCAACTGAAGTTTCAACATGGAGGAATACATACACAATTTTTATAAATAAATGTCACTTCTGGGGGGTTCCGTACACATACACGCACATTTTCTAAATTGTGGTAAGAACATATAATATCAGCATGGGGTGTACTATTAGTCTTAACGAGGAAGGAAATCCTGCCATATGCAACAACAGGGGTGAGCATGGAGGGCCTTCCTTTAATTTAAAATGAACTTTTAAAAATGTAGACAGTTAAAATCTAAATAGCTTTTATTGGTTTATTCATTTAACATACACTACTGAGTGTCTGCTCAGTGCTGGACACACGTTCTTTAGTGCCTGTGCTACTTGGCCTGCCTCACCAGTAAAACCCGTTTCGTTGTCTTAATTTCTAGAAAAAACTGGACAAGGTATTGAAGAACTATGACACCATCTGCCAGATAAACTCAGAGAGGTATCTACAGCTAGAAAGGGCACAGTCCCTGGTTAACCAGTTCTGGGAAACGTATGAGGAACTTTGGCCATGGCTGACAGAAACACAAAGAATCATCGCTCAGCTTCCTGCCCCAGCCCTTGAGTATGAAACTCTAAGACAACAACAGGAAGAACATCGGGTAAGCTCGGCGTCAAAAAGAATCTTGTATTCCTTATAAAAGAGAATTGTAATTTTTTTGTTTTTATTGTGTTGTTAGACACCTTTGACATGGTTAGGATATCTTAGCAGTATCATGTTCTTGTCTGCACAGTTTGCTTTCCTCAGAGTTGCTTACCTGTTATCCAGTGTTACAGTGAGAGGACTCCCATGGGAAGACCACACTGAGTATGTCATTAATTATATCGCAGTTTTTATAGGACAGTATACAGTATAAACCATCTGGGCACAAAAACAATTTCCACTTACAATGTTAGAGAAATAAGCTTTGGAAATACTTTTAATGTGTGCCTATTGACTGCTTTTAATTTATATATATCCACTAAGTTTTATACTTTATATGTAGTGGTGAGAGCAATCAAATGTCAGCAAAGAGTAGAAACACATGGAGGTGACATCACACAGCTACACTGAGCTGGGAGAAATTGTGCAATATAAGAAATACAACAACACGGCAATGTCGTGAAAGCTAACTGTTAAAGGAAGAAATGCGAGTGAAGTATGAAGACAAACTTCATATTTCACCCTATGTACATGGAACACTTTTCAGGTTGTCTGCTCCTGTAAGCATACAGGAGTAAACTAGAGAGCATATTTACATCTACAAATGTTAGCATGTTTAAAAAATACATAATATGGCATAATGAAGCTCTCATTCCAGTGGTCACTTAAATGTTAACATATCTTAAAATTTTGCAAAAGTTTGAGTGAAAGAGGATGTAAGACTGTCAGAAAAAAAATCCAGACTTCTTGCTGTTTATATACTTGAACCAAGTTGTTTTCCCAGATCTGTACGAGATGTACTCTGAGACTGATTGGGGGTGTGGTGTGTGTGTAAAGTTTAACTCAAAAGTTTGTTACATCGTTGTTTGAAGTATCTGACATACGTATTAATCTTGTTTGTTTACTTTTTTAATGTATTGACATTGAAAAATATCTCTAACTAAAGTATTTATTTAGAAGAGATCTTTAGATAACACTTTATTATAAAATTGGAATTCTTTGGAGTTCTATCTAAATCATTCATCAGGAGAAAAACTTACAAACTATGTAGAATTCAGTTGAATTTTAGTGTAAAGGTTGATTTGTGGCAGAAATCCTGATGCCTACCCACTGGATGAATTTGAATATAAAATTTTTTATGGATTTCTTCTACTCTGAGGGGAGAGTTGATTAGCTTTCTTACTAGCATAACATCAATTATTATTGAACTAAGAATTTCAAAATCGAGTTAATATTTTTGCATAATTTTCAGCTTTCAAAACAAATTTATAATTTTCTGTATAAGGGGAACTATAATACTTAGTAACCAACTTTTTAAATTGTTCAAACTAAGTTGTTCAGAATATTTACCACCTCTCCATCTATAGCTTCACAATATCTATAGCTTTCCATCTATAGCTTCACAATATCCTCTTCAGCTATTTTTGGAAATACCTTCGAATTCATTCTAACCAAGAATAAAAATGGCTCCAAGAGCCATATTACCCAATGGTAGATATATTGAAGTTACATTAGGTTTCTCCAACACTCAGATGCTGGACTCATATGGTAGTATGATGCCAAGAATCATTTTGTTACTATTGAAGCAGAAGGCATCTACTGTGGGGCCCTTTCCCCGTGCACACCCATATACCCAAACAGGCACCTAGGAGGTGTTCTCTTGTGTCTCATGAAGTGGACTTACAAAGGCTCGTCTTTGTAAAAGGCTCATCTTCCCAAGCAAAGGTGTCTCATACTAGTGTTACAAAAATGAGATCTTCTTAGACTCTAGGCAACTGAGGCACTCTTGAATTTCTTACCCTGGCTGGGTAGCTTAGTTGTTTAGATTGTCATCCCGATCTGCAAAGGTTGCAGGTTCCATCCCTCAGGGCACATACAAGAATCAGCCAATGAATGCACAAATAAGTGGGACAAAAAAATCAGTGTTTCACTCTTCCTCTCTCTTTCCCTTCCTCTCTTTAAAAACTTAATAATTTGATCAAAATTAAAAGAAAGAACTTCTAGATCTCTCATTTTACTTGTGAGCTTGTTTTACAAACATGCCTCATAGAATATTGAAACCAAAATGTATGTAAAACATTTCTTTTCCATGAGATTGTATTTTGGCCAGTATTACCACTGCCACCTCTATTCTGTACAGCAGCATGAAGCTATGTCTAATAATATAAAATAAAAATAAGAAAATCACAGCCTGGACCACCCAAGAGCTGGAGACATGATCCTCCTACGTTCTTATGTGCAGCATGTTAGATTAGACCCCCTCCATTTAAAAAAAAAATTTTAATTTGTACTTAGTTAGCTCTTTTCCAAAAGAGTTCTGAGAGAAAAACTTCAACTATGGCGTATTACACTGGAGATTGTTAGTGATCTCATAAAGTAACGTGTTCAACAATTTTCAAACTAATTTCTCAACTGAGTTTAGTGGGTACTTTCAATAAAATTGGTATGTGGCCATCCTGGTGATTCTTCTTGATGAACAATAGACAGTAAAACACTTGCAGGAAAAGATTGGTAGCTTTCTCTAGACCATTTTCTCTGAATATAATCTCTCTCAGAGAAGCTTTTATTTGGGCTAGATAGCAGACAGTTTGGGGAACGCCTTCTGGTGAGGACAAGGAACCGCTGCTTAGAGAATCAAATGCATAACATGGAGTAAATGGAGCACTCCGCAGTGATGTGCGGAGGCTGGCCCCAGTGAAACCTGCAGGTAGTGGCCGAGCAGTCCCCTGAGCGTGCTTTGGGATTAGGCCCATGGACTGTGTTCAGTGTTCCAAGTGAAGCCCTGTATTCCATGGAGTGTAGACACTAGGCATTTTTTCATCTACTTAGAAAGAATGGGGCTTCACTGGGATTTTACACTCATTCATGAATATAAATATTGTGTCCATTGATTCGATATTGTTCAATGTGCTCATGCATCTCATGTTTTTCTTTAAATACACCTTACAAATAGTGTTCAGTATAGAGCTGTGTATTTCATGAATTGATTACCCTTGCAGTCTTTAACATTTTGAAATAAGTGCAAATCATTCATGTGTATTTATCACATATGTAAGAGTAGATTAATACATACATGTCCATGTAGTATAACATATGTGTGCATTTTTATATTGATTTACATATAATTACAATGTCTTGTGGGCTTATATCACCTAATGTAGCTTTGTGCATAGTTTTTTTTTTCTCTCAGCATTGTGGTTATCTTCTA
The DNA here is from genome assembly GCF_014824575.4 of Sturnira hondurensis. NCBI lineage: Eukaryota > Metazoa > Chordata > Mammalia > Chiroptera > Phyllostomidae > Sturnira > Sturnira hondurensis. The sequence continues at coordinate 4,052,232 of NW_028081539.1, forward strand.
CTGAAGTTATTTTTCCTTGCTACCTTCCTTCTTTCCTTTTTTTCTTCCTCCTTTCTTTCTTTTTCTTCCTTCTTATTTTCTTTTAAATAATTTTTGTGTACATCGTGATTGTGTGTAAAGGGGCACCAAGAGTTATGGCTTGGTCCCTGCATGTTGGCAACGTACAGTACATTCAGAATCCTTTTATGTAATGTGACCCTTGGCTAGTACTCTCATCAACACATATGATGGTATGAAATGCATAATGAACTGGGGTTTGGTATTTCACTCAACCAACATTTTGTATGTACCCTTAAAGGGACTTCGGCGTGACCAATCTGTTGTTTAATCTTGGTGTCAGGGGCACCTCCTTCTGGCAGAGTTGTATAAACCATCGTGTATTAAATGCCTTGTGAGGGTAGGTTGTTTGTTTGGAGTTTTGCGAGCTGAGTGCCTTGCGGTTGTAGGCAGCTGTGATATGGAGTGTTGACCCTGAGATCCTGAGAAGCTGTTTGGTTTGTTATAGCAACTGCGAGAGTTGATAGCCGAACACAAGCCTCATATAGATAAGATGAACAAAACCGGGCCACAACTATTGGAATTGAGCCCAGAGGAAGGCTTTTCTATCCAAGAGAAGTATGTGGCAGCCGACACCCTTTACAGTCAAATTAAAGAAGACGTCAAAAAGCGGGCTGTGGCGCTGGATGAAGCCGTGTCTCAATCTACTCAGGTAATCGTTTGCACCAGCAATAGGGTTGGGTCCTGCCAAACAGCAGAGCGTGGACAGACATTTTCCTGGGCCTCCTGATTAAATTTCAACCAAAACTATTTCACTTACTATCTTTAGAGTATCGATATCTTTGTCGCTCAAAAGGGATAGTTCTTTTAGTCCAGTCTTAATATTTCTCTGCCTGCTTATAGATAAAATGAAAAAATAATTTTTAATGACTCAAGAAATTTATAGCTGTCCACATTGTCCAAATATTTAAATCAAGAGTCCAAATAGAATGTGGTATTCACCATTGGGAGAAATAAAAGAAAGCCCTATTGTCATTATGAATAAAACACTCCCAAGAAGGCAATAAAAAAGAGTGAATGACAGGCAGAGTAAGAAGGAAAAGACATCAAGCTGGAAAATGATTTTTAAAAAAAATTCAGATATCTTTTTTAAGATGTTGCATTTAAAATTTCCTGGAAGTTTTTAATTTTCAAGATTTGTATTTTATTGTTTGATATACTGACATTAGAGTGGTCCATTTTTATAATCCTGAGTGAGTGATGATTCCTTTAATATTGAGAATAGTGTAGAATCTATGAATTAACAAGTTTTTATAACTTTGCTTCATTATCTATGGTACCTTTGGGAACAAAAGTTTAAAATTCTTTCATTAATCTGATTAATATGTTTGATCCTGAATTACTGTCAATACAAACTTTCATTATAACATCAGGGAGGTTTAACATTCTTTCAGTTCAGGAAACTTTTGAGAAATTCCTTTAATCAAAAATGCTCATGCATTTCACATTTATTAATATAAAAATTTTTATATTAGGATGCTATTTCTGTCAGTAAAAGCAAATAAGACAATCAGTTTTGATAGAAAAACACCCAGATTATTGAGTTTACTTTACAAAATTAGAATTAAAATAACAAGGCGAAATAGTAGATGAGATGCTGCTGAGAGAAGGCCTGTTATACATTAAAATACACCCTTTCTTAATGAATACACTCAGTTATTTGCAAGAAGCATTCCAGTCCACAGAGTAGTGTGGTGCAGAGAGGGCCATGTAAGCCATGATTGTAGGAAATCTTGGTACACCTGCGGTAGAATTCTTTGAATAGATGTGTCATTGAAGGACTAAGATTTAGTTCTTGATCGTGACAGTAAATACATGTTTTTTCTTTTCATTTAAATGTTCGCATTTGGTATCACAGGTCTTTTCTTACCAAGTGATCCCTTTATTTTACTGCTAGTTCCATGACAAGATAGACCAGATTCTTGAGAGCCTGGACCGCGTTGCGGAGCGCTTGAGGCAGCCGCCCTCTATCTCTGCCGAGGTGGAGAAGATCAAGGAGCAGATCAGTGAAAACAAGAACGTGTCAGTGGACATGGAGAAGCTACAGCCATTGTATGAAACTCTTAAACAGAGGGGAGAGGAAATGATTGCTCGGTCTGGGGGCACTGATAAAGACATTTCTGCCAAAGGTAATAATTTTGAGATAAGGAAACAATTGAACTTTACTTTTAAAACAATTCTAAATGTTCGTGCTATTTACTGGCATTCTAATTGCATATCAGGGTGCCAGACATTAGAAAAGGTATTACCAATATGACATGTTTGGGAATGAAGGGCTATGTACATTAATCCTTGTTAATGTCTTCCTGTGTTTGTAAAATAATGGGTTAAGTACAAAGTGTGCCATTATACAAAAACTGTGCGTTCTCCGGACCTTTTAAACAGCTGATTAAAGCATAACACCAGTAAGATTAACCCTAAGGATTTTTTCCTCTTTACTAACTATACTGCCTTACATAATGGGTACTGTCTCCCATAGTCACAGAAATATCAACCGTGACTACAACCAGCCATCCTTAAAGATATGAGTTGGGGGTCCAAAGAAAAACATGTACATAAGTTAATGGCTATTCATGTTAAAAATACTCTAGAAACAAGTCCAGAATGCATATCCTACATCATTATATTCCTGGGACTGAACAGACATCTTTACTCTTGATTTGAGAGCATAAAGAATGTACTTGGATGGTTATTTCACTTTCCTTAGAATCAAGGCCAGCCTTGGTGAACCGGAAAGGTGATGGACTTAGGTCTGCTGTGAGCTCACTTGCCTTTCAGCGTCTGCTTTCATCGGGAAGAACCTTGGTTCAGGAGGAACTAGACATCCTCCGATCTTACATTTGTCTGGAATAGTCTGTTGGGCCCAGCAGTACCCTGTAGACTGAGATCAACCAAAATTTGGTCCAATTTCAGATACCATATCAAATCACCATTTCTGCGTGAACCAAAATGTTCTGCTTTATTGCTTAAACGGGGCTGCCATGTGGCCTTTTTGACATTGTTTTGCTCTCACAGCTGTTCAGGATAAGCTTGACCAAATGGTTTTCGTTTGGGAGAACATACACACGCTGGTGGAAGAAAGGGAAGCCAAACTCCTGGACGTGATGGAATTAGCAGAAAAGTTCTGGTGTGATCACATGTCATTGGTAGTTACCACCAAAGATACTCAAGATTTCATCCGAGATCTGGAGGAACCTGGAATTGATCCCTCGGTAGTGAAACAACAGCAGGAAGCAGCAGAGGTGAGCAGAGTATCCCATTTGAAGTGAAGAAATAAAGTTGTAGTACATTGTGGATCCTTTTGGTAAATATTCAGAATTACTCCATTAAAATTTGTATTTGGATCTGGAAGTGGAATGCAGGGTGATATATATATATATATATTTATAGTAGGAGTATATATTTTAACATCACTCTCCATCCCTACTGCTTTTGCCTAAATGTCAGAACCTCATTATCTTTCTTGGTTTCTAAAGGCTTTCCTTGCCAGGCTTCCAACCTTGCTACCAGTCACCTCCCTAAATCTGCTCTTAATTGTGTTGCTGCTTGAAACCCTGCAGAGGCACTCACTGCCTACTGCACAAAGTCCAAACTCCCTGGGACGGGGTGGGGGCCTTTACCTCCTAGGTGGCCTGTGCCTCTGTTTCCAGAGCAGTTTTTTTCCTGCTGTCCCCTTACCAAGCATCCTCTCTTCTGGCACACACGTGGCTTTCTCCAGAACTGCTGTGCTCTTTCTAGCATCTATATTTTTGCACATTTTGTTTTCTCACCTTTGGATGTCCTTCTTACCACTCTACTGGCAGATCCCACTCAGATTCCTAGGGTCAGTTGGATAGTTACCCTCTGTATAATCTTCTCTTGTGTACTTAGCAGAGTTGTCTGTGTTCCCATGATATTTCCTCATGCAAAGGGTCTGTGCATAGTTTGACTTATCATGGATTATGACTTTGTCTTTCTTAATGGACTCAAAGCCCCATGAGCAGAATGGTCATATACCTGTTTTTCTTGGCATTTTCAATACCTTGTTTAGGACTTGTTTCATGCTTGGTAAAGGCTTCTTGAATTAATCAATATATTTAAACAAGAAGATAAAAGCAAAGTTAAAATACTGCGCTTCTGTCAGTTTTTGTTTGGTTGTTCATTTGTTTGTAGTTTACATGCGCCAGAGTGAAAACACAAATCCAGAGCTAGGTTATCCTGGCTCTATTAAACACATTATTTGGTGTGAGGTCTTTGAACTCATGTTTTACTTATGTCTGTTTTATATATGTATTGCCAAACAAGTCAGTTTGAAAAACAGTATCTTTCTATGCTTTTTAGTATTGTTGTGTTTGTGTTTTTTTAAAAAGCTTGTTCTAGTATTTGTTACACAGAATTATTTCCTAAATATTATCTTTTTAATAAATATTTGACATTCGTTACTCAAAGTATGCTTTTTTCTTTAAATATTCTTCTGTTATATTTTCTCATTGAAAAGATTTATTGCAGAAACTTAGAAAACAAAAATCGATCGTAATCCCACCTCCTAGAAATAACTGCCATTAATGTTTGTGTGCATCTTTTTAGTTTTAGTATAGTTTTGCTTAAAACTCTAAGACTGCCATTTCTTGTTCTAGGCCATAAGGGAAGAAATAGACGGACTACAGGAAGAGCTGGACATAGTTGTTAACCTGGGTTCTGAACTCATCGCCGCGTGTGGGGAGCCTGATAAACCCATTGTCAAGAAGAGCATAGATGAGGTATAAGTAGCACACTTTCTGCTCTTATCAGAATGCTATTTTTAAAAAGTTCGTTGAATAAAGCATGTTTGATAGAAGTATTTGAAAACTTAGGACAATAAAAGAGTTCTAATGTTCTTGTTGTAGTTAAATTCAGCGTGGGATTCTCTAAATAAAGCGTGGAAAGACCGGGTGGAGAGACTCGAGGAGGCGATGCAGGCTGCCGTTCAGTACCAGGACGGACTGCAGGTAAGGGGGCCGCCGTGTGTCTGCCGGGAGAGGGAGTCCTGCTGATTCCTGTCTGTAGATGTACTTGGCGCCAGCTCAGGGCTGCAAAGGGGTGTGCCATCTGCTCACCTGCTGCAATTCATGTCTGCTCTCAGGAGGTATTTCTGTCACTTGAAGTGGGTGTGGACTTATATACCCATTTAAATGTGTTTTTATATTCACATTCAGTGAAACATCCTTTGAAAAGAAGTGTTTTAATTTTTTTTTAAGTTAAGAGAAATATTCCCACACAGTGTTTTCCTAAATGGCTTAGCACCAGACACTGAAATCAAACTGAATCTGAGCTTTGTTCTGAAGTTGAGTGGGGTGAGATGAAAGGAGTGAACACCATCTAAAAATACCACCAAGTTTAACCAAAGTCAAAGTAAAGAAATTTGATTCAAAGCCAGTGTTCACCAGGAACTCAAATAGATTTCTAGTTTATTAGGCCATAATCTGTTTTATTCTTTTTCATGTACATAATTCCTTTCAATAGTTGTTTTCCATGTCCCTTCAGGGTTCTTCTTCAGTTCATTAGCCATTTTTAAGGGTTTTTTCTTTAATATTTAAAGTTATCTTGTCAGTCGAGGCCAACTCCAGGCTGTTTACCTTCCTTAACTTCCTTCCTTTCTCTAATGTTAAGGCTGGCAAGAGTTTTGTCTTCTATCCCTCTTACCATATGGAAAAAGTATTTCCATAACACCAAGTGAATATTATTTTTAAAGCTCAGATGAGAACATCTTTTCCTTTTTATTATGCCACTCCATTTCTATATTTATAAAAATAAATATCATAAGCCAGGCTTTATGCCAGCCGAAAAGCGTTTTGAACTTTGGAAATAGATGAAAAAATTCACTACAAATAAGACCTTATTAAATATAACTTTCCCTCTCCATACCCTTCCCTTTCTACCCAAACCGATAAATTATTGGTTAGATGTCACTGACCAGTAACTGATCAAACTCCAGTTCTTGGTCTGTGAGGCCAGGTAATGATTTTCACAGGCTTTGTTGAGTTGGCCCCTCCTTCCCGGCTAGAGATGTCACTGTCACCACTTACAGCCATTTGACCTCAAGAGCCATTAACCTAGGAGGCCGCAGGCTAGACACTGTGATTCAGACAGTCTCATTACCAACGCTGTGAAAGCAAGGCCCATCCTGGGTTAGGAGCATTGCCTGTGGGAGTGAAGGGCAGCTTGACCTACTGCCGGCTGTAGCCAGAGGCCGAAAGCTCTAGAAGTCCCAGGGGTTTCAAGGAGGGTTGTAAAGTGAAATAAATTTTATTTCCCACTTTGCTGTTTAAGTTCTTAGGATTTACTAATTATAACTTTAAAAGATCAGATATTTTCCACAAGTTTTTCCCCGTACTATATGGTCTGGGACCTTCATTAAAGTGCAAAATAATTTTGTGTATTCAGTACCTGAAAAAAATGTGAGTTGAGCCTTTTTAGGATGTTTATATTACCTAAAAATAACAAGAAAAATAGGAGATTTTGAAGTCTATGTTGCAATTTATAATAATGGTCATAATATTAATCATCACATGTGCAGGGTTTTACTACTAATCTAAATGATGCACACGGGTTTAGTTGAGCCAAATATTTTCCTCCGTGCCAAACAATAAACTTCTTGATTGCTTGCATAATAAGCACATGGGTTTGAATCTTTTTCTTTTAATACACAGGGACCAGCAGAAGTAATGCCTGCTTGAGTGTGGTTGGTAGGGCACTAATATGGGTGTAATAATTTACAGTTTTAATTTGGACATTTCACCTAAAATGTCACATGGTGTGCCTGAGTGCGATATTGTTATGTTACAAAGTTGCATGCTAATGATTTTGTAATAAAAATTTATAAAAATCAAGGGGTGTTATTTGTGCCAGACCCTGTAATTATGCAGTCTGCTTTTAGAGGAACGTAAGAGAAAGACAATTTTATTTCCTGTGATTGAATTTATAAAACTTTTTTCATTGAGCATTTTCTTTAAGTTTATAGTATTCTAACATTCTATTCAAAATAGAATTTCCTTGGCAAACTTGGATACAGAATTGGAGGTTACATCTAATTCATATTGTGGTCAACTTTCAGTATATTGCTGCTTTTACCTATTTAGATGAACCTTCTTTATGATTTGTGAAATGGACTCGTTGCATAATATCTTCACAGGTTTATGATTGTACTTCTCTATAACATCTAGCTATTGAAGCAATTTCAAATGCACTATTATAATAACTCATGGACTAATGTGGTTTTTTTTTCAGGCAATATTCGACTGGGTAGATATCGCAGGTGGTAAATTAGCTTCAATGTCTCCAATTGGAACAGATCTTGAAACTGTGAAGCAGCAGATTGAAGAGTTAAAGGTATGGGTAGGGGCTAATGTATCAAAAATTTAGCATTTTTAAGTTTTTGATTCACAGGACTCTTTACACAAATTTATCTTCCATAATTCAAGTACATTTTGATTATGAAACTGGTTTAATGTAGTATCTGCACCTAATAAGCAGTACATAAGTGCATCTTCAAGAATATAAAATATTAGTGGTTTTCTTCTTATTAAATCAGTAGCGATTTTTCCTAGAAAAATTGGGAAACACAAAGAAGTAAAAAGGGTAGGGGGTTTTGGCCACCCAGAATGTTATATCCCCAGAGACAACCACGCTTGAGTTATGGTTTGTAGCCTTTCAGACATCCTCACGTAGGGGGCAGGATGAGGTGTAGGGAATGTATGTGTACTTTATACATGTGTAGATAATACTGTAAGGATTTTTATAGCTTCATTGTTGGATAGTTTATTATTGTCAATATACATATAGCAATATTTTTATTTTCTTTGTTGTGTTCACAATAATTAATTTAGTTTTACGGGCTAAAGAGCCACACATAGGATAATTATGTTTCTCAAAATGTATAAATGTTTCTTGTTTTCCATCCACTTTCCTCTTTAATTTTTCCTCTTGGGGTTCTTGATCTCCAGCTGTGAAAATGGCTGGCTTTCTCTTTGCATCCTTTGTGCTGATCGCTTACCAAAGTGGGACCAGATATTTCTTTCCAGATTTTGTGTCCATCCACATACACATCACACCATTTTCAATAAACTCTACTAGCTTTTTACAGAAAATTATCACCTGGCTTTAAAAATTGCAGCATTTTCATCTCTAAGCGTGATAACGGAGTATTTCATTTAGAAGAAAATGTGGGATTTTTAAAAAGAATTTTACTGTTACCATCATTATATTGGGATTTTTTATCTGATCATGTACTAACATATCATATACTTTACATGAACAGCTGTGGAGGACCATATTTTGGATACTTACACATATCTCAGTAGTTTGGATACTTACCCATGTCTCAGTAGTTTTGTACGGCAGGCGGGTTAGGAAGGCTGTGTCTGAAATTAGGTTGACTGAGATGGGACTCCAGTTCATCCACTCACTAGGTAAGTCAGCTCAGGAAAGTTGTCCACCTGGTTTCCCTTCTGTGTCCTTAGCTTCAGTTGAGAATACAATTATTTTCTTTATTGGCTTACTGAGAGTAAGTTGAAGATAACAAGTGTTCACTCTACCATAGTCATTATTTTTAATTATTATTGTTATATGTTTGAAAAATTGAGGGGCTTCTTAGTCATTAATTACTATTTAATTATTTACTATTACACATTAAATATTTTATAAAAGGACAGTTTCCTATTACAAGCAACCATTTGTTGTTAACCTGTGTGGATTGGCAAAGGCAAGACAGCTAAATATGTGTCTGTAAGCACTGGGAGGGAGAATAATGTTATTCTGGGTCAGCAATGGGTGTGAGTCATAGGGAAAGCTAAATATTAATGAACACAGCACAACACAAAAAAACAAAATGTTCAGGGATGTAAGATATGTGTGTACATTTGAGCAGGAATATTAATTTGAGGCTCTTAGAGATCTTTTTATTTTATTTTCATCTTTTTTATGATTTTAAAATTCATTTATTGAATATTATAATTAGACATTAGAATAAGTTCATCCTTGAAATTTGTTGTTTTTATTATAAACTGGGAAAAGTGAAATAACAAAATTATAAATAAAAACATCTTTCCCTCAGAAATACTGAATAAAGAAAAAAGATTTCCCTTTTTTAATCTATAACTCTTTTATTCATACACTGTGTATTACATTTTAATTCCTTTCACCCCACCTGCCCCACAGAAAGAAGTGTGAATTACAATAAAGATCTAACTCATAGACTTTTTTTGGTTTAATGTTACTGATATATAACACGTTTTCCTTATATATCTCTTTAAAAAATTAGCAATTTAAGTCAGAGGCCTATCAACAACAGATAGAAATGGAAAGACTGAACCATCAGGCAGAGCTTTTGCTGAAGAAAGTAACAGAAGAAAGTGACAAACACACTGTGCAAGACCCGTTGATGGAACTGAAATTGATATGGGATAGTCTGGATGAGAGAATTATCAACCGACAGGTGAACGACAACACTTTTGTTAGGAATTCATAACATTTCAATTTTGTGTATTAATGTAAAATAAGTAATTAAAACTAAAATTAGGTGATTATGTACACAAACTTTTGAAGCCCCCAAATTCTCTTATTTCAGAACTCTTTCTGTTTCTCATGTGCCATGTTTTAACCATAAGGCATTTCAAACTGAGAATGGGGAAGTGTACGATAATCGGGCTTCACTGGATAGGCTTACAGACTGATGCTGCGTGCAACAGTTGACTTGTTGCTCTTGTTTTATGAATGTATGTTATTTTTCATAACAGAGTCATACATGGATTTTTTCCTGTCTTCTTTTTCGGTAGCATAAGCTGGAGGGTGCCCTGTTGGCCCTGGGGCAGTTCCAACATGCTCTGGATGAGCTGTTGGCGTGGCTGACGCACACCGAGGGCTTGCTGAGTGAACAGAAACCTGTCGGAGGTGACCCTAAGGCCATTGAAATTGAACTTGCCAAGCATCATGTACGTAGCTGTTGTTGCATATTATGTTTGTTCTCTGTGGGTTTCTGGTTTCATCCTTTTTTTACGTTTCTTCTTTATGCATTTTTCTTTTTTTTAATTTTTTTTTCTATTTTTAATTAAAAAAAATTATTGTTGAATTGCAGTTGTCCCCACTTTCCCGCCATTACTGTCCCTTGCTGCCTTAACCACCCCCCCTTCCACAGTCACTCCTCCTCTCCCCCTGCCCTGGGCCCCCCCCACCCCCCGTTATCTTTGTTCATGGGTCCTCTATAAAGCCCCTTTACTTGACCCTTCCCTTTTTCCCCCTATTATCCCCCTCCCCACTCCCCTCTGGTCACTGTCAGTTCGTTCTTTATTTCCCTGTCTCTGGTTCTGTTTTGCTCACTTGTTTGTTTTGTTGATTAGGTACCACTTATAGGTGAGATCATATTGTATTTGCTTTCACTGCCTGGCTTATTTCACTTCACATGATACTCTTCAGTTCTCTCCATGCTTTATGCATTTTTCAAGTTTGTAATTTTAGCACAAGTTTGTGTTTGACATTTATAACTAAAGGTTAACCTTCTTAAAACATTTCTTAAAAGATTGTAAAAATATTTTTCTCATTGCTCAAGGCAGAAATTATCAGAAAAAGCAAGACGGGAAATTCCTGGCTAAATTTTACTAGAGCTGCCTGGCAAACAACACATGCAAGTTTAAATCCCTGATTGTCCCTGTCATCGAGTTAACGTGGAATGGTTTTAAGAGTTCTTGAGAATACGTTATTTCATAAGTTCTAGATTCAAGTGTTGTTGCATTGGAGGTTGTATGTGTGTTTTCTCTGTTCACCCTTATCTCCACGACTCTCTCACGAAAGTTTTTATATGTCCTGCACTTGATTTAAAGCTTATAAATTGAAAATTTTTATCTTGAGATCTAGGCAACATGATTTTATATTGTTGTCTTGTTTGTGACACTGATAATTTTAATGGAAAATTCCTGTCTCTTAAATTACTAGGCTTAATTAATAAAAGTTCATGTGCTCAGTAGAGTTTATCCTGGTATTCGGTAGTCTTTCATAGAACCCTACCATCCCCATTAACAGTGGTATCTATTTAAGGTTAGACCCTAAATCTTAACCTAAAATAAGTTTTATTGGTTATCAAATAGAAAAAGTTTGATTGTTTTACATATTTAACAGTGTTAGAAGTAAAAGGTGTTTTTTAGCACTCTAAGATTATGATACACAGTTTTTAACTATTCTTGCTTTAGTTCTCCTTTTTCCATATCCTTTCCCACCATAATTTTGTTTCTAATTTAAAATTTTCTCTTTTTTTTAACCTTGTTCTGCTATATTTATAGTCATTGCTCAACCATATTTGATTAAGCAGTTAGAACTTATGCATCATTAATACTTCTCATTATTTAATGTCTATATTATATCTTCACTAAGAACAGTAATGACTAGTCGACTGACTCTGCATGTAAACAAAACATGTTTATTCTCATAGTGAGGGTTTATAGCATTTACATTTCGTAACTTAGCAATTGTCCTTAAAAGTCACATACATCAGTGACGGGAACTCTGTGGAATATAGTAAAGGTGGAAAAATGAGGCGCCGTGGTCCAGTTATTTGGGGGAGTGATGAATTGGGGGCCTTTCATTTCTGTTATCTTTGAACAGTTAAAAATGGGTCCTTCTTTCATTTCTCAAAGGTCAGAAGTTACAGACTCAGGCCTGCCAGCACAGATGCTGCAGGGGGTGGGGGGAGGAAGGGTTGCCTTCTCTCTCATGCCTCCTTCTCCTGCTTCTAGGTTGTGGCTTAGGTAGGACTTGGACCATTTAGAAGAACAAATTTTATAGAATTATTTTTTATATTTTGGCCACCAGAATATTTAAATCTTACCTTTCAAAGGTGATTCCTAGTGTTAACATACCAAAGAGCATGCTTATTATAAAAAAGACTTCTTACTCAGTTGATTTTATAGTCTCTGAAAAGCACTTCTTCACCAGGTGCCTCGGAAATGAGCACATACAGAGAAACAGTGATTGTAGACGGGTATTGCCCTTCAGTGAAAATGCCCCCTGGTCCGCATTTCCCTCCAGGTGTGAGATGCTGTACCTACAGGAGATGATGGGTTGTTTTTTTTTTCCTTTCCATTGACAATCCACAGTCTACATAGAGAAGGATTATCAACTCTTACATACATTAGAAGAGGGGTTCATCAGAAACACAACCGTAGTCTTCCTCAAAGGAAACTATTTATTACCAAGCTATATTTGTTCTTTAAAGTAATTCTTAGAATTCTTTTCAGTCTAAAAATTGATCTTGTTAGCCTTGCAGTTGTGTTCTGTATGTAATCACTCTTGCCCTATGTTAGTACATTGAAGTGTTATTAACCAATTCTGGTGTTTCCACTGTAGAGCAGAATAGAAAGGCATCACTTACTGGGGCCAGTAGTAGGAATTTCATATGTGTATTTTCTCTTTTTTAAATATTTTATTTATTTATTTATCTTTAGAGGGGAAGGAGAGAGGGAGAGAAACATCCATGTATGGTTGCCTTTCGTGCATACCCTGCTGGAGGCTCGCCTGCAGGGAACCAGCCTGCAACCCAGGGATGTACCCTGACTGGGAATCAAACTGCGATCCTCTGGTTCGCAGGCCTGTGCTCAATCCACTGAGCTACACCAGCCAGGCATATGTGTATTTTCTACTAAAAGAACAGCTTGACTTTGGGATGCTGGGCTTGAGTATCCCTGATACACAGGGAAACAAATCTTTCCCTTTAGTGTTGGAGCTTCCCAAGATTCCTGTCAACTTAGTCAGTTCTAGCGCCATTCCGATGAGAGAAGATGAAAGAATATTCCATGACAATTTTTTCCCTTTTAGAGTGCTAATTGTAAAACATGGTGCTGTTTTTCTTAGAAATGTAATAATTTCATATTTGAAAGTGAATATACAGAAACAAATATCTTTTAAATAGTTTACTTAAAATGTTAAAATAAAGTTCAATTAAAATGAGCTTGGATCGAATGAACTCTTTTAGAGCCTTTTAATCATAGTGCCTAGTTACTTAATGTCGATAATTGCAAAGCTATTCTAATGAAAAGAACTAGTGATGGTCTCACATAATCATTTCAGGGGTTGTTGGTAGACAGGAAAGCTGCAAAGGTCAGGAAGAAGAAGTCTCCTCATTGAAAAACCTCGTTAGTATTAAAATTCTGTGTATAAGATGCTTTTGTTTCAGAATTTTTCCAAAATTCTTTTGTTCCAGAATTTTCCAGGAAATCAAACAATCGCATTAAAAGTGATGTTAAAATGTTATAAACTAGCAGCCATGTTGTTATCCTGATATTTTCAGGTGCTCCAAAATGATGTACTAGCTCATCAGTCCACAGTGGAAGCTGTTAATAAAGCAGGAAATGATTTAATTCAATCAAGTGCTGGAGAAGAAGCAAGCAGCCTTCAGAGCAAACTGGAGGTTTTAAATCAACGCTGGCAAAATGTTTTGGAAAAAACAGAACAAAGGAAGCAGCAGCTGGATGGTGCCTTGCGCCAGGTAAAAAAGAGAATATGTTCTGAAGTTTTCTATAGCCTTCAAAACCAAACTAGCATGGAATTCTTTCATTGGCTTACAGGCCCCTGCTTAATTTTTCTACCTCAAGGAGAAGAGTAAAAATAAGTGGGATAAAGAATGGAGCTGATGAGAACACAGCTCTCTAGTTCTTAGTGTAATAGCCTTATCTAGTAGCACTCTCCTGAAGAAGAAATGCAAGGCAAACCTGGGGGCACCTGGCTGTTCTTAAGAATTCATAAAGAGCTTAGCAGTCTGGATTGTTTAAACCTTGTTTTCTGCTGGGAAGTGACAGTGTTTATGGCCCAAGCTCAAAACTCTCTGTCACTCTAGGCCAAAGGGTTTCATGGCGAAATTGAGGATTTGCAGCAGTGGCTGACCGACACAGAGCGCCATCTGTTAGCATCTAAACCCCTGGGAGGTTTGCCAGAAACGGCCAGGGAGCAGCTCAATGCCCACATGGTAAGTGTATTATTTCCCACAGCTCTGGCCTTGGAGTAAGAAACTGATCATTTCGTATGGGCCCTGGTGATAAATAAATAGTGGCAGAGGGTTTAAAGGATATACAGTTTCACAGCAGAAATCTCCCTGTGTAAGTGCTAGAATTGCCGTTTATTGATTAAAATTTTCAAGTCAGAAACTATTCTTTATTTCAAAGGTTAGTGTGTCAGTATATGAGAAGAGGTTTTAGAAGTCTAGACATTTTTTGAAAGTATACCTTCTCCCATAAAATGATAAACTAGTGTGGGTAAGTAACAAACATTGTGTAAATCAAAAACTTGCTCTTTGAATGATAAGAAAAAATCCCTAAAGTAGTCAGAATTAACCTACAAATTATTGCTGTAATCATTTTATTTTATTATTGCTGTAATCATTTTATTATTGCTGTAATCATATTTCCACCTTGTTTCAAAGAAAGCTGGAAAGTATGTTTTTGTTCTGTTAAAACAACGTTACTTATTTTAATGGTGATAGGGCTGTCTCTTCAGCTTCACACCTACACCAGGTATGGGATATCCACCAGGAGGGTTGTTTGATCTTCCGGTCTGGAGCCTTCTGCCTGTGGGCAGTCCCCGCCCAGACTCGGTGGCACTGGCAGCTCCGAAGGACGGACGGGGAGGAAAACGGGATTAAGCTTAGGCTCTGGCTTTCTTTCACAGATATATGGACCGACAAATTAAACTTAGACTGCTTTGGATTTATTGACGTTGCTTATTCATTTCCTATTAATAATTCAGCTCTAAAAGTTCTGAGAGAAAACAAGTCTGTTTTAAATTTTGAAAACTAATCCTCTAATTTTTACACTTGGGAATTTGCATCAGGAATTCATTTTACTATTCAAATGCTGATAATTAGTATCTTATGAAATAAAAATGGAAGTACTTAGAGATTTGACAAAAGAAATGGGCCACTGCACATTGAAGTCTGTATTCTTTAGCTCAGGCCTAATGTTGTCAGAGCCTCTTCAGACTGTACTTATTTGGGAACTATTCTGAGTTTGGTGATTTGGAGAGGAAGTAGCCATTTGTAGGTATTGTGAAGAAGCACAACGGAATGAATATCTTAGTCACTTCACGGTTGCCATGAGCATTTAAAATAAATCTTATTAGTCCTCTATGGAATTTTCTACAAACCTTTACTGTATATTCGTTATTTTAGAAAATCATTGCGTTTGTGGTTTTGTTATTTTTACTGTTGCATTAGATTGTGTTTTTGTGTGTGTCACTTGGGACCATTTGTTCTATGAAAAAGCAGTTGACTAAACAATAACTTGGGAGTGTTTATCTTTTCCATAAAACCTGACTGACTTCCAGATATTTCTTTCCTTTTCTGGAAGTATGTATATAGCTATTATAGTGTTCATTAAATATAAGTTTAATGAATTCTTGAACAAACATGCCTGAGGTTAATTTCTAGAAACAAATATTTTTAAAATGTTAATTTAGAAGAGTATAAGTAAAAAAAGAAAGGAAAGCAAAGAGTTTATCTTTAGGGTATTTTACTTTTAGAAAAATGTTAGGTATTAGCTTATGTGGTTTGGGTGAGATGTTTCAAATAAATTTGCTATAATTTGACATAATTTACCAGATTATAGAAATTCCACGATTTAAAGAATTTTAAAGAGTTATTGATATGTATAATACATTTTTAGTAATATTCTTTGGATTTGGTTATGTTAGAATTGAAGAAAACCAGAAAACCTAGAATATTACAGTTTTCTGAAATTTAGCTATATTTTAAAAATTTGCTTTAGGATTATAAGTTTTCAGTAATTGATATTGTAAATATCTTTAAAAAGTGTTTTTTATGGCTTAAGAAATTTTAAAGTTTTGAGGCAATGAAAATGTTCTGGAGTTATAGTAATAGTTGCACATCCTTATAATATATTAGTAAAACACTGAATTCTACACTTTAATGTGGGTGGATTCTTTGAACTACATTTTAGTTTTAAAAGTACAAAATTGAAAATGTTAGACATAGAATATATAATCTTTCAGTGGGAGTGACTGAAAGATTGACTCACATTATGATTGAATCAGTGGACTAGAACAAGTCAATTTTTTACATGAATCTAACTCTTGTAGCATTGACTTTAAATTAAAATCTGTGTAAGTAGTATTTTTTTATATTCTCTATAGAAAAGATACACACTGCGTTCTAGTTGAAAGCTCTAAAAATGTTATAATTAGAAAAATTTTTTCACAGAACTACATACAGGTTTGTCTTTTGTGATTCCAAAGTGTGAATTATCAACTTGAATGGCTTACTATACTGGGTCTTTACTTTCTGTGAACTGGGTGTCTTCTGAGCCCTAATTTAATTATACCAAAAATGTGACAGTTGTTGTATTGTATAGTTTGGGGAGAGATTTAGGACCTGCTTTACAGAGGAAGAAATCGAGGCTCAGGGAGGTTAACTTACTTACCCAAGGCCACAGAGCTGATTGATTACTGTACAGTGAAGGCTTTCTTGATACAATAACATTTAAAATATTCCCTCACAAACTTTTTCATGATGATAGCAGCATTTCTGAGATTCTTCGGTAAACAGAGCATGGCCATAGGTTCAGGTGTTGTTTCAATACAATGAAAAGCTCAAATTTGTCAGAGTTATTCTGTATGCTGGATTGAGTTGAATATGTGATAAGGGGCTTGGGATTGATGATCTGGAATAAGAACTCTTAAGAGTTTATTCTCTTAAAAATGACATAACATGAGGGGTATCTCAATTTAGGAAATTTGTGCTGCCTTTGCTGTTAAAGAAGAAACGTATAGGAGTTTGATGCAGAAGGGCCAACAGATGCTTGCAAGATGCCCCGAATCTGCAGAGACAAATATTGACCAAGACATAAATAACTTGAAAGAAAAATGGGAATCGGTGGAAACCAAACTCAATGAAAGGAAAGTATGTGCCTTGATTAATATAATAGAATGAATGTTTTAGTTGCTTTATTTCATGAGTCTTACCTTATCTCCGAGTAGCGTGCTCAGCGGAACTTTTACTGGTTCGTGTTTGAATTTTCTTTGTATACATTAGGAGGTTTCATGGGGGTCAGTTGAAAACAGTATTCTTTCTTAACATAGAAGGACAGAGTTAAAGTAATCTATGCAGACATAGATAACGGTATAGCATAGATCACTTACTGGTTATATATTTAAATTTGTGAACCCCTGGAATTCCGGATTGTTAAATAATTCTACCCTAATCATACTTATTAAGCAAAAGGGAGTGTGTAGGGAGAAGGAGAGAGGGAGATCAAGAGAATGAGATAATTGTCTCTAAATAATAATCACTTACATAACAAAAATCCCTGAGATGGGATTAAAAATATTACTGTTTAATGCTGTAAGAAAAATTATTGGACAGAAATAGTAGATTGCATGCCCTTACTGACACATCGTAAATGTATTTCTTAGTATCGCAGTCCCCAAAATTAATTGTATGACTGTCAAGCTTTCTTTGTACAGATTCTTTTTGGTAATTGGGTTCTGTGGTTAACTGCCCCCAAACCACAGTTTGATGTGTATTAAAATGTCTTTAGCTGGAGTGAGATGCTTCTTACTTTACTTCAAAGGATTTGGTTTGGCAGTATCTTAGTGAAGACCCATTACATTCATAAACTGTTTAGGTAATATAGCTTGTGCATAAATAAAGTGTAGATGGGAAGGAAATATGCCAGAGAGTGGTTTAACTGGGTGGGTAAAAAACTCTCAAATATCATCAAATACTAAATAATCTTTTTTCACAGACTAAACTGGAAGAAGCCCTCAACTTGGCAATGGAGTTCCACAATTCTCTCCAAGACTTCATCAACTGGCTCACCCAGGCTGAACAGACCCTCAACGTAGCTTCTCGGCCAAGTCTTATCTTGGACACAGTCTTATTCCAAATCGACGAACACAAGGTATGCTGAAACTCAGATGGATAGCACTCCGATTTCATACCTTTGTTGACAGCAGGCTGTTTTAATGTCAAAAGCATGAATTTGATAGTTTGAAAGCCTGCTTTTATCTTTTGAAATAGTTTCTGCTTATGATACCAGAACCATTTTCAAGATAGATCAGTTTCTCATTTGTTTCTAATTTTACCTTTTCTTGTGAAAGGTCTTTGCCAATGAAGTAAATTCTCACCGTGAGCAGATAATAGAGCTGGATAAAACTGGAACACACCTGAAATACTTCAGCCAGAAACAAGATGTTGTCCTCATTAAGAATCTACTTATCAGCGTACAAAGTCGATGGGAAAAAGTGGTTCAACGGTTAGTAGAAAGAGGAAGATCTTTGGATGATGCAAGGAAGAGGGCCAAGCAGGTAAACCTTCATACAAATTCTCTGAACTTGGCAATGAATCAGTTCTAGCTGTTGAAATACATGTTATGTTAGTAAAGTACTTTTATCGCAGACTATCCTAGGTGTAACAACCCCGGCACAAAGCCAGGGTGTCTATTTCCTAAGACGGTGGCCTAAACTGGGGTGTCGACATCATTTTTTGACCTGGCAGCAACTTCAGGCCCTGGGGACTGTTCCTGAAAAGCCTGGTTATAACTTGACTTCATAGATGGACCATTATCGTAAGGCCCCAAAAGAGGCTCAAAATTGTTGTTACTGGGTTTGCTTGGTTTTTTCCTTGTCCTTTCAGCCCCCACTCTCATATACAGAGTGAGACATCATACTTTATTATATTCCTACCTTTTGTTTAGTTCCTAAGCCAAACTTTCTTCAAATGTCGGAGCAGAGAGCCAGACAGCCTCCTGGCCAGCTTTCTGAAAGGGTGTGTTCTGTGTCTGAGTCGTTCAGACTCCCCTCCTCTCTGACTCTGTATACTTGGCAAACCTTTACTTCTTTTCTAATATTTTGATACAGGTCCATCCCACTTTTAAATTGTTTGAATCTTTTGGGGCTGCTTTTTAAAAAAAAATCTAGAATCACTCACAAGGAACCTGCCTTATTTCCTTCACTTTTTGTTAATATTCTATTCTAGACTAAACACAGAGAAAAAGTAAAATTATGTGTCTCTGTTCTCTAGGGAAGACAAAGATGCACCCACCTTGCTTGGCATGTATCTTTGATTTTTACTAGAAACCAGAAAGTGTTGCATTGAGGCTGGGTTTTATGACTCCTGTCCCATTTAGTTGCATTTGTCTCTCCGTGGTGCCAACTCCACTGTTTTGGGGAGTGGGCTCAGTTGGGTGATAAGAAGGTTTCATGGGAGTCTAGTGTTTCAGTGTTTAAAGCTATCAGCATAAGCTTTTAAAGTCTTTAGGAATGACAAATTGCACTGTTATAGGATTACAAGCCCTATATCCCTTTGTGAGTGGGAGGTATGATATATGCAGTGTTGTAAGTGAGTCTCTGGAATGGAACCGGTCTGTAATGATTTCATAAGACAGTACTAATGCTGAGCCTGACATTTTTCTCTCCAGATACGTAACAGTGTCACCCGCAGTGTAGGCTTTTATGAGTTATGAACATCTAGCTTATAAAAGTCTCTTGGCTGCCGGAAGCCAGTTGCCCACCCTCTTCCCTCTTCTCCATGTAATCAATTTTATCTCCTCAATGTGGTTAATTAACTTTAAAAGGATTTCCTACCAGTCTCAGTAGAAAAATATAATATTTCTTGTGTTTGAGTGACTTAAAAATAGTAGTGAAAGTAGGAGCAACCTTAGGACCTGTGTGTTGATACCATCGAGCTTGCCATCTCACCGTTACGGCCAGGCTTTATTTGTACTAAGACTGCCTAAGACCATGGCTAGCTGGATCTTTGTCTGTTTTTATTCTAACATCTCAGTTTTTCACTCAGATGTTGACCGTACTTGTCTGACTTTGACAATGTATGTCCCTGTTCTGGCCTCCCGTTTTCACATTTAAATGGACTAGAGCCTCGGGAGGGGCGTTTGGGGAAAGCAGGCACTGAGGAGATGGGCCCAGGGGGCGCTTGCAGCTCTGTGACTCTGTGCTCTTACCGTTCCATTTTTGTAAGAAGCGTCTTTCTGTTATTTCATTATTGATGTGCTTTGATATAAAACACATTTATTTTGATGACTTAAGTTTTCTGTACCTGTTGACTTGAGTTTATTATGAGAAATAATGTATAACCATTTTCACAATTTGATCTCTCAAAATAGTACCCACTGGTTAAAGTACCCAATGATAAACAGAAAGCAGACTGTGAAATTAAATGTATGCAGCACCAGACTTTTTGAAAATTGTAGTTGACAGAGAGAATTGTATTTAGTTAGACCTCAAGTGTTGTGCACACTTCTTACATATTTAACTAATACGTGAGGCACAGGCATTAATTCGAGGATTTTGATAGCAACAATAAAGATGTTAGCTGGTCTTTGTATTAAATAGGAACGAAATGACCCCTTTTCATTCTTGTTACTTTATGAAGAAAACCATTTTACACACTTTTTCCTCTCTATCCCATTTTGTTCCTTTTCTTAATGTAAGAATTAAACACCCTTGAAGTCAACCCAGATTCGTCAAGAGAGAGCAGGAAGCAACTACAACTCTCCCAGAGTTGGTGTTAATTATTACACAAAAGAAAGGGGGTCCTCCCTGGTGCTCCCTAACATTTCTATCTTTATTAAACTTTATGTGCTTGAGTGAATGATAACCAAGTGAGCAAAGGACAAGGACCATAAAAGCCAAGTGTTAACAAGAGAGTTTGTAATCTGCTGATGAAATGACTACTTTTTGCTACTTCTAGGGAAATGTTGAATTAGTAAAAGTCAACATTTCATTAACATTAATTTCTATTTTAAATAAATAGTAGATTTTAAATGTAGTGAGTACACCAGAAAATTTTCTGCACACAATGTTAATTTCTTTACAGTTCCATGAAGCTTGGAGTAAACTTATGGAGTGGCTGGAAGAGTCAGAAAAGTCTTTGGATTCTGAACTGGAAATTGCCAATGATCCAGACAAAATAAAAACACAGCTCACGCAGCATAAGGTGAGTCTACAGTTAAGAAAAGCATATTGTGTCTTTATGTACTTCAGGCTCACTTTCAAATTCTTATTTGATTATGTGTTTATTCATCACTCAAGGGTAGTAAAGATCAGTGTGAACTACATGAAATTGAAAACTAGTTGCCCTTCACATTGGTGAGGTGGCAGTAACATCTTTACTCTCCATTATGATCCAGAGTTAATTGGTAAAACAGAAAATTAAAGCTAGAAGTCATCTACAATCTAAAACATATAAAGGATTTGTAGAAGTCCAAACATTGGTGATTCAATTTTTACCAATTTTCTTATCTTGTACTTTCTTTCATGGGACATGCAGAAGATAATTCTATAGTAAAAAGTAGTATGCATTTTCCTATATAGGTTCTTTTTAACAGTGCATCAGGGAAAATTGTTTTTTTTCCTACCTAAATTGGCATTTTATTGTATGTATGTGGGAATATGAAATTCCATCCTTACCCTCAACCATAGTGGTTCCTTCTATAGATTAGAAGATACAGAAACATCACATTTTATATTTTCTACCTTTCTACCATGCCTATACTACATGGCCTTCAAAGAGCATTTCCCCAATGTCCTCCAATCTATTGTATTTGGGTCTCTCTGCAGTTCTGTTTGACCATCAGCACTCAGAGGGAGGGTGTGGGCAAAAGGAGAATGGTTCTCGCCAATAGTTAGACAGCTTTAGGCATCTACAGATAACTCATTGCTTGAAAGATGGTAATTTATAAAAGGATGGAAAAAACTGAGACGATGTAAGGTCCCCATCAGAAAATTCTGGCCACCAACTTCACGTAGGTCGGTTGCTTCCACTGGTGACGCTAAGTGACCTCAGAGGGTCATGATCCTAGGGCGATGGAAGCAAACATGCTAACATCTGCTTTTGTCTGGATGAGAGCTTCTGAGTGGCTCATTTTGCTGTCACCCTGTGTCCCTGAGCTGCCACATCTAACATTGGCAGCACAGTGACAGTGAGCAGTACCTTCCTTCTTCTCTGATGGAAAAATGACAGCCTCCTTCTCAAAATAGAACGCCTTGTTTGAACTTGATTGTAGATGTTGTGTCATGTAGTCTTATGAAAGTATACTGAATATTTAAATTTGAAAATCCTAGTAATAAGGATATGCAAGGAACCCTGTTAGATTCTCCATTTTCCCCAGTGCAGCTTATTGCCATAGTGACTGTTTCTGAGATAAAGATACACGGTACAATTCAGCCAATTTTTTAAAGTATATTTCATTTCTTATGTTATTACAGCTGTCCTAATATTTTCCCCTCTGCCCCCTCTGCCAGGTACCCCCACTCCCTCAAACAATCGCCACCCTTAGTTCATGTCCATGGGTTGTGCATATGAGTTCTTTGGCTTCTCCATATCCTATGCTTTTCTTTACATCCCCCTGTCTGTTTGGTGCCTACCATGTATGCTTCTTATTCCCTGCACCCTTCGCTCCCCCTCCCCGCTGATAACCCTCCATGGGATCTCCATTTCTGTAATTCTGTCCCTGTTCTAGTTGTTCGTGTAGTTTGTTTTTGTTTTTGTATTTTAGATTCAGTTGTTGATAGTTGTTTGTTGTCATTTTACTGTTCATAGTTTTGATCTTCTTCTTTTTCTTAGATAAGTTCCTTTAACATTTTATATAATAAAGGCCTCGTGATAACAAACTCCATTCAGCCAATTTTAAAAGAAGTCCTTTGTGTTCATTATTTGGGTACTTTGTCTTTAAAAAGTATTAACTTGTATTCAGCTATACCATTTATTAAGTATCTGCGATGTGAAGAAAATCTATCAATACCATGATTATGAAACTAACATCCTGTTTAGAATAACATGAAAGAAAATTGTATCTACAGAAAACAAACTGCAAAAATAGTGTGATATTGTAATGATATTCATTGCTAAAAAATTCCCAGATGTAGTTGCCTTGTGTTAGAAGACAAAATAAATATCTTAGTCATTATAAGACAATTGAAGTGTCTCACTTTTAAAGACAATAAAAACTTACTCGATAATTACAACTGAGGTTATTTTGGAAGAGTATACATTTGCATAGCGTTTTACTCTCTTAGGTGATTCTAACTAATGTCCTTCGAGGACTGAGAATCACTGTATGTGTTCTAATTTTTTATTTTGAGCTCATAGGCTGCCTATTAAGTTGACCTTGTTTTTCTTCCCATCCCTGGGGTTATATTATATTTGCAATAGCAGTTGTCCCATTCTTTCTATTACATAGTTATAAACACACATTGAATGTAACCTGATAGGGAGGAGCCTGCAAAGACAATGTCCCTGCTCCAGACAGGCTTGTAATCGAGTTGTGTAGAAAGAGGGGAATACACCCCCCACACACATACACACAAATGTGAAGATGAACAATGTAAGAAGTAGCAAAGCATAGATTTCACGTTAGCAATATAGCTTTTTGGTACTTAGAAGAGTAATCCTTGGATCTTTCAGACTTCGGTAGGTCATCACAGAGGTGGAGAGGAGGGTGCAGGCCTCCCAAGTGGTGTGAATAGAATGACCAGTAGGTCCAAACAGAGGTCTATAGATGTGGTTCTTATTTGTCCCTCATCCTGGTTCACAGATGAAATTACATGCAACCTTATTGTGACTATCAAAAATAAATCTGTTTGACCAAAAAAAGGAAAATTTTACTTATTTAGTCACTCTGTGTCCTTACTGGACCTGTGGTTTCTCATAGAATGTCAATTTTTCCTTAAGCCACAGGATTTTCAGTAGTTTATTAGCAATTCCATCTTATCATAACTGTGGTTTATAGCTACAGAACATTCAGAATTTCTTTGTTTTGAAACTATTTTCTTGACCATAGCAGGTGCCCTTGGAGACACCTGGCTTCTAAGAAAAGTGAAACCTTCAATTTGAAAATGTAAAGACCCTTTCCTACCCTGATGTTTGCCTGTGCAGAGTCCAGCACTACACTCTGTATGACTAGATTGTTCGCTGGTGTCTTCTCGTTAGGTCCCATCTGTTAGAGATGCCTCTTTTAATGTCTCCTGCCTGTTTGTTAGTCCCAAGTATACATGCACATCGTTGTCTTGTTGTATGTGTAGGAGTTTCAGAAATCACTCGGAGCCAAGCATTCTGTCTACGACACCACCAACAGAACCGGACGTTCCCTGAAGGAGAAAACCTCCCTGGCCGATGACAACCTGAAACTGGATGACATGCTGAGTGAACTGAGAGACAAATGGGATACCATCTGTGGGAAATCTGTGGAGAGGTAAAGTGTTCTGTAAGGCAGTTGGGTTACTTTGTTGGACCTCTTTCAGATACACAAGCACTGTGCATTTTAGGAAGCTTAAGTATGTCCTTTGCCTGGGGAACTTCTGCTGGTCCTTAGTACCCGCCTTGCACAGGTCCTGCACTGAGAAGGCTTTGCTGTTCATTATCATTTGTTTTCGATGACGCAGTTCACTCAAAAGTGAGAATATTCTGCAAACTTCTGTCATCTCACACTACAGCAGTTATCTTCTGACGGGTCTCCCTGGGTCTGCTATTGTCCTTAATCCAGTTTCTACGTAACTACTAAGGTGGTCTTTTTAAAGTGGAAAGGAAGCTTGCCATTCCTTCCCCTGCTTCATGCCCCTTAGGGAATCAATAATATTGGTGTGAACTAAAATACAGGCGCTTTCTCTGCAAGGTCTACTGACCTGACCCCTGTGGTCTGCTCCAAATTCCATCCGCCCATTTCTATGCCCATCTTTCTCATTATACTTCAACTGTGAAAGCCCAAAACTTATTTCAAAATTTTTAAGTATTTAAGAAGGAACAGTGGTATGAAGGAGTTCAAATATCTTTAAAATGTTTTCAAAGTTTTTATCGATCCTTAGTCTAATTACTTTTGTCAGTATCAAGAGTAAATAGAATGTTATATTCCACTCTAGGGAACTTCACAGTAAGTTGGTGCATGTACGTTTTAATTTTAAAAATCTCCAATGTCAAAAGGTCATGTTTTTACAGTGTCACGTAGTCAGAGAAATCATTTCTTTTATATGACATTCTGGAAAAGACCAAAGATCAGCGAGGGCAGACAGATCTGTGAAGGCCAGGGCTGAGAGTTGGGGGCAGGCCGTGCCCATGAAGGGACAGCCCGGGAGAGATTTTTCAGGATGATGGAACTGTTCGGTATCTTGATTATGATGATAGTTACGTGTATTAAAATTCACATAACTGTAGACCCAGAGACCTCACTTGTTACTGTATGATAATTTAAAACAAAATTATGAAACTTTGGAGTTAAAAAAGCATATTTTTGTGAAGAAATCACAAGGGTCTGTGATTTCCAGGGGTAGTGATAAGAGAATTTCCCTGGAACAGATGCCATGTGTCTAAGGAATAAAAGAGAAAATTTGAGAACAGTGTCATTATTTTCTGAAGAAAGCACAGAAACAGCAGTGAATACCAACATATTTTTTATCTCTTGAGTATGGCTCAAACTTCATAAATGAATTTTAGCTGTTAGGCTGTATAGGCTGGCTTTTTTTTGTTTGTTTCTCAGATTGATTTTTCATCCTTTCCCCCCTCCCTACCAGACAAAACAAATTGGAGGAAGCTCTGTTATTTTCTGGACAATTCACAGATGCCCTGCAGGCCCTCATTGATTGGTTATATAGAGTTGAGCCCCAGCTGGCGGAAGACCAGCCTGTCCATGGAGACATTGATTTAGTGATGAATCTGATCGATAACCACAAGGTATTGTTCACCTGGGACATTTTATTCATCTCATTTGATTATTCTGAGTATAGAAGAAACTGTCACCACTTAGCCTTTGAAAATCTTAGAGACTGTATCTCAGACCACATAAGTCTTTAATATTTAAATGCATGTACATTTGAGCAGAAGCAGGGAGCCAAGTTTAAAAATGATGCAGGAAAATTATTTTAGTATCAAAGAAATAACTTTTATGCTTAATTTTCCAGATTCAAGAGCTTTTAGAACTTGGAAAGTGATTTTATTCTGTGGTACTTTAAAACATGTTTCAAGAATGTTTTACTACTTGTTTTATTCATTTAAATAATTATGTAATATAATTTGAAATCATTCACTCAGTGACCTGGAACTCGGTCACTGCGTAAATGCACAGATTTGTGACATGATCTATGGGGGTCACGGTCAGCTGCTTTTCTTTTTTTTTTTTTTTAACTGTTTTAACCTTGCCCCTTGAACTACAGCGATTTATGAGACAACAGCATATGCTGGGAGGGATTCGATTATTACTTCAAGAAAATTGGTTTCCTTGCAATCTCCTGAGATGTACGTTAAACCGTTGTGCAAATCAAAGGTCATAAGTGAGAACGCCAGCTGTCACTGACTGTGCGGTCCTCCATTACAACCCAATGCTGTGTTACGACTGAGCCCTAAACACAGCGTGAGGCACAGCACTAGGTAGAATGGTTTTTATCAGTTGACTTTATATAGAGATACCTTCCAGCGATGCACTTGAATTCATGCTGTATTTCCCCTCTATATTTTCTGAGTTCAGGAAATCCAGTTTATTAAAAAATGTTCTCTTTGTACTTCCCTGGTTGTGCTATTGTGATCTTGTTCCTTTTTACATCATCGGTCCTTTTGCATATTTAGTTCCCCTTTTCTTGTTCTGTTATCTCACTATATCAGTAAAGGAGACTTGGTTATTTTGAATGTTAAAAGATGCATAGATAAAGAACATTGATCAGGGCTGCAAAAATTAAAAATTTTTAAAATTATGTTGCTTTGCCTATATTAAAACAAATATTTTGTGCATGATGAATATAAACTTTTCCATTCCCTGGCTTTTATTCAATGAGTAATGAATAGTGTAATGTTCCTTTTTACATAAATACCATTTTTGTAAGCTCACTGTCTAAATATTTACTCCCCTAGGCACTTGCCAGGTTTTTTATATATTAAAGGTCATCAAGAATGAATTAATCATTCAGCATTAGTAATACAATTGGAAGACTCAAGAAGACGTTTAAGTATACAAAGTAAATTAGAAAGTCTGCTCAGAAATATCGGACTGGTCCTCGCACAAAGAGAATGTTTAGATCCTGCACCGTCTGTGTATCTGTCTGCAGGCACATCTCATTTAAAAGTGACAGAGTGAAATCACCAAAGAACTCATCATACTATGTTTGCATTGGTTCTGATGGGCTGTCTTTTATAAATGATCTAAATATCAAAAGAAAGCCACAGATATAGCCACGGTTATAAAATGTGCTTGGTAATATTCATTTGTGACTTCTTTAGAAAAGTAAGACGATTTTTTTCTATACATAAAGTCAGTTATTTGAAAGACTTGGTTTCATACACAGACTCTTGGATCAGAAGTAAAGAATCCTGAACTCATTTCTTGGATTGAGACTGTGGCCAAAAGAAGCCAATTTAATTCCTGGCACATCAGATTTCACCTGAATTAGATGGAAGGGAAACAGAAAAAGCTTTTCCTCCAAGGTGACAAGGATTGAAGCTACCAAAATTTGACATTATGGGTTATTAGTACTCAGGATGCTATAAAAGATAAAGGCATGTTATAGAATAAATGGACTATATGTCAACGTCCATGAGATTTTCTGCCATTATACCCAAGGATCCCCATGAAGTACCCCAAGAATACTTAGTTATTTGTTAGTCTCTTAGATATGTTTACCAATTAAGAGGAGTTTGGTAGCCAACACACAGATGGAACTCGGTAATGATTTGAGTGGAACCGAGGCATCATTTTAAAAAATCAGAGAAAAAAAGGAATTTGATGCATTATTTTGTGGAATTGAAATCATGAAGGGTGGCCACCATTGTTTAAGACCAGTGAGTCATTTAAAAAATAAGATTGTTCACTGGGGAAACTGTTAATTGAACCGATTTATATGAGACTCCTTTTTTGAAAGAACTTTAAATTTTATTTTTCAATTGAAGTTTACATTCAGTGTTATTTTGTATTAGTTTCAGGTGTACAGCATAGTGGTTAGACAATCACATAGTTTACAGGGTGTTCCCCCTCACATTTCCGGTACCCACCTGACACATACGTAGTTTTTGCAATGTTGTTGGCGGTATTCCCGAAGCCGTATGCACATTCCATATGACTGTTTTGTAAGTGCGCTTCTCCATGCCATCACCTTTTTCACCCACTACCTAAACCCCCCCTCCCTTCGGCAACCACCGGTCCGCGCTCTGTGTCTAAGACATAGACTACTCCTTCCAGTGCTCTGAAGGTGGCAGTGTGTCGTGTCTTTCCAGGACTGTGTGCAACGTCTGGGTCCTTCAACTACAGGGCTCGGGGATCGGTATATGATGTCATTTCCACCCGTATACTTCCAACTGTGTTTTCCTGTTTTGGTTTTGTAGAAATTAAAAGTTAATTTCTATAAAAATGTGGTTCTCTTAGGCCTTTCAAAAGGAATTGGGGAAGAGAACCAGCAGCGTGCAGGCCCTCAAGCGCTCGGCCCGAGAGCTCATAGAAGGCAGCCGAGACGACTCCTCCTGGGTCAAGGTCCAGATGCAGGAGCTAAGCACACGCTGGGAGACCGTGTGCGCGCTTTCCATATCAAAGCAAACACGATTAGAAGCAGCTCTGCGCCAGGTAATCGTCATGTAAATGGTAGCAGGGCCTAGTGAGAGGGCATGAAGCCTCGGTAGGGACTGCTTTTGTGAAGAACGGAGAAGCTCCTCATTTCCCAACCAGGACAGCCACGGAGAAGGACGTTCTGATAGCATCAGTGCCCTGGTCCTTCCCTCCAGCCCCTCCCCGCAAGGCCTTAATTTACTACTGAGGGAGGTTTTCTAATCTTCATGTAAACATGCTGCTTGAGTAATTTTTCAGCTTGGATGTATAAACGGGCTGCCATTCATCTAAAATCAGATTGTTAAAATGGTGAGTTAGTCTTCTCACATATAGGCCTTTTGATCTATTAGATGTTTTCTTACATTGTAAAAGGCAGCACCATATAGCTTTATCTTTTTATGGGGATAATTCATAGAATCAATTTAAACGTAAAACTTATTTTTATTGAGAGGAAGAATCGACTATACTAACAAGCGCATTTGGGACTGTCGTGTGGGGTGCACGTGTGTGTGAACCTCTAGGCGGAGGAGTTTCACTCGGTGGTGCACGCCCTCTTGGAGTGGCTGGCTGAGGCGGAGCAGACCCTGCGTTTCCATGGAGTTCTCCCAGACGATGAGGATGCTCTTCGGACACTCATTGACCAGCATAAAGTGAGTTATGTACATGCTAAGTAAAACTAAGTGAGAAAATCAAACAAAGTAAAGAAAATGGACTTGTGACTGCAAATACCAACTGCTTGAATATTCTCCTCCTTGAGAACTAATTAAAGATCTGGTGCATTTGAGAATTTACCTGTGTTCTCATTGCATGCACGGGTGTGTCCCTGTGCACCTTTACACAGGTATGTGTAGCTAGCTTATTATGTTTTCTTTATAAAGAAGATGGTTGTTCTTCAAGTTGAGGAACATGTATGTAAAGGACCCATGCATAAGGACAGTGCGAGGGAGGATTGAATGGGGGGATGGGCAGTGCAGGGGAGAGCAAGCGGGACAAATGGGAACAACTGCAATTGAACAATAATAAACATTTTTTTTTAATGAAAATCCAAGCTAGGGAAAAAAAGGTGGTTATTCTAAAATTAGTCGCTTGGCTTCCTATTTTTAGGAAGCTTATTGATTTTTTTCTATGGGTTATTTGGCTTCTGACCAAAATTGGTCAATTTTGTTGCACTTTTATGTGCATTTCAAAGGCAAAACTTTCTTAATAAGTAGTTTGGCGTAGTCATATGATTGGAATTATAAGTTAATAACTTTGACTTTCAAGACAAGCAAGTAATTTAATAATTAGTCTGCAAATTTTATTTTTAAGCCTTTGCCAATTCTGTTTTTAATCAAGAGCCACCTTACACTCTTTTGATAAGTAACTCTAGTGCAAATTATAAGTTGATAAATGAATTATATAAGTAGGGATACTATTAAGTAAGTGAAAATCTGGCCATCGAGTTTTAGATCAAGGTGTTTCTTGTGATAATGCATTGAAATAGCAAAACCCTGAAGAGAGTGAGAGTGATTCAGATAGATCCTAGCAGATTCTTTTTACAGCTTTAACTCTAGATATCAGGAACTCGCAATGCTAACACTCAGTGTAGTATTGCTGTCAGGGTTCCTGTTAACTTTAAAGGATCTGTTTGACCACTGAGTAACCTCATCTTTCAAGGTCAAGTTAGAAATACGTCAGTAATTCCAGCGTAGCATGGATTACATCATCTGTGGAGTCTTCTTACTTTAATTACAATGTTCTCTCAATAATGGATTCTGTGACCTACGGCAATGAAACACTGCCTTGTCAGTTAGGGGAGTGATGTGATCAGGCATGATATTATCCAGAGGAATGAAGTGCTTCCTATACCATGTAAAGTTGGAGCTGGAATGCAAGAGTAGGAAAGTTACATCAGATTTATTATAAATATTTTATTCAGTCCTGTATTTTGAAAACCCAGGTTATACAGGGTCTGGCAAAAGTAACACCTGCCTGAATGTAATTGGTAGTAATAATTTATAGTTTTAATTTGAACATTTCACCTAAAATGTCACATGGTGTACTTGAGTGTGACATTGTAATGTTAAAGAATTACATGCTTATGACTTCGTAATGAAAGATTTTATAGTAGCCTGACTGGTGTAGCTCAGTGGATTGAGCACGGGCCTGCGAACCAGACAATCGAGGTTCGATTCCCAGCCAGGGCACATGCCTGGGTTGCAGGCCAGTTCCCAGCAGCAGACTCACGAGAGGCAACCATACATTGATATTTCTCTTCCTCTCTCCTTCCCTTCCCCTCTAAAGATAAATAAATAAAATATTTTTTAAAATGTCAACAATAAAAGTAGTTAAAAATTTTTTTAAAGATTTTATAATAAAAAGGGGCATTATTTGTGCCAGGCTCTGTATTATATTACTGTAGGCTGACTGGTACCCTGACCTGCTCAGGCCTGGGTCTCAGAGGAGCCCCTCCCAGCCCAGGGTTCAGATCTATCCCCCCCAGAAATGAGTCCACTTGTGCTCTCACCATCTGCACAGCAGGACCAGAAAACCCCTGGAATCACCTGGAGGCAGGTATCCAGAGCAGTGGTAATGGCTTTTATAAAAATAGTAGGTCCTGCAGTAATGTCATTTTGTTACAGTAATGATGAGAAGCTATAGGAACTTAACGTTTGTTTGAATCAATTTGGGTATGATAAAATCAGTTTTGTTTCCCTTAAAGTTGCAGAATCTATTGACAATGTTAAATCAGGACTTAATGTAATTACCTTGAACATTTTTGAAATAACATAATTTTTTTAAGATTTTATTTATTTATCTTCAGAGGGGAAGGGAAGGAGAGAGGGAGAGAAATATCAACATATGGTTGCCTCTCGTGTGTCCCCTGCTGGAAACTGGCCTGCAACCCAGGCATGTGCCCTGACTGGGAATCTAACCACAATCCTCTGGTTTGCAGGCCCACGCTCAATCCACTGAGCTACACCAGCCAGGGCAAATAACATAATTTAATAAAGAGCTTCTTTTTTTGCTTTTTAAAATATATTTTATTGATTATGCCACTACAGTTGTTTTAATTCCCCCCTTCATTCCCCTCCCCCACTATTTTCCCCCACTTTAGTTTATGTCCCCGTGTCACAAGTTCTTTAGATTCTATATTTCCCATACTACTCTTGCCCTCCCCACTGTCTATTTTCTCCCTACCGTCTATGCTACTTATTCTCTGCATCTTCTCCCCCCTTCTCCCCCTCCCACTCCCCTGTTGCTAACCTTCCATGTGATCTCCATTTCTATGGTTCCGTTCCTGATCTAGCTGTCCTCTTAGATTGCTTTTGTTTTGGGTGTGGTTGTTAATAACTGTGAGTTTGCTGTCCTTTCACTGTTCATATTTTTTATCTTCTTTTTCTTAGATAAGTCCCTTTAGCATTTCATATAATAAGGGCTTGGTGATGATGAACTCCTTGAACTTGACCTTATCTGAGAAGCACTTTATCTGTCCTTCCATTCTAAATGAAAGTTTTGCTGGATAGAGCAATCTTGGCTGTAGGTCTTTGGATTTCATGACTTGGAATACTTCTTTCCAGCCCCTTCTTGCCTGTAAGGTCTCTTTTGAGAAATCCACTGACAGTCTGTTGGGAACTCCTTTGTAGGTGACTGTCCCCTTATCCCTTGATGCTTCTAGGATTCTCTCCTTCATTTTAATCTTGGCTAGTGTAATTATGATGTGCCTTGGTGTGTTCCTTCTTGGGTCCAACTGCTTTGGGACTCTCTGAGCTTCCTGGATTTCCTGGAAGTCTATTCCCTTTGCCAGACTGGGGAAGTCCTCCTTTATTATTTGTTCAAATAAGTTTTCCACTTGTGGCTGTTCCTCTTCCCCTTCTCGTACCCGCGTGAATGTGTGACCGAGCTCAGCCAGCTGCCTTGTGCCCCCACTGGGTCCGCCCATTGCCACCTCACCCCTGGGATCCAGCAAATGGCTGCTTGCTTGCGCTCCTGGGTCAGTCCAGCTGTTTTTTCCTGTGCATGACCCCGCTCCTCCAGCCACTGACTCCACCTCTCTTACTGGTCTGGCTGAATGGTTCGTTGCTGTCTGACTTCTGTACAGTTCAATTTAATGTGTTTTAGTTGTGTTTTTGTTACTAAAAGTTTGTTGTCTTTAAACTTGGTTGTGGGAGGAGGCACAGTGTTTCCACCTATGCCTCCATCTTGGCCAGAAGTCTCTATAAAGAGCTTCTTAGTAATGATATTTCACAGTAACATTATTCATTCTTCTTCAGATCCTCTGCTTCCCTTCACACATTCACAGTGAGCGGGGTGGGGCGGGGGGAACCAGAGTATCAGCCTCAGGAGTGGAGACTGCTCAGCATATTTCACCCTCTAAAGCGGGAGTGTGTTCCCATGTGAGCACAAACTACTAAAGTAGCACTCAGGCGACCGTGGAAGAGCAGAGAACACAGCCAGGAGTTGACTGCAAGTCCCCCGTGTTCAGCAGCCCCAGGCTCTTCCAGGTGTAGAAGTGATTAAAAGTGCATGATCAGATCAGCTGTCCTCTGGGAAAGCACAGCTGTTGTTGACCTTCCTAGTAAAGGTTTGGTGTTTTTCCCTTTCATTTAAGGGAATATATATTGGGGGAAATTATAATATTTTTAGAAGTGGGGCATGATATTTAAAAAAGTAGGTCACATTAGTGGAGTATATTACTAATTGAACCTTGACTCCACAGCAGTAAAAGTGTGTAAATAAAAGGTGAAAAAAACATTTATTCAACCACAAAGACCCAAAATGGAATAAGACACAGACTTTTGATCACATGGCCCTTAAACTCTAGTAGATAAGTATGTAAACAAACTATGTTAGCATAGCAAACCTCTAGGAGGAAGCAAAAGACAGAGCTGCTTCATGGAGGTTCACAGGGTCACTAAACTCTATAGTCAACACCTAGTTTCACACGATCGTCCCTGGTCAGAGGACATGAGTGCCTGCCGTGTTTGCAGCCTCTGGGACCCCCTGACACTGTGATCTAGGAATCCTTTTTCCCCCCTTTTAAATATTTTATTTTATTTATTTATTTTTTGAGAAAGGGGGGAAGAGAAAAAGAAAAAGTAACATCAATGTGGGTTGGCTCTCATGAGCCCCCAACTGAGGACCTGGCCCACAACCCACGCATGTGCCCTAGACTGGGAATTGAACCAGTGACCCTTTGGTTCGCAGCCTTTGCTCAATCTACTGAGCTACACCAGCCAGGGCTCAAGGAATCCCTCTTAGTGTGGGAGTCTAGATAGACTGGGGTGTCTGTGGATGCTTGAAATTCAGTGTGTGGTTTTGCAAGCATATCAGCTGTTTTGAGGCAAAGGTCCTGATTTTTTAATGGTGCCTGCAGAGTTCTATGATTCATGTATCTGTAGATACAGTTCTGGACGTTTTGAGGCTTATCCACCCTGCTGGGGTGGAGAGTGGCTCTTACTGGCCTTTGGATGAGAGGGGCAGTTCTCACAGAGCTGGCCTGCTGTCCGGCCCACTCCCCCCCGCCTCCGCCTGCCTCCTTCCTGGTTGGAGGTTTGTGCCGTCTCTCCCACACCCTCAGCCTTCAAACTGCCTTGCCCAGCTCTTTCTTCCTTCTTTTAGAACATATTCCTATCTTTCCTGACACAGTGAATGCTACTTTAAATACCAACCTCCTTGTTTTGTTAGATAATTTTGTTTCAGTCCATATAATTTCTGTGTTTGGTAATACTGTATTTCCCAATCCCGCTTTCCACTAATAATATAATTATTAATATTTCTTGTCTAATATATTTTTAAAGCATGGGATGCTATCCTATAATTTTTAAAAAATAGATATTAGAAAGTACAGGGTCCGGCAGAAGTAAGGCGAGCTGAGTGTGGGTGGTAGGGTAATAATATGGGTGTAATAATGTATAGTTTTAATCTGAACATTTCACCTAAAATGTCATATGGTGTGCTTGAGTATGATATTGTTATGTTACAGAATTACATGCTTATGATTTTATAATAAAAGATTTGGTAATAAAAAGGGACATTAGTTGTGCTGGACTCCGTATTTATTTCCTATTTGGGGGCCTTCTGCTTTAACTCCCCAATTAGTGGATCATTTCCAGCTGTGAATAAACCAGTTGAAGTTTTTGTTTATTTGTTTAACTCTGACAGTCAAACAAATGCCACTGGAGTTTTGTTTCCAGCCAGTGCCAACAGCTAATTGGACTCTCTGTTTCTGCTGTAGGAATTCATGAAGAAACTGGAAGAAAAACGAGCTGCACTCAATAAAGCGACCAGCATGGGGGATGCCGTTTTGGCCATCTGCCACCCCGACTCCATCACCACCATCAAGCACTGGATAACGATCATCCGGGCCAGGTTTGAGGAGGTCAGTGTGGCTCGGGGCATCTTCAGAGCTGCAGGAGCTTGGGCAGTCAGGGGGTATGAGAACTTTGGCTTAAGGTGCACTTACGGCCGTGGCAACATGAGGGCTCTGCAGAGACACCTGCTCTTTAGCACACCCTTCCTGTGCGTGTGTCCCCTGTCTCTGAAGTCCATCCTTCCTTCGTTCCCTTCCTCCCTCTTTCCTTTCCTCCCTTCTTTTCCTTTCCTCCCTCCTTCCTTCCCTCCCTCCCTTCCTTCTTTCCTTCCGGATTTGTTCGATCCTCACCTGAGAACATGCTTATTGATTTTTAGAGAGATGGGAAGGGAGGGAGAGAGGGCGGTGGATAAAAATCTGTGTGAGAGGTAAACATCAGTCGGCTGCCTTTCAACCTAAGTATGTACCCTGACTGGGAATCAAACCTGCAACCTTCCAGTTTACGGGATGACGTTCCGACCAGTGGAGCCACACCAGTCAGGGCAGTCCACTTTTCTTTAAACACTGAAAGCAATTTTGCAGCCATGTCCCTGAAACTTGAAGAGGCAGATACTTGCTTCACTGGATAACTTTCTGCCACTTCCACATGGTGTCTGCCGAATAATCCGGCAGTTGAATAGTGTTTCACAGAAGCATAATAGATGTTCGTAGAACAAATTACGTACAATAATTGAATTAATTCTGTATTTAAGATCTTAGCTACTTCTATTTCTACTCTGCTCTACATGGAGTAAGTACACGTGACCCTTCAGCATGGGTATTCAAATGCATGTTAGCGAAAGGAAAGCTGGACGGCTGACCTCCACCTGTGAACTTCTGAAGGTGGTGATGACCGTCCTCGAGGGCTCCCGTATCCTCCGCCCGCTGGGTCTCGGCACCCCCGAGGGGATCTAGAAAGGCTTCTAGCCCGAGTTCCTAGTTTACATGTAAATTTTGTGTATTTTACATCAGTTGAATTACTCACCAAAGTGGGAGAAATTCAGAGAACTTTGTTCCTCAAACAGGTGCTGGCCTGGGCGAAGCAACATCAGCAGAGATTAGCAGGTGCTCTGGCTGGGCTCATTGCTAAGCAGGAATTGTTGGAAGCTTTGCTGACGTGGCTGCAGTGGGCTGAAACGACACTCAGCGAGAAGGACAAAGAAGCCATCCCCCAGGAAATTGAAGAGGTGAAAGCCCTCATTGCAGAACACCAGGTAAAATAATCGTCATTCTGAGCCCTGGTCTTCTCAGATAGTTTCTTTCTTGCACTGCTCTGGTGCTCAGAAGATTGCTCTGTGCTTATTACCTTCCCTTCCTCAAACGCACTCCTCAGCTCCTTTCAGCGGGTTTCTGGTCTGTCCTGTATATCCCGCCTGTTTTAAATTCTGAAACGATGGGCATCACCCGAACTCTCATTTGCTTGCTTGTTTACAAAGGAAAACATTGTATCAGCTTAGTTGGTAAAACAGTTAACATGACTATTATATTTTAATAAAAATAGAAATACCCACGTCTGCAGTGGCCCTGTGCTGCCTCAGGCCATGCTCTCTGTGATCAGAGGTGTTAAAGTGAGTAGTTTTCCGGTGTGGAAAAGACTCCAGAAATGTGGCACTGTGCACTTTCACCTGCCTCCTCCTTTCCTCATTGCTTTGTACCTTAGTCGCTGCTTTTGCCAAATACCCAGATACATCAGTACTTATAATAGTAGTGTTATTTATATAATCAACAATGTAGTTAATAATAATAAGCCTACGGACATGAGATAACAAACGTCCAGCTAGTTGAACCTTCTAAATGTAAACTTGAACCTGAACAACTTTTAGCCTCCTTGGCAAAGCACATCCATTGACAAAAATATATATATATCCACATTTAATGTGGATGCTTTTCACCACTGTATGTCGCAGCCATCTTCAATGTTTTCCATATGTAGGTGAAATGTGCCACAAAAAGGTCTTAGGGACCACTGCAGGTAACTGGTTTCTTAGCAGACAAATGCTGACTGGAAGACTCTTCAGGAAGAGGCCGGACACTGGGCCCTGGCTGATGCACAGCCAGGCTGTGTTGCTCGCCCAGTGGCCCCAGGTGTGGTGTTCAAGTGAAAACCAGTTACCTTTGTGATGCCGTAATTACTTACCAGCTATAACCTTTTGTATTTTTTAGAAATTAGTAAATGCTGTGTTATCATGGTTTTGATTTAGATCCCCTAGAGATAAAACCTGATGGTTTGTTTTTCAGGAACAATAGCGTGGTCTTTTTTTTTTTCCTTTTGTTTTTAGTTCATTTCTGCAGGTGGCTTTCTCTGGTATCCTTGTATTTAATTGATATGATTTCTCTCATTTCAGACCTTCATGGAAGAAATGACCAGAAAACAACCTGATGTGGACAAAGTGACCAAGACCTACAAGAGGAGAACAGCTGACCCCACCTCGCTGCAGTCCCACATCCCCGTCTTGGATAAGGGGCGAGCAGGCAGTAAGCAGGGGCCGGCTTCTTTAGAACAAAGATGGTTACGCAAGGAGGTCGTTTTTATTTTATTTTGATTTATTGTTAGAAATTTTAGAGCAGCTGGTGGTTCTCCATGAGTTCTCTATCGTAGAGAGTTTTCTTGAAAGAACACGTGGGCATACGTTTTATAGCAACTTATTTAAAAATAAAGAAAAAGATCTGTGCAGGTCACAATATGTAAGTGTATTGGCTTGAATTGTATCTTTTCCATTAGCTAGAAGAAATTGAAAAATAGGCATCAAGAACAGAAACCATCAGCCCCTTTGAATTGTCTCATTTTGCGTCTGGTATATAAAGAACCTCAGGGTGGGATGTAACAGAAATGGCCGTGACCTGGATAAACTTGTGACCTTACTGTTGAGTAGTGCCCAGCAGTCTGATAGATTTTTTCCAAGTTCACATGACTTCAGTCTACCTTGACCCAATGAAGCAACATTAAAAAAATAATAGCCAGCTTGGAGGTGATTTAAAAGAAGCACAATTTATATCATACATTTTGTATATTTCTGCATGGTGCCATAACTTAAAAAATGGTTTGTAGTCTATTGTAGTTACTATATTTCACAAGGAAGTAAGGTAACAAACTCCGGTGCAGAAGTCTGGAGACAAACTCCTTGGCTGTCCTTACCACTCACCAACTGGAAAATGTAACC
This sequence comes from Sturnira hondurensis, assembly GCF_014824575.4. NCBI lineage: Eukaryota > Metazoa > Chordata > Mammalia > Chiroptera > Phyllostomidae > Sturnira > Sturnira hondurensis. The sequence goes on from NW_028081539.1 coordinate 4,090,322, forward strand.
TTGGACAAGTTACTCAAATTCTTTCTCTTTTTCTCTCTGTCTCTCCCCGCCCCTCCAACTCCCCTTCTCTCCTTCCCTCCCCTCTTTCTCTCTGAGCCTCAGTTTTCTGTGACAGGGGATAATTATAATCCGATGGGACTTTGGTGAGGATTAAATAAGCCAATACTCATGAGGCGCTTAGCATACTTTCTAACATATAGTTAAATACTCAATAAATACTAGCCGTTGATATTCTCGTATATGTGGAGCCCTCTGTGAATTAGGAATTCCGGGCAAGCCCCAGCTGGACAACAACTTCCCATGTGACCTTAGGCCAGAAATTCCTCTAGGCCACATTTAACTGTTTAGTTAAGTGAGAAAAATGTGTGGAGATCATTGTTCTGTGAAGTTTTAGAAACTTGTGAAAAAAAGTCAGAGAGGGAGAGAGCATTAGTAAGGCAGGCTGTTGTGGTCTGAGACTATGTGGAAGTGTGTGTGGGGTCCTAGCTTTCACCCAGGTCCATGTGCCCCATTTGATTGGCGTTGTCCGATATCTTGCTCTGACTCTGATGAATGCCCAGTGTCTCTCGCCCTCGCCTACCCTCACCTTCCCCCCCTTTCGGCCTTATTCTCTGAGAAGGGTTTATGTAACTGATTCCAAGCTACTCTTAACTACCCTGGAAGATTGCTTTTATCACGCCTTGGCAAAGAGGCAGATCACAGTATATTTCATCCTCATTGAAATCGCATGTGTTTTAACCTAAAAAATGTTTGAAGTGTACATTTATTGGGAGAGCTTTTCAGTATTTCAGTGCACCTGTTAAGATATATTTCTCTAAGTTATATGAAAAGCGTGTGATCCTTAGTGCACATCCTTAGAACAGACTTGCACCTTGACGTCAGGCACCATCGGAACAGAGCACTTCTGTTTGTGCTGCCCAGTAATGAAGTGGATTTCAGAAGCCCGGAAACTGCTGACATAACTGAAGTTATATTTTAACAGGAAAACGCTTCCCAGCATCTAGCTTGTATCCATCTGGGTCACAAACACAAATTGAAACCAAGAATCCCAGGGTCAACTTACTGATGAGCAAATGGCAGCAAGTCTGGCTCCTCGCGCTGGAAAGGAGGAGGAAGCTGAACGACGCCTTGGACAGACTGGAGGAGGTTAGAAAACTCCCACGTACATGCAGCGCCATATTGACCCTCGTTCTGTTCACCACAACACATGGCCAAAATCGTGACTTTTCAACTTTTCCGCTAATACTTAAGCAAACTCTTGCTAATGGAGTTGCATGTTTTACTTCTAAAACTAATACTAAAATATGTAGGTTTTTGTGAGGGAGGGGAACCCCTGACATATAGAACTGGGATTTAGGGAAGCAGTACAGTGAAAAACTAATACATTTCAACGTAATCAGAAGCTATAAGTCGAGAAGATCTCGCTTGATGTGCATTTGCTTGGTGGTATCAAGTGGCAAATACAACCATTTATAATTTAGATATTTTCATTATAATGCTCCTCGATCTCAGATTTAGAGTTTCAGATGGTGAAACTTGGAAATTGTTGGCAGTGTAGGGGCCTTAGGGCAGCAGCAGAGAGGCGGGGGGGGGGGGTTGCGTGGCGCCGGCGGGCTGGGGCTGCTCCCTGTGGGCACGGAGCTTGCTAGTGGCGTCACTTTGGGGCACACCGCCACCGTTGACATTTTGGCACTATCACAGATTCTCAGTTGGACATTTTGGGGGGGGGGTATTTTTCCTGTATTTGTAAAGAAAAACCACAGTGGCCACAGGAACAAGCACGAAGTAAACTTTACAGAAAAAAAAATTTTCTAGCGTCCCCTTGGCAAGGTTATACCTTTCTTTGAAGTAGGAAAGATGTCCTTACTAGAGGCTCTTTAAAAGTAACTTTGTTCGTATAAGCTGAGCACAGCATTAATTAACTCAACCAAAATATCTTTTGCCCTTTTCAGCTGAGGGAATTTGCTAACTTTGATTTTGATATCTGGCGCAAAAAATACATGCGATGGATGAATCACAAGAAATCTCGGGTGATGGACTTTTTCAGGAGAATTGATAAAGATCAGGATGGGAAAATAACCCGACAAGAATTTATTGATGGCATTCTTTCCTCAAGTAAGTCCCAAGAGAAGTGACTGAAACTGATGTAATTTTTAAAGAAAATAAGCACAGTTTAAAACTGTGGGGCCAGCAAACTTGCGTTGCCAATAATGCTTCACCTTTAAACTTGGCTATGAGGTCACCCCTCTCAAAAGAAGTGTCTTTGGTAAAGTTTATGGCTGTGGATTCAGGCACACTTTAATAATTGTGTTACCACAGACAGATGCCTCACACCAATAATAATGCTTCTTCTCAATAATGAGAAGCCATGTCCTCATTAGTACAGTAAACTTATGATACTTGATTCTTAGATTGTTTGTGTCGCTTGGCAGAGTGGGAAATCAGCAAGTTGGTCTCTTTGTCATTTTGATTGACATTCTGGTCTAACATCATCATCGGTAGGAAATTAGAACTCTGTAGTATAAACTTCTGAAGGTACGTGCTATCTTCTCGTTTGGTGGCTGAGTCATGTGTATGTGATGTCTCTGGCTCATGTTACTGGAAGTCATTCTTAAAATTCACATAAATTATTCCTTAAGTAGAGTGGTAGTTGAACCATTTGAAATTTGCTAATATTAAAGTTTTCAACCTAGAAAAATAGCAATTTCAAATGATTTACCCTAATAGTAATTAAAGATAAATTGAGGTCACATGTACAGTGGTTTTCTTTGGTATTAAGTCAGTTTTTTAAAAAGGATTTTAATACATTTGATAACCCTGATAATTTAATCTGCCACATTAAAATTAAAATGTACAACAAAGAATGTCTTAAGGCAGACTTAAGTTATACTACTTACTATTTTTTAGAGACTTAAATCTTTTAAATAAAATATTATAATAAGTAGCAGGTCTTACAAATTTTTAACTGGGACTATTACATGGCTTATACTGATAGTATCTTAATTATTACGGACACATGGAATCTAAATACAAAGTCAAACTCACAAAAACAGAGAATAAGAGTGGTTGCCAGGGCCTGTGGGAAATAGAAGAGGTTGGTAAAAGAATACAGACTTTTAGCCCTGGCTGGTGTGGCTCAGTGGTTGAGTGCTGGCCTGCAAACCAAAGAGTCGCTGGTTCGATTCCCAGTCAGGGCACATGCCTGGGTTTCGGGCCAGGTCCCAGTAGGGGCGCATGAGAGGCAACCACACATTGATGTTTCTCTCCTTCTCTTTCTCCCTCCCTTTGCCCTCTTCCTATTAGGAAAAAAAAGGGATGCTTGCAATTGTAAGATGAATGAGTTCTGATGAGTAACATGGTGACTATACACAGTGGCTATAGTTGATAACACTGTCTTGTATAATTGAAACTTGCTAAGAGAGTGGTGTCCTGAAAACATTCTCTCTCACACACACACAAAAGACAGTGAGGTGATAGATGTGTTAATTAACCAGATGGGAGGAATCCTTTCCCAATATATGCATACATGAAATCATTGCACTGTGCATTTTAAATATTTTACAATTTTGTCAGTTACATCTCAGTCACCCTGGGTTCTGTTGCTTTGAAAATTTCAGAGTTCCCAACCAGCCGCCTAGAGATGAGCGCAGTGGCAGACATCTTTGACAGGGACGGCGATGGGTACATCGACTACTACGAGTTTGTGGCTGCCCTCCACCCCAATAAAGATGCCTATAAACCTGTCACTGATGCTGACAAAATCGAAGATGAGGTACTCTTCATCTTTCCACTGCCCACGACAATGATACTGTAGTGTGTTCTGGCCAGGACATCAAGCACAATTCATGCAGCACTGTTACTGTCACATTTAGCAGGTGTCGGGGTCTTAAGGACTCACTGTGTAATACTAACATTAAAGTGGATATGTCGTCATTGTTTTCGGCAGGTGACGAGGCAGGTAGCTAAGTGTAAATGTGCAAAACGATTTCAAGTTGAACAGATTGGAGACAACAAATACAGGGTAAGTTTACAAAATCACTTTGTAGTTCTTTTAAATTGAGGTTTGATTATAATTTAGTCTGCATTGTTTTCTGGGAATGCTAGTTACTTATTTTTACCTCATATCAAAATGTAATGCTCTATGAATTTCTAACTCTCATTTAAAATTATATAAACATAGCCTGCATTTTGTATATAAGGACATATCTTTGACATGTACAACATGTACATTAATTTTAAAAAGAAAAACATTCATAGAAAGACACGTTTCTTATATTTGCATTGCTTCATATTACTTTGTAATATATTTTATAATGATTAGAGGTAGGTTTTCGTATTTCCAATAACAAAGCTATTCCAAGCCAGAATCATAAAGTTTAAAACGTTGACTAATTTTTATAAAACAAAAAAGAGGCAGTTTTCCAATTGTGCTGTAATTTTTCATTTTACTCAAAATCTCAATAGCTTGGTTCAACTTCCTCAAAACAATTACTTGAAGATGAGTGTGACTTCATCACTCTTTGTCCATTTTGGAACATCTCTTACATGCAGTAGTAACTAGATAGGAAATGTACTGAATGTCCCTAATATAGTACATTACTTAAAAAAATGAAACATTATTCATTTTTATTCTTATAGTTCCACATTTTAAAATAGTCATCTAAATATCTGAATTTTTAACTTAAATTTGAAACCCAAGGATTTTCAAAAAAATGCATAGAAAATGCTAGGATTATTGTCTGTGCATTTGGATGCCTGCACATCTCTCAACTAGATGCAATATCTGGAAGCCCTGTGTGTGAAGTGTGTGTGTGTGTTCTAGAGCCATGTAGAAAGTTTCCTGTTGAACTAATTATATCTTTCTTCGATTTTCTCATTTTTTTATCAGTTCTTCCTGGGAAATCAGGTATAATTCAGTGGAATGTATTCTCAAGTTCCCAATGATTTTTTTTTTAACTTTAATTCATAGTCATTAAAGCTTGCCATGGCCAATCTTCCCCATGCTGCCCCCTAGCTACTACACTGTTGGTTGGCGTGGTGTTTCTGTAGACGCTGTAAGGGTCCTTGATCCAGGACTCCTTTTTGCCTTGTGTCTCGAATGAGGAGATTACTTTTAAGCAAACCAGATAATGAATTGTAGCTTGGCTGGTGACAGCATTACAAATATAATTTTCAGTTCCCATTTTTGATAAATAGTATTAGCATATATTTTATGCCAGCCCCCATTGGAACACACATCTGCACATGAATTCTCTGGTGTTCACCACCAAGGACGTGCGGTAGGCAGAACCTAGAGGAGCATCGAATGAGGCAGGGACACAAAGACAGAATCCCGAGAAGTCTCCGTGGCACTCGGCCTCAAGGGACGTGTTCTCCCCGGAGCAGCTGTGGTCCATTTGTTCTAAATCATTAATGTAGGGCTTTGCATTCTGTGGGTAGAAATTTTAACCCTGGAAGTTTCAAATGTTGTAATTCCTTTTGAGGAAATGTGTCTCCTGTAACTTACAAAGGTTTACAGTCCCATTTTATGCCATTTTGACCTCACATTTAAGTCAGTATAAACAGTTCAGTGGCACTGCACGTGATCGGAATTTGAGATCTACAGACAAGAGCAACCCTGTTTTGAGTTAAAGGAGAAGAGTTGTTTACTGTGTGCCCTGAGAAAGAACTGTGCTGTGCATAGCTCCTGACCACATCATATTAGTCATTACTCTGCCGCTCAGTTTTTAAGCCCATATTACATCTTCAAGTTCAGATTAGCTCTGATCCCCATTTATTCCACCACATAATTATTTCAAATAGATCAGTTACTTTGAAGAGTTGTTTTTAAAACTTCTATTTGTTAGAATACATTTTGGGGATAGCATTTGAGATGTACAAGCTTTTATTTTTAGAAAGGATAACGTACCTCAAAAAGTTTTCTTCATTGAAAGCACAAAGAACAGAGTTAGTCTATTTTTTCTTGTCTCACAATTTGGCTCTTGGGAAAATTAGGGAAATTCTGAAGATAATGTTGGTTGTCTAGATAATGCACTCTGAAAATGAATTCTAAAGTCATTCCTGTTTATCGGAACTGAAATTTCATGTCTATAAAGTACTTCAGTTAGTTCCTTAAAACTTTGGTCTTGAATGTCATCGTGGACCAAAAGCGTCTGGTCTAATTATCTGGTTACTTAAGGGTAATTTTCTTTAAATCCCCCCCTTTCCCTTTGCTTATTAGCAGCACCAAATTTTTTTCTAACAAAATATATTTTGAGTTTTACACTTTGATTACATTTCAGGAGCAGGTTCAGTTGTAGGAAAGCTTAAATGTCAAGGCTACAAAGTGGACTTAGACATAGCAGTGTAAAAGGTTCGATGTAAAACGCATGAGTTGCAGCTGGTGCCTCTTCCATGCTTTACAGGTTCTTCTGAGTTTCGGGGTCCTCAGTGTGGGCTTTGTGCTCGGGTTCGCTTCCTGAAACTCACTGGTAAACCTTATTAAAAAGGAGCAGATTGTTTCTACTTAAATTTTTCTGTTTTTATCCATCGTGAGCCCAGACCAATAGTCAAAGTCACAATAGTATTTCACTTTCCATAAAAAAAGAAGCTATTTTTATTTAATTGACTGTTCATTTTGCTATGGTATCTTCTGGGTTGGCAACCGTGAAATTCAATATGGTGCTTTTTATGAGTTGGACATGAGCCTATTAGAAATGATTTAAAAGTATGAAATTATTTCTCATGGGCTTTCAAAACAAATAAACCTTATGACGAGAAACTCCGTATAGTCTAGACATTTATTCCAGACTTGCAGAATTTATAGCATTTCCAAGTGATTGGAAACCCATTGAAAGGGCAAGGGAGAACCGATTGCTTATTAATGTCAGCAGTTATGGTACAAACAGCTTTGAGAGAAAGCCTTTTCGATTTGAGAGCTGTGTCATTAATGCGCCCCAGACTGTTCTAATATTACAGCAGTATAAATTGGCACCTTAATCCGATCTTTAACAAATTGTTTTAGCAGATTATTAGTGATACAGAAATTTTATTTGACTATGACTTTTTTATTGGTGATGTTCACTTACAACGTTATCTCCCTGATAGTTTATGAAGATTCCCCCTCACAGATTTCAGTGACAAAGTTTTAGTATAAAAGGAAGGTTTAATAAAGAAAAATCTATTTCTTTAATCTTCTTTAGAATCATTTTATTTTGTATAAACCCTGGGCAAGTGGACCAGGGCTTATTTTCATGGCTGTTTTTAATTTCTAGAAATGTTTTTAATGACTGCCTTACTAATGTTGTGTCTGTCCTGAGAGAGAAAAGTCACTTTTAGAAGAAGTCTGTCATATTATACTTGGTAACCCTTGTCATCGTTTTTCAAACTCTTTCCTTTGGGCTAAATCAGCATGCAGCAGTCTAACGCAGATCATTACAAACCCCCGTTTCTGAGATTTTACTAATCGCTGTGACCTAAGCAAAACATCCAAGTTGGTTGCTTCCGCTACTGCAGATCACCCACCGCCCTTTAGTTTGGAATGACTGTTGACAATTAGAGGTTCTTCTTTCTTCGTCTTCACAGTTTGGGGACTCCCAGCAACTGCGACTCGTTCGGATCCTGCGAAGTACCGTGATGGTTCGTGTTGGAGGTGGATGGATGGCACTTGATGAGTTCTTAGTGAAAAATGATCCTTGCAGGGGTAAGGAGATGCTTATGTCAAGGTGATGACACCGTAAAAGTACATCCACTTTGTATTCATCTCCAGCATCGATGACATACCTGGATACAATTGTGGTCATTTATTACAATATAGTGAGTGTTTCACATTGGCCTGTCAGCCTGAAAGTTCCAGAGAACTTGTGGCAGCCATGTAAAACAGGTTCTTCTCGTTGCTTTTTTTACTTCTCTGGGTAAACGTGACACCGGTAGGCAAGAAATACTAGACTCGATCTTCTTTATGAGAGGGTCCCACCTGCAGTTTTCAGTATGAGCGATGACACCCACGAGGGGAAGAATTCATCTGTCATTAAATAGCAGAGTAGGAGGAAGGAAAGCTGAGGTGCTGAAGACTGAAGATACTGGGTAGTAACAGTTTAAAAATGAAAGTTTTTATGACATTAGGGGATGGTGAGGAAAGGAATACTTAAAGATTAAAAAAATAACTGATAACTTGACTCTTACTTTAAAGTGGCAGATTGGAACATTAAAAATAGAGACTATAATCGTTCTCACCATGTCCACAGCCTAAGAACCCATGGTTAGCTTTTCATTTTCCTTATTTTTTCAGATCTTGTTATCAATTTTTGAAATTTTAATTGATTTACTTTACCCATAGTCTTAGTCTCATTTACAGAATAGGCCCATTTTTCTCTGGAAAAAAAAAAACAGTGAGATTTTTGTGCTTTTTCTGTGACTCATTTTAATCCTTTTAAACAAATAACAAAAAATGTGTTTGCCTGCACTGTTAGGCTCCCGACTAGGAGGTCCTCTTCTGGTCCCCTTTTCTGGGCCTCTTTTGTTTTGGTGCTGGCGTCTGTTATCTTCTGTTTATTTGTTTTGTTTTTTAAAGATTTTATTTATTTTTAGAGAGAGGGGAAGGGAAGGAGGAAGAGAGAGAGAGAAACATCCTCGTGTGAGAGAGTCGCATGCCCGCAACCGAGGCATGTGCCCTGACTGGGGATCAAACCTGTGACTTTTTGATGAACAGGCCAGCACTCAGTCCGCTGAGCCATATCAGGCCTGGGTCAGTGCTGGCATCTGAATACCTGGTGTAGTGGACTGAGTTCCTGTGCGGCCAGCAGCCTCTCTGATAGGGCCACAGAGGGTCGCTGCACAGCCACACTCAGGAGCTCTGCTCTCTGCAAGTCAAAGATACAACCACAAATGGCAGTGAAATAACAAAAGCTCCCTTTTTGTTTTATACTTTGAAAATATTGCAGCCTCAGGTAGCGTAGTTCTGTTTATGAAACAAGGAAATTAGGACATACAGTGTTTTTGTTAGTTAGTTTAGCGAAGTTAGCGTGACTGTGGCAGTGTCTTCCAAGTACATTTTTCTTCTTGAGTCCAACCTTCCAATGCCTGTCCTAATGCAAATCTTCTTCTAAATTGTGCGCTCCAGGCCAGATGTGAGCACCCTTTGCATATTCAACTACTGTACTTTGTTTCTTCTCCTGCTAACAGTGTTCTTTAATGTGATCAGTATCCTGTGTCATTTTTTCTAGTTCATCATCATGGGAGTAAAATGTTACGTTCGGAATCAAACTCTTCAATTACTACTACTCAGCCTACTATAGGTTGGCAACCCCTCTCTTTGCCTCTCCTCTCTTACCTTTGCTCTTTCCTACTTTTACATTCTTGCTTTAATTATTTGTTTGAAAATAACACGCTTCATCCATTGCGTATGGCTTAAGTCATATCCAACTGAGCTGGTGCTTCCAAGTTTAAATTCTGACAGTTTCACACACTTGCAGTGTGTTGCAAACGTAGGTGCTGAGTAAGTGACCAAAGACATGCTAACACATTGCTCATTGGGTTCCTGTGGAGTGTTCTCCGTGTGCACATGTGTTTGTACGGTGTCGCAGCACTGATTACCTCACGGATCCTTGGGTCTGGTGTTTGTTATTGCATGTTGGTACAACAGAGCTTTTCAAGGCATAAAATAAAAATACTAGCCACCTCCTTTAAAGAAAAACTTGAAAGTTTATATGTTGTCATCATGATTAACAAGCCATCTGTCATTCTGTGTAATTCTATTGTTTAATTAATCCCAATGTTATTAAAATACTGGCATTCTCCTGACCTTGACAGTACATGCAAAAGACACAGTCCCTGCTTCCCTGGCTTGTCTTCTCGGTGTGCGGAAAGGGCAACGAACCCATGTGGGCATCAGTAGCTGGTGGATTAACAGTATTTTAGCATGAGCTTTCCATTTTCATGCTGATTCTTTCTTTAATAGTGGTTATTCTGGCTGGTGTCTAGTGTTAGAATAAACACTTTTTTTTTCTTCCCCAAACTTACTTGTATCCAAAAGGAATGCATTGTAAGGGGATGCATTTACCTTTTTGTTGTGCTGAGTTGGGGTTGGCATGGCAAAGAGATGTACTTCAAATCCTCAGCGTAACATGTGGGGCCAGGTGGTTGTCCATCCCATAAAGGATTAACCGCCTCTTTTTTCTTCTTCCTCTTCTGTCTCTGTGCACTATTGTATGTTACGCGATCCAGCTAAAGGAAGGACGAACATGGAACTGCGGGAGAAGTTCATCTTGGCAGATGGTGCCAGCCAGGGTATGGCTGCTTTCCGACCCCGGGGCCGGAGATCACGGCCTTCATCGCGAGGAGCTTCGCCCAACCGGTCAACGTCCATGTCCAGTCAGGCTGGCCAGGCAGCCTCCCCGCAGGTCCCTGCCACCAGCACACCCAAGGTAGGACTCGGGGAGGAAACGTCTTCCTCCTCCCATGCAGTCAAAGTCTTGAGTATACTTTTGAGTGTGTTAGGACCCTGAAATTTGTGAGCTTTCTCCATTTGTGTTTCTTCTCACAATATGGCAAATGAAGGTTTTTTTTTTTTAAATATATGTTTTTGCCTTACGGCCTCTAGAGAGACTGTCTCTGTAGGTGCTGCTTTGGTTACCTTTCAGATTGTTTTTCTTTGTAAAGCTTCATTCATTTTTCGGTGTGTATGATTTGCCATCAGATCTTTTCATGCATTTTTAATTATTGTTATTCTTACTTTGAAATGTGAGTCTTGGCAATGAGTATCTTTTTCTGTGGCTTCCTTTTTGATCTGCTCTCCTTTACATTTGATTTGCCATTGTTCCATACAGATTCTCCATCCTTTAACACGCAATTACGGTAAACCGTGGTTGACAAACAGCAAAATGTCAACTCCTTGTAAGCCAGCAGAGTGCTCAGACTTTTCCGTGCCGTCTGCAGAGGTATCGTAAGGCCCCGGCTTCTAGTCTAACAGCCTTCTTTCATTGAAACTGTCACCCACTAACATTGCTCTACCTCTCCCTTAATATATGTGCTTTAGGTAATACTACCTTGTTTTAACTGACTTCCATAAAATAATTATCAACCCAGCAATTCTTGGAAAGCGTGAGAGTACCTGGTTAACGGTAAAGACAGTTTTTGCCCCTTTGACCAGGTCGGCTTCACATAGTGACACCTGCGAGTGCTGTACCTCCTTTGTTTTTTTGTCGTCTTACTCATACTTAATATTACTTCTCTGTTGTGGGAGAGTACAATACAGGCAGCCCGAAGTAAAGTTTCTTTTAGAGCTGACAGTATGGTATTGCTTCTAAAAGTAAGAAGTACAACCAACCCCCTTTAGGTGAAAGTGAGAGGCAGTGTCGTGTGCAAGAGCAAACACTTCAATTAAAAGAACTTTTATTGAGTGTTTGCTGTAGCCAAGGTCTTTCTGAATGTCTGTTACATTATTTATGCCCAAGAATGCTAAGCCTTTAATTATTAGAGGGGATTGGGAGCTTAGGTATGTAAAAAGTTATGTGCCATTTTCAAAAGGCATGTATATTTGTTAGACTTTAATGGTTATTATCATTCAAGCAAGCTCCAGCTTTTAATACGGCATGATATATGGGAATAAGATATTTAGGTGATATAAAATTTGCCAAGATTGACACATAGATCATTTACATTCAATTGAAAGTCACCCTAAAGGAAATTCTTTGTAAAATGACAAACATAGGCACCAGATAAGCACATTTGATCAACAAGAATCATAATAATTAAGGAGGGCATCCCTAAGTAGCTTCTCTTGAATTAAAGGAGGTATTTCATGTTCAAGGACAGGATCCAGGCATAAAAGTGGTAAGTGGCTTTAGAAAGCCCTCGGTGCTTCCCGTAATACTTTCTTACCTTGTATTTAATCTTCTCATCAGTGATAACAGGCAGGCAGAGAACATTTTATTCCCCTCATGCCTCAGGTGGAAGTAGCATTAATGATAGGGGTGGAAATGGGACAGAATCAGTCATTCTCCAACCCTTCCTCATTCCCCCGGCCCCTCGTGTCCACCTGTTCCCTCAAGTGGGAAATGTGACTGTCACACATGACATCTAGAGACGTCTGTCCCTCGTGCTGGGTCTGTTGTGGCAAAGAGTGAGAACAGTTAGAGGAACCTAATGAATTCTGCCACCTGGAGTGATACTTCGTAATTGTGAGTCCTTGCTGTCTCATGGATTCTTAGATTCTTAGGAGTTTAACCAAATGAGAGTAGTCGGATCTTGGGAAAATCACTTCCCTCCTCAGGCCTCATTTTCCACATTTGTCAAAAAAGTTATGATTAGGTGAGTGGGGAGATTAATTGTGGTCATACATGTGAACATACTTTGACAGCTTAAGTGTATGATATGCATGCAAATATGTAAATTCTATATTGAAATATATGTATAGAACACTTATGTAGTGAATTATGGATATTATGTTAATATTACAAATTTATAACCCTGCTGTATCAAAAGGTCTTACAGATGCTTTATTAAACATTTAAAACTACTTAATAAAGGAACAATTAATTTTGTTAATACACACATAATTTAATTTCTTCCAGATACTTCCCTGTGACTTTATGAGAATCCCTACACTTCTTAGGGAATCTGTTGTTGTTTTTGTTGTTTTTAACTTTGGGAGAATTGTCAAAATGTTGTGGTGAGCTATACAAAATGCCAGGATTTTAGACTTACAATAAAATTTCATAGTTGTGATTGCTTTAGACAGTCTCTGTGAGCTCCTGTAAGAATTTTAAAAGAATTGTCCCCAATGTTGCCTAGGTAGCTTGTATGTAAGGACCAGAGAAGGCGATAGAGCCGAGAGACGAAGGGGCATTGTAGCAATTTATAAAACGCCACTTTTCTTGCAGTTCATGTGTTTAAATGACAGCCCTCTGGGCGTTGCTTCCTTATCGTTCTATTTCTGCTGATTCAGCTTTGCCTGGTCCCCTACAGGCTGTGCTACCGCAGAACAGCCGAGCACAGTTTCTCGGGGCCCCGTCTTCTCTGTGCCAGGCAGCCAGCATCGTTGTACCAATCTTCTCCTTAACTCGTGTGTCGCATGTACTAACAGACTGGAAGACACTCAAGTGCTCGCAGTTTTCGTTTGTCTTTTTTTTTCCTTGCCATCCTTTGGGGAGCTTTGTTTTTGCATTTCTCTTCAACGTGAATCCATTTTCTTTAAAAGTTCCCTTTGAATTCAGGGAGAGTATGAGAAATTAGTGGAGACAAGCAGGTGGAACCCCATGCCTCATTGACGAGGTCCAGTAGAGCGTTTGCAGCCACCTGTAAGGTGTGTTGGTGGTATGCCACAGAACTTGAGCGATATCCTGAAATGTCTTCTCCCTGATTGAATACAGGGAACACCTATACAAGGCAGCAAGCTTCGACTTCCAGGATACTTATCAGGGAAAGGCTTCCACTCCGGGGAAGACAGTGGCTTGATCACAACTGCAGCCTCCCGAGTCCGAACACAGTTTGCTGGTGAGTGTGGTGCGTTTCCTTCTTCAATAGCTTTCGAGGCGCGTTCTAAAGATGAAAGTCCCCTTACTCACCTCCTCTCTGGGAAGAAACGACGAGTCGATGATGCTGTGCTGTATTCTTTTGAAATGACACAGAGCCTCAGCCCTCCCACCAAGGTGGGGGATAAATGAGTCATGGAGTAAATAATTAGAAAATCCCTTTTGGAGAGTACCAGAAAGAGATGAGAACAGAAGAAAAACTAGAAGAGTGTCCTACGCCTTTTTGAGCTCCGAAGTCTTGGTCCCTCTGTCTATTCGGAAAATGTACTGGGCTTTATTTTGGGTGGCTGGAAAAACCCAAGTATTATGGGCCTTAAACCAGCACTTCTCATATTTCTCATACAAACCCCAGAACCTGGAGTTCTGGGCTCAGCAAGCATGAAGCTTCTTTAAAGTTTCAAGCCTTTTAAATTCCTGTGTGCTTTCAATGACTTCTCCTTGGGCTAAACTTGCACCTAAGAGTTTATTTCATTTTGCACTGCACACATCTGGGTATACACACTACACTTTGGAAAGGACAGCCTTTAATTATAGCTGTTTTCTTATATCTGTTTGTACTAAATGGAATCCTGTTTTAAGCAGGGTAAGCCCACATCTCAGTTTTGTTTGTAAACCTAGCTTTTTCTATATTGCGTCTACTTAAAGTGAGGCTGCGCTACCCTGGTGGAATGGAGAGAAGCCAGGAATCCACAGTATCTTCTGAGTGCCTACAAGGTGTCGAGAGAAATCGCTGAGACCAAGGGGGCAGTAGGTTGCAGGAATCCGGTACAGATGTACCCAGTGATAAGAGTGACCCACCTCTGCCTTTCTCCTCAGATCCCAAGAAGACTCCCAGCCGACCAGGAAGCCGAGCTGGAAGCAAGGCCGGGAGCAGGGCCAGCAGCCGCCGCGGCAGTGACGCGTCAGACTTTGACATTTCAGAAATCCAGTCCGTGTGCTCAGACGTGGAGACTGTCCCCCAGACACACAGGCCTTCGCCCCGAGCGAGTTCTCGGCCGTCCACAGCCAAGCCTTCCAAAATCCCCACACCCCAGAGGAAGTCGCCTGCCAGTAAATTGGACAAATCCTCAAAGAGATAGTGCAATTGGTTCCACCAAGGCCCTTCCTTGAGCATTTATTATTTAAGTTTGAAAGATGTAAAATATGATGTAGAAATTATTGTGAAATATTGCGAGAGGTGAGTTTAAAATTCTGCAGATGGCCTTATTTGTGTATTTGTCTTTTTATTTTATCTGTATAATTTTTTTTGTCAGATGCTCTGGGGTTAAAGTCATGTCGTGTGTGAGGGGGAGGATAGAGTTTAACGTGCACTAACATTTCTGCACTGTGCGTCTCGAGTACACACTAAAATCAATTCCTGTACCTGCAGGTAAGTCCACACCCTCTGATGTAAGCCACAGCCCTCCATCAGTAGCTAACGTTAAGGGTACCTCATGACTTCCTCTTGCTTTCATGGACACCCTGAAATGCAGATAGACACACACAAGGGATGCATTTCAATATGATTTAAATAGCAACCCAAAGCTGAGGGCAAAATGATAAACACATCTGCACAGGTACTCAAGCTGTGTGTGACAGAGAGCTCCCAGGTAGTCACTGTAAGCACTTGCCCGTGCTCTGATGTCAAGAACCTTACACCATCGCTGTGCCATTGCTTCCCATGAGGCCAGAGGTGTCCTGGATGTTAGACCTATTATACTGTAAGATTATAATTAAAAAGTGCATTCATATAAATGTGAGGTTTTCTTTCGCTTGAGTGGACAGTAGCACCTGTATCATCGAACTCATTTTGTATCAAAGCAATTTTGCTTGCAGAAAGCTATGAAATAAAACATGTCCCTTAACTACATTGCTATGGAATTAATTTTTTCCCCCAGGGAAAAATCAGTGTATTTTTTTATGAGCAATATCAATTTGGAGTGACCAAAAAAAAACTTAAAAATGGGTTTATTTTGATTTCTCATCTGAAATAATCATGTTCTAGTATTATATCTATATTTAATAAATATATACATTTTAACTTATGTATACTCACAATAGAAAGATACTAGTATGCATTTAATAAAACATATTCACTTGAACATATGGAATACCTGATTATTTAAAGCGAACTTTTTCTGTTTGTTTTTTTGTTTGTTTAAATTAAAACTTATATGTATGATATATTTTTACTAACAATGTAACAGGCTAAGCTCAGGGGACATCAATTGCAGGCATATGGTATTATAATAAATATATAATAAAATTACATTACCCACTAATTCTACAAATATATTTACTAAGTGCCAACCGTGTGCCATGGTCAACGTTGGTGACCTTGAGGCTGCAGGGCCCCGGCCCTCTTACATTCAAGAGGGAAAGAGTTAATAAACGAATCACCAAAAGCCATGAATGGAAACTGGGAGATATGTGACGGGGTGGCTGATTTTATGACAGTAATATAGTAATAGCGTACTGGCCTATGTATCTTTAAAAGGCAAATGATAGAATTTTCCTAAATATAAAAATGGTATCAAATATAATCATAAGTATGGCAGATTGTTACTTTGGGCATGACAGGTCATGACTTTCCCTATAAATTTGTAAGTTTATTTCAGCAAATGGCAGCGGTGGTGTTCAGGTTCAAGGGAAGGTACTGTGTGTTCCCTGCATGGCCTTTTTCATGGAGGCCAAGGCAGAAGAGACTGGAATCCCCACGAACAGAAATTAGCTGCCACTTTTAAGGGATAGCAGTTCCTTCTCTCTGAAAACATGGGTCTCGGGCGGTAGCCTTGATGGAAAGGGTAATCCTAACCTAAGAGATCACATGCCATGATGCATGCGTTTGAGTAGAAGCATGTCACCGAAGAAGGCAGCTGAAATTGTTGTTACTCCTTTGGTGCTTTGCATGTGATCCCATTTCTACTTCAAAGACAAATTTAAGAGAATGATTGTATCTCAGCCCTTTTGAATGCCACCCCTGTTAAAGACCTAGGGGTTTTGCTTTTTTTTTTTTAGTAATAAAATAGCCTCTTGGAGAAAAATAAGTGGTTTAAAATATTTCAGAGAAATCTTGAGGAACTGCTCCTACTTATCAGCAATTGCCCTGAGGGACAGCTTTTCAAACTCTGATGCCTCACTCACACTGTTTCATCTTGAACTAACCCTGGTGCCTCGGGCGGACTTCAGAAAAGTCCTGTAGTTTCAGTGAATACAGCAGGCACACACCCCTCTACTCCTCAACACATTTCTGTCCTTTACCTTTTCTTTTTGTGTTTTCTTTTTCCTTCCTGCCTGCCTTAAAAAAATAAAGACATTGGAATGAATCACAGCTCTAAATATTTTAACGTAAAGATTGGTTCTGTGAAGAGAGGAATTTAGGCATATTAAAATTTTTGAGAGTTTATTTGAGCAAAACCTGATTGGAATCAGGCAGCTCCAAACCGGAAGTGCTTAGGACTGCTCCACTAACAGGAGCTCAGAGACAGACTTGTAGACAGAAAATGCAGAAGCAAAGCCAGGAAATTATGGATGGGCTACAGCTTTAAAGCCTAGTCGGCTGGCTGTGCACGTTTGTCCTTAGCGGTTTGATTTTGTGACCTTGAGGAATTTACAGGCTTAGCTTTGGGTTTGTTTACAGAGACTACCGTCCACCATGGCGATGGAGCCCCCTCTGCGTAGTGGCCTCCTCATTTAACAAACAGTTTCAGGTTAAAAGTTCTCCACTGTGGCCATGGTAATTCAAGATGATCTTTGGTAAAGTTAGCCTGCTTGTTTAGCTTTGAGACAAAGTATTATTCACCCGAGGCCTCACACTGACCCCAGCCTGGTTTCTGTGCCGGTCCCTGTCCACCCCCAGACCGGTCCAACCCCAGCTGGTTTCCCAACGCAGACAGGAAGGGAAATGCTTCAATTAAGCCTGAAATTGCAAAACACAAAGGCTTCGGACCAGGGGTCAGAGGGAGACTTAGGTGCCACCTCCAGAGGCAGCTCCAGAAAGTAGGTGCTCTCGCCCAGTGGGTACCTTTGCTGGTTCCTCCTAGCTTCGGGGGTGCAGACTGGGGACCCCTTTGGTTTCCTCTTCAGATACCAGAACTCTCAAAATATAAACATATTGAAGTTTGTGAGAATTTGAGCAGAAATCAATTTGAATC
Organism: Sturnira hondurensis; assembly: GCF_014824575.4. Lineage (NCBI taxonomy): Eukaryota > Metazoa > Chordata > Mammalia > Chiroptera > Phyllostomidae > Sturnira > Sturnira hondurensis. The sequence goes on from NW_028081539.1 coordinate 4,107,966, forward strand.
CGGCAGTGCCAAGCCAGAAGTGGTTAGGAGGGCTCCCCTTACCTGACTGGAGCTGCGGGGAGACCTTTATAGTGGAATTTACTTACTGGTCACAGCTTACAGCCCAGTTGGCTGCTTTTGAAGTTTGCCCTTAGTGTTTTGATTTCCTAACCTTGAAGCATTTACAGGCTTAAATTTGGGGTTGCTTACCTGAGCAGCTGCAGCATTTAGAGCCACCTCGGCTTAAGGGTCTCCTTGTTTAATTAACAGTTCTTAGTCATTAGAAAATTGGAATCATGGAGTAGACTTTTGTGGCTCAAAAACCAAAACTACTAATTCTTATGTATTGTTACCTCCTTTTCAAATAATAGGGTATTCTTCTTTTATACCAATGCAGAAATAGATGGGCCTGGCCAGATCTCAGGTCTGGTTCCTTTAGTAGCAAATCTGGGTAGAAGGGCCCCAGAAGTGCCCTGTTGGTGGGAGGGAGGTTGACCTGTGAGACTGAAAAAGAAAAAAAGTTTGGGAAAGGATGTTGTTTTCCTTATTTTGATCATTCTAAAACTTGTAAATATTTGCAACAATAAAAATTGTAATGAGCTGCAGCTGTTTTCTCCTTTTTGCAAATTGTTTTGAAACGCCTGTGCTTTACTGTGAAATGGGTGGTCTGGTGTCACCCAGCAATACATTTGCAAGTGCCCAAGCTGTTGTGTCTGATGACACTGCCTTAGAATCTGCCTTCTCCGCCAGTGGTGTTGCCTTCTCTGGTGGCGTATTTCCATCAATAAACGTTTTTTGAGCAAACGCTTCTGATGAATGTACATTAATTTCTTTAAAGTTGTTATTTGCATATATTTATTATTAACCAATTTCTCAAGGCTCAGTACAATCTTGGGGTGAAATTTATCTTTAACCACATTGACATAGGTCTACATACATATTTTTTTCTAGAAATGTATTTATTTCATCAAGATTTTCAAATGCATTTACATAGACTTGTGCAAAGGAGCCTTTTAATGTTTTTTTAAAATTTCCTGTTTTGGTGTTTTTTCCATTTGACATTAGCATTATGTGTTTGTTTTATTTCCTTTTTTTTATTAATTTGGTTTGCAGTTTGTCTGTTTGATTATTTTTTAATATATTTTATTGATTATGCTATTACAGTTGTCCCATTTTCCCCCCTTATTACCATCTGCCCTGCCCACCCTTTCCTACCCACATTCTCCTCCTTTAATTCATGTCCGTGAACTTTTATGTGTGTCCATGGATCATACATGTAAGTTCTTTGGCTTCTACATTTCCTATATTATTCTTAGTCTCTGATGAGTTTTTTGGCCAAATTCTTATCAAATCTGATTAGATCCACCCTGGTTTTACTCACAATGTGGTTGATGAAGGGCTTGTGTTAATCAACGTCTCTCTCTGTCATTCTCTTAGTTGTTTCTTTCGTTGTGTTTTCAATCCATGTTGATTTAAAACGTGCAGGGATCTATATAAGCTATATTTTGTAACGATTACTTAATGAAAAAGAGATAAAATACGTAATCTCACCCAGGTTGGTATAAATAATCTGCAGTCTGCTGCACGTGCTGAAAGCAAACTACGAGTTTGGGAGCTGTTGGGATACCCACTGCCTCATGTCACCTCAGGTACTGAGCATGGGAGGACGCTGTGGATGTCACTGAAGGACAGGCACCAGCGTCAGTCTGTAGTAAATGTTCATGAAGGTTAATTTGCTGCTCCTCCTTTTGGATGGAATGTAAATATAAATTGGCATCTTATTTTTCCCCCCCGCATTCTATGGGTTCACCTTTCATTCATCCTGTTTTAAGGGTCACTACTGAATTGATCCTTCACTGTTAAATTATTGTTCTGCACTATTTTCTTCTTTCTACTGTTTCTCAACCATCTTTGTGATTGGGGTAAAGGAAGTTTATAAAGTTATTTTCCCCTCTGCTCCTAGTTGTTTAAGAATGCACACGTGTGCTCGGCATTACATGTACTTGCAGGCATACCTCGTTGTATTGTGCTTCGCTTTGTTGTGCCTCACAGGTGTTGCGTTTTTTAACAAACGGAAGGCAAGATCCTCCACCAGCGAAAAGGTCCCAACTTGTTCTATTGTGGTATTCGCTTTATTACAGTGTCTGGAACTCAACTGACCGCGTCTCTGAGGTATGCCTGTGTAGTCCTGGTTGGCTAGTCTCCAAATATTCAGCAGGGGTGTAGGGGACATAGCGATATTCCCGGAGCTACAGTTTAGTTCTGGCCCTTGTTACCTCTCACCTGTGCTACTGTAATGGCCACCTGTTTAGATACGTCTCTTCCTCATTTCCAGAGTCACCTCCAGACATCAGTTTGGAGAAACGGACATTAGGGAGAGGGGCATGCTTTGATCTGAAGGACTAGAAGAAAGGGTGATTAAGGTGGGACGAGAGAAGTCGAGGGAGTTACCCTGAAGTGACTTAACTATTGTTGGCAAAGTAGGTGTGTCCTGCTCGGAGTGGAGGAGACGGTTATAGTTTAAGATATTTGAGTTAAGCAGAGATGGTTTGTGAAAGAACTGAGACCACGAGTTTATAGTTACCCTGATCTGCAGGGCGCGGCCCAGTGTACAAACAGAGGACAGGAAGTTTGTGGATCCAGAGCCAGGGTTTTTCCAGCCAGGCTCAACAGAAAGCAAGGGATTGGAGCAATGGAAGGGAGCAGAGGGAGAAGGATGGGTTACATCAGAATCAGGTGTTAGGTACCCAGGAGAAAGGGGTCTGGGAGGAAGTCACACTAAGGGAGGGAGTTTGGATCCGGATGGTAGGAGTCTGGACAAGCACACAGGAGGGATGTATTATGAAGAGTGACATATTTGGGGCATTGTCTAAGGATTGCAAGAATGTGAATTTTGGTGTCCTCAGCAGTTTGTTAAAAATCAGTCTCAGCTGTTCCAAGTCTTCATTGATTTTTATTGTGCTTGTAGCAGAATTTGCATGGAGAAAGCAACAGTCACTTCCTAGAGTGGGGGGAGGGTGGAAGAGCCTGCCCTTCAGCTGGGATTGGTTATGCTTCAAAGCCCCAAGTGGGCTGATGTGTGTGCACGTATGTGTGTGGCTCTGGCTCTTCGGGAAGGCAGGAGCCTCAGGCTTCAGGAGTATGGTACGTTGATACATACTTATTAGATCTATCTGTGGGCCTGAGTTAAAAATAGGTTGCCATAAAGGCTACCTTTCTTAAAGGAGGGCTGACCAGGTAGAAAACCAAATGCGGTTAGGTTTTTAATGACTAGTGTAGTCATTAAAAACCTAGTGTAGAAAAGTTTAACCAGTCAATGGACATATGTTCTGGTCAACAGTTTTGTCACAATATACCTGCCTTAGAAATGGCCAGTGAATTCAGGCGAATGGAGCAGGTTTGAAGCAGCATCTTCAGATGTAAACCATAGACTTCACAATGCCATCTCTGATCACGGGTTGGTTTGAAGTTGCTTCTCCTGGAAAATCTTTTGCTTCTTTAGGCACTTGATTATGCCTNATGTGTGTGGCTCTGGCTCTTCGGGAAGGCAGGAGCCTCAGGCTTCAGGAGTATGGTATGTTGATACATACTTATTAGATCTATCTGTGGGCCTGAGTTAAAAATAGGTTGCCATAAAGGCTACCTTTCTTAAAGGAGGGCTGACCAGGTAGAAAACCAAACGCGGTTAGGTTTTTAATGACTAGTGTACTCATTAAAAACCTAGTGTAGAAAAGTTTAACCAGTCAATGGACATATGTTCTGGTCAGCAGTTTTGTCACACTATACCTGCCTGAGAAATGGCCAGTGAATTCAGGCGAATGGAGCAGGTTTGAAGCAGCATCTTCAGATGTAAACCATAGACTTCACAATGCCATCTCTGATCACGGGTTGGTTTGAAGTTGCTTCTCCTGGAAAATCTTCTGCTTCTTTAGGCACTTGATTATGCCTACATTGATTTTTGCCTCGGTTTTGGTTTATAAAGCTCTTAACACAAATATATCGATATCTCGTACATGAGGTTCCCAACCAGTCATTGAAATACCAGATAAGTATTATTTGAACTTTATGAATAATTTAAATGAAGCTAGAGAGGTTGTTATTAGTCTAGGCTCACACAGATAGAAAATGAGTAAGATAAATCTTTCCATGCTGAGACAAGTAATCGCTCTACCCAGCCTCACCATTTTCCCAGGATCTCTGCATTCTTTTCTAAAGATGGTAACTTCATAAAGATGTGGTCATGACCTCTGTCTCTCAAAACACACACACATACACACACAAAGAAAATCACATCTGGATTTTCTAGAGGAGCAAACTTTATCTTACAACAGCTTTAGTCTCTTTGGAGAGTTGGAAATGTCTGTGTTCCACAACTACATTAGTTTTCCGTTGTGTCATGTCTCATTGAATTATCTGGTTCCAGAAAAGTGGTGACCTTTTGAAATTGGTTTCTTGAGTAAGATGGTCTAATTTGAGGCAGCTAATATTTAGCACCAGCTTTCCCGGCAGCCATTACAAGACGATGCATGAGTTCCTCTGTGAATCAGATAACTCCCTTGAGTTACCTGATCGCTTCATCAGATAACTACTAGAGTCTTTGTTCTTCCTGTTGCCAAATTGGGACCAAAAATGACTTACTGGAACTAGACTTGTGAATATTCTACATTTTGCTTAAGTTCATTGACAATGTATCTGGATAAATGCTGGGACTCTTCACTGACTATGTCACTGTAGTATTTTCAGATCAAGTGGTTTTCGAAAATTCATTTCAGGTGTAGAGACACAGGTATCTGTGATCTAACCAAAAGATTATGTATGATCTCTATCCTTCTTTGTTCTCGGTCAGTTTGACTACAGTGCTCTACAAGGTGGTCTTAGGCATTTATCTTCATTCTATTGCTCAGATTAGGTGGTTCTTTCATACATGTTTTCTTTTGCTCATTCCTACTCTTATACACTTATGAAATGTATCTTTTAAATATCAGTTTAATATATCAATGTCAGAGTCATTTGTTTTTGCCAAATGAAAGTCATTAATTCAGTGGAGAACTTTTATTTAGGATGATTCTTTGATCTATATTAACTGCCTTTTGGGAGTGGGATATTTTATGCATTCTGTGCATAACATTGGTACATTTTAAAATCAATTTCTGATTATACAAGTACTCTTGTTAATTGTAGGAAATTTAATATATACATAAAAGTACAAAGAGGAAAATCACATATCACCCCACTGCTCAGAATAAACCATTGCTAAATTAAATTTGGAGGAATTGTCAATTTGTGTTCGATTTTTTGATGTCATACTGTACTTTCAGTTTGCATCTTTAAACTCCAAAAGGCCAATGACACTGTCAGTTTCTTATCTGTAGTTATTACCGTCTTAAAACTTCACAAAGGATGATATTTATATTGCTTTTCATTGCTGTACAACAATTGCCCCAAACTGGCTAATTTCAAATAATTTATCTAACAGTTTCTGTGATCAGAAATCTGGCCAAAGCCTAGTTGGGTCCTTCAGTCACTTCAGAATCTCTTATGAGGCTGCAATGAAGGTGCCAGCTCCGGCCTCAGTCATCCGGGTCTCAGTTAATTTGGGGCAGGACTCACTTTTAAGTTTACTCATTGGTTGATAGGTTGTCCAGGTTCCACTCCTCGTGGGCTGTTGGACTAAGGGCCTTAGTTCCTTGCTAGCTGTTGGCTGGAGGCCATTCAGTTCCTTGGCACAGGGCCCCTGCAACATGGCAGCTTGCTTCACCAAGTGCCCAAGCCAAGAAGACAATAGAGTCTATCAGGACTGTAAGTCATGGTCTTCATAATCTAAGCACAGAAGAGACATCCTGTCACCTTTGTCATATTCTATTAGCTGCAAATCACTAGGTCCAGGCTATGCTTAAGGGCAGGGGATCTACAAGGGCACAACTGCCAGTGGTCAGGGACCACTGAGGGCTATATCTTTGAAGCTGTCTACTGCAAGACTAAATCAGTATTTGCAGTACAGATGGGCAACAGTGACTCCCTAGCAGGATGATGCAGAGAGAGGCGCAGGGCAGTTAGTGAGCATCCTTCAGACACTGTGAGGGGACTGATGGGGTGAAGACTCTGGGTTGGGGAATCACTAGAACCCACCTCACTGCATCCTGGTTAGATGCTTGTGCCCCATTCTCCTTAACTCCCTTTCCCTTTTTTTATAAAGATTCTATTTATTTATTTACCTTTAGAGGGGAAGGGGAGAGGGAGAGAAACATCTATGTATGGTTGCCTTTTGTGCGTCCCCTGCTGGGAGTTGGCCTGCAGGGAACCGGCTTGCAACCCAGGCATGTGTCCTGACTGGGAATCCAACCGCGATCCTCTGGTTCGCAGGCCTGTGCTCAATCCACTTCCCTTTCCTTTTTAACCGGAGATTTTAGTTGTTATACGAAGACATTCAGTTCTCTCCACTGGAAAACACCTAGCTCTCACAACTAGGAATATGTGCTTGCTGTCACTGGCACCTACATGCTCCTTTGCTGCCTCGGAGCTTACAGGAGTTAATTAGCTCTTCAGCATTCACACCACTTCAAATTTCCTTCATGGGATCCTGTATTTGGAGCACATGCATTTTATTGGGTTGGCCAAAAATTTGTTTAGTTTTTTTCCTATACAGTGGCTCCAATAGTGCTTAGTTGTCTTTAGCTTCATTTGAAACAATTTTGTTAGATTGTATTGTGACAGCTGTCATACCAGCATGCATTTAAAAAAGTTTATTAAAATTGGTGAATTCGTATGCATCCATTTTAATATTGAAGTGGGAAGAAAATATAAAACATTTTCATCGTATTATGCTTTATTATTTCAAGAAAGGTTAAAATAAAATGCAACTGAAATACAATAAAAGATTTGTGCAGTGTGTGGAGAAGGTGCTGTGATTTACCAAATGTATCAAAAGTGGTTTGCAAAATTTCTTATTGATATTTCAGCCAAATAATTCTTTGCTGCTGGGACTGTCTTATGCATTAGAAGATGTTTAGCAGCACCCCGGGCCTCTACCCTCTGGAAGCCAATAGCAGAATGTAGTCAACACCCTCAAAATATCCAAATCAATAAAGTTATTGGTGAAAATGAAAAATGGGTATATATGGAAAAAAACTAAACAGACTTTTTGGCCAACCCAGTAAAAGACCCATACTTTCTTGTGAAGCAGGAGAAATGACTTTGGCAACAGATAAAACACAAACCTATGAGCCTTCCCTCTTTGTTTGCATGTCCTGCTGTGGCTTTTTACATTTGGTTCGTGCCCAGTGAGGTCACTTTCAAATTCAGAGGAACTGCTTCATTGTGTTCTCTAGAAAACGGAAGTGAACAAAAGAACCTCATGAACAAGCGCTGTTCTGTGGACTTTGAACTGAGGTTTATCCAAGGGATATGATGTAGAAGGAAGCACCGCCACGTGGAGGGTTTTTGCAGCAGCCATGAGCCAGCTCGCCTGTGAGTTGTTGTTAAGCAAACTGTGTACAACGGAGAGGGTGCTTTTCATTACTATGCACATACATTGACTTTCCGGGGACAAAACTGTTTTATACTTTTCATCACTTCTAGAGAAAAGCCAGAAGAACACTGGAGACATTTGGGAGGGCTTGGCACTCCCCGGCCCACACATCACAGCAGGCAGATAGTGAAAAGATGAAGGAAATTGCGTCTCTGTGCTAGGCACCATGTTTGCTTACTTCTCACTAAACCCTTAGAGATAACAGTTATCCTGAAATTTGGAGAGACTGAGGCTCTGAGAATTGCATGTCCAGAGTCACTCCGTTAATAAATAGGAATCCATGTTTACCAGCCCAGTCTGTCTGAACCCAAAACCCTTGATCTTTCTACTGTACCACGCTACTTGTATGAGCATGTTATATTTTTAGATTTACTTCTTACGTCCTGGCCTACCTACGTCTTACCAGTTTTTCACTTTATTTGTTCCTAATTTGAGTGCTTTCGTAACTTAAAAAAACTAAAAATATATTTTCTCCATCATGCGTCTCCCACCAACAAAAAAGTTGAAATAAAGCACTATTTTAAAAAAGTTGCCAATTTCATGCAAACATGACTCACCCAAGAGATAAATGTGGGGAAAGATTAGAAAGGGAAAGGTGGAAGGACTTAAAAGGCCAACTGGGAAGCCACGAGAAATGCGGGGCTTTGACACCGTGATGTATATTCAAAACACACAGTGGATTTGTGCTTGGCTGTGGAGGGAAGTCCTTGACTTCAGAGAATGATGTGTAAACACTGCTTAGGGTCAGGCTGAATTATGGCTACAACTGGGTAGAGAGTCCGTCTTCTGTGCCAAGAATCCGTGATCTTGGCTTCGTTGCCTCTTATCTCTTTGCTCTGTGGTGCTTAGGTCTTTTCAGATCAAGGATGGCTTTTGGAATGAAGTGCTTTTTCTTCATCCCTGCCAGATAGAAAGTTGTTCCAAACCTAGATATATGAGTATAAATGTTAGAACTACGTTACGTGATTGCACCTACCGACATGTCGGCAGAACAATATTAGGGAAGAACAACACCTGATTCTAGTACACATTCTAAAACACATTTGAGAATGCAAAATAAAGCTTATCTACTGAGCTCAGAATGCGGCCAAGATCCGCTATCATCTTTGTCAATTCCCTTCCCTCCGGGGCCCGCCTCCTTGTGAGGCGGATGCACTGGAGCGACTACCCAGCTGGTCGCCCACGTTGTCTGCTAATTGGCCTGAGTGACGGTTACCAAGCGCTTACTGGTAAGAAAAACCCCTGATATAACACTTCACAGAGGGGGTCTGCTTCAGTTTTTACACCTAAGATCCCTCAGCCATCCTTCCTCAGAGCATGAGTTTCTAAATTGAGAAGTGCTTTAAAAACAAATTGCTCCCAGAGGAAGATTTAGACGAATACAAAAACAATCTAGAAACGCTAGACTGGCAACTTACAGGTAAAAGCTACAACGTAACAAGATTTAAAGTTTGGAATGACGAACGCAAAGGCAGGATATGAGAAATGTACCCCCCGCATTCATAAGCAAGGGTACAGCGAGTGGTTGTAGTTGACAGCTCAGCAGAAGTGAGCTGCGACGTGTTCAGTGACCTTGAGCTGCATGAATGCACATACAGGGTGGGCAAAGTAGGGTTGCGGCTGTTTGTGCAGAAAACAATACACTAAATAACAATCCAGGAATACACTCTTGTGTCTCGTGTACCCTCACCCATATACCAAACTTCACCTCCACCCTGTATACGGCCCAGAACAAGCGAGGTGGAGAAAGTCGTGCTCCACTGTGGCATCTCATTATAAGGTGGGGGGCAGCTGGTCAGCGTCTACAGGTGAGGGGCCAGGATGTAGCTCAGACTGCACTGGAAGTGGACATTGTAATGGGGAAGAGTCAGATTTTACATTATTTGCTCATGTAAATGCCTGCATGCTAATTATTCCAAAGAAATCTACTATTGCAAGAGAATCTGCATAGTTTGTGTACTGCACTGCTTATTTTCATCATAACAGATCAGTGAAATTATAGTAAAGAGGTTACTTATTACAACTCTGATTTGGAAAAATCCACTAATCCCTGCCTTTGGAGTTGGTCTGTTATGAGGGTCTCCCTGCCTCCATCTCAGTGGGGTCTTCCCAGCAGCCGAGACAGCGAGGGCTCAGGGGTGTTGAGTTTCTTGCCCACAGCCACCAGCTTGTACCGGGTAGAGATTCAAATTCCAAAGGAATGCTCCCAAACCCAGCCCTGACTAGCTCGCCCAGGCCTGGGGTGAGCTAGAAGGAGCTAGAAAGTGATTAGGTTAGAAGAAGGGGAGGAGGAAAGGGGAGGAGCAAGTCACTGGCAAGGCCAAAAGAAAGAGAGTCCCACCCTGTCAGGGTCCTGTGGGGCACTCTGCTCCCTGTGGAGGTGTGAACCCAGTCACATTCAATTCCTAGGAATGGAGCGTAGGGGTGCCCAGAACTTCATGGTAGCTCTGAATTCAAAGTTACCCACAGAAAGATTTGTGCCCATGAGATCCTGAGTGAAGTCCTGCTCCACCTTTGCCCGACCATCTGTGAGAAGGTGGGAGAAGAAGCTCCATCCCTGTTAGAGGAAAGCTGAGAGCTGAGTCCTGCTCTGAGGACATTCTGGGCTAAGGGGTAGCGATCTGCAGGAAGCAGCAGATGAGTGGGGTATAGAGAACCACCTTTTGGGAGTAAAGTCCCTACATGAAAAAGGAACATTGTCAAGGTCTAAATCCCACTTTGACATGTTATGGGAAAAAAAGAACAAAGGGAAGAAAGATCACTTAAACTTGTAAGTGGGCTAACAAAAATTTTCCAACAACTACCATTTATTCTCTATAACAAACTAACAGAGTCTCAAGGTTACCATAACTGTACCTGAGGAATGTACAGGAATATCTTTACAGGAATTATTACAGAAACATTTTTTGGATTTTTGAGATAACAGACTTAGGATGATGACTATATACAGAACTTATATAGTGCAATCAGCAGGTAAATATCCTGTAACCACTTCTCTGATCTCCCTTCTTATTCCCCAAGAAAGGAGTAACAAGGATCTTAGTATTTTATGCTTGTAAAAAGACTTTTCTAAATGTCCAATATTATTCAGAATTGTGGCTGATTAGAACTACCATTTTAACTAGGCTAAACAATGTTATTTGGGACTTATAAGAATAATAATGATAATGATTTACCCAAAAGGTCAAAATACCTCATTTCAGAGATGACAAAACAGAGGGGTCACAGAAACTGGCCAAGGTCACAAAGTAACAGAACTACACCAGGTCTGTCTGACTTTAACATTTCCGTAGCTTCTTTAAAAATCTGAAGGACCACCAATGGGTAGGAAACTTTTTTTAAATTTCTCCATGAGGAAGACCTTTTTAGTCATTATAGCTGTCCTAAGGTGACTGTCTTGGAAGTAGAGTTACCAGATAAAATATAGGACACCAGCTAAATGCGAAGTTCAGACAACAATGCAAAGTTTTTTCAGTATAAGCAAGTCCAAAACATTGCATAGGACCTTCTTATATTATTATTCATTGTTTGTTTGAAATTACCCTGTACTCTTTTTTGCTTTCCCAAATGCCATTTGGGAAAGATTTGCTTCCGGGTGCTGGAGATTGTGTAGAGATCAGGAGATGCAGAGCTGGGGTTGCAGGACGAGTAGGAGCATGATTCCATCGTCTCCCTGGGTGTCTCCGTCGAGAGCAGCTGGGCTCCGTGTGGGAGGGGCGCCGAACGACTGCAGTCCATGGCTCTGCGGAACAGTGGCCTTTTATGGTCTGTCCATTTCAGTGCCTCTTCTTCCTTTGGCAGGATCATCTCAGTGCTCTGCAGCGCCTGCTGGGGAACGGTGGAGAGTACAAAGGAAAACAACATTTTGTGCCTTATCAATATTTTTAAAACTGTTGGTGGTAGGAATCCTGAGAAACATGTCTATAGGTAGGGTTGTGTTTCTACCAGGAGTTCTGGAATTTTCACCAAGATGCAACATGTCCAGTATATTTTCCATTTTGTTCCCAAAAGAATGAGGCATTGGAAATATCTTCTTAGAGATGGGGATCAGGATAAATAACTTCTGGCAGACCATCTAAATCACGTAAGAAGATAAGTTAAAAGTTGGCCCTGTTTTGAGGTTGATGAAACCATTTATCAGGAAACATTTCTTAATGTTTCTGAATAAAACACTTTAGAAAAATTGTTCTTTAATGGATGTCATATAGGCCATAGTATCACTGACTGTCACATGAAATCCTTGAAGTGGCTTCATGTTGCTAATTGACATACAATGGAAGTTCAGCGGAGGCCCCCTTTCAAATTTGGTTCTCCTGTGCTGGGTGACGTGTTTACTGGAGACTGTTGTTAAGGCTGAAAACAGTGCCTGTCTGGCAGCCAGAACAGAACACGGGCTGCCCAAGGCATGAAAAGTCAGTTGTGCATGTGCTCAGTGGTTTCTATAGATATATTTTTAGGTTCAATTATGAGAAATACTTGAAAGTGGCCTTAGAGAGGCAGGGACCAGAGCCATGATGCCTTTAGGGGAACCATTATATAAGAAAAACACCCAGTCTGATGAAATGTTTTCTTTAACTGGTGCACACCTGCCTTCCATCAAAATAAGATTCTATTAGTGTACCCTACCAAGCTGAAAGTGAAAAAGCCTGATGATATGAACATTTCTCAACATATAACTTTAGAGTGCTTTTCTAACCAAGACACAAAATAGGGACCATGAAGGAGAGATGGCTAAATATCTACCCATCAAAAAAAATACTACGAAGTCCAAAGACAAACTGGGAACATATTATAATAGTGAAGAACAAAAGTTTCCTAATGCACAAGAGAATACAATTCATGTTAGTATGTTCATGGCTAACCTGCCTCAAATTTAAGAGTTATGAGATCACACTCTCCCCTAGTAGTTTGGCAACTATAGAAAAGTCTGATTGTGCCCAGTGTTGGCGAGAACATTAGGAGAGGCCCTCAGGCGCTCTGTTGCCAGGAGTAAAAACCGAAGTGGGCTCTATAGGAGACGGTTTGGCTGCAGCTGTCAGAGCTTTAAGTGTACAGACCCTTTGATGTAGTAATACTAGTTCTGAAATGTATCCAACAAGCACGTGTGATACCCTAGAAACAGCTTTCCAGGAAAAATAATAGTCTCCTCACCCGATGTGTGTTGCTTTGCCAGCCAAAGACCCAAGGAGGGAATTAGCACTGCCTGGAGGAAGAAGGAGAAAGAACTGCAGAGAACTTACCCTTGGTTTAAACTTTCCGGGATGCTGGTCGAGCTGAGCTGGAGTTCAAAGTGACTGTACAGTTTTTAAAGTGAATTGCCATAGAGAGCTGTTCCATCAGGTTCTTAGTTGGAGATACTATTACTTGGGGGCACTGTATTTCCCTATGGGGAGGGAGAACCCCTACGTACACTTACTCCTCTTGAAAAGAGTGGCATTTGAGACACTCCAGGATTCTTCCACTTTGAATCTAGCCAATATTTGAATCTTTTTTTTTCTCTTTCCCCTTTGATCTCTATGTTCCCTGAACCTTCAGTGTGACATGGCCTTCACTCCCTGCTGAGACCATGGTTTCCTTCAAATGTGACATGCAGTTCTCTGAGCACATTTCCAGCCCCACAGTCCTCTGTATTCTTCCATCCCCAGCAAATGCTGGGCTTTGTGTGGGCCCAGGCAGGATAGCATGCCACCGTCTCCTGCTCTGGAATTCTGAGGCCTTTGCAGCCTGTCTCCTTCAGCGTCACACTTGTCTCAGCCTGAGACAATTGGACATGGCAGATACTTCAGATGAAGCCACTGTTGATGTTTCCATTAAACTTTAGGCCCTAAGAGACCCAGGAAGGGTCAGCCTTTGCTTCACTGCCTCTTCTCTGTCCTCAGCTTTGCCTGTACTTAGCTTTTGGGGGGGGGAACATCTTAATTTTATTTTCGTTTACTTTTTAATAGATTTTATTTGTTTATTTTTAGAGAGACAGGAAGGGAGAGAGCAAGAGAAACATCAATGTGTGGTTGCCTCTCATGCATACCCTACTGGGGACAGGGCCTGCAACTCAGGCATGTGCCCTGACTGGGAATCGAACCAGCAACCCTTTGGTTCACATGTTCAATTCACTGAGCTACACCAGACAGGGCTTAATTTTATTTTAATAGGCAATACATTTATATGATTCAAAAGTCAAAGCTATAAAATAGGTGTACACAGAAGTCTCAATCCCACTCCCCTCCATCCCATTTCATTAGTTTCCTGTTTATTCTTCCAGTGGTTCTTGGCGCAAATAATTGTGTGTTTGTGTGTGCATACATACAAATGCAAATGTCTTTAATATCTCTCTAGCCTGTCAGGAACAGAGTAGAAGAAAATATCTTTTTCTACCCGACCCTAGAACCTCATCTACAGGCAGGAATATACATGAGCCAATATTAAGTTTAAGGCTTGTTAGAAAAGCTTTGGAGCCTGATTTCTGTGATTCTAGAATTCTACTAAAAGTTACCTATTTCTAAATATTTTCAGCTGACATAGCTGCTCTGTTAAAGATGCACAGACAGTTGAAAAGGCAAGAACCTTCTCAATCTAGCAGACAGGTGGGTAGTAATAATACAAGAGGAAGATTGGCAATCTGCATGCTTTGAAACTCAGTCAGTCCACCTCTTCGGAAACTTCGGAATGTTTTGCTCTCAGGTGTTCCACCTCTAGATTCCTTTCTACTGACTCTCTTTGAGCAGCACCGTTCTCAGTTGACTCGTGGCCTGTTTCAGAGACTGCTAGTTGTTCTCCAGTTTTCCCTTTTTCCTCTTTACAACAGAACCTTAGTATTGAGCTGAATACTTGGCCTCCCAGCTAGAGATGATATTTTCTGAACTCTCTTGCCGCTGTTTGTGGCCATGTGACCAAGGTATGGTTTGATAGGGAAGTACTATACCCAACTTTGTCTTTACAGGTGGGGGTGTACTTCTTTCTCCATCCTCCTGTCTCAAACATGGGTATGGGAGGGAGCTATTTTGGACCATGTAACTGTGAGGATGGCTAAAGCCACAGATAAAAGGAACGTGGGTGCCCAGCAATGCGGTGTTGCTCTATTAAGTCTCGACTATTTCTGTTCAGATTATTGTCTGGGATAGAAAAATATCTGTAGGGAAAAAAACACAACAAGATCATTTATCTTGTTTAAGCCATTTTATTGCAAGTGATTAAATCTCTATATGGGATAGTTGAATCATTTGCTGTTATTTGCCTGTGTGACTTTGGCCACCCTTGGTCCCAAATAAATATTACTTTATAAGTACAGATACTCATCATTGTTCCACTGACCCAAACTTTTAGATTCCATTTCTGCATTCCGCTAAGAAGGAATCTGATTGGCTAAGCTCGAGTCAGCTCTCTGACCTGGTCCAATCATCTGTGGCTGGGGTATTGGGTGGAGTGGAAGAGGAGGAGATCATGTCAGAGTAGAGAGTAGTCCTATCCAAAGTCTGTCAATACCAAAGTTTCATTAATAATAGAATATGGGTGTTAAGGTGATTAATGACATGCCAGAAACCCTGTGATGTACTGCATATGTCCAGAATACAAGCTTTTGGTGATTAAAAGAGAAAGCTTCTGAGCTATGTTGGAGATCAGGAAAGATTCAGTCCAAACTTCCAGAATCCTCTACTTGTGTAGGACAGTATAATGATCACTGAAAATAATAATCCTGCACAAATAAACAAATCACCACAACACTCTCTACTTAGGTTTTTCTATTGAATTGACAAAGCCTAAAAAGTATACCTATAGATATTTTTAGCTCAAAATAGGCTAAAAATTTGTCTGGCTAACCAGAAAACTAATATATTCAGGTACTTTATACCCCGGGAAATTTAGGTTACTCAGGATTTTGCTGTCTGTGAAGTTTTTTAGCTGTGACGTTTTCAAAATGGTTTTCTGTGATAATGTAATTAAACTGGGTACAGTGGGTACATTTGGCTCCCGTAATTTCATACTTAAGTACAAGTGTCATACTTCACCTGTGGGACACACTTCGTCAGTGTGAGATTACTGAGAGAGTCTCTCTGTCTCTAGCAGTGAAACCATTTCACTTCCCCCGAGCCTCTAAGAGTAGCGTTCCAAACATGTGTTCTGCTGACCATTGGACCCATAAATGCTCCAGGAAAAGAGGAGTCCCACCGTGAAATAAATTTGGCAAGTTGTAGTCCCTCTCAGACGCTCATCATGTTGTACGTAACTAAGGCTCTGAGACATCCTGCTGAAATGAACTGTAGGACATCTGTTGGGCGTTGTTAAATCCTGTGTTTCTCCAAGGTTTCACACTGCAGAAAAGGCTGCATGTGTGGATGTATTGGGCGGGTCAGATGCAATAATGAGGCCTTGGATAGAATGATAAGAAACAGAGGTGAAAGTAGTGAAATCAGAGGTCATGGTGCTCAAGAAAGACAAAATTTGCATGCTTTTAACCTGTGAAGGGCCATAGACATGTTTAAATACAGATACATTTTGTTTCATTGCATTACATTTTATTGTGCTTCACAGATACTGCATTTTTTTTTTTTTTTTTACAATAGAGGGTAACACTCTCCATCAGCAAAAATGCTACAAGTTGCTGAAGGTTCAGGTGATGTTTAGCATTTTTTAGCAATAAAGTATTTTTTAAATTAGGACTCACGTTACCTTTTTAGACATAATGCTGTGGCACACTTAATGGACTACAGTACAGGGTTAAGTGATTTTTATATACACTGGGAAACCAAAAAATGTGTGTGAGTTGCTTAATTGTGACTTTCGCTTTGCTGCAGTGGTCTGGAACTGAACCCATAATATCTCCCAGGTATTCCTGCAGAGCAGAAGGTGTGAAGAGACATGTGCATTAATCATTACCACTAGAGCTATGCCCATGCCTAAAACACGGCCTCTTGTAGACTTTATCATTTACAAGGCAGTTATATATGTAAATAAACTTTTACTTTCTCCTTATGTTAACCTCATGATTCAGTGTTACTCTGTTTTGAAAATGAGAATGCTGAGTGTTAGAGTGACCAGGCCTGAAACGTGAGGACACACTGCAAGGAGAAGATGACAAACGCCCACATAGTTTTAAAAGGCTATCTTCAAATAAGTTTGGAGAGGAACAATACACAATAGGCCATTAATTGACCATGCTGAATGATGTTTGTAGGAAAACTCACTTTTACATTTCGCCCGACATTTGTCAAACCTATTTGCCTGTAAGCCCTTTGTTTAAAGTTATTTTTCCACATTAATTTCCTATTAACTTTCTGTGGAATACACTTTGAGAATGGCTGCTTGTTCTCATGAGCATTGGTTTCTTACTGGCCAAAAACAAGCGTCGCTGTGGCCGCAGCCCTCGCATAAATCACGGCTGGTTAGTCCAGCTGCATTACACAGAACCGTCTGAGAAGTCCTGGAACTGGATTGAAGTTTACCTTCGTGGTTTACATAAAGAACACCCTTGCTAAGTAATTAGCACCAAATAGATTGCCTTCCCCACTGCAATTTGCCCTAATTATTTGGGAGTGACTTAGCTCATAAAGGTTTTTCTGTTGTAGGTCCTTTCCAAGAATTGAGCCAGGTCGATGCCTGCCATGGGTTGCTTCTCATACTTGGAATCATATATACCTTCTGAAAAATAAATGGGAAGCATGGGCCAAACTGTAAAAATAAATATTCCAGATGAAAACAAATTGATAACCATACCCAGATGTTAATTCAGTGAATGCATCTCATGTAATGCCATTATAATGGCAAATTCCAAGTTTTGAGTGGCTAAAGTGGGGGATTTTTAAAGTCTTCCTGTCTCCAGTTAAAAGCCACATGTCCTCCATCGGGGAGGCCCTGCTTCTTCAGTTGCTGTATTTAAACCGACCAGTCTCCAAGCAGTCTATGAAAAGTAATTTTAAATATGTTGAAGAATAATTCCAGGAAAGGTACCTCACAGCATGCTGTAAAAAGCAAAGACCAAAAGACTTCAAAGCCAAAACTTTACCCTGAAAGCAATGTGGGCGAGGGGGTGGGGAGGAAGGGGTTAATGTCAGTTAATTTTTTCTTGATTTAAAAAAATTAAACATTTCTCTAATTCATGTTCATTGTACATGACTGAACAGTAGAGCAGTCACTTGAATGTTTTTACACATCCGATTCTTGAATTTTTCCCAGCTTTATTGAGATACAATCGCCATATAACATTGTGTGAGTTAAAGTGTATGATGTGAAGATGTGTTATGCATGTATATTGTCAAACCTTTCCCACAGTAAGTTAATTAATGCACCCACCACCTCGTGTAATTAGCATTTTGTTGTGCTGGTGAGAATGTTAATGCTCTGCCACCACAGCAACTTTCAAGTCCACGGTCCAGTATGTTAGCTCAGTCCCTGTGCTCCACCAGAAGGTCCCAGGACTTCCTCATCTTATAACCGGAAATTGATGTCCCTTGACCAACACCTCTACCTCCCCACAACCCCTTGGCCCCGACAACCCCACTTTGCTCTTTGTTTCTACAAGTTCGGTGTTTTGGGATTCCACATATAAGGGATGTTACATGGTGTTTGTCTTTCTGTGTATGAGTCATTTTACTTAGCATCATGCCCTCAGGGTTCATCCATTTTATCTATCACAAATGGCAGGATTTCCTTCTTGCTCATGGCCAATAATATGCAATTGCGTATGGATATATACATGTACATCTGCTGATAGATATCCATTGTGAATAACCCCACGATAAACAGAGTGCAGATTTATCTTCAAGATAGTGATTTTATTTCCTTTGGGTATACAGCAGTCCCCCTTTAATTGTTGGAGATATTTCCAAGCCTCCAGCAGATGTCTAAAACCCCAGACTATACCAGACCATATGTACTGTTTTTTTTCTTACCTGTACACACCTTTCCACTTAGGTAAAGGGAAGCACTTTACAGCTCCTCTTTGGCGTATTGCCAGCATAACTACTCTTAGGGCTGCTAGGTGACTAACTGACCAGATGAATGTACCGGGCAAAGGGGTGATTCACGTCCAGACTGGGATGTAGCAGGATGGTGTGAGATTTCGTCACTACTTGGAACAACATGCAATTACCACTTAGGAATTGTTTATTTCTGAAATTTTCTATTTAGTATTTTTAGACTTTGGTTGACCATGGGTAAACAAAACTGTGGAAAGTGAAATCACAGGTAAGGAACAACTACTGTATACCTAGGGTGGGATTGCTGAGTCATGTGGCAGTTCTGTGTTTAAATTTTTGAGGATCTTCTACACTGTTTTGATAGCAACCAGTCTAACAGGTATGAGGTGATGTCTCATTGTGGCTTTGTTTTGTATTTCCCTGATGATTTGTGACGTTGAGCATCTTTTCACGTACATGTTGGCCATATGTATGTCTTCTTTGGGAAAATGTCTACTCAAGTTCTCTGCCCATTTTAAAATTTAATTTAATTCACAATCAGCTTTTTTTTAGTATTGAGTTGTTTGAGTTTCTTATATATTTTGGATATTAACCCCTTATCAGATATGTGGTTGATAAAGGTTTTGTCCCATTCTGCAGGTTGCCTTTTCTCTTGTGGGTTATTTCCTTTTCTGTACAGAAGCTTTTTATTTTTATGTATACCCACTTGATGATTTTTATTTACATTGCTGTGCTCTTGGTATTATATCAGAAAAACCATCTTCAACACCAATATCAAAGAATATTTTTCCCATTTTTTTCTTCTAGAGATTTTATGCTTTAAGTTCGTACAGTTAATGTTCATGAGTGGTATAAGATGGGAATCCAATTTCACTCTTTTGCATGTGAATAATCAGTTTTCCCAGCACCAATTATTGATGAGATTGGCCTTTCCCCACTGTATTTTTTTGCTACTTTGCCAAGTATTAGTTGACTCTATATGCAATGGTGTATTTCTAGACTCTCAGGTCTGTTCTATTGGTCTACTTGTCTGTTTTTATGGCAGTAACCTACTGTTTTGATTACTATAGCTTTGTTTGAGATCAGGAAGTGTGGTGCCTCTGACTTTGTCCTTTCTTAGGCTTGCTTTGCCTATTTGGGGTCTTATGTAGTTCCATATGCTCTTTAGGGTTGTTTTTTCTATTTCTGTGGAAACCACTGTTGGAATTTTGATGGAGATTGCATTGAATGTGTAGATCACTTTTGGTAGTATGGATATTTTAACAGCATTAATGCTTCTGATCCATGAAAGGGGATATATTTTCATTTATTTGTGTCTTCTTTAATTTCTTTCATCAAAGTCTTATCGTTTTTGTCCTATAGTTCCTTGGTTTAATTTATTCTTAAGGTTTTTTGTTTGGTGCTATTGTAAATGGGCTTACTTTCTTTATTTTTTCTAAAAGTTCATTGTTAGCATATAGAAACACAAATTTTTCTGTATGTTGATTTTATATCCTGAAATATTAATGAATCTGTTTATTAATTCTAACAGGTCTTTTTGGTATAGTCCTGGTGATTTTCTACACATGAGATTGTGACATCAGCAAACAGATACAAGTTTACTTTTCCTTTCTGGTTTTGATTTGGGCATGTGGTAACTGAGGGCCAGGGCATCCCTGTGTCTGCAGGGATTTGGCGCTGGTGAGCACACTGCAGTGGAGGCTGGAGACTGGAGTTGGGCCAGCAGGGTGCACGTGCAAAGCTAGTGTGGCAAGTCGCAAGTAAGCACAGCAGTGCAGACCAGTGACAGGAGACAGGGCCAAAGCCAAGTCCAGGAGCAGCTGTAGGAGCCCTGACTGTGTACTCCTGTGGCTGCAACATCCCCACATGGGCATATGCATAGTCAGGAAGTCGGGCCAGGGCAATCTAGGTGCACAGCCGGAGGAGCCAACCTCAAGTTTGCACATAACAGTGAGGGGAACTCCAGGCTTACATTTTGCATTTTCCCTGCAGCACAGGCTTAGGCTGGCTGCTGGTGGGGATCCTGGGTTCTGGTGGGAGTGGAGCAGGTTAAAGAATAGGGTGGGACTCAGATTGCTGACAAAAACCTATGGTGTGAAACTCTGGTAAAGTACGTGGAGGATCTGTGGTGACTATGCTGGCCATTGCCTTATTCAGGAGCCCAACTGACAGGCAAAAGCTGTTGTTTGGGCTCCTCTGTAGAACTGGTCACTGGGAATCATGGTTACTTCTACTGCTTGGCTAATACTGGGTATGCCTGCTCTTCCTTGTCCCTAGGCGTCTGTATACATCTCAGTCTTGCTGGTCTTTAGATGGGTTGAAACTGAGTCCCTTGAAAGGCTGGGGAAGCCAGTTGCTCACCTCGCTCTCCTTTTCCTGGCAGGGGGTGAACTCTTTCTAGCTGGGGAGCTCCCTCTTGGCACTGAGTGGTGCGGGCCTGGGATGGGATGGTGCAGGTAAGTGGAAGCTGCCTTTCTTTGTTCTTCCTTTCATCAATGTACCGGTATTCTCACTCTGTTTGTTGTTCCATTGTGCTGCTGAAGTATCTTAAGTGGACCCTTGAGATCTCCCAGAGTTATTTTCATTTCTGGACTGATGTCTAATTGTTGATATTTTGTGGGGAGATGGTGGCTGAGGACTCTTATGTCATCATCTTGGTGACATTAATCCCTAAATATTTTAAAATAAAAATCCATGGATTCATCATTCTTCCTATTTTGTTTCTTTCTTTTCTTCTTCTTTTTTGGGTCTCCCATTCACAGTTGACAAGGATAGAATGTCCCTTATTTTGAAGCCCCTTAACTTCTGTGAGCCTCAATTTTCTTATATTCAAATGAAATGATTGGGCCAGAAATGTTTAAGATCCTTCATTCTATGATTTTAGTGCAATTTGTGCCCCGTGGTGAGTACTGAATAAATACTTGTTGGATAATTCTGGGTATTTAGTCACGTATTCTGAACTCTGACAAGCACAGTAGTTCTGCCACCTAGCAGACCAAGGTTAATATCATGGCTCCACGATTTATTAGTTCTGTAAACTTGAGCAAATTTCCCTCTCCAATATGGTATGTTTCTTGTGGCCATATCAATAATGTAGATTTAAAACATGCCCCCATCATTAGGTTAGTAGAGGAGAAGACGAGGCAGCCAGTACAATCAGGTCCCCAGGGCAATGCCTGATACAGAGCAAACATGTAATAAATAGTTGTGGCTATTATTATATTAAAACATACTTAAAAGAAATAATTATCACTATACTGACTGGTATGGCTCAGTTGGTTGTGCATAGTCCCTCAAAATGAAAGGTTGCGTTTTTGATTCCCAGTCAGGGCAAATGCCTGAGTTATGGGTTCAATCCTGACTGGAGCACTTGCAAGAGGCATCTGATTGATGTTTCTCTCCCTCTCTTTCTGACTACCTTCCCTCCCTCTCTAAAAATAAGTAAATAAAATCTTTATAAAACATAATTCCTTTTAAAAAGAGAAATAATTATCACTAACTGTAGCTCTATGAAAAAAATCCCTGAAAACCTTTGCTGGAGTCTTTATGGGCAACTTACCTGCCTCATATAATGTTCATTACATTGGGGAATGTGTTTATAGAACATTCTGATATCACCTTGTTAGTTCCTAGAAAATCACTCGCCTCCCTATGACTGATCCTGAATTAGTTTTCCACGGCCTACTTTCTCCATCTCCCTCCCAACCGTCTCTGCCCTACTATCTTCTGGCCAACTCCTGCACATCCCACTCTGGCCAGCTTTGCATTCTGTGTTTCTCTGGTCACGGCACTTCCACACTTTGCTGTTACTCTTTTCCTGAGCTCTCGCTGAACAAGAGCTGCTCGATCCTCATGCTTTTGACTATCTCATTCACCACTCTGAACCAAGCAGCCAAGCGTGGAGTAGGTGTACAGCAAGTATTTGTTGAGTAAACAAATAAATAATGTATCTGTTATCGAGAAAGTTTGGCCCCGGGTAAATGTTTCAAAATACAAAGGTAGCAGGATCTTGGCTCTTCCCACTATTGCATGGGTGTGGAGTATTTGAGATTATGGCATCGACTCGGAGATTAGTGGTCAGTTGTTCCATTTTCCAACTTTTCTGTACCCTCTACTGGGTGTGGCACAGCAGTATTTGCTCTGCTCAGTGCCCAGCCTGCCCATTTTGTCCTTCCACTGAAGAACCAGAGGGCAGACAAGCATTCCGGCCTCACAGGCTCACCTCCGAGGTGTAAAGTGATACCAGGGAAATTGGAAGTCATTAAGTAATCATGTAGGAGAAGCATGTTGATTTTGTACCATTTCTTAATAGATAAGAGGACTGAATGTGCTTTTTGGCAAAAGAAGCTGAGAGTAAACTGCAAGGTTAATTTATTTTAAAACACAGTCTTCCTTTACTTTGGTAAGGAAAAAGAAAGTTCACCAGTTTGTAGGTATGGCTCTGCTGGTTGTTAAAGTAAATGCTTTCTAAGAATGAACATCATCTTTGTTTGCTTAAAACTACCCGCAATTTCTTTTTACTCTCTATATCTAATACATGTCCATTCGTTGCAAATTACATTATGAATTCAGTTTACTTGAAAGCTAATTCCAAAAGAACACATTTTAGCTTGGATCATCTTTAATATGGTAAATAACCTAAAAACTATCTTACCTCTATTAATGTCTTATTTTTGGATGTTATTATCTGGATATGTAGTATATAAGTAGAGTTTATCAAAGCTAATACAATGATGAAGAAAGTGTTTGTGCAGTGGTAAAATTTAATTTAAGCTAGAGATTTGTGCAACAGTCTGAATGGCATTATGAATTTAGAAATAAGATTATGACCCTCGCCAAGGATCAGTGACCATCCCTTCACTCTTTGTTAAGTAGTTCCTCTGTGTTAGGCACTGCATTATACTCATGACATACAGTCCACTCACTCATTGATAAGTTCTTTCAAAAAGTACACATTGACTATACAGATGCCAGGCAAAATTCTAGATGCTGTGAACGAACAAGTCACATGCCTATCCTGTGTTGGAGGAAAATGAATGATATAGTCATGTAAGAAATGCGTGCTTGGACCAGGTCTTCAAGAGCAACACCAAGATAAATAGCTAAATTTCATCAAAAATTGCACAAGTATAAATCACAAGTATAAATCGATGGAATGATATTTTTAAAGTTCTGAAGGACAAAAAACTGTCAATGTAGAATTCTGTATCCTAAAAAGTCTTTCAAAAATTATGGCAAACTAAAGAAAGACATTTTCAGATAATTAAAAATTAAGCAATATTGTTACTGGCAAACCTTCAGTACAAGAAATCTAAATGAAGTTGTTTAGAGTAAGAAAATTGATCTCAAGAATCTGCAGCAAGAGAAGAAAGTCCCGAGAAAGGGTAACTGGGGGTAAATATGAAAAATATGTGCGACTGGAAGCAACAGCAACGGTCATGTCTTGTGCACTTGAAAACATCTGTGAAACAGTAGCACAATGGCAAGATGGGGATACATAGATGTAACAATTTTGCATGACTCAGGCAGTGGTAAAAGTGCTAATTTAAGGTACATTGTACTTAGTTGAGAATGAAGTGCATGTTATAATCTTTGGAGAAACCACTAACAGAATAATATTAAAATGCTTACCTAAAAGCTAACTGAAAGGATAAAACATAATACTGAAAAAATATTTGATTAATTAAACAGAAGCTTAGAAAACAAAAACAAAGGAACAAAAAACCCAGATGATTAAATAGAAATAAAAAGGAATATAGTAGACTTCTAGCCTAATATGTTAGCAATTGCATTAAATATTATTATGAGAGAGAACTATGATTGACAGACCAGGATTGCTAGACTGGATTTTAAAGATTATCCCAAATATTTCCTGTTTGAAATTTATATATTAGATATCAACACAGATTAATGAAAGTAAAAGGATGGTAAAAGATATACTATGCTAACTAAGCAAAAGGAAGCCGGCATGGCTCTGGCTATCCAAGTGCACTTTAAGACAAGATTTAGTGATGTAAAGAAAAAAACATTTCTTAACAATGCAAGGGTCAATTCAAAAGGAGACATGCCCCTAAGTGTGTATGTTTCTAACAGTCTATTCTTAAATATACAAAACATAAATATTTTGTTAGTGTGGTGTTTCACGCTGATTGATTCACAGTTGTTGAGCCATTCTTGCAGCCCTGGAATGAGCTCTGCTTGATCTTGGTGTTCTTGTAATGCGTTGCTGTGTTTGGTTTGCTGCTATTTTGTTGAGCACTCTGCATCAGTGTTCATCAGAGACACTGGCCTGTAATATTTTGTGTGTGTGTTGTCCTGCTTGGTTTTGGTATCAGTGTAGTGCTGGCCTCATAAAGTGAGTTAGGAAGAAGAATTTTCTCCTCATTAACTTTTTGGAAGAGTTTGAGAAGGGTAGGTATTAAATCTTTGAATGTTTGATAGAATTTACCAGTAAAGCTATTTGGACCTGGACTTTTGTATTTTGGGAGATTTTTGGTTGTCATTTTAATTTCCTTACTATGGATTTAATGTATTCAGATTTTCTAGTTCTTCATGATTCAGTCTAGAAGGTTGTCTGCTTCTAAGAATTTGTCCATTTTTTTTTAGGTTGCTCCATTTTGTAGCATACAGCCTTTCTATTAGTCTTATATATTCGGTATTTCTATGGTGTCTGTTGTAACTTTATTTCTAATTTTATTTGAGTCATCGTTTTTTTCTTCCTTAGTGAGTCTAGCTAAGGGTTTGCCAATTTCACTTATCTTTTCAAAGAACCAGCTCTTTGTTTTATTAATTTTTTCTATTGTCCTTTTGTTGTCTATTTCACTTATTTCCATTTTAATTAATACCTTCCTTCTACCTCGGACTTTGTTCATTCTTTTTTTTTAAATTGAAGATGGAAAATTCTCTTTTTTTAAAAGATTTTTTATTTATTTAACTTTCAGAGGGGAAGGGAAGGAGAGAAATATCAATGTGTGGTTGCCTCTCGTGAGTCCCCTGCTGGGAACTGGCCTGCAACCCAGGCATATGCCCTGGCTGGGAATCCAACTGTGAACGTATGGTTCGCAGGCCCGCGCTCAATCCACTGAGCTACACCAGCCAGGGCTTGTTCGTTCTTATTTTTTCTAGTTCCTTAAACAATGTTAGATTGTTTGAGGGTTTTGGGGGTTTTTTTTTGAGTTAGGCCTGGATTGCTATAAACTTCCTTCTTAGTACCACCCTTACTGCATTGCCCAAATTTTGGTATGTTGTACTTTCATTTTAATTTGTCCCTGTGTATTTTTTTATTTCTTTTTAAAATTTCTCCTTTGACACAATAGTTGCTTAGTATTGTGTAAAAGAATTATACAAATCCACAATTATAGGTGTAGATTTAAAAACACTGGTAGGAAGGGAAAAAGGCAGCATTCTGGAACCATAGGATACATATTCTTTTGAAACATATGGTGGAACAGTCACCAAAATAGAACATATGCTGGAGCAAAAAAAAGTTTCAACCAATTCAAAGGATTGAGATAATTCATTGCGTATTCTCTGACCTGAGTAGAATTAAACAAGAAGCAAAAACAGAAAGATAACTTGGAACCTCCAACTGTTCAGAAATGAGGAACACATTTCTAGCCAACTCATGAGCTAAAGAAAAAAATCCCAATAAAAGTTAGAAAATATTTTGAAGGGAATGACAGTGAAAATATGACACATCAAAATGTGTCAAATGAAGATGAAACAGTGCTTAGAGGGAGATTTATAGCTTCAAATACATTATAAAAGGAGTATGAACATTAACAATCCAAGCTTCCATCTCAAAAACTGTTGATAAAGAATAACAAATTAAACCCAAAGAAAGTAAAAGTAATAATATCATAAAGCCAAAAGTAGAATCAGTAAAGTATAAAGAAGTTGTAAACACAGAAAATCAGTAAAATTCGAAGTTGGTTCTCTGAAAAGATTAGTAGAATTGGTAGAACTCTGATTCAAACTGAGCAAGGGGAAAAAAGAAAAAGAGCAATTTTCCAAAACTGCCTAACGAGAAATAGCCAATCTGAATAATCCTAAATATGTTAATGTAGTTGAATCTGTAATTTAAAATATTCCCACAAAGAAAACTCCAGGCCTACATGGCTTTGCTGAGAATTCTTCAAAATATTTAAGAAGAAATACTGCCAATCTAAAACATAATTTTTTAAAATACGAGGTAAGGGGGAATATTTCCCAGCTTTGTGAGTGAGACCAAAGCTGACACAGGAATAAAAGAAAGGGAAATTATAGTCCAATATAGCTCAGAAACAGAGAAAATATCCTGAGGAGAATATTAGAAATGAGACCTATGATAATGCATCTTGACCAAGTGGTGTTCATTCTAAGACAGATAAGCTATTTTACTATCCAAAAAACATGAATCAGTATAGTCAATTAGTAGACATTTGTCCCTGTCCAAAACATTCTCTGAGCCTGGACTGGAGTGACTCATTTGGCTGGGCATCGCCCTGCAAAGCTAATGGCCTCTGGTTTGATTCCCTGTCAGCGCATATATCTGGGTTGTGGGTTTAATTCCTGGTTGGGGCATGTGGGAGAGGCGACGAATGGATGTTTCTCTCTCACATCAGCGTTTCTCTCCCTCTCTTCCTCCCTTTCCTCTCTCTAAAAATAAATAAAATCTTGAAGAAAAACATTCTTGGAGATATTTGGTTCATTCCAAATGTCTCTGTAGTTTGGTCTTGTCCAAAATCTCCATGAACATATTTGACCCTCGGTAAGTGGTCCTTAATATTTGGCCCAATCAAAAATAATCACACTTAAAAAACATCTCTAGGTTCCAATAATCCAAGACATTTATTTGTATTTTTGGTTTGTAGGATTAATACATAAAAAACAGTATCATGTTTTATTGGTACCATAATTTTATTGTGACTGTATTGCCAGTAATAAACCTTCTTGCCTTGGTAGCCTACCTGGTAATGGCAGGTGGGATTAGGTAGAAGGGAGGGTTGGGGTTTGAATCTTGCAGAAGAGTAGGATATATATCACCTTGCGTTGAATATTTCGGACAGGACCAAACTTCAGAACCCTTGTGGCATAGACCAGGTGTCCCCGTGGATATTTCGGACAAGACCAAATGTCCTGTAAGGTTCAACATTGTTCTGCAGGGTTTATACAGGGGTATAAGGTAAGAAAAAAAGGTATAAAAATAGAAAATGAAGAAATAAAATTCATATTATTCACACCTGACATGATTATTCACATAGAAAATTCAAGAGTCTATACATTGTTAGATTTAATCAACAAATTTGGTATGATTATTGGACACAAAGTCAACATATAAAAACTGATTGCATTTCTAGATAGTAGAAACACACCATTGGAAAGTAAATTTTAAATCAACTACCTTTAACAATAGCATCAAAAAATTTAATACATAGGAATAATACTAATAAAATATGTACAAGATCTCTACACTAAACTCTACCAAAGTTTGCTGAGAAAAATTTAAGAATGTCTCATGTAAATGGAGAGACATATCATGCTCTAGATCAAAGACTAAATGTGGGTATTATACCACTTCTTTGCAACTGATCAATAGGTTCAATGTAATCTTAATAAAAATCCCAACAGAGGGCTTTTTAAAAAATTTGAAACTTATTTGCAAATTAAAAAAACCTAGAATCCCAAAACAGTTTGAAGAACAGAATTGGAAGACTTGTATACTACCAAATTTCAAAAACTTAGGAAACTATAAAATTGCTATAATTAATTCAGTAGGGTATTACAAAGGATAATCATATACACCAGGGAACAGAATCCAGAGTCTGGAAGCAGCCTCGTACAGGGTTAAATGATTTATAACAAAGCTAGTTCTGTCACTCAGTAGGGAAGGTATTTTCAACCTTTTTCAATTCATGGCACACTACAACTGATTACTAAAATTTTGCAGGACATGAAAAAATATACTTTTACTGATCTGACAAAAGAGCAGGTATGATTTTGATTCATTCACACCAGATGGTTATTGTTGTGTTGGCTGTTGTCCTTTTTAAATCTGACAACCTAAGGGAAAAGAGGTCGGTGCCCTGGACTAGATACTCAAGTATCACATGTTTTACAAACTCTGTGGCACACCAGTTGGACATCACCGCAGCAGGAAAATGAGTCTTTTTGGTAAACAGTAAGGAAGCCATTGGATTTATGTGTGGGCCTGTGTGTAGTTCACTCCACATGGAAAGTACATGTGAAATGAACCATAGAACTAAGTATGAGGAATAAAACAAGCTCCCAGGAGAAAATAGAAAAATATCTTTGTTTTTATGACGTCTAAGAGCTTACAAACTAATGAGAGAGTGGTTACCTTTAGGGGGACAATGGATTAGGAAGGGGTGAAGGGTGCTAGAATTGTTTGTTCCAGATCATAATCTGGTGGTTAGAAGCATTTATACATATGTACAACTATTTGGATACTTCAACCAATAAAAAGTACAAATAAAAATTAACCAATGCATCAAAAAAGAATATAAATGGAAATGGGAGAATACTTTGATATTTGTTCTCCTCTTCCTGCCTCTCTTTCCCAGCACCAAACCCAGGTGGAACTTGTCAGTTTCTTTTCTCCATATTAACAAAAACACTTTTAACGTCATTTCAATGATGAAATCTAAGGTTCTGTGAGCATTCCCCTTGATTTTAACTCTAAATAAACTTGAAAAATTTCTCAGACAATCTAGTAACTTGGCAAAAGATCAAAGTTATATTCATTGATAAGAAAACTCCTGAATAAAATAATGCCATCAAACAGAACCAAAATTATTTGGGTGTTTAATCACGGTAACATGTAGTACCTGTCACTTCATTAAGCCTGAGGAAGTCCATAAAAATGAGATGCCTCCTCTTTCTTCAATGGGCTCACCCTCTAATAATAATAACTAAGGTTCATATAGCATTTCTTCTATGCAAGGAATTATTCTAAATGCTTTATCTGTATTAATTTATGTCATTCTCCCAAGAAGCTAATGAGGTAGATTATTAGCCCCCATTTTACAGATGACAAAACTGAGGCACTGAGAGGTTAAGTAATTTTCCAAGTACACCTCTAACAAATGGTAAAGCAGGGATTTGACCACAGCATTCTGGTGCTATTCTACGTTTCTTACTCCCCTGTTGTCCTCTGTGACAATGAGGCCTTCTTCTCCCTTAGGGTTGGTTAGGAATATATTTAGGGGAAGCATTTTCTTTGGAGTTCCTTTAAAGCCCAGCCTGTGCTGTGTGCAGGCAGAAAGGGGGCTGCCACCCCCAGCCCCCAACACCTGGAAGCCTGGTCTGCAGGAGGTGGTCTCTGGGTCCATGTTAAACCTCTGAATAGGGCGGGTATTCCTGAGCCAGACATCCTGTCTACCTCAGGTTTAGAAGTCATGTTTTATTTTAGATGAAGCCGATTCTCATTCTAGAACCTCAGCCCTATAGCATGCAGAATAGCTAACTAACATATTTCCCTAAGAGAATTTCTGGGAGAGGCTGGAAATTGAATCTGCCTTCTTCCAGTGTATCAGCACCACTAAGAGCATTTGCAAAATTCCCGGTAATTAGATTATTTGCCAATACTGCAGATTCAAGGAGTATTTTAAACTTGATTTTATTTGGCTGCATATGCTTTATTTCCTTAACAGTGATATGTTGTTGGTTCCCCCCCTCAATTTTACACAGGGCTTTTCCCTGAGCAGATGCAGAGGAACCCCCTAAATGAGAGCTTTTTTTGGTTCATCTTTGATTTAAAAAAATGAGTTACCAGTATATTTGACATGCAACATTGTATAAATTCAATACATACAACATATTGATCTGATACATTCACACTGCAGTATTATTGCCATTGTAGCATTACCTAACACTTCTATTATAGCATATAATTATCATTTTCCCTGGTGTTGGGAACAATTAAGACCTAATCTTTTCTCAAGTTTAATGTTTATATTGCAGTTTTATTGTCTATAATCACTGTGTTAGATTGCTAGGACTTATTATCTACTAGTTTCATCTTTGATTTTTTGGTGCAGGTTTTTTTCTTTATATTCTCAAGCTCAGCACTGTTGACATTTTGGGCAGTATAATTCCTTGTCCTGGGGGCTGTCCTGCCCTGTGCACGGTGGGATGTTTAGCGGCATCCCTGGATTCAGCCACCTCATGCTAGCACCATCCATACTCTCAGGTGTGACACCAAAAAAAAGTCTTCAGAGAATGCCAAACGAGCGGGGGAGAGTCATCTTAGACTGAACCACAGTTTAGTTCATGGCTCACAACAGGATGAAAGCCAAGTATAGTGAGTAATAAAATCTTAGATGTGACATTTCTATACAACCAACTCCAATGCAAGTTGTGGGCACCTGCCCCCTCACTGAAATGCTCTAAGCCAGCTCTCAAGGATACGCACAAACTCGCAGCTTCTAGCCATGGGTGGCAGAAAAGTTTTTGAATGAAAAAAAAATGAATGTTAAATGTATAAAAAGTTTTTCTAATTCTTTCATTACTTACTAGCTGTGTCATGGCATGTGATAAAACTTCTCTAAGCGTCAGATTTTGAAAATTAAAATGGAAAGAAATATTTCTGTACCTCACAGAATTGCTGTGACAGTTAATGTGAATAATGATTGTAAAGAGCTTAGTATACTGCCTGTAAGAGCATTAATTGTTATTCTAAAAGAGAGGCTAAATTTCACAAGAAAAGAGGGAAGTAGCACAAGAATTCCAGAGGAGACGGTGCTGGTTGCCTTCCAATGGCTTCCTTACCATTTGTTGGTGACAGACCTGGGTGACGATGGCTAGCAAAAAAGGCTGGCTGGCACCTACTTGGTGAAAGTATGCTGAGTGACTCCTCTGTACACCTGTGTACAGGAGATAAAATAAGGAGGATGCAGCCTCTGCCCTCAAGGAGTCCGAATTTTCATGGGGAAGACAGGCCTGACAGGTAAGCAATGGCCGCACTGAGTCTGGTGCCCTAGGCCCTCCTGCCTCTCTCCCTCCTGAGGGCCGTTGTGGGTGGAAGCACAGGAGGCAGAGGTGAGGGGGCAGAGGGGCTGGGATGGGGCACAAACTGGGCACCCTTGAGCCAACTGTTTAAAGTACGTTGCACAATGTTCAGCTGCTAACTGGAGCAGTTGTGGGGGTTAGAGGGACATTTAAAAAAGGACAAGCAATAATAATATATAGTTAAATTGACATCTTTCCTCCCATTTCTCCCCAAAGCTGAGTTGTTCTGGTTTATGTTTAAGAAGAGAGGGTTGAGTGTGCGTGATGCTTTCACAAAGCACAGGAAAACTTTTTCCTCGTTATATTCGCATGCAGATTTTCTACTACTGCTCTTTGGAGTCGTCTCTTCCCTGACTCTGAACTCACCTCCAAAATGGGCCCTTACAAATCCAATTGGTGCAGAGTGTCTCTTTTCCCTCCCTGATCTACCCCAGCACAACTCTTTATTGTTGTGAGTTGATTTTACCTCCAGTGAGTCTTTGCATTGGTGTGGGTTCCCACCCCCTGGATTTTGTATAATCAGGGGCCTGAAGCTGATTACGCTGGTCAGCACCTTCCCTACTTGGGAACCTGGGGCAGGGAGGGAGGAAAGTGGCCTAGTTAGTATCCTCCTTAGAGGTAGAGATAGGGAAAGAGTCATCAAATATGCATCAGCTAATGATTTTTTTATCCTGTTTTAAAGAATGATTGGGAGTAAATCGTAACAGAAATTTGACAAATTTCCCACATTACCTTTTTTTTTTTTTCTGTATGAGTGTACGTAGCACAAGGAAGCTGCGGGCCTTAGTTTGTGAACTGTAAGATTGTGCTAGCACTTCAGTCTGTTATTATACGGACAGTGCCCTCCCATCAGAGACCACCAGGAATCCACCTGTTGTGGAAGAAAGTTTGGATTTATCAGTTCGTTCCAGTGGGGGCAACCTTACGCCATAGGTAGTTGTGGGGATCTCTTAGCAAGGGGGTGTGAGGAAGAAATTAGTACAGAAAATTTGGACCCGAGTTGGGTGATTTGGATGAGGGTTCAAGGAAGCAGGCTTTTATTTCTGATTGGATGCTGTTAAGAGCAGCAGTAATTCTGTGACTGGACATAATTCTTTTCGAGAAGGCACAGAAGTAAAATCGCCCAGTGCTTTAGTCACGTGCCCAGCTAGCCCCTTGCTGCACAGAGCCATAGTCTGAAAACATCACGGAAAAGAGTCTCTTTACAAATTTATTTTTGGAGGTCCTTTTAGATAATCCCAATTGCAACTCTTGGCCTGTAAATAGAATGCTAAATAGCAGTATTTTCTTAGTCCAATGAGACTCATCGCACAGTGAAGTACCCAGTTTTTCATGGAGTGTCTTCTCTATTTTAATTTTTGAAAGGCATTCCAGAAAGTGATAAATTGTCTGCCTGGGGCTGGCCACAGTTTGCCTTCAGACACAATTTCATGGCTTACTGGGCAAGTTTGTGGTCCGCTGGAAAGTAAATGAACTGCTCAAGACAGGGCTCATTTTTCAGGGCTTGTCCATTTCAAAAAGCTGTGTGACTTTTCTGTCACCTTGAGCAGATTGGCCCAACTACATGCTGCGTACTTTTCATTTCTTCTGTCATCTCAGCCTATCTCCCTTGGAGTCAAATATTTGTTTGTGAAATTTTCCTTCTGCCCTTACTTTGTTTATGATGCAGATCCTTCAAACACCGGACTGCCAGCTTGATTCTCCTCAGCACAGGGTCATCCTTTAACAAAAGCACCCATTACGTTTACCACAAATAGACTGTAACTGGGTGGTGTGTGCTGCACCACTCTTGACCTCCTCTTGAACTCAGTAATCAGAGTGACTTTGCCAAGGTTGTTCCGCGACTCCTGGCTGCTGGGGGAAAGTGGTTCTTGAGGAGGTTTCAGTGCGTCTGTCGCCTCATGTCCCCAGAGGACTGAGCCAAACACAGTCTTATCAAGAGTCTGAAAGCTTCCGTGGGCTCCCTGGGGAACTTAAGAGACAGAAGACAACAGAATCTCTTAAATGTTGTCTATGCTTTGACTGTTTGAGGGATGCCAAATGCTTTCACATCCTTTAAATAGCAGATGAAGAAGATTTCGTAGTTCTCTTATCGTTAGCTCTCTTACCCATCAATCTATTCTGTGTGACACCACATGATTCTTTCTGGCCTCTTAGGGAGACTCCTTTCTAAAACTGTAAGAAAGGAGTGATCACTTGCCACTGTGATCAAGTCCTTGATGAATATTGCAGGTCAGAGCTGCTGGGCACACATACTTGGCCTTCTCAGGTCCTTTGGGTCTTGGAACTGAAGCCAGAGCTTACCTAGCTTCCAGGGGAAATTGAAAAGAGCCTGCAGGCACCAGATGCAGAAGAGCAGCTGAGCCTTCAGCGCTCTGAGGGCTCGGACAGCATCTTCAGTGTGAAGACAGGAGATCACCATGCAAAAGGTCTGTGCTCAGACCACATATAAAGATAGAGCTTTGTCCCACAGTCGTTAGTGACCATTCAGGGAGCCAGCTGATGGCTCTCATGGCCACTTCAGTGCGAAGAGGTTCTGACAGCCCCAAGGAGGCAGGGGGCATCTGCTCTGTTCACCACAATTTCCACCCGTCACCCCCAGAGCCAGCCAAGAATGAGGAAGAGTGCCTCCCATAGGCCTTCTGGGGAGGATGGTCACAGCACAGGGGGCCTCAGCAAATGTGGACATGCTCTGTCTTGGAGTGTCCAGAAAACCCTATTGCCGGCCCTCCAAAGGGATGCGTTGAAACTAAAATGCTTCCTTATATTATCTAGCAGAGTCAGTCTGAAGAAGTAACAACGCTAACTAATCACACAGCTCTCTTACACCGGATACAGGTTTACTAAATTAAAAGGAACCTGGTAGAATTGAACTTGTGTAGGATCAGCAATTGTGACAAAGTTTTGCAGTGTGGAGGTGTATTGAGGATGAGAAAACTGCTAAAGTAAAACCTTTTTTTTAGAGTACTCATTTAAACTGACTCAGGTAAGGACAGGTTTTTCTACAGAAGAGAGGACCCGTATTTCTCTTCCTCTCTCTCAGCTCTGCCCCGCCCTGTGACCACAGACCCCTCCCCCACACACACAGTTGCAGGCACCCGGGGACAGAGAGGGAGCCAAACCGGGGACAGAGAGGGAGCCAAACCGGGGACAGAGAAGGAGCCAGACCGTCAGGAGTTGTGTAGCCGCCAGGTTTTCCTTCTTGTCTTTGTTTCATACCCAGGAAATAGGTCTGATAAATTGAAGAAAAGTGAGAATCCCAGACACATGACAAAGCAGGCATCTTTGTCTTTGATGTTTCCTGGTGCCTAGCGACCTTAACCTTGCCCCAGCTCCCAGGAGGCAAACTTCACCCTCCTCAGCCATCATTTTGACCATGCCTCCTTCCGCATAGAAGGAACATCTCATTTTCGATGGTTTCAGAGCCTTGTATCGCCATTTCTAAAGTGATAGGCGTCTGGGCTTCTAAGCAATGGGCGTTAGCCTACCTCCTGCATTTTTGTCCCCCACGGGTAGTGTATCCTAACACAGCACGGAGACGGCACTAGAGTGGTGACCAATTTCTTGGTGTGCAGGCTGGACCGGCCATGACAGGGCCCTGGAGGGCAGACCAGGCCTACACCCCTCCCTCCGCCGTCACTCCCAGGAAGCCGTTGATGATCAACCGGCTCCGCACCTTGGCCACGTTATCTCTCTGAGCACCAGTTTCCTCATCTTTACATTTGGTGAAATAACAGGAACATGTCACATTTACTGAATGCTTTCTCTTTTCAAGACACCATTTAAAGTGTGTCACAGCTATTCGTTTACAAAAACCTCACAACAAACTTAACTGTAGGCCCATCACTTCCTTCTCCATGACTTCTATGTGTGTGATTTAACCTGGAAAATGTAGCTAATTTCATTAACATCAATGAGTTCCTGTAAGTGTGCAAGTGAGAAAAACAGTGTAACATGTCCTGTTGATAATGAGTCTGCATGGGATAAATGTGTGTACAAAGTAACATTCACTTTTACTCTCTTACTGAGAAAAGCTTCAAAGGAGCCTCGTTTTTGTCCTTCATGAATTAATAAACTTTCTTCTCATTGTTAATCAGTAATCTACCCCAGTTTATTCATTTTGCAGTCTTGTACCTTTAAATAGTTATTTAAACCACCTTTTACACTTAAGACAGCACAGAAAAACTAAGCTGTTTGCTGGCGATGGACTCATAACTAAATGGAAATACGTTAAATGGGTATATTTTGCCGATGAAGATGTAAGTACCATGAGGACAGGACTGTGTCCACATCTTTTCCCCACAGCCGTATTCTCAGAGTTTGGAAAGTCTGGCATACAGCAGGCAGTGGTTTTTGTGGAGCCAAAAACAGGCAGTGAGTGAACGGGACAGTAGACACAGATGCACACCCTCTCCTTGGTGGAAATGCTCTAAGCAGAGCTGTGGGAAGCTTGTTTTGTTTTCTTTTCAAATGAATTAATGCAAGTGAATGAATGAGTGCTCTTTATTACATTCGTATCCATTAAAGAATTTTGAAAACTGTAAAGCACTGCAGAAATAGAGGATGTAACTTTTATTTCCTTTTGGGTAAATGTTTGAGGAAAACAAAGTTTTATAGGGCACAACGTCAGGCTTCCTAAGTTTGTTCTTAGTTTATTTAAAGAACGTGCACGCAAGCAGTAACTGGGGCACTGTATCCTATCTGAGAATTGAAAAGGGTCCACGGAGTACAATGTGAGGAAAATCTGACTTCTCCAATAGTTTGCTGAGTCTGTGGCAGATGTGTTTGTAATTCAGCATAACTGTTTTTCCACCAAAAGCCAACACTAATCTTTTAACAGCTTCTTACCACATTAGACTCCGTCTTTCACTTTCTATCAATTCCATCTGAAGAGTCATTTTGTCAGTTTGAAAGAAAGCAGAATGACACCCGCCCAGATGTTCCAGGGAGGTGCTGGGTGTCAATCCTGGCAACTAGCTGAAGCCCACAGCAGCTCGAAAGTACCTCTGTTAGGTCCCTACTCCATGTTTTGTTCATTAAAACCAAACCTTTAATCAGTAAATGAGGGGCTCCAGCTCTGTAATCTAGGTCTCTACCCCATAATGGTCAGTAACCCACTTAGAAAAGTATGAAGTGCTGATGACATACAACTGATGATAAAGTTGTTTATTGCTGGCTTTAAAACATGATTTACTTAGCCCTGGCCAGTGTTGCTCAGTGGGTTGGAGCATCATCCCGTGACGGCAAGGTTGCAGCTTCCATTTCTGCTCTGGGCACATCCCTAGGTTGTGAGTTTGATGCCTGCTCCCAGGTCCAGGTGCTCACGATCCCAGGTCCTGGCACAAACTGGAGACAACCACTTGATGCAAGATGTTTCTCTCTCTCCCTTCCTCTCTCTCTAAAAGCAATGAAAAAAAAAAAAAAAAAAAAACTTGTTCTATACAAAATGTCCTTAGGTAAGGAGTGTATGTGTATATGTGTAAACACACACACATGATTTATTTGGAAGTGTAATCTCTCAAGCAAACTATATTAAGTTCTCCTTGCTGGGGAGAACTATATCTTTGTGCTTTTGTTTTTGTTTTTGTTTTTTTTTTCACTTTATATGTCTCTATTTCGATGAGTCCTGGGCAGTTCTTTTTTTATTGTTTACTTGTTTTTAGAATGTAACTTTTTTTCTTTAAGCGCCCAAATGAATGAAAATGGTTGGTCTGAAGGCTATTGCCTACAACAAGTTCACTCTGTGGGGATGTTACACCATATCACTAAAAATTGTTATAGCTTCGTTTCCAAGCTTTTTCCAAAGACATATCTTAAGATATTTTTAGGAAACCTGGCCCATTTCTGATGACCTTAATGGAAGTTTTATGAGTTCTAGCCTAGGGGTGCTTTTCCCTTTGGTTAATTTAATTGCTTATTGTGCTCTGGGCAGGGGGTGGTGAGAATACTAGCAAAGAACAGAGCAGAGACCGCAGAGGAGTGTTTCTGCACAGAGGTCTTCGGGGTGTACCCTCTGGGAAAGTTAGGCTGCTGTCTGGTGAAAGGATCAGAAAACCTGGACCAACTGGCTGGAACAGTAAGGGGGGTTGTTAGTTTTACATTGTAAGATGTCCTTAAACAGGGCAGGTTCCAAGCACAATATTCTAGACTCTGTCTCTGCTTTTCTGGGATCCCCTCTTTGGCCCTACCATCCATCGAACGGTGGCTTTTTTCTTGGGCTGGTTAATGAGAGGCGACCACAATCCTAGGTATCACTTTCAGGTATGACAATATTTCCAGAGAAAGTGTGAGTCCTTTTATTCTCCTCTGCATTTTTTTAAGGGTGTGACATTCCTCTGTAACCCCTAGTAAACCCCTCTTGGTGAGGGAGTGGCCAAAATCTCATGATAGGACTAAAACCGATCAGTAACAAGGAGACTGGGATTGCCCCGGAAGGTCGGTGAAACCTTTGACCTTTTGGAGGAGGCAGGTTATCCAAATAAAATAAGGGTTTAGTGGGTACCCTAGGGCTGGAGCTATGCCCTTGGGGGGGCATCATGGGAAGACTTTTGAAAGATAAAAAATGTAAATGAGGTTCTTGACTTGTTCCAAGTG
Source organism: Sturnira hondurensis (assembly GCF_014824575.4). Lineage (NCBI taxonomy): Eukaryota > Metazoa > Chordata > Mammalia > Chiroptera > Phyllostomidae > Sturnira > Sturnira hondurensis. The sequence goes on from NW_028081539.1 coordinate 4,145,985, forward strand.
AACAAAAGCAGTCTCTTAAATATTTGAAGGAAAAGGGAATTAGTGAAGAAGACTCTAAAACAAAGGGGTTACAGGCCTGAAGTAAATTTACATTTTTGGTCACACCATCCGGGAAAGCATTTTAATGCTAAAAGATTTGATAGTTTCATCCATCTTCCAGTTGACAAACCTGTAAATAAATTGGGGGTTAGCCTTGGAAATTAGGGGTGTTAATGACATCAGTGCAAACAGAGCTTCTGAGTTAGTGGAGGACTTCATCTGTTTTTCCAATTGCCTTTCCCCACCATTTAAAAACGATTGTTAAATACCCACTTGCAAATCATCCTTTTTCTAGGTAGTGAGGTACATTAGTTGAAAGATAATAGGTAGAATAAAAGATGTGCTTCTGGTTTGCCTCCAATGAAGGGCACGTGGGCTGGGAAGGTGGGCTGGGGCCGTGGCTGGGCACTGTTTGGTGATTCTGAAGGGCATGGAGATTACAGTTACAGAGCCGCTTCACGTCCTCTCCTCTAAACTGCTGTGAAGAAATCACCTCTTCCGTGCTAAACTGCTCAATGTCTTGTATCATATCCCTATGATTCGTTGCATGTGATTAATAGATACTTTTTTCCTTTTTTATTCTTAATTCTTGTTTTTCAATTCCTTTGGGACTCTTTGTATTTTGTGGGAAAACATGTAAGAAAAGCATCTTAATGGATAGTGAAAAATTCAAGGGAGGACCCCGCCAAAATGGAAGTATCTTCTGGAGGTCGGGCCCCTTGTAGTACAGGCTTGCCCTACTAGGTGTGTCTAAGAACCCATCTGTATCAGCGTACCAGCTGGTGTCGTGAGACACTGTGTTCAGCTTCAGTGAATTTTTTTGAAGACTCAACTCACTTTCCCATTTCATAATGAGTGATTTACAAGTGCACCTGCTCACAGTGCATTAAGTGTTCAGCAGTTTTGGACCAAAAATGGCATGGTCCCCATGTCCCGCCTTCTTTATTCACCCAGTCTCACCCTGTGCAGCTTTTTTCCCTTTGGATGAAAAACATGCACAAAGGGAAATGTTTTGCTGATGGGAAGCGGTAAAACAAAAAACAGCAGAAGCACTAAAAGGCCTCAAAATCGATGAGTTTGAAAATTGGAACAGTGGAAAAAACCTTTTGATAGGTGTGTTGCATCAAATGGAGAGTACTTTGAAGGTGCCTGAAGTTTAAACATTTAAGAATAAATAAACAAATTTTTATAAATACTGTTATTTTGGGGTCCCTCTCATAATTTCATTAAATATTTCTCTTCATGAGGGTCCTTTTATTGAAAAAAGGAAAGAAATGGAGAGGGCTTTGGTAAAATTCAGTCAAATACAGGCCCAAATACGGAAAATTAGTACTTTCTGAGTTCTTTTTTTATAATTTAAGAAAGGGCGGAAGGGGTTAGGAAGTGGAGGGGGAGAGGGTAGCATTGCAATTGACCAGTTCTAAAGACGTTGAAAAAGAAATGAAGTTTCTTTTCCTTTCTGTGGGTGTCTGGCAAAATCTTAATTTCTTTCTCGCAGGTAAGGAGGTCTGCCAGCATGATAAAAATGAGAGACTTAAAATTTTCCCTGCATTTTGTAACGAATGTAATTAGGCATCCTTTTAGTGTGGCAGCAGGCTCTGTGTGAATTGTAGATTAGTGAAGAGAGCGATCGGTGTCAAGTCTTACCCCACAGGGCGCCACTGCACATCTGTGAACACTCCCTGTTCAAAGCCCCTCCGAACTAGTACTTCTCCTAATGCTTCTTAATTTCATTTTTTTCCCTTTCTGTGTATGTCTTCTGTGATATGTCTCAAAAACCCTACAGGGGACCCCTGCAAGTGACTTGGAATCTGGAAAATATGCTTTCCTGGCCAATTCTGGTTCTCCTCAGTAGTGTTTTAAAGACTTTCTGTGCTAAGTGCAAACATTCATAGATCAGATTCCATGGGGCCTCCATCATTTTTACTGTGAAAAGAATCTGGTTTTGGTTTCTTTCATCTTTTATGGCCAAATTGGGTCCAGAAGATGAAACTGTGGACCTACACTTTCTAACCAAACAAAGCATTGCTAGTGGAGAGGAAATGTGTGAGATCCTGTGTAGTCAAATCTCCAAGGTATGCTTTCATTGTAGCAAAGAGATCTGTGTAATACATGAAACAACTACTGCTCTGGTCTTAAAACCACTGAGAACAGGAAGTAATTCCAGGGGCTCAAAGTCTGGTCGTATTTGAGATCTACCTGGAACAGTACCTGCATGAAAAAGTGTAATGGCTCCCTCCTTGCAGTGTGACCATAGCCAATTTTATAAATGCCACTCGGGTGAGTAAAGAAACCTTCTACAGGTGGCCCATTCTAAGGCTTTGACAATATATTTGCATATTTATTATTTTCTCCAAAGTAAGCACTCTTAAACTGTGACTTGTGGCTGTCCAGAGGATTTGTGAATGAGTTCAGGAAATCTCCTGGACTCTCTGGAATTCTGAATTCATTTTTTTCTTGGTAGAGAAATCTTAATTTGCATTAGATCTGGAAGGAGTAATTAATGACCCTCCGAAGTTATCATTTCTAAAAGACTTACACTCAAGACAATTAGAGCCTTTGTTTTTTTAGAGTTAAATACTGAATGGTGGCTAGAATTGAATTCTGAATATATACATATTTCTTCCTATAAAAATTTATATTTTAAATCAAAGTTATACATATTTTCATGGTCAGTCAGCTCCATGAGGTTTATTATAAAGATTCGGTGCTTTCTCAGTCTATTTCTGTTGTGCATAAACAACAACTTTAAACTTTCATAACTATTTTTTTTGGAGTTTGCCTCCATATTTCTTGTTTTTAGCAGTGTTAGCTGTATTATCTAGAAGTGGATGTAGCCCTCATAACACCATCCCAAATAGGCCTAGCATATTGCATGTGGTTGCACATGCAAGTTCTCGCACACTCACCCAACTTTCCTTCCCCCATTCCTCCAGTATATTTACATGGTAGTATTTAGTTAGCTCAATATTTATGGCTTACAATATTATTCTCATGTCAATTTTATTCATGCTAGGCCACACAGTACACTATGACTATATTTCTTATTTTGTACAACTTTTGTTTCTCTTGGGCCTAGTAATTTTCTAATGTTCTAGAGAATAATTCTTGTTGTGTTTTCAAAAACTCGCTCCCAAACTCTCTTCCAGAAATGTATATTTCTTAAAATATCCTTGCCTCTCAGGCTTCCCATGATTATCGTCATTTGCAGAATACCTCCTGCAGCCTTCTCTCCTGTGGCTGTTCTCTGGGTCTGGTGCCCTCGGATTTACTTTCGTTATCACCTTGGACTCCTTTCACCCCTCTTCTGATTGAACCGTATGGTTGATGGATTTATGCTATCCTCCATCTTGGTTTGCAAGAACAGATTCTTTGATAACTTCACCATAAAACTTGCAGGGGTAATAAATTTTTTGAGAATTTGCATGTTAGAAAGATCTTATTCCTCCTACCTGCACAATTGATTGATAGTTTGGCTTGTCATAGAACTCCAAATACTCCATTCTCCAAATAGAACTCCAAAATACCAAGAGTTCTAGGTTGGAAGTCACTTTCTCTCAGAATAGTTGAAGATATCTAAGCAATGATGTTTTATTGATAAAAAGTTAGTTATTGAAACAAAGTTTAAAAATGCCCATAAGATTATTGTTTAAAACAGTGTTTTCAAAATACATTTTTATAAGTAGAGGTTAGTAATATCTTGGTAAAATAACATATAAGATGTCATTAGCAAAAGCATGTTTTATGAATCTAGGCAGAAAAATAAAAAGTGATAGAAAAAGTATAGGTTCCCCCCTCCCATAAACATCATTAAATGTTAACTTCCACTGAGTAATAATTTTGCTCAAACAGGAGGCTTATTAGTTTATAGTAGTGATTTATAAATAGATACTTTAAAGCAGTTGTATCTAGTATAAATTACAAATGTCAAAGTAATGAAAATAATTGGCCTTCTATATAGTGTACTGAAATCACAGAATACTTTCTCTTGGTGAGAATGTGTATAATAACTCAAAGGTAACATATTAATAGAGTTCATAGAGGTAAATATTGAAAATGTTTCTTAAAAGCAAACTATATCACATTTCATCATTCAAAGTTATTTAATGGTAATGGCACAGTCTTAGTGAGATACTTGAATGTTTTTTGGAAGTAGTATACCTTCAAAAGTAATATTTTAAATTTATTTTTATTTTGTTTTTTGATCTGTCCAATTATTTAAAAAAATACCTCATCCTTAAAATAAACTTCTTTTCAATCTTGGTATATTCCATTGATAAAAAGTAAAATACACACAAATCAACAGACCCTGTTGTCCTTATCACCATTACTTCCCTTTGATATATCAATTTTGGGGGGCTAACTTCAGAGCATCAGTGGAAAGTTTGAAAAAAGCAAGCCCTTTGAACACATGAACTTCTACATTAACATACATACTACAGTAAAATACATTTAAGTAAGTGAAGATAAAGGCCATGCTTTGCATACACTAGGTAAAAATAAATAGCTTCCATCATCAGTTTCAGATAACATTGATTCCAAGTACTTTTCTTCTCATACAACATAGGGATTTGTATTGTTCAAAATGAAGGGAATGACAATGGATGACATGATTTAAACAGGACACAGCTATCATTACTAATTGCATTTTATCAGGAGACTACCCAAACAAGGAACAGTGTCAGGTGAGAAGACTTGATAGGTAGTATGGCTCCATTTCGCTAAAGCCACAAGGAAATCTCTGGTTTGGGATCTCAAAAACTCTGTCCTCAAATCTGATGGCTGTGGCTGAGGCTGATCTTTAAAATAATGTTTGAACATGTCTACTAAGGCTTTAAAAGCTGCTATTAAAAAGAGAACATTGTTTTCAAATCTACTGAAAATACAGTCTGCCTGGCTCATTTTATAGACAAGAACCTTAAAATCCAACAATTGGAGCTTATCGGCTATTTTGCTTTTTCTCCATACCATCGTGTAATCCGTATTAACTTTTATGAATAAACATTTTAGGAGAAGACGATAAACTAAAAATGGCTTATGATGAGTTTGCTGCAATCATGGTTTTAAAGTTATCTGGCATGAGAATCCAGAGAATTTTTAACAGTTGCCCCATATATTTATTATTTTTTTAAAGCTACTTAATCACGATCATATATACCTCACGGTATGGTTTTCCACTGTTTCACTCAGTAAAAGATAGATTGAGTATGGTTTTCATATTGAACAGAAGCTGCAAACTGGCTTTCAGTGTTGGGCTTACAGGCATGCCGTGAGGACCAAGGGGTGAGAGACTTAAAATGCTGACATGCCCTAAGTCATGTCCGCATCATTGGCCCCATTAGTGAGTTTTTCTGTATCAATAAGTAGATGTCCTACCACTCAAAAGCATCTTAGATAAAAATTAAACTTTTTATATAAATTACTCATCCTAATCAGTGATGAGCTAATTCGGCCAGTGTACCTCAAAGAAAATCATTGGTATTCATAGTAGCTAAGCAGTCATGGAAACCAATTCCGGCATTTGTGGTTAAACAGGAAGGAAGATGAGAATAAGAAATTTGCAACACAAATAAAAATGATTAAAAAATAACAAATAATGTTAAAATACATTTTAGGAAAAAATTACAACACACCTAAAGATAAAGCCAAAATTAAATTTCACCAAAATTGTTAAAATGATAGGCATTCTTTCAACCATCTCATGAACCCCACACCTGGAATGATTTCCGCTCTACATGTTTTCTTACACAGGTGCCCAGGGACACTCTGTCCACATTCTGGTGCCTCATTTGCGTCTGCATCTATGCTTGCCTTCCTGTACACATGATAAGTTTCTCCAGCAAAGTCTGGTCTTTACTCATGTCCTCACCTTTAACTTTTCTGTTGTTCCTCTTAAAGCCCCTCAGGGTGAAAACTTTCAGAGTGGAGGTCCTGGGTTACCCCCTCAAGATCTGCAGATGAGTGGTGAGTTCTGTCTTCCGCAGCTCTGGGATCTTGTACCTCACAAAGGCCCAGAGTGAGAGACAGGCATGACTTCTAGCCTCTTGTCACTCACTTCCATCATTTAATTGGACACTACCACAAAAACTGGAATCCTAGATGTAAAAGATCCCAGTCCCATCTTTTTTTTCTTTATTTTTATTGTTGACTCTACTCCAAAGATGTCCTCATTTCCCCCTTTTGCCCCCTTTCTCCCAGCCCCAGCCCCTTTTCCTCAAGCAATCACCACATTCTTATCTGTATCCATGGATCACACATGTATGTTCTTTGGCTAATCCCTTCGCTTTTCATCTAGTCCCACTCCCCCTCCCTCCTGTGTCTATACCTCCATTTCTAATTTATTCATCTTTTTCATTTTGTTCATTAAAGTCCACATACAAGGTCTGTCCAGAAGGTTTACGACCATGTAATATGAAAAATAGACATTTATTGAAGAAGGTACACGGTAAAAGAAACATTGAACACAGGACAATGAAACTTCAATTCCCTTCAAAGTAGGCACCTTGGAACCTTACACAGTTCTCCCAATTGCCATTGGCTGCCCTGTTTACTTTCCTGAGTCTCACTGATGGTCAGTAATTGCCTCCCTTTCAAAGGTGATTTTAGTTTTGGGAAAAGCCAGAAGTCATAGGGCCCCAGTTCTAGATTGTAGGAGAACTGAGTATCCTGAGTGTTTGATGCATTGCCAAAACCCCTACACGAGATGCGGTGCATGAGTGGGTGCGTCGTTGTAGTGAAGCTTCCAATCACCAGTTGCCCATAGCTGTGGCCTTTTGAATCATCTGAATAGTTTCCAAAGAGCAATGTTCAAGCTTCTTGCAAAATTGGATGCAGATTCCTTGCTCTATTCATTCAGTCCTTTTGAATGTGACAGCCACACAGTACACATGCTCACTCAATGGTGTCTATCACCCCTACTAACTAGTACAGTGAAGGTATCATTGTTAACGCATGCACATTCCAGTTCATCCTCTTTGGCTGCCAGAATACGTCGATGTTGGCAAACCATTCGTATTATATTAACAATGGCTGGACTTTTTCCAGACAGACCTTGTATGAGTGAGATTATATGATATTTGTCTTTAAACTCTTCATCTTCAACTGATTCTTCTTCAGGTAAGTAATCAACTTTGATGTTATATGTTTCAGTGTCATCAAGAATCCATTCCTTCAACTACTGTCATTTCTTTAGAGTGGGGTTGTCAAGCTTTTGCGATTACAGGTACAATAATTTACCTGGTAAATATTATCCTCATACACTTAGCTTCTAACCATTTAAGTGTATGCTGAAAAGGTGAAATAGAATGAAGCAACAATGAATTGTGTTCTCTATGGTATGACCACCTGTTCAAAACATTTTCATAGTGCATATAGCATTATAACTGTTCATCAGTGCAAGAGATAATTTTTAAAATTTATTTTAAAGAGTGTGTTTATTTTTTAGAGAAAGGGGGAAAGAGGGAGATAGAAAAGGAGAGAAGCATCGATGTGTGAGAGAAACATCAATAAATTGCCTCATGTGCCTGCAACTGTAGACCTGGACTGAAACTCAGGAATGTGTCCTGATCAGGGATTTAACAGGTGACCTTTCAGTTTGTGGGAAGATGCCTACCAGAGACATACCAGTCAGGGTAAGAGATAGTATTTTTTTTAATCCAGCCAAGATAGAGGTGTAGGTAGATAAACTTCACCTCCTTGCACAACCAAAAGAAGGATAACAACTAATTTAAAAATTAAAAACAACCAGAGCTGTCAGAAATCAAACTGTGACAAACAAGGAGTTAAAGAAGAAACATTTATCCAGACTGGTAGGAGGGGTGGAAATGGGCAGCCAGGGCATAGAGGACATGCAGTGAGGTGGCAGCTGATGGACCAGGTGGTACCACAGTTGCATACAGATAAAATCTGGGAAGAACAACCAGGGAGCAAGCATTCCTAGCCCAGGACAGACCATGCAACCTGAAGTTCCAATGCTGGGAAAATAAAGATCCATAACCTCTGGCTGTAAAAACTGTGGGGGTTGCAGTGGTGGAATAAACTGCCAGTCTCTCAGGAGAGTCCACTTGAGGGGACCATGTGTTCCTAGAATGTACACAAGCCCTTCCACTCAGGAATCAGCACCAGGACAGCAACTGGAAGGGTGCCATTTCCTTGTGGGAAGTAGAGGAAGTGACTAAAAATAGAATGAGAGCTGAGCAAGCAGCATTGTTCTCTCTCTGACTCCTCCCCCACATACATTGCTACGATGTGGCAAAGAAGATTGCTGTTTCTTGGTTAATACCTAAGACTCCATCCCTTACAACATAACAGGTGCACTGACAAATTGAGGAGACAAACAAATATGGCCCAAATGAAAGGACAGATCAACTCCAGAAAAAGAACTAAGCAACAAGGAGCTAGCCAACCTATTAGATGCAGAGTTCAAAACACTGGTGATCAGGATGCTCACAGAAATGATTCACTACAGCCACAAAATAAAGGAAGAAGTGAAGGCTATACAAAATGAAATAAAGAAAAATATACAGGGGACCAGCAGTGAAGGGAAGGAACCTGGGATTGAGCTCAATGGTTTGGAACAAAAGGAAAAAATAAACATTCAACTGGAACAGAAAGAAGAAACAAAATTTCAAAAAAATGAAGAGAGGTTTAGGAACCTCTTGGACAACATTCAGTGTACCAACATCTGAATGATTGGGGTGCCAGAAGGAAAAGAGGAAGAGCAAGAAATGGAAAACTTATTTTGAAAAATAATGAAGGAAAACTTTCCTAATCTGGTGAAGGAAATAGACATATGAATCCAGGAAGCTCAGAGAGTCCCAAACAAGTTAAACAAGTTGGACCCAAAGAGGAACACACCAAGTCACATCATAATTAAAATGTCAAAGATTAAAGAAAGAATCTTAAAAGCAGCAAGAGAAAGAAGAGAGTTACCTACAAAGTAATCCCCATAAGACAATCAGCTGATATCTCAAAAGTAACCTTGCAGGCAAGAAGGGACTGGGAAGAAGCATTCGAAGTCATGAAAAGCAAGGACCTACATCCAAGATTGCTCTATCCAGCAAACCATCACTTAGAAGGCAAGGGCAGATAAGGTGCTTCCCAGATAAGGTAAAGGGGTTCATCATCACCAAGCTCTTGTCATATGAAATGTCAAAGGGAATTATTTAAGAAAAAGAAGTTCAAAACTATGAACATTAAATGACAACAAACTCAACTATCAACCAGTGAACCTACAAAAACAAAAACAAACTAAGCAAAAAACTAGAAGAGGAACAGAACCACAGAAACGGAGATCACATGGAGGCATATCAGCAGGGAGGGGAGAATGGAGGAAAAGGTACAGGGAATAAGAAGCATAATTGGTAGGTACAAAATAGACAGGAGGAGGTTAAGAATACTATAGGAAATGGAGAAGTCAAAGAACTTATGTGTAGAACCCAGGGACATGAACTTAAGGATGCGAGGGGGGGGCATTGCTGGAGGGAATGGGAGTACTGGGTGGAGGGGAACAAAGGGGAGAAAAAATTGGATAACTGTAACAGCATAGTCAATAAAATATACTTAAAAAACAATGCAGTTGATTGTATTAGCAATGTGTAAGTCACAATTGACTCTCTTTAATATTAACTCTTAAAGCCTCAATGGTTTTTTCAATTTTCTCTGTTCTATATAAAATTATTTTGAGTTGGAAATCAGTCAAGGCTATCTATGAGTATAGATTTTTCAACCACTAGTATGAATTCAGAAGGCATTTTCATTGGACTTGATGAAGAAGATTTTAAAATCCAAAAAAGCCAAGAGTTTCTAGGTTAGTAAGAGGAGCCAACTTCTTGAATATCTTTAATAAAGTTTGTTTTAATAGCAGACAAGCCACAGAGTGGGTCTGTGATACTAACTGACTATCCCACCCATAATCATGCCTTCTAAGTTTTAAAATGAGAGTTTTAAGGGGTGGGGAGAAAATACAGACAACTGTAATTGAACAACAATAAAATAATTTAAATAAAAAATTAAAAAAATAAAGTAAGAGCTTTATTGAAATATAATTCGTACACCATAAATTTCATCTATTTAAAGTACACAATTGAGTCATTTTTAGTATATTCACCGAATTGTGCACTCATGACCATGATCTAATACCTAAATATTTTCATTATACCCAAAGGAACCTTGAACCATTAGCAATCATTTTCCATTTCCCACATCCCCTACTAACCACAAATCATCTTTATGTTTGCATTAATTTTCCTACTCTGGACATTTCATATAAATTGAATCATAAAATATGCGCTTTTTGTGATTGGCTTTATTTTTTTTTCACTTAGCATAATGTTTTCAAGCTTCATCCATTTTGAAGTGTCAATACTTCCTTTCATTTTACGGATAGATGATGTTCCATTGTATGGACATAGTAATTTTGTTTGTCCATTTATGAATTAATGAATGTTTGGATTCTCCTTTTAGCTATAATGAATAAACTTGCTGCAGACATTCAAACACACATTTTTACATGGATATATGTTGTCAGTTCTCTTGCATATGTACTTAGGAGGGGAACTGTGGGTTATACAGTAACCCTAGGTTCAACAGTCTGAGTAACTGTCAGAGGGGCTGTATCATTTTACAGTCCACCAGTAATGTTTAAGGATTTCAATTTCTTCATAGCTTTGCTAACACTTGTTATTGTTTGTCTTGTCTTTTCTTTCTTAAATTATAGTCATCCTAGTGGATGTGAAGGGGTATCTGAATTATATTTTGGTTTCTGTCCTTTAATGACCCATGTTGCTCGGCATCTCTTCATGTGCATCGTGGCAATTTGTGTATCTTCTTTGGAGAAATGCCTATTCAAATTCTTTGCTGATGTTTTAATTAGTTTACTTGTTTTGTTATTGAATTATAAAAATTATTTTTACATTTTGCATAAAGGTTGCGTCAGTTATATAATATTTTTAAATAAGATAACTTCCAAATATTTTCTCCTGTTTTGTGAGGCATTTTTGAAGGAACTTTTCATTGCCTTCTGGGGTCAAGTTTGCTACTGAAGAGTCCAGTGTTATTGTAATACTTATTCCTTTTCACAAGACCTTCTTTCTCTTTCTCTCTCTGATTTTAGGACTACTATTTTGTCTTTAGTGTATATTAATTTTTGGATAATGTACATTAAAAATGATAATTTAAAAATCCATTGTTTGGGATTGTGTGTGTGTTACATTTTTATTATGGTAATTTCCAAATATATACAAAAGTAAAGGGAGAAATGTAATGAATGTCTATATATAGTCACCTGGATTAAATAATTAAAACATTTTGCCACCCTGCTTCATCCATCTGTTTCTTTTAAATTTTTTCCTGGAATACTAAAAAGGCAATATAAGACCTATTATTTTACCCATAAGTCCTTCAACATGCATCTCTAAGAGATGAGTTTTCTCTTAACATATTTATGATGTCACTATTACCTCTATAAAAATAAATGATAGTGCCTTAATGTTATCTAATTGTTCATTTATAGTCATTGTTTTTCTAATGTTTAAAGATTTTATTTACAACTGGATGACATAGTTTATTTAGTCATACCCCTATTGATAGACATCTGGATTATTTTCAGTCTTTTATTATTACAAATAACTCTATAATAAATATCCTTGTGCGTGTGTCATTTGGCTTATTTGCTTCTTTTGGATAAAATCCTAGTGTATGATTTCTTGGTCTAATGGTAAAGGCATGTATATTTTGTTAGATAGCCCAATATCCTTACATGAGTGTTGTATAATTTTGTATTCTCTTGATACGTACATTAATCTAGAAACACATATCCTTCATGTCTCTCTTGTCTTTTATCTCACTCTTTGGAATTCCCAGTATTTAGGTACATTCCCTTCTATCATGATCCTTTAATTTTGTCATGCCCATCCCCTACCATTTTCCATTTTGGTTTTTTTTCTTTTATTTTCTGGGATAATTTTCTTCACTTCATCTTCAAACCTGTCTACCAGATTTCAATCACAGCTGTCATATTTTAATTTTCAAGAGCATTTGGTTTTGTTTTAAAAAGTTCTATTTATAGTCTTCTATTTTTATTTGTGGGTATTAATTTCAATCAGTAATTCATTTAACAATAATAATGAAGCAAATATTATTATGCCCCAGGTATTGTTCTAGGCACTGTAGAATTGGCAGTGAATCAACAGGTAAAATCTCTGTCCTCAGGGAGCTCACAATAAAATAGTGGTAGGAGCACCCTGGCTGGTGTGGCTCAGTGGTTTGAGTACAGGCCTGGGAACCAAAGGGTCGCTGGTTCAATTCCCAGTCAGGGCACATGCCTGGGTTGTGGGCCAAGTCCTCAGTGTGTTGGGAGTGTGAAAGGCTCCCTCCCTTCCCTTCCATCTAAAAATAAGTAAACAAAATCTTTAAAAAAATAAATTCTTAACTTAAAAAAAGCTTTAAAATATAGTGGGAGGACATATTTGTAAATATTCAATGTGTCATGTAATAAGCCTATGAAAAAAACATGCAGAGTAAAGGAGGGCGAACAGTGACCAGAAGAGGGGCTGCTGTGTTACTTAACGGAAGTCAAGAAAGCCTTCACTGATCAGGTGATATTTGCAAACAGAGTAGAATAAAAGGAGCAATTAAGGAGTGATGTGGGGGAAAGAGTTTTTTAGGCAGAGGGGACTGAAAGTAGAAAGGTCATGAAGCAGGGATATGGAAAGTTCAGGGAAAATCAAAGAGACCAGCATGGTGGGAACAGAGTCAGCAAGGTGGAAAAGTGATCAGAGATAATATCAGAGAGAAAGAAGGGGTGTGAGATTGTGGAATATTGTAATCACTGGGATGGCATGATCTGACTTACACTTTTAAAATATTCTGGCATTCTCACAGTCAGTCAACCTAAAGGTAAGCCCCACCCCCGAAGTGCCAACAGGAATCAAGGCTCAACTACAACAGAGGGACACATACAAGCCACACAAGGGACACTCCTGGGACACTGACTCAGGTGACCAGGGAGACTGCACCAGTGGGCCTTATAGGACTCCATTGCATAAGGCCAACCTGCCAAGGCAGAGATGCATAGAAGATATACCTAATGTATAGAAATACACACACAGCGGCAGCCAAAGTGTGGAGACAATCATGTCCCAAATGAAAGAACAAGAGAAAACTCTAGAAAGGGAACTAAATGAAATGAAGTCAAGCAGTCTACTACATATGGAGTTAAAAAAAAACAAAACACTGGTTATAAGGATGCTCAATTACCTTAGAAGAATAGATGAACTCAAAGAGAACTTCAATGAAAAGATAGTAAACATTAAAAATGACACAGAAACCATAAAAAGAACCAGTCAGAAATGAATGCAATAATTGAAATGAAGAATACACTAAAATAAATCAATAGATTAGATAAAGCAGAGGCACAAATCAGTGATTTGGAAGACAAGGTAATTGAAAACTCCCAGTTAGAAAGGCAAAAAGTGTCCAAGAAAAATGAGGAGAGTTTAAGGAAACTCTGGGACAAAATCAACCTTACCAACATTTGCATCATAGAGTACCAGAAGGAGAGGAGAAAGAACAAGAAATTGAAAACCCATTTGAAGACATAATGACTGAAAACTTTCCTAACCTGGCAAAGCAAATAGACAAACAAGTCTAGGAATAGCAGTCCCAAACAAGATGAAGCGAAAGAGACCCACACCAAGAAACATTGTAATTAAAATGCCAAAAGTTAAAGACAAAGAGAAACTCTTAAAAGCAACAAAAGAAAAGCAGTTGCCAAGTGAGCTCTCAAAAGACCATCACCTGAGTTTTCAAAGAAAATTTACAGGCCAGAGGGAGTGGCAAGAATTATTCACAGTAATACAAAGCAAGGACCTACAGCCAGGATTATTCTACCCAGCAAAGCTATCATTTAAAATTGAAGGATAAAGAGCTCCCCAGAAAGAAAAAAGCTAAAGGTCTTTATCACCACCAAACCAATATTAAAAGAAATGTTAAAGGGACTTTTTTTTAAAGAAGGAGAATGGGGGGAAAAGAACATAAATATGAATAATAAAATGTAGTAACTATGTATTTATCAAAGATCAGTGTAAATATAAGTGGATTAAATACTCCAATCAAAAGACATAGAGTGTCTGAATGGGTAAGAAAACAACACCCATACATGTGCTGTCTGGAAGAGACCCACTTCAGATCAAAGGACACACCAGAGACTGAAAGTAGAGGTTTAGAAAAAAATATCTCAGGGAAACACAAATGAAAAAAAGCTGGGGTAGCAATACTTACATCACACCAAATACACTTTAAAACAGAGGCTATAACAAGAGACAGAGAAGGACATTTAATAATGACAAAAGGGTTGGTCCAACAAGAGGATATCACACTTCTAAATATTTATGCTCCTAATATAGGAGCACATAAATATATAAACCAAATAATGATAGACATGAAGGGAAAAATTGGCCATAATACAGTAATTGTAGGGGGCTGTAGCACCCCATTGCCATCAATAGTTAGTTCATTCAGACAGAAAATCTACACTGAAATAAGAGCCTTAAGTGACACTTTAGAGCAGATGGGTTTAATTGATATTTTTAGAGCATTTTACCCCAAATCAGTAGAATAGACATTCTTTTCAAGTGCAAATGGAACATTTTCCAGCTTAGACCACATGTTAGGACATAAAACAAGTCTCAATAAATTTAGGAAGGTTGAAATCATATCAAGCAACTTCTCCAACCACATGGTAAGAAACTAGAAAATAATTATAAGAAAAAAACTAAAAAAAAACACTCAAACGCATAGAGGCTAAATAACATGCTGCTAAATAATGACTGGGTTAACAATGAGATTAAGGAAGAAATCAAAAGATACCTTGAGACAAATGAAAATGAAAACACACAACCCAACATGTGTGGTGCACAGTGAGAGCAGTTCTAAGAGGGAAACTCACAGCAATAAATCCAACCTCAAAAACAATATAAATCTTAAATAATGTCTAATTTCACACATAAAGGAACTAGAAGCAGAATAACAAAGAAAGCCCAAAGTGAGCACAGGAGGAATAATAGCTAACAGATCACAGATAATCAAAATAGAGCCCAAAACACAAAAGGTCAATGAAAAATAGAGCTGTTTTTTAAAAAGACTAAAAATTGATAAACCTTTAACCAGACTCATCAAGAAAAAAGGAGAAAGGACCTAAACGAATAACAATTAGAAATGAAAGAGGAGAATAAAAATTGACAGCACAGAAATGCAAAGTATTATAGGAAAATACCACAAACAATTACATGCCAACAAATTGGACAATCTGGAAGGCATGGACAAATTCCTAGAACCATACAATCTCTCAAAACTGAATCAAGAAGAAACAGAAAATATGAACATATTGATAACAACTAATAAAATCAAGTCGGTAATCAAAAAACCCCAACAAACAAAAGTCTGGACCAGATGTCTTTACAGATAAATTTCACCAAATATTTAAAGGATAGTTAACACCTATACTTCTCAAACTATTCCAAAAAGTTTAAGAGAAGGGAAGGCTCCCAAGCTCATTTTACAAGGCCAGCATTACTCTGATTCCAAAACCAGACAAAGACATTACAAAAGAAAATTATATGCTAACAGTCCTGGTGAACATAAATACAAAACATTAGGAAACTGAAATCAGAAAAACATTAAAAAAATTATATGCCATGATCAAGTGGGATTTATCCCTGGAATTCAAGGATGTTTTAATATCTGCAAATCAAGTAATATGGTATACCACATTAAAAATCATATAAAATAATATAAAAGGATTAACTCATATAATCATATGAAAAGATGAAGAAAAAGCATTTGACAAAATCTAGCAAAGTGGGAATAGAGGGAATGGAGCAACATAATAAAGTCCATATATGACAAATTCACAGTTAACATCATACCAAACAGGAAAAAGCAAAAAGTATTTTCCTTAAGATGAGAAAAAAAGACAAGGATGTCCATTTTCACCATTTTATTCAACATAGTGTTGGAAGTCCTAGCTACAGCAACCAGAGCCCCTGCCCTCCCAAATAAATAAATAAATAAATAAATAAATAAATAAATGGCATCCAAACTGGAAAGGAAGAAGTAAAGCTGCCAGTACTTGCAGATATAGAGAGAATCTCAGAGAGACAAAACCCTAAAGAATCCACAGGAAAATCTACTAGCACTTTTAAATGAATTCAGGACACAAAAATTAATACTTAATTGATATTTAATTTTGTATCAGGACACAAAATTAGTATTTAAAAATTAGTTGCATTTTTATACACCAACAACAAACTAGCAGAAAATAAAATTAAGAAAACAATCTTTTACAATTATATCAAAAGAGCATACGTAGGAATAAATTTAACCAAGAAGGTAAAAGACCTGTGCTTAGAAAATTATAAACATTGAAGAAAGAAATTTAAGATACAAATCAATGGAAGCATATACAGTGCTCTTGTATGAGAAGATTTAACATAGTTAAAATGTCCATACTACCCACAGCAATCTATAGATTCAATACAATCCCTCTCAAAATACCAATTGTGATTTCCATAGAACTAGAACAAATAATTCTAAAATTTATATGGAATCACAAAGACCTTGAATAGCCACAGCATTCCAGAGAAAGAAGAACAAAGATGGAGATGATCATGCTACCTGATAGCAAACTATATTATTATACAAGGATATTGTAACGAAAACAGCATGGTACTGACATAAAAACAGACACACAGATTAGTGGAATAGAAAGTCCAGATAAAAACTTGCACCTACATGGTAAACTAATGTATGACAAAGGGGGGAAGAATACACAAGGAGGTAAAAACGGTCTATTCAATAAATGACATTGGGAAAACCGGACAGATATAGGCAAAAAAAAGAAAGAAAGAAAGAAAGAAAAAAGAAACAAATGAGACCACATTCTAATACCACATACAAAAATAAACTCAAAATAGATTATTAAAGACTTAACTATAAGACTCAAAACTATAAAATTCCTAGAAGAAAATGTAAGCAGTAAATAAACTCTTTGAGATTGTTTTTAGTAGTATATTTTTTAGATCTACCAACTCAGGCAAGGGAAACAAATGGAACTACATCAAACTATGAAAAATATCATCAGCAAACAAAAGGACAACACACTGAATGGGAGAAGATATTCAACAATCATACATCTGATAAAAGGGTTTAATATCTAAAATTTATAAAGAACTTGTACAACTCGACACCAAAAAAAAAAAACCAAACCCAAACAATCCATTTAAAAAATGGGCAAAGACACTTTTTCAAGGATATACAGATGGCCAAAAAACATAAAAAGATTCTTAACATCATTAATAATCAGAGCAATGCAACTGAAAACCACAATGAGATATCACCTCACACCTGTCAAAATGGCCATCATCAATAAATCAACAAACAAATGCTGATGAGGCTGTGGAAAAAAGGGAACCCTCATGCACTGCTGGTAGTAATACAGATTGGTACAGCCACTATAGAAGACATTATGGAGGTTCCTCAAAAATTAAAAATAGAACTACCTTATGACCCAGATATACCACTTCTGGATATTTATCTGAAGAAAGCCAAAACACTAATTTGAAAAGATATATGCATTCCTATAGTTGCAGCATTATTTACAATATCCAAGAGAAGGAAGCAACTTAAGTGTCTCTCTCTCTCTCTCTCTATATATATATACACAATGGAATTTACTTTTAATATATATTTTATTGATTATGCTATTACAGTTGTCCCATTCCCCCCCCTTCATTTCCCTCCACCCTGCACACCCTCTCCCACCCAAATCCCCCCCCTTTAGTTCATGTCCATGTGTCTTAAGTTCTTTAGCTTTTATATTTCCCATATTATTCTTGCCCTACCCCTGTCTATTTTCTGTCTGCCATCTATGCTACTTATTCTCTGTACCTTTCCCCCACTCTCCTCCTCCCACTCCCCTGTTACTACCCCTCCATGTGATCTCCATTTCTGTGATTGTGTTCTAGTTGTTTCCTTAGTTTGTTTTTAAGTGTGGTTGTTAGTAATTGTGAGTTTGCTGTCATTTTACTATACATTTTTTTATCTTCTCTTCCTTAGATAAGTCCCTTTAACGTTTCATAAAATAAAGACTTGGTGATGATAAACTCCTTCAACTTGACCTTATCTGAGAAGCACTTTATCTACCCTTCCATTCTAAATGAAAGCTTTGCTGGATAGAGCAGTCTTCAATGTAGGTCCTTGTCTTTCATGACTTGTAATACTTCCTTCCAGCCCCTTCTTGCCTATAAGGTCTCTTTTGAGAAACCAGATGACAGCCTGATGGGTACTCCTTTGTAGGTAACTGTCTCCTTATCTCTTGTTGCTTCTAGGATTCTCTCCTTCATTTTCATCTTGGCTAATGTAGTTATGATGTGCCTTGGTGTGTTCCTCTTTGGGTCCAACTTCTTTGGGATGCTCTGAGCTTCCTGGACTTCCTGAAAGTCTATTTCCTTTGCCAAATTGGGGAAGTTCTCCTTTATTATTTGTTCAAATTAGTTTTCTACTTGTTGCTGCTCCTCTTCCCCCTCTGGTACCCCTATAATTCAGATGTTGGAATGTTTAAAGTTGTCCTGGAGGTTCCTAAACCTCTCCTCATTTTTTTGAATTCTTGTTTCTTCATTCTGTTCTGGTTGAATGTTTCTTCCTTCCTTCTGGTCCACTCCCTTGATTTGAGTCCCAGTTTCCTTCCCAACACTATTGGTTCCCTGTGCATTTCCCTTCATTTCACTTAGTGTATCCTTCATCTGTCCTTCTAATTTGTGATTAAAATCAGCCAGTTCTGTGAGCATCCTGATCACCAGTGCTTTGAACTGTGCCTCTGATAAGTTGGCTATCTCTTTGTCGCTTAGAAATATTGGCTCTGGAGTTTTGAGCTGTTCTTCTGCTTGAGCCATAATGTTATGGTATGGTTGCACCTGTTAGGTATGAGGGGCAGAGCCTTAGGTGTTCACCAGGATGGGGCAACCCAAATATCTGGGTTGTGACATTGTATGTGGGGGGTGGGGTCCCAGAGGGAACAATGGCACTTTGCTTCACTCTCTGTTGCACCTTAGTCCCTTCTGCTGCTTCTCCCAAGCAAACTGGGCCTTCTGGTGCTGATTCCCATGTGGGTGGGCTTGTGTGCATCCTAGGACCTTTGGATCTCTCCAACAAACTTTCCTGTGAGGCTGGAAGTATCCCTGCACCTCAACCCCCACAGGTATTTTCAATCAGTGTTTTGAGGCTTTATTTCTTAGCACTAGGGCCCTGGGTTATGCAATCTGACTCACTCCCCAGTTATCCGAGTGCAAGTGTGGGACTGATGCCTGGTCAGCCAGCCGTCTTGCGTCACTTCATAATCGCTGCCTCGCTGGGTCTGCCTGTTGCCACCCCACACCCGGGGTCTGCCAGCCACCTCCTGGGTGCCCAGGGTCTGCCCAGTGCCACCTTGCACACCCGGGGTGCCTGGCACACCCGTTGTCACCTCTTCCTGTGCCGCAACCCTTCTCCGCTCATCTGCCTGACTCAGCCTTGCCTACTGGTCTGGATGAATGTGTCTACTTTAACTCCTTGGTTGTCGGACTTCCATACAGTTCAATTTTCTCTCAGTTTTGGTTATTTTGTTTCTAAATTGTTGTTGTCCTTATTTTGGTTGTTCGAGGAGGCACAGAGTGTCTACCTATACCTCCATCTTGGCTGGAAGTATCTATACAATGGAATATTATTGGCCACAAAAAAAGAGTGAAATCTTACCAGTTGCAACAACATAGATGAACCTAGAGGGTACTATGGTAAGTTTAATAAGCCAGGCAGAAAAAGGCAAATACCACATGATTTCACTTATATGTACAATCTAAAACACAAAATAAAACAAAGCAGCAGAAGAAATAGATACAGAGAACAAACTGATGGTTGACAGATGGGAGGGGGATTGGGGGTTGGTGAAAAAAGTGAAGGAATTAAGAAGTAGGAATTTGCAACTACAGAATAGTCATGGGGGGATGTAAAGTATAGCATAGGTAATACAGTCACTAATATTGTAATAACCATGTATAAAGTCAGCTACTAGATTTATCAGGGGGTTCACTTTGTAAGTTATGTAAATGTCTAATCACTATTCTGTACATGTGAAATGAATAAAATATCAAATGTCAACTGTAATTATAAAGTAAAAAATAATAAAAAATAAAATAAGGTATCACTCTGGCTGCCCTGTGGGGAAATGACAGTGGGAAGGGAATGGTGGAAATACAGGGAATAGATGGGAGGCTGTTGCAATAGTGCAGATGACAGGTGTCAGTGACAGAATAATGGAGTAAGAAGTGCCCAGATTCTGAATATATTTTAAAAGAGGAGCTGGTAAGACTTGACTGCGTGACAAGGGCCAAAGTGTGACTGCAGCGGATTCAAGGGGGATTGAAAGAGAGAGATTGGATACAGCCAGTGTAGGTGTCTTTTGTGGGTTTTGCTGAAAAGGTGACAGAATGATGCAGTAACCGCTAGAGATATACATGAGTTGAGGGTGTTATCTCCTCCTCTTCCTCTTTTTTCCCTGTTCTCTCTCCTCCTCCTTCTTCTTAATTGAAGTCCCCGAGTGAATGATTGATGTACAGGGGGTAATTGATGACACAGTGTAGGGAATGGGCAATTATAGCACATCTGCTCTTGAGTAGGTAGGGGTAGTGGTGGAATCCAATAAATATTGAACAAGTTGGCCTTGGAGTGAAGCTAGGATCGCTCATCCATTTTTTAATGGAAGTAAAGGCAGAGGGTAAGGGTGCAGGTGCAGGTAGACTAGGAGATTTGGTGGTAGTGGCATGTAGAAGATCTTTTCCAACTACTTCTATTGGTGAAATAAGAAGCAAGAACATCAACTGAGGCTAAGGATGGCAATCAAAATGTTACAGGTTTGGGGGAAAGGAGATGGTTAGAAACTTTAATCTAGAAAAATATGAGTGAAAAAGAAAGAAGGAAGTGTTTTGCTGCTGCAGACAAGTTCTAAAGTCCCATTTGGGGCTACTATTCACAAATTTAAAGTAAGGTTACTCAGCATGACTGCCTGTTTTTTTTTCCCCTCAGCCGTGCTCAGCTGCATTGGCCCATGTGTGGAGTGGACAGAACTGGGGGTTGCCTGAGAGTATGGCAAAATGAGAGAGTTGAGCATGCAGGCAGGATTGTAGTAAAGGACTCTGGGGGCAGGTGGCTTGTGGAAAGGATTGTTGGATAAGGGCAGTTGGAGGAAGGAGCAGGCAGGGTATTGGATAGATCATCTACATATTGACACTGCTAAGTGTTATGACTGAAAGAGTATTGAAGAAAGTGACCACAAGTTAGATGCTAAAATCTTCATGGGATGAAGGGAAGTGACCCAGACAAGTCTAATTAAGATGGTGGATAATAGGGTGTTCATGCTTGAACTTCAGAGGAACTGTAGGGAGTTAGGGAGGAGAGACAGAAAAGACAACATGGTGACGGGGAGCAAGCAGAGGGCTGACCCTCCTTTCCTCCCTGCTCTCTGGTATGAGGGCTAGAGCAGCTGCCATTTGCAGAAAGCACTTGAGAAGCTATAGCTTCAGGAGAAGCATTGTCTCTCTGAAGACCAGGAAGTAAAGGGAATTTTCAGAAAAGAAGTTAAAGTTGTAGAGGTTTTGCTAGTAACCGAGGTTGTATCTCATCTTAGATTCGAGAGATTTTAGGGGAGGCTTAGGGGTAGGGGATAGAGTGTGGTTTGGCCAACTTAAGAATATACAGAGACATTGGGCTGCAATTCTGGTCTTATTCTTCTCAGGCACCAAAGGATACAGGTTCATGCCTAAAGGTAGTAGAATTTTAGGGAGACCGTTTCTGCCATGAGCACTAGGCTCTGTGGGATCTGTCTTCAGCCCCACCTCTGGTGGTGTGGAAGCTTGTGGGAGTATGTAGAGTCTCCTGAGAGAATGGGAGCGTGAGACAAATCTGAGGGGGTCCCGTTTACTCTGGCCAAGGGTGCTACCTAGGCCAGGCCTGAAGCAAGGTTCCTGGGAGGAGATCGAGGGGTTAGGCCTCTTAGCATTATCTCCTCCTGTATGTATGAGAATATCATATATAGCATGGCTTGTTGTTTGTTTGTTGTTTTCTGTTTCTCATACTGTCTGTTCCTCAAGGTTTCTTTTTCCTGCTTGTTTTGAGCTCTGTTCTGAAGACCTCAGGGAAGAATACAAATGAAAACCCACAAACCACATCTCTATAAACATAAAAACTATAAATAGTGCTAACAAATTATTAACACAATGTGTTCTACCTTGACAGCTGTACCTTGATAACAACTGGGAAATTCAGGCTCAAATTTATTGTGGTAATCATACTATAATATACAGGGTGGGGGAAAAAGTAGGTGTATAGTTGTTTTCATGGAAAATAATACAACTATTAATAACTAATAATATGAGAATAAACTGTTTTGCATACTCACAACTGTAGACATAATATTCCCCTACCTTGTATAATGTATAAAATCAACACGTTATACACCTTAAACTTACACAGTGCTATAGGTCAGTTATATCTCAATTAAGAAAATCAAATTTAGAGTTATTTGGGGGAAGGAACTGAGACTCACCTTTCCGTATAGACCTTTACTGAAGCTTAAATGTTTTCAGAACTATGAGGTTGGTCTAGGAAAAGTGCAGCCATTGTTAATATAATGAGAGTGGTTTCCACAACATCGATATGATCTGGCAGCCAAGGAGAAGGGGCTGGAATGTGCATGCCTGAACAATGGCTACTTCACTGTACTAGTCAATGGGAGTGGTAGATGCTGTTGAGTGAGTATGTGTACTGTGTGGTACATTCAAAATGAATGAGTGAGTAGAGCAAGGAATCTGCATCAAATTTTGTGGGAAGCTTGAACATTCTTCCTTGGAAACTATTTGGATGATTCAGAGGCTGCAGCTATGGGCAGCTGGTGATCAGCAGCTTCATCTTGACAACATACGCGCTTATGCATCACATCTCGTGCAGAGTTCTTTGGCAAAATATCAAATCACCAGGTGACTCAGTTCCCCTACAGCCAGATTTGGTGCCCTATAACTTCCAACTTTTCCCAAAACTAAAATCACTTTTGAAAGGGAAGAGATTTCAGACCATTGATGAGATTCAGGAAAATATGACAGGGCAGCTGATGGTGACTGGGAGAACTATGTGAGGTCCCAATGTGCCTACTTTGAAGGGGACTGAGACGTCCTTGTCCCATGTACAATGTTTCTTGTCTTTTCAATAAATGTCTCTATTTTTCATATTACATGGCTTACTTTCTGGACAGACCTCATGTATCCCTACACTCAGCCATGCCAGGTTGCCATATTTAGAGTCTCTCTACAGACTATACCTCCAGTCTTCTACCTGAGTGCTTTAAGGCCGTCCCCAGGCTATGAATTGGGTGGCAGGTCCGGACATCCATCTACTTCTCTTACTTCGATCTGATTCTTTTTCTTTCAGCCCCACATGAACTCTTCCCCATGCACCTAAACTTCTCATCCATTCTGCTTTGATTTGACATGTTTCTGGGTCTTGCACCTCTTTTTTACTTTTCACAAGTCTTATTCATCTGCTTTCCAGCTTCCACAATCTTTTTTGCTGTCATCTCTTGTCTGATTCTCTTTGTACTGCCAGGTTCATGCTTAAAATTTTTAAAAAACTGTCACGTCCGTGGACTTGTGGAAAATAGATGAAATAAATGTGTTCCTTTAACGTTAACTGGAATTATTAACCTTTCGTTTTCATGGGGTCTAATCTTCTAAGCAAGATACTGCACAGGTATGTATGATGAAGATATACTGTTTAAAAAGAGAAGTACTTGGGGGTATCTATTCAACACAGTACAAGTTTTCAAATGTTTTCCACTGAACTGGTTTGCTGACTGAATCATTTGGTTTGTTTGAGCACAATAGTGGAGTAAGAAGGCTAGCAGTCTAATGTGGTTTGACTCTCCAAACTTTCTAAGGAGGATAGTAGTATTTACTTTGTGTATCTGTCCATAATACATCACCACTTTCTGGCAATCAATTTTTTCCCGCTGGGAGCTACTATCCCTCTCCCACTCTCTGTCCAAGTGTTTAAATAGAACCGAAACTTGGAGATACTCATGATTCAACTTGTTTAAAGTGTAGAGTTCACCCTCTGGCCACAGTGGTTGGTTCTGGGATGAGTATCTGATCCAAACTAGTCCAACGTAGCACAGTCTAGAACTTTCACAGGAACTCTTCAGGAAGAAATAATCTTTCTCTCTGTGACACTAAGCTAGGAGGGTGTAAGGCCAAGGGTGCTGCTGGCTGTTCTGCCCCCCATGTAAGCAAATACCTGTGCACGAATAAAGAAAAGGACACAGAAATTGAGACTGAAGTCTGATTGAACTCTTCTTGCTAGAGACTCCAGCTGCATCCCTCCCTGTAGATCTGTTCTTAGACATTCTGTTTACACGAACAAATGAATTTTTATTTGTTGAAACTAGTTTATGTTGGGTTTCTGCTTTGTGCAACCTCAGGGCTCATAACCAAAGTACGAGGCCTTGGATGTGTGTGTTTGTGTGAGAGAGAGGAGAGACAGAGAGAATGAATTCCAAAGAAATTATTGTTCATTCTCACTTTGGTAAGTGTAAATACAATGCCATTGTGCTTGTGAATTGTTCATATGCATATGGACTTTTATATGGGAATAAAATAAGAAAGCATGGTGCTAGAGGTATGACTATTTGATAAAGTTCTTTTCATAGCCCTGAGGATGATTTCATCTACTGCTAACAGCTCACAGGGGAATTTCAGAGGGTAAAAAAAAAGTGAACATTACATGATTCTACCAGATGTGGGATAAGGGAATAATTTTAGGATTTAAATAACTAAAAAGTGCCTCTGGTGTCTCTCTAATGTTTCAGTATATGCAAATTAGATTTTATATAGTGCATCTCATAATATGGCCAACAATGGAGTGAAATTGAACTTTAATTGAAAGCAGAAGGAGAGGAAAGCTGAGGTTGGGAAGCACAGTTTCCAGTTCCAACAAAAGCCGTTTACACTGTATATTAAAAATAGGCCATAATTTTAAACAAAATCAGAAATAGATCAGTGGAAAGGAATTCATTTCAAGAATGGAAGCAGATTGAGAGACATAGGATAAAATCCATTATGATATTTGGTAATCATTCAAATGTAAGAGAAATTATTATGCACAATTTTTCAAAGTTGTCCATGACAAAACAATTAATAGGAAAGGAAGGAAATAATGCTAGATTGAGAAGCACAACTGATAGGAATACTGTCAGAACTGCATTTTGACATGAATCTGTGTTCCTAAGTTACTTTAAACTATGTTTTCTGTAGTTTTTGCATTAGATACCAGGTTGAATTCGTAATCAAAGCAACAAACACTGCCACTTAATTCTAGGATGACAGGACAGTTCTGCTCCCCCCATACCTCACCTCACATTACCAAAGGCCTGTTTACAACAGTTACGTTCATTCACCCAGTATATTGTACTAAGCTATCAAGAAAAAATTACATGACATAACAGAAGGAAAGAGAACTCCACAATTTGAAGAGATAGAATAAACATCAGAACTAGACTCAAATATGGCAGGAGATATTGGAATAATCATATTGGGGATTTTAAAAAAGCTATGGTTAATATGCTAAAGAACTCTAATGGATAAAGAAGAGAGAGTACAATAGCAAGAAGGCAATACAGGCAGAGAGATGGGAATTTTCAGATATAATAAAAAAGAATTGATAGAGATTGAAAAGCCTACTATAATAGGAATGAAGACAATGGGCTTATTAGTAGATTTGACTTAACCGAGGATAGAATCTCAGTGCTTGAAGATACATCAGAAAAATGCTCAAAAACCAAAGAGCAAAGAGAACAAAAAGTGAAAAAGAAAACTAGAACACAATATCCAAGAATTGTTGAAAAGCTATAAAAGGCACAACATACAGATAATAGAAATACCAGAAGAAAGGAACATTAAGAAGACATAAGGAATAAGAAGAAATGTTTGAAAAAAAATTACTGAAAACTTCACCAAATTAATGTCAGATACCAAACCACAGATCCAGAAGGCTCAGAGCACACCAAGGAGAATTTAAAAAACAACCCCCCACCCCCACCCCACCACCACCACCAACAACAAAAACCACATGTGATTTTACTTTCAAACTACAGGAAATCAAAGACTAAGGGAAAAGCCTGACAAAGGCTGGGGGAAAATCACTTTACCTATATAGCAGCAAATGTAAGAATTACGTCTGACTTCTCAGAAGCCATGCAAGCAAGAAAAGACTGGAGTGGAATATTTAAATAATGGAAAAGAAAAAAAAACATCAAACGAAAATTCTGTACCCTGTAAAATTACCCTTCAAATGTGAAGGGGTAATAAAGATTTTCTCAGACAAATATTAAGGAGATTTATTGCCTTACAAGAAATGTTGAAAATTCTTTAGAGAGAGAGAGAAAAAATGGTATCAATTAGAAACTTAGATGTATATAAAGTAAGGGAGAGTAGCAAAGAAGGAGTAGGTGAAAATGAACAGAAAACTTATTTTTCTTATTCTTTTTAAATTACTTAATTTTATTTTTAAAGTATGTTTTACTCATTATGCAATTACAGTTGTCCCATTATTTTCTCCCCTTTATCTCCCTCTGTTCCACACCCCACCCTCTAATATTCCCCTCCCCCCTTAGTTCATGTATGACCCCCCTGGGTCGTACATATAAGTACTTTGGCTTCTCCATTTCCTGTACTATTCTTGACCTCCCCCTGTCTATTTTCTGCCTACCAGTTATATTTCTTATTCCCTGTACTCCCCCCCCCCGCCATTCTTCCCTGCCCCTCCCCACTGATAACCCTCCCCACTGATAACCCTCCCCGTGATCTCCATTTCTATGATTCTGTTTCTGTTCTAGTTTTTTGCTTAGTTTTAGTTTTTGTTTTTTTAGGCTCACTTGATAGTTGTGACTTTGTTGTTATCTTACTGTTCATAGTTTTTGATCTTCTTCTATTTCTTAGATAAGTCCCCTAACATTTCATATAATAAGGGCTTGGTGATGATGAACTAACTTTACCTTGTCTGGGAAGCACTTTATCTGTCCTTCCATTCTAAATGATAGTTTTTCTGGATAGAGTAATCTTGGGTGTAGGTCCTTGTCTTTCAGGACTTTGAATACTTCTTTCCAGCCCCTTCTTGCCTGCAAGATTTCTTTGGAGAAATTAGCTGATAGTATTATGGGAACTCCTTTGTAGGTAACTGTCTCCTTTTCTCTTGCTGCTTTTAAGGCTCTCTCCTTATCTTTCATCTTGGGTAACCTAATGATAAAGTTCCTTGGTGTGTTCCTCCTTGGGTCCAACTTTTTTAGGACTCTCTGAGCTTCCTAGACTTCCTAGAAGTCTATTTCCTTTCCTAGATTGGGTAAGTGTTCCTTCATTATTTTTTCAAATAAGTTTTCAGTTGCTTGCTCTTCCTCTTCTCTTTCTGGCACTCCTATGATTCAGATCTTGGAATGGTTAAAGTTGTCCCAGAGGTTCCTCAGCCTCTCCTCATTTCTTTGAATTCTTATTTCTTCATTCTGTTCTGGTTAGATGTTTATTTCTTCCTTTTGTTCCAAATTATTTATTTGAGTCTGGATTTCCTTCACTTTACTGCTGGCTCCCTGTATATATTTTTAAATTTCATTTTGCAGAGTCTTCATTTCTTCCTTCATTTTGCAACCAAACTCAATCATTTCTGTGAGCGTCCTGATCACCAGTGTTTTGAACTCTGCAGCCAATAGGTTGTCTATTTCCTTGTTGCATAGTTTGTTTTCTGGAGTTTCAACCTATTCTTTCATTTGGGCCATATTTCTTTGTCTTGGCAGACTTGTTACATTGTTAGGTGTTCACCAGAGTGGGACAACTCTCTTTGCTGTGTTGTGGTGCTGTATGTGGGGGAGGGGTCAGAGAGATTACAATGCTACTTGCTTGGCTCTCACCCTACTTTCCATCACTTATCTCACTTCCCAGAAGTAGATTATGCCCTTTCGGGTACTGATTCCCAGGTAGGTGGGATTGTGTACATTCTAGGTTCCTGTGGGCCCTTCCCATGGACTCTCCTGTCCAGTTCTCCAGCAGCTGCAACCCCCACAGGATTTTATTGTCAGGGGTTTGAAGGCTTTATTTCCCTGCACTGGACTCCTGGGTTACCTGTTTGTCTCACTCCCAAGTTGTTCTTTCTGGCTTACCTGCATGTGAATGTGGGACATCCTGTCTGCCAGCCACCACCTCACCCACCCAGTCCCCACCTTGCCACACATCCTTCTGCCCCAGCTGCCCATCTCCACTCTTCCTACCCATCTGGATGAGTGTTTTTAGTAGAGTCTTCATTTCCTTCTTCATTTTGCAGCCAATGTTTTGAATGTTTTCTCTGTAACTTCTTGATTGTCAGACCTCCATGCAGTTTGATTTTCTGGTGATTCTGGTTGTTTTATGATAAATGCCATAGGTACAATTCATGACACAAATGATAAGCTAGATTAATTAAAATTAAAAATTTCTGCTTTACAAGAGACACTGTGAAGAGAATAGAAAGACAAGCCTCAGACTGGAAGAAAATATTTGTAATAGACACAAGAGAGAAAAGACTATTACCCCAAATATGCAAAGCAATCTTAAAAGTCAACAATAAAGCACATGACCTGGTTAAAAAATGAGACTCACTGAAGGAGATATACAGATGGCAATTAGCGTACGCTCCACACCATCTATCATTAGGGAACCACAAATTAAACTAACAAGGAGATGGCGCAGGCATCTATTAAAATGGTCACAATGCAGAACACTGGCAGCACCAAGTGCTGGTGAGGATATGAAGTAACAGGAGCTCTTATTCATTGCTGGTGGAAATGCAAAATGATACAGTCACCTTGGAAGGCAGTTTGGCAGTTTCTTGCAAAGCTAAACATAGGCTTATTGTATGATTTAGTAATCATGCTCCTTGGTATCTTGCCNAGATATACGGATGGCAATTAGCGTACGCTCCACACCATCTATCATCAGGGAACCACAAATTAAACTAACAAGGAGATGCCGCAGGCATCTATTAAAATGGTCACAATGCAGAACACTGGCAGCACCAAGTGCTGGTGAGGATATGAAGTAACAGGAGCTCTTATTCATTGCTGGTGGAAATGCAAAATGATACAGTCACCTTGGAAGGCAGTTTGGCAGTTTCTTGCAAAGCTAAACATAGGCTTATTGTATGATTTAGTAATCATGCTCCTTGGTATCTTGCCAAAGGAGCTGAGAATTTATGTTCACACAAAAACCTGCATACAGGTGTTTATTGAAGCTTTATTCATAATTGCCAAAACTTGGAAGTAAGATTCCCGTAAGCAAGTAAATAGATATCTAAACTGTGGTACAACCAGATAATGGAATGTTATTCAGTGCTACAAAGTAATGAGCTATCAAGCCATGAAAAGATATGGAGAAAACTTGAGTACATATTACTGAGTGAAAGACGCCAGGCTAAAAAGACTACACTGCTTGATCCCAACTATGTGCCATTTTGGAGAAGGCAGAGCTATGGAGACTGTAAAAAATGTCAGTGGTTGCCAGGGTTTAGGAGGAAGTAAAGAATAGATAGAGCACAGAGGATTTTTAGGGCAGTTAAACTATTCTGTATGATATTATAAAGGTGGATACATGTCATTATACTTTGAAAATACACTGTATGATTTTATAGTTATGGATATCCATATGGATATCTCATATGGATATACCCATATGGATATTTGTCCAAACCCGTAAAATGTACAACACCAAGTGAACCCCAATGTAAACAGTGGGCTCTGAGTGACAGTGATGTATCGGTGCAGGACCATCAGCTCTAACAAACGTACCGCTCTTGTGGGACATGGCGACCATGGCGGGGCTAGGAGTGTGTGGAGACTGGGGGTATATGAGCAATCTCCGTATCTTCTGCTCAATTTCGTTGTGTACCTCAAACTCTTCTAAAGAATAAAGTCTATTTTTAAAAAACAGGGCATTTTTGTACCTGGTATTTAAAACCTTAAAAATATATATACCTTTTTATTCTAAAAATCTATGCTTTCTAATTTATCAGAAGAAAACAGAGACTTCTGTTAAAGGATGTTAACTATAGACTTATCTGTATAACAAAGTAAATAGTCCACATATCTAAAATTAACTGGAAATTGGTTAAATAAATTATGACATCCACAATGCTCCATTTAAAATTATGGTGTGAGAATATTCATGACTTGTTAACTTCATTCAGCCAACAAATATTTATTGCCACAGGATATATGCATTTACTTAACAGGTATATTGCAAGAATGAGATTGGCTATAATGTTACACAGCGGAGATGTTACTGGTGGAGATGATCAGTGTTAAAAATTTTCATAACTTTTCTTAGAAGTGTCATTCTTCCTTATTTATTTATTCAACTATTCACTTAGTTCCTGAGTTCCTGGGATTTTAAAACATGTTTACAAACTTAAAAAATTTTTTCAATTACAATTTACATTTAATATTATTTTGTATTAGTTTCAGGTACACAGCATAGTTGGTTAGACAATGATATACTTTACAAAGTGGTCCCCCAATATTTTCA
The DNA here is from genome assembly GCF_014824575.4 of Sturnira hondurensis. Taxonomy (NCBI): domain Eukaryota; kingdom Metazoa; phylum Chordata; class Mammalia; order Chiroptera; family Phyllostomidae; genus Sturnira; species Sturnira hondurensis. The sequence goes on from NW_028081539.1 coordinate 4,176,698, forward strand.
GTGCCCACCCGGCACCACACGTAGTTATCCCAATACTAATGGCTGAGTCCCTATGCTGTACTTTACATCCCCATGACTGTTTTGTAACTACCAACTTGTACTTGTTAATTCCTTTATTTTTTTCACCTCGTCCCCCAACTCCACTCCTTCCCTCTGACAACTATCGGTCTGTTCTCAGTACCTCTGAGTCTCTTTCTGTTTTGTTTATGCTGTCAGAAACTCTTTGACACTCCCTCCAGGAAGGTGAATTCCAGTTTACCTTCCCCATGAGTGTAGACTGGTTCTAATAATTCATTTCTAATAAATAAAGTGAGGTAGGAGGGACGCTGTGTACTTCCAAGGCTAAGTTGTACAAAGGGATACGGTACAAAAGCCTTGGGAAACACAAGTTGACAGGTAGGAAATCCAGCTCACCGGAACCCGCTGTGCTGCAGACACCATGAAGACAAAGCACAGAGAACCAGAGACGTCGAGGACAACCAGGTGTCCACCCTGGCTCTTTGTCTTGCAGCCGAGACACGGGGCAGCTGAGCTAGGGAGTCTTCACATAATGCCAGCCCCAGCCTTGGAGCCACCTGCCCTGGCTGACACTGAGCAGAACAAAGACAAACTGTCCCCATCAAGCCCTGCTCAAATTGCAGATTTTGAGGAAAATACATATTGCTGTTTTAAAAGCCACGGAGTTTGGAGGTGATTTGCTATTCAGACTCAGATAGCTGGAGCAAAGCTTGACCTGCTAGGCAGCTACAGTCGCATGTGCAAATCTACAAAGGTACAATCTCTCTCTCTCTCTCTCTCAAAAAAAAGGCTCCTAGAAGTACATAAAATAAAAAGATGTTGGTAGGATTATTTTTGGGTGGTGGAATTCTGCAGAACTTTTGGCTAGTTCTTTGTGCTTTTCTGTGATATACACATTATTTGATATTGATAATACATTTATTCTATCATTAGAGAATAAATGAATAAATGGATAGTTGAATAAACAAATAGAAAAGGATGAATCACTTTTGCCAGGGCCATGGTAATCTCCTAATGATAATTACCCATGTATAGGGTGACACATTACATGCCATCTCATTCTTGAAATATGCTCGTTAAAATGCACCCATTCTCTGACAGTCAGTGTGCTGAGCTCAGTGGTTCACAGAGGCTGCGTTCTTAACATGGGCAGTGCGGCCTGGGAGGGGAGACACACAGCTTTGTGGGGCTGTCTAGTAAACATACCCACTGGACCTGCTGTCGACCCTATTTTAATCAATATTTGTGTGTTTTGAAAAAAATAGCTGAACGGTCTCTGGGTTCTGGGTGCTGTTTATGATCATGTTCTTTATTTTTCATATAATGACCCATGGAAAAGAGAAGTGCACAAAGCTCAGATGGATGTCTGCAGAGCTTTCCCCAGCGTACAAATGCCAGGAGAAGACTGCTGGGAAGATGATCATTGGTCTGCTTTATATGCATTTCAGATGCTCCTTGCACAGAGGGGAAAATATGAAAATAGCTGGGGCTTCTTGGCTGTTTGGGCAGTGATTGTGCAGAGTGTTTGGTTGGTGATGACATTTGCTTTCTATTTCCACATCAAATAAGGCAGTCAAACATGTTGGGGAAGCTGCTCTTGGTAAAGAATAATTAACATTTTCATCCCCAGGGAAAGCTGTCATGGGCAGACTAGGCCTGGATTTGGTCTAGAAACATCAGGCTATTCTTGTAGTGACCTGCGAAAGTGTGTTGCATCTTATTACTGTGTCAGGATGAGGGCCAAAAGTAGACAAACAAGAGTATAAAATTTATCTTTGCTTTCAGAACCCTGGAATATGTCCATTTTAATAATGTTTGAGGCGAGGGAGAGCTGTTTCCCAGCCCAGCTATAAATAGCTTGTTCTTTAGTTCAAATTCAAGCCGCAAAAGACCTTTGGGCATCCTCTGGCCAGCTGTGCCCACCCTTTCCAACACAGCAGTGCATTTCCCCCTTTCATTTCCTTCTGTTGTGAAATTGTTGGCTGTAGTGTGACATCAAGTGCTTTGGGGAATGACAGCACTCACTTTCACTCATTTACTGATTACTCTGTGCCAAACTCTGTTTCGCACATACTAAATCCTTATCTAATTTCCCCACAAGCCCTGCAAGGTAGAAAACACCTGTATCACCATATTAGAGAAGAGAAAACTAAAGCAATGAAGGAACACTGCCTAAGATCACCCAGCATGTGGAAGAGATAGCATTATAAAGATAGACATAATAAGTATGCTGTCATAGTTTCAGTACTTATTTTGTAGCAGGCTCTGTGCTGAATACCTTATGTGTATTTAAAAAAATTATCCAAAACTTGGAAATAAGGCAAAATGCTGACTGCATGTCTTTTCACTCTTGGAGCATTGTCTAGCGGGACGGGACCCCCAGGCGTTACCTAATTCACAAGCAATGCATCTTTGTGTGACTATTTACTGTTGGTTCAGGCCCAGGTGGAATCAGATGCCAACTCCTCGTAGCACACTGATACATTTCAAGTAATTTGGGGGTGGTGGGGATGCAAATCATTTCTATAGAAAAGATAGCCCCAAGTGTTAAGTTTTATCACCTGAGAGGATAGTCAACGGTTTTATAAATAATTTGGCAATCCTATTCCATCACTTCTTTCATTTATTATGTGAATTAGTCTTTCCCATACTCCTTTAAATTAGCTTTGTCATCCTGCTCATTTCCTCATTAATGAGTTGAGTAACTCTTTATCTTGTGCTCACTACAGGTTTGGGGGACAGTTCTCACAGAATCCAGTGAAGTAGGCAATGTTTCTTCTCTGTTATACAAAGAACCTGAGGACTGAAGAGGTCAAATATCCAGCCCAGGGTTTCCCACTAATAAGGAAGGGAGCTGAGATGTAGGCTTGGGCTGCCTGATTCCACAGACCGTGTTTTAATTGATGTGCTGAGTCACTGAGGGCAGGACCTTGTTCTATTAATTTATGTAAAAGCCAAAATAAATTTTTGTACCAAAATGAATTTCAGAAATAATCTCAAACCTTATTGGAATAGGTGGTGTATAAAATTAAAAAAAAATAATTTAAGAAAATTTTCAAACTCCAGATGTGATTTAAAGATATGGCTTTGAAGCTCCCATTTCTGCTAAAGGCTTCTGAAGTTCTCAAGGCCAGAGTTTTGTTTAAAATTGTCTGGGTTGGGAAAGTTAGTCATATTCAAGGTAATAGTCTAATTAAGATAGTGTTCTTACAAGCCCTGGCTGGTGTAGCTCAGTGGATTGAGTGCGGGCCTGCGAACCACATGATCACGATTCGATTCCCTGTCAGGGCACATGCCTGGGTTGCAGGCCAGTTCCCAGCAGGGGCTCATGAGAAGCAACCATACATTGATATTTCTCTCCTTCTCTCCTTCCCTGCCCCTCTAAAGATAAATAAATACAATTTTTAAAAAAAATAGTGTTCTTACTTAGTTCTTAATTAAGGATAAAAACTCTGTGGTCACTAAGTCCTTGCTTGGAGTCCTTACTCCTGATTCCATACTAGTAACAATCTTTCTATTAAAAAAATTAAGATATTTTCTCTTTTTATTTTCCATATTTGGTTTTGCTTGGCCTGGCAGTTCTCTCCCAAGTGCTTTTGAACCTACAACTAATTGCCTCTTGAATTACTGTTCTTAGATTCTGTAAGCTAAAATAATCTGCAGTGCTGTCAAAAATGCAAATTCTTGGGTTTTGTCTCAATTGTTTTGAATTACAATGACAGAAGCCAGGAATCTGAATTTTTAAAAAATCCTACATGATTCTTACACACATTCAATAACTTGTTTGGTTAAAATTCCGAAGATCTAGGTTTTAGTCCCTTACTTTTGGAAGAATTACTGCTCAATTCTAGGTTCTAAATTTCGTATTTATTTAAAGCAGGAATGATGGCATTTGCCATACAGACAGTGGACGGTTGTGTCCCGAATTCAAAGATGCTGGTCAAACTTCCGTGAAAGTTGGTAGAGTTGAGGTCCTGGTATCTCCCAGCGGAGAGTGATTGGGGGTCAGGCTTTGGTCTCTCTGGACCCTGAGAGCTTGTCTGGAGGTTCTAGCAGGGGAGCGCAGCTACTCGTATACCCTTGACCGAAGACCGGTCCTCTCCTCTAGTTGGGAAGGTCGTCCTCTTCTACCGAGCGTGCAGCTTCAGGAGGGACGCACATGGATCGGTGAGGGAGGAAGGGGACACCCGCCTAGCCAGCCAGATCAGCCGAATCAACCCTGGCGATCAACAGATGTCACAGTCAGATCGCCCTCACACCTGGGCTTTGGTCACTCTGGAAGGCAGAACTGAACTGCTGGGTTTAGAAAAAGGAATCAGCAGGAAGTGGGGCCAAGAACTGTTCTTATAACAATCCATTGGAGGAATTCAACAGAGTAGTATTTTTCCTGGTAGGAGAAAAATATGTGCAGACTTGAATCTAGATCAATAGAAATTACGAAATCCAAAAATGAAAGTAGCTTAACAATGAAAGGGTTGTGTGCATTTTTTACACCATATATGCACTTTTTTCCACACCAGTTCTCCAATTCTTTCGAACCACCTGGATGTCCAATAATTCAGTTCTATTCTGACACCATGTAACTAGAGTTAGCATGAGACCCCACAAGTTAAAGGACTTAGTGCCAAAAGGCTGCTCTACTTTGAATACCAGCTGCAAGTGCGGTTCCCAGGCAACAACATGACTGCCTAACTAACAACAACTCTGGGGTTCCAACAGCACTTCACTGTCACCTCACATTTGGTAATTCCTGAGAAAAACTCACAGAACTCAAGGCAGTGTTCTGCTTATTATTGCTGTTTATAGGATACAAACTCTCAGACAAACAGGTACATAGACTGGGGTCTGGAAGGGTATCATACAGACTCCATCTACAGGCGCCTGTGTGCCCAAAGTCTGGACGTGCCACCCTCCTGACACATGGATGCATCCACCCACTCAGAAGATCTCCAAACCCCATAATTTAGGGATTTTTATGAAGATTGCCTTATGTAGGCACAACTGGTTAATTTATTGGCCATAGGCGATTAAACTCAGTCTCCAGCTCCTCTCCCCTCCCCAGAGGTGGGGGATTAGGGACAACAGTTCTAACCCGCTGATCCTGTGGTTGGTTTTCAACACCCAGCCTCTATCATCTCATTAGCATACAAAGAGATAGTACATTACAAGGGTTTCAGGAGCTCTGCCAGAGACCAGAGAAAAACACCAAATATTTATTTTTTATTACATTACCCGTAGAAAAAGCTATTTCATGCAAACATCAACCATAAGGGAGTCAGAGTATCTATTAAGATGAGATAAGATAGACTTTAAGACAAACAGTGTTGCTGAAGACAAAGAGGGACATGCGGTGATTCCTTAACATCCTGTGAAGAGAAAGTGGTGGCTGAGAAGAGAGGGGGGTCAGAAGTGATGATCCTTGCTTACCCCTGCAGGACTGGCTTGGGAACTGGACAGCCCACTCGGTAACGGAGTTCAAGCACCTTAGGTGAGGGAGTCTAGACTGGCGCAGACGTTTCCACTAATTCTGTTCCTCACAAACCTCTGTTTAACCTTTAACTCTTATTATAGCCTCCTTACCACCCCTCCGTGGAAATCATTTCATGATCAGGCTGAGTTGTAGAAAAAAATGAGCATTTTATATCTTATTAGGAGTAAGATTGGAAGAATATAAATTACTTGATAGGATGGCAACTCAATTTAATGGTTGAATGGAATGTGTGCTTCCAAGAGCTAAGCTAAGAAAAAGAAATGATGAGCAATAGTCAGAGAATGGGAGAAAAGTACTTGAGAAAATGAAAGGTGTTTCAATATAGCTTATGAAGGGCAAACCCTTCAATTCTTTGGCTATCTTAATGACCTAGTGAGAATAAAACCACAGGATTTATAAATCTTCCAAAGAGACGGTTTTGTAGTGACCATGTGGGTTTTAGTGTATAATCTCGTGGGTTTACCATAGCATGACCTAATTGTAGTTATTTACCATTAACACACATGATAAAATTATCATTTTTATTCCAAAGTAGGCGCAGTTCTTACTTATTGAGATTATTCTACTTAAATTTATTTTATAACTTAGATTCATTCCTAAATTGTTAAAAGGATTGAATAATAAACCATCTTTTGTTGATTCATTTGTAACTTTGAAGAAGCATTCTTAATGAAATTGTTTTGACTCTAAGTTATGAGTAAGATATATTTTGAAGTGTGCCAACTTTTGTGTTTTCCTGTAAGAATGGAGAAGTCAGAACCCACATTAAACAAAATGCACCTTATAAAATCTGTTAATCCTAATGTAACCTTGGTCCTTATCAGGGAATTATGTTATTTTTGAAGCACAACTTCTATGCCTTTTACTGGGGGTTGGCATCAACTTATTTCCATTGTGCAGACTGGGAAATACTTCCCTGTCCAGCCCATATTATCATTTTGATAGGGCAAAGGCTTACTTAGGGTGACAAATGGCTGGCACTGTGAAAAACACAGTGATTTAGGGGCTACCTTGGTTAATTTAATTACCTTAATTAATGATCAATTTTAAAATAACTAAGTTAAAATAGTTTCCATTTAAATTTTTTTTTGTCTCAGTTAGCCCTGCAGTGAGAAGGGTTTAGTCTCAGAAACAGTTAAAGTATGTGTGCAGCATACTGAGTAAATTTCACCTCCTAAACCTCTTTGATATTTGCAAGGCAAAGTCACTTGGAGAAAGCATGTTAATGCCGGGAAGCACTCTAGGTCATGTGGCTCCACCCTTTTATTTTATGGATGAGGGTGGTGGGGTGCTTTGGATTCTCCCTTTCACTTGACCCCCTCTTCCCCATTCGGCTGGTCCCAAATTCTGACAATTTTACTTTCTAAATATTTTCCCAATTTGTTTTTTCTTCTCTTTCCTACTTCCATTGTTCATTCATGGCATTATCAGATTTAACCTAAAAAGCTGGTTTTCCTATCTTCTTTTAGCTCCCTTTTAAATCTACTTTTCACACAACCTCCAAATTCAGTTATTTAAAAAGGAATCCTTAAAAAGGCACTCAATATCATTAGTCATTAAGAAAACGCAAATCAAAACCACAATAAGATACCACTTCAAACCAACTAGGCTATCTCTCTCTCTCTCTCCTCTCTCTCTCTCTCTCATACACACACACACACACACACACACACACACGCTAAAACCAACCCAACAAAAACAGAAAACAAGCGTTGGCAAAGATGGGGAGAGATTGGAACCTTCATACATTGTTGGAGGAAATGTAAAATGGTGACCCTGTTGTGGAAAACAGGTTGGTGGTTTCTTAAAAGTTAAACAGAGAGTTACCATATGACCTGCAATTCTGCTCTGAAGTGTATGCTCAACAGAACTGAAAACAGGCACTCAAAATTTGTGCACAGATTTTCACAGTAGCACCATTCAACTTAGCTGAGAATGGAAAGAAGTTGTTCATCAAAGGGTGAGTGGATAGATACAATGTGGGATATTCATACATTGCACATTTAGTGAGCCATAAAAAAAGAATGAAGTACTGATAGATGCTACAAATGAAGTACTGATAGATGCTACAACCTTGATTACATCATGGTAAGTGTAAGAAACCAACCATGAAAGGTCATGTATTATATGATTCTATTTATATGAAATATCTAGCATAGGTATATGTCGGGAGAGACAGGAAGTAAATCAGTGGTTGCCAGGAGCTGTGCTGGGGGGTAGTAACTGCTTATGGATGCTGGGCTTTCTTTTGAGGTGATTAAAAAGGTTTGGAACTTAATGTAGATAGCAGCTGTACAGCATTGTGAATATACAAAATGCCACTGAATTGTTCAATTTATAACAGTTAATTTATGTTATGTAAATTTCACCTCAGTTAAAAAATGCTGAAAAAAACCTAATCAACAAAGCAAACAAGCAAGCAAAATGTAACCAGAGACATTGAAATTAAGAACAAACTGATAGTAACCAGAGGGGGCGAGAGGGGATAAGGGGGGCAAAAGGGAGGGAGGGTTTTCAGGAACACATATAAAGGACACATGGACAAAACCAAGGGGTGGTAGGGATGAAGGGTAGGAAGTGGGGATGGTTGGGGTGGGGAGAAAATGGAGACAACTGTGCTTGAACAATAATGAAAAAAAGGTGGAAAAAATGTGGGCAAAAAATATCTAATACAGACGGAAAGAATAAAAAACAATATTTTCTGATTTTCATTGAAAAAATAGAAAGTAGGTAAGAAAGGCAGGAAAGGGATTTACAGTGATGCAGTGTGGAAGGACTCGCATGCCCGTGCCGGCTTTGCAGACTGCAGAAGGGGCCCTGGCTGGTGTAGCTCAGTGGATCGAGCTCGGGCCTGTTAGGCAAAGGGCCAGCCAGTTCCATTCCCAGCCAAGGCACATGCCTGGGTTGCAGGCCAGGTCCCCAGGAGGGGACGCGTGAAAGGCAACCATGCATTGGTATTTCTCTCCCACTCTTTCTCCTTCCCTTCCCCTCTCTCTAAAAATAAATGCATAAAATATTTTTTTAAAAAGTCCGAAGAAGGGGTCATGAGAGAAGGATGTGGCCAGGACCTACCACCTGGACAAGGCAGGGAAATGGATTTTCCTTGAGATCTCCAGAAGGGAGCTCAGCCCGCCGACGCGGTGGTTTTAGCATAGTGAAACCTGGGTCAGACATTTGACCTGCAGAACTAGACAGTTGTATACATTTGTGTTGTTTACGCTGCTAAAAAATATCTCAGCATGTCACCCTTCCTCCCAGAGCTGTTCCGAGAAACTTCACTGCTACTAGGAGACAATGCAAGTTCGCCGTGGAAGGGAACCTGCCCTGGGTTGGATCCTGCCAGCCTTCCCGGGAACCTCAGCCATTATTCCCGTTGCTAGTGCCGCCTGCGCAGTGCTGCCTTCCCAGCGCCTTGGCCTAGGTGTTGTGCACCAGGCAGGGCGGGCTCTGACTCTCCCCTCCAGGTTCCCCCTCCTTGGTGCACCAAGCACCTTGGGTTTGTGCTATCCTTGGAATTACATCCTTCGTCTTATGCACGTGATTATGTACAACTGATGCCAAGGCATATTTTAAGCCCTGGAACTTATACTACATGCTTCCCCAAATTCCTACAACCTTATAAAAGTTTGTTGAATTCATAAATGGATGAAAGTTAGCTCAGATTAATGAAGTGGTTTATAGGAAGTTACAGCTGGGAGTGAGTCTTCCCAGGTCATGCAGTTACAACCTGCCTGGTAATACTCAGCAAGGAGAGCTTGCCTGGAATTGTACTATATCTAATATTCCCACTAAGGACCTGTTGTTTGTGGACCAGGAAAACTGAGGAAAATATCACTTTTTCTCTGTATTTTCCCTTTCCCAGGTCACAGTGTAACCAAGCTGTTGACGCTCTCTTGGCCCAGAGGAAGTTTTTTGTTATTGAGCCGGAAGCAGAAGTTTTCAGTAAGATATTTCTCTTCCTGGCTTTTGTTTTTCTAAAGCCTCAGCTTTGACAAATTCATGCGAAGCTCTTTTCAGGACAATCAGAGGAGGAGAGATTCATTTCCTTAGATCAAATAAAAAGGTCAGGGAAGAGAAGTGGAGTGTGAGAGGTGGTTTGTACATTAGGCACTGGACCCTGGTCATGGTACAGAAACAAAGAAATGTCCGTTCAAGGAAGCACTTGCCCTGTGGCCTCACCAGTGAGGACATTAGGGGCATCCGGGAGAAAGTGACCATTGCTAGGGTTTCCCTCCACCCCCCCATTTTCATGCACTACCTTGCCTTTTGGGTTCTGGTTTGATGGCATGCTGAGAAGGGGATTTGGGGGATGGATGTCCCACCAGTTAGCAGGAAGGGGGCTAGGAGTTGTATTTAGTTTAATCTAAGGGAAACCATTTCAACATAGGTGTTCTTGCATCTCTGAATTTTTGGACTGAGATTCATAGTCACTTCAATATGGTAAATGGAATAGAAGAATCAAGTTACAAGGAAGATGGTCTAAAAGGTTGGCTTGCCCTCTAATATCTCTTCTGGTAACCTGCTTCAGTGTCTGAAATGATTGTATCTTAGCCTTTTGAAAATTATTATTGTCATAAAGTCACTGAAGGAGGTAGCTGTGCTGGAAAGACTACTGAATAGGAAGCCAAAAACCTGGGCTGTTTCTCAAGAGCTAAGGACAAGATTATGAAAGAAGTCGTTTACCTTGCTTGTTAACCTTTACAGTGGTCCTTCTTAGGACCATTTCCTCTTCCCAGCTCCAGACAAGCTCAGGGTGCCAGGTTTGTCCTGCACTTATCAAGATCTTGGAGGAACCAGGACAAGTTTCAGGAGACCTGCTCGACCCTTAGACACCTGGGTCGGGAGGCAGGTGGGATGAATATGACTTCACATCATTAGCAGACATTGACGCCTTATCATCCAGTCACCTGAGAAAGCATGGTGCCAAGGGAACAGTAGCCAGAAGGGAGAGGTTTTGAGGAATTGGGAGGAAGAGGAAGGAAGTTGCTGGAAAGGTTAGGACAGTGGGTGCTGCTGAGGCAGGGCTTGAGGATGGTGTGGGAAGATGTGTGGCTATACACAAGGCTGTTCAGAACCAACATAGAACCTCAGGCCTCCTGAGCCAAGGAGAAGCAATGCCTTAGCTCAGGTTGCCATGACACAATACCACAGACGAGGGTGCTTAAACAGCAGATGTTTCTATTCTCACAGTTCTGGAGGCCAGGAGTACAAGATCAGTGTGCCAGCAGGGTCGGGTTCTGGTGAGAGCTCTTCTCCCAGCTTGCAGATGGCCACCATCAGGATGCGTGATCCCATGGCCTTTTCCTGGTACGTGCATGTGGGGAGAGAAGGAGGGAGCAAGTGAGAGCAAGAGTGCATGTGGGGTGGGGAGGGCAGACTGGGTCTTCCTCTTCTTGTAGGACCACTGGTCCTATTGGATTAGGACCCTGTCTTTATGACCTCATTTAACCTTAACCACCTCCCAAAAGCCCTATGTCCAAATTCAGCTACATTGAGGGATAGGGCTTCCATATATAAATTTGGAAGAGAGTGACAAAATTCAGTCTATTGCAGGTAGAGGAAGTGGGGGGAGAATGAAACCTATCCCCTGACTTCACCTAGACAATACCTGCTCCTTCCTTAAAGAAGACAATGCCCGTCTTCTTTAAGAATAATAGCAACAAATCCACTTGAATTGCCCATAGAATTATGGGGATGTGAGGACAACACAGTGCTTCTGTTTCATATGAAAGACAAGTATTTTGGAATAACCAATGGTGAATTAAAAGAGAGAACGTGAGCACTCCAAATGTAGTTCTAAGGCAAAAAATACAGTATTAATCACCCACAAACTGAAAATTCAGTGGTGTTACTGTACAGATCATATATAATAAAGCTGACCCGCTCTTACAGGTATGGTCTGCTTCTTGCCCTAGTGGCGGTAAACTTGACTGCTTGTCAAACCAGATGTTTTTGTGAGTCTCCCTTTTATAGTTCGGTATCCATGTCATCAGGAAGAATTTGCATGTAGGTCACAGATTCATATCTGTTGCTGAAGTCAGATTATTGGCAGAGAGCACTGTGGGCAAGGGCTACGTGGTTCCATTGTGAGGGCGTCGCAATCAGAAGCTGAACATCAGGCATCACCTGAGATCTGACAAGCTGAGGGGCTGGACGTGCGAGTTACAATTTGGAATCAGTTTGTCACTTTTGGCTTCATGAAAATGCAACTTTTGGACTCTCTTAGCTGACAATTGACAAAATACTCCTCACTTCGCTAGAAGGTAGTTTTTTGTTTCTTTGGGGATGATCCCACTCAGAATTGGTTAAAGGGCAAGTTTTATTATGAGTGCCTCAAGCAACTTTTGTAACTTACATTGGTTGAAGGTTGACGTGACACCAAAAATATTAAATGTTCCTAGTGCAAATTTTGTGAAAATAGAAGTGAAAGTGTTTGTGAATCTCTTTGTTGCTGGGGCCATAGGCTCATTCTATCCCCAGATAAATATTTCAAGGATGAAGTGAAATAGTACTCCTAGGAGTCTAATTGCTCCCCTTTGAAGTAACAGTCATATAATCTCTCTCTTCCTCTCCCTCAGGTAGGTTTTAGTTAAGTGGATGGAGAGATAGCTTATTTCTGCTTGGGCAGAGATCCATGGGCCAGATGGCAGTTAATACCTGGATTCAGGTGTTTATTCCACTCATTCATTTTTCCTTTCTAACTAAATCACAATAGCCATAGGTGTATAGTAAATATTAATTTCATAAACTTGACCACATGGAAACATAAAATGTATGTCCTTGCCAAAAGGAAAGTGAAATTAAAAGACAAGTAACAAACTAGACACAGTAACCGCAACTTATAAAACAAACAAAAAGCTAATTCCCCAAGTGGTTTTCATTATTCACAGTAGTTTGTTCTAGAAAGCCACTTCGAATGTTGAATTAGCAGATACTGAACCATTGCTCCTAGGGGAAGCAGTGTAATTTCCTGCAATCCTTTGGTCACAACATTGTTGTCAACTGATCGATACATAACCTCATTTTATATGTGTTTCTGTTTAAAGACACCTTATTTAATGTATCTTGCTGGTTCATTAACACAGAACTCACAGCCAACAGCACCAGATATCATACCTTAAGGAAGCTTAAACACACGTATTTTCTCCATAAGACACATCATGACCTTCTCGCTCTTAGGGACACTAGACGGCACTTCAGCAGTGGGCCTGTGGAGCCATTTTAAACAGCCAAATCACCAATAAAAAACACACATGTGGGGAATGTGGCACTAAGTGGACCATGAAAAGAACTCTTGTTTACAGTGTGAAAGCTGGAACAGAGAGGCAGAGCACGGCCTCATCCAAACCCCACTGGGAGCCTGCACGCTGAGTGACTTGCATTTTTCACCTCGCTGTGTGTGTGTGAACGGCCATGAAAGCACAGTGTTTGCCAATTACAAATAGATTTTAGTAAGTGGCTGAATTTGCAAACATGAGGATCTGTTGCATATAAAAAAGTTTACAAAAACCAATGAGAAAAAGACCAACTGCCCAGCAGGAAAATGGGCAAAGGCAGTGAATGGCCTGATCTTACAACAGGAGGCACAAATGACTCCTAAACGTATGAAGAGATGCTCAATCTCTCTCATAGCAAAAGCAATGCTGATTACATTAAAATTGCATTGAGGTGCCATTTTAAAACTGACCAGATTAGCGAAGATAGAAAATTTTGTTAAAATATCATATTGGAGAGGTCATGGGGAAATAGGCATACTTGTATTTTGTCTGTGGGAGTGTAAAGTTACAGGATATTAAGCTCTAAATCACATGCCCTTTCACCTAGCAATTCCATTTTGAGGAGTTCATTCAACAGATATGTTTGTGTCCATGCAAAAGGCCGTACATAAAACATTCTTTTCCCTGCAGCCTTATGTATAAAGGCAAAAGTCTTGATAACAATCTAAATGTCCACAATAACTTCCTGGTTAAAGGAATGATGATACAGATATATCAAGAGTATGAAATGTTATTCAGCTTCAGGAAGGAATGAGAAAGCTCACTGCGATATATTGAAAGTATACAGTATCTTACTACTGTGTGTATACAGTCTAAATGTCATAAAAAGTTTAACATTCTAACTTCCAGTTTATTTGAAATACATATTATGTGACTATATCTGTGTACTTGAGGATACTGGAGCACTCTTTTCCCCCCACCCACTCCTCCTCTAAAACTTGCAGTTTTAACTTTTATGCATATAAATTTCTGGCAAGGAGATCAGACTGAGAAAGTGGGAGACTGACGAAAACAAATTGTCTTGCCTTAGCCTACTTATTTACGTACTGTATACATTTATCTACATTTTATCTGTGTTCAACTCTTTCTTTCTGCTAAAGACTACTCCCCTGGGTCTTTAAATATCAAAAATGTAGGTCGTGCAACCTCTACCTTTTAGACCAGTCTTAGAGTGTTTCCAGACACCTCTTCCTGTTTGGTTCTCTATTCAAACTCTCCTAGACCCCTATTGCATTTCAACGCCTCACATCAGATCTCCATGCTTCCTAATTTATGGAGAATATTGAGGCCAGACAGTATAAAAAGGTCTCTATCTGATGCCCCTCTCTGAAAGATCTGTCTGCACAACATCAGCTCATCCTTATTTCCCCCCGGTTATACACGAGGGATGAGGTTCCTTCTTTTCAAGTTCAACTTGCTGGATCCTGCCTCTTCTTGGACTGTTATAGGAGGAAATTTTTTTCTTTGTACTCATTAATTCCCTCTGTAGATAAAGATGGTCACATTTCTCTCCTTCAAAAAATTGTTCTTTCTCCCCTTACCCATTTTCCCCTCTGGTTACTGTTATTTCTTACTCTGTCTTCTTTTGTTATCCAGGATGCCCTGAACCCAAGTTTCTACACCTGCCTCCATCACCCATCTTCTGCAGTGTGGGATCCCAGCTGCTGTCCACCGTCTTACTCTTTGGAAACTGCTCTGGCAAGGTTATAAATGTGTTCTCAAATGTTGCAGCCAATGTCGCAGTTTTAATTATTACTTTAAGAACTCTTTTCTTAGATTTGTGCTATTAACCAGACAGTTCTTTCCTCTGAAAGTGCTGACTCCTGCTACTTGAGTGACACCTCTCTACTGTCTTATGCCCACTTTTTGCCTGCTCCTGTCAGCCTCCCTTCCGGACCTGTACGTAAGCAAACACTCGTGTTCTGGAGAGCCCAGCAGCTGTCCACAGCTCTGCTGACCCTGTTTTCTTCTCTTTTAAGAATCACTGTTGAGGTATAAATTTTGTGCAATAAGTAGTATCCTCTTAAAGTGTACAATTCAAAGAATTTTGATAAATACAGACACTCATGAATCCATCACAATTCAGATGCAGAATAATTCCATCATACCCCAAATTTCCATTTCTGTCTATGTCTCCATCTGATCCCTGACTGCAGCAGCCAATGGAATCCACATTTTTCCACTATAGATTAGTTTATAATTTCAGGATTCTATTTAAATAGAATAATATACTATATACTCTTCTTTCTGGCTACTTTTTTCTTATTATATTCAGCATAATGTTTGCGACTACTGCATTGTATGAATATATCATATTTTGTTTTTCCATTCAACTTTGATGGGCATTTATATTTTTAAATCTTGTTTTGATGTTTTTTCACCAAATCTTGTTCCAAGTGCCACCTGCTAATTATCTCATGTTCTTAAGTTAAATTTCATTCCACTTTGCCATTTACTATGCTATTTGAATGTATACTTTCTCTATATACTGTCAGGAAACAAAAAGATGATTAAAAGTATATTAAGGACATGTATACTTAAGGGGAATTACTAAGGAATTACAAAAAATTAGAGTTCTTGATGGTTTCTTTCCCACAGGAAATTGCTTGTAATTAAGAATGTGTAATCTTTTCCTCCAGAGGTCAATCTTATGTCTCAGTCATTTTGTCACCTTGATGGCGGAAATGATAGAAATTTGTATAGAAATGCATGTGACATAGACTGGAAGTTCTCTGACGAAGCACTTCTTTGATTCAAAGAACAAAAAAAACAGGCAAACAGTACATAATATTTACAGGTATTTCAGTTATAAAAGTTGATAAATGAAATGTAGGGTTTTTTGTTACCCACTTGAAATTTAAGCTCTTTGAGACTTTTAAAGTGACAAACATCTCTTCTCACCCTGTTATTGTTTCCTGAACAACCTCATATACCTTCCTAGTTTCGTTTACTACCTACTTGTGAAAATTCCTGAACCGCCATCCCCACCCCCACGGACGTATTTGACATCTCCACTTCGTGCAGTATAGAAACATGTCTGGCTGAATGCAACACATCTACTATTCTCATTCCCATTCTCTTTTCTCTCTTCCTGCCTTTACGTTTATCCATTTGCTCCCTTTATTCACCCACCCCAAGCCACAGGGGGTCAATCATTCAGTGTTTCCAAAATGTTTTCATTTTGCATCGGTCAGGGTATCAGCAGGAAACTGATGGTATGCTCAAATGATGTGACTGAGGGGTGTAAAAGCCACTGTGTGAAGGAACTATTTACAAAGTGTGGCCATGTTTTAGGAAAGCCAGCCAGGGAGGGAGCAGCGCCCTGGGCTTAGAGCAGCAGAGAGTGCCACCCACTCTGGTCCTGAGAGGGTGAAGGGCAGGGGCATGAGTAGTGAGCAGTAGTGAGAGAATGGCTGTGTAGAAAAGACTGCTGATGGGAGCTATAGTCTTGTGGGGAGAAAATCGGGGAAGTAAAATCTCAGGCCTCACTTTCCTCCTATTTATCTCTCTTCCACTGGTGACTCCCTCTGGCTGAACCCAGCTGGAGGCAAGCAGGCAGACAGACAGACAGACAGACAGCTGATTCATGCAGTTCACACAGCTCGTTGGTGAGCAAAGTGGAGAAGCAAAGGCAGCAGACCTGGAGCGTCTGATGGAAAATAACCAGCACAGGCTCCTTCTGCTGGGACTCAGCACACAGCTGTCCCTGTTTACATTACAGTTTTGCTGACCCTCATGCAATTTGTACATGTCCTCCTTCTCACTCTCTAACATTCTTTCTGTGCTATTCCCCTTGGCTCTGGCTTTCTCCCACTTTTCTTCTAAACTAGCTTTCTGCCTCCAGCTGAACCCATACTTCTCAAGAGTTCTAGCAGCATGTGAGACTCTACAGCAGTTCCACTGCTGGGATTACAGTCTGAAACACCAATTCAAACGAACCTATGCACCTCAATGTTCGTAGCAGCACGATTTATAATAGTCAAGTGCTGGAAGCAACCTAAGTGCCCATCAGTAAATGAATGGACTAAAAAACTATGGTACATTACGCAATGGAATACTACACAGCAGAAAGAAAGAAGGAACTTCTACCTTTTGTGACAGCATGGATGGAACTGGAGAACATTATACTAAGTGAAATAAGCCAGGTGATGAAAGACAAATACCCTGCGATCTCACCTGTAAGTGGAACCTAATCAGCAAAACAAACAAGCAAGCAAAATATGACCCAACATTGAAATAAAGAACAAACTAACAGTAACTGGAGTAGGGGAGGGGGATAACAGGAGAAAGAAAATGAAGGGTCATCAAGGAACATGTACAAAGGACCCACGGACAAAGTCAAAGTGGGGTAAGATTGAGGGTGGGAGGTGGGTGTGGGTGAGGAAGGGGGGAATGGTGTTGGGAAAATGGAGAGAACTGTACTTGAACAATAATAAAAAATAAAAAATTAAAAATGTATTTTATCTTTTATAAAAATTAAAAAAAGAAATATCTTTTTCATGTTTCTTTCCTCCATATGGGAGTCCAAATACATATTATGCTAGTCCTAAAAAAAAAAGACTCTGCTAAGCATCTGGTGGGGTTCCTGCTCTTTGGGACGCAGTGACACTGTGTGATAATTGAAGTTATTTCCCTCAGCAAAGACTAGTTTTCTGAACAACTTTTTTTAGAGGATTCAAATTTCCATAAGACTCTGAAGAATCTTAATTGTGTTTAGGTGAACAGAAAGGGGCAGGAAGTTAAAGAAAGTGGAGTGAGGATTTTGTTTAAAAGCAGTGGTTTCCTTATAACGTCTAAATGTTACTGAGAATGTTTTCAACAAACTTTGCAGGGTTCAGAGACAAGAAAATACAGTATATCTATTTTGAAAAATTCCATGCACAGGATCTCATCTACTCATGGCATTTCTTGGTTTCTTCAGTTTAAGGCAAGGATGTCAAACTCATTTTCACCAGGGGTCACGTCAGCCTCGTGGTTGCCTTCAAAGGGCTGAATGTAATGTTAGGACTGTATACATGTAACTACTCCTTAACAGTTAAGGGAGAGCTTGGTGCTGCCACTGAGTAGGAACAAGGTGTCAGGATGGAAAAACAAGGTGGAGGGCCAGATTCAGCCCTTGGGCCTCGTGTTTGCCACCTGTAATTTAAGGTATCATACTGTAGTTTGTTCCTCTCAGGAGCCCGGATGAGCGAACAATGTTTGTTCTTGCAGTTCTTCATGTTTGATATTTGTGCATTTTAATCAGATTTATTGGGATGATAGTGGTTAATAAAATTAAATAGGTATTGGGTATATATATGTAATTCTATTAAAAGACTTGTGAACAATTAGGGGAAATTCTGTATAAAAGGTAAATGTTTATTGACAGCTATTTCCATGGGAAGTGTCACCTCCTCCATTTCTTAAGGTCTTTGTGAGATTGTCATTTTTGAGCTCCAGTGTCCTTGGCCATAGAAAAGGACATTTCCCATGGGTTGGACTGATCACAAAGTCCCATTCTTCTAGGGTGTCCGACTTTTCAGTGTCTCTGAACCACACTGGAAGAAGAGTTGTTGTGGGCCACACATTAAATATGCTGTGACATATAATCACACACACAAAAAAATCTCGGTGTTTTAAGTAAATTTACAATTTTGTTATGGGCCACATTTATAGCCATTCTGGGCTGCATGTGGCCCACAGGCCACAGATTGGACACCACTGCGACATGACTTGGGTAGAGATGGCATGTAATTCCCAAAAGATCAGTAAGAATTATTTCCCAGATTGACATACACACCTGGAAGAGGGAATCTGGGGTTGTTAAGCTGGAACAGTGTGACAGCTTTTTGCAGCTCAGGTTCTTACTGCAAGCAGTAGAAGCCCACTGTGGATGAGTTAAGTGAAAAAGAAATTTATGGCAAGGCTACTGGCTAGCAGAAGGAACCCCTGGGATGGACACAGACTCAGGCATTGTGTTCAACAACCAGGAACATGGCCCCAAATTATTCCCCAGGATGAGCCCAGCAAGGACACGGTCACCACTGTGGCTGAGCACGAAGCCCTATACCTACAGAGCTGACCCTGTGAGCACAGAACCCTACCTGGGACCGTGAGCTTGTCAGGGAGAGGGGTTCAGAGTTTCTGATTTTTTAAAAAAATCTTTTCTCTTCCTTTTGTGTGTCTAGTTCCAAATTTAGGAGGGCTGTTTAGGTTATGTGCCTGAGCCCCAGCTGCATAGGAGTTTGGGAAATCAGGCCTCTGATATTTTCCCTCTTCTGCAGTGGGAGGGCACGTGCCCCACCAAGACGTATGAGGTGGGAAATTCCCAAATACAGAAAGGACTTCCAGATGCTGTGGAGCAAAAGAGTGACCAGTACCTTTACAACAGCTACTTTTCCTGGTCATGGGAGAACCAGTCTGCAGAATTAAGCCAAGGTAGAGAAGAGAAAGCCAAGAAATGATGAGAAAGACAAAACCCAGATGATATTATTGAAGCCTCTGAATCAAGATGTGCCTAAGCCTTTAAAAAAAAAAACTGAACCCCAAAACACTGGCTTGTTTATTTAAGCTAAATAAAGTCCCCCATTGGCTTAAGTTACGAGCTCCCTTCTGAGTTGAGCATCTGTCACTTGTAAACAGGAGATGCCTGCCTTATATGGTGCTACTTTCATTATTAGTGTTGAAATCATATTCTTGCTTCTTTATTGGGACATTTTTACTGAGTTCCCTCTGCCAGTACTTTCTGAACACCCTTGACATGTTGGCACATGGACAAGCCTGTGTGAGGCGGGAGAGAACCACCCTGCCCGTCAGCCAGCCTTCTCCTCTGTCCATGCTCCCTCAGATAAAATTCCCAGCTTTTCTGTAACTTTTCTTCAGTCCTGTATTTTAAAGAATAGTGTTTTCCTGAACAGCTGAAGAGACTGTGAGAGCCAACTCTGGGTCTAATTGCAGGGTCAAGATGTCTACCTTGCCGGACTCTAAAATCTGTAGATTTGTACAGGGATCCATTTCTAAGCACAGGATTGGGGGCTGAATCCTTCCTTTTCAGGAATTGACACACCTGAGGTCCCATCCCGAGGATTTTCCCTCTGGAGGAATGACTGCCTTGGAGTTGCTCCTCATTCCCCAGGACACAGTGCCTATTGTCCCGCCCCCTTTGCCCTCTGGCCTCCCTATTGCATGGGTTCACCTGGATCACAAGGGAACTCACTTCAGCTCTGCCGGGCAGGGACCTGGGGATGGGTGCTGGACCCTCCTTTCTGCTCGTTGGATGTCTTCCCTTCTCTGACGGCCCAGGGGGCTGGGGCTTTTAGGGCTTTAGCTCAGGAGAAAGGAGTGAGTCAGGAATTTAAAGAACCGAAGAAGGGAATCTGGAATGTCTTCTTGATACCCGGAATGGTACTCATGCCTCCTGATTGGCTGAGACCCTCCTGTGAAGAGTGTGGCCATCTCACCTGAGGTCACTGAGAGGCTGGACTGCAGATTCCACGTGTCTCTGGCACTTTGGGGTCTGTGAAAGCTGGACCCTCAACCCAAACTGTCATTTCCTAGGGAACTGTGATAAACTCCAGGCTGCCAAGAGCTGGTGAACTGTCAGGAGAGGAGAGGATGGTTGGTACGTGTGTGATAAAGCTGGGCTGGGGCTAAGGCAAGGGAGGCCTCTGACCCCTGGCCTGGCCGCCAACCGCTCAGGCCTTTATCGTCAGGATGCAGCCGTTGGCCTGTGATGCTCTGTTATTTAACTGAGCTGAAGTCAAATAACCGTTAAGACATCCCTTCTCTTACCCCATCTCAATATACACATTTAGACTCCAAATCCTCTTTCTGCATTAGAATCTGTAGTGAAGCTACTGAGTAAATAGCAGATGCTGAAGGACTGAGTGGTGATACATTTTTAACTTTTCGAGCATGGATGGCATTTAACTTCTCTTCAAGATCCCAGACTCTGGAATATATCACACTTGTTGGCTAGATCTCCCTTTGAACCTGCAGGCTTTCAGCAGACATGAGTAACTGGTGAGCAGAGGCTGTGGCCAGCATGTGCTTGTAGGTCCTGGGGGGAGTGAAAACAGTTTTGTAAAATGACCTTTCAATTCTTCAAGGCATTTCCTTTTCTCATAACAAAATTATATAGTAAGCTGATTAGGAATATGTAAATAAGCTGCCTCTTTCCTCTTATTTTCATCTGTTGCTCTGCAAAATCTGTTCTTTCTCTGGAAATGGAAGGAACTGATGTAATTGTTCTGGGTGGAAGACAGTGAGGAGCCATGGGATCCCTGCCAACAACATTTCCTGCCAGGAC
Source organism: Sturnira hondurensis (assembly GCF_014824575.4). Classification (NCBI taxonomy): domain Eukaryota; kingdom Metazoa; phylum Chordata; class Mammalia; order Chiroptera; family Phyllostomidae; genus Sturnira; species Sturnira hondurensis. The sequence continues at coordinate 4,197,771 of NW_028081539.1, forward strand.
CCACTCCTTCCCGCAGTTTAATTATGAGCGATTGTTTGGGCTGCGATGTGAAGAAATATTAGAGAATGGAAAAAAAGAAGAACAGAGCTCAGAATATTCTGCTGCAACTGATTCATGTTTTGGCAAGAACTCCTAACTAGATTTTATACTTTAGCCTTGTGACGGTGTCACAGGGAGCAACCTTGCCATATAAGCACATGAAGCCCAATTCCACGGTTTATTTTGAAAAGGTCCGAATAAAAGCATTTGAAAAATGCAGGAATAACATTAGCCATTGGGTAAAGTTCTGTGTTAATCAGCACAGTGCCCTGGTGGAGGGACCGAAGTTATTTTAAACTGGATGTTAGCACCCCTATGTTTAGCTGGTGTGTCAAATTTTACTGCTTAGTTTTCATATACTTGAAAAATCTCACGTTTCACAGAAAGGCTGTGATGAGTTCTCACTGCGTGTGCTCGGGGATGGACGCAGAGCCAGGGGAAGCCGAACCCTGTGAGGATGGCTGGGAACAGAGACTCAGTTTTTTTGAGATTCAGTCTGAGCCTGCGATGCCAGAGAGGAAGTGCCCTCAGTGCTTGCTGCAGGAGGAAAAACGGGCGAGAGGAGTCTGACATTGGATGCCACAGGGGGCATTTTGTGTTTCTGTTTTTTGATGGATAAAATAAAAGATAAATACAAAAAAAAAACAGAAAAAGAAATTTAAAATAGCCTTGTATCCTACCACCTAGAGATAAATCCAGTAAGCCCTCAAGTCTTTTCCTAAGCATGCATTTACACATAAGGATATATTTTTGGTAATTGACACATATTCAATGTAAAATATACTTTGTAATATACTTTTCTAATTAAAATATATCATGAGCATTTCCCTTGTTTTGAATGAAAAGGCAATACATTTTAGAGGCTATGATTACATTATGGTTGTTTTAATTTGTGTTTTTCTTTCACATTTATAGCTATTTATGAAATTCTTCTTTGGTGAAATGCCTATGTCTTTTGCCCATATTTCTATTGGGGAGGACATTGAATTCATCCAAATTGTCTTGAAAGGTCTCCCTGTTAAACATATTGATCCTTTGATTATACATTGCAAACAGATTTCATGGTTGTTTGCCTTCTTTTTTGTTCAGAATGTTGTATCTTATTTTACTTTTAATTTACTGACTTTATAAGAGAGAGTGGGGGAGGAGGAAAGACAGGGAGACAGACAGACAGACAGACAGACATCAATTTGTTGCTCCACTTATTTATGTATTCATTGGTTGCTTCTTGTAGGTGCCCTGACCAGAAATCAAACCCACAACCTTGGTGCATCAGCACAACACTAATAAACTGCACTAGGGCCAGGAATTTTTTTTAAACAGGAAGATTTGCATGTTTATACAATCACATACATCAGATTTTTCTTCATGTATGTATATATGTATGTCTTTATTTATTTATTTATTTATATCGTTATTCTATTAAACTTGTCCCAATTTTTCCCTTTGCCCTCCTTAGCCCAGCCCACTCCCCACTCCCATAGTCAGTCCCCACGCTGTTCCCCATGTCCGTGGGTTATTCATACATGTTCTTTGACCTGTCCCTTCCCCTTCTTTTGGCCACAGTCAGTCTGTTGCATAATTCTATGCCTCTGGTTCTATTTTGCTTGTTAGTTTATTCTGTCCATTACATTCCTCTTATAGGTGAGGTCATATGGTGTTTTTCTCTCACCAACTGGCTTATTTCACTCAGCATAATGTTCTCCAGTTCCATCCATGCTGTCATGAAAGGTAGGAGCTCCTTCTTTTTTCTCCTATATAGTATTCCATTGTGTAAATGAACCAACGTTTTTTGTTTTTTTTTTTAAGATTTTATTTATTTAGCTATAGAGGGGAAGGGAAGGAGAGAAGGAGAGAAATATCATTGTAGGGTTGCCTCTCGTGAATCCCCTGCTGGGAACTGGCCTGCAACCCAGGCATGTGCCCTGACTGGGAATTGAACCGCGATTGTGTGGTTCGGAGACCCGCGCTCAATCCACTGAGCTACACCAGCCAGGCCAAAGTTTTTTATCCACTCATTTACTGATGGGCACTTAAGCTGTTTCCAGCACTTGGCTGTTGTAAATTGTGCTGCTATGAACACAGGGGTGCACAGGTTCTTTTCGATTGGTGTTTTGGGATTCTTAGGGCGAGTTTTCTTCTGCTTTTATGCCCAGAAAAGCCTCTGGGCCCCAAGATCATATACTTTTCACCCAAGTTTTCTCCAGATCTTTCATGGACTTATTTTGTGTTTAACTGCTTCTTGCATCAGGAACTTCTTTTGCTGTGTGATATGCAGGCGGGTTTCTGGTTGCCCCTGCTGTTGCCAAGTATTCTTGTCTGTTATGAACTGGTCTATGTCTATACTCATACCATTACCACAGTGATTGAATTATTATAAGCTTTATAATGGGCCTTTATATCTGAAGGTAAGACCCTGCCCCCCTTTTTATTATAGCTTCAGAATTTGCTTGACTATTTGTGCTAGTTTAGTTTTTTAAATAAAATTTAGAATTATTTTATTAATTGCCTTTGAGAAATTTTCCCCTTCAGAAATATAATGTTTCTTTCAATTTATTTAAGTACTCTTTTATATTATTCCTTAACATTTTGTAGTTTCCCTCACAAGAGTCTTTATACAGGTAGTCTGTTAAAACAAACAAACAAACAAACTTAATTTAGTGTTGAAAAAACACTTTGATGAAAATAAAACAAAAGAGCTGACAATTTCCTATTGCACAGATCACCCATGCATTCTTGAGATATTCCATACATTTGTAGAATACAGAAGAATTAATTCTAGTGTCTGAATAATATCGAATCAGATGTTTTATAAAAAATAAAAAGATTTTTCTATTTTATCACACATGTCAAACAAGGTCAGATATTTAAAACTCTCTAGCATTTAATGTGTTTACTGAAAAGTTTCAATAAGCTTTCACCCTATGACCTTGAATATTCAGTCAGAAAGTGAAAGCTATCATAACATTAACAAATTGTTCCTTCTTTACAAAGCTATCAATGATTAAAATAATTTTTAAATTAACTGAGTGCTTTTAATTGAACCACAGGTCTGTTGTCTTTGTTTAATGAAGATGACCAAAGCAATAATTTCTTGATATTCAGCTAATAATTGACATCCTGGATTCAAACCTAGTACATACTTGCGTTGACTTCTAAGTGACCTGTACTCAGCCTAGTTAATTTCCAAAGATGGAATAAAACACTGTGCTGCCCATTCTATTGAGAGAGTTCATCTTGGCAAGTAACAAACTCAATTTGTACTAGAGAAATTATGTTGACTTTTTCTACCAAAATAGTCATGGTAAAATGGAATGAATGGTGTACCAGCTCATACTTGAAGACTGCTGTGGAGGATTAAATGTGAGAGACCACTGGAAATTCCTCTTGCTCAGCACTGTTGAGAATATGAACAGGAAATGCCCTAAGTGACACTCCCTGACAGGGAATTAATGGTAGGAAGTGACCTTGAAGCTAAGCTCCCAAGGAGTATAAACACACTCTCCCTATCAGCTGAGGGCAGATCGTTCTGAAACAAAGGGAAGTGTAAATGAATGTTAATGGCAGTGAGAGGGAGCCCGTGTGGAGTGAGGACCTGGTTCCAACCACGACATTCCAACCGTGACCAGCAGCATTGCTCTCTGCCCCGCCTGTCCGCTCCTGTGCCCTTAACCAGGGTTTCCTCCCAGCAGGAAGGTTCAACTGCTTAGTGCTGAGTTTTTTCCATTGCAATAAGTCAAGTTGTGTGTTTCATCATCCACCTAAAATCACTGTGAAAAAAAGGCCATTTTATTTCTTCCTTATTAATCCACATACCTTTAAAGGCTATAAATTCCTAGATTTAAAATGTTATTTTTGCCTAGTCTGTTACTCAGAAATTACAATAACGTAAAAGGATAAGTTTCTTCTAGAATAATTTACCTTAATTTTTAGAATCATTTATAAAATATGACAATACAAATATTCTGAAAATACCAACCCCATGCCCACCAAGTGAGTCAAAGGAGAGATTGTTGACTGATTCCTGATTAAAGTTGTTGAGATAAGTACACATTGAAAATGCTTTATTTCATTGTATAGTTTTTAAAATTAAGTGATTGTACTTAAATTGTTATGGGTATTTACGATCTACCTTTAAAAATTATTTCACTTCCAGGTAATAGAAGACTCTGGATGAATGGACTTAGACAGTAAGGGTATTTGTTATCTCGAATAACAAGAAGTCCAGTGGTAGATGATCCAGAACAAGGCTGATTCATTGGCTTGGTCACCTAGGTTCTCTGCTCCGGCATTCTCAGAGTGTTGTAAGGGATCAGTCACCTCCCCTCATTGTCTCAAAGCATTATTTCCAGACACAAAGTTAGCTGTAGAAGAATGTGACTGTTTTCTTATTTCTGTTTTTTGAGAGGAAGAAAATATTTTACAGAAGTCCCTGAAGACTTTCCCTCACATCTCATTGGCCAGATCCGGGCCAGGTGCCCACTCCTAGATTAATCCCTGGCAAGGAGAATAAAACAGCCGTTGTGGGTTCAGACTAACCAGGGTCTCTACTCTGAATCACATGGGGAAGTGGTAAATAAGCAAGCAAATTTGGGATTCTACTAGTGAGAAAGAAAGAGAATGCAATTGAATAAACAACTGGCATTAGAGAGTAATTTCATCAGACATGCAGAGTAATCAATGAATGACTTTTTAATAAGTTTCAAATATTTGAACATTTTAAGTAAAAAGATAAAGCTACTAAATTTGCATTTTTGATGTGCCATTAAACTTCATATTTATTTGCAAGATCACAGAGACATTATGTATTCTTGAAATTTTAAACTAATCAAGGTGTAACTTTGAGGAGATTTCATTTTTTGTTAATAAATTGAGATAGAGAATCTATAGGTGCATTTGTAATAGTACAAGGGACATCCAACAACGTTAGAAGTGTCATTCATCTTCCATGGGTGACCACTTCTCCTTCTACACACAGATTAACCCAGTGGGAATGAAACTTCTAACAAGCTGTTACTTCATCGGCTGCTAAAATCACGGTGCCCTTTTTCCTACTATGAAATAATTTTCCACTCGTGGTAGAGTGGAAACACTCATCTGGAAGAAATGCAAAATTTGTCCTTCTGAGAGGTGTTGGCCTAGAGTTCAAACCAAATCCCATCCACCTAATTGCTCTTGCCACGTGGTCTCAGGAGCGGAGAATTCTCCCTTTGCTTACAACCCGACAGAGGGCCGAGCTCCTCAAGATATATTGCAAGAGAAGAGAGAAAAATGACTTTTCATGACATCCTCCTCTTGGGTAGTTGCTTTTTTGGCAATGTTGGTTATACGCTTGGATGTTGCTACACTTAAAAAAAAAATGTAAGCCTTTTCAAATGGGCTCAGCCCATTCTCACTTGTGATACTCGGCTTCTGAGAACTGATGTGATCTCAGCCAGACATGCATCAGATGTTCCTGTTGTAAGACTTGACTGTCCAAGCCAAAAGTCTGCCCCTTCTCGGGTCCCGGGGCCTCCACAGTTGGTAAAGGGAGGTGTCACTGGACCACCACCTAGGCTCAGTCCTGGCAAGACTGTGCCATGATCCAGGTTTCGTCTGATAAGCCAGACTGTCTCATCTGTTAGTCCTTTTTGTATGTTCATCTCCCCTGCTGTGTCAGCTTTTGTCTCTGTTTCCTTCTTTATCCCTTTGCTCCATTCAAAATACCATCTCAGAAAAGGACTCCAATAACCTCAATAGCACACAGAGGTAAATGCCATAAGGTTAGAGACACATCTGCATTAATCCTGCCCTTGCATGTTCAAGGGAGTCAAATCTCTAGGTCAAGGAATACATTTCTAGTCTTTAGTAAGAGCCAGTAACAAAAATTTCTTTCTTGTTATTCTTTTTTTTGCTTTTTTTAGGGGTTGGAATACTTCCTGGGGACCTTAATATCCTCTTGCACCCCAAGGTGCCTTCCTAGTATAAGACAGGGGGCTGTGGTGAAATGAAAACTGACTTGGAAAGAATGGATTGCTACAGAGGATGTCAAGGTTTAGACTCGAGTCCATCGTATCAAGGAAACTGTTCACTGACAAACCAGTGCCCCCCCGCCCCCCGCCCCCCCCGCCCCGTGTGGAGCTTTGGCAAATGAGAGCTGGGAGAGTGTTTCACCACACCATGTTGAATTCATGGGCTTGTATCTTTGAGTGGGCCTCTGGCCTCAGTGAACTAGACTGTCAGGAATACATTTGACTGAAGTAGTTATTCAAATCAACAAACTGTTAGAAATACCTTAGAAAGTCCCAAGCACCATATTTATGTGCCTCGCACAGCCAAAGGAGAGGGAAGGCATATTACACTGAAACATTGCAAGAACTTAAAAAACAAAACCATTAAATCAAGAAGAAGAAAAAAGATTCAAGAACCAAAAGTTAAAGGATAAGAGTAGTTTTACACCACAACATTATTTATAGGAAACTATTCTTTGATGGTTAAAACTTAGCACTGCTGTTAGTATCAAGAGGCAGTTGAGGGCACACAGGGCTTATCATCACCTTTGTTCATTCATTTGGAGAGAAAAAAAAGTCTCCACTCTCATTTCAAGAACCTCTCATGCAGAATTTTATGTGGGGGACATTGAACAACACAGCAGATACGGCAGTTTGTTACCGGTGAACCAGGTTGGCTGGTCAAGCGAGGGTAGCTATTTGAGAGTATTAGAGATCTGAGAAGTTGGGGAGAGGTTCGTGGTCAGGGGTAATTGGGGTTTCATGGTAAATTTGACTCTTGACTGTTTACAAGATTAAGCAGTGTCAGATTTAATCCTGAGATTAAAGAAGGTACCAGAATCTATTTTAGGAACCTCAAAATATATGTTTTCTGGAATCCTTACCTAGGAAGCAAGGTTCTGGAGAGTAACGTGAGCACCCACATCCTCTCTTGGGGAAAGGGCTTTTGACAACCCCACGGGGCTTGCACCGTATTCAGTTCACTGGTGGCTCAGAAACAAAACTGGGATCAAAGTGCTTTCTTGGAGCTCATATAGTGTCTCTTGTACAAGCCTGAAAAGAGGCCCAGTGATAGGTCTGGTAAACCGTTTTGCCCTCTCCAGGACAGATCAGACTGCTTGAATTTCTGAATCTTCTCTTTCTGGGCTCTTTAGAGAGAGAGAGATAACATCTAGTAAATTGGGTAGAATAAGATCTGAGCTTCTTTCACCCTGTAATCTTTACTCAGGGAAAAGCAAATTGTAGCCCCAAAGCCATCCGAGAGAAAATGAAAGGAGCCAAGTTCATCTGTCTGAGAACCAGGCGAGGCTTTGGATGGGAAAAGCAGCGCAGCACAAAGCCCCTTTCACCAGCTGCTCCTGTGATGCAGATGGTTTGCTATGGGTGGAGATAAGCTGGATTTATGGGAGGGGTCTCCCCAAAGGGTCTAGCACACAATCTCCTCTGCTGGCCGAACAGGAAAGCTCATTCATCTGTTAACAACATCCAGGAGAAAATGGCCCTTGAAGATGGTATCTGGGGAAAAGCATTGTGCGCTGGTAAAAAGACACTGCTTGTTTCCATGGAGGCAGAGGAGCCATCCAGGCTTCCCGTTCTCGTCTGCCTCTTCTCTGAAAGGTCGCTGCCTAGATGTTCTCATTCAGAGCACCTGACGCTGCGGCTTCTGCCAGGATCCATTAGTTCCGTCTCGATGACTCCCTTGGCGGATTAGAAAGAATTTAACGTTAATGAGGGTCTGGGACACTAAAGTGCTCGGCATCAACGACTCGACTGGGAGAGACACATGCTCCGTCAAAGATGTGGATATTTTGTTTTCTTCCATTCTAATGAAATTATACAACACTCATTATGCGTGTAATGCATTTATCTTGGCAGCCGCCCTATTGAATGCTTGCTGATTACATCAACCTTCAACTCCGATGTCCTGAGCGCACTCGGAGTTAGTCCAGCTCAATCCAGTTCAAATTATCTGCCCTATTCAGTAATTATCATCCTGTTGATCTAGTTAATGTTCTGCGTTGCCACCTATTAGCAGTATAGGCGTTGCTTGTAAGTCAGAGGTGCTCAGATTCCCACGTGCTTTTCACCCTGGGAAGGCATAGTTGCCCAGGGAGTGTCTGGAAATGTGTGTGCGTGTCGGGGTTGGCACTGTGGATTGTCCCAATCAGATTTGTGTAGGCAGGGACCCAGGATGCTAAACACCCTGAAAGGTGAACGACAGACCCTTCCAATGGAGGACCCCCCTGCCCCAAATATCCAAGTTGATCTACAAGCAGAGAAGTGTTGTCCCATACCCACCTCTGAGACACAGGTTGGCCCCTCCTTAGACAGTCCACGCATGTCTGCCTGAAGCCAATCTCCTAAAACACAGGACTAACAGCAATGCTACCGGCGATCAACCTCAACACCGCCCCCACAGTGAACTGTGCTGCCACAGAGACCGCCTGGTGCAAGGTCAAAAGACTGGTGCTTCAGGCTCCTTCAAACGTTTGCCAGCGTCTTAACCTCTGTAAGCCTCAGTTTCCCCATCAGTCAAGTGAAGTCATCAGGAGTACCTAACACAGATGTTGGCATTAAGATAGATGAGGAGTGTGTGTTCACTTTGTAAATAAGAGGGATCTGTGCACAATACCTGTTACGTTTGTGTGGCCTGGTGTTTCTGCGGCCTAAGACACTTAGGGAAAAGAAGTGCAAGCCTGGTCCCCAGAAGTTCAAGAGAGTGGGCCTTCGATCTCCCAAAACAGACATTCCTTTATGAGTTTAGGGATGCCGTTTGTTCTCCATTCAGGGCTGAACACATAAAAAGTGTTGGCCATTCGCGGGTCATGAAGGAATGCAGCGCCAGAACAGTGACCGAGCAAGCGCTAGTCTCCTCTGGCCTTGGCCATGACTGGTCCTGGTAGGCATTCAGGGCAGGGAATCAAAAGAGTCAGGGCAGAGGCAAGGCTGCGGTAAGCCCTAAAGACGGGGGGGCGGGGGGGGGGCGGGCAATGTAGGGCAGGGTGAGTTTCAAGGCTGATCTGCCCCGTGGAAGAATTGTGCTGCCTCCTGAGAGGCACTGATCTGGGATCTTTGTCTCAAGGAGTGGACACCTAGGGACTTGCACAGTCATGGGGGAAGACTGCCGATGCTGTGGTCCTTCCCAGAGGGGCTGGGAAGCTGGGGGGTTAGCTGGTGGGAGTGGAGCAATTGTGTTTAAAGGTCAGAAGGATGGGGGTCAGAGGGATGGTGGATGGGGGGGTCAAAAGGTACAAATCTCCACTTATGAATAAGTCACGGGGGAGCAATGTACAGCATGGTAAGTATAGTTAGTATGCTGTTTTGCACATTTGAAGGTTGTTGAGAGGGGAGATCTTAAAAGTTCTCATTGTGCCCTGGCTGGTGTGGCTCAGCAGGCTGGGTGTCCTCCGGCAAACCAAGGGTCACCTGTTGGACTCCCAGTCAGGTAACACGCCTGGGTTGTGAGCCAGGTCCCGGTCGGGGGTGTGCATGAGGCAGCCAATTGATTTTACTCTCTTTCTTTCTCTCTCTCCCCCTCTCCCTTTCCCTCCTTCTAAAAAATAAACAAAATCTTAAAAAAAATTCTTATCACAAGAAAAGTATTTGTAACTACACATGGTAACATGGTGACTAGACACATTGTGGTGGTGTATACATTAGACACAGTGTATACAAACACTGAATCACTATGTTGTACATCTGAAACTAGTATAGCATTATATGTCAGTTAAACCTCAATTTAAAAAATCAGCAGGAATGGAAGGGGCTGTGCCCAAAAGTAAGGTCAAAATGCATTGGTTGGCCAAAAAGTCTGTCACTTTTTTTCCTGTAAAAAAAGATACATTTTAAATTTTCACTAATAACTTTATTTGTTTGGGTATTTTGAGTATGTTGGCTCCCTCTGGCTATTGGCTTCTAGTGGGAAGAGGCTGGGGTACTTCTAAACTGCTTCCAGTGCATAAGACAGCCCCACAGAAAAGAATTATTTGGCCAAAATGTCAATAGTACCAAGAAACTTCACAAACCACTTTTGACACTTTTGATCAGTCACAGCACCTTCTCCATACACTGCACTTTGAGTTTCAGGTGCGTTTTTTTTTTTTTACCTTTCTTGTAATAATTAAACAGAATATGCCAAAAATGTTGCACATTTTCTTCCATCTTCAATATTAAAGTGGCTGCACAAAAAATCACCAGTTTTAATAAACTTTTTAAAAAATGAATGCTGATATGACAGACGTCACAATACAATCCAACAAAATTGTTTCTAATGAAGTTAAAGAGAACTAAGTGCTACTAGGGCCATCCTAGGAAAAAAAAATGTGCTATACTTTTTGGCCTGCCCAGCATCTTGGTGTGGGGTGACTGTGGGGAGGAACAGTTCAGTTTCTTCAAGGAAGGGTCCTGGATGGGACATCAGTGCCGTGAAAGTCAAGCCTGGCTGCCTGCAAACCCAGGGTCACTGCTCCTGTAAATAAATTTATTAAACACTCATGTTTGAAACCATTCAGTCCTTTAGAGATCTATTACCTATGTTGGTCTATTTGTAAATATGGGATAATTAGAAAATTATCAGCTTGATTACATAGACAAAATAGTTCATTTAAAAATTATAAAAAATACGTATGGTAGAAAATTATAATGAGCTAAGCAAAAATTTGGAAATTTAAGGCACTCATATTTGGGTGATTTTCTTTCATGTGTTATTACTGTTACATGTTTTTGAAGTGGAAAAAACTGAGGTTACACTTTATATACTCTTTTTTATTTATTTATTTATTTTTACTTGCAAGACTGTATCTTTCTGGTCTGTCTGAATCTGGCCCCTGTCAGTATTTCGCCCTCTAGGGAAACCAGAGGGGCCTGTGGGGGGTCAGGCGTGGGCTCCAGGGGCTGGGGCTCACTGTGCTGCCTTGGCCTGGAGACCTGATTCACATCCTCCCAGGGGCCAGGGAGGCGGTCCTCCTTGATGGGAGGCCAAGCGGCCAGTGAGCCAGAGGAAAAGGTTACGTCTGCTGGGAAACAACGCTCATCGTCCTTATGGGTGAGCCACGGGCTTCAGTGGAACCAGGACTTTTGCACTCTGCAAAAAGGCCCCGCTTTGTTTGTTTTGTTAATTAGGTTCCGCTCGCAGGTGGGAAAGTGGAGGCAACTGTATGGAAACAACAATTTTAAAAATGACTTAGAAAAGGTATTAGTTGTCTTTCTGTTGTTTGTGTTATAGAAAAACACATGCACACACAAAACACGTAAAAAATCATTCAGAAGCCCACAAAGTGGAAACTGGCGTTGAATTTTTATTTCCGCGCTTTAGTCATTTTCGTTCATTTAAAAAATCCAGCCAACCAGAGATCAACACGGTTAACATTTAGGTGTCATTATTTTTTGAAACAAAAGTGTGGTCGTTCTGCCTGCAGCCTCTTTCCGCGCAGTAGCAAATGAGCAGGAGCGGTTCCCCCAGGCACGGCCTTGCACATCCCTTCAGGTGGGTACCTTCAGTTTACTGAATGTATTACAATAATGGAAAATAGTATCCTATCGTTCAGTATTTAACGTATTTTCAGCTTTCGACTTGTTTTCGTTTAATGACTACCATAGCCACAATGCAGGGAGGAGAACAACTGCGTAACCTACAAACAAAGTCACGTTGTGTAAATGCCCCGGTTACTCATGTGGGCCACAGAGCGTGAGCTGGGAGAGACCAGGGCATGGACACGTGGCCCTGCTTTGGAAGGGCAGAGTTGACTCTGTCTAACCTTCCTATTTTGCACTGCGGGGAAATGGACAGTCAACAAACCTGCACTACCTGTCCTGGTGACATTGCACACAAACAAGAAAAACTGTACCTTTCTGACTCCCAGTCTTGTTGCCGTTATGTAGTTAATGTTTAAATTCAATGTTCTTAGATGACTAAAAATGAAGCAAAGAAAAAAGTAGGGGGGCTGCTAACAATTCCAGCATTCTATCTACCTGAGGCTCACAGAAATGCGTATTTGTTATTCAAATACATTTGCATTATTTGCAAGGAATGGTGCCCTGCAAAGGCACTGTGAGTATTTGCTTTCTTCACTCCACATGCTTTTTATTTTAAAACTTTTCGGTGCCCTTTCAGATTCATGCTGCCAGTTTTCTGCCAGGACATTTTTACCTGTTGCTAATTTGTTGTCTCATCTCCTGCTCTTTTAGTTTCTATTTCTATGAACGCTCACTGCCACATCGTTTCTGTTAGTTCTCAGGTTCTCAATGCTAACTGTATTTAATAAAAGGACCTCTTTGTGCCTTTCATCAGGTTTGCATAATCCCTTGCACATCCCTGAGTCTGCGGCATCTGCTCTCCCTGACGCTGCAATTTTGAATCCCGCTATTGTAACCTTCCGAGCAGCCCACGTCACCACACCAGTGTGAAGCCAAACAGATGGTGGGCACGGTGTGCCCGGCTGTGCTCCCTCTTTGTGGATGTGACACACACTCTCTCATCCTTTCCTCATCGCCTCCTAGTCTCTAGCCTCTGCTCTCTCATCGCCACTGTATCTACAAGGACTCCCAATTCCAGGAGAGCGATTTAGAACCCGATGAAAAAGAATCACTGCTACAATGTCATGGCCAGTCCTTCTTTTAGGGATCATCAATAAACCTTCTTTCATTTATATACAGTGCAAATCACATTATTATTCATTGGTATTCTGAGTGCATCCTATCTCATCAGTTCATTGGGCCTCAGTTTACAATGACTTTATATTTAGAGAGGACCACAACTTAGATTGTGGAATATGAGGTCTGTCCAGAAGGTGTCCAGCCATGTAATATGAAAAAATAGAGACATTTATTGAAGAAGATATAAGAAACATTGTACATAGGACAATGACACTTCAGTCCCCTTCAAAGTAGGCACCTTGGGACCTCACACACAGTTTTCCCAGTCACCATCAGCTGCTCTGTTGTATTTTCCTGAGTAAATACATCAATGGTCTAAAATATCTTCCCTTTCAAAGGTAATTTTAGTTTTGGACAAAGCCAGAAGTTGCAGGGCGCCAAATCTGGGATGTAGGGGGGCTGAGTCAGCTGGATTATTTGATGTTTTGCCAAAAACTTTGCACGAGATGTGATGCATAAGCAGACATGTTGTCCTGATGAAGCTACCAACCACCAGTTGCCCGTAGCTGCAGCCTCTGAATCGTCAGAATAGTTTCCAAGGAGGAATGTTAAAGCTTAACAGAAAATTTGATGCAGATTCGTTCCTCTGCTTGCTCAGTCATTTTGAATGTGATGGCCACACAGTACACATGCTCACTTAATGGTGTCTACCGCCCCCACTGACTAGTACAGTGAAGTCATCATTGTTCACACATGCACACTCTGGTCCACTCTCCGTGGCTGCCAGGTTACATCGATGTTGTGCAAACCATTCTCATTATATTGATAATGGCTGCACTTTTTCCTGGTAGACCTCATCATATATTTCATTTACTGTGGTGTAGGACTCAGGCAGGACTTCGGAGGCCGGCAAGTCCTTTGTCTTGTTTTTCAGACTCACATAAGAGTACATCAATCTTGTGAAGGATCCTTCTTTCTGCTGAAATCACACAGTTTAGTTTAATAGGCTCCTTGGTTAGGACTAGAAGGCTTTAACTTCCATCCTATATTAATATGCCAGTCCTAGGCACTAATAAAAAATGGGAACATTTTTCATAAAAATAAATTTGGGTGTGTGCTCAGACATATCTTTTCGAAAAATCAATGACTGATGTCATTGATTTTAAAAATAACACCTAGTATTTTTAAGTTTAAAAATGTAACTTCATTAATTAATATGATAAAAGGCTTAGAAGACTTAAACAGAAAAACACACTGGAATTCCAGGATCTGACTAGAACTGAAAAGGGGAGAAAAGTTGTTAAGAGGTGCTTTGCTGCCCTCTGGTGGTCAACCATCCCAATAACAGAGTGGTTTAGCAGCTCATTCAGAATTCCCAGGCTTTACAGGAAAGGAAATACCACACGGGGTCCTGTGACTGGTCCAGATTGCAGTGGTCTAATTTAAGGCATTGCTATTAAGGTCACTGGATGTTTTCATACACACACATACATATACACACACACACAATAAGGCATATACACACATACACACATGCACATGGATGCATGTGTGTGTGCATGTACATAGAGAAGGTCCTCGAATGTTTCATTCAACTTAACTCTTGTTTATATCAATTATCCTATGGTAAACCTGGTTTTATAGAATATCATTTTGCTTAAATTCACAGAAACGATTGATGACAAGTGAGAACTTAATATATATATTCATATATTCAGAAAATAATGAATATCAGGAAAATTCTTCCACAGTGTTTTTGATGTGGAATGAGCTGACATATTTTAATGACAATTTTACAGAAAGTTATAATTTGGAATTGAATCAATAATCCATTAAAATTCTTATTAAAGTCAATGAAAAATTTAAGGAAAATATTTAGTATAAGTACAAAAATTAATATTGAAAGAATATAAAATATGCTTTGCTTTAGGCAAAAACCTGTTAAATGGAAGTCTTCTGTCATTCAGGAGGGACAATACACCACATTTTGCTGTTTGTGTAAAACAAAGGTTCTGCACACATTTCTCTATTTCTGTTTACTAGTTTAATGATAACAGGTATTTTCATGAAATTTAAAAGATTATTAATAAATGTGACCTTTTCCAGAATATTTATTTACAGATTTTGGATTTTTCTTTCCTTTGTTCATTTGTATTCTTTTAACAGTGTTTCTGACTTGGAGCCATGTTTGGGATAATTCCATATTCAAACATTCTTCCTTTCTTCTAAATTCCTTTACATCCCAGTGAGATTTAATTACAAGTATTAGACGCTCAAGGAGATTCGGGGTGAGTCGTGGATGTGAGAGCCAGTGGGACAGAGCCGTCTGGGCTCCGGGTTCTGTTGCTCTGGCTGCCTCCTCGGGCTGCTGGAGACAAGATAGCTACCGCACGGGGGAACTCGAGGGTGGCTGAAAGTGCACTTCTCAGTTACTTGAGGATTCCAATTCACAAATGAAATCAATAGCTTAGAGGGGACATTAATATTTACATTATAAAATAGCATCTTCTGGCTCACATTTGAATTCGGGATTTCTTTCCTTAATAAATTTACAGATTGTCCTCAAATATTGGCTCTTGATAGAAGTGGATAGACAACTACAGAATCGTAACATCTGCAGTGTGTTGAGAGCAGACTAGGTGTGAGCTGCTGGGCCGGCCTCCTCTGCAGCATTGTAGTCCCTTAAATCTAAAACAAGCATGAGGTACACCACCATTTTATGTATTTCTTTTTTAAAAAATATATTTTATTGATTATGCCATTACAGTTGTTCCATTCCCCCCTTCACTCCCCTCTACCCTGCACACCCCTCCATCACCTTCCCCCACTTTTGTTCATGTCCATGTGTCACAAGTTCTTTAGATTCTATATGTCCCATAGTATTCCTGCCCTCCGCACTGTCTATTTTCTACCTACTGTCTATGCTACTTATTCTCTGCACCTTCTCCCCCCTTCTCCTCCTCCCACTCCCCTGTTGCTAACCCTCCATGTGATCTCCATTTCTATGGTTCCAATCCTGATCTAGCTGTCCTCTTAGTTTGCTTTTGTTTTAGGTGTGGTTGTTAATAACTGTGAGTTTGCTGTCTTTCACTGTTCATATTTTTTATCTTCTTTTTCTTAGGTAAGTCCCTTTAACATTTCATATAATAAGGGCTTGGTGATGATGAACTCCTTGAATTTGACCTTATCTGAGAAGCACTTGATCTGTCCTTCCATTCTAAATGAAAGCTTTGCTGGATAGAGCAGTCTTGGATGTAGGTCTTTGGATGTCATGACTTGGAATACTTCTTTCCAGCCCCTTCTTGCCTGGAAGGTCTCTTTTGAGAAATCAGCTGACAGTCTGATGGGAAGTCCTTTGTACGTGACTGTCCCCTTATCTCTTGCTGCTTCTAGGATTCTCTCCTTCATTTTCATCTTGGCTAATGTAATTATGATGTGCCTTGGTGTGTTCCTTCTTGGGTCCAACTTCTTTGGGATTCTGTGAGCTTCCTGGATTTCCTGGAAGTCTATTTCCTTTGCCAGACTGGGGAAGTCCTCCTTTATTATTTGTTCAAATAAGTTTTCTACTTGTTGCTGTTCCTCTTCCCCTTCTGGTACCCCTATAATTCAGATGTTGGAACGTTTAAAGATGTCCTGGAGGTTCCTAAGCCTCTCCTCATTTTTTTGAATTCTTGTTTCTTCATCCTTTTCTGGTTAGATGTTTCTTTCTTCCTTCTGGTCCACTCCCTTGATTTGAGTCCCAGTTTCCTTCCCATCACTATTGGTTTCCTGTGCATTTCCCTTTATTTCAATCATTTTAGCCTTCATATGTTCATCTAATTTGTGGCTAAAATCAACCAATTCTGTGAGCATCCTGATCACCAGTATTTTGAATTGTGCATCTGAAAGGTTGGCTATTTCTTGGTCACTTAGAATTATAGGCTCTGGGCTTTGAGCTGTTCTTGAGTCATAATGTTTGGTCTGTTTGCACCTGTTAAGTATGAGGGGCAGAGCCTTAGGTGTTTAGCAGGGCCAGGCGACCCAGTTGCTGGGTTGTGACACTGTACGTGGGGGTGGGGTCAGAGAGGGGAAAAATGGCGCTTTGCTCTGCTCTCAGATTTCTGTCCCCTCTGCAGCTTCCCACAAGCAAATTGGGCCCCTCTGGTGCTGGTTCCCGGGTGCATGGGCCCGTGTACTCTCCAGGACGATGTGGGTCTCTCCAACGACCTCTCTGGGGGCCTGGGAGCCTCTCCTGGCCCATTGATCCTGAGAAAGTCTTTCCAATTGGTGCCTTCAGTCTCTAATTCCCATTGCTGGGGCCCTAGTCTGAGTGGTCTGTCTCACTGTTGGCTCCTTCGCTTGGTTTATTGGTCTGGCTGAGTGGTCCGTTGTTGTCGGACTTCCGTACAGTTCAGTTTTCATTGTTTTGGCTGCGTTTTTGTTTCTAAAACTTTGCTGTCTTTAAATTTAGTTGTGGGAGGGGGCACAGTGTTTCCACCTATGCCTCCATCTTGGCTGGAAGTCCATTTTATGTATTTCTAAGGAATAAAAAAATGTGCAATTAGAATATTACTAGGTGCTTTATTATCACTTAAAATTTCTGTTGTATACATATTCAAAAAATTGTTTTGCACTTAGCTAAATGATGGTTTATTTAATCATGTATCATTCTTGTGCATATATGAGAAAGAAACACAAGCAAATTCTGTTGGTTGAGAAACTCTTAAAGGCTTTTAAAAAAATGTTTTGGGGGGGCCCAGAGTTTTTCCCACACATTTTATTATATTTTTTCTATTATCATCTATCCCCTCTACAGAGTCTATTTTTATTACATCGCTTTTTGACTCAGAGTTGCTGGAGTTCTTGTTTCTCTGCTCAGTGTTGCCTTCTGCACTTTGAGAATGGAGGTGACAGAACATTTCTTAGAAAGTGCTCCCCATGACTTTTGGGATTTCCTTCCACACTGCTGGCACCTGTGGTGCGAGGCTCACTGAGGTGCCTTCCTGAGGTGTCAGCAGGTTTGCGAACAACTACAGAGCCCATACTCCTCCCTCAGGCAGATCTGAAAGTCAAGGTGTCTCTTGCCAGTTGTCAGCCAGGCCCCTGGGTAAGGGTTGGTTCGCGCATGCGCAGGGAAGAGAGCTGGTTGTGACTGCTCTCCGGGCTAATGGGGAGTGCAGATGCTGTGGGTGGTGAGATACATTCCCATTCTGGAGACGCTCGGATGTGGGAGCAACGTGCTCTTCCAATTCATTGAAGTAGGGTGTGCTACCCTTTAATCTATCTAGTCTTTAGCATAGCTCTGTGAGGTAGGTATGACTTCCTCTGATTTACAGGTCACCCGGGGTAGCTCTAGCAATGAGGGAAGATTCAGGAAAACAGGAAACAGTCTTCACGGAGGGATGCTGGAGTCAGCCCTTTCATACATAATTAGAAAAACTGAAAAGTGGTTGTTCGTGTTCAGGTGCCTAGACATCACGATTCCTATTAACAGGGAAACAAGTGCATTACCATGGAGTGTTCAGAGAACCCAGAAAACAATATTTTGCAGGTACTGAAGGTGTTACAAAAGCTCTGATCAAATGTAAGTAGTTTTGGGTTGTGATTTTTTAAAAAAAAAGAGTCACTCCTTTTTTTTGGTTTGTTTGTGGGTTTTTTTTTTTTTTTTTGGTGTCAAAGCCACCATGGCTGCTTCGAGATCATGAAGTTTGGGCTCTTGGTACTATTTTCATAAACAGGCAGCAGGGCTGCTCCATGGAGAAATTTTATTTTGCGGTGAAGACACTAAAGCCTTTTCAGAAGGAAGTGATTTGCAGCAGGACTTGGTGGCTAAGGGATTCATCCTACGGAAACAAGAATGTGTCCGCCTATTTCCCCAGGCAGCTCCAGGGCAGTGCTGTAGGGAGCCAAAGCCGCTAGCAAGCCCTCCGAATCTGGCCACAGGAGATACCTTTGATGGGGAATCACACAGCCATTCCATAAGGCAGCCATTGTTTCCCATAAGGCAGCCACATTTCATGCAGCACCCCTCCTTTGTTGTTAGGAAGCCGGGTAGAAGAGAGATCCTTTATGGGACCCTTTGGCAATGTCTGTGGGCACTTTTGATTTGCAAGGCGGTGGTGGTAGTGGCATCCAGGGAGGCTGCTGAATCTCCAGCAAGTCACAGGACAAAAAATTCTCAGGCTCCAGATGTCAATGGTGCTGAGGTTTAGAGTCCCTGGTTTAGCCCCTAATAGTTCCTGAGCTTCCACAAATAGCGTCTTTTCTGGAAAGCCTGCCTGGGCTCCTCGGCCGTGGGCTGCACAGCGCCCTGTGCTCAACTGCCTTCACAGAGCTGGGCTCTCTGTTTTGAAACCAACAACACTGACGTGCCTGTCTTCACATTGGCCTCAAGCTCCTGGAGGATGGGGAGCTTGGTTTGGTCACTACTGTGTCCCCAGACACACGGGCATAGTGTCTGGGAACATTAAATTGCTGCAAGTGGATGACAGAAACCCAATTAGAGCTAGCTTAGGCAAAAGGTTGAAAAGCCCACCTTCGGCAGGGTCAGGGGTATAGCTGGAGCGGAGGAACAACAAAAGGTGGCCAGGCTCTCTTCCTGTTTCTTGTCTCAGCCTCTCTCTGTGCGTGACCTTGAATCCTCCACTTTATAGAACATGGCCCCAGGCAGTTCCTGAGTTTTCAGTCCCGTGGCTGCCTCCTCTGAAGAGGAACAGGCCTACCTTTTGGGGTCTCTAGTTCAAAAATTCTGAGGAGGGGTTAAGTTTCCCTCATTGGCTACCTGGGGCCAATCATCCACCCTGAAATATTCAGCTGTGGACAGCGCTAAAAACAGGAGCAGTTTCTAGAAAAAGAGAGAATCAGCCAGGTGTGCACTGCACTGGAACATGGTAAACCTTCAGTGATTCTCTTCAGTGGCCGAACAGGAGGAGCCCAGAAGAACGTAGCATGGGCCACGCTGCGTAGAACAACCTCCAAGGACCTCTCGTTTGCATGGGTAATGAATTTCTGATGAGAGGTGTTGTGGTTGGCAAACACGTGTTTGAAGGAAGGCTTCTATTAGTTGTGGCTCTTTGGCCAAAGTTTGCTAAAGCCTTATTTATTTAACTACAACAGAAACGTGTTGGCCCCTGTGACTCTGAAGTCTGGGATAGATTAAACTGCAGGCACGATTAGATTCGGAATCTCAGACAATGTCTGTACTCTTTCCTTTGCTTGACCTAATTCTGTTTGTAGACTGTGACCGTACTTTGGGAAACATGGCCACAGGAAGTCCTAGACTCACGTCTTCCCCGTTTAGCCATGGAAAAGAGAAGTATGTCACATGTCAGTATCTGAAAAGACTCCAGTTGACTTTTTTTGGGTCTCGGGACCAACACCGACCCTTTTTTTTGGTCAGGAGAACAGAAGCTTCTGCTGCGTGCGTCTGCGTCTGGGCCCACTCCTGTGACGTAGACCGAGTTTGCAAATGGCAGCCCAGCTGTTGCCACGTGGAGTTGGATTCCTCAAAGGGATTAGAAGGGAGCTGAGAAAGCATGAAAGACAAACATGTTGTCCATTGCGTCTCTCTCATGCTTACTATCCAGGTAACTTTGGAGAAAGAAACTTAACTCTGAGGCTATTACTATGTAAAATAAAAACAGAGGCTGCCTACTAAATATAAATAATAACAATAAAATTATAGACATTTTAGTTAGTACTACTTAGTCTTGTATGCTGAATTGCCATCTGGCTTGGGCTTTGACATACTTTTTCAAGATAACAACGCCCGTTGCTAACCAGCCAGGAGAGGATGGAGAGTGATCAATACATGACACCCTGTGTCTCCCATCTCTCCCTCGGCTTCTGAGCCTTTGCCCTTCCCCCATTTGGGAGCGCAAATTTGATGCCAAAGCCTCAGTGGAGGGCTTATAGGCTGAGAAGCTTCATCAGTGTTCTTTCCTTAGTAACTATAACCCATGAGATGAGAAAAGGCCTTTACGTTATAATAGAAAATTACAAACAAGAATAGAGAGAGTAGTGTAATGACCCCTTTGGGCCCATCGCCCTGCCCAGCAGCCATCAACTCTTGCTACACACTGCATCGTTCCTGTCACCATGCCCTCTGTGCACCTTCACCAGTCACCTTGCAGCAAATTTTACCTGGACTTTGTGCATATCTCTGAAAGAGAAAAAGTCTTTAAAAAAATCACAATGATATTACCATACCTAAAAAAATGAGCAATAATTCCTTAATGACATCAAATAGCCAGACACGGTTTACATTTCTCTGATTGCCTCATTCATTCATTTATTTGGATTACTTATTTATTGAATTATTTAATTTAGCCCTGGCTAGTGTAGCTCAGTGGATTGAGCGCGGTCCTGTGAACCACACAATCGCGGTTCAATTCCCAGTCAGGGCACATGCCTGGGTTGCAGGCCAGTTCCCAGTTCCTGGCAGGGGACGCATGAGAGGCAACCATACATTGATATTTCTCTCTCTCTCTCTCTCCCTTCCCCTCTAAAGATAAATAAATGAAATCTTTAAAAATTATTTAATTTATTTATCTTTTATAATTTTTTGAATTAGGGTTCAAATAAGGTCTATACATTATAATTGGTCAACATGTCTCCTAAGTCTCTTTCAGTCTATAGCTCCCCACTTCATCTTTCTCTCTCATTTTCCTTGCAGCTTTTTAATTAAAAAACTGGTTATTTGTCCTTTAGAGTCCCGCAGTCTGGCTTTTGATGATGGTATCCTTGTGGTGTTGTTTAGTGAGCTTCTCTGTTTATTGTTTCTAGAAATCGGCGACTGTGTTTGGGGGTTTGATCAGACTCGGGTTCAGCCCCCTCAGCAGGCCCACCCCATAGCTGGGGGTGAATGCTTCCAGCACGAGGTGTGGAGTGATTATTTGTCTCTGCTTCTGGGATCCTAGCAACTGTCCATCCATTAATATTTAGGGACTGCAAAATGAGGGTGTACTGATTGTATCATATCTCCCGAATTGATTAGATGAAATGATAATTGCCCCATCACCTCTTAAGTCCCTCAGAGGTTTAGTATGTGTGGGAATGACAGAATAAAGGCCTGATTCTTTCCCTTTATTAAATAATGTATTGATTTTCCCATCTCTTTCCTGATGGCAAATGAAAACTGCTTTTTATTAACAAGGACTTAAATATGTTGGATATATTTTATTCCATTGTATTCATTCTTCTTATTATTACTTTTAATGCTCAAGTTAAGTGGTCCCATCTGTGGCCAGTGGGAATCTATTCAAGTTAGCTCCTAAGTCATAAAAAAGAATGTAGACAGCTTTCTCAGTCCATTTCTAAAATGGACACTATTATTAGCCTTACCGTGCAAAATAAATGCATGGATTGGTTTTCTCCCTTAATTGAAAAAAATTTTTTTACATGCTCTTTTTATTGAAGTATATCATATATACAGAAGAAAATGCAGGAGTCTTGAATGTGTAGTTCAAATTTGCATGAGGTGAACACACCAGGGTGCCCAGTGACCACACCAAGAAACAGACCAACCAGGTGCCTGGGTGCTTCCGGGTCACTAGCCTTTCGGAGACAGCCACCGCCTGACCCCTGGCTCTGTAGGTTCATTTGTCCTGTTTTGTCCTTATATAGACAAAATCATATAGCATGTTCTTTCTTTTTAATATTTGGTTTGTTTTCACTTAAAATAAAACCAGATATAAAACCAGATATATAACCAGGTTCAACCTTTAGTTTGTGAAATGCACCCACGTTCTTATCTGTAATAATAGTTCATTCATTCTCTGTTATCAGACGTTCGCCCTCTTGGCTGAGTTCTCTGCCTTTTCAGTTCTCTTCAGACCTGGGCCGGGAAACCACGCCCTGTCACTTCTACAGCTCTGTAGTCGCGCGGAGTGGCCCACTAAGGTCAGTCTGTACTTAAATAGAGGGAATGAAACTCCACTTCTGGATGGGATGAATGCTCGGTAACTCGTACCCGTGTGTTACGACCGGGGCGGTTAATACGAGCAGGCCTTTTCTTCACGACTCTTGAGTTCTTCCCCAGGTGACCTCTCTAGTCCACTGGTGAGGATGGGAGGGAGGTCTCCGGTGGATGTGCCTGTGTGCTGGTGTTCTTTGACGAGGGTGCAGAAAGGGAACTGCAGCTCGCTTGAGAGTGTCCATGGGTCGGGATACGGGTTTTCATCTAACCCTCCTTTCTTCACCCGCATTGGTTTTCCCTGAGCCTCTTTCTCTGAGGTCAGATTCCCTGGGGGGCCAGGAGTCTACCTGCTCCATGTAATAAACCCTTTCAACACATCTCCATTTAGATGTCCACCTATCCGCCTTCATGATACTTAGTGCTTGCAAGGTGCTCTAGGTGTTTTGGGTATCTCCTGTGCCTCTCTGGATTCACTTTCCACTTCTCTCTCCCCTGTCCTGGAGCCCTTAGGGCCTTGGGAGACTGACGGTGTGATGACGTGCTGGGGCTCCCTCTGCTCCACACGCAGCCTCGCAGCCTCGCAGCCTCGGTAATGGGCTGTGCTGAGCCCTGTGAGAATCTGGCTTGCACCAGAGGGGAAGTCAGCAATCCTGATCCTGTCTTTATCAAAAATGCTGTCATTTTGCCCATGATGGAATGTTTGCATCCATTTTGACTTTTTAAGATATACATTTAAAATATAATTTGTCTTGATTAGTGAGTGAGTGGGGCCCCAACTCCTTTACATTTTGTTTTTTTCCCCCTTTACATTTTGCACACCCAAAGTGACTGATTCATTTACCTTCTCCTAGTTCTAGCCCCAGTGCTTTCAATATTGTCTTGCAAGACTCTGTGCCTTATTAAAATCATCTGGAGAATGTTGATGCGTTGGTTTTAGATTTGTTTAGCAGGCAGTCAGCTTGGTGAGGATCAGACCACACGTCCTGTCCCAGCCTCTCTCAGGGGTGGGTCCACAGTCAGCTGACTTTGAAGGCCTTGCCATGCCTGGGGGTCTGCCTCTGGCCACCCAGGGCTCAGCCAGGTCTGGGTGGTGGTTGATGTTGTGGTCCAGTTCTCAGTGCCTTTGCTTGGCTTCGTTGGGTGTGTGAAATGCCTGTGGCAGCAGAGGGGGATCCCAGGACTGTGCTGGCTCATGCACAGAATTGGGGGTCCCTTGACGAGTTTTTGGCCACATTCTCCAGCTCCTGAGTTCTGGTTTTCCGATTCCTTTGTCCAGAAAGATGAGCTTTTCTCAGAGTTGTAGCCTCCCGTGGGTGGTGCAGTGGCCAGAGACTGGGCCTGCCCTTGGGAGATATTGTGAGTGACAAGAGAAAGGACAAAGTAATGAGAATTTCCCCCATTCTCTTTTCACAATAAGGATGGCTTCTTCTGTCTTTTTTTGGCATCAGTCACTGCATGACAAAAGTATTTGAGTACGTAATTTTCTTTTGCAGTGGCCTTCAATACAGTTAAAGAACTGAATACAATAAAGAACAGAGAGCACTGAGCAGAGCTGCCAGCGCCATATAGAACACCGGCCCTTTAAATCAAATTGGGCAGCGAATTATCTGTGAAGAGTCGGTAGTCCCTGCTTGGAGTTCAGCTCTCCACCTTTGGTGTCAGGGTCATGTCTCTACCCGGCACAGGGCTGGGCACAGAGTGGGTACAAATCAGTATTTGTTTAAGGGTCAAGTGACAGACCTCAGCACCATGATATTTAAAGTTTGACTACAGAAAATCATATTTCCAAAGTTTTAACATTCATGAAAGAGCTAGTATTGCATTAGGCAGGTGTCTGTTGGTAAGACGGAAACTGCGGCTTCAGTGGCAGGGATGCGCAGCAGCGGGCTGCACGGGCTCTGCCTTGCCCCACTGTGGTGGTCCACAGGCCCAGGTGACTGACGCGTGGGAAGCAGACCCCACTGAGGGGAGTCTTAAAATACAGTTCCCCTACGTGCCCAGCAACAGTGTCTCCTCATCCTCTAGATTACTAATTAAGTCACCTGGAAAGAGCTGTCAGAACTTAAAGCCCTTGGACCCAGATCAAGAAAAAGAAACTAAACTGAATGCTCACTAATGTTCTTGTTGGAGAAGACTTCCCTGAAACGTATTTTAGCTTGCCTTTTGCTTATTCTTTCAGTGCACATTGCTTACTTAGTGCTTATTTACTGAGAGACACCCTCTGAGGGATGAGAGGAAATACTTATGTAAACAGCTGCGGTCATCTCCACACTCCCCTCTCCCCTCCAGCTAACACTTGCTGGCAGGTCAAGACATCCAAGTCCTGGTGACACCACAGGTGCTCTGAGAGCTGCCAGTCTTCCCCTGTTATCTTTGCCTGCCCTTCACGTTGTCCTCTCCAGCTGCCCAGGCTGTCACCTCAGGCAGTCATGTCCCTGCTAAGTTCTTGGCAGGCCGTGTGACCCTCAGCAGTCCCTGCACCCTTCTCCCAAATTTGTAGTAGACTAGAGGGGCATCCTTGACCTAGCCGGCCAGTTAGATTCTTTCTCCTGATACTTTCAATTGAGACTGAGGTCTGAATTGGCTAGGCTGACATGCTGATGTGGACTCAGATGGAAAACTGCCACTTTGAGCAGACCGTTGGGGCCAGGTGGCTAATTTCTAAGTAAAGTGTATTGATCTGCACTGCGGATAGAGAGAGGACCTGAGCAAAGAGTCCATATCAGCTCCTGAGAGAGATGGGGTGAGAATCCTGCCTGGTTCCTACTGGTGGCCCAGGTCCCCACAAGGCGGCTCTACTTCCGCCTTGGATTCCAGAAGATGCCCCAATTTCTTAGAGTAAAACTAACTCCTTTTAGTGCCAACTGGAGTAGATTTCTGAGTTCTTTGCTTTCTTTGAACAAAGAAAGCATGCAGAGGCAGCTTCTTGATTAAAATGACAACACAATAAATTATGAGCTACATAAAATTATCAGCAATAATGTAAAAGAAGACAGCAAATGATTCTCACTGGTGAATTAGAAAGTCAGGCATATAAACTTTACATCTTTTCCAAATTGTCACTATATTCCCTCTCTCCACATATCTGATAATAAAAGTTAAAGATCTGTGTTTTGAAATTTTAAATTATTATTTTTTGACTGATGACTTTTAAACATTTAATCCTGTAGGGATATCTGTCACCACTTTGGTGAGAGCCCTTAGCATCTCCAGTTTCTCTGGTCAAAACCCACTTTTTGGCAACACTGCCAACTTGAGATGATTATGGCTTTTCATGCTGAGTTTGTTTTCTAAAGTTATTTTGATTTATGATGAGTCACCTTCTCAGTCTATGTGGTTAACATTTTTCTTTGTGGGGGCTGTGGTCTTCATGGATTACCAAACTCTGCCTTTACGAACTATCAAATTAGAGGAACCATAGTTCAGTTTCTTACCTCAATTCAATTTACTCTCTTGGCTGTTTGGCGTCAAGGTGCCCAATGAGAAAGAGCCTCCTCGCTAAACAGATCGTCATCATGTAGTGAATTGTTTTCAAGGCTCCTTTTCTTAGTGCCCTACCCAAGGGTTGGCAATCCTTTCTGGATTCTCTTCTTCAGAATTGATTCTTTCTTCTTCTTCTTTTTTTTTGCTTTAGGGATATGGTTTCCCCTGAAGGAACATTTTGTCAAGGGAAAGCCTGTTTCCTTTTCCTCTCATAGTGATATAGACAGTGTAGCATGTTGATCTTCCGACCCAACCCTTCTAAACTTTCCCACTGAGTCTTTAACCCCTACCTTTCTCTATTTTCTGCAAATTAAATAACTACACTGCTCCCTTTTGCCTTTCTGAAGTTCATAGACACATGATATGAAAAATCTGATGGTGATTTCTGGTTCCAATGAGAAAAGCTCCCCCCAAAAGAAGAAATGATAGTATTGTAAAAGACCACCCCTTGTCCCCACAAAGGAGGGAAATTTCCCTGTTATTGAATCCCTTAAGTGAGTTGGTCCGAAGGTTGTGGGTTATTGTTAAGCTGAATCCCTTAAGTGTCCCTTGGGAGACTGTGTAAAGGAGATCACTGTTGTTTTCTTTGCTTTCTGTCACCATGATTGCAATTCTTGGCTGTCTTCACTGATCACCTCATTCTGGTCTCCCAGAGACTTGTCCTTTCCCACTGGCCTCTCTTACCACCCCGGGGGGCCACCCAGCGGGCCTTCCTGTACTACAAAAGGATCTCTCTCCCCTTCTCATTCTAACAGAACGATTACATTGGCTGGATGAATTTCAGATGCCTGAGGCAAGGGCTCCCACATGGCAGTTAGGAGGGAAATGGCTCCCAGGGGCAGGAGTGGGGGTGGAGAAAGTAAAATGGAAAGAAGGGAGAAGCAATGTGGGGTGTGCCCCTAGTTGGTCCCCACATCTCATCTTAGAACTCTGGAGAATCCTTTGGTCCCTAGTACAATGTGATTGCCTTCCTCTCTGGAGGCTAAGCTTCTTAAAGCAAGAGAGCAGGGCTCTCCACTCTGCCCTTTCTATGTGCTAAAGCTGGTGACCCCAAGTAAGCACTCAGCAAATGTTTGTTTAGTAAGGAATAAATGGCGAAGGCCCTCTTGTTGCTCCAATTATAACATGCAAGTGACTGTTTATTCCTCCTCTGTTTAGAGTGGTTCTTAAGTCATTCCCTTTAGGGAATGATATGAGCCATACATAGTGAATAAATGAATACATTTAAAAAATGAATGGAATATGGGGATGATATTTTGAAAATACTAAACTGGTTTTTAAAATTTTCCTAACCTATGTAATGCCCCTCAGCTCTTCCCACACATGGAATCAATGGGTTTTGTTATTTTAATAAATACTCTTAGTCTAGAAAGAGAAGTTATATATTTTTTGGTTTTGATTCTCAGAGCTGACATTCTTGAGTCTAATGTCATCATTAGGAAGAGATTTTAGAAATCCCCAAAGTTCCCTTTTACTCATTAAGAGTTAGGCCTGACTGACTCGAAGCAAAGAGTTTTATTGTAACCACTAGGCTCTGACCCTGTCTGTGTATCATAATCACTTGGGGAGCCTTAGAAAAGCACTAATGCCCATATCTTCCTTCAAGGGACTCTGATTCAATGTTTTTTTTCTAAGATGAAAATAAAGTTTCCCACGTTATTCCAATGTGTAGCCTAAATTGAGAGCACTTCTGTGAACACTTCCGTGGTGTTCCAAGGCCTGGCAGGGTGACGTGTGGCAGGACCCTGTCACATGGGGGGAAGCAGGAGAGCAGGGCAAAGAGGCCAGACAGAAAGAATGTGACTCCCTCCCTCCCTGGTGTGGGGGTGGGCAATGGGTGGTGGGAACACCCAGAAAAGCTGGGGGCTGCCTGGGTAGTAATAGTTTCTCAGGTGTTTCAAAGGAGAATTCTAAGCCACACAGGGAGTCTTGTAGTCAACAGGATGCTCAGCATGGGGCTGCCTGGGTGATGTTTTAAGAATATCTGAGAATGTGACTAAGTGGGTGGGCCAGAAGGAAGCCCACAGCACCCATCACCCTTCACTTTGGTGCAGTCAAGGTGGCTGGGAGTTTCTGGGACTCATCGGGGATGAGGAAGTGGCAACAGAACATGCTGACTGGAGAGGCCTGAGGTTGAGATGGGAGATTGCTGAATGCAGGGACCTCCTGCAGGAAGCTCTGGGAGGCAGCACTATAGCACGTGGCATCGTGGTACCCAAGAGGCCAGGGGGGACCAGTCTCTTGCAGTGGGCAACTGACCAGCAAAGTCCTGGTGGGAAACTCTTGTCAGACACTCTGCCTCCTGCCACTGCGAGGGTAGGGACATGGTCCCCTCTGTCCAGCCATGACTCTGCAAATACATAGCCCTCATGGGGGCTGGAGCTTTGAGTTGCATTAATATACACTCCAAATCAATGAAGACCAATATACACTGGTTTGAGCCAGAATATATTGTTATTTTTAATGATTGTATCTATGGTTTTTTTCTGTTACTAATAAAACGAGGAACAAGAGGGTAAGGTGAGAACAGTTATAGATAATACAATCATGTTTCTTATGTGTCTGGGTTCTGTTATATAAGTTGAGATGACACAAACAATATGAAACATGAACTAAGATACTGAACAGGTAGATCTAAGTAATTTCTCAGTCCTATTTCATATAAAGTAGCTCTTAGTACAGTGGCATAGTACTCTGCAATAAAGAGAAACTGCTAATATATGGAACGGCATGAGCGAAATGCAAAAGCAATGATCTGAAGAAGCCAGACCCAAAAGAGTACATGCTCTGTCAATCTGTCAATATGAAACTGAGGAATAGTCAAAACAATCTGTGGTGACAGGGGTCAAATGGTGGTAACCGCTGGGGTGGTGGTGAGCTTAGTAACTGGAAGGGCATGAAGGAACTTTGGGTGATGGGAACGCTCTGTGTTTGGATCTGGGTGGCAGACATAGTGATGTGTATGTACGTAAAATATCATTGAGTCGTCCACTTAAGAGCTGTGTATTTTATTGTATATAAGATATAACTTAAAAGTACTAAAGATGTAGGGGGTAAAAGAGGAAAAGAGTCCTATTTATTTTTCACTCAAAGCTTTTGGCTAAATTGTTAGAATATAGAGCCGAGTGTTGAAAAGTGAATGATGACAGATAAAAATATATGTGGTGCTTAAATATGCCAGCGGTTGAGTCAGTCAGCCCCCTGGAACAGTGGAGAGAAAAGACAAAAGACTTAGACGTGAGCTATGAAGAAAATGTGTTTTCACCAAAAGCTCCTGAGCCTCCTCTGACAACTTCTTTTTCTCTCTTGGAAAATTTTAGATGCTGTTATGTTACCACAGCATTTTTCCAAAACTCTCCTCCTGGAATTGATTTGTCTAAAGACACACTGGCTCCTTTAAAATAGAAACTAAGCTGTTAACACATCCTAATGACATTTTTTGGAGGAAAAATTGGTGATATAAGTGGCCTTAGAAGACCCAGGGATCACACGTGTGTGTGCTCTGAGCCCTTGGGAAAGTTGCTTCTTTCATTGTGGTGTAGTAGAAAAAATATTGGTTTCAACATCAAAAAGACATGAGTTCTTGCCCTGGCCAATGGGCTCAGTTGGTTGGAGCGTTGGCCTGTAGACTGAAAGGTTACAGGTTTGATTCCTGGTCAAGGCACATACTCAGATTGTAGGTTCGATCCCTGGTCAGGGCACGGACAAGAAGGCAACCAATCTATGTTGCTTTCTCACATCAGAGTTTCTTTCTACCTCTCTCTCTCTCTCTCTCTCAAAAGCAATGAAAAAAAATGTCCTTGAGGGAGAATTAAAAAAAGGTGTGAGTTCAGCATCTGACTTCACCATTTCCTACCTGGGTGATACTGGGGAGACCACTTGATCTTTCAGAACTTTTGTTTCTTCTTCTGTGAGAAGGAGATATGAGCTTTAAAGATTGCCCTATGGCAATTAAATTGGATCATGTATAAGAACTTGGCATATGACAGACTCTCAGCAAGTGAGTGCACATTATTTTTGGTACTATAGGATTGTAAGCAGCCACCTACCCAAGTATCACCATCAGTCATGGACCTCGGGTTACACAGTGGCATGCTTTTAGAATTCTCTTTTTCAACTTGGAATCCAAATGCTTCAAATTATGTTTTGCCTTTTGTCTCCCTTGTTACTTTATAAGGTGCCTAAAGAAGAGTCCCTTTTCTGTTTGTGTGTGCACCATACCCTGATTCAGTGTGAATGCAGATTACATAAAGGCATGAATACCAGGAAGCAAAGATCACCGGAGCCATTTTGGAGGCGAGCGCCATATTCCAGCATGAGGGATGAGGTTGAACACATTCCATGTGCTCCCTGCAGGGTGGTGGGATGCACTACTCTTGAGTCCTCTTGCTCGACTGCGGGGTAGTACAACTGCAGAGGCTGTGTTGGCATCTGAGTATACATAAAAGTAGCATACTGGAAGATGCTTGAAAGGCCCATTTTCAAGGGACTTCTGGACAGAAATAAGGGGACTAGAAATTGAAAAGGCAAAGTACAACATTAGAAAATACCCTCCTGTGGAGTAAGTGCCCCGAGGGAGGATATTTTTCTCTTTGTGCACAGCTGTATCTCCATAGTCAGAATAGTGCCTGACATGATATACATTTAAACAATATATGTGGGATAAATGGATGAATGGATGAGTTTGAAATCTGCTTAATAACCGGTCTCTAGTATGACATTATAAACAAACGTAGGAAATTTAGTCTATTATGTAAATATATGATACCATTTATATCATTAATGCTCAGAAAGTTGTTTTATAGTTAGATGAATGTTACTTAAATTTTTACTTGAATATCTGAAGAATTTAGTTGTATAAAAAATTTTTACATGGCATTTTCTTATAAAACATCTTTCTTTTTCTTGTTTGCATAGGATAGTTATGAAAGAAAATAAGAAAATTATAAGTCTACTGGAAACATTAATTCTGGAAATTGAGTTTTTAGTACTTTCATTATAGTAGTGTGTTTTAAGAAATTATTATGGCAGGCACACTGGAAAAATGTCCTTGGTGAAATACGCAAGAAAATTAATAAATTCAGTTACTCCATGTACACGGCTGTAGGGAAAATAATTTTTTCTTTAATCTCTATGAGACTGAACAATGTATTTTATGTGAGTAACTTTAGCCACAGAGATAGAATTCAGGAAAACTTTGAAGGCAAATTTGAACTCTGAAATTGGAGTTGCTCTTCACAATGGAAACTGGCTGAACTCAACAGACAGGTATGATTATCTGCCACTCTCTTGACCTCCTATTGGTTTATGATCCGTTATTCTTATGAAGATGACTTTGCTTTTAAGCACAGAGAGGCATCTGAAACAGGCTAAAGCAGCCTCCACCTCCATTCCAGCAAGTGTGTGAAGAGCCACAGACAAAATCAGATAAACAAGGCTCTCCCAACAAGGAAGAACATGTGGTCAAAATAGAGTTGTTTCAGCTTTTAAGCTGGGATGGAAATTGACAGTTATTGCTTCCACATGTAAAAAATATATAAATTTTTTAAGCTTGGCATTAATTATTATTGGGGCTCTGGAGGCTATTATGATGACAGACTGGGGGGAATAACTTCCCCTAGGAAGGCAGGGGAATAACTTCTCAGGCGATGGGACTAGAGTGGCAAGTTGTAACTTGCACTGGGGAACTGCTACTCTTTAGGGCAGAAAGCGAAATATAATTCACAGAATTGTGGACCTTGCAAAGACCAGATATAGATACAGAGTTGTTTATTAAAAGGCTTGCCTTGTTTCTCTATGTGGCCCCAAGAATGACTACTTTTGTGTGTGTGTAATTAAATTATATTTTATTTTTTTATGCTAGTAGAGTTGTCCTAATTTTTCCCCCTTTGCCCCCCTCTACCAAGCCCCCCCCCTCCACACTCCCTCAGGCAATCTCCACAGCTTTGTCCATGTCCATAGGTCATACATATACATTTTTTGGCTGCTCTATTCACTCTGGTGTACTTCACATCCCCATGACTATTCTGTAATTACAAATTTGTACTTCTTAATCCCTTCACATTTTTGCCAATCCCCCCGAACCCCACCCCATTTGGCAGCCATCAAAACATTCTCTGTATCTATGATTCTGTTTCTGTTCTGCTTGTATTTATTGCCATTTTATTGTTCATATTTTTTATCTTTTTCTTCTTAAAGAAGACCCTTTAACATTTCATATAGTGTTGGTTTGGTGATGACAAACTCCTTCAGCTTTTTCTTGTCTGGGAAGCATTTTATTTGTCCTTTGATTCTAAATGATAACCTCTAAGGAAATCGAAGTAGAGTGGATGAGGCTGAGAATCAGACCAGCAATTTAGAATATAAGGAAACAAAAAGCACCACTTAGAACAACAGGAAGAAAAAAGGATCCAAAAAATGAGGAAAGCATAAGGAGCTTCTGGGACATCTTTAAACGTATGAGCATCTGTGTCATGTGGATGCCAGAAGTAGAAGAGAGAGACCAATAAATTGAAACCTACTTGAAAAAATAATGACAGAAAACTTCTCTACCTTGATGAAGGAAATAAAGATACCAGTCAAGGAAGTGCAGAGAGTCCCAAACAAGATGAACCAAAGATTCCCACTCCAAAACACATCATAATTAAAAATCCCAAAGGTTAAAGCCAGAGAGAATCTTTTTCTTTAGACAAAGAAAAGACAAAGCATCAAGAGAAAATCAATTAGTTACATACAGGGGGTTTCCCATGAGACTGTCTGCTGATTTCTCAAAAGAAACTTTGCAGGCCAGAAGGGATTGGCAAGGAATTCAAAGTGATGAGCCAGAACCCACAACCTAGATTACTCTACCCAGCAAAGGGTGACTACTTTGTTTCACAGATGGGACCTCAGGAATGCAAACAACATTTTCCTACAGCTGTCTTGAGAAACAATCCAAGGTTCTGTCTTAACATAGGCAAGGAAATCCTTCGGTTAGCAATTTTCACCTTAAAATTTCATTTGAATTGATAGCTATGGGTTGTCGGCAGTGTGATCCACAGTACTGACAACCCATAGCTGTTGAGTAAAATGAAATTTTAAGGTGAAAATTGCTGAGCTTTACTGAGTCTCAGTACTCAGTGCTTAGCTTTAAAAGAGTTTCTTCCTGCTGAAGAACTGACTGAGGCTCCCAGAAAGTTTAACTGGGAATGTTCTGCAGGATTCGTGCCCCACGAGTGCTGAGAACTGAGAACAGAAAGCCTCACCAACACACACCTTTCCATGTGGCTTGTTGAAAAAAAAAATGCACATGGAAGAAAGGAGATTCAGATCAAGGGTGCACTAGTTTTATTAACCTGAAGAGCTTTATCAAGTTTCTCTGTCTCCATTTCCTGTTCCACTGAAAGGAGATCATAGTGTCAATTTAAACTAGCACATAGTGTACTATTTTTCCAATACTAGTATTTACCAGCCATGTCACTTTCAAACACATTGGAGTATTTTCCCATCTGGAAAATGGAAGTAGATGACATATAAGCCAGGTGGTAAAATTCTAATGTATTTGAAAATGTTCTATGAAGTGTGAAGCAAGGTGCACACACTGATTTTGTCTTGTCCATGTGGCACCAGGTAGTCAGGACACAGGTCAGCCGCCCTGTCCCTTGGGGATCCTTTGCTTGCTCCCACGTGTGGACAACCGGGGAGTTTGTGTCCTCAGGTCAATGGGATTAATAATATGACCTTAGGGTGAGTTGAAGTAAAACAACAAATGCTCAGGTGGTCTAGATGGTACTCAGTTATGCAGAAATAATAATACAGGGCATTTAGAGCAGCTTTTCTAATATAAGCCATATATACATGTCTGAATCAAACTTTCATTTTTCCAAAGTCTGCCTGCTCCCAAATTATTCTCTCCTTCCTCAAGGTACAGCAGAAACCAAGTTATTCTTTTTATTAAGGCTTTATTTACAAAAGCTAGAACCATACCTTAGAGTGTATATCCAGAACTTTCAAACCCATTCTAACATCACTGTTTTAGTATTAAAAACAGAGGAACTCAGGCGCATGCTCTTTGGAACAAGGGAGGAAAAGTCACCATTTTAAAAGCCAGTTACTGTTAATGGTACTTCAGGGGGAGAAATGAGCATTAAAGTGAATGTGAGACTGTAATTTTAAATCGGTCTGGACTAGATGAGACATTTAACTATAATTCCTGCAGATGGCCTCAATCAGTGGGATATCCCCAAAATAAAGTTCAAGCCTGATGTGGAATACTATGAAGGCAGGATATGGAGAAAAAAGTTCGCATTTGTATTCAACTGAGTTTAGACACCTTAATACATAGTTCACAAATGCACCACCCCGTTTTGTCTTCACTACAACTCTGTGAAGTAGGTATTACCTTTATTCACTGACATGAAGACTGTGGCGCCAAGAAAGGCCAGTGACTCCATGACAGGGAGTGGGAAGCGTGACTGCAAAGCTGAGGCCCAAACCGGAAACTCAGCTGCTGGTCGAGAACAAGACTTAAGTATCACAAAGTTAAAGAATTTTGATATTCATAATTCTTAGCGTGGTGTAACATTTTCGCATAAAGTGAAGGGCTGTTTATAGGCAGGACAGCTTGAAGAAATTGTTTATCTTCTAAGGAATATATCCTTTCATCTAGAAGCCTACAGGGTAGAAAGGACAGGTGGAGGGTCTTGGAACATAAATTTATTCAATGGTAGTAGTAATTATTGCCATTGTTATTTTACTATGTAGTGGAGCTCTTGAAAAACTCATTTTAAATAAGAAAAAATATTCATTGCCCAGGAAATTTTTAAAGCTGGGGATGTCCAATATTGTTACGTCCACTTAATGACTGCTATAACAATGCATCAAGAAAAACATTCAAGAAAAGTAAATGGGTAGAACACGTTTGAAATAAGAAAATAAGTGAGATAAATCTCTTGAAAAAGTGAGCTAAGGTCTGAGCTAAGGACAGTTAGTTCCATGACACAACTAAGGAAGATTCATGGAGACTTAAATGTGGAGAAAGGCATAGAAAGTATTTACTTAGTCAAAACAAAGTGACCGAGACCATATTGATTTCGTCAAAACTAGATGAAAAACGACCCACCCATTGTTTTGGACTAGACGGTGCCAAATCACTGGTTGGACAGATTTCTTTCTACCCCTGCATTTACTGGAGTTTTGGCACGGAGAAGACACCACCTAAATCACAGGGCAGGGAGGGGTACCAAGCAGGATCGCTTTACAGATGCTTTAACTGGTTCTTCGCTAACAATAATGGCAGTAACTTGAATTTGTATACTTCCTTATAAAGTATTTTCACATAAGTGATCTCATTTGGGTGAGACTGACCTCAATTTGTGTTCTTCAGTAATTCACTGTCATGAGGAAAATAGTTGATCTTGGAAATTTATGTAAGTACTAAGGCTTGCCCTTCTGCGGGGCTTTGGGGGGAAGTCTTTAACATCGGAATATTTTGTTTTCCTCTGTTTATTTTTCTGGAATTTAATTACATAAAGTCTCACAAAGTGAATAGTATTCACATAGACTAATTGGATAGAGACAACTGGAAACTTTTCATATCTTTTCTTGTAACTAGAGAGGCAGTATAGAGAATCAGACTGCCCAGGTTTGAAACCAGTTTTTATTCCTTTCCAGCTGTGTGAATTTGTGCAAGTTACTTAGCTGCCCTATGCCTCAATGTTCTTATCCTTAAATGATATGGATTCAAAAGGAATGCATGGGGTATACCAGTGGTTCTCAAGCTTCTAACTGCCTCTGAATCACCTGGAGGTTGAGTTAGAGGCAGTTGGGGAGGGAAGGGTCTAGGACATAGGGAAAGGGGCAGAGAATTTGCATTTCTAAGAAGTCCTCATGCGAGGCTGATGCAGTTCAAGAACTCGGGGAGTATTCAGTGAAATAATTATGTAACTAAAGTGCTATCAGAGGACTGGCACATCGTAAGTTTTCAATAAGTGTTATCCCTGTTCTCTTCTCCACGTTATTGTCATCATTATGGTCATCAAACAGCTAATAATGAAAGAAGTCAGTGGAAAAGCAATCCCCAAACTCTCACAGTTAAAATAACAAAATGAACACAAGACGGAGGCATTTTTCAGCATTCCTGAGCCATTACAACGGAAAAAGTAAACTGGGTATCCGTGGTGGCCTTGTTGTGGGCTGCCCAGCCTGCTTTACAACAGACTGTGGAATAAACCAAGACCAACCAAATGAGGAACACAAAGGTTATTTACTCTGATCTCGCAATAGCAACAGAGTCAGACATGTTTTGACAGAGAGTCAGAGGCAGAGGAGTGAGGGTGGCGGGAAACCAGAAGGGCCCAGGTGTACCTGATTGCAGGCTGATGGCATGGGGCAGTCTGAGAACTTGGGTTTCTAAGTTCACAGGGGATGCTGATGTTTTTGGTCGCGAGGGCCCCTTTGAAACCAGTGTTCTAGAATAGCAGAGGAACAAATATGTGTACATTGAGAAATTGTGATAAACTCTGAAAGCAACACAGAGGATCACAATTTGATTGGGCAGTCAGGGGAAGGTCCTCCCAAATAAGTGACTTTCCTTTTACTCCCTCTTTCTGTTGCCCTTTGAGATCTTACGACTAACTGGGCTTTCGAAACATAGTGATGATTCCCTGGCACTTTTAAACACATTTATGAAAGCCTAACTGCCATGGGAATCATGACACTGAGGGATTTGGAACTGAATTCTACCTTTAAATGTCTTCAGGACCCATAGACCCTAGTGTTGCCTTTATACCCACCCTTTTAAATTTCTCCACCATACTTGGCACTGTTGACCAACCATTTTTCCTGAAACTCTCTCTG
Organism: Sturnira hondurensis; assembly: GCF_014824575.4. Lineage (NCBI taxonomy): Eukaryota > Metazoa > Chordata > Mammalia > Chiroptera > Phyllostomidae > Sturnira > Sturnira hondurensis. Next base: position 4,234,608 of record NW_028081539.1, read on the forward strand.
TCTTTAGATGCCATGATGTTGTGTTTAACTGGCTGTCTTTGACTTTTATTTTTCCTCTGTCTTCTTTATACCTTATTTCCTAATAGTGGCTATCCACCAGGATGTGCTCTAAGTTCTTGGTCCCATGTTGCATTAACTAAACTGTCTTTCCATTTGCATGATTTTAAAGGAAGTCTTTCAAAGCTCCATTCCCAAATACATTTTACATCCCATCTGTCCCACACTTCCAAGCACAAGGTGTCTTTCCTCATTTTATACTTATCACATGGGATCCAGAGGAGGGGTAAAAGTTAAAGATCCAGGAGGCAAAACACACAACTGGTAGAGGAGGAATCCTGAAGAAGTGAGATGAAATATAGTGAAGAAATTATTGTTTGACAGGAGGGAGTTCAACTTTTTTTATGTAGATGAGGATGGAAGAAGGAAAGGCAAAAAATAGTTGAGGATATGCTTGTAAGTGTGGGGAGAGTGCTGAAGCTGCAAGATCTCATATCTGAGAGCCTTCTTTTTTCGGTGAATTATGAGTCAAAGTCTTCTAATGGTGAGGAGGAAGATGGCAGGGAACAAAGTTTGAACAGAGAGGGAGAGTTAGAGAGAAATTGACAGGTAGAGTCCAGAAGAATTTCTGAACACAAAGTAATTACCTAATAAATAATCATTAATTTCTTTATGTTGTACCATGACAGTATATTTTTATGGTGATCTTTTTGAGTGAAATCTAAGAATTAATGTTTAACTTATTATCCAAGTTGCTCTGGGAATAACATTTGATTTAATGCCAGTAATTTTTTAAAAAAGATTATCTATTGATTACAGGATACTCTTCAAGGTCTTTTGTATTTTTTTCCTGATTTATCTCTCTACCATTATTTTTAAGTACATACTCAGTGTGAGTGTTTTCTCTAGTAACTGGTCTATTCTTTTTTATCCCAAGTGCCTTTCTGTCTACACATTTTATTTACAGCATTTCCCTGGGTGGAATTCACTGATTCATGAGTTAATTTGCTTATGCAAATTTTACTCATTCAAAAAATGTCAATTAAGTACCTGCTATATGCCAAATATTCAACAGGTGGGAAGGCTAGAAATATGAGTAACAGAGATTCCTGTCCCCAGTGAGTTCACATATTGTGGGGATGGAAAGGAAACAAAATAAATAGCGTACAACACTAAATATAGCTAATCACAGAAGGTAAGAGAGTGAGATTTTTATCCATGCCTTAAAGAATGAGAAGGACCTTTCCTAGCAGAAAGAAGGATGGTGAGGGGAGGGTTGTTGTGTAAAAGGTGTGCTGCACAGAGGTCTACAGCATGAAGACATCAGCCGTGTAGTGAGCATAGTGGGGAAGTGGGCAGTGCAGGGAGGGAAGCAAGAGAGCGTCAACTAGGCACTGGGCTGGAGAGAGAAGTCCTGTGGTGGAGGGCCTCATAGGAAAAGAAGCCACATGAACATATTCAGGAGGAGAAGGCATGAAGTCTAGGCTACATGAGTCTGCCAGGACTGTATAGGGTGATTTAGCATGAAAAGAGACTGAAAGCCTGCAAGTTGAGTGGCTATTGTAATAATTTAGGTTAGGGGTTGGCAAACTTTTTCTGTGGGGCCAGATAGTAAATGTTTTCAGCTTGTGGGACACATGTGTCTGTTGCAGTGAAAGTATACTATTTTAAGGTTCTTATACGATAATAAGTGGTATATCATTTAAATGTACACCGTAATAAGTTTGAGGGGTATACTTTAATACTAAAGTAACTGCCCTGGCTGGTGGAGCTCAGTGGGTTGAGCATGGGCCTTGGAACCAAAGGCTTGTGGTTCGATTCCCAGTCAGGGCACATGCCTGGGTTGCAGGCCAGTTCCCAGCAGGGGACTCACGACAGGCAACCAAAAGTTGATATTTCTCTCCCTCTCTCCTTCCCTTCCCCTCTAAAGATAAATAAAATAAAATCTTTAAAAAATAATAAAGTAACCACTTAAATGATTTTAAAAGCATTTAGTTAATAAACCAAAAGAAAAAGAAAGAAAATGGACCTACAACAAAATAGTCAAAAGAAGGCAGAGTAAGAAGAAATAAAAAGCAGAGAAATAGGAACAAAAAATAGATGAGACAGAGGAAATAAATTGCAAGACAACAGATTTAAACCTAACCCTTTTTATAGTCCTATTAAATATAAATTATCTAAACACCCCAACTAAAAGGTAGAAATGGTCAGATTGGATAAGAAAGGGATCCATCTATATGCTATAGAAGAAATATACTCCAACGATAAAGATGAAAAAAGTAAAAAGATGAAAAAACAGAAGAGTAATAGGGTGAAGGAAAGAAACACCATGTTAATACTACTGAAAAGGATGTGGGAATAGTTATTACGAAGGTAAGACAAAGTGGTATTTCAGAGCAAATAATATTGTTGGGGGTAAAGAAAATAATTTCTTAATAATAAGTGGGTTAGTTCATCAAAAGGACATAATAATTCTCAATGTTCATTGGGAAAAATGTTTTGCCCAACTTACAGCTAAGTTCAACCATGGCTAGATGATTTCTTGAACATTCTCCTTAATATCCCACTACGTTAGTGATCCTGTGAGATAGACCCTCCCAACTATGAGCTTGTATTCTAAAACTAAAGTAATGGCTATTCAAATATTTTTGATGATTGACATATATTTACTATTAATATTTTTTTAGTGTTTAGAAATGCTATCTCTGTATCCACTTGCGAAGTTTTATTTCTATTTTTATTTCCATTTTTTCCTTTCCATTTTTCCCTGATGTAGTAGTTAATTTGGTTTATACTAAAAATCCAGTTTAATAACTCCCAAACTTATTTGTGGAGTAGTTTTGAATAATTCCAAATTATTTCCAAATAATTAAAAAAATTAAAATTTAATTTAATGAATTATATATTTAAAACATGACTGGAATGTTTTGAGATATATGCATATATTCAAGGGAGAGGAGAATTGACTTGCTTTTTATGATATAGAAAACCAAATATCCTTCTAGACTCTGCATGATTTTGAGGTATAATTGAATGTTATATTGAGTAGAAAACTTTTTAAAAGGCAGGTAGTAATTTTCATTTTCTTGAAACTATTTTGGTATGTGGTGTTTTTTTCAATATATTTTATTGATTATACCATTACAGTTGTTGTTCTATTCCCCCCCTTCATTCCCCTCCACCCTGCACACCCCCTCCCCCACCATGCCCCCCCTTTAGTTTATGAGCATGTGTCCTAAGTTCTTTAGATTCTATATTTCCCCTACTATTCTTGCCCTCTCTCCTATCCATTTTCTACCTACTGTCCATGCTATTTTCTGTACCTTCTCCCCCCTTCTCCTCCTCCCACTCCCCTGTTCCTAACCCTCCCTGTGTTCTTCATTTCTATGGTTCCACTCCTGATCTAGCTGTCCTCTTAGTTTGCTTTTGTTTTAGGTGTGGTTGTTAATAACTGTGAGTTTGCTGTCCTTTCACTATTCATATTTTTCATCTTCTTTTTCTTATATAAGTCCCTTTAGAATTTCATATAATAAGGGCTTGGTGATGATGAACTCCTTGAACTTGACCTTATCTGAGAAGCACTTTATCTGCACTTCCATTCTAGATGAAAGCTTTGCTGGATAGAGCAGTCTTTGGATTTCATGAGTTGGAATACTTCTTTCCAGCCCCTTCTTGCCTGTAAGGTCTCTTTTGAGAAATCCGCTGACAGTCTGATGGGAACTCCTTTATAGGAGACTGTCCCTTTATCTCTTGCTGCTTCTAGGATTCTCTCCTTCATTTTAATCTTGGCTAATGTAATGATGATGTGCCTTGGTGTGTTCCCTCTTGGGTCCAACTCCTTTGGGACTGTCTGAGCTTCCTGGATTTCCTAGAAGTCTATTTCCTTTGCCAGACTGGGGAAGTTCTCCTTTATTATTTGTTCAAATAAGTTTTCCACTTGTGGCTGTTTCTTTTCCCCTTCTGATATCCCTATAATTCGGATGTTGGAACATTTAAAAATTTCCTGGAGGTTCCTAAGGCTCTCCTCATTTTTTTGAATTCTTGTTTCTTCATTCTTTTCTGTTTGGTCATTTTTTTCTTCCTTCTGGTCCACTCCCTTGATTTGAGTCCAAGTTTCCTCTCCATCACTATTGGTTTCCTGTGCATTTCCCTTTATTTCAATTAGTTTAGCCTTCATATGTTCCTCTAATTTGTGACTAAAATCAACCAGTTCTGTGAGCATCCTCATCATCAGTACTTTGAACTGTGCATCTGAGAGGTTTGCTATTTCTTGGTCGCTTAGAGTTATTGGCTCTGGGGCTTTGAGTTCTTGAGCCATATTTTCGACTGTTTGTGCCTGTTACATATGAGGAGCGGAGCCCTAGGTGTTCATCAGGGTGGGGCAACTCAGTCACTGGGTTGTGATGCTGTATGTGGGGGCGGGGTCGAAGGAAAGCAATTGCAGCCCCCTCTGCCTCCTCCTGCCATTAGGGCCCACGATGTCTGTCTCACTGCTCACTCCTCTGCTGGTTTATCTGCGTGCGAATGTGTGACTGCTGTCAGCGTGCCCCGCACCCTCACTGGTTCTGCGTTGCTACCCTGGTTGCCTGGGTGCCTGGGTTGGGGGATCCTGCCTGCCCGACCCTGCTCCACTGCTAGCTTCGCCCCTCTTACCAGTCCCGGTTAAACAGTTTGTTGTTGTCATCGGACTTCTGTATAGTTCAATTTTCTGTTCTTTGGTTGCGTCTTTGTTTACTAAACCTTTGTTGTATTCAAACTTGGTTGTGGGAGAAGGCACAGTGTTTCCACCTACACCTCCATCTTGGCGGAAGTCCTGGTATGTGGTGTTTTATAGTGAAATGTTCTACAGAGAGTCTTCATTAGTAAGATTCTTGAAAGGTTCTGTCCTTGTAGAAACTTAAAGTTGTGATTAAGATGGCATTCACTATGTGTCTATGCCACATCTTCTCCATGCTGAAATTACAGTGGTCTAGACCATCGTAAGAATCATGGATCAATATGTGGAACTTTTACTGACCTGGTTCCAAAACCTGGGATCCTCATGATAATATAGAAAGAGAGTACCTGAGCCACCCTGAGAGCTTTGTGCATTTCGAGTCTGTGACCGAATGGCCTCAACCTGTGACTTGCCTTTGTGAACCTCAGCAGGCACTGTGCTGCACAAACAGCTTTTGTCAGATGCGTGTTCTCAGCTGAATAGAGAACTTATTTCCTGACAAACAACCCTTTTCATTTCCTCTCACCTATGAACTAAACCGTTATAAAGAAAGTAAAAACATTCAGCTGCCTTGTATTATTCAGGCAATAATATAAAAATCAAGATAGGAAATGGTCCAATGTGGTTTCACAGATTTGGCTTATGACTGGTTACTAATGTAAACTACATTTCCTGACTTTCTCCACTTCTGACTTCCTTCATCCCCCTTTGTCCTCTTGACAGCCCTGCAACTGGAACCAGTGTGTGTGCGTGTGTGTGTGTGTGTGTGAGAGAGAGAGAGAGAGAGAGAATGATTATAGGCATACATAAAATACTGAATAAGGTAGTTTATAAAGTTAAAGAACCATTAACCTTGAAATAACAGTAGATTCACATCTTGTGATAATGGTAGTAATAACAGCTATTGTTTTTGAGCCTATACTGTGTGTTTCAGGCTGTTGTAAGTTGTAAATAGATACTGCTTTTCTTTTCCTTCTTAAAATATTTTAATGTTTATGCGATTACAATTGCCCCACATTTTCCCCCTTCACACCCTCCACTTCCATAATCAGCGGTAAGTCCCCTTACCGCTGTCCGTGTCCATGCATCCTTCATGTATGTTCTTTAACTAATCCCTTCACCTTCTTTCAATCAGCACCCCCTCCCCTTCTCCCCTCTTACAGCTGTCAGTTGGTTCTATGATTCTATGCCTTTGGTTCTATTTTGCTCATTAGTTTATTCTGTTAATTGCATTCTTCTTGTAAGTGATATCATAAGGTATTTTTCTTTCACTGACTGACTTATTTTTCTTAGCATTGTAGTCTCCAGTTCCATCCATGCTGTCACAAAAGGTAGGCGATCCTTTGTTCTTTATGCTGCACAGTATTCCATTATATTACTCTACCGCAGCCTTTTTTTATCCACTCATTTACTGATGGGCACTTAGGCTGTTTCCAAATCTTGGCTATTGTAAATAGTGCTGCTATGAACATGGAAACGCTTAAGTTCTTTTGAATTGGTATTTCAGGATTCTTCAGGAAATTCCCTAGTGGTTTCCATAGTGGCTGCACAAGTCTGCATCCCCACCAACAGAACACTAAGGTTCCCTTTTCTCCATATCCTTGCCACCACTTGTTTGCTGATTTATTAATGATAGCATTATTTTTTAAAAAATATTTATTTATTTTTAGAGAAGGAGAAGGGAAGGAGATAGAGAGGGAGAGAAACATCAATGTGTGGTTGCTTCTCATGTGTCCCCTATTGGGGACCTGGCCTGCAACCCAGGAATGTGCCCTGACTGGAAATCGAACTGGCAACCTTTTGCTTCACAAGCCCGTGCTCAATCCACTGAGCTACACCAGCCCGGGCTTGATAGCCATTCTTGACAGGTGTGAGGTGGTATCTCATTGTGGTTTTAATTTGCATCTCTCTGATGGCTAGTGATGTTGAGCATCCTTTCATATGTCTCTGGGCCTTCTGTATGTCCTCCTTGGAAAGTGTCTATTCAGGTTTTTTGCCCATTTTTTGATTGGCTTATTTGTCTTTCTAGTGTTGAGTTGTATAAGTTCTTTATGTACTTTAGAGAATAAATCCTTGTCTCATGTATTGTTGGCAAATATCTTCTCCCATGCAGTCAGTTCCCTTTTTATGTTGATGATGGTTTCTTTAGCTGTGCAGAAGCTTTTTAATTTGGTATAGTCCTGTTTGTTTATTTTTCCTTTATTTTCCTTGCCCTAGGAGATATCGTGGAAAAATATTGCTATACAAGGTATCTGAAGTTTTACTGCCTGTGTTTGCTTTTCTTATTTTAACAATGAGAAGGCTGAAGTTAGAAAGGTTACATCACTTCTTCTAGGTCACACAGCTGGTAGGTGGTCAAGCCGGGAGGGAATTATTTATTAATTTATTAATTTATTATTTATTTATTTTAAAGAGACAGGAAGGGAGGAAGGAGGGAGGGAGAGAGAAAGAAAGAGAGAAAGAGAGAGATATCCATTTGTTATTCTGCTTATTTGTGCATTCACAGGTTGCTTCTTGTATGTGCCATGACTGGTGATCAAAATCACAGCCCTGGTGTATTAGGATGATGCTTCAACCAGCTGAGATACCCAACTGGGGACCAAGCTGAGATTTGAACTGAGGTTTGTGCTGGACCCTAAACCTCAGCTCTGTACTATATGGTCCCCCCACACTCCCCACTCCTGCTTCTTGTAATTATCCCCATGAAGTAGGAGTCTCTGCTGCTGGAAGATTGGGATTCAGGTGGCCAGGCGATCATCGTGTAGCAGCTGTGCCCCATGAGCATAGGCAATGAGCATAGTTAGCCTTTTGCTGATTAGTATTTTTCTCCTACCAACCATTAGTGTGCTCTTCAGTTACGTATTTTTAAGTAGTAGGCAAAAATATATAGTGTAATAGGAGAGATCAATATTTACAGAATAACCCCTTCCAAGAATTTGCAATTTTTTTTAATGAAGTAATGTTAAGTTTTATTTTGTCATTAGTCCTGCCAGATGGTTTGGTTAGGTGAGCTGTCAAGTGCTTCTGCCTTTGCTGCACCTGGAGATGTAGCTTTCATCAACTGCGAGATGTTTGGCCATTCGGTGCCTCGTGAACGCTTGAATATGACTTGTTATTCATTCACAGTATTTCCTGGACTTCGCAGGTTTTGTGGAACACAGGACAAGCAGAGTCACTACTTAATTTTTCTTCCAGTGCAAAGACAGATAAATAATCAGCAAGTAGCTCGAGAATAGTAACCCCTTTCAGCTGTTTGGTACAGGGGTAGTAATATATTATGCCATGCTTCTCTTATGGTTGGGAGTATGTCTTAAAACTAGTAGCAAATGAAGAGACAATTATACACTGACTTTGGTGGTACAAAAGGTATTCTTGTGTTGTGGCTAGTGTTCACTATGCATATTGTCATATTGAATTTGAATTGAAATAGATTTAAAAGTAGTTAAGCATCATTAATTGAAAAGAATCACTATTTTTTTTAAACTTTGATCTTGAAAGTATTTGTAGCTGCCACTGTGAAGACAGTTTATATTCCTGGTTTATGTAACTTTCAATTTATTTTGACTCATGTAATTAAAAATCTGAGAAGTAGTTTAAGAATTCAGGGGGGTAAATCATAAACCCCTTAAAATAAAAGCATTTACAATTTTTGCTTTTAAAGGCAAAACATGACTACCCTTTCAGCAGAATGCCGAATGCAGATACTTATCTGCAGCTATTCAATTACTTAGTTTCCATATTTGATATTGGAAGTTGGGGGTGAAAGAGAAAAGGGGAATTTTCACACGTAGAAGGCAAAGAAGAGTATTTTGCAAACTTTGATACTGAGCTGAGCCTAATGTATATGTTGAGAAAGGTGTGGGGTTATTTTTTCTAGATGAGAGGTTATTAAACTTCATAGCTCATGCTGGGAACTTTGCAGAGAATTAAGGATCTAATGATGTGGAGGAAGAATTTGTAAGATTAGGGTAGAAATGATTCTGCTTAATTTAAACAAAGCAGGATTTAAGACAAAATGAGGGCTGTCAGAAAAAATGACTCATACTAATTCTTCAGTCACTTTCTAGAGACCATGTGATTATGAATCATAGTAGGTGAATTATTGGAGTAATTATGTAAATATAATTAGAAATGGGTTGCTAACAACCTCTGCGCTGAGTTTTAAGTCACCTGTGCTATCTTTTGCCTCTTTGGAATACGCAAATTTTTTACACGGGTAGCAAAGGACCCAGCTCCCAGCTGGACAGTGGGCAGCCAGACCCCAGATTTACAGGTTTGTACTCTGTCTTATTTATATTCTGTAAGATAGCAAGTCGGTTCCTCATTACCAACTTCCCTCTTCTCAATGAACACCTTCTCAGCCACAGGTGCTGGGTTAGTCCCCATTTGAGATGGTCACATAGCCAGGGCTGTGCTAAGTGCATTATATGGATGATTGTCTCACTAGTCCTCACAACAACCCTAGGAAACAAATACTGTGATTATCTCTACTTATATTTTGAAGAAACTGAAGCTCTTAGGAGAGTAACCTGCCCAAGAGTAGCTAGTTAGTAACTGGTGCAGGCAGGATTTGATACCGGGCCTGTGTGATCTGTTGAGTTCATGTTCCTGACCATTACTTCACAGTGGGCATAATTCTCTGAGGTTTGTCTACGTGCCTCACTGACTTCAGACCACTCCTTTCTTGCTTCGGACTTCCCCTCCTGGGGGCTTCTACCTGCTGATCTGTTACCTGAAATTTCTTCTTATGCTTCATTTTCCCCTTCACCATGTGTGAGCTTTTGGAAAAATGTGCATTTTTTTTGTTTCTGGGTTCATTACTTCAGTGTCTTCCATTCTTAGGCCAAACTGTCTTATTTCATTGTCCATATTTATTTACCATGGACCTTGTGGCATAAAGCTCACATTTTAATTTGAAAATATAATGAGATAATAATTGTTTATTCTCACATGTAAGCCAGAATTTCTGAAACCTAGAGCTTATTAATCAAAACCAAGTTGTTGGATTTTAAAAATCTTTACAGAGTTTTAGAGAATTTGAAGAAAATACATGATAGTAAGAGAGGTTCACAAAAAAGTATTAAATGAAAGCAATAATTTTTTAAAAAAATTTTTAAACATTTTATGTATTTATCTTTAGAGGGGAAGGGAAGGAGAGATGAAGGAAACATCAATGTATGGTTGCTTCTCGTGCATCCCCTGCAGGGAACTGGCTCCTGCCAGGAACTGGCCTGCAACCCAAGCATGTGCCCTGACTGGAAATCGAACCACGATCCTGTGGTTTGCAGGCCCGCGCTCAATCCACTGAGCTACACCAGCCAGGGCTGAAAGTGATAATGTTTTATATCATCTATTGCAAATTAGAAGGTAAACTTGATTATCCTGGTTTATATAAAAATGGAATATAATCCATTCTGAAGATGCATATGTCTCCACAAACCATTTCCTAAATATGTAATTGAAATGAAAGTATTTCCTCTTCTTTGTTAGAGTTTTCCCCTTTTGGAGTCCAGGAGCCCCATGGAAGTAGCTTTGGGCACAGACGCAGGTGTACACATCTAGTCTCAATTAAGACTAAGTCATTCCTGTGTTTTACACTATTGCCCTGATCTAGTCACGATAGAATTAAATATGTTTTAAGTTCAATAGATTAATAGAAGTGATAGTTACTTCATAAGGGTTTTTTTTTTTTGGAATTTTCTATATAACTTAAAATAGTTACTTTAGTACCAATAAATGTCTAAAAATTTCTGAAGAATTGTTTCAACGGATCACTATGTAATATTGTTAAGCAGAGAGAGAAACAAGGCTGTTGTTTTGATTCATGATGCTATATTACATTAGTGTGATGCAACATCACTAAATTATAACTAGATTAGTTTTTAGAATCTTTCTCCTGGAAAGATTTGAGAGCCTGATCGAATTAGGAAGAAGGCAGTTCTGTGTAAGAGAGAAACGATGGGTGTCCCAGGGCCCACGCTGCAGCTGCTTTCCTGAGTGGGAAAATATCATTATCCTGTTGCTTATAATTTGATATATTTTTATAATTTTCCAGGTTGTTTAAATTAGCATATGTTAATTATAAGTTATATTTCAATACAGTAAACTTAAGCTAACTGGAGAACCCAATTATTCAAATTACTGCCATTGACTAGTTTCAGAAGGGTTAAATGTTTCAAAATTTAAATATCTTTTTAGTTTGTATATATGCATTTAATTATAATGTGTGAATAACTTTGGTAATGAAAGACAACATATCTATCTAACCAGATATATTAAAATAGAGTAACATGTTTCCCCAAACTGCTCTTGCTTTGAGTTAAAACTCTTACTCAGTTACCAAAATGCATATAATCAGTGACTGTGGAGGAATGACACTGCCACAGAGAGTGTCTGAATTTTCATATTCCTGTGAAAGAAGTGGGTGGGTGCAGTTCCATGACCGCCCAGATGTGGGACATCTGTTTCCGCCTTGCTTTCCCATGAGTAGGTGTTGGGGTGGGTGTTTCTTCCATGCCACTGACACCTTCCTGTCCAGGTGTCTAGTACCCTTATCTGCCTCATGTTTGGGGCCAGCGAAGGGAGAGACAGTGACTTTCATGACTCATGGCACAGCAAACAGCATGTTTGTGCTATTTCCCCTTGCCCAGAGTTCCATGGGGGCCCTATTTTGGGTCCAGATTGATACCTATACATGTGGTAGCTTTCATTACAAGAGAGAAACCCTGACCTCATGGAATCTCACTTTCTTTTAATGGGTAGTAAGCATGCCTTTCCTTTGATCTGAAGGGAGAAAGCATTTCTAATTTCTAGGATGGATAAGAACACAAATACCCTTGAACATACAGTCTGAAACAGAGGACAGTCAGTGCCTCTGCTCAAAAGATGTGCAGAAACATGAGAGTCCTGTGGAGAATTGGTTCCTAACTGTGCTGTGATTAAGACCTGTGCCTAATTACAAGTTTTGCAATTTCTATCCATTTTCTACTCCTAGGGAATGGACCTGTCAAGTTTTGTGTCCTCATTTGTGAAATTCAATGTTCTTTCAACCACTATGTATTTAGTGCTCCCGGAGTTCGGGCACTGTTCTAGATACTCGGAGTGAAGTACTAAATAAAGCAGACAAAAGTTTCTGTTCTTACAGAGTTTTTATTTCACTGGGTTTATACTGACAAAGAAAATTCAAAGGTTTACAGTGAGTCAAAGAAATGAATGCCCCAGAAAAAATAAGACAGAGAAGAATGGCAAAGAGTCCTGGGGGGAGTGTTGGGAGGGAAGGCACTGCTAGAAAGAGTTTGCTAGGCTTTTTTAATAAGGTGACAAACAGAACTCTGAAAGAGGCGAAGGTGTAAGCTATATGAATACTAAAGGAAAGAGTTTTCAGCCAAACAAAACAAGAAATATGAAGCCTTGAGATGGCTCCTAATTGGTGATTTGGGGAAATAGCAAGGGTCCCATGGCTGGTGGAGCGAGTGAGAGGGAGAGAAGTCTAAGGTAATGTGAGAAAGTGGTGTGTGTGTGTGCTACATTAGACATTGGAGGTTGTTGTAGGAGCTTTGGTATTTACTCTGGGTGACATAGGAAGTCATTGGAGGGCTTTGAGCTAAGAAATGCAAGGCCTTATTTTAAAATAAGAGCATGGGTTGAGAATACCCCAGTGAAGTGCAAGAAAAGAAGCAGGGAGATCATTAGGAGGCTATTGCACTAATCGAGGAGAGAGTTGGTGGTGATCTGGAACAATGTGAAGAAAAGTAATTAAATTTTAGATGTGTTTTGAAGGTAAAATGAACAGGATTTGCTGAGGAATTAGATACAGAGAAAATGGGGAAGAAAAGAATCAAGGATTATTCTGGAGTTTTGGACCGTGCACTTAGAAGGATGGAGTAGAAATGTGGAAGGCTATGGGAGAAACAGTTTCAGGGGGTGGGGTAGGATCAGTTGTGGGTGTGTCTTCCTTTGAGAGACATTAACTATTCAAGTTGATGTGTCACAATGGAGACAGGAACATGGGGTGTAAATATCCGGATGGTGTTTAAAGCTGTGAGGCTAGAGGAAGCAACTAGTGACTAGATTAAAAAAGAGTCTTGGCTGGTGTAGCTGAGTGGATTGAGCATGGGCCTGTGAACCAAAGTATCACGGTTCGATTCCCAGTCAGGGCACATGCCTGGGTTGCAGGCCAGTTCCAAGCAGGGGCCAGTTCCCAGCAGGGGACACATGAGAAGCAGCCATACATTGATATTTCTCTCCCTCTCCTCTTCTCTTCTAAAGATAAATAAATAAAATCTTAAAAAAAAGAGGAAGAGGTCTAATGATCACATGAGGGAAATAGTATAGACCTGGAACAATTAAGGAGGATTTGCTAAGGATCCTGACAGATATTATGTGACACAGTTGTCAGGTGTGCTTCATGGCTAAAGCCCCAAGGTTTGATGGAGGACCCCAGATGAGGCTGAGCTCCTTGTTGCCTTGCCAGCTAATCAGTTTGCCCAATACTGCATGAGAAGATCCATTGTCCCAGGCTTCCAGTGGGTTTCACCAGACTTCTCTTTCCTCTTTGCCTCTGCCTAACAAACATGTGTGAGGATGTGTGCATGCAAAATAACTAGAGTGCCAAATAACTACCTAAATGTCTCTGAGTTCTTCCTGGACAATGGAGGTAAGAGTCCCCAAAATGTGGATGGTGGTGTCATAGAAACCAAGTAAAGAAGGAGCTTTAAGAAGGGACATGGGATATCCAGTGTGGAGTACTGCCAAAAAGTCAAAAGGGAGATGATGACTAAGGATTCACCATTTGACTGAACAACTTTGTAGCTGGAGAAGAGGCAAAAGTGGATTCACCATTTGACTGAACAACTTTGTAGCTGGAGAAGAAGCAAAAGTTTAATGAAGTGGGTTTAAGAGAGAGAGAGTGGGGGAGGGGCGGTGTATGTAGGAGGAGTTTCAGATAACAGGTACAGACAATTTCAAGAAGTTTTGTTGAAAAATAGACCCAAGAAATGGGGTAGTAGCTAGTAGTGTCAATACTAGATACATACATTTTTTTTTAAGATGGGAAAATGTACAGCATGTTTGTAGGTTGATGAGAATAATCCAGTAGAGAAGGGAAAATCAATGATGTCAGGAGAGGTGTGGCTGAGAAAGGAAGGGGGGAGGGGCCAGCGCACACATGGGAAGGTTGCCCTTGGTTAGACACAAGACGGATTTTGCCAGGAGCGACAGCAGAGTGTACGAGAGCAGGTGCAGGGTAAGTGGGTAGAGGTAGCTGTGAGAGAGCATGGCAGTTTTCTCCTAATAGTTTCTTATTTTTCCCTTGAAGTGGAAATTGGAAGCACGGCCATCCGCTGACTAAGGAGTGGGGTAGAGGTGTTGAAGGTTTGATGACAGAGAATTTTTTAGGAAGAATTTAGGGGAGTGGGAAATAGAGTCGAGTTTCCAGGTAGCACTCAGGTTAGTGAACACATATTTAACTTAAGACCAATAGGCGTGATAGACTATTTTTCTTTAGTTGTATTTAGCTCCACAGGTATAGGTTAGGATTGGGCAGAGATGGATTTAGCCAGAGTGTGGGTCCCTCTAAGGGTAAAATGAAGAGGACAGAGATGTGAGGCTGTGTGCAAGAGAACAATTATAAGGATGGAGCATGGGTATGGAGGGAGGTGACAAGGGACTGTGAAAACTAGAATTCATGGGCCGCACATCTGTTGTCATTGAAGTACTATGGGGACAGAAAAAGTAGAGAGAATGAGCTAGAGAGATAGGAGGTGGTGGTCAGAAAGGGCAATGTTTGAAAGAGAGATTGTGGAGGGACTCGTATTTGTAACAGCAGGCATGCCATTCACATGACCATGAGGTGAGGGAACTGAAATAAAGTAAAGGTCATGGTTGTTCGAGGTGAGAGGGAGGTCAGGAAATCAAGATTCTGGGATGTTGGGCAAGTCATTTACAGGGTTTTTGACATTTCTTAAAGTTATGAGAGGGGCAACTCCTGTACAGGGAACCGAAATCTTCACACATGGAGGAGGGATCACCTAGGGGTCTGTTGCTGATGCGACAAGGAGGCGCGGGGGCTGCAGCAGGGGGCCATTATGTTGTAGGGAGAATTAAGGACATGGAAGCTTCTATGTGGTTCCAGGCACACGGTAAAGTTCAAGAAATCATTTTTGAAGTTATTTCTTTAATTCTGAATTAAAGAGCTTAGAGGTCATGGCTCCCATCCTTACAAGAAAAAGCTGAACAAACTGAAAATCAGTGAGTCTTTTTGACCCATCAGAGAACTGAAGGTGTGGGGCAAACTGCCACTCAGACCTGGAGGGAGCAGGATTCTGACTCCGCAGGCAAGTTCATGAAGGTGAGTTCAGAGATCTGCTTAACTGGAGCAGAAGCCGCTAGAGCCGGAAGCCAGTAGAAAGCCTCATGTGGTCATTTTGACAACTTGCAGGAGGTTGAGTGTGGACTGGCATGAAAATGAGAGACTCTTAGAGGCTGCAGTCTTCAGTCCTAAATGACACTTCTTTTTTTTTAAGATTTTGTATTTATTTATCTTTAGAGGGGAATGGAAGGGGAGAGGGAGAGAAATATCAATGTATGGTTGCCTCCTGTGCGTCCCCTGCTGGGAACTGGTGTGCAACCCAGGCATGTGCCCTGACTGGGAATTGAACCTTGATTCTCTAAGTTCACAGGCCCACGCTCAATCCACTGAGCTACACCAGCCAGGGCCTAAATGACACTTCTGGAGAAGTAATGAGCCTCAGCCAGGGCTCGAAACAGAGCACCCTATAACCCAGTCTGCCGCTCAAAATTTTTAATGTCAAATCTCTGAGTATTTTTTGTAAAAGTGTAATTATTTTTGAAAATAAGAATAATCTGCTTAAAAATATTTTAATTATAGTTTTATAATTTATATGAATTTTCTAATTTATCATTTGAATCCATTGCAGTTCAGGATACACTCATTCAGTTGCAATAGAGAAACAGATTAAGTACCATGTGCAAAAAGAAATTGTTTGTTTGTCAGTGACATCACAGTTACCATGGATGTGCTTTTAAGCCGTTATTTCATGGGGAAGGGAAAAGGATTCCGTAAGCCTAGTTCAGGTAAAGACGTGTGTGCAAGAACAGAGTTGGGATGGGGAAGAGAGAGAGGAGGGAGGGAGGGAGGAAGGAAGAAAGAGAGGAAGAGAGCAATCTTACAGGAAGCTAGCACAGCCTCTAGAGAAGAATGGGAACTGTCATTTGGAAATGGGAAGATTCAAGCCTCAACCTAGATCTAAAGATAAACCTTTCTAATGGCCCCTCAGGAGAAGGAATCGGAGATCATTGCTCTTTATTTCTTCTCATATTTATTTCTGCAGGCAACTGACTGATTCTCTCCATAGTTGTAAATTTAAATTTCAGAAATGGAGGATCTTATTGGTGCAACCAGTCACCACTGGCCACGTTTGTGTAGAGCTTTTGTATCAAGTTACCTCACGGCTGGTCGGGCAGTGTGGGGTGCTCTGTCCTGGTGGGATCCATTCAAGAGGCAGGTGATGAGGCCTGAGGAGAGGACAGGGCCATTCCAGGTGGAGGGCCCAGGCATCCTGCTCACGGCCCCTTCGTGAGGCACTATCCCTTCAGTAAGGACAGAATGTAGCCGTCCTGTGTTATGTAGTTAGACATTTGGATAAGAAGAAAGTTACTTGTTTACATTCATGCTTTTGCCTCATTTATATAGGCACTGAAAATGTCAACATCCATTCTGGCATTAAATCCTGGTTGCATTTTTTTTTTTAGTTATTTAGTCTGTGTTTGCTGAGACACTCCATAATACTGCTAGTGCTGAGATTCCAGCAATTACGTCATGTCTATAGCAGAACCACTATAGGATGAAATAACAAGGTACCAAAGAATCTATATTACTGTACTGCCCTCTTGTGGTTGCCTTTTGGGTTTACAGTTACTGTACTGCCATATGTAGAAAGCAACCTTTAGAACTAATTCGAAGTTATAAGGAAACTCTTTGCTTCTGTCCCATTTGGAGAAGACACTGAGTAATATCACAATATTTATCTGTATCTTGCCATGGGAAAATCACAAACTAGGCCTATCAAACTCTAAAAAGGGACCCTGAATTGGCGGCTATGGAACACGAGTGTTTTGAATCTTAGCTTTTCAAAGTTGTTCGAATTCTATATGACTTTAGGAATGGAATAAAGTTTAAGACCATTGAGTTCAACCCAGTCCTTTTATAGTTGAGAAAGAAAGCTCCAAAAGCGCCAAGATCTAAGTATTTTGGCCAAGGTACTACAGATAATTTCCTGTAGAACTGAGCCTAGTGTTCAAGTTCACTGTCTCCTAGGCAAGGACTCTTTCTTCCACACAACAATGTATTACAATTACACTCATTCAGTGGGGAGAGGTCTCAGGATCCAGACTGTTACAAAAAACAACAACAACCCCGCCCCACCAGATGTGATATCTTAGAAAGAAAAATTAATCTACCAGTTGACTGAAGGAAGGGGAGGATATATACTTTCTCTCTTTCAGGAAAATAATACAATTAAAGCATCATCTTCTTTATTGACTATGAAACATTATTACTGGGCAGAACAAGAGAAAGGAGAACAGAGACTGAGTGTGGCAAAGGCAAGTGGGGGAAGGTCTACAGGAATGTCTATGCACATTTCTGACCTGACACCTCAGGCGTCTTTCTTATTCAAAGAACAGGTTATGTGGAAAGAGAGTGATTTGGCTGGGGCAACTATTCTCCTTCTATCAGGATGCCAAAGGCAATGCTATGGATTGAATTGTGAACCCCTCCCCCCAATTCATATATTGAACCCTAACTTCTAATGTGACTATATTTGGAGATAGAGCATATAAGGAGGTGATTATGATTAAGTAAGGTCATAAAATAAGGGTAGGGCCTTAATCTGATACAACTGTCACTTATAATAAGAGGAATAGAGAGAGGTTTCCTTCTCCCCACTGTGTTAGGACATAGTGAGAAGATACCATCTGCAATCCTAGAAGGATTCTCACTACAGCCCAACCATGCCGGCATTCTAATCTTGAACTTCCAGAACTGTGAGAACATAAATTTCTGTTCTTTAAGCCACCCAGTGTGTGGTATTTTGTTATGGCAACCCAAGCAGACCAAGGCAGGCTAGATAGAGGTTCTCTTTCACTGCTCCATTCTTACCCTTTTCAGGATACCACTCCCAGAAATAATGGAGGATTGTGCAGAGAATAGGAGAAGCTCAGCATCCCTACTACAGTCTCCAGGCAAGTGGTTGCTTTTGATTTGACTTGTCTCACATTCTGGAAGCCGTAGAAAGGGATCGCAAGAAATAGATTCTTCAATACCACCTTTTACCAGGTATTCCATACCTGGCCCTTTACCAGGTAAAGCACTAGTTTATGCTAATTACTGTGCCACACACTTACTATCATTATTTAATTTTAATTTTGCAAATTTTTGGAAACTAAGGCTCAGAGGATAATTTACCATTCTTGTAAGTGGTGAAACAACAAATTAACCCCAAATTTGCGTGATTCTGAAGCCCTAGATCATTCATTCCATGGCACTATGCTTTGCCCATGTTAGTTCCTTTACTGGCTGCCTGTAGGCTGACCCCCCCACCCCCCCGCCCAATACCACCTGGAATGACCCTAGGAGATCAATGGAGGTGTATCAAACATGGCTTAGTAGTCATAGCAATATAAATTCATGGGCCTTGTGGCTGCTCTTCCTAGTGTGAGAGTCTGTAGATTCCACCTTCTTACTTACTCCTCTGATGGTTTTGCCACTGTGGACCATCCACTCCTTGTAAAGCTCAGCTCCCTTAGTTTCTGTGATACCAGTTTCTATTGGCTGTCTTTCTGCCTATCTAACTCTTCCTTGCTTGTCTCCTCAAGGGCACTCTTTCCTCCATGTGTGCTATAGGTGACCTTGTTTTTTTCCTTCGGACCATCTAATTTCCTATGTATAATTATTATTATTAATTTTACTACTACTCGTATTCTTAGGCCTTCCAAGTAGCTTTCTGTTTCTTTCCTTCTGTCCTGAAGTCTCTCCTGAGATTAAGATCACTGTATGAAGTATATGTTGGTTATTTCTTTATGAATCTCTAGCAGATATTTCAAATTATACATCAGAACTTAGACATTTTCATTCATTGGCTGTTTTTACCCAAACACATCATTCCCGAACTCAGAACATTACGACATCCCTGTCACCCCAGGAAGAAAGCTTGGTGTCAGTCTCCGTTTTTTTCTTCTACCTCATCTCCCTTACTCAGCCAATCATTAATTTCTATGAATTTTATCACCAAAATAATCACAGACTTTATTCTTTCTCTCCTTCCTTGACCCTTTAATTCATCTCTCTGCTTCCATTACTGATCCACTTAAATCTTTCATACTGCAGCTAGACTAAATAATCTAAAATAAAAATATAATCCATCGTGGAGGAGAAAGTTCTGTCTCTACAACAAGGTGGGTACAGTCCTTGTAATTTAGGTGCTGCCTTTCCTTCCAGCCTCATCTCTCGTCATGGCTATAGTATTCATCATATTCCAGGCTTGCTAAATTGCTTTATAGTTCCCTGTTCATACAATTCTGTGGCTTTTTCCTCTGTTCATTAGTCACTGCTGTTCCAAGCCCTCAGCCCTCATCCTCACTCAGCAAGGATAATGCCTGTAACTTCTCATTTTTTCAAGACTCTCTTGAGGTGTCATCCCCTCCAAGAACCCTTCCCGAGACTGCATTAGGCTGGGTGTCCTTCCTTTGTGCTAATGTAGAGTCCTGCATGCTCCTCTACCGTTGGGCCTGCCATTCTGTAGTTCATGTCTGTCTTCCTTTGCTCCTCAGAGGCGGTGGGCTCAGCCTCATGCTTAATGGGCCCTAGTAAGTATTCATTAGACTGAAGTTATTTAAGGGCAGATTTGTTTATGTCAAAGCCTCTCATTTCAATCTCTCGTGATTGCTATTGATTTTTAAAGGTATATTACATTCATTATAATTATTAATTATATTATATAGATATATTAATATATGTACCTACAGTCATGTAAGTACATATATATATACATGTGCATTTATACAGCTGTAAGCACATTAAGTAACTGCTGCCTTCAAAAGTATAGTGACACTGTTATAAATACCTAGAGCTATGCTACAGTTCATTTGAAGGAAAATTACTTTGTCAAGGCCCAACCCTCTCATGAATAGTTTTTATTTACCTCCCATTATAAAAGATTTCAGCAGTGTTATTCTCAATGTTCTTTCTCCTCCCCATTGTTTATTCAGTAAAGAACAAGTGAAGGCTGTAAAATAAGTAGGGTGGCCCTGCAGAAGCCCCAGTGACTCGACTGTCTCTCTGCCAAGGGGCTCTGACCTGGACCACTCCCATTCCTCCATCTGCAACACATGTTTTCAAACGGACGTTCCACTGCGACAACTGGAGTCCCGGAGCTCGCTTCTACTCACTAATGCAAGACTTACATTTTCTAGTGTATTCTTCTTACTCACAACCCTTGTGTGTTCATCTTGGCCAGAACAGGAGTCCCTGTAATCTGTGGGACTAATGGGTGTGATGGGCTACCGTGAGGGGTTTTGGGGATAGTTCTCCTTATAGAAAGGTGCTTTAAAAATACACTGGCATTTCATTGGTAAACCCATGTCATATCTTTTTAAAACTGAAGCCGTTTATTATTCCTGGCTTTTGTGAGTTATGCCTGTTAATTTGCTACATCTGTGCAAGGGATTAAAACCAATGTATTAAATGTCTACTCCTAAAATGTGCTCGTGGGCCAGCTAAATAGTTGGATTTCTGGTGAAAGGGAAGTATATTAATGTATGTACTAATATCAATGCTTATGAGAATTTTTCAAATATTTTATAACTGTTTAAATATTAAACATATTACTATATTAATGAATACATACTTATTTATTTGTTCTGGACAGAGCTCTGGGCATTGGATAGTAAGGTTTTTGCCATGAGACTTAATTAGCCAGACAAATTATTCTGGCTAAAATTACATATTTGTAATATGGCCTCCAAGTAACTTTTATAAGCAAAAAAGAAAGATGACTCCAATACTAGAACATATAAATTTAATAAAGTTATTGGTCAGTAGTAAGTATGGGGCACAGTTTTCAGCAGCAGGAAGTTTATTTCTATCCTGGGGGACTCCCTACTTGTCAGGAGTTACTATGCCTTTAAGACAGTGGTTCCCAACCTTGGATGGATATTAACATCAACTGGGGAGTGCTAAACAATTCTGGTACAGACTCAAACTCTTCTGCTAGAGATTCAAACGCAATTGATTTGAACGAGGACCACAGGCACCTTGTTGAGCATTTTTGCCTCCCTGCTGTGCAGTGCATTCCAGCGTGGAGCCAGCATTGATAGTAAAATGCTGATGGAAGCATGATTCGCGAGCATTTGAAGGCCAGATGAAAGCCTCCTCATCTGCTCCATCCCTCTGCCCTCCACCCTGGCCAAGATGTCAATCAAAAGCACATTACATCCCAGGGAATCACAAACATTATTGCCACTCTTAAGGGTTTAAAGCCAGGCTTCCCCACCCCCAATTTTTTGTAATGATGGAAATGTACTATGGCTACCCTATGTCTGATAGAGAATGCAGTAGGCATGCATGGCTATTGAGCATGTGATATAAGAAACTAAATTTAAAATTTTATTTTCAGTTACAATTTATTTCTTATTTTTTAAATATTTATTTATTTTTAGAGAGAGGGGATGGGAAGGAGACAGACAGGGGGAGAAACATCAATGTATGGTTGTCTCTCATGAGTCCCCTGCTGGGAATTGGCCTGCAACCCAGGCATGTGCCCTGACTGGGAATCGAACCGGTGACCCTTTGCTTCACAGGCCTGTGCTCAATCCACTGAACTACACCAGCCAGGGCTTCAGTTACAATTTAAATTTAAATAACCATATGTGATTAGTGGCTACTGTATTAGATAGTATAGCTCTAAAGGATGCAGGGAGCCCTGGCTGGTGTAGCTCAGTGGATTGAGCGTGGGCCTGCAAACCACACAATCGTGGTTCGATTTCCAGTCAGGGCACATGCCTGGGTTGCAGGCCAGTTCCCAGCAGGGGACTCACGAGAGGCAACCATACATTGATATTTCTCTCCTTCTCTCCTTCCCTTCCCCTCTAGAGATAAATAAATAAAATCTTTTTAAAAAAAAGGATGCAGGGGTAGTGACCTCATATTTCCACTTAATCTCCTCCAGAAAACAGTTTCTGATGTCTCCAGTCAGAAATAATCTTGTTCCTATCTGTATGTTTCCCACTGCTGCTGTAGCAAATGACCCCAAACTTAGTGGCTTGAAAGAACACACATTGATCAGCTTTAGTTCTGGAGGTCTGGAGTTTCTGAAGGTCAGAAGTCCAAAAATGGGTCTATTTAGGCCAAAACTAGGGTGTTGGCAGGGCTTTGTTACTCTCTGGAGGTTTGGGGAGTGAATCTGTTTCTTTATCTTGTCCAGCTTCTAAAGCTCACCTGCATTTCTTGACTTGTGGCCCCTGCTCCACCTTTAAATAGTGTAGCATCTTCACATCTCTTCTGGCCTCCTTCTTGCACTTACCATGACCCCGTTGACTATATTGGGCCTACCTAAATGATCCAGACAATCTCTTCTTCCCCAATTTTTAAACTTAGTCATATCAGAGGTTTCAGGGATGAGGATGGAGGCACCTCTGCGGAGTCATTATTCAGTCTATGCCACTATTGTGGTGGTTCTGCCTTGCCTTATAGATTTTCATGTGATTTCCTATCTAACTTCTTGAGAGGAGCATATGGGTATTACTGATTTTAATCCCTAGGATAAAGCTGTGGCTTTCACACCATAGGTACTCAAAATACATTTGTTGGAGTGAGTTGATTAAAGTAAATAAAAGAAGAGAGGGTATTTCATAGGGGACCATTTCACATGGTGTGTGAATGTAGCCCAACCCCCACTCAGAAAGGCCAGTGGGGAGTGAGGTCCGGCACACGGGACTCATACCCATAGATAGGTTCTCCCCTGGGGAATGAGGCCTGCGTTGTACCCAGGCTGCTATGAGACTTGCTTTTTCTAAAACTCCCTTGCCCTGGATTGAGGCAGAAAATGTTGACTGCATATCTTCAAAGTAACTTGCTAAAATCTGTGCTAAACCTCCCAAGTATGGACTGTAATCAGTTCAATCACTTTTCCCCTTGATCTGTAACATGCTTCTCTTTGAAGTAATTGGCAACATTCTTTCCTTTGTTTTCTATAAAAGGTAACCACCCACAGAGAACCTGTGCATAGTAAATGAGGACCATCCTTGATGTAATGTACCCAGAAAAGCAATAAAAGCCTGCAGGGGTCAGGGCCCTCTCTCTTACTTAGAGAGTGGCTATGCCGTCCCTTTTTCCCACAGGACTTCTGTAGTCCATGTGAATGTGTCTCTCCCAGACACAAGATCCTGCTGGCCAGGGTCCGCATCAGTATTCGATAGATGCTGATTGAGGGAGTGAAGCATCGAGGTGGGTCCTGATACAGTAATTTAATTTTGAGTATCTTCATAGATATTCAGCAAATCATTGATCAGTCAACCTATTAAATAGATTATGGAGTAGTATTCATCAACCACCAATAAAATATAGATTAAATAATTGGGCCCTGGTCTGTTTATTTTAGCTAAATATATATCTTGGGCTAATGCAAGCAATGGAAACATAATTCTCTTGGAATTAAGTCAAGAATTTACACAGTATTTGATGAAGAAAGTTAGTGTATGAAAATCTGTGTGGTTGCTTTATTAAGCATTCGTGTCTAATTAGTAAACAAATTGCTCTAGTCTTAAAAAATATTCCAGGATGTCCATCTTAATTATTTATGAATTAAGAACTTAATCCCACTTCATTCTACAAAAGTTGAACATACATGAAAGCAGACAGGAATGTATGACAGACCATGTGAACTGTGACCCGGCCAACACCACTGCCATCCTGAGACTGGGCTTATTTTGATCTGTCCTTCACTCCACACTCTGTCCCACCCTACCCCAACCCTGATCATTTTCAAGAAAACCCCAGAATTATATCATTAAATCTATTCACTTAATCATTTATAAGCTCATTTGGGCACATTCGTTAGTGAATTTCCTCACATTCACTTGGCTTCCTGCACATTTTGCTGGCTCCATAATCTTTCTGACATTTACTGTCTTTTCTTTGCCTTATGTGGACTTTTGTACTGAAGGCCAACTGTGGCTAAATATAGAAAGTGCTAAGCAGGCAGCCTTGTTTGATTTTCCTATTACTTCAATTCATATTTTAGAAAGTAGCTTACAGAGTGGAAATATATGAGATTATAAGTAGAGTTAAAACAATTTGCATTTCTACTCAGGGGGAGAAAGGGGCTCTTAACCACAGGGGAAATATGAGTGGAAAATTCAAGCTCTATTTCATCTTATTTGAGGAACATATTAAATAATCTTAAGGTAAAACATATATAATTCAGTTGAAGAAGGAACATAGAGGGTTTTCAGGAGTGAGAATCTTCTGAAGGAAATTTTTTTTTCTTTTTAATATATTTTATTGGTTATGCCATTCCAGTGGTCCCTTTTTCCCCCTTCATTCCCCTCCACCCTGCACACCCCCTCCCCCACCATTCCCCCCTTTTGTTCATGTCCATGTGTCACAAGTTCTTTAGATTCTATATTTCCCATACTATTCTTGCCCTCCCCCCGTCTACTTTCTACCTACCATCTATGCTACTTATTCTCTGTACCTTCTCCCCCCTTCTCCTCCTCCCACTCCCCTGTTGCTAACCCTCCATGTGATCTCCATTTCTGTGGTTCCACTCCTGATCTAGCTGTCCTCTTAGTTTGCTTTTGTTTTAGGTGTGGTTGTTAATAACTGTGAGTTTGCTGTCCTTTCACTGTTCATATTTTTATCTTCTTTTTTTTGATAAGTCCCTTTAACATTTCATATAATAAGGGCTTGGTGATGATGAACTCCTTGAATTTGACCTTATCTGAGAAGCACTTTATCTGCACTTCCATTCTAGATGAAACCTTTGCTGGATAAAGCAACCTTGGCTGTAGGTCTCTGGATTTCATGACTTGGAATACTTCTTTCCAGCCCCTTCTCGCCTGTAAGGTCTCTTTTGAAAAATCAGCTGACAGTCTGATGGGAAGTCCTTTGTAGGTGACTGTCCCCTTATCTCTTGCTGCTTCTAGGATTCTCTCCTTCATTTTCTTCTTGGCTAATGCAATTATGATGTGCCTTCGTGTGTTCTTCCTTGGGTCCAACTTCTTTGGGACTCTGTGAGCTTCCTGGATTTCCTGGAAGTCTATTTCCTTTGCCAGATTGGGGAAGTTCTCCTTTATTATTTGTTCAAATAAGTTTTCTACTTGTTGCTGTTCCTCTTCCCCTTCTGGTACCCCTATAATTCAGATGTTGGAACGTTTAAAGATGTCCTGGAGGTTCCTAAGCCTCTCCTCAATTTTTTGAATTCTTGTTTCTTCATTCTTTTCTCTTTGGTCATTTTTTCTTCCTTCTGGTCCACTCCCTTGATTTGAGTCCCAGTTTCCCTTCCATCACTATTGGTTTCCTGTGCATTTCCCTTATTTCAATTAGTTTAGCCTTCATGTGTTCCTCTAATTTGTGACTAAAATCAACCAGTTCTAGAGAGCCCAGAAATAAACCCAAATCTCTACAGTCAATTAATATTCGACAAAGAGGGCAATAACATAAAATGGAGTAAAGATAGCCTCTTCAACAAATGGTGCTGGGAGAACTGGACAGCTACATGCAAAAAAAATGAAACTCGAGCACCAACTTACACCATACACCAAAATAAATTCAAGGTGGATAAAAGACTTAAGTATAAGCCGGGAAACCATTAAAGCCCTAGAGGAGAGCATTGGCAGGAAAATCTCAGATATTCCACTCAGCAATATTTTTACTGATATGTCCCCTAGAACAAGGGACATAAGGGAAAGAATAAACAAGTGGGATCTCATCAAAATTAAAAGCTTCTGCATGGCTAAGGAAAACAGTATCAAGATAAAAAGAGAAGCAACTGTTTGGGAAAACATATTTGCCAATGACACCTCAGACAAAGGTTTAATCTCCAAAATATACAAAGAACTCACATGACTCCACTCAAAGAAGACGAGCAACCCAATTAAAAAATGGGCAAAGGACTTGAACAGACACTTCGCCAAGGAGGACATACAGAGGATCCTGAGACACATGAAAAGATGCTCAATATCACTAGCTATCAGAGAGATGCAAATTAAAACCACAAGGCGATACCACTTAGCACCAGTCAGAATGGCTATCATAAACAAAGAAACAAACAACAAGTGTTGGAGAGGTTTTGGGGAAAAGGGGACTCTAGTTCACTGTTGGTGGGATTGCAGACTGGTACAACCACTATGGAAAGCAGTATGGAATTTCCTAAGAAAACTAAAAATGAATTTGCCTTTTGACCCAGCAATTCCACTATTAGGAGTATATCCTAAGAACCCTGAAACACCAATCCAAAAGAACCTATGCAGCCCGATGTTCATAGCAGCACAATTTACAATAGCCAAGAGTTGGAAGCAACCTAGATGCCCATCGGTCAATGACTGGATCAAAAACTATGGTACATTTATGCAATGGAATTCTATGCTGCAGAAAGGAAGAAGGAGCTACTACCCGTTGCAACATCATGGATGGAACTGGAAAGCATTATGCTGAGCGAAATAAGCCAGGCAGTGAAAGACAAATACCATATGATATCACCGTTAACAGGAATCTAAACAACAAAACAAACAAGTAAGCAAAATGTAACCAAAGACACTGAAATACAGAAAGTGCTGACAGGGTCCAGAGGGGAGAGGGGAGAGAATCACAGGGGAAAAGGGGAAGGACTCACATGAACAAGTATAAAGGACACATGGACATAACTAAGGTGGCGGGTGGAGATGGGAGGGAGGTGGGGATCACCGGGGGGTGGGGGTGGGGCAGGGCTGGGAATACAAGAAAGAAAACTGTACTTGAACAAGAGTTAAAATAAATAAATAAATAAAAATAAAAATAAAATAAAAATAAAATTAACCCGTTCTGCAAGCATCCTGATCACCAGTATTTTGAACTGTGCATCTGATAGGTTGGCTAACTCTTTGTCACTTAGAATTATTGGCTCTGGGGCTTTGAGCTGTTCTTGAGCCATAATGTTTTGAGCCTGTTTTGTATGAGGGGCAGAGCCTTAGGTGTTCACCAGGGCGGGGCAACCCAGTTGCTAGGTTGTGATGCTGTATGTGGGGGTGGTATCAGAGAGGGGCAATGGTGTTTGTTCCACTCTCTCTCAGATTTTGGTCCCCTCTGCTGTTTCCCACAAGCAAACCAGGCTCCCCTGGTGCCGGCTCCTGGGTATGTGGGCTTGTGCACCCTCCAGGACCCTGTGGGTCTCTCCAACAAACTCTATGTGAGCCTGGGAGCTTCTACTGGCACCTCGACCCCGAAAGTTTTTCCAATTATTGCTTTTTGGCTTTATTTACTGGTGCTGGGGCCCTAGCCTAAGCGGTCTGTCTCACTGCTCATTCCTTCACCTGGTTTATCTGAGTGTGAATGTGTGACCACAGTCAGCCAGTCGCCTTGCACCCCCACTGGGTCCACCTGTTGCCACCCCACACCTGAGCTCTGCCAACGGCTGCCTGGGCTCCTGGGTCGGTCTAGCCACTTTTTCCTGCGCAATCCCGCTCCACCAGCCGCTGACTCTGCCCGTCTTACCAGTCTGGATAAATGGTTTATTGTTGAGGACTTCCATACAGTTCAATTTTCTGTCTGTTTTGCTTGCGTTTTTGTTACTAGAACGTTGTTGTCTTTAAACTTGGTTGTGCAAGGAGGCTCAGTGTTTCCACCTATGCCTCCATCTTGGCCGGAAGTTCAAGTGAAGGAAAATTTCTTATAGAAATAGGTGAAGTCCAAACTAGAACTGAGAAAGAAAATATCAATGAAAATGAAAGTTTGATCATGAAGCCATGCAAAACAGTTTTATAAAATACGATTTTCATATCTACCTGTATACAGTTTTTGTGAATGACCTTCCTCACTGTATTAAATATATTAACAAATGTGCGCATTATCAGGATTGACTGGGCTGAAGGAGGATGATGATTTTATTATTTTAAAATCACATGTAATTTACAATTACCTCTGTCTTTCTGCCATTAATCTCTGTCTTGTTTTATTAAACTACCAAGAACCAGAGTTAATTTATTCTTTCAATGTGTCTCAGTCACAGTACTTTGTTAAAAAAATACAAATGAATTATTTGGAGAAACAAAGTCAATTTCTAATTTTTCATGTCCAAATTTGGTGTTCTAAAATTCATCAAGCTGAAATTCCTTGTTATGCCACTGTTCAAAAGCAGACAGTTTTATGTATGAGTTTTATCCATAGACTCATAAATATTTTTAGCTGAATAGAATATACAAAATGATGTAATTCAGCTCTATATTTGGGCTCAGAGGTCTCTGGGTTAAATAAATTGCTGAAGGTCACACAGCTAAGAGGTACCAGTTCAGAGACAATACACCAACTTCCTTGCCTTCCAGGTTGGTGTCCCTACCCCAGATATCACAAAAGATGAGTTTTTAATCTTAAGTGACAAATGAACAAAGTTTTTGAACCTGTTAGCTATGATGGCATAGAAATCAGTACTTAAATAATATGACTTTTCAAAAAATTTATTGATTTGAGAGAGGGAGGGAGAAGGAGGAAGAAAGAGAGAGAGGAACAATTATTTGTTTTTCCACTTATTTATGTATCCATTGATTGCTTCTCGTACGTGCCTTGACTGTGGATTGAACACACAACCTTGGTGTATTGAGGCAACTCTCTAGCCAACTGAGCTACGCAGCCAGGGCCTACATAATGTAACTTTGGATTATAGTTGTTTCAAGGAGTTATAGGTCCCTCACTATCCAGTAGAGCATTCCTATGAAACATTTCATAAACTGAAATGGCGTTAAGCTAAGAAGCAATTACCATTATTTAAGTGAAAATATTTTTGAGTATTTCCAGACCCCCAAAATAACTTAACAAATTATACCAAGTAACACATAAAACCTAAGATAACACTAACACTAAAAGCAGGCATGATATGCTAAACATATGGCCTGTATAAGGTAGAGATAAGGTATGTACGGTATACTTTCACTTACCGGGAATTGGGAAGACAGTGAGCTCAGGGGGAGGCTGAGAGGCAGTGGTGACGGTGTGTAGACTGAGTGGTGGGAGGCTGGAGAAGTGGGAGATACAGGAGACCGGGGTGGAGGAGAGAGAGGAAGAAGGTTATCTGTTAACAAATCATCTGAGTACATCAAGGCAGGCAAGTCACGAGCACGTACACCTTATACATCTGCCTGCCTTGATGTTGAAGGTTAAAGATGAAGGTTAAAGTCATCTTCTGTGGCTGGTGTGGCTGGTGTGGCTGGTGTGGCTGGTGTGGCAGATTTGAAATACAACAGTATGCTTGACTGCTTAGCCTCACTCATTTTTCAGCTATATGGTTTTTTGGCACTCAAAACATCCTGCAAACTTGCCCTAAACCTAAATGCCCTATCAACACTGGGGAAAAAACTCTAAAAAAATGAAAGCCACACTTTTCTGCAGTCATTGTAACACTGTTAATGATAGCAAAAATCTCATATGAGTGCTTCACGTTCAGTTCCTAGGTGACTTCACTTTGAGCTACTGCTACGGTGATTTGGTTTCCGTTTGCATCTTCTGCTCTTGCAGTTGAATCAGCTCTTCATCTGTCAGTTCTTGGCCACCAGATGCCAAAATCCCCTCAACATCATTTTTGTCAATTTCCACAAACCCAGCCTCCTTAGCCAAAGTCACTTGCTTCTACACATTCTATCCCTTCTACACATTCTCTAGTTACCTTCTTCAGTTCTTCTGGGAACTTTCCAGCAGCTTCAGTGTCAGCCCACGTACTCTCTCCAGTAATCTGTAAACTGTGAAGCTGCCCTCGCCTTGATAACTGATCAAACCACCCATGACTGCCTTTAAATTCCACGTTTGCAAAATCTTCATCAGTTATTGTCAGCACCTTCTACTTCAGCTTATTAAAAAGATTGATTTCTCTTTAAGTATAAGATTACCTAACAGGACACCCTGTTTGAACGCTCATCCGTCCACTCAAGCAGTAGACTTTCCATTTTACCCGTTGGTGGATGCCAACTAAGAGAGCACAGTTTGCTGCTGGCAGAACTAATGGTCACTTTGGCCATTTTCAACATTCTTTCTCTCGGCATGTAAGGAGTATGGATGGTGGATGCAGGCAAGTTCAAGGCTCACACAATATCTCTATTTCATTCACTACAATAAAAATAGCTTAATTATGTTCAATTTATGCTGTGTAATACCCTTATAAACTCCTATGCTTTTCTGATACCTTAGGACACATTTTATTAATGGATGCACAAAATATAAATAAATTAAGATAAAGCACACATGCTCTCAGACACCGTTCAAATCTTTGGCAACTTGGTGCTGAGATGCTGAATGTAGTTCCGGGAGAAGGAGTTTGGCCGCTCTCCTGCTCAGAGAGTTGCTGTCCGCAACATGGCTCACTGCAAAACAAACCTGAACTCTATTTTTGCCTTTTGCCTATTTCCATAAAAGTGAAAAATCTCCCCTTAGAATTTCTGTTGGCAATAGTAGATACTAATGGATGTCTTTTGTAAAAGTGGAGAGGCAATGTGGACTTTCGAAAAGCTGGGGGATATTTGCTTATGACTTAAAAGGCCACTTCAAGCTCTAAGATGAATTTATAAGACGAGATACTGGTTTGAATTTTTAAAAAATTGAACACTATGTTTTTGCATGCTAATCTAATAAAACTATGCCAAATATTTCCAAAAGATCAAATATAAATAGAGGAAAGAAGAGAGAGTTACGAGTCTGCTTCTGGCTTCTGTCACTGTTGATATTAGTGAAGGTGATGGTATGTTTATAGTTGCACTGAGCAAA
The DNA here is from genome assembly GCF_014824575.4 of Sturnira hondurensis. Taxonomy (NCBI): domain Eukaryota; kingdom Metazoa; phylum Chordata; class Mammalia; order Chiroptera; family Phyllostomidae; genus Sturnira; species Sturnira hondurensis. The sequence goes on from NW_028081539.1 coordinate 4,265,342, forward strand.
AGAGTGCTAACAGCAATCTCCTCACACCCTCAGCTTTTTCTCTGAAGATTTCTTCACTTCCTTGCTTTAATTAAACTTTGTTCAGCCTTGAATATACCACCCACTGACCAATTCCCTAGACTCAGGACTGAGAGTGGCCTAGTAGCCTTCTCACTCCCCGTTCCTGTTCCCATATCATTTCTCCCCCATCCTCAGACCACACAGCCAGCCTCTAATTGCATGTGTGGGTTTTGTACAGGCACAGGAAGCCCAATGGCTCCTAACCCCCATTTCTCCACCATCCCACTGCCTAACCTCTTCTGTGCCCTGTGCTTACTGTCTCACAGAAGGACATCCAGGGTTTGCAGTTGCTAAAAAGAGAAATCTGGGGATGACACTTGGCCCCTCTCTACGTGACCTGATTCAATCAAGTTGAATTCTGTTGGTTCTACCATAAATATATCTCTAGTCTGTTTGCTGTTCTCCAAGCCTGTTGACAGAGTATCAGTTCTCGTCAGCATCATTGTTTCCACGCCTAGTGGCCACAGCTTCCCTCCCCACCAGACTTGGTGCCTCCCAATTTATTTTTGTACTTGGTGACAACCATGTGCATTGTATTTTTTTCTTGCAGCATCCTATTGCTTTCATAATAGGAATGAACTTCAGGAAAGCCAAAACATATTCTCCCATTAACATAGCTCTTGCATGTTAGAGCCAGATGTAATGGCTTTTTATAAAGGATCCATTAACTTCCAAATGTCTCTTCTGCAGGTCTAAGATATGTGTACCCTTGAAGGCCTACCCACAGGGTAGAGTTATAGAAGGCTCTCAACTTTTAAACTCTAACTCTAACAATGTTCAGCTGCTGAAATGCCATTTTAGATGCTATCTAAAATGCCATTTAGATGCTATCAGTCCACAGTGTTGTGACCTTTTCAGAACTATAACTTCATTGTGTATAACTTGTTCCTACTTTCCAATATCTCACTTGATTATTATATAAATCACACTTGTTTTTAAATAATTTTATTTTCAGGTTGCCAAATGAATGAAAAACTAAATTATATTGTTTGGGCAGAGTTATAACAATCAGTTGCCCATGAAGCCAAATAAAAATAAATTACAATATAGGAAAGGACATATCTTAACTATTCTTGAGTACTTTCCCCCCAGTTTGAAATTATTTCACAGTATGACAAAACATTAAGTAAAGTAAAAATATGTGTTGGCCCCACATACAGGGACCCACCCATCTTTGTAAGAATGGATGGCTACTGATCAAATTTTAAGGTCAGTGAAAAGTAATCTCAAATTTCACTTGATTTAAGCTGAAAACAATAAAAAACAATGAAATAAGAAAGAAATTCTGAGATATGCCAATTTTGGGAGCACTTTACTGAGATGACTTTGAAGGGCAGAAAATGACAGAAACTAGTTTTTACTTGTCCAAGGTTTTATTTATTCTGCATAACTCTACTTCATCGTAACATGATCTGTATTGTCATTTTTCTGTCAAAGTGTGTTATCACTTTAGTCTATTTTTAATGCTCCATTCCCTTAAAAAATAGAAAATATATGAGGTCCATATTGGATCTTTTGGGATATTAACAATTTAATATGGAACTGGACTATGTTATAAAGCTACAGCAAGAATTCTGATGATTGAAAATTCAAGGGGGTCCAAGGGGCCTCACATGTCTCATGGATGGTAATGGCCTAGGTTGAGACTTCCTTGGATTGTTAGACATGTCAGTGACCAAGAGCCTGTGGATAATAAATCATTGTGGAAACCCATCCTCACTTTGATAAAATGTGCCATATTTTCATTCTTATGGTCTGTTTCATACATTTAGTGCCTGAGCTAAAGCATTTTTAAAGTATGCTATTGACAGTTATGAATGCTTTTCTGATGATGAGATGTAAAAGTGGTTCTTTGTTCCTGAAAAACTCTTTTTGGTGGTTAATAATATAGGAATTTTGCATGATGTTTTCCAATCTGGCCATCCAGGTGTTGGTATAGTCCTTCCCAAGGTTAGCTACTGTAATGGAGGTGCAGTTTAAATATTGCCCCAGGATGAAGCTCAGTGTAATATTCAGTGTATCTGCCAACAATTTAGAGTGCATTCAATGAGTAACAAAATTGTCTTTGGATCTTTGTTACACATGGTACCTATGTGTGTTTCAAGAGAAAAATCAGAGGAAACATAATAATGGTTTTAGAATGTCATTATATATGTAGAGTTAACTGAATAAATAGCTAAGTGTCATGGATAAAATTTTAAAATGATTAGTATACATAATAGTTTAAAGAAGTGATTTTTCACCAGGAGGATTGGAGGGTAATTGTGCTTGAAGATGGAAAAATAATGTTGCTAATTAACTATACCCATTAGAAATTATTTGAATTGGTCATTTCTCATCTTCATTTCAAAATATAATATATATGTTGGATATAGTGTTACTTTAGAAGTTTTAGTTTACACAAGGAAAGGTGATACATTATCCACCATGTTTTAAGACAGATTTTATGTAATTTAATGCTGAAAATGCTAATATTTACATTAAAATAAATCAAGAACTCAGCAAAGTAGGCATGGAAAGGAATTTTCTCAAAGTGATGAAGGGCATCTTCAAAAAATCTACAGCTAATCTTAATAGTGAGAAACTAGATGCTTTCTCACTTAGACCAGAAACAAGGTGAGGATGTCTCTCACTACTATTCAACATTGTACTGTTTGTAAGTCCTAGCTAGTCTAGTAGGAGAAGACAAGGCATTCAAAGGCATGCCAACTAGGAAGGAAGAAAGAAAACTGTCTTTGTTCATAGGTGACATGACTATTTATGTGGAAAATCAATAAAAAGTTTCTGGAACTAATAAGGAATAATAGCAAGATTGCAGGGCACAAGGTTAATATATAAAAGGCAATTGTTTTCTTATATAGCAGCATGAATAATTATAATTTTAAATTGAAAATATAATGCCATTTATATTAGCTCCAAAAATAAAGAGAAATGGGTATAAATATAATACAATATGTTCAAGATCTACATAAGGAAATGACAAAACTAAGATGAACAAAATCAAAGATTTAAATAAATAGATAATCCATGCACAAGGAGAGGAAGACTCAATATTGTGAAAGTATCTGTTCTTCCCAAGTTGACCTGTAGATTCAACACCATACAACCCCAACAAAAACTCCAGCAAATTACTTCATAGACATTGACAAACTTATCCTAACCTTAATGTGAAAAGACCAAAGGCCAAGAATAGCCAATAAAATATTAAAGAGAAAGACAAAGTCAGAGGACTGATACAACTAAACTTGAAAATTTACTAGGAAGTTACAGTAATTGAGACAATGGGGTATTGGTAACAGACCAGACAAATAGGTAAGTGGAACAGAATAGGAAGCCCAGAAATTGACCCACACAAATATAGTCAACTGATTTGGACAAAAGGGCAAAGACAAGTCAATGGAGAAAGGACAGTCTTTTCAACAACTGGGCATCTACAACGCTTCCCCCCAAAACATGATTCTGGATACAGACTTTCTCAAAAATTTACTCTAAATGGGTCACAGACACAAATGTAACATGCAGAATTAAAGTTCCCAGAAGATAACATGGCAGCACGTCTGGACAACTGTGGCTCTGGCAATGACTTTTTAGATACAATAACAAGGCAAATTTCATGAACGAAAAATTTGAGAAGTTAGGTTTTATTAAAACTAGAAACTTCTGCTTTGTGAAAGATTTTCAAGAGAATGAAAAGACAAGCCACCAACTTGAAGAAAATCTTTTCAAACCACATATCTGATAAAGGGATCACATCCAAAATATATAAGGAAGTCATAAAATTCAGTAAGAAAACAAGCAATCTAACTGAAATTTGAGCAAGAGATCTGAACAGATACTTCACTGAAGAAGCAAAAAAAAATGAAATTCTCAGCACCATTTATAATTTAGTAAATTAAAAAACCACTAGACACCTATCAAAATGCCCAAAATCCAAAACACTGACAACATCAAATATTGGTGAGAATGTGAAGTAACAGGAACTCATTCACTGGTGGCAGGGATGCAAAATGGTACAGCCACTTTGGAAGACAGTTTGACAGTTTCTTACAAAACTAAACACACTCTTACCATACAATCTGTGAATCATTCTCCTTAGTGTTTACCCCAAAGAGATGTACATTCATGTCACAAGAACATGCACATAGATATTTATAGGAGCTTTATTTATAGTTGCCCAAATTGGAAGTGACCAAAAAGTCCTTCAGTAGGCAAGTGAATAAACTACACCCAGAGAATAGAATATTATTTGGTGATAGAAAATCTGCCAACAAGCCACAAAAAGACATAGGGGGAACTTAGATACATATTGCTAAGTAAAAGAAGCCAATCTAAAAAGACCATCTACAGTATGATTCCAATTATATGGCATTCTAATAAAACGGTGGTGATAGTAAAAGGATCACTAGGGGCTCCAGGGAAGGGAGGGAGGGAGGACCAGGTAGAGCACCGAGGGTTTTTAGGGCAGTGTCACTCATCTGTATCACACTGCAAAGGTGGATACATGTCATTCATTATAAATTTGTGGAGACCCATAGAGTGTACATGATGAACTATAATGTAAATTATGGACTTTGGTTTGTAATAAGTTGCCAATAGTGCATCAGTTATGACAAATGTAGCACATTGATGCCAAATATTAACAATAGAGGACACTGCATACAAGTGTGGAGGGAAGGGAGGTGGATGGAAACTCTCCACTTTCTGTTCAGTTTTGCATTTGAAAACGCATTATATAATTTCTGAATATTATTTCTTTTCAAAAACAACTTTACAATATATAATTGAAATATAAAGAATCACACATATTTAAAGTGTACAGTTTAAAGAGTTCAGGCATAGGCAATCACTGTGATATGACTGCCACAGCCATGGTAATGGACATATCTAACACCTCCCTGAGTGTCCTTGTGTCCCCCTTGCAACCGTTTTGTGGCGAGAAAATTTAACGTGAGATCTACCGTCTGAACAAGTTTTGAAGGGCACATGTTTACTGTACTGGTGACTATCACGGGCAGTGTTGCACATCATACCTCTAGAACTTATACTGATGTAACACACCTGAAACTTTATACCCATTGAACAACTCCCCATTTAACATTAAAAACATATAAGAGATTCCTACAAATCCATAGCAATAAAATCCCAGTAACCTTAGAAGGCAACCCACACAATGGGAGAAAACGTTTGCAATCCTTGTATCTGATGAGCATTGTTTCTCAAACCTTTAAAAGTCCTTGCTCTGTGGGATTGCTTTATTCATTTTTAGTTTTGATGGAAAAGGCCAAAAGGCTGTGTCATCACACATTGCAGTAAACTCACAAAGGTAGCAGAGACTTGCTGCTTAATTCAGTCTTGCCTTCCTATACAATTCATGTCAATGTACAATAGGCATGATGGCCTCAATATTTATTTTAGCAAAATGAAGGTAGGAGTTTGAAATTACCATGATTGGTAGAATAACACAATTTGGGTCCAGTTACGGTTCAATTAAATTGCCATTTCAAATCAATTTTCTGGTTTTATTTTACTTGAATTTGACTCACCATATGCAGTTTTCACCATATGTGCTTTGCAATGAACCAGAATAAATTCCAAAAGGAGCCAGCACATCTCACCTATTATAGTTCAAGTTCAGTTGTAATACAACACAATAGAGACCTTCCCCCTTTTCATCAAATTTTCTCATTCCTGAATGGACTTTGTATAATTAGCCAACTGTCAAGTAAATTGTCAAGTAAATTTTCCTTATTTTGATAAAGTTTAAAAATTCAAATAATTAGCTTTCATGTGTCTTCTCTGTCTTCTTGAAATTTTCTTTTCTTTTTTTTTTTGAGACTAGAATTGGCTTTATTTAATTCTTGTTCAAGTACAGTTTTCTGTCTTATATTCCCAGCCCTGCCCCCCCCCCCAGTGCTCCCCGCCTTCCTCCTATTTATGTCCCCCACCTTAGTTATTGTCCATGTGTCCTTTATACTTGTTCATGTGAGTCCTTCCCCTTTTCCCCTGTGATTCTCTCCCCTCTCCCCTCTGGACCCTGTCAGCCCGTTCTGTATTTCAGCGTCTTTGGTCATATTTTGCTTGCTTGTTTGTTTTGTCATTTAGATTCTTGTTAACGATGATATCATATGGTATTTGTCTTTCACTGCCTGGCTTATTTCGCTCAGCATAATGCTTTCCAGTTCCATCCTGTTGCAAAAGGTAGGAGCTCCTTCTTCCTTTCTGAAGCATAGAATTCCATTGCATAAATGTACCATAGTTTTTTGATCCAGTCATTTACCAATGGGCATCTAGGTTGCTTCCAACTCTTGGCTATTGTGAATTGTGCTGCTATGAACATCGGGGTGCATAGGTTCCTTTAGATTGGTGCTTCAGGGTTCTTAGGATATACTCCCAACAGTGGAATTGCTGGGTTAAAAGGCACGTTCATTTTTAGTTTTCTTAGAAAATTCCATACTGCTTTCCATAGTGGTTGTACCAGTCTGCAATCCCACCAACAGTGAACTAGGGTCCCCTTTTCCCCACAACCTCTCCATCACTTGTTGTTTGTTTCTTTGTTTATGATAGCCATTCTGACTGGTGCTAAGTGGTATTGCCTTGTGGTTTTAATTTGCATCTCTCTGATAGCTAGTGATATTGAGCATCTTTTCATGTGTCTCTGGATCCTCTGTATGTCTTCCTTGGTGAAGTGTCTGTTCAAGTCCTTTGCCCATTTTTTAATTGGGTTGCTCATCTTCTTTGAGTGGAGTCATGTGAGTTCTTTGTATATTTTGGAGATTAAACCTTTGTCTGAGGTGTCATTGGCAAATATGTTTTCCCAAACAGTTGCTTCTCTTTTTTATCTTGATACTGTTTTCCTTAGCCATGCAGAAGCTTTTAATTTTGATGAGATCCCACTTGTTTATTCTTTCCTTTATGTCCCTTGCTCTAGGGGACTTATCAGTAAAAATATTGCTGAGTGGAATATCTGAGATTTTCCTGCCAATGCTCTCCTCTAGGGCTTTAATGGTTTCCCAGATTATATTTAAGTCTTTTATCCACCTTGAATTTATTTTGGTGTATGGTGTAAGTTGGTGCTCAAGTTTCATTTTTTTTTTTTTGCATGTAGCTGTCCCGTTCTCCCAACACCATTTGTTGAAAAGGCTGTCTTATGTTATGTCTTACTGTCTTATGTCTTACTCCATTTTATGTTATTGCCCCCTTTGTTGAATATTAATTCACTGTGCAGAGTTAGGTTTATTTCTGGGCTCTCTGTTCTATTCCATTGGTCTATGTGCCTGTTTTTGTGCCAGTAGCAGGCTGTTTTGATTACAGTAGCCTTGTAATACAGTTTGATATCAGGTATTGTGGTCCCTCCTACTTTGTTCTTCTTTCTCACAATTGCAGCTGCTATTCAGAGTCTTTTATGGTTCCATATAAATTTTTGAAGTCTTTGTTCTATGTCTGTGAAATATGCCATTGGTACTTTAATAGGTATTGCATTGAATCTGTAAATTGCTTTGGGTAGTATGGACATTTTGATGATGTTAATTCTTCGAATCCATGAGCATGGTATATGTTTCCATTTGTTTGTGTCTTCCTTGATTTCTTCCTTCAATATTGTGTAGGTTTCTGCATACAGGTCTTTTACCTCCTTGGTTAGGTTTATCCCCAGATATTTTATTTTTGTTTTTGCTATATTGAATGGGATTTTTTCTTGATTTCTGCTTCTGCTGTTTCATTGGTGGTATACAAAAATGCCTGATTTCTGGATATTGACTTTGTATTTTGCTGTTTTGCCAAATTCATTTATTAGTTTGAGCAGTTTCTTGGTAGAGGCTATAGGATTTTCCATGTACACTATTATGTCATCTGCAAACAATGCCAGTTTTGTTTCCTCCTTTCTGATTTGGATGCCTTTTATTTCCTTTTCTTGTCTGATTGCTGTGGCTAGAACTTCCAATACTATATTGAATAGAAGTGGTGAAAGTGGACAACCTTGTCTTGTTCCTGATCTTAGTGGAAAAGCTTTTAGTTTTTGCCCATTGAGTATGATACTGGCTGTAGGTCTTTCATATATGGCCTTTATTATATTGAGGAATGCTTCCTCTATTCCCATTTTTCTGAGTACTTTTATCATAAATGGGTGTTGTACCTTATCAAAAGCTTTTTCCGCATCTATTGATAGGATCATGTGGTTTTTGTTTATGTGATGTATTTTGCTTTTGTTTATGTGATGTATTACATTTACTGATTTATGAATATTGAACCATCCTTGCATTCCTGGGATGAATCTCACTTGGTCGTGGTGTGTGATCTTTTTGATGTATTGTTGGATGCGATTTGCCAATATTTTATTGAGGATTTTACCATCTATGTTCATCAGCAATATTGGCCAGAAGTTTTCTTTCTTTGTTGTGTCTCTATCTGGCTTTGGGATTAGGATGATGCTGGCTTCATAAAAAGAGTTGGGGAGTTTTCCCTCCTTTTGGATTTTTTGGAATAGTCTGTGAAGAATAGGGATTAGGTATTCCTTAAAAGCTTTGTAGAATTCTCCTGTGAAACCATGTGGTCCAGGGCTTTTGTGTGATGGGAGTTTTTTTATTACTGCTTCAATTTTATTTGCTGTTATTAGCCTGTTCAGGTTTTCTGCTTCTTTTTCATTGAGTTTTGGAAGATTATATTTTTCTAGAAATTTGTCCATTTCACCTAGGTTTTCAAATTTCTTGGCATACAGCTCTGCATAGTAATTCCTTACAATCCCTTGTATTTCTGTGGTATCAGTTGTAATCTCTTCTCTTTCATTTCTGATTGAGTTTATTGGGGTCCTCTCTCTTCTTTTCTTGATGAGCCTACTTAAAGGTTTGTCTATTTTGTTTATCTTTTCAAAAACCCAACTCCTAGATTCATTGATCTTAGAATTGTGCTTTTAGTCTCTATGTCATTTAATTCTGCTCTGATCTTGCTTATTTCCTTCCTTCTACTTGCTCTGGGCTGTCTTTGTTGTTGTTCCTCGAGTTCTTGCAGGCGTCGGGTTAGGTTGTTTATTTAAAATGTTTCTATTTTCTTTAGGTAAGCCTGTATTGCTATGAACTTCCCTCTCAGGACTGCCTTCGCTGTGTCCCATAAGTATTGGGTTATTGTGAGTTCATTTTCATTTGTTTCCAGAAACTTTTTGATTTCTTCCCTAATTTCAATCTTGACCCATTTGTTGTTTAATAGCATACCATTCAGTCTCCATGATTTTGGGTGTTTTTGTTTTTTTCCTGTGGGGTTAGTTTCTAATTTCAGTCCCTTGTGATTAAAGAAAATGTTTGGTATGATTTCTATTTTTCTAAATTTGTTGAGTCTCATTTTGTGTCCTATCATGTGGTCTATCTTTGAAAATGTTCCACATGCATTTGAAAAGAATGTGTATTTAGTTTCTTTGGAATGAAGGACTCTATATATATCAATTAGGTCCATTTCATCTAGGGTGTTGTTTAATTTTGCAATATCTTTGTTCATATTTTGTTTGGAAGATCTGTCCATTTTTGACAGTAGGGTGTTAAAAAGCCCCTACTATAATTGTGTTGCTGTCAATATCTTTCTTGAGGTCCGCTAGTATTTTCTTTATATATTTGGGTGCTCCTATGTTGGGTGCATATATATTTATGATGTTAATGTCTTCTTGGTGGATTCTTCCCATGAGTAATATGAAGTGACCTTCTGGGTCTCTCTCTATTGCCCTTTTTTTGAAGTCTTTTTTGTCTGATATGAGGATTGCTACCCCAGCTTTTTTTCTTGTCCATTTGCTTGGAAAATTTGTTTGCATCCTTTTACTTTTAGTCTGTGGTGGTCTTTTGACGTGAGGTGGTTCTCTTCTAGGTAGCATATGTGTGGGTCATGCTTTCTTATCCATTCAGCTATTCTTTGTCTTTTAATTGGTGCATTTAATCCACTTACATTTACGGTTATTATTGAAAGGTACTTATTCATTGCCATTTATGTACCTGTACCTGTGTTCCTCTCCATCTCTCTCTTTTCCTTCCTTTCCTTAAAGCAGCCCTTTTAGTAATTCTTGTAGAGCTGGTTTGGTGGAGGCATATTCTTTTAGATTTCTTTTGTCTTGGAAGCTGTTTATTTGGCCTTCTATCTTGATTGAGAGCCTTGCTGGATAAAGTAGCCTTGGTTGTAGGCCTCTGTTTCTCATTACTTGGAATATTTCTTGCCATTCTCTTCTTGCTTGGAACGGTTCCATTGAGAAGTCAGTAGCCAACCTTATTTGGACTCCCTTTCTGCCTTTAGGATTTTCTCTGTGTCTTGGAGTTTTTCCATTTTAATGATGATGTGTCTTGCAGTAGGCCTCTTTGGGTTCCACCTGATTGGGACTCTCTTCGATTCCTGGATTCGTGTGACTTTATCTCTCATCAAATTAGGAAAATTTTTTGTTATTACTCTTTCAAGTAGATTTTCTATCCCTTGTTCTTCCTCTCCTTCTGGTATTCCTATTATGCGGATATTATTATGTTTCATATTGTCTTGTATTTCTCTTAAATCCTCCTCATTCTTTCTGATTCTCTTTTCCATTACTTGCTTCATCTGGGAGATTCTTTCTACCCTGTCCTCTAGCTTGCTTATGCGGTCTTCTGCCTCATCGATCCTACTCTTCATACCTTCTACTATGTTCTTCAGTTCAGAAATTGTATTCTTCATTTCCTCTTGGCCTTTGCTGATGGTTTCTATTTCCTTTTTCATGTTGATATAGTTTGCGGAGAGTTAATTGTAGCTCCCCTCTAGTTTCTGGTAGTTCGTTGTAAGCTCTTTGAATTTCCTGATAACCAGTGCTTTGAATTCAACATCTGATAGTTGACTTGCCTGTATTTCATCTAACATTCTTTCTGAGACTTCCTTCTTTTCTTTTATTTGAGGATTGTTTCTTTGACTTCCCATTGTTTGTGATGCTCTTCTTGTTGGCCTCAGCTTCTTAAATTGATCTGTTCTGGTACCCTGGATTTAAGGTGTGAACTTCTGTGGTAGGATACCTGTGAAATTCAGTGGTGCAGTCTCCTGCAGGTATCTTGATGTTCTCTGCTTCCACCTACTCCTGTCTTTGTTGTGTGTGTGTGATCAGTTGGATCAAACTGGAGGGGGAGGCAAAATTGTTTATGATAGCAGAAGAGTATTTTATATATTTACAGTCACAGTCAGTAGAGAACAAATAGAGAGTCTTTAGGCTATGAATAAAGTTAACCATGCTCTTCGACTCAGCTTGCCACTTTTAAGAAAGGATGGACAGAAGATAAGTCTCTTGCTGGGAAGGGGAGGCTTGTGAGTTGTATCTAGAAAGCAGTGTGGTTGCGCATGGTCAGGTTTTGAGGTAAGGTGAGAGTAAAGGTTAGTAACTAGGTGTAGCATGTGAGAAAATAGAGTTAATCACTACAGTAATAGAATTCAGGAACCTGTAAGGTGGTCTAAGGTCTGAGAGATGTGTTATGAAGTATTTACCGTTGTATAGAACAGCTATTATTTACAATAATATTAGAGCATCATTCACGTGATAGACTCTATGTGATCTGTCTAAATGGGGGTTATAGAGCTTGGGTAGTATGCCAAAGGAAAGCAAGTGGCGTGAAGTATAGAAAATTAGCAAAACACTGTGGAGGAAAGAGCAGTGGGAACCTGTCAGGTTGTACAATATAACCAGCCAGGACTAAGAAACCTGTACAGAGAGAGGAGGAATACAAAGATATTAAAATTTAAAAAAGAAGTGAGAATAATGCCAAAAATAATACACCTAAAAGAAAACTAAACAACAAACAAACAAACAATCCAACCCCCCCCCCCCGCCCCNACACACACACACACACACACACACACACACACACAAAAGTCAGGAGAAAGGAGGAATAAGCAAAGAGTTTGGGAAGAAAGGAAGAAGAACTAAAACCAGACAAAAAGAGAAAAAATGAGGGAATAAGTATTGAAAGATAGAGCAACAATACAATTTAAAAAATATAAGATTACTTAGAAAAGAAGTTGAGGAAAAAAAGGAAAAAAAAAACCTTCCTTTGTCAGTTTAAAACTGTCCAAACCGGTTTTTCTGGTTGTGGCAGGACCTCTCTGTGGGCTGGTATGCAGGCGCGCACCCTTGAGCGTGTGTGCGCACGGCGTGCCCGAGCCAGGCTACTGGATTGGGAAGTGGGCGCCCGCACCCCAGCATGCTGCCTGGGTCCCACCGAATGTGGCACTGTCCGTCTCAGTCCCGTGGCGGGACCCAGGTGTTCCTGCCCCTCCCCTGGATGGTGGCTGGGCGGTTGGACCATGAAGCAAGTTGCTGTGGCAGAACCTCAGTTCACTTTCCAATAGAGACTTCTCCACAAAGCCTGCCTCTCAGTCCAGCCCAATCCCGAAAGACCGGCAATAACAGTGTCCATCTCAAATCCCCCGGGGTTGGCGGGCTGGTGGGCTGGTGGGATGGCGACCACAGAGTCTGAAGTTGAACAGGGCCCTCCGCCCCTGCCACCCTTTACATAAACTTAAACTCACAGGTCTCTGCCCAATATTGCCCAGCCTGCCTAGATGGGGAGGAGGGGGTCAGTTCTCTCCCACAGACCCTGTAGCAGGCCTACGGCTCCCACAGAGTCTGTTGCAGACCCACTGGGTGCCAGGCTTCTGGAGTTCCCGCTGCCACAGGCGCCCCAGCTCTGGACCCAGAGCAGGCCTCTGTTTCCCACTGATGCCGCCAGCCCAGATTGCCCACCGCTTCTCCTCCGTACTCACGCACCGGCCAGAGGTCGCCCGCCACAGAGGAGGCCAGGGGCGCAGCTGCTTTTGTCCTCACTCACCTTCTGGAGTCCTCGCCAACCTGCAGCTATCTGATCCCTCTGTCACACTCTCTGATCTCTTATTTTCATGAATGTTGGGGAATTGTTGGTTGCTTACGCTGTTTTTCAGTAGATCCGCCTGGATTTTCTACCAGGTGCACAGGAGCTGGTTTCCCTCCATGCTACTCTGTCGCCATCTTAATCTCCTCTCTCATTAAATTTGTATATTGCTTTAGGTAATATGGCCACCTTATTTTTATTTTGCTGTTTTTCTATTGTTCAAGTATAGTTGTATCTATTTCCATCCCACCATTCCCACACTGCCCCACCCATGCCTGCCTCCCACCCTTGAACCTGCCCCCTTTGGCTTTGTCCATGCATCTTTATATATGTTCCTATGACCCTTTCCCTATTATCCCCTATTAATCCTCTTCCCCTTCCTAGCTGTTTACTGTCAGTTTGTTCTTTATTTCAATGTGTCTGGTTGTATTTTGCTTGCTTGTTTTGGTGATGAGCTTCCACTTATAGGTGAGATCATATGGTATTTGTCTTTAACCACCTGGCTTATTTCACTTAGCATAATGCTCTCCAGATACATCCATGCTGTCACAAAGGGTAGGCGCTCCTTCTTTCTTTCTGCTGCATGGAATTCCATTGTGTAAATGTACCATAGTTTTTTGATCCATCCATTTACTGATGGGCACCTAGGTTGCTGCCAGCACTTGGCTATTGTAAATTGTGCTGCTATGAACATTGGGCTGCATAGGTCCTTTTGAATTGGTGTTTCAGGGTTCTTAGGATATAATCCCAGCAGCAGAATTACCGGGTCAAAGGTAGTTTCATCTTTAGTTTTCTGAGAAAATTCCATACTGTTTTTCACAGTGGCTGCACCAGTCTGCATTTGCACCAATAGTGCACTAGGGTACATTTTCTCCACAATCTCTCCCACACATGTTGTTTGTTGCTTTGTTTATAATGGCCATTCTGACCTGTGTGAAGTGGCATCTCAGTGTGGTTTTAATTTGCATCTCTGATGGCTAGTGATGCTGAGCATCTTTTCATATTTCTCTGGGCCCTCTGTCTCCTCCTTGGAGAAGTGTCTGTTCAGGTGCTTTGCCCATTTTTTAATGTTTTTTTTGTCTTCTGGAGTGGAGTTATGTGAGTTCATTATGTATTTTGGAGATCAAACCCTTGTTCGAAGTATCATTTGCAAGTATGTTTTCCCATATGGTTGGTTCTCTTTAAATTTTAATGCTGCTTTCTTCAGCTGTGCAGGAGCTTTTTATTTTGATGAGATCCCATTTGTTTATGCTTTCCTTTATGTCTGTTGCTCTAGGGGACATATTGATGAAAATACCGCTGCATGGAATATCTGAGATTTTCCTGTCGATGTTTTCCTGTAGGACCTTTATAACTTACATTTTAATGTTTTATCCATCTTTTTAAATTTTTTAAAGACTTTATTTTTTATTTTTTGAGAGAGGGGAAGGGAGGGAGAATGAGACAGAGAGAATTATCAAAGTGTGGTTGCCTCCCATGCATCCCCCACTGGGGAATTGGTCCACAACCCAGGAATGTGCCCTGACTCGGAATCGGACTGGCAACCCTTTGGTTTGCAGGAAATCAATCACTCAATACACTGGGCCACACCAACCAGGGCCTTTTATCCATCTTGAGTTCATTTTTGTGTATGGTGTAAGTAGGTGATCAAGTTTCATTTTTTTGCATGTACCTATCCAGATCTCCCAACAGCATTTGCTAAAGAGGTTATTTTAGTCCATTTTATACTTCTGCCCCCTTTGTCAAATATTAATTGGCCTTAGAGACTTGGGTTTATTTCTGGGCTCTCTGTTCTGTTCCATTGGTCTATGTGCCTCTTTTGATGCCAGTACCAGGCTGTTTTGACTGCATTGGCCTTGTAATACAGTTTGGTATCCGGTATTGTGATCCCTCTTACTTTGTTCTTCTTTCTCAAAATCGCTGTGGCTATTTGGGGTTATTTATGGTTCCATAAAAATTTCTGAAATGTCTGTATTATATCTGTGAAATATGCCATTAGTATTTTAATAAGGATTGCATTGAACCCATAAATTGCTTTCGGTAATATGGACAGTTGGAGGATGTTAATTTTTCTAGTCCATGAATATGGTATACATTTGCATTTGTTAGTGGCTTCCTTAATTTCTTGCTTCAGTGTTGTGTAGTTTTCTGAGAACAGGTCTTTTACCTCCTTGGTAAGGTTTATTCCTACATACTTTACTTTTCTTGTTGCTATATCAAATGGGATTTTCCCCCTGATTTCTGTTTCGGCCGCTTCATTGTTGGTATACAAAAATGCCTTTAATTTTTTAGTATAGACTTTCAACCCTGCTGTTTTTCCAAATTCACTTATTAGGTCGAGTAGTTTTTTGTGGGGTCTTTAGGGCTTTCTATGTACACTATCATGTCATCTGCAAACAATGACAGTTTTTCTTCCTCCTTTCTGGTATGGATACCTTTTATTTCTCTCTCTTCTCTGATTGCTGTGGATAGTACTTCCAATACTATGTTGAATAGAAGTGGTGAAAGTGGACAACCTTGTCTTCTTCCTGATATTAGTGGGAAAGCTTTTAGTTTTTGGTCATTGAGTATGATGTTGGCTGCAGATCTCTCTTATATGGCCTTTACTATGTTGAGGAATGCTCCGTTTACTCCCACTTTGCTGAATTTTCTTTATCATAAATGGGTGCTGTACCTTATCAAATGCTTCTCCTCATTTATTGATATGATATGTGATTTATGTATTTCCTTTTGTTTATGTGATGTATTACATTTATTGGTTTGTGAATGTTGTAACATCTTTGCATCCCTGGGATGAATGTCACTTGATCATAATGTATGATCTTTTTAATGTATTGCTGGTTGCAGTTTGCCAATATTTTGCTGAGGATTTTAGTGTCTATATTCATCAGTGATTTTGGACTGTAATTTTCTTTCTTTGTTGTGTCTTTGTCTGGTTTTGGAATTAGGATGATGCTGACTTCATAAAGAGTGTGGGAGTCTTTCCTCTTCTTGGATTTTTTGGAATAATCTGTGAAGGACAGGGGTTATCTTTTCTTTAAATGTTTTGTAAAATTATCTTGTGAAACTGTCTGGTCTAGGACTTTAGTGTGCCAGGAGTTTTTTATTACAGCTTTGATTTCATCACCTGTTATTAGTCTGTTAAGGCTTTCTGCATCTTCTTCATTCAGTTTTAGAAGATTATGTTTTTCTAGAGTTTGTTCGTTTCACCTTAGTTTTTAAATTACTGGGCACATAGTTGTTCTTAGTAATGTCTTACAGTCCTTTGTATCTCTGTGGTATCAGTTGCAATTTCTTCTCTTTCATTTCTGATTGTGTTTATTTGGATTTTCTTTCTTTTTTAATTTTTTTTATTTGATGTGAATATTTATTAAGTTAAGGAACTATTTCTCTTTTTTTTATTTAACTTTTGTTCAAGTACAGTTTTCTTTCTTGTATTCCCAGCCCTGCCCCCCCAGTGCTCCCCACCCCCTCCCATCTCCACCCCCATCTTAGTTATTGTCCATGTGTCCTTCATACTTATTCATGTGAGTCCATCCTCTTTTACTCTGTGCTTCTCTCCCCTGTACCCTCTGGACCCTGTCAGCACGTTCTGTATTTCAGTGTCTTTGGTTACATTTTGCTTGCTTGTTTGTTTTATTGTTTAGATTCCTGTTAAAGGTGATATCATATGGTATTTGTCTTTCACTGTCTGGCTTATTTCGCTCAGCATAATGCTTTCCAGTTCCATCCATGCTGTTGCATAAGGTAGGAGCTCCTTCTTCCTTTCTGCAGCATAGAATTCCATTGTGTAAATGTACCATAGTTTTTTGATCCAGTCATCGACCGATGGGCATTTAGGTTGCTTCCAACTCTTGGCTATTGTAAATTGTGCTGCTATGAACATCGGGGTGCATAGGTTCTTTTGGATTGGTGTTTCAGTGTTCTTAGGATATACTCTTAGCAGTGGAATTGCTGGGTCAAAAGGCTTCTTTCTTTTTTTCTTGATGAGTCTGCTTAAAAGCTGGTTGATTTTGTTTATCTTTTCAAAGAACCAGGTCCTTGATTTACTGATTGTTTGAATTGTTGTTTTAGTCTGTATGACCTTTAATTCTGCTCTGATCTTGGTTACTTCCTTCCTCCTATTCACTTTGGGCTTTGTTTTTTGTGGTTCCTCCAGTTCTTATTGATGTAGGGTTATGTTGTTTATTTGAAATGTTTCTATGTTTTTTACATAGGCCTGTGTTGCTATGAACTTCCCTCTCAGGACTGTCTTTGCTCTGTCCCATAAGTTTTGGACTGTTGTGGGTTCATTCACATTTTTTTTCTAGAAACTTTTTATTTCTTCACTGATATCATTATTCACCCATTTATTGTTTAATAGCATGCTATTCAATCTCCATGAGGTTGAGTGTTTTTGAGTTTTTTTCTTGAGGTTAGTTTCTGGTTTTAGTCTTTTATGGTCAGAGAAAATGCTCGATATGATTCCAATTTTCTTGAATTTGTTGAGGCTGGTTTTTGTGTCCTATTGTGATCTATGTTTGAAAATGTTCCATGTGCATTTGGCAAGAATGTGTTCTTTGCTTCTTTGGGATGAAACATTCTCTATTTATCTGTTAGAGCATTGTTCAGTGCTGCAATATTCTTGTTGATATTTTGGAAGATGTATCTATTTGTTAGTCGGGTGTTAAAATACCCTAGTATATGTGTAACCCTAGTATATGTGTGTTGCTATATATATTGTTCTTGAAGTCCTCCAAGATTTTATTGTATATTTGGGTGCTCCTGTGTTTGATGCATATATGTTTACAATGTCTATGTCTTGAGTATTATGAAGCATCCTTCAGTGTCTCTTTATGGCTTTTGATTTGAAGTATATATTGTCTGAGATACGTATTGCTACCCTAGCTTTTTTTTTTCCTGTCCATTTGCTTGGAATATTTTTTTCCAAGCTGTCACTTTCAGTCTGTGTAGGTATTTTTTTTCTGAGGTGGGACTCTGGTAGGCAGCATATGTGTGGGTTATTTTTCCTTATTCATTCAGCTACTCTTTGTCTTTTGATTGGATCATTTAATCCATTAACAGTTAAGGTTATTATTGGTAGGTATTTATTCATTGTCATTTTATCCACTATGCACCTGTGTTCTTCTCTATCACTCTTCCTCTTCTTCTTCTTTGAAAGACTTTATTTATTTAATTTTAGAGACAGGGGATGGTAAGGAGAAAAATGAGGAAAGAAACATCAATGTGTAGTTGCCTCTTATGCACCCCTACTGGGGAACAGACCCACAGCCCAGGCATGTGCCCTGACTGGGAATCAAACTGGCAACCCTTTGGTTTGCAGACTGGGAATCAAACTGGCAACCCTTTGGATTGCAGACTGGCACTCAACCCACTGAACTACACCAGCCAGGGTGGCTTCTTCTTCTTATAGCAGTCCCTTTAGCATGTCTTGCAGCACTGGTTTGGTGGTGATATATTCTTTCAGCCTTCTTTTGTCTGGGAAACCTTTTATTTCACTTTCCATTTTAATCAAGAACCTCTCTTGTGGGAGCCCACCAGGCCGCAGGGGATCACGGACAGAGCCCCCACTGTGAAAACGGTGGCGGGACTTGGTTTCTGGTCCCTGGAGCCGGCGGGTATCTTGACATCTTCCGGACCTTCTCCTTCTCAGCCTTGAAGGAAAGAACAAGGTCTTGGCATGTGCATCATGTTCCAGGAAAGTGATAGTCATGAGGACACTGCTATCTGTGGGCAAATGTTCTCAGGATGTGAGAACATCTTGCCCTCTTGATAGCCTTCAGGGAATGTACAAACTTTTGTAAAACAGCATTGTTCTCAGGCCACTGCAGTTCTGCATATAAGCCAGCAGTTCCTTGAATAAA